>NC_043763.1:17639625-18939625 GCF_902148845.1 Salarias fasciatus | reverse complement strand
ACTTTATATGTTAAACACACTGTGTGACAGAAGTACAATCCACTTCCTTCAATTTAAATTCCTCGGGGACATTGTTGAAATAAACAAAAGTATGTGTTGTCACTGTGAAGGCGCACAGAACAAACTACAGAACTCTCAGTACCTTCATTTCATTTAACTTTTGTTTATTTTTCAGAAAGCCAACATTCAGCTGAGAAGGTAATTACTTTACCAAAAACATTCATTTAAACACTAAAGACGTAAAGGAATCCCAACACACAGCAGATGTGATGATCTAAGACTGACACCTAGTGGCAGCCAGCTGTAACTGAAACAACCCAGACTCAGCTTTTGTGAATGAAGTCAATGAAATGTGGTTATTTAGAGAAATGTGTGAAAATGCAGAGGTTCTCTCTGTGTACTCCAGAGCCTTCAACATGTGAATTGAGACGTATTTATTCAACACTGCTTTGACGTGTTTTTCCAAAAATCACCTCCATTTTCGACTGAACCAGGAGACATTCAACCACAACCATCCAGACATGCACGCACACACACACCACAAGGAAACATAATGCTTTGATCCAAATAAACACACAGCTTTTAAAGTGAACAAGCAAAAAATGAGAGATTTACCTCGAATAAGCATTTACTCTGACCACCTTCAACCTTTGACTGACTCTATATACTGTATCTATTTATGAACCAAAACATTATAAAATGCAATCATATATATATATATATATATATATATATATATATATATATATATATATATATATATATATTTATGTCATAGAATTTGAAATGTTGCACAACTATTTAAACAAGCTCCTGAAAGATTATTATGATTTTTTTTTATTATTATTTTTTTAATTGGACCATATGTCCTCGTTGCTTCAATAAAAAAATCTCCTAATGGGAACGGTCCTTCCCTTGTCTATCTCTTTTTGAAAATATTAGAAAAACATATGATGATGTTTGGATTTTTTTTTTACATTTCTTCTAGGCTTCCAGCATTTGACAGTGTAGCTCAGGCAGGCTAAAAATAAAATGTACTGAAAACAGGTTATCAGTTAACATGCATACCTGGGTAAGCACTAAAGTACGAGTGCCTCAGAAAATAATACAGGACAGTACTTAAGAAAACACCATATAAAAAAAAAAAAGGCCAAAAAAAGACCGTCTGATATAAATTCAACATGTTAAATAATCAATTACAAATTTAAGGAGGCGCTTTGGTGCCCTCTGCTGGGCAAAATGTGCAACTGCAAACAAATTCAGGGAAACAAGAAGTGTTCGTTCTGCTCTAGTTGGTGGGCCAGAGACCAAAAAAACTAATTAAACAATGATGACTTCAAGAAGATAACATTTATTATTTTAAATTACCGTAAAAGTGTATCACTAGTTTTAAACAAACCTGGATGATAGAAAAGCAAAAAAAAAAACTTCTGCTGTAGACCAGAATTGTTCCTCTGTATTTCTTTTGTTTTTTCTGTCTTCAATGCATTAAAATGTGTAAATATCTATATTTGTGAGATTTATTGCAAAAAAACAGAGCTACTCAGCACCTGCCAACCTGAACAAAACAACTTCAGCAGCAAAACGCACTGAAAAATAACATTAATTCTGCTTTTTTTCCTTCCCATCATTCACTTGGTTTAGGTGAGGATCCAAACTTAAGCACGCAATTAAAAACAAAAACTAGTGAATAAAAACCTGCAATCACTCTACATGCTTAAGAAAGACAAGATCCTTTTAAGGGCCTGCATTCAAAGATTCACCTTCTGAAGTTCTGGAAATTTGCCGTCAGTCATTTGCCGTGTGAGAACGTTCACATAGAAAACCAACAGACATGTTTACATAACATTTACAGACCTCGTCAGGGATGTGTTTTCAGGAAACTCCCCACGTTGCGTGTGTGTGTTTGTACCTGGGACTCACAGATGGTGCATCAAATTATCCGGCGGCAGCCTGCGTCACGATGTTTTCCAGATAAACTCTCTTAATTTCCCCGTGTGGTGATTAGGTATGTACAATGAAATAATTTGGAGGTCCGTTTGCAACCAATTATGTGCACTTTGGAGTCGTGAGTGGCAACATGAGGGAGCCACAAACTCGCTGCCATTTATAGCATTTCATCCTTCCTGGATATCGGCAGCCAAATCAAAGCAATTACGATCCGAGCGTGTCGACTTTTGAGTTTACCAAGTTCATTAGGCAAATTAACTTCCATAATTAGCTTTTGGCTTCGTGCACGCTTTCATTTGCTTTTTGGGGTGATTTTAAGTAATGGCTAGCACACCAGAGCCCAAAGAAATCAGAGCGGAAACCCAACAGGGGCAGGAGAACGGGCCACTTACTAATTAGACCTTATCAGATTCCAAGCGTGAACTGAGGGACACTTGCAATGTGATGACAAGTCTCAAAGACTAATGAAAAAAAGAACATGAAACTGGCTTCAATATCTTGTATTTACTCACATCTCATGTGGGTCCATCAACAAGGACTAATCTCTACTGTTAGTAGTCAGAGGGGTTGTTCTTAAACAAGTACTCCGCCTGGAAGACAACAAACCAGGAGACATCAGCGTGACTGAGATGGAGAGAGGTGTGACGTGTGGAGGGTGGCGTACCAGAAACTCCACCGGGTTCTCCGGCCGCACGGCGCAGCATTCGGCCAGACCCTGGGTCAGCGTCGGCATGACGTGCTCCAGCAGGTAGTTCCTCGTGGAGAGCGACTGGGCCTCCAGCAGCTCCTCCTCCTGCTGCCTCACCACTTCCTGTTTCTCAGTCTGGTAAACGAACACATGGATCACAAAGAAGTAAACACTAACTTTCCACTTCATTCACCAGGAAGCTCTGCTACTTTTTTTTGTTTGTTTGTTTGTTTGTTTTTCCAAATCACCAGGTAAAACCTCTGCTCTCTGTTCCACTCACCCATTCCTTCCAGCGTGCTTCCCTGCACCTGCCCTCTTCCTCCTTCCACCGCTCCTCCTCTTCTTTGTCCTGGGCCTCCCTCCTCAGCCCCTCCTCTGCCTTCCTCAGCTCCTCCTCTTCTTCCTCCTCCCTGGTGGAGCTGTAGTTTTTGGGCTGACCCAGAGTGTCATAGACCTTCTGCATCAGCAGCCCCCAGTCAGGTTCGCTGCTGCTGCCGATCTCTGGACAGATAGAGAACACCGTACTGTTCAGTCACATTAAGGAAGTATCACAGATAGAGAGATCAACCCAGCAGCCGTGCGTCACCGAGGTGCAGAGGGGCGACGTCCATCTCCAGAAAGTAGTTGATGACCGGGTCAGCGTCCGCGTTCTTCCTGTACTCGGCCACCCGCCTCAGGAAGTGCTCCTGCTCGTAGTTGTGCTTTTGGACTACGCTCTCGGGCAGGTTGATCACTCGGTCTATCAGGAAGTCATCTGACGCATCCAGACACAGCACAAACTCTGTGGATCACACAGAAATCATTTTAAGGAAAGGAAAAGCAGAAAAAAAGCTGCTTCCTGTCAAGATCTTATCGTCACGAAGACGATCGTCTTGATTAGACATTGAAAATAAACAATATACAATACAGAGACCAGGTACAATCTTGGATGTGCCATCCTCTTCATCTAAAGAGAGAAGAAAAACAGCCATGAGACTTTATATTCTGTGTACACACTTTTTTTTGTGCATGTGTGTGTCTCACCGTAGAAGAACTCTTTGGCTTGTTCATAAGTCTCAGGAAAACCATCCAGAACAAAACCCTGGTTTCTGCATGGATTTGATTGCAGTTTTTCATTCAGCATCTTCAGCTGGTCGTCCAAAACACCTGAAACAAAATGGTTTGGAGGATGGAAATTTTGATTCAATTCAAATTTAAAAAAAAAAAAAAAAAAGTTTCAGTACTACAGTAGCCAAAACTCACTCTCACATCTGACATTGTGGAATAGAAATATCATGTTATTCACATATTTCATTAGGTAAGTTTTTCACCAAATGCAATGCATGATGGAACCTGAGTAGCAGACCTTTATGAAAACCTCACCATCAAACAACACTCAGTCAATCATCAATACCACAACTCTCACTAGTTCATGGTCCATACCTTCATTCTGATCCGTATGCTTCAGGCTGCTGAGCGTCTCGTGGTTCTCTGGGTCAGAGTTCACGCCTTCCTGAAAACATTGATCCAAATAGGTAAGTCAGACTGTCGCACACCAGAGACATATTGATCTTAATTCATTTAAAACACTAGACGGGATGAGTTAGGGCAACCTGGGGGATGATCTCTGCGTCCTTCAGAGAGATGTAATGCAGTCTGTAGTGCTCACAGATGGCTTTGCACGCCGTGCTTTTCCCCACCGCAGGAGGACCCAGAACACAGACACGGACGGGCTGGAAAGGCAGAAGGCAAGGGTACATTTTGTAGTAAACAAAACCAGAAAGAGTAAATCCTTCCATTTTAAATGAATACTTCATGTTGTTAATTATTACCGACCAGCAGTTCCCGCTCCTGCCGGTACTCTTTCACCACCAGGTCGATGTTTTCCACCAGACCAGACTGACACAGCCAGTTAATGGAGAACAGCGTCTCAATGTGAGCTGCAGACAGGCGGAGGTTGACCAGCATGGAATCAATTTCCATCACCTGTCAAACACGACGAAGCATCAGGTCAACAGATCTGGAAGAATGAGTTCAGCTTTTTGCAAAATGTCGGCTTTCTCTGTCTAAACCGCTTCTAAAACCTGGCAAAACAAACTCATTGTTATAATGCAAGTTATTTCTTTTGTGGAGGAAACAAACTATTATTCAATTGTACTCAAACATATTCTCAATAATCCTCTTATCACTTTCTGATCATCTTAACATTTTCAACACCTGCTCCTTACACTTAAGTCTTTAATAAGGAAGGCTTCCTCAAAAGGCTTTTTGCAGATCTTCCCTGGTCCCAGTTCAGCGGCGACTGCCTGAAGGAGGAACAATTACACACTGGTATAACACCACTCAGTCATGATCCTCATTAAACCATCCATTCCACGTATTGATCACGAGTCACACAGACCTTCACGATGTCCCCCAGGGTGCAGCTGGAGCTGTCAACAGCCAGCAGGTACTGTGGCTCCGGCCGATGTTCGATCACGTTCTGAACCACTCTGGAAAACCACAACAACAGGAGCCATAACGGCATCAGGTAAATTCCAGGTGTATCTCCATGTTCTGCTAAATCTTTTCCACTTCTG
Source organism: Salarias fasciatus (assembly GCF_902148845.1). NCBI lineage: Eukaryota > Metazoa > Chordata > Actinopteri > Blenniiformes > Blenniidae > Salarias > Salarias fasciatus. Next base: position 18,934,429 of record NC_043763.1, on the reverse strand, counting down.
TGAATTTGTCAAACCAGTTCAAGCTCTTTTAAAAACATGCAGGTGTTCAGTGCCAAACCTTGCCAGATCGCTGATGTGAATCGTAGGAACAAAGTTGTTTCCGTCTCCAAAGACGGGAATTTCATGTTCTTCTCCCATCCATGAAGTCTGAGAACAAATAGCATTTGAATGAAATACACACACACACACACACACACACACACACACACACACACACACACACACACACACACACCCCAAAACAAAGGGCTGGAAAGTTTTCAGTAATGATGATGAAACTTTAAAAATGTACTAAAAACTGAATCAAGGTTTTCTTCACTGTGGCATGGAAATTTAAAAGATAAAGCCGATATCAAATCTCACCTTAAAAAAGTAGTGGAAGACTTGTTCTCCCATCCCGTACTGCAGTCCTGAAGCCACCACGTATGTGGAGAACACAGCTTTGTTCTGAAAGAAGCCACCATGGAGCAGCGTGACGACCCTCTAATGAACGTTTCCGCTGTTCAAAACGCAAAGCTGAAATTCTCCTGACCGTTTTTCCCAGTTTGACCACCTTCTTCTCTAAGTCGATGTGTGTTTTGAAGTTCCGATGTGCCTTTCTGCTCCTGAAACTCTCATCGGTGAGCAGCTCCGGCTCATCCTGTTACACACAACAATAAGACACAGCGGTCACAAAGTCTCCATGATGACAGTTATCAATGAACACGAATCTACTTGACTTCATTAAAATAATAACAGAATACAGCAGAGGGAAATACACTTCCACCTAACACTCACCGGTTTATTCAGCCAAGATCATCACAAGCAATTCATGGTAATAAGTAGAAGTTCAAAAAGTGACCAAAATCACACACATGCCATTATTTCTGCTTAAGTAGAACTTGAGGAATGGTAGATATATGTCACTACTCACCATTGAGTCATATTATCTTACAATGTTTTAAGTTGTTTTCATCTGGCTCGTCTACAGGAGTACTTTGGAGAAGCTGTTACATCATGGAGCAAAAGCAATGGCCGTGCTGATACTGACATGGTTTAAAGACAATAGTGAAAGCTGAAGTGTTTACATTGTGATAAAGCTGGTGTCACTGTGTCATTCCTTTCACATTGCACATTTTTAATTGATTCATATTCATTTGCTTAAGTGAGTTTTGGCATGATTGAGATTCCACTTGTGTAATTTTGTGTAAATAAATAAATAAATAAATGCAAAAACATTAAAATAATTGTATGTAACAAAGTGAACAGTTCAAGACAAAATGGTGAATCACAGTTGTACTTCAACAATTTGTAGCAACTTTTGTAGATCTTTATATTTGTTATTCATTATCATTATTATTATTATTATTATTATTATTATTATTATTATTATTATTATTATTATTATTATATTTGTATTCCTTTTTTATTTTTGCTGGGATAGAGACTATTTATTAAGCTTAAAACTAAGATGCTTCCACCGATACTGGCCGTTGTTACTGCATGTGTTGAGGAAGAAAGAGGGAGTCATAAAACTGAAGCAAATTGCTGTTACATTAGACGGCAGCACTTACAGGACCAGGGGACTTGCTGCAGGCCCAAGTCATCACCGTAGAGATGAGAATGAATACCTTCGGTTTGGAGAAATGTCCCATTTCATTGTGAAGAGCTATAAATAAAACAGAGGAGGAGTAGCAGATAAATCATTTTCTATCACAGCGTCTATTTATTCTATGCAGTCCACTTATTCACACTCAGTTCAGTGCTGTGAAACCAAAGCATCTGCTGTTTCAGGATTGTATCCCTTATTGGTTTGTTACGCTGGAAACTAAATCCTCTAGGAAGTTAATTTTTTCTGAGAGGGGATACAGCAAAGCTTTTTTTGCAGAAACATCATTGCAAATAGGTTGAGAACCTTACTATAACACAACATAGCAATGGAATTAACTTTATGTTGACTAAAACTTTACATTTTATATTTAAAAAGGCTGATTGATTATTATTCAAATGTGCAGTAAAGCTTTGGTTCTTTTCACAGTATGATTTGCTATGTTAAGATCAAGATGCTAAAGACTCTAACAGGCATTAAGGAGTTAGAATAAATATTTCAGAAATTATTGAACAATGAAATGATCTCAGACTGACCTGAAGCAGCCCAGAAGCCTTCTTCCACCTGATCAGCATGCTGGCTGATGTTGTAGATAACAACATCACAAGACAGCAGTTTGGCCAGCAAATCACCCTTGTCTGGTTGCTGCAAACATAAAATCACATTTTTAACTCGAAACAGCAGATTATTGATCACTGGCGTTAGAAGATCTACTTACAAAATACTTCTCCAGCACAAATGGCCACTCCTCCTCGGACTGGTCTGAGACAGTCCCGACGACCTGGAATCCTCCTGACTCAGTCTGGTCGGGTTCTGTTTCACCGTCCAGGTCTTCAGAGGCATCCCCAGCTGTATCCACCCCGCATTCACACAACAGCTGGAAACACAAACCGCGCGTTCAGAAGCACGCGAGCAAAACACTGCGCGAGACTCGCAGGAAGGGGGCGAGAGAGTTCCATATAAACTGAAGCAATACCTTGGCGATGTTTCTGGACGCATACGAGTCTATCCTGTTGATAAAAACTCTTCTCGGAGCCTGTTTGCTTTTCCCCATCTTCGGTTTTCTCGAGTCGCCGCAACTGACAGAGAAGTCTGTCTACCGTTACCATGGAGACGCTTCCCCGTCGTCACCTATCCAGGAAGTAGAATCTGCTCTGTCACGTGCCTGACATATTTAGCTCATTACATGTGTCCCATTAAACATGATTCGATGAAGACATTAACAGTTTGACTTTGGAATCCTTATCAAATCAATAAATTTGCGAAACAGCAAGGCACGTTTATTTCTACAACATCACTCAAAGAAACTTAAACAGTGATTAAGAAAGACATAAAAAAAAGAGCAATTGAAGTAAAAACTCAGGGTTACTTTGGGTATTGTGGCACACAGCTTTGACAAAAGTGTTTCATTCACATTAGACAACATAGATAACAGGCAGCTCATTCTCTTAGCCAATTAAAAAAAATTAACTACTTGTTTGAAGTCGCCTTAATCATTTTATTCCTAAACAATGCATTGTTGGAGGCCATGTTTTCTACTGGGGCACTTCTAAAGGTTTTAATCTTAGCATGTTGACAGAGTAGTCACAGAACCTGCTTTAATAGACTGAACCAAATATTTTATAGGAGTATGTTGAGTAACCAGGCTGGAAAACAGAAAATTACACTTGAATTTAGGTCAAAATAGAAGTTTTATTTTTTTTCTTTAAATCACACATCCATTGATTCTCAGGTTTATAAGATATATTTGGCGGTACCACATCAGCTGGACAGTGAACAACCCACAGAAATTCGGTGTGTCGATCAAATATCTGATTACTGCAAATCAAAAGTTACTTGGTAAAGTCAGGCTTGTGTCATTAAAGCAAACATCACTGAACTGTCAACTGTGAGCAGGTCAGATTCACTCAAGGATTCTCCAAAGATTTAAAAATTAAAAAAACTAAACACACCCACACACACAGAACACACGCACAAGAACTAAACTAATCAACTACAGATGTGCACACGCCCTCTAGAGGTCACCACAGGTACTGTAGGTTTCTGCTGATGCTTCATACTATTGCCAGGTCTCAGTTTCTCTGTGTTTCTCCAACTTTTTGTGAAAGAATCATCAACAGCAACTGTGCAACTGTGTTATTAACTTGGAACAATCATTTACTGCGTCATGACTGCCAAAAGTAGTGAGGTTACAGCATCGTGTTGCTTTGTAACATTTCAATCCCACAAACTCACAACTGTACAAATCCGGTCAGTCGGTAAAAACAGGTTTAAAACAAATTGTTCACATCCGTGAGGTAAGCACATCAAGTCCCTTTTCACACATACACAAATTATAAAAACTAAAAAGTAGTTAAAATCTCATTTAAAGTGCAAAAACCTGAACAATTCCATCAAATAGTAAAGATAAAGACTGCAGTGCATTTTGTTTCAGGGTGTCTCTGATCTTTCACTGCGTCTTTGACACAACTTCACAGAAAGAAAAGTATTTAGATTTCCTTAAAGGTCACTTAGGTGTTGAACCAGCACATTAATCAAGGCGAGTTATTAGAAAGCACATTCCCATCGTTTCACACAGAAACAGCTAATCTGCCACCACAGCGAAGTTATCGAACTGAGCGAGCTCAAAAGACTTTGTTCCGATAGCCGCCCAGCCGTTCTTCGGAGACAGGACCACGGCATTTTTCCACAGAGGATATCCATTCAGGAGCCCGGACGCCAGGTGGCCCTGAAACAGATCAACTTCAGATGTTAACCATCAGGACTTTCCATACACTATCAAACATTCAAATAAATTATAAAGTTTCCTGTAAGAAAGCAGATTCAACTTAATATAAAACCAAACAACATATACGGAGTTCAAATATGAAACAAAAATGACAGTAATTCATCAAATGTAAAACTTTCAACAAATATTATTTTTAGTAATGTTCATTTTTAATACACCTTTTAAGAATTCTGTGTTTTCACTATTCTAACAGCATTTTTAATAGCTTCATTTTAAATTATTAAACGTGTGATCATTTTTAATAGTCTTTTAAATGTGGTTTTCTTTTCTTAATATCTCGTTTCATTTCTATGATTTCTATGTAATTTTCTGCATTTATTTGTGGTTCACTTTGAATGGCCTTGTGTATGAACGGTGCTATACTAATAAACTCACCTTTGACCTATTTCACCGTGCACAACTAGGTCAATTTTACTGCCGAGCGCTATCGAACATAACAGACTGAAAATGACTTGATGCTTATATTGTGATTTGTAACACACGGGTTTGTGTTCCATGCAGTCAAAACTGATCTAAACACATTTTTCTGATATGAACTCAGAGCTGCTGATCACACTCAGAAGAACTCTATTTGATTTCTTCTCAAACAGCTGACTAATCACCAGTGTTGCATGAATCATTAAGCAAGCTGCCATAAAGATAAAGACCTGGCAGCACTGGTTAAAAAAAAACAAAAACAAAAAAAAACAGACATTATTAGGTTACGTACCGTCACAGTGATTGATAAAGTGTACCAGTGATACGCTCGAGTCCCGGACAGGCCCTCAGCGAGCACCGTCTGTCCAGCTGGAGACAAAAAAAAGAGCGATGTGAGATATTTCATTATACATATCACTTCTGTGTCCTCGATCCTTTCGGACAATAAGTAAAAAAAAGAAAGTATTGACTGTTGTGAACAGAACAACCTTGAAATCTCAGTGGACCCTGACTGTTCTCTCTGACCTATATCGTTTGTCACTTTGTAGGTTCCGTCAGCGAACACCCAGAAATAGACTCCTTTGGCGTTTCGGACGGACTGGCCCCCCCGATCCACCCGGGCCGCGATGAACACGCCGCCGGTCTGGACCTCCTCCATGAACACGTCGCAGGTGACGGTCAGGTTCTGCCTGCACACAAACAGCAACACATCCCCAAGATAAAAACACACTTCCAGAGGCCGCGAAGCTCTGTAACCGAGTCCCCGAAAAAGACCCTCTCACCACTGGAAGTCCCCGACGACGCTGACGGTCTGGTCGGCGTCCGCCACCCACGTCACGGGCCTCTCGGTCACCACTTGACGTAGGGTGAAGACGTGAGGGCCGGGGTCGGACAGGTTGGTGTAGTACTCGAACACGCCCGTCTGGTCGGCGAAGTTCGGCGCCTCGGAGAAAGAAGGGCTCCCTGCAGGCGGAGGGGAGACGCTCTCACAACCAACTGTGAAAGGAGCGTCGAGATGAACGCGATCTGAAACGATGAGCGACACTCACGAACGTCGAAGTCGTCTTTGTACGCTTTGGGGAAGCGAGCGGAGGGCGGCGGGTCGGGAAAGCTGCCTTTCGTTCCCGTGGTGATTGTAGTGAAGGTGTAAACCTCGTCTTCGGCCAGGCTGACGCTGAAGGAGCCGTTCACCAGCTGAAGTCACCATGGACACAGACACACGGTTTAAAGCCGCAGGCGCATCGTGAGACCCTTTTATTTCAGACTGTTCATTTACCTTGATTGGGGGGAGTTTTTTGAAGAAAGTGGGTTGTTTTGTTTTGAAGTTGAACTGCGACTGCCAGACTTGAAGTTCCGTTATGGAAGCCTGGACAGAAAATGAAAGAGTTAACATCTTCAGCTGAGTACTATGAAATCGACAGACATCTCTCGTGGACTTACGAATGATCCCTTCAGCTGGAACGTTGCCTTCTGGGCCGTCACATTGAAGCGAGGCAGCGGAGGTCTGATGCAGACTGAATGATCGTGAGTCTGCAAAAGGGAAATTAAAGGTCTTTGTTCCAACAGATTTAAAGCATCTATTTTCACTTTATCGACTGCAACATCAAACAGGAAAACAAAAAAAAGCTTAGCTTGCCATGGTTTCTATGACGACAGTGAGGTTTCCTTCGCCATCGGTCAGGGCCACGTAACTTCCACCTTGATCCAGGTGTCCAACAGTCTGCAGGTACGTCCATCCAGGCTGGGTGAACTGTGTGGTGTGAGCTGCAGAGCGCAGAGCCGAGCACAACTCAGCAAGTCAGAGGCTCTCTGAAAGGGAATCTGTTTCTGAGGCAAACCTGTGATCCAGATGGGAGACTCCACCACGTAATTCCCGCTCCACGGCTCCTCGGCTGTCATCAGGCCGTCTCTGCCGAACGGCAGGTCCTCGTAGTAACTGGCCACCAGGTTCCAGGAGATCGTGCTGAAGGGACGGCACATCAACTTTATCGATTGAAATTTGGGGAATAACTGCATATTCCTACGCAGTCTGGTCAGATATGCTCGAGTCTTTCCTTACGCGGTCATGTTTCCGTTGACGTAGTTCTGGTTGAGGATCCGGGCCCAGCAGCCTCCTCCCACCTCGTTGTTGAAGGTGCTGTAGTCCTCAGACGACCACAGTTTCTTCTGCGTCTTCAGGGCCTCCGCACTGGTCTTGGTGCCGGGATAATGAGCCCTGTTCGTCCCGCAAGAGACGTCATCAGAGATCAGTCAGGAAACACACAGGCCGCGTCTAAATTCTAAAGAACCGACATAAATATAACAACTGTATGTTAACAGACTCCAGTTATTTGATGCACAATGTGCTCAACTGAAAACACACCGCATGCTGCTCAGGCAGGGTTTGTGCTGTTAGTACGGAATGCGTTGCAAAAAGCACATGAAGATGATTTCTCTCGATAGAAGAACCGGTGCAGCAGGACAGGCTTGTTAAAGCGCTCGGCGTGTCAGAGGCGCGGGGTTTCAGCGAGCGGCGGCGGGCACCACGTCGCGCCCGGAGGCTCGGGTCCTACCCGAGCACGTCTACAGCCGTGCTGAGCTCGGGGTCGAGCAGCACCGACAGGGCAATGGGCTCCCAGAGGTTGTCACTGGCTACGATCCTGACCCTCTGCAGGCCAAACTTGTCCAAAGTGTAGCGCAGCAGCTGACACGCCAATAAACAGGGAAAAACAAACAAACAAACAAAAAGGAATTCACAACTGGGACAGCCTGGATTCAGCTCACCACGTGAAGATTAGTTGTTTTCTTTTAAATCATTAAGACCTGGAGAAACATGTGGACAGTTTGAGTGAAAAGTTAATTTAATCAGTTATTAAAATAAAGAATACAATATTTGATAATATCAGGGGGATTTTTCAACACAGAAGAAATAATTCTCATAATTCCAGCTTAAAAATTATCAGAACGTCTTAGTTTAAATATTTCAATTATGCAGAAATAACTGTAGACACAGTTAACATTAAGAAACAGCGGCACATTTGACAAACTTTAATGTCATTAAGATTACTGCATAAATGCACATCAGAACAAAACTAACAAAATGCAGAATAAATAGGCTGAAAAGAATTTTTGTTTACAGAAAAATGCATTTGAGTATTAGAATTTGGGTTTTGATATTAAATGCATGGCGGATTCGTTTCAGGTCTTAATGAGTTAAAAAAATATATATATATAAAAAAAGGAACTGTCAACAGTGTTTTTCCCATTGCTGTTAAACGTGTAAGCATGGCCCAACACCTTTCAGTTATGTTACATTAAACCCGCAGTCCTGTAAACCTGAGTCACGTTCGAGTCTCTGAAATGGTCCCAAAACTTTTATGTGCAATAAATCACTGATTTCAGTCACAGGCCGGAATTTCAACTTGAATCCCTCTTAGTTATCCGAGTTTAAACTCAGATGTTTAACCTCAAAGGTGTTGGGTCGGGTCGGATGTGAATTCTGGAAAGTCCAAAAATAACCTGAAATAATGATTTTCATGGACTACTGGAACGAGCCAACGTGGGAAAAGCCCTGCAGCGACAATCTAAACCCATCACACTAAAAAATAAGCTCAACAGAACCAGAATATTTGTCTGTTTGCAAATTTGTGTTTAAGTTCATGCATTAAAAAAAAGCTCTTTTCAGGACAATAAATAATTCAAGCAAATGAAATGTCCTCAAGTTCTTGCAAAATCCAAACATATGATGAATGAATGAAGGAATGAATGAAGGAATGAATGAATGAATGAATGAATCTGCTTTGTTAATAAAATGCACGATACACAACATTCTTTCTTCAATTTAGTGTGTCACAATATGATTACTGCAAAAAGAAAAAGTCATTTTTTTCCTTCAAAAACTGAGAGTGATCAATCATTCATTCATTCAGAGAAGTAATCTCAGAATACAGTAGTCATGCACATTCACATGTATGATAAAAGAGCGTGCACACGCGCTTCTGATCACAGTTGTTGCAGTTAAGCTGACGCTCAGCAGAACAACAGCCACGAACATTCAGACCAGAGGAGGAATCAGCGGGTGAGACGCAGAGAAACATGGCGGACGGTGACGGTGTGTGTGTGTGTGTGTATGTGTGTGTGTGTGTGTGTGTGTGTGTGTGTGTGATCAAACGTTAAGCTGCAAAACCTGACAGACCTGTCCGTGTCGAGCTCCGTGTGAACTCGGGTCAACAGTACTTACCCAATCACCTCAACCGAATCGTTGAGGTCTGGGTCGGAAATCATGGAATTGGCGATGGCCCAATCACCGTCCGCCGCGATGATGCCGACGCCGGTTAGACCGACTTTATCCAGCGTGTTGCGGAGCACCTTCAGCAGTAAAGAGACGCTCTGAGGGGAGCTTTGTTTTCTTTTCTTTTTAAATCCTCTCATTAAGTGAGAGTCGCACTGCTTCTCTCAATGTTGGTGGCTGTTTTTCTCCTTCACTTCATGCTATCTTGTCAAATCCATGAAAGACCAATGAAACTTACCTTGATGTACTTCACATCGAAGTTCCGCTCGTTCCAGATCTGTGAAGGATTCCAGTAGAGTCTCATTACATCTACTAAGAATCATCTTTAACATTTACATGCATGAGTACTCACCCCAACGTAGTCGATGTCCAGGTCATGGTACCTTTTCGCCCCGAGGAACCAGTTCACCACATACGAGGCCGTGATGTCTGGAAAGTCATAAGGCCAGTTCTTCCCGTGGCCCACCCACCCAGGAAAAGCCCAGGGCAGGCCTGCACGAACAGAATAAATCCAACATCTTGATGAAGCAAGGAACTCACTTTAAGATGCAGAAGTCAATGTTTCACTCTTTACTCCCCCCCCCCCCTCCAAACTGCTGACAGCTGTGAGGCCTCCTCTCACCTATGAGTGTGATGTTGGGGTTCCTCTTCTTGGCTTCTTTCATGAGCCACCACTCGTAGCCGCGGAAGAAATTCTCATCATTCTCGTAATGCATGTGGGAGGGCTCCGTCCCATCTGAGGGGAGTTAACAGCTCAGTGTGAGTAGGACGACGGGAAAACACACGCCGTTCGTTCAGGCAGGAAATTTACACGGTTATCGCCAAGATGTTCAATCATTCTGCTCTGCTACAATAAGAATCAAACTATTCCCAAAAGGGGAATTGAGATTTTTTTTTCCCCGAGAACTATTTCACTGGCTGTGTTGAGTTTTTGCCTTGCTGGCCAGTTATAACCAGGTCTCAGATCAATGGTGCAGCATTTTCAGGGACCACAAACTGTGCACATTATCTATTATTGACGACAGCTGACGTGAGTTACACTCCCCACACGCACACAGGACTTTCCACACATGATCAGCAGCTAGTTTTTGCTGTGTAAGAGTGTTCAATCTTCACAAGAGCAGGACACTTTATCATGTGACACTGTGTGATATTGTCTTCTTTTTTAAGTCTCACACAGTTGAGCAGTCACACATAAGCAGTTACAGACTTGTTATATTCAGTCATAAGTCATGGCTGTCACTTTCACTACTGCTTGGCAAAAAGTAATGGACAGCAAGCTGTGAAAACACACCTAGGTTGTTTAAAAGAAACGTCTGCTTAAAATAAGGTTTCATTTTTTGGGGGGGGAGGGGGGGTTGATTTTGAAATAGTTTGACAGCATGAGGGTTCCATCATATAAATGAAATTGTGCATCAGGGTTGTAGTTTGTGTTTAGTTCAGGTAATTTATCAAAATATTTACACTATTTTTCAATAAAATAACCATGTGTAGGAATATTAACAGAAAGGACATTATCTATTTTTCTTATAAACACAGATGTCAGTAATCACTTGCCAGTCGTCTGAGCGTCTCCTCCGATCTCCACCTTCAGGATGTGCAGAGAGGCTCCAAAGTTTGGCTGCAGCAGAGAAAACACCCGCAGTGAGCGATCGTTCATTAAAACAACCTGGAGCTGCGGTCACACACACCTTAAACAGAAAGTCCAGGATTTGGCTGCGGTACGGCTCCGCATAGTTCACCAGCAGCCGAGAGGTGGCCTGCACATGACACGGGACGTGAGTTGGTGTCATTGTTGGACCAGGAAGTGGTGATTTATTGTAAGAAGGAAACTCACCCCGCCGCCGCTCAAACCTCCGATCCCGTCAAACTGTCTCCCCAGCCCGCCTTCGTCTCCCAGCGGGTAAATCTGAGCAGAGCCGCCGGGCTCTGCGGACAAAAGCAGGGCAAACACACACAACACACACCGCAGCATGCTGGCAGACGGAGCTCATCACACACACTGAGCCCGTCACATGACCGCTGTGGGGAGGAAGAGGAGGAGAGAGAGGAGGAGGCTGCACTGCGCGACGACAGCCACTAGAGGGCGGCGCAGGCCCGCTGCAACCACAGAGGGTGCATTTATGAACAGAGGATGTGGCTCATAAAAAGAAAAGAAGAAATCTACCCGGAAGTGTCCAAAACTTCAGTGTCCACCAGGGGCTGGCTCCAAAAAGGCTGTGACTCCAAAGACTCCTCAATAAAATATCAATTAAACTGGATCGGCTGAGTTTGAGAAAAGGGATCAGGTGGTCCACCTGAAAATATATAATATCGATTTTTTTTTTTTGTAGCGCGTTAACTTTTCATAATATGGGGGCGTGGCTTCTTGATAGACTTGTCTGCTCTGGGATGATTGACAGATCCTTCCAGCCTTTCAGGAGGGTCACATTGTGGAGGTGATATTGAGATTAAGTTCTCCTATAATTATTTTCCACAGTTAGGGTTTAAGCGGTTTAACGGTAGTGGGGAGAAGACAGCGCGAGCTGCCCTGGAGAAAGCACTGCTTGTTCAAAGGTCACTGTATGACCTTCACCTATATTGACCGACTCAGAACACACAGTTTTTTTGTTTAAAAAATTAATACATCCAAGTTTGATTGATGTATTTATCAATTAACCATGGTCTGATTACCACAGAGCAACTTATAATATTCACCTATAAAAAATAAATAAATAAATAAACCACTGTTTTTGTCATATTTCTCAGAGGTGCTTTGGCTATCCCAGCATTACATTGAAAATGTTGAGATTTTGAAAAAGAATTTAGTTTTTCTCCAAAACACCCTTTGGAAACATCCTTTAATTTGCTGGTATGAAATCCACTCCTGTGGACACGTTATTTTTAGAATTTAAGTACCCCCAGTAGTTCTGTATGTGATGGCATGGTGTGACCACCAGAGGGCGCCCCTCCTCTCAGACCATCCTCCCACCTGCTTCCACCTGCAGGGTGTTTCATAAATCAGGATTACAGTGATAGCTGTGAAAAATGATACTGCAGCTTGATAGGGATAATTACAAATCAGAGCTGCACAGCGTTCCGATGCATGTGCAGGAATAAGTCTCACAAAGTGGCACGGGGCCCGCTGTCCTTTATTTCAAGGTGAACTCGACCCCACAGGCCTCCACGGGAAGGGTCGACGTCAAGCGGATGTGTCATATCAGCTGGCACCAGTTTCTGTTGTTCAGACGAAAACACAGCTCTGCGTGAAAGCCTCACACAGTCCAGAAGGAGAGACAGATATATATATATATATATATATATATATATATATATATATATATATATATATATATATATATATATACTGTTTGTCATTGAAAGCTTTTTTTTTTTTTTTTTTTTTTTTAATGGTTGCAGCATCTCCTCAGCTTCTCTTCGAGATAATCAGAGTATTCTGTGTGGAAAAAGTGTGTGAATCACTGTCATTTTCTTCGATAAATAATCAAAATCTAAAAAGAGTGTAGCCCTTTGTTGTAACTGTATAGTTGTTGTTGTGGGTCTGGCCATTATGTGTAATTCTTTCTCTCTGTGTGGCATTTCATGGCCTTCTGTTGGCAGTGTTTTCAGTAGTAACGCTGATTTGGTTCATGCTGTTACTTTGATATGACTTTGTGTTACTTCGAGATGTTTTTTTTGTGAGTTTATTTCTGAAAATGTTGAGTTTCACCAGTTGCTACTTTATTTTATTCCTCTTTGTGACCATTTATGTGTCTTTTTCAGGTCATTTAACATCATTATTGGTTATTTTGTTGTTCCTCTGTGGACTCTTTCATAATTTTGAGGTAATTTCTGTTTTTCTCTGATTGTTTTCTTTCTTTGTGGTCATTCCGTTAGTATTTCTGGTTGTTTTGGGCATATTTAAAATGGTTTTGTGTCTTTTTAGTCATTTGGAGCCCCGCCATGTTTGTTTACAGAATTTTTTTTTTTTAATCATTTTATGTCCTGTTTTGTTGCTTTATCTTGTTTGTTGATTCATTTCTAAATATTAAGTTTTCATCTAAAGAGAATTTCATGTCAGTGTATTTCTGCTGGGTGAACATCATTCAATATTCCAGTATATTGATTTATCCAACTCAGGGTCTTGGGATGCTGAAACTGACTCCAGCTCCTGGAAGGGTCACAAGTTCATTCTAGGACTTAACTTTAGAAAATACCGTAGAGCTCTAAATAGATATCATGGATACTATAGTCGTCATATTCAATGTTTCAAGTCATATTCAATGTTAGCATCTTAATATTGCTTCTTGAAGGCTTGCTGTGTGTCTTAGCGGTTGATTAAAATCAGTGTGAGACGATGCCCTCATGTCTGATCCAGGTCCTCGTGGACGTCCGAGCACACCTCGCGTTCCAGCTGAGTTCAGTCCAGTCCCATCTGGAGTGTCAGGTTAGGCAGAACTGACTGCTTCCCTGTGGGCTCAGCACTTCAAACTTCACGACATCAAAGACGCGACCCAGAATGCTTCAGCTTGCATTTAGTTCAGAACTGTGACTCCCTGCGATGCGCACGGTCTGCTCCTGGAGGTTCACCACAAAAACAGTCACCGTCCTGAACTCGGTGTCACAAAGAACGGTTCATTCAGCTCCACCTGTTTTTTTTTTTTTTTTTTTTGTGAGAGGAATATCAGCAGCTTTACACACAGTGTACAGAATACGAACTGTGTTGTGTTCCCCTCGGCTTGAGCTACCGTGAAGCAAATGACTCAACATGCCGAATCGATACACTCACTGTAATGCAGAGCGCATGCAGCGGCTGAAAGTGTAGCATCAGATGCTATTTTTGTGCTTTCCCCTCAGCTGTGCATCTACGTTGTGCTTCATTCAACTGAACACGTTATCACTTGTCAATATACGGTATGATATGTGATCAGCTGAATGATCTGGAAATTTGGCTTCTCTTTAAGAAATGGTCTGCAAAGTGTTGCATGTTGTACGACCTGATAGAATCAAGAATCCAGAGAATCAGCATCAGACCACTTGGTTTAATGGAGTATTCAGCCTTTCATTTTTGTAAAAGTCTGATAAGAATAGGTAAAAATCAATAAGAAATGCTCCTTGTTGTTTACCCAGACTGTGGAACTGTGACTGAACTTATTTCTGCTTTTGATGGCATATCTTCATTGTGCCACAACAGACACAGATCTTCAGACATCTCTTCAAATGCACTGCTAAGACCAACCTTCCACTTAGTTTGCATTGCGGATAATAAATATGCTCATGACAGCACTTCTATTTTTCTCATGCAACATTTTTAATTTCTCCCCATTGTAGAGAAAAGTTAGCATCAGACTCAGTATACACAAATATATTGACTTGATGTTAACTTTGACTTTGTTAAAACTTAAAGAGAAGTTGACTTTGGTCAGAGTGCCACATTCTTCTTTATGCCATTAGCTTCAACAAATGCTGATTTTAGACCTTGCCCATCTTTAGGAAATTCAGATTATCCAGTAAAACATGTTTAATGTGTACACTATAAACACTGATCTCCTAAAACCTTGCACTTGTTGTTTATGCCTGCTTCAAATGCAAATGCATCAACTCAGGACCAAATTGGCGGTAGCTTTCAGTCAGTGGTCTTAATGTTTCGGCTGATCGGTGCAGTTCAGCATCCTCAACAATCCCTGGTTCATTTCAGTCAGAATTTATTTTGTGTTTTGTGCAACAAAAGCTCCAAACAACAGTGAACACCGGGGACGATTTGACCGGGAGACTTTTTTCTTTTTTCTTGCGCTGAAAAGCCCCAGCCCGCATTATGTAACGTGTCTTTAAAGTCCCAGTCCGCTGGGGATCTGCCAGGTTTCTGCAGGAAGGGGAATAAACGTTCACACACACACACACACACACACAACTACACACACACAAGCACAATTTGTTGCGATGGCCAACATAACAGCCCACACTGCTTCTTTCTCTGAGCTGGAGCCCAGGTTTAAAATAGCTCCGCTCCCTCTCAGGTCTTTACCATGATATTTGTGATGGTCTTATATAATCGACACCTCCTGATCTCCTCTTCCTCTTCATGCTAGCGCTTGTATTCCATCCCGCCTATCACACTTTTCAGCTTTGACAAAAGAACCTGTGGAAAAAAAGGGAAAAAAAAAAAACGGTTGGAGTGGTTTTCATGGCAGAGGTAGCCGGTCTGCTCTTGTCCAGACGAACGGGCGAACAATGAACTCGCCCTGTGTTCAGCTTTTGTTCTGTCGGATGAGCGACAACGCTCTTGTGCTAATGGATCCCAGTTTTATTCATATCAAATGTGGTGATTTGTAACTGTTTCATCTTTTCAGCTGCTATTTATTTTTTTTCAGTGTCCATTTGAGGTGATTTCATCTTTTGGGTTTTATCTGCCTTCATTGTTTCTATCATTCAGAGCCTTTTGTGGTCATTTTGTGTGTGTTTGTCGATCTTTTGTGTCCTATTGTTGTACATTATGTCTCTTTGTTGCTATTTCGTTTCTATTTGGAGTGAGTTTGTGACTCTTTCTCGTTATCTTGTGTCATTTATTGTTTCTTTGTGGCCATTTTGTGTGTTTTCTTGATGCTATGCGTCATCCTGTAAGCGTTTCATCTCAATTTCAGAAAGTTTGTGTCCTCTTTCAGTTCAATAGTGTCATTAATTTGTGTCTTGTTGTTGATATTCCTCACCTTTTCAGGTAATTTCATGTCTATTCATTTTAATTTTGTGTCTTTTTTTCATCATTTAGAGTCTCTTTGCGGTCACTTGCTCTTCTTTCGTGGTTCTTTAACATTAATATGTCTGTTTCTTGACGTTTTCTGTGTTTTGTGGTGTTTTTTGTGTATGAAAAGTTTTCATTCCTCCCCGTCTGTCTTTTGTGATTCCGTCTGCTTCATGAAGATGAAGTGTCTCTTTGTGGTGAGTTAGTATCCCCTTATGTTTTATTTGTGTCCCTATAGTGGTTCGAGGTCCTTTTGTGTGTTTTTTTCTGCCTCTTTGTGGTAATTTTGAGCCTCTTTGTCGCTTTTTGCTGTGTTTTCCTGTTTGTCTTGTGTCTCTGGTGAGAGCAGTGTGTCTTTCTTTCTTAGAGAAAATGCACTTATTATTCAAGGGAGAAGATCTGTTGGTGTAATTTTCATGGCAAAGGGAGTCAAACTGCATTTGAGCAGACAGACAAGCAAACACTGAAATCCTCCAATTTCCAGCTCTGCTCTGAGGTGAACGTGCCTCAACTGCGTGCAAATGCTAATGCTCTGTATTTTTCTCATCCTGCCTGGAACGAGGAGCCAGTTTATATATGTGACACCCTCATCCAGTGCATCGTCTCACCAGCTGCTGGACACTTTACTACCTGCTGCAGAGCCCCGCTCGCTGCTGTCTGCAGACATTTTCCCTCTAATACACGTCAAACGCTGTAAAATTGAGTGTGTCTGGTTTACAGCAGCTCCTCCAGGAAAGAGTTAGGAGTGAAAATACATCTGTCTCTCCTGCCTCAGACACAAAATGTGGCCCCCACCTTCGGCTCTTTGTTCCCAGCCACAAACGGTAAAAAAAAAAAAAAAAAAACCCTCCACACAACAATCCCTGGATAGATAACAGCAGTCGGCTGAATATGAAGATTGTGGGCCATTCCTAAACACTGGATGCTGCTTTACCTGAAAAAGCCCCTGAAAGGCAGACTTAATATTTGCAGCTTACCTCTGAAAAATATCCAGTAACGTCTCTTAAAAATCAAATCACACATCATAGGGAATGAAACCTCACGCACAATCATTAATAACATGATGATGGGATGTGCTGTGATTTACCTGAACTTTATCAACATTTTAATATGCATGAACCTATTAATAACTTTACCTACCTGTTTTTTGTAGGATCAGTCAGATCTGATTATTGTGTGGGATCGTCTAATAAAACTAAGAACGATTACTCATCATGTCTGAACCAGTGAGGAGAGATTAGAGACGGTCATTCCAGGAAAATCAATATATGTAATCGTTAATATTTGTATTTGTTACAACACATTTGCATCACCATTAGTTTCATTCATTGCATGTAATTATATGAATAGCTTTTTTTTTTTAATTACTAAAATAGATTTCACAAACTAAAATGTAACCGTTTATAGCAGGAATGTCAAACATAAGGCCCTTGGGCCAAAACTGGCCCACAAGAGACAAGAATTTTCAAAGCCATGCTGTCGGGATGAGTTTGTAAAAACCTACATTATGCAGCAGCTATAGGAGAAGATTTTAGGACATTTCATTCCGTTTTGCACCAGAGGGTAACCTTAATATTGGTTTAAAGTTGAGATTGTTGTAATTTTTTTCTCCATTTTTTAAAACCGGAGCTTCATCGGCCCCAGTGTCATTTTCTTGATGCTACCCTAAAACAGTTTTTTGTTTCCCTGCAATTTTCTGCATGAAAATCACCCAGCATCAGTGTAAATAGTGTCATAACTTTGACAAATTCAACAGTAAAAGCAATGTTTTCTGGAGCCACAACAAAACTGAAACCACTGTGATTTTATTCATGACAGCTCGTCATTTTGCACTTTCCAAACAAATGGGAATAAAACAAACATTTTTCTGATTATACGGCAGGATCCAAAAAACTACATTGGAATGATGATTAGTTGCTCATACAACCAGGGATCACAAATTTATAAGAGATGTTCTGAATGTGACATGTAACATGGAAAGATGCTGTAATTTTTTCTGTCTACAGTCAAACTGAGCTTGAATTATTTTTTACATTCTTCTTCTTTACCTGCATGACCCTTCGATAGATTTGGACTCATCAGAGGTTAAACCTGCTGCCACTCTAAAGTTAACCCAATAGAGATGAAACTGTCTGAAGTTTCCACCCAAATATGACTTTCTTGGTGCGATTAGAAAAAAAAAATGTCATGAGAACTAAGCAAAAGTGTGAGAAATGAGATCAGTATTCAGAGCAAAGAGGATTTTTCTCCACGCTGAATGATGGGTGGACAGAAGGTCTCCCAGGAAGCGGCTCACGCAGCTCTGGAACCGTTTGTACAAACTGGGTCAGTTGTATCAAAAGCACGATCGGGCAGATCAAACGTGCCCAGAGGACAAATTTATTTTTATTTTAAGATTTCACGGTCACTCACTCGATGAGTGAAAGAGCTGAAGGAGCAGCGAGAATCCCTCTGCTGCACACGCCGACGAAGATCTGAAGGTCCAAGGCCTGATTCCGCCCTGATCCAGTTCGTTTAAGTGCCTCTGTTTCATTCTGCCATCCAACCACATCAAAGTTAGAAGCACTGTTTAAAGGGTCTCTCCTCTCTAGCTTGGTGGTCGCCGTGGTTCTTATCACAGCTTGAATCTTCATTTTTAAACTATTACGTGTGAATCCCAGAAACAAAGGAAACGGACTGACAGGCAGTGGAAATCTGCTTCGGTCAGGGCTGCACCCAGTCAGCGTCGGGTGACCCCGTCCTCAGGGTCTGTGACCTTCGGCTCTGACGGCACACTGCACACTCAGCCTTTCTGCTGTGGCTCTCTGCAGATTTCACAAAATTCCATGTGAATAACAGTGACATTCCTCTCGAGGTGACAAACGTTTAAAGATTATCAATCACTTACCTTTCACTTCAGATGATCGATTCTCAGCCATGGATAAGCACCAAAGAATTAACTTTCACTGATTTTAATAACTATTTAGTCTTAACTTTTGCTGTAATGACCAAAAACAGTCACTAAATACTGTTACAAGCCTTTAACATTCAAGGTGTTTGATGTAATGACCTGTTCATGCAATTGATTTTGAATCTATCTACCTGTCCTGCAGCGTAAGGTTGGTTCAGGATCCATTCATACGACACTTCAACTGAAAATGTACCGTTTCATTGTTTTCACAGAGCAACATTTTGAAATCGACACAGAATTTACACAGAAAATCTTCTGTGGAAGGCTGCAGCTTGGCAGCCGAAACATGTCAAGGTAGGCAAAATAACCTCTGGCCTGTGTATACGAATCCAAACCATGAATACAAAAAAAGGCCTAATGAACCTTAGCGGACGTACTCCGTAACATTTGGATTATTGCACTGATGTGTGTGCTGGAACCCCGCCTCCTGCATGTCAGTGGTGGTCATCCCTGAGGAATGCAGCCCCTCACTTGCCTTTAAGCAACCATGTGTTTTTTTTTCTGTTTGTTGAATCAACATGGATTTTTTGACAACATTTACCCTGAAGTGAAGTGCACACTTTTGTTGACTCCAGCAGCAGCAGGGCCAAGCCAGGGGATCTTACACGCAGTCAGCCAAACAGATACAGAAAGAAGGCCGTCCTTGAGGGGATGACTTAAAAAGGTATGAAAAAGTAGTTTTTGCAAAATCTCATATTGATGTGAAGCTGAGACACCGGAGACGTAACAGACCGGACAAAGACGTGAGCTCATTTTGAGTGTTCCTGTCCTCCGGGATCATTCGGACTAAAACCCTTCTGTCAGCGCCAGTAAATAATCCAAACAATGGCGACTGTTCATGTTGTTAATGGGATTTGCTGACAAGTGATAAGCGTGCAGAATTACAGTGTGCGTGCACAAGTGGGAGATGCAACCTTGAATTCTGATGCCTTCCACTTTAAATTCCTGCACGCTCGTGTTTCTGTGCCGAGATTCGGCAGCGGCGGCGGCGGCGACGGCGGCGGCAGCAGCAGCTCCTTTCGTCCTCTTCACACATGCAGCGCATACAAACAGCCAGCACCCACACAGAAGAAGTCACACACACTGACAATACAAAAGCCAGCGGCCGCCCACACACATACACGCACACACACCCACGCACGGTCAAATACAACAGCGATGAAAAAAAATGCAATAAAGATAGAGATAGACGCCTATCAGAGACAGACTCCGATGAACAGAGCGGCTATAATGTGTGTGTGTGTGTGTGTGTGTGTGTGTGTGTGTGTGTGTGTGTAATCATTTGGACACGCCAGCGGAGGCCTCGTGCAGGAGGTTGGGTTTAAATGAGGACACTAATAGTGGCCGCACACTCAAAAAGCCATCCATACGTTAGCAGGGGCAAGACAAATTACAGCGTTTCATGGCAGTAAATTTCTATTTGGCTCATGTAGCGTTTGCTCTCATCTTGCCCTCGTCTGATATTTTGCATAAATCACGGCGAACGTTAGCGTTGCGCAAGAGGAAAACAAATGCTGTCACGCTGGGAACAGCCTGCCCTGGGTAATCAGGCAAGCCTGTAAGTGCAGCCACCTACCTGCTCGGGAATAGGTGGAGAAACACCTGCCGCAGGAGCGAGTCGTGGCTCTGTGCGGCTCTGATAAACACAAAAGGGAGGAGATCTCGGGGAGAGCATCAATTCCTGGAAAACAACAACAGCGTCGGCCATTTGTCTCACAACCTTTCCCCAGACGTGCAAATAAGAGTCGCCTTGCAGAAAGTGAGAGTGCGGCGCAATGTTGGTTAAAAGCCCAGAGGACGGCTGGTTTGTTTTACAAATGATAAAAAAAAAACAACAAAAAAAAACCTCCTTTCCCAACTTAATGTGAATAGATTGAAGAAGAGAGATTAATTCCTCTGAGAGCACGCACGGTGCCAGCTTTACTTATTTGGAGTAAATTCGTTGATTCTTCGAGATGAGAAACACAAGAACAACAGGAGAGCGGGGAAAAAAAGTTGGGATGATTTGATCCAACAATTTAGCCAAAAAACACCGTCATTCTGACATTCTGATCTATGGACCTGGACGCGAGTTCCTTCACAGCCAGCAGTCCTGGGAATAACATGTTTCATAATAGTAATATTTTACTATCATAAAATTTAGTCACGCAGGTGGTTGAAGATGTGCACCGCAGCAGCCCCTGTCCTGCCGCCCGAACGCATTATTATCATCAGTTAGCCAAAGCTGTTGTCTTAACTGGTGCTTCATCAATGAGCTCTTGTTCGGTGGCGGAGAAACGCCTCATTAATTCTAAAATAACTCAGTCCTGCTGACAGCATCATGAAAAAAATGTCTGACAGCAAGTAGTGAATAACACTGACATAAGCTTGCACGGAATTGCACACAATGAGGAACCAAATCAAACGCTTTATTTTTAGCCTGAAACAGTCGGCGCGGCGTTAAAACAGCCCTCCAGGTGAAGGTTAAACGGGCAGTGGATGAAGGCAGCGTACACCTGGGACGGGTCACCCGTCCACACACACATTCACACCTACAGGCTATTTAAAGTCACCGATGTGAAGAGTCAGGACGGCAAAAAACGCATACACACACGAGTTAGGAATACACACCAGATGCAATCAGGAACAGAGGAGAACACAAGGGCAGAGTCAGAAGAAGAGTTCAAAGAGAGTTGAAGTTCGCCGGGAAGGCCAGACTTTGTGCTCCAGTTCTTGTTTATGCTGATCGGTAAGTTTGACGCCGAAAGAATAGCGCCGGTTTGTGGTTTAGTCTTAAGTAGCATTCACTCTCGCCCTTGATTTGATCACATATGGAGGATGGCATTCAGTCACTCCTAACACACCTCCAGTCACGAAACTAATCATCATTAATTTAGAATTTTTGCAAGTTTTGTTCCCCAGATTCTCTCCTGGATCCTGACTGGCCAGGAAACATGACTTCCTGTATGCTAATGCTAATTAGATATGTTGATCTGCAGTCGTCACGATGTCTTGTGGTGCATTCATACAGTGATTGGGATGCTGATCCCCCTTCGCCCCTGCCCCCTCAGTGGGTTTTTTTCTGAGCTAGATTGGGTGCGCTCTCATGGGAGCTGCAACCTGGGGGGTGCGAGGCCTTCGCCGCCCTGATTGCCGTCTTACTGTGCCATCAGCTGCCACTCCAGCTGTCACCGCGCCGTTCATGGACGTCATCCAGCCTTTCCTGGAGGTCACTGCGCTTCTATTAATAGACCCACTGGTGCCTCTTGGACACATTCGGAGCGATGACACAGACCTTATTACAGTCATTGAATCAAAGACCCATCTCACATGCTAGGATCACTTTAAAATAATGGCGCCAGAAGAGCAATATAGCCATCTTGGTTTCCTGATTTCAGGTGGGCCATCACCTCCGTGTGCTGAGATTCAGCAAAACATCCTCAACTCCAGTTGTCTATGTGCGTCATCAACCCCAGTGACTTCAGAATGTTGTACATAACTGTATGAGATGTTTCTCTGCATCACATGTCTTCAATAATCCATTTAAGACTTGAATTTCAATTTACATTTTCTTAAAGCAGAACAGCTGTACTTCATACTTCAGGTTGTACGAGTGTCCCTAATGAAGAGTGTGTGCTGCTGTGAGTAAAAGCTTCTGTAAGGTTGACTGTAAAGGGGCAGCCAAATTGGTTTTATTTACTAAAAAAAGAAGCTTTTCCCTGGTGCTCTGAGAGCTAATTTACAACGGAGGGCCTGAATTACAAATTGGGGGTGTCATTTTGAAAGACAGGGACATTCGCCATGAGAGGGAGGTCTAATGATGAGAGATGTTCAGCTCTGAGGTCTCAATCCAGGAGTTAGTTCAAACGGAGGAATAAAATATATTGGCTGCAGTTGCAATGTATTTTTTAGAGAACTTTTACACAAAATCGAGGTAAAGCCATTGTTTGCTTGCTGACTTGTTTGGTGTCATTATTATTTGTGTTCCCTCTCTGCTGCATGTGTGACTCTTGAATGAAACATCTACAGTGAATCCAGACCGAGTATTGTTACGAAACATAAGGATTGCTGTGACACAGAGTACAACGCTGGCGGAAACGGTGATCCGAACGGCCATTAGCGGCGGCTGCTCCCACTACTGCTGTTAGTAACGCAGTCCGTGAGGTGACCTAGTTTTTCAGCGATGCGTCATTGGCTCTGCACACCTCTTCAGTCACAATACGATCGACCATCAGAGATCCTCCCTCATACACAACACAGGCTGGAGCACGCGCAACGAGATGATATTTTACTTTTATTCCAGCTTTGAAAAATTATATTTTGGATTTTTCGTCAGTTAGAAAGTAACTTTAAAAAAAGGTCTCAAAAAAGGTTCTGATTGATTTCTAGCGAAATCCTTTCAAGGTGGCGTGGACTTTATGAGATTTCACCGTAATCCTCCCCCTCGGATCATAAGCATTTCTGAATATTACCGGGTAATGACTTGTTTTTCGCTATTTGAATAGTTTTAAACTCCACAAGATTAGTGAATTTAAAGTTTTTGATTGGGAGATAAGTGGATTGGTGTGTTCACGAAACACAACCTTGTGTATAATTCTTATTGCTCTTCTTTTTTTTAGAGAATTAAAGGACTTTGCAGTGAATTTGCATCAGTATTTCAAAAATACTTCCACACAGTAAGTTAGATTAGGTAAAATCAGTGAGATGTAAAAAATGTGAAGCCATTTCTGCCCTAGCATGTCTTTAGCTTTGATCTGGGCTGAGATGCTTCTGGATATTTTGCTTTGTACCTTTTTAATGTGATGAACAAGAAAATGTATAAAAAAAAAATGTTGTTTTAATTTACCCCGAGACTTTCTTACCAATGTACATGATACAACACCCATCCATTTATCTCACCATTTGCTTTGTCCGAGTCGGGGCTGCTGGGATCTGGAGCCGATCCCGGCTGAGTGCGGCCAACAGCAGAGTATATCCTGGGCGAGGAGCCAGTCCATGTCAGAGCCAGCACAGAGAAACAGACACAAACCTACGGTTTGACAGTCACAATTTAACCTAACAAGCATGTCTTTGGATTGTGGCGGGAGGCCAGAGCACCGAGTATAAATGCACATGGAGAACATGCAAACTAACCCGAGTCCGAACCTGACTCCAGCCATCGGCATGTTCACCTGCGGCCCGGGACACCACCAAAGAAAAAAAAAAAAATCTTGTGAGAAAGTAAATCACCATTAGCCTTTCACCGTCCAACAAGAAAACTTGCAGTCAGTTCGACTCTGAAATGAGTCCTGCCGTCTAGAAATGGTGGGGAACGGTGCTCAGGAGGATTCCTCACAGCAGCTGTAAGCAGGGTAGTGGAAATGTTTGTGGCTGTTTCACAGCCTGAGGGCCCGAATAGCTTACAGTGAACTAATGATGCAATATATCACAGAGGGCTTGAAGTTAATTTGAGGACAACTGTCTGGAAGTTGAGGCAGAAGTCGACTTTTCAACAACATAATGGTGATAACAGAAGCGAATCCACCAAGGAATGACACAAAGAGAAATGGAATGAAAGACTTTAATCCCATTACAGACTTACCTTGTCTTGCACGTCTATTATCAGGACTTGTTCCACTGCAGCAGGTCATGAAAATGATTTTACCGTCCTTCCACAACACAGATGAGAAACTGTTGCTGCAACGGTTAAAGAGGCGGTGGTTAAAGAGAGATGAGAGGAAAGTACAAACATTTCCCGGCTTTTAATGAACTCCTTTAAAAATCAGTCCCTTGTTTATTCTCCCAGCGAACTGATCCTGAATAGTTTGTTCAAATTGGTTTAAGAATCACAGTTGAATCTCCGCACATATTTTTTCAGAGTGTGTGGCAAACAGACTGTGTCATCTGGCCCAGTAAATCACCATAGTCCCTGTGGTGACTGTAGAACTGGCACATAGATTAACTATTCATGGTAGTTTCTCTCTCTCTCTCTCTCTCTCTCTCTTCCCTCTTTTCCCCTCTCTTTCTCTCTGGCCTTATTCAGAATGTTCTAATTAATCAGCCTTAAATAGACGGACAGACCTACATTACTGACACAACTTCTCATGAACCACCATGCACCATTTATTTATTCCACAGATGGCACTCCGGGACATGTGGGCTGTATATGCTTGGCTGTACGCTGCTGATGCATTCTGGTCATCTTTACACGGGAGGAAAAATAAAACCTTCATTGGAAATTACATATTTGACTGTGACTGTATCTTAAAGAATTCAAGATGACATTATATTAGATGTCATTTAAAAAAAAAAAAAAAGATTACTAAAGTGGCTTATCTTGAAAAGCATGCTGCTCCAAAAACAGTGGATGCAGCTTGGCAGAAATGAGAGACAGGGGTATCTGATTTGCAATGTGACGCAAAATTATTATTTTAACAAGAAAGCATCCATCCATCTATCTGTCATCGCTGGAGCCAATAACAAATCACAAATGTAAGACACATGGGAATTATATAGTAATAAATATGTCTGATTTGATTAAAAAAAAAATCTTTTAATGTTGTGCCAACAACAACTAAACCCTGTCCCTGATTTGAAGAAAAGTGGGGAAGTGAATCATAGGAGGGAAACTCTTTCTTGGAAGCTTGATAAATGCTCCGTTCACACGGGATTAGTATTATCCAGGGATCCGACCATCCGTCACTGTTTCTTGCAGCGCGTTTACTCGAGATAAGAAAAGTCTGTATTTTACCCACAGTTACTGACATTACATATGGAGTCAAGTCTGTGCACGTCACAGGAGCTGCTGTTGAAAAAAACCCCAAAAAACTAGTGCTACTACTTCGACATTCGTACCTAAAAATGCTGTCAGTAATTTGCACCGCAGCCTCCGTTATTCAACCGGGAACAAAAACTCCAAATCACCATTGGTCCTGAGGTAATGCTCATCCCGCTCCAACAGGGCAAAGGTCATATTTTAAAGCCTCCATCTGAAACATGTTGATTTCTCGCTTCTGCATGAACTTCAGCTCAGCACAGGAAGGCGTCTGGGCAGAGCGGAGCGACACTGGTGTTGATGCAGCTGGGAGATGAACGCAAATGAAAGCAATTCCATCACATTATGAACGGGCCGGCCGGAGTGATGGAGCGCCTGATTGACACGAGGTCGACTGCTCTGAAATGCTTCCTCACGCCACCCAGCAGCTCCAGCCCGACTTCGCAGCAGAAGTCACCACGTACGACTCCGACTGTTTGAGGAAAATGATAAACACAGTGAAGATCCTTTTCACTTGGCCTCACCTGCTTCGTTTTTGGAGTTTGCTGCTTCTTCTCTTGCAGAAACAGCTGTTTCACAATCTTGTTAGTTTTTGGACTCTGTTCTGGTTCTATAAAACGACCAAGTTCCAGGAGAATATGGACATTTTTGCATAAATGGACAGCCAATATACAACAAAAGCTTTCTGTTTTCTCTTTAAAACATCATGTATACGGGTCTTAAGCTCAATGGTCAGATTACACACAAACTCAAGACAAAGGTACTGTTTAGCTGACCTCTAAGAACACAAGTGTTTGGATTCTTAATGTGCTCTGGGTTCAAGCTGCTTTGACAATGTTTTTGTGTATTTTTGGTCAGTTTAGAAGGAAAAATAGCCTGTAGGTATGCTTATATATATTGTTTTAAATGACATAGAGCAACATTGCTTATGTTTATAAGCATCTCTTAAATGTAAGTTCATATTCCTGTCCTTTTTTAAGCCAGTTTTGGTTTCTACTGATTTGAATTTTAAAACCAATTATAATGTGCTACAAATGTCTTTGGTTGATTTTAATAACAAATCTTCAAGGCTGACTCATGACTCTGAAAGAGGGAAACCTTCGATCGAAGACAAAGAAGCTGAATCATCTCGAAACCAAAAAAAACACGTTTGCTCTTTAATTTATTCATATTTGATGAGACAATGAATCGTCATGTCCGTCTCCACCATGAAAAGATGTTTGGTTGAACGTTTCAGCTCATCCCCATGTTGAATCATCAAATATAATTTTCTGAATTTGAATGATTGGTTTTGATGTGAGCACACGGAGTTCTGTTCATCAGCAGTGAAACCATCATCGAACGCTCATCCGAACAACGAGACCAGCATGTTTGTCACAGGAGAATGCTCTGGGCCACGATCTGTTCTTTTTTTATATGGACCATCTGTTCCAGAACTCTACACGTCTCTTTTTGGTCCATTGTCAAGTTTCTCTCTCTCTCTCCTCTTTTTAATGTTGTCATCTTCTGCTGAATCCTGAACTCTGAACTCAAAGCCTCCTCTCGACGAAGGCTGAAGAATCTCTCCACTTCATCCTCCTTCATTTACAGAAGTTGTTTCTACTTAAGAGTCACAATAGCAGGTTGTTTTCAGTTCCCTTGAAGATGTGCTGGTTTGGTTGTTTCCCCAGTGGCTTCTTACCATGACTCCAACAGTGAATCTTTTCAGTTAATCTGTGTGGTCAGAATTCATACGGACTATTTTCGAGTTCTGTTCTTAGAATGTTGACTTATAGTAAGATTACTCACAGTGCTCACAGCGAGAATTTCCCCAGTTCAGGTTCAATTGGTTTGAAGTTCGCACGTTTTGCCTGTGCATCCATGGTTTTTCTCTCACTACTTTCCTCCCAAGGTCCAAAAACATGCATTAGAGGTGTGTTGTTGCTTTTCCTCACAGTCAGCCGAGACAGGCGACCCACAACCCCAAAATAAATAAAGCGGGATGAAAGATGGATGACATCTCTGCTGTTAGATCTCCATAGAGAACAAATCATCCCTCTGTCCTCTTTGAAGTGTAAACTTTCCTTTGTTTTTTTTTTCCTGTTTTTGGGTAGAATCCAGATTCGTTTAAAAGTCCCTACTCACTGGGCTGAGACACAAAAATATGGGATAATACACAAATTGTACTAAATCAGACTGAAAGTGGAGGTTTTCTGACACAACAAACCAAAGCCAGTCGCATTCCACCATCAAGTTTATCTTTATTTATACATTAATGCATTTCAACAAGGCTTGGGATAATGGCACACAATAAGATTTCACATAAATCATGTTTTCCCACTAGGATTTTTGATCTTAGTTGTTAATCGCTACTAAGCTTCAACAGTGATCCGCAATGACATGAGCTGCAAAAGTATCACGCTTATGGTCCGATATCACTGGAGTCTACAAAAGTCAGCGAATGGCGTCGTAAGTATTCTTTCCATGGTGTATCACAGTGAAACTACATGTCTTGCCACAGTTTAATGCGAGCAGAAATAGGAAAAAAATAAAAATAAAAAAAAATCATACACACGCTTCTCTGGCTTGTGGTCCAATTCATCAGCTTTAGTTACTTGGATACAAAAACCCCTTTCAGCAGACATGTAAAGCAGCAGGATTAAAAGAAAAGGGGGGAAAAAAAAGGTATTATTCCAATATAAAGCAAGTTTTCAAGTGGTAGGGAGCATAGCCAATTGTATAATACAAACAATGAAAGAAAATCCGAATGAACAAAGTGGTAAAAACAGCCTTATTAGATTGAGACCTCAGCCAGAACACGGGCTCGGTGTCACGTAAGTGCAAGTAAAAACAGGCAGTGCGGCCCACCGGCTGGTCTACCCAGGTAGCTGTGTAACGTCCCATCGCCACCAAACAGAAACAGGCTTCAGATGACACCGCACGGCTTTCCACGCATGATGGTGTCAAAGCGCCAGAGCTGGCGGAGAATCTTCAAGGAAAAAGTGCCTGAGGCCCCGAACGAGGGGCTGCGGGGGGAAAAACCGGCTCCGTGAGCTTGATTCACAGCCATGTCCCGATGAAATCTTTCAAATGGGATCAAAAGCAAGAGCAGACATGAGATTGCATCAGCGAGAGGCGCGTTAGCACGTACGCCCTCTCCGTGTCTTTATTTTTGCTCGGATGTGAACAGTGGGTGGAAAGTGTCCCAAGTTATGTGGAATTTCACACACTTTCAAATAGGAGCTAATTCTGATTTCAATTTTACACTCCCACATGCCATCATACAAGGCTGCAATATCAGCAAAGCCAAGCAGTGTCTTGGGATCCCAGACTTTCAGCAGAATCAAAAAGTTACATGTTTATGAGGCGTTTTCAGACCAGAGGGACTTTCCTGAAGTCCTCAGGACAACTGGAGGGGGGAGGGGGAGGAGTTGATTTGCTGGTGGCAACAAGAAATCACAAATGTGCCGTTTTCTAAATGTGAGACCGATAATACAATCCTTTTTTGTTGTTGTTTGTTTTAAATGTTTAAACTGAACACTGCAACGCATCGTTCGACTTTCTCGTCAGCAGCCATAACTGTGACTCTACATGAGGCTCAATCAACCCGCAGAACATTGGGTTTGAAGCGGGGCATAACGGCTGTAATAAAGCAATCATCAATGCAGCTCCAGTCCTATAATTCTCCAGGACAACCAGGGGGAAAAAAATAAATAAAATAAAACACTCCCTTTGTGTCGCCCTGCTGGAGTGAGCAATATGTGGTGCTGGAAGATATTTGGCATCAGAATATAATACCGGCCAATTTTCTGAGGCTGAAAGTCTCTAATGACCTCGCTCGGGTATCTTTTGCTATATTAAACAATGTGGCGTGAATAAAAATTCAGGAGGAATCCAGCTTGTAGTTTTAACCTCCAACAGATGTTGCGCTCACTCAAAATGTCTTCTTGACTAACAACCTGTGTAAACGAGGCCATCGATGGGATTTTATTGAGCAGACTGAGGAAAAAAGAGGCAGTAAAGCTCAGGGAGATATAGAGCATCCGCAGCAGGACCGGAAAAAGACTTTCTTCATTTTAGAGATGATATAAATGTGACACAACGGTAATTATACGACATCCAATCAAGGCTTTGAAAGCTCAGTCCACAAACATGCAGGGAATGTAAAGAAGTTTTCAGTCTTATTTTCTCGATTTCTCATGACGTAGATCAGAGGTGTCAAACAGTCCAGTTCAGGGCCCACATGCAGCCCACGTTCATCTTGATAGGGCCAGACCGGCAAAACAGAGCTGTAATAACTTTTAAATCTACAATTTACAAGTTTCATTTGCTGTGACACAGAGTATACGTAGTCAAAATGTCTGTATTTTCTCAAAAATCAAACAATAATGATGAAAAAAATTACAGCAAATCTCAAAATACAGTCAATTTGAATAAAACGTTCTGGTGCAAAATACAGTGAACTTGTCCTCTAACGATTAAATTATGCAGGTTTTTAAAAATTCATGACGGCATCAGTGACATATCAGGTCGGGTCTCAGTGTTGCATTGTGTCAACAACGCTCCAAAAAAAACAAAAAACAAAAAAACAAACAAACAAATGTCTTCTTTGAAATTTTTCCCATTTGCATGGCGGCTTGGCGGCCAGATTGGAGCCAGTTCTGGTCCATGGGCCTTATGTTTGACACCCCTGATGCAGACCTTGAGCATGTTTAAGACGTTACTGGTCTGAACTGAACTGGTGGGATTTCTATGAAGAATAATGAGAGGTATTTATGATGCCACCGGTGACACGGAGCGAGCTGCTGCAATCAGCATGTTACTGGACACATTGAATGAGGTTGCCTGCTTCCTGGTTCATGTAGATGAGATGTCAGAAAGTTAGCAGTTGGGGGGGGGGGGGGAATCCCCATTTTTCCAGCATGCAGAGAACAATCAGAAACATCCAAGAATTCATCACCAGCGAATTTGCAAAAACATGACAAATGAATCTGAATTCAGCAACACGAACAGAAGCAGATGAAGTCGAGCTTTTCAGGGTCGTATCGCTGATCTCTGATGGGACATTTCCCGCTTCTGAGTTACTCATGACAGCACGATTATACTGTTTGTCAAGGCTGATGATTTAATTCAGTTCTGCCCAAATCAGCCACCTGAAATCAGAGGACTCGGGGAGCCGCAGCTCTGCATCCCCCTTTGCTCCGACACATCTCAGATGCATCACTCATCATCAACACTCTCCACATCTTAATGATTAAAACATTTTGGGCAGGGACTCCCGCTGATTAAACATCAGAAAACTCGTGTTTGTCATCAGAAACAGCGATGCTGAGTTCAGCTTTTTTTGTTCCGAAAAAAAAAAAGACGAGAAGAAGAAGAAGAAGATGAATTTGCATGACTGAAGGACATTTAGCAGAACAAATGTAGCCTCAACTGTGAGACAAGATGTAGAGAGGTGCAGACCGATGCAGATAAAGATACAGTGCGGTGCTGGTTGCCATGACAGAGAGAGGGAGGGAGAGAAGTACATGATGGGTGATGGAGAGCTATGCAATACAAGCAGCCGGGCTATTTTTACTCTTGCGGGTCCAGTAAATTAAAGATTTTGTAGAAATCTGAAGAAGACGGGCATTCTGTTTGTCGGCTTCTTTTAGCTGAAATTGTGCTCTTTCAAATAAAATTCACAATTTTCTTTTGATGTATTTTTTTTGTCCCCCCCCCATTTCATGAGAATCACTGGAGCGCTTCGTTTGTTCGCCCAGTCCAGCTCTAATTCACTCCCGTTTAAGAAAAAAAAAAAAAAAACAAAACACCACAGTGGCTACTGAATGAAGAAATTAGATGACATTATACATTTATTGCTTATTATTCCTCCCCGCTGGCTGCCGCTGCTCCGTCTGGCTACGCTGAATGGAAATGTGTCTGTGGAGGTGATTATTACTTTTACTCATAAAGCTGTGAATCTGTCTGCAAAGGCTGTGCTGCTCTTCACCGCTTCCATGAACAATAGCCACTGTGGCATCCGAACCTGTGGATCTATTGTCTGTTTCCACAAGAGCTTGAGGATAAAGGACCTTCACTGGAGCCAAACCATGTGGACTCAGCCTCACGCCAACCACTAATCCGTTTATTTGTCCTCTATTAACGCCTTATCCTGAGTAGAGTCGTGTGGTACTGCGCCACTCATAGCAACCGAAGGGGAGACGTGACTTCAGCTGCAATCATAGCAACAGCTTCACGAGCGCAGCCGCCTCGGCATGCACCTGAATCGACAGCAAAGGCGTGGAAGCAGGAGCTGTGGCTCGGCCGGTGAGCCAGTCGTTACTAGCAATGCTTTTAGGAAAAAAATGCTATACGAGTGAAATAAATTTTAGAGTTTTTTTTTGGGTGGTTCTCACGTTCCTGTGATAACAGTTTGTAGCTGAGGTATCAACAAGTAAACATTTTAAAATATATGCAAAGTTTGAAGATCGGCATGTAGAGTTTGACAAGTAGTTCCACATCTGCATTGGTTACCGATCATAAGTGCTTCAAGAAACGAAAAGTGATGAAATGGCATGAGGGTCATGTTCAGCTGGCTGTAATGTTATGGCTGATTGGTAACACAAGATATGGGGAAGAGATGCAACATTTAACAAGGCATAATGAACAGTCCACAATTAAAAGTTCAATCGGTTTTGTAAGGCTTTTGGGTGTTTTAACTGAAAAGAAGAAAAACTGGCCTTTTGTGGATCAACGTAAATAAGGGTTAAACACATGGGAATCCCCAGACACTGCCCTCTAGTGGCTTTAGCAGATATGATAAGCGCAATAATTATAAACAAGTCTTGAGATTGATGGATTTCACATGAGCATCGGTCTGGTTGTCACAGTGTGGTCTGTGCCCTCCTTCATGACCTCCAGGGTGATTTAAATTCATCATATGGGGAAATAAAACATTCCAGAGTAAACCTAAAAGTGATATTACACAACATTGTTAATAAACTGCAAATATGTTAGGAAAGAAGCTAAGCTATACGTTAAATAATACTCCCAACAGAGTGTGGGAAACAAAAGGCCTGGGGCAGGTGACAATATTACATTCCAGTACATTACAGATGGATTTCTTGTGTCAGGGGAGGTCAGCGGATGCCCATCAGCATTTTTCAGACTAATTCAGCTGTGCTCAAATCTGAAAGTGTGTTGAAATTATCCGTTTCTCAGGGACGTGGAGCTGTATCGAGTCACAGCAATATCAAACAACATGAATGCGACGCATTCTGACAGGGAGAAAGAATCGCAAGTCAGTCAACCTTGATCAGCGATCGGTTCTCCACTGATTAACATTCAGACAGTCAGAAACAAAGACTCGCTGCTTTAAAAATAGAGATATGCTAATGAAACACTTAATGCCTCAGTGGATGTGCTTTTAAATCTGTGCTTCGAAAGCAAAGGAGAGAAATCCATCACTGAATCCTGACAGGTGCATTTAAGGCTCTCCCAAATCCTGTCGGTCCGCACAGCGCGTCATCATCTTCATCATCGTCATCAACAACAAAAAAGTCTGGCGAAGCAATCCAGTGTTCAGATTGGCAGTAAAAGCCGCACAAGGCAACAGTTTTCATTTCACGTACAAAAACAACAATCGACTCAGTCTCGTCTCCACAATTACAATCAATAAATATGGCTGCAGCGTCCGCACAACAGATTAACAGCTCCGCCGCTCCCACTCTGAAAGGAACCCCAGCTATTAAGACTTCTAGGCCTGAATGTTGTTATTGTCCTCTGCTGGAAAATACTGAAAAACACAGCACATGTTTTAATTCTATAATTATCAACATCGATTTGCTCTTTGTCTGCAGGTGCTTTTATTTTGAAATCGTCACACACTGGACAGAGTAGACCAAAAAAAAAATACTGACTTTTTCATGGAAGTTGCAAGGTAACTGACTCATCACAGCTTTTCTAGAGTTATGAAAGTGAGAATAGAGTGGAAAAAGACTTGGGAATGACTGTAAGTTCCCAAAGACTCACAGCGTTTCCTTCATCACAGTCCTGATACATTTCATTTGTTTACTTCACCACAGCTGAAACATTTGTGGTGGTTGTCAGCATAAATTGCATAAACAAGCATGTTTATATTGCTGTTAGGATAAAGGAAATGGATCCAGACCACTGCAACTACTATCTAAAATTCACCGTGATGTTAACCACTGTTGAATGAAACTTTTTTTTTTTTTGATTTCTTAAAGCATAAATGTATTTTTCATTTTACATTCCTATGAATTAGTATCATTGAAAGTATCAAAAAAGGGTCTAAATGTGTAAATAGTGGAGGTTCCCCTTCAAACAAACAGCAATAACATCTGTGGGCTGCGCTCACACCTGGCAGGGTTGGTGTTTATCAAAATAAATTCTGGACTTGTCTGGTTTTCCTCCATGGCGGGACTGACTGGGAGTCTGGTCTGGGCCAAAGACGTTCGAAGGGACTAAGCAGCGGACGGGTGAGAGAACTGATGGTTGTGACTTCTTAGCTGCTAAAAATTCACAAGTGCACATAGCCCACGAGGCTTGAGGCTCAAAAAAAAAAAAAAAAACAGTGTCGGCAGTTCAATCCAAGCTTCCACCAATGTGTTAAAGTGTTCTCAGGAAAGACCTTGAACTCCAAGTTCCACCCAATGGCGAGCATCCCCCTCATGCTCAAAATCACGGCCAAAGGTGCAAAGAAGACCTGACTGAAGCGGCGTCTTTTCTTTCCCCTGCTTTGGTTCATTATTCACCAGTGTGAACACAGCCCCCCGACTGATCTAGCAGTTTGCACTTTCTGCCCAATTTGAAATTCAAGTACGATTAAACCCGCTTAGGAAGCAATTTGGATGTCAGATCATGACTTCCCACGCAACCTTGTCTCAGCCACCTCATACCTGCATGGGGAATTCGTCACACTCACCTTGGCTTTGTCACATTTGTAACAAATCCCATTGCACTGACTGCACTCTCCTGAAGGTGCTACATGTATCATTTTTCACCATCGGTTTCCACATCCATTGAGAGACATTAGTGTAATTATTCGACAGCAAGACCACTGCTGGGATGAGTGGCGGCCCGACCGGCCTCCGCGCTGCTCTTTGCGTCGCCGGCTGGGATTGGAAGGGAGATCTTTGAGGACGGCTTTACTCGCAGTGCAAACAAGAGCGAAACTGTCTCATTTTCTCAATGTGACAAATGGTGGGAAAGAGCGAGAGGCAAACAAGACCAAAATTGCCTCCAACGTTGTTTATCCTCTTCAGTAAAGCCAAAGATGCCCGAGTGGCAAGGACAGACAGGAGGAGGATTACCAGGAAGGAGGCTCTATTTCGAGAAACAATTATCTCGTTCAGGGTCTTGCTGTTCATGGCACTTAAAACCGAACTACCTGATGATTAAAAAATGTTACGCATAAAACCTCCGGAATGAGTGCACTTACAATTATAATCTGGCTGTATAAATTAAATAAAAATCAGCCGTTATAATTATTATTATACATTTCAACACTTTCCACACATGAAACATAGAATATAGCATGGATCTGTAAGCATATTGCTCAATTATAACATTCACAATTTCAATCTAATTGATAAATAAAACATTTAAATTAAATGTTGTTATTAAATCCTTTCGTTAGTAGTCCATCTTTGCACACTTCATTACATATATATTCCTCTCAATAATTATCTCAGTGTTTAAAATATATTATTGACAAACTGTTTAATACGCTGTAAACTCGGGTGTGGTTATAAAACACATTGTACAACCCCAGCAAGTTTTAAAAAGTCCGCTTGAGTGGTGCAGTATTATTACATCCTCATGCTTAAATGACAGGAAAGGTCCGGTTCTGTTTTCCTCTCTAATTAAAGCAACAATTTTGTTCCAGTGTTGTGGGTTTGTTTTCATCAAAACATACATATTTGGAAAGGAGTGTATAATTCAAAGATAACATAGTGGATAATATTAGAAATTACTAAGTATGGGATGATGCTAAACCTCAAGAGTAACAGTTGCAACAGCTGCTGGCTACATGTAAGGACTTCCTATAGTCCTCAATGTAAAAATCTGTAACTAGCACACGCCAGCAAATGCTATTTATTGCCTCAGGATCCCAAACAGCTATTTGCATTGATACATTCCTCGTGAAGCACGTTTGGAAGTCCGGCATTTAACAAAAAACTACTAAAGTTAATTTAGTGGATTTCGCTCTGATAACGAAGGAGCAAATTACATGTGAGGAATGGATGTGTTTCCTATAACTTTTTGATTCATTTTACACATTAAACTAGTCGGTAAGGTTTACAATTATATATTACAGTTGGTTTTAAAAAAGAAACTGTCTTGTTACAGACATAATCCATCCATCTCACTGTGCTTTATTCACCTTCTTAATCGCTGTTACAATTTCTGTGGGCTCTTGCAATGACAGTTTATGTACAGATGAGTCTAAATACTTGAATTTGCAAGTATGCCAGGAGCAACAAGCATTGTCTGGAAAACGTGAGCACTGTCCCTTTTCCTCTGTGTTTTATGTTAATTAAGACGTTTCTGTA
This sequence comes from Salarias fasciatus, assembly GCF_902148845.1. Classification (NCBI taxonomy): domain Eukaryota; kingdom Metazoa; phylum Chordata; class Actinopteri; order Blenniiformes; family Blenniidae; genus Salarias; species Salarias fasciatus. The sequence continues at coordinate 18,898,427 of NC_043763.1, read as the reverse complement.
ACCTAATTCTAATAAAGTGCTTGGTCATTTTTCACATGAGGACGACCTTGGTATCAAGTGGGTAAACAAGAGGAGTTTAATGCTGGGAGAAATTAATTTCCAAAGAATCCTTGGTATATATTATCTGGCATTTTTCTAACTGGATTCCAAATATGGTAATAAAAGACAATGATATGCCTAATTCGATTTGGATGGATTATTTTTCTTGGAATTGTATATTTCTGGTACAGTACATTCAACACTAAAAAAAAAAAATCTATAATTATTATTATTTAGATCGAGTAATCCTTTATCAAATGAACCCACCATGTCTTTAACAATAAAACTATTGTTGAAAGTCATTTGGGATAATGTTTTTTTTTTTTTTTTTGCTTGTTTTTTTCTGTTAAGCCTGAGTCTCTCCGTCTCTCTCAACCTTACAGTGATTATATTCCAGATTGTGTTGACTACTCTAAGAGAACACAACAGTTTAGGAGTCTTTGATGCAGCCTTCACGACGTCAAAGGCAATGGCAGCAGCTAAAATGGAAAATTCAAAATTTACAGGTAACAACTGTTCAAGTTAAAGAGCTTTTCTACCTTCCAGGCGTTCTGCAACCGGCGCTGGACAGGTCTCTCCTCCAGGGTTTAACAACCTTTTCTGTCACAAATCACCCCGAGGATGACGATGAGGGTGATGATGAGGAGGAAGATGACGGGGAGGGTCCATAAATCTCGCCGCTTTCCAGTTCTGAGAGCCTTACCGATGCGGACGACATTAACTCCCTGTCCTTTTCTTTTCTGCTGCCGGTGCAGACTGACCTCTGGGCCGGCTTGAACTGCCAGGTTACCTTCTTGGTCGTTGACAGCTGCTCCACTAACGCTGTCGTCTTGGTGGGCGAAGTGGCAGGCTGACTCGGCGCGGCTGCCATGCTGGTGGAAACCTCGGTGACCTTTCCAGCTGAGCCGTTGTTGTTCCTGTCCTGTTCCGTGAAGAGATCGCTCAGCACTTCGGGTTCGGTGGCCTCTCCAAACAAGTCCCAGTCGGGTTCGGTGGGCAGACGCTTGGGTCGTGCCACGCCGGACGACTTGGTGCCAGAAGCCGAGATCCTGGAAGATCTGGGATCAGAGTCTGACAGATCTGAGTCCCAGTCGCTGTCCCCGGCCACGGATCCACAGCCCAGCACTGACACGTCGACTGGTCCAGAGCCTGAACTCTCTGAATCAGATTCCCTGGAAAAATCAGGGGGGAAAACATTTAGATCATTGCAGGGGAGCATTGTGGTTTTTGAGTTTTATAATGCAACTCAACAGACAGTCACAATCTGACTGATTTCTTTTTAGAAACTTCAACTTATTTTGGCATGGCAGCAAATTCAGATCTTTCTGAGAAATCATGTTGGTGAATGACACACGAAACAAAAGTGAGCATTTCTTTAGTGTCATGTCAAGACCAAAGGTGACAAGAGAGAACTGGATATTCAACCTTCCCCAGCCTGTTAACTTGTTGAGTAGATCTGCATTTGTAGAAAAGTGTACAAATCTATTGTCTTGTGTTGCATCCATGTGTTAATTCATAATAATTCATAATAATAATTATTATTTTCATTTTTTTATGCATTTTCCACATAATATTTCTCACATTTCCAGCTGCTTGACAAACAACAACTTAAAAGCTCTAAAAAATACATCAAACGTGACATTGAACACAAGTTCTTTATGTTAGAAATCATTATTAGAACTGAAAAGAAAAGAAAGTGAATTTAGATCCACACTGGCACTGTAATTTCAAATGTTTCCTGTTGAGATGGGAAGGAGATCACGCTTGTCAAAGCTTGTCCTCTTAAAAACAAGAGTTCTCATTTTTAATTTAATAGTATGTTAATTAAACAAATGTTGTGCTCGAATCATTGCTTCAAGCATCTGACATTTCCCAACTCCTCCCTTCCTCACCTGAGCTTTTTATTCATCTGGAACAACAAAGACTTTCTGGTTTACTGATAAATAAACAGATTTCCTGGAGTCCCTTTATTCAAAACAGCTCAAATTAACTCCCTCTGTGGTTTGATGATCTCTCCTCTTAGGCTGTTCTACTCAAGTCCATTCAACCGTCTCTCCAGTGGAGGTTTTGAATTTATTCCCAGCATTCCAGGAAATACAGTAACTGTGTAAGAGTTTGACAATTTGCAAAGGAGCTAAAACTAAATAATTTCTGTCAGCTCGAGTGAGAAAAAACACATTCCACCATGAACAGATGGTGGAAGTAGAAATGTTGAGAGGATGTGCATAAAGACCCTCAAATCCTGTGTGTGTATTTTGTGAAATTTTCAAGCCAGTTCCCCAAAAAAACGTTTTATTTTTCATGAATAATTTATGATAACAATCAGAACAAGGTCAGTCCATTACTGTTTGCAACAGAATGAGCTCGCACAAATTAGTTCTGAAATCTGTCTGAACATTTGTCAAAATGTTTCATCACCATGAAGAATTCTGAGTGTTGGCAAGTAATTTTCAAGTTAGTTCCAAATGTGAATCTCAGCAAAAGAAACAATAACACCCTCAGTGTTTCAAATGGGATAAATAACCAGATATTCAAAAGGTTGCAAAGTTCATCCTTAAAGATGAAATGAGGAGTTCAGATTTAAAAGGAAAACTTAAAGTTAAAGCTAAAGTTATCCACTTGTTTTTATTGTACAGGAGTTTAGTTGGCTGAGAATACGGACTTCTGTTTAAATGAATGGATAATTATAGGGAAAACATGTTAATGGTACTTTGAAACAATGAAATGCTTACTTTCCACTGTAGGATGTGCTTCCTGCAGGGCCCAGTAGGAGGCAGGCTGGTGCAGCAAGGTAGACAAAGCTGTCGGTGCACAGAAAGTCTCCTTCTTCTGGTTTCTGCGGGCCGAGGAAAGCTGGCTTGGTCGCTTGTTCCGTGTTTGGTTGGTCCACATAGGTCTTGGTGCTTTCTGAATGTTGCTGTACGGTAACCTTTTTGTTCTCATGGGGGGGAATGTTTGTCGCCATGGTGGGTTCGCCTTTAGAGCCGGGCCTCGCAGACACGGCAAGGTAAACAAAACTGTCTGATTGGACGAATGGATCCAGGTCGCCACAGTCGAGTCCTGAGGTTCTGATTGGCTTCTGACTGGGATCGAGAAAGTGCTTGATTGGTTGTTTGGTAGGTGACAGCGGGAGGGGGGATTCTAGTCCCATTAGGGTCACTTTCTTCCTCGGAGGTATTTCTTCACTTTGTTGGGAAATTGGAATCATGGATCCTCTGATGACCGAATGTTCTCGTTGGGTCTTGATGATTGAAACCTTCCCTATCTTGCCAGCTTTTCTTCCATCTTCCTCCAGTTCTTTCTCTTCATATCCCCCCATCGTTTCAGGGGCCTCTTCCTCTTTTTCAACATCTTCGACGTCTTCTTGGGTGGATGTGTTGAGGAGCGAGGGGTAACACCACTGCAGCTCTGAACTCTCCTCCCTCCCCCACTCTTTCAGCCCTCCATCGTCCCCGTCTTTCTCCAGCGACGTGCTGCTACTGCCTAGGTCAGATCCACTGATTGGCTGGTCGCTATCAGAGCCAGCTTCTTCCTGGCTCTGATTGGACAAGGAAAGGAAGACGCCGCTGGAGTCGGACTCGAGCGTTAGGTTGGAGTCTGGAGAGCTGTCCTCTTTTGTTGAGCTAAAGGGAAAAAAAGAAAGAAAAAACAAGGCAATCAAATAACTGCTTCACCCATATGTTTCCTGAGACTCCTAATGCCGTCGCCTGTCAACCACTGGTTCCCAAAGATGACATCAAATTTGTTATCACCTACTCTTTTAGATCAAGGCCATTGATTTTTTTTTTTTTTTTTACCGCACAACCCCGAGACGGCATGCACAGAAGTGTTGCGAAATCTGTGCTAAAGTGCATTAGCTTTCCAATTTAACAGAGGTTGCGGCATCACTTAGTTTCTGACATTCATTAGCCAGTCATAATCTCCATATTCACAGCAATTTGTTTTGGTCTTCAACATGATCTTTGCTGACAGATCCAGAGAGGAGCACTTCAGAAGTGCTTTATTCACAGTTACCTCGGTGCAAATCAGAGCTATTTATTTGATTTGTGTGATGTCGAATGTGCACTTGACACCTGTAACTCCTATACATAATATAACATGACAACGATCCAGTTATCAAATGCTGACTAAAAGACCAAAATGTAATGCAACTCACAGCTGTCAATTTCATTTAGAGATAGATAAATATGAATATACTAGGCTTAAAGCATATAATAATATGATTTTTCACCATTAAGTCCCGTGTCAGCTGAGAAAAGCTGAACGTCTGTTTTCACAATGATGCTGCTCAAATGTAAAAAGTAAAAGGTCAAACCACCTTCAGTATTTCAGGCTAATAATCAACCATTCACATGTGCACACAGATGTAAAGCATTCACCTTAAATTCTGTCAAATCATAAATTTGATGCTAAACTGAAACTTAGTTTGAAATTGGAAGGAAAGCCAAAACCCGAAATCTAACAGATCTCAAGCTACAGACTTCAGCCATGAGGCAAGTTTACACGTTGAACTCATCTTTTCCAGGCACACAATGTAGGAAAAACATTCTAGGCGAGCACCATATGTCTCCTGCCACGATGTGGTGTGCCTCATGGCTCACGTGTTGGGCCACTAGCATTTTGATCATTCATACCACTCAGTCTCAAGACAGATTTGTGCACATACGTTGCTTTTACTTACATGATGAATATATTTCTAATTGTGAGAACTCTTGACACCATGCTGCACGGTGCACAGCCGCAAGTCAAAATCGGGTGCTGATACATTTCATTGCTCTGCGAGTATACATCAAAAATATAGAAAAGAAGGAAAAATGAGGGATGAAATAAAAACATGCAGACATTATATGTGAGTGAATTCATCAGCTGTGAAAGATGAGGTGACTCTGGCACCCACCGAATTGAGTCAGAACATGCAGATGTTGTCATCAAAAATGACAAAATACACCAAAAAGGCCTGACATGTCAGTGAATGTCACTGCATTTTAAAAGATTGACTTCATTTTAGCTCAGCTTTTGCCAGTATAGAATAATATTCAGGTAATTTGCGATACCAAAAGAGATTTTGATTAGTTTTGTTATATATTGATTAAAGCCAATCTCAGCTTCTTCACCTTTTTGCAAAGCACAGTGACCAAGATTTATATCACCGTGGTCATGTATTAAGTGTTTTTACACACAATGTGTGTCTCCTTGACTTACCTAGTACCGACAGTGGAGGTCCCAGTCGACCTGGTTGACCATTCGGCGGGGGATTTGTCTGTGTCTGTGGCTGGTGAAGCCATGGCGCTGAGCTCCAGAGTCACCTGGGATCTGCTGCCCACTCCTGAAAAGTAGAGCACATATTCAGCACCACTGAACAAAAGGAGGGAGCACGTTTAATGAATGCGTTGCCATCTTTAAAGGTGCCTTTGGAATCAGTGGGTCAACGTCAGCGTGGGGTTTCTCAGAGGAAGCTTTTTTTTCTTTTACGTGATGAAAATAGAACATGGAGGAAAACAGCTCACACCGACGCTCACAAGCAATAAGACTAACAGGCCCCTCTCCTACAAACTTTATATATTTCTTGCAGCAAAGATTCCCTCTGCAATGCTACAGTTTTACAAAGCATTTGAAAACATCCACATCAGTTACCTGGTTGTGATCCTGCCGTGATGAGCCACTATCGTATTCTATGTGTACATACTGTAATAGCTGCTCAGCGTGAGTCTGCTGACTGAGCTACACAGAATTCACTGATGTTTGGTGCTTTTCTCAACCACCCTATGGACACTTGAAGCTATTCCACCAGCCTATACCGATCTGTAAAATACATTTCTCGTTAGTGTTTCAGCTTCCAAGCATGCGTGCCTTTATTACACTTAATGGTATTGATTCAACATTAGAGCCAAGTCGTAACGGTGTATTTCAGGATTATCGATGAAGTATAAGAAAGAGCTATGGCGTTGCTGAAATGGTCATAAAACTGGGTTTTATGTAATTCATGCTGTATTTCACAGACCTTTTATGATTACAGATTTAAGCACAAATCAGAATGAAACTGAGCAAGAGGCCAAGACAGCTGGGAGCAATAAAATAGATAATATACTGACAGTTATATTTAGAAGAGCTGAGCTTTTGGGAGAACCAAAAACAAACTTGATCATTACGATGAAAAAAAGAGAAAGAAAAACTGGGGGTTTAACTGATGTAACATGCTGCTTGTGAGTCAGTCTCTGAATGCAACAAAAACAGATTTTTTATTTTTTTTTAAATACACCCTGTTTTGTGTGAAGTTTGCATGTTCTCCTTGAGTTTATGGATTCTTGTCTTCCTTAAATATTCCCAAAACACTATCTTGGATTATAATTCACTATGTGCGTGAGTGTGTTTGCTTGTTTGTTTCTCTGTGTTTGCCCTGTGATGAAATGGCGATCAGCTTTGTTGTAGAACATTACTGAATTGATCGTTGTAACCAATGACATAACTTATCATGGAGTATTAAAAAATATAGCAAAAATACAAGAAAAAAAATAAGAGGAACACTCATTATGCAACAAGCTAACATTAGCTTGTTGCATCTGTCTTTACAAGCAGAATATTAAAAAGTTGGAGAGGCTGGTGTCAAATTACGATGGATGGGTGCTATATGATGGCAGGCTAAATAATACTAATGAATCTGGCAACAGTTTCCAACAGAAGAACAGTTCATGTGGTGTAAATAGTTACTATTATATAGTACCATGTGAAAACAATTTGAAAAGTGGCAAAACACTTTTTTTTAAGTATTCAATTTTCAGTGTTCCACGCAAAGGTTTTTCCCTGCCTTCTTACCATTTCAGTCCTCATGCAGGCCCTCATGTCAATGAGGAAAAACAGAAAAACAATGTCTATGCCTGGTGACTCATTAATTAACGAGCAGTTGCACTTTGCTGGCACTAATTCACCGCCACTACCTATTGTGGTCCGCGAATGCACAAAATACTTCACAGTCGTCCTCACAGCCAAGCGATAAAGAGCAAAGTCGCTGAGCTGTTGAGAGTCATGATGGCAAAAACGTGGTGGATATTTTGACTGGTTACACAAAGAAATAAATGTAACACCTGGAAACAAAAATTGTATTTAGTAACTGAAATTTGAAGTTTGTTACTTCAAATGGAAGCAAAGCACTATTTTTTAACTGATCTACTTTTGATGGCTAAGATTTTTAAATGTAACATATAACGAAATCTATATCTACAAATGTGCATACCGAGAAAGATACATAGATATATATGTAAGATCATACAGCAAAATGAGAGCTAGAAAAAGAAACACTGAAATTCACTTCAACCATTAAAACATAATTCAGAAATAAAGCTGTACTGATGTTTCTGTGGTAATGCTTCACAAAGTTTTAAAGTGAATCAAACTAAGCTATTATATTATCAGACTTACGCAGATCATTTGGCAGTAAAAACTCATCCAGCAAAGCAAATCGTTTTCATTGTTTTGCTGAAATAGGCATAATCGCAACATTTGTTCTGGTAAATCAACACATGGTTATTTACTTATGAGAATAATCCCAAAAGAAGTTGCAAAACAAACCAAAAAAAAGAAAGTGCAGTCCCAACTTTTAATTTATCTCACACTTGCTGGGAGGGCAGCCACAAAGGTCGTCTTTGTGCTGACTCCGATACGCTGCAAGGTCTCCAAGTTAATTAAACAAAACCTTTTTGGACAGAAAATGCAAAATGAAGAAAGTCTGTGGCCTTATATTTTTCTACTGTGAAAAAAAGATTGCCTGAAATTGATTTCCAGGGACTGAACTATAAACACTACCTAGGATTGTGTGTGTGTGTGTGTGTGTGTGTATGTGTGTGCGTGTGTAAACTTTGGGCATTGAACAAACAACTATGATGCATAGGGAAAGTAAGGACCCATTCTTCTGAGACCATAACATAGATTGCATTATGTCTGTAATTTCTAACCAGGCTTTCAGTGAAAATTGTGCAATTCAGTTCACAGAGACATCCTTAAGGGGCTTATTTTCAGTTTTTCCCAGAAATAGAGGTATTGATTGGTCTTCAAACGCAGTGCATTAGAGCATGTGGATGAATAAAATAACTGATAATAATGGAAACAGGAGTAGAGAAAAACCAAAGTATCTACCTGAAAGAAGAGGCGCTTTGTCTCTCTGTGGTCCGGGGTGGGTTTGGTACATGTCAGCTCGTTCCCTCTGTGGCTCCAGAAGAGCTGGGTATCCATCCTGCGTGTCCCTGTGGGGCTGAGACAGGTCTAGGTGTTCCAGGTCAGAGTCCAGCTCCCTGGCCCTGCGCTCCAACTCCGTCAGGCTGAGCTCTGAGGCTGCTGAGGAGGGAGGGTGTGAACCTCCAAACCCAACCGGTGGCCGGAGAAGGGGCCAGCGCTGCAGGGAGCCCGAGAGGGAATCTGCATCCCCCTCTCCGGCTCCTGCCGCCCCTCCTTTTTCCCAGCCATCATCATCCCACAATGTGTTGACCATGTCAAGGACAGCATCCCAACTTTCCATGCCTCCCTCCTCCCCCAGTTCTCCTCCCTCCACGTCACCTTCATCTTTTGGCAATTTAGCCACCACTTCCTCCATGTCTTGTCCATGCTGTTCTTGCAGATGATCTTCAATGTTAATGCCGATGTCCTCCACATTTGTATATATTATTTCCACTGTTCTCTCCTTCTTCATTTCCTTGATTTTGTTCACACTGTCCTGGACTCTTACTTCAACCCTTTTTTGCACCTTTTCTCGGTGAATGTCTTCCACTGGCTCCACACTAACCAAGGCCTTTTCCTTACCCACTTCATCCTCCATTTTAATTTCAATTTCTGTCCTTTCCTTCTCTCTTTTCTCTTCCTTTCCCTTCTTCTCTTCCCTCTCAGTCTTCTCCTTACTCTGCTCTCCTTGCTTTTCTTTGCTCCTGGATCTCCTGGACTCATCTTGCTCTCTACTGACCCTCCAGTGCTCTAAGTTTTGCTCCTTAAGTGAAGCTCTGCCCACCAAACCCTGTGCCGGTTCTGCGTGAGATGGCTCTTTGAGCGAGCACCTTCCAACAATACTAGTGACATTCACTACACTTGATAGTGGATTTTCTGAGAAGTGACCAGAGCGGGGGTGAAGGTGGCCGAGTGGACGTCTCTTCTCTAAAGCAGAAAGAACAGAGGGGAGTGGAGGAAGAATGGGGAGATTGTGGAGAGCGCCACCCTGCCGCACAGTCCTCTTCCTGACCATGATCCTACGAGGCCAAGTAGACTCAATGCCTTCAGCTGGGCTTGCTGGTTCAAGGTCTCTAAGCCCTCTGTTCTGTCTAGGACTGAGTACTCCCGGCCGTAGACCTGTGGCTGTGCCAGGTCGAGTTCTGGAGCTAGACTTGGATGACTTGGATTTGTGAGATCTTGAACTTTTCTCTCCATGACTGGATTTGGATTTGTCAATGTCCAATGGCTTCTTCTCAGTTTGATCTGCCAGGATAACCTCAATTTTATCTTCTGATACAACAGTTATGTGAGCAGTATTCATAGTCTCGGTGCTCTTTTTAGCTTCACTGACAACTACTGGCTCACTCTTGCTTGTTCTGTCTGTCTCACTGTCAACCTCAGCTTTTAATGTTGCCTCAGGCTTAGATGTTGGAGCAGTCTTAACATCTGTCTCAGGTTTTGTTTCGACTATACATTCTGCAGTACGACCAATGTCATCATTAACTTTGGCAAAAACTTCAGCTTTTACTTCAATCTTTTTGTCCGTATGCCTTGACCTATCATCAACATCTGTCTCCAGCACCGACTTTATCCCTGGCCCAGCTCTATCTTCAATTTCAACATGTTCTACAGGCCTAACCCTACTCTGAAAGTCATTAACATTTAGGGGTATAGGTTCAGCAAAAGATTCTGGTTTTGTTGCACTCCTTCCAAGTTTTTCCCCACTCTTTGACCCTCCCCTCTGCACCTCTTTGTTGACAACTTGAGGCACATTTTGAATCTCCATACCAGATTGCACCTTTCCTTCCAAATCTCGTCCACCTGGTCTTGTTTTTACTTGAGAGCCCATTCTTGTTTCTGGCATATTTTTGAAGCTGGACCTGGATCCATTGTCATATTTGTTCCAGCTTTCAGTTCTATGGTGTTCTTGCATTCCAGCCCTGTATTCAGCTTCTGACATGTTTCCAACTGAAACTTCACTCACTAACCTTGGTCCACAACCAGATTTACTGTCAACTAACACCAAACCCACACCGCCATTATCATACTTTGGTACAATACCCGCTCCTCCACCTTCAGGTCCCACCTTTGAACCAGCTCTGTTCCTACCCACAGCTCCAGTGCCCATTCTGGGGGCAGCATTGGGAGAGGGTGAAGGGGAGGGCTGAGGCAACAACAAGGGTGTTGTATCTAGACCCTGGTCAGAATCTAAAAAGACGGAGTCTCTCTCTGAGCGGAGAGGAACTGGTCGTCCATACCCAAATGTTCCGAAAGAGGTTTCCCTCCTCTCTCTTTCTCTTGCTCTCTCCCTCTCAAGCCTTCCCCTCTCTCTCTCCCTTTCCCACTCTCGCTGTGCCCACCCTCGCTCCATCTCTCTTTCTCGCTCCCTCTCCCACTCTCTTTCTCGCTCACTGCGGCCCCATCCCCCTCCTCGTTCCCTCAGGTCTTGCTCAAGGTCATGAGCAGACAGTTGGACCAGTGGGGCACGGTAGGGGGATCGTCTAAGCTCTTGGGGTGGGGACAGCCTGAGGCTCTGTGTTTGGGAGTAATGCCTTGGCTGTATGACATGGGGAGGGGAACAACGTAAACTCTGAGTCTGACTTGGGCGAGGTTTGGCCGGGGAGAAGAATACTGGCGTGTGGTAACCTGAAGAGAGAGGTGAGCCAGAAAAAGGTGAAATAAGGGGAGAGGTAAGAGATGAGGACTGACCCCCAGGAGTGGAGTAATGCCCTGGGTTTAGATAACCCCCTCCTCTGTCCATCATTTCAGAAGTAGTAAGCTCCAAACATTCTAAGTGCTTTGGAGGTGTCAAGACTTTCCAGGAATGCCGACTATCTCTGCTCTTTGTGCTGTCTCCATGGTGATGGTGGTGGTGATGGTGGTGCTTCTTTGATGAGGAAGAAGACACTCCTGGTGCTGAGAACGAGGACACGGAGGGAGAAACTGATCGGTTAAATTGTCCCGGCGAATGACAGCCACCACCATCTGCATCCTGGCCCCCGAGCTTCAGTGAATCATAAATGGCTCTCTCATCAAGTCGTCGCACAAAGGAGGGGTTTGGTGTTAAAGAGCGAGGCGGATCGAACATGTCAGGCGGAGGTCTGCTGACTCTGAGAGAGCCGCTTGCAGAGTAACTAAAGCTTCCCTCTCCTCCAAAGTCTCTTCTTATAGACCCTCCCCCATGATGGTGGTGGTGGCTGTCAATCTGTTGATTGATGCACATGGTGTCATAGATGGACCGTTGGGGTACGTAGCCATCCCCGTATCCCCCTTCCACGCCCCCATCTCGGCCTCCCACTCCCCCGTCTCCAGCTCCGTGTTTCTCCAGGCAGCAAGAGCTCTTCCTGAAACATCCGGGACGGCTAAGAGGCTTGCCCATGATTGGTCGGATGGCTGAAGGTGGGAGGGGTTCGTGGGAGGCCCGGTTGAAGTTTGAAGGATGAATTGTGAAGTCGTTAATTTTGCTAAATCTAAAAAGAAATGCTCACAAAGTGACCTTCAGAATGTGCAGGATGCCTGGCAAAAAGTTTTCAAATCGCCATGGCATATCAAAAAAAGTATTACTTTCAGAGAAATATTCCTTCAGTTTTTATAAAAGGAGACAAAAAACTTGTGATCAAAGTCTGGTACTTCTTCAAAAACATCCCTTAAATCCATTAAAAAAAAAAAAAAAAAAAAAAAAAAAAAAAAATCCATGGAAAAACTGGATATCAATCCCACAATTCCCCTATTCCAACCAGATTTTGGAGAACATCATGGCAAGCGATAAAATATGTCCATGTTTTATGTCCAGGAGATAACTGTGTTTAGCTCATCTTCTTGCCCACTCTCTTCACGACGCGACTGTATTTGTTTATTGTTCAGGCTGTCTGTTCAGAGCCAATTAAATCTTTATCCAGCAGAGCGTTAGTCCGTCAGACAGTGAGAGACAGAAAGAGCAAGTACAGTGGATGAAGGGCTGAATCCAGTCAAAGCGTCCTGTCTCATTCTGGCTGTGTCTGGTGATTATCGCCGCCTCACTGTGGAAAACAAAGCAAACAAACAAACAAACAAAAAAAAGATTTTAAGGCATGACAGCTCGAAAAATTGTGTGACTGTATATCAGAGTTAATCCATAATGGCTTATTCATTATCAGAATATGAACTAATAATAGATATTTTACCATTTCAATTAAAGGAACGCTGCAAACAATACACATGCCGCACAAAGTACTGTTGTTTGTGGAAAAAATTTTATACCACCCCCTGACGCTCTGAATGTAGCTTTTTTAAGTTTCAAAACATTGCTCTAATAGGACTGATTTTTCACAATCCTGAAGCAGAGTTTCGAAAAGGCACTGGCATTTAACAAGCAGGAAATGTCTACAGAAATAACAGTCAAGCTTTGTTGAGAGAATTATTAAATAAGGAAGCTTTTTTGGACTTTGCCCAAGACTAGGACAGGAAAAAAGAAGAAGAAAGAAATTTTGGCCTTTTCCGCTTTGATTTTATCCATTTAATTTTAATTTGCCTACTGTGATTCCCTCATTTTAATGGAAGTGCGGTTTAAAATTGCTTGAGTGCCTCTTAGATTTAGATCCGACAGTGCCTGCAGAACACTTTACAAAGGATTGAGAGGACAAGTAGCTTGTCTAAAATGTGGCAAACCATTTATTTTCGTCTACTGATTCAAATATTAGATTCACTTGTGTTAAATAATGCACTCTGGTCAAACAATGTTACACCAAGTAGGGAGTCATGAATCGACTGTTCATTTCTGAGAAGTTCTCTGCGTCAATTAGGGCAGACCCAAATGTGAACCTTTTAATTTCTTAAAAGCATTTTGCCAATTTGGTTTTCCAAAAGCTTCTCAGTTGGCTAAGACTTTGCACTGTGTTGTTAAACACTGTTTCTACAATCGGACTTAAGTTAACTATGACAACCACAAGATGAAAAACCACTGATTTAATTATCTTGCATGATAAAATCATGCATAATTTATCGATGAAAGAGCATCAGCTACTCTCAAATGTACTTCTAGGTGAGGTGTGACGAAACAGTAAGTTGACACACTCTTTACTTTTGTGGTATAAATTGGTATTTCAGTAGTTTTAGTAGTTAGTTGTTAACTTCTACCCTGCCGCATGGTACACAGAAATCGTTGAGATGTACTGACTGTTGCAAAAATCTAGTGGCATCTAGTGGTCCGGTAGAAAATTGCAATCAAATAAAGACTGGTCCTCCCACCTTTTTCAACAAAGAGAAATGTCTTTAGCAACTGTGTCTATTGTGAGCTACTGCAAAAAAGAAAAACAATACATATATCAGCAAAATTGTAGGGTTCAGCAATGTCTATCCACACACTGTTTACACAAACTGTTGATTCAAAGATGCAGAAAACCCAAATTTATCACAAATGATGATGCCACCACTAAATCTGTCCCCCTTTTGATTAAAAAAACCTCCTAAATCTTCCACAATAGACCTTTAAGAAGAACTTTCTGTTGAGCTGAAAGCTGAAGTCGCTGAAGGCAAATCCCTCCCAACAATTTTCACAGATGTCATATCAGAGAGGATATAGCAAACCAGCAGTTCACAGAAGAGGCAACAAAAGAAAACCTCAAACAACTCAGATTGCATTTTGAAGTTGGAGAGATGTTAATGCGACAGCCTGCACCAAGCAGCCTTAAAGCCCCATGCAAATTTGGATCCCAAAATAAAGTCGGGGTGACGTCAATATTCCTTCAAAGCAGTTCCCTCCATCAATACAAGAAATCAAAAGCACATTTTTGTCCCATTCGTGTTGGAATGACATTGAAAGAATTTCAGTTCGTGCTGATTTCTCTTCTTTGAATGACCTCCAGCAGCTAGCCAGCCTACTGCAGCTTTGCAGGAGCGAACAGCGAGACCCAGTGTGACCACAAACTCCAAATATTACCTCAGACACCTGAGTAAGAGGGAGAGAGGCATTTCAAATGTTGGCTTCTCAAGTGCAGTAGCATGCGCCACGCAGATCTGGAAACCTCCGGGTAGCGCTGGCTGATTTCACCTCCTGCACTTCAAGCTCTTCAGAGGGGGAAAAGTTAAGAGCTTTTACCCCGATTCGAAAACTCAACTGAATGCCATCAGTTTTCAGATCAGTAATTGCATTTCGCGGTGAACCATCGACACGCATCAACCTCCATTCAGAACAGTCCTAGTGCATATATCAGCAAAGCCCCCCCTCACGAATAAGTCCACCACTGTTAAAGGAGCTTATTGATAGTTGGGAACCCTGAAATGCCTCTAGCTGTCTTTATCTTTCCAGTTTCCTTCAAGCATCCGCTCGTTCTCTCTCCTCTTCTGCGCTCTTTCATCGCTGCCACCTGCGCTGCCCCCCCCCAAACCCCTCCGCTTCCCTTCCCCTCAATGCCCCCCCAGATCAATAGAAAAGCCAGAACCTTATCAACATCACATCACAGTCAGTAAAAAAAGGCATCAGTCAATCCAGTCCATCGATCCCCGTACCCATCCCAGTGAAGGCGTGCGGTCATTCTGCTTCAAATTAGCGTCCGTGGTTGTTTTTTTTTCTCACTGGCATCTCGAGCCCCTCTCGTTCTTGTCTCTCTCTCTCTTTCTTTATCTCTGGCGTTTTTCTCCTTTTCCTGTCGCTTGCATCCCTCTCTCTCTCTCTCTGTCTCTCTCTTGCCTCCCCCCTCCCTTCTCTCTCTCTCTCTCTCTCTCTCTCTCTCTCTCTTCGCTGTGAATCATGCCTTCTGTCAGTGGAAGGTTTTTTTGACAAGCGCTCTCTCTGCCAAACGACACACCAACGCAAACCCTCCTCCTCCTCCTCCTCGCTCTCTTGCTCTCTCTCCATACCTCCGTCTCTCTCTCTCCCTTCTACCTTTTCTTCCTTTCCTTCTCCTCGAATCAGTCTCTCTCTCTCTCTCTCTCTCTCTCTCTCTCTCTCTCTCACTCCCTTTCTCTCTCCCACCCTCCCATTTGCACTCCACACAGCTTCGGGGCTTCAAGAGCTTTGGAGCTGCAAAGAGACCAACTTCTCCTCTCTCCTCTCCTCTCTCCATCTGCCTCTTTTTTTTCTCTCCATCCCTTTTCTTGTTTTCGTCCCTCATTCATTACCACGCTCTGTGGTTATCCCCCACTTGCCTTCCCCACCCACCCCAACTCCCAGTCTCTCCTTCCCTTCTAGATTTAGTTTGACCTGAGTGGGATACCCTTGGGAAATCATCACTATCATACATTTTAGAGACGAGGTAAGGAAGGAAAAGAGGAAAAATTGAAAGGACAGTATCATATCTGTCTATCTATCTATCTATCTATCTGTGAATCTATCGCACATTTCCCTGCTTCGGTCTCCCACACAATCTTTTCTTCTTTCACTCCGTACCTCTTGTAGCCCTCTCAGTTTGCCCTCTACCTCCCACTCTTCACCTCGGCGTTAATGCAACACGCATCACTGTGGAGGCGGCAGGGAGAGTGAGAGAGGCAGAGGAAGAGAGGGAACAACAATGGGTACTCGCGTACTGTACACCGCAATTTGAGCGCGTCATCGTCGGCAGCGTCACTTGACCATATACAGCTGCGCTTAAAACAAGCAGGAAAAAAAAAAAGAGAGAGAAAAAAGGTGGGAAAGCGAGGCAATGATCTGTAACTAGGAAACGCTGAAGCAACAGTCTCAATGTATCAAATCTCTCTTGACATTTGCAGGGTGTTAGAGATTGAGGTTTGTTTGGTTCAGTTTGGTGTTGGGTGAACAAGTAC
The DNA here is from genome assembly GCF_902148845.1 of Salarias fasciatus. Classification (NCBI taxonomy): domain Eukaryota; kingdom Metazoa; phylum Chordata; class Actinopteri; order Blenniiformes; family Blenniidae; genus Salarias; species Salarias fasciatus. The sequence goes on along the minus strand of NC_043763.1, from coordinate 18,882,458 downwards.
CACCTACAGCAACAGAAACTTCATCCAAAAAAAAAAAAAAAAAAAAAGAAGAAAAAAAACCAATCCAAGGAAGAGGATGTCACAGTGCTGCCCACATGCTTTGATTGACGAGTGAGCTCAACAGATCAGCACTACACTGCAGTAATATTGCAATCACTGCTGCAGCTCCACAGCCTCTCCAATCTGTTCAACATCGAATCTTATTAAGCTTTTTAATCATTTCTGCTCCTTCCATACAGTTAGAATGCTGGTCTCATATAGCCAAGGGGTCATATTCTACAGTTTACCTTGATGAAGGATGAATTCTGGGTTAAAACTGTTGAAGAAGATGATTTCTTTAAATCTTTTTCTTATTAAAGTACTTCACAGTTTGGTTGAGCAGCAACAATACAATCAGTAGGTGTCCGATTCCAAGCATGTGACACTGATCGTTGGCAGGTAGAGATAGAGAAAGGTGCTTCTGGGAAGGAAAACGTGTGAAATGCAGAAACTAAAACAACAGGTTTCAGAAAGAGAATGGACCGAGGGTTTGCATAACAGTCATCTCAAATAATTATATTTTCAAAAGAGTGAATTATTAAAATCTAACTTCATGATTTTCAATTTGTTGGCTCCTTTTTACAGATACCTCCATAACAAGTCAAAGCAACTTGCAGTGTAGACTTACCTGGTTTTTATGTTAAATGTCCATCCTACTGCAACTGGGACAACATATGACAATACAATTACTTCCTGAAGTCTCATAATTAAAATATAAAGCACTGAAATATGAAACTTCAGACTATTGGTGGATAATTAAGTCTATAGAGGAGTCAAATAAAAAACTATGACTGCTACAGCGTGCTGAGTTATTCAATATTATACAACTGAGGACACATACATTGATACAAACATTGCTCTTATTGTCTGGTTAAGCAGCAGAATAAAACACCTGCCTATATACTTGCCTTGGCATTATTTTGGTCTGTTCAGCATCCAATAAAAAAAGTGGAACTCCTATATTCAGGAAAATGAACTGTTAACTGAATACCATTCATCTTATGCACTGCTTTATCACGACGCTGGAGCCAATCCCAGCTTACTCAGGACAAAGGCAGAATACACTGAACAGGTCGCCAGTCGATCACAGAGAAAACAAAGAGAGACGGACACTCTCATATTCACGCCAACAGGAAATTTTAGGGTCACCAATTAAACCATTCTATCCCATCATGCTGGAAACAACCTGATATTATGGACAATATCTACACTTGTTGAGGAGATTTAATGACTTGCACTGTTAATAACCTCCAAAGGGTAAAAGAAATATTTTGACAGCTGTGAATTCATCTTACTTTTTCTGCCTCCAGACAGACAGTTGGCTACGATAGCTTGCGATATTCATCGATAAGCAAGTTATTCACTTAATTGAAACAAACAACTGAAGTGTCAGTGTTTTCCACTCGTTTGCGGTTATACAGTAAGTCAGTTACAAGGAAACTGCTGACTCATGACCTTCTGCCCTTGCAAAAGCCCGGTTAACACGGCAGCGTTTTCAAAGAAAACTGAAAACTTTCATATTTACCCAACCGTGCTAGGAGTCTCTGAAAACTTTGTGAGAAGAGCTCCCACGGTAGAATTATTCAAAAACACTTGAGGCCGTGTCCATGTGAACTGGAGGAAACGCAACTTTTTGACAACTGTAAGACTCAGTAGCTATGGAACCAGGAGGAAATGCATCTTACTGGAAACGCTGCTACTGTGCATGCAAATCGCAGTCGTAGAAAATAGCTTTTATTCATATGCGTGACAAGATGGGCAATAACAACGGCAGCCTCCAGAGTGAAATGACTCCCAGCTCATTCTCCTGGGAATTGGTAGTTTTAGAGTTGAAAGACATCGCAGTCTGCATTCATCATTACTGTACTTATTTTCACTACCAAAACAAACAAAAGCACCCTCTAGTGGCCCAACATGAAAACTACATTATTCCAGTCGATTCCACATGAATAGACATCGTTTTCAAACGTTGTCATGTGAAACTTTTCTGAGCCAAAAAAGTGAAAACCACGTGTACGAGGGGTCTAAAAGCAAAGGGCATTTCCTCACATCCTCTCTAGAAAAGTTAATGTTTTTCATAATTTATTTTTTTTTTTTTTTTTTGCCCACAAGGAAATTTAACTTTTCCAACCTCTTGAGCCCCCCAAGTGGTCCGAGACTTTAATTTCAGAACAGCTGCTGTCTGGGAGCTCATTCAGCAGTCCAGCCAAAAAATAAAAAATAAAAAATTCCCCCATTGCTCATGTGAGGTTCATTTGAACAAAAAAAAGTTGTACTTGATTAATTCTCCAACAAGAAACGAGAGAAATAAAAAACTGAGCCAACAGGTGCACCTCTAAGACAGCAAGCCAAACTGCCAGAGCCTACATTTATTTCTATGAGGGATTCATCGTACAGTTGGATGCTGCAGTCAATGTGCATCACAATTACAAAGGCAAAACAAACATAAATGTAGGAAGGCGTCATGAATAATTCATGTCGTTCCTACAATTCCAACATTTTAGCTGCACACTGTACCATCCTCCACCGCCTTGTTAAAATAGAGCGAGTCGTTTCCATGATGTTTCCAATGATTGACAGAGACAAAGACTGACTCACACTCACTTTTATTATGCTGGTTTGTTATGTGAGCTCAAGTGGTGTTGACTCTGTGAATGTGTGTGTGTGTGTGTGTGTGTGTGTGTGCCGGTTGGAGAGAAAAACTGAGACAGGAGATAGAGAGAGGAAAGCAGAGAGAGCAGAGAAAGATCTCAGTCAACACAGTGGAAAAGTACATCTGTCAGGGAAAAAATGAGGAGCGACTTTGCATGAAAATCTGAATCCACACTGGACTGCTGAGCATGTTGTTTGTGTTTGATACGGCCGGCAGCTGTGAGACTGTGAAGGCTGGCAGTTGCTAAGTTAAACTTGTGTTTTTGTTGGGTTTCCTGAGGTTCGCTCACTAATGAGGGTGAAGGTCTGCGCTCCGCTGAAAGACACAAACAGTAGGTTGTGATCCCAAAACACAAGGAGGGCTGCACTCTGCCTCTGCAGGAAGGGCGCTTTGATAAAAAAATCTCTTTGCTAGACAAACACAAAACGGTTGAAGTTAAATTTATTACTGCTTTGAAACGACTCGGTCTTCTTGGAGGAAAAAGAAATTTGACAGAATCAGTAACTACCGAGGATTCTCATGCTATCATGGCCAGTTTGTAAATTGGCAAGGTTTTGCTAACAAGAGCCTTTTTATTAGATAAAATGAATTATCCACATGAAAAAAAAAAACAAAACAAAACAAAATGTTTGATGTTAGTAGGAGGCAAGCAAATCAAGCCCAGCCTCATGTGAAAATGACTATCCTGATCGCTACAGTATAACCTGCTGAAATGAACCATTTACACGGTTGTTAAGCATGCAAATGACTGGCGTTGGTAATGAGGCTTTTAGTCACTGATCGTCTACCTACTGCACATCTATATTATTCTGATTCGGCTTTCTGCGTGGTGCAAGTTGGCATCTCCTTCCGAGATGTCACAGTGCTCCTCAATTTTTATGAGCTAAAAATTATATATCTCCTCTCTGGCGAGTGATGTTTACGTCGAAATAGAAACAGCAAGAAAAGCAAGACAAAGCATAAAAAGACCTTGGTTTCTATAGTAACCTAGTGACCCAGCCTGCAGCTGCCTCTCTCCATGTAAATTATCTGTAGCTATCTGTATTTTACCGTGAAAATGTTTGAGTAAATCCTGAAGCATAAAACATCAAAACACCCCGAGTCTACAGAAGTGGAATGACATTTCGAGTACGTACTCCCATCCTTCCTTCTCCGTGAAGCAACAGAAGGTGAGTTGCCGCCGACACATCAACATAGCACCAGCTTATTTTATGCACTTCAACAGACCGGTGCTGTTTTTTAAGACTCCCTGAGGAGAAGTCTAAATGTTCCAGGATGAGACAATTGAAAATCCATTCACCTTTGTCACGCTCGAAGCAGTAACCCCGTAAGCCCACAAATCTAATCCGACACTACCTGCACAGCTCCAGGCGTTTACAACTTCTCAAAGTTTATGACTTTGGGTTGGGTGTTATCATCAGCATTTACACGTATAAACATTTGGGCTGCTGGAGATGAATATTTTTGGCTTTCTTTATCAAATCAAACACATGTCTTATTAGGATTACAAATATTAAAGTGTTTTATAGTGAACTGTATGTCAGAGGTTTAACCCTCATGTGGAGTGACTTTCTTGGAATATATGACTGAGTGGTCACTAAAATCTGTGCATCAGCAATGAAGGAACAACAGGATGAAAAGGTTTTCATCTTTGACTTGACTGCAAAAGATTTCCAAATACATGAAAATTATACAAAAATACAGTGTCTGGTCACCTGGTCTTGCGCAAGGTGAAAAAACCTCCACGCCAAAGTGTTTATGTTATTATCAATACAATAATGAAAAAAACAAAGCTGGTGCCAAATTACAAGTGCCCAGTGTGTGGCATGTCGTTGAAGCGGCTCAAAAATGAATGACAAATCATGCAAGAGGGCAGCATACATGTCATTACTGGACAAATAAACTTATTTCAAATACAAAAAACTTAATGATAAAATGTAGAAGCATGTACAATTCAGACAAAAATTTGGACAGGCGGTTTGACTTTGTGTCTTTAGTGTGATATGAAACATTTCAGCTAAAGTGTGTATTCAGTGAATGTGTATTCAATATTCCAGTGAGGATGCTATACAGCCTATGCGCTGCGTTATTGTCTCCATACATGAGCAGACAGCTGCTCCTCTCCCTCGTCCCTCGACATGTCTCATCGCTGGCAGAGCTGAATGCTGAGAGACGGTCCAATACCGCAGCCAGCGCCTGGTAAACAAATGAATCACCGAAACCGAATCAGACCCATTTCGGCTGAAACTGAAAAGAGTGGCTGTGTTCAGAGAGCACATAAAAGACAAAGTGCTGGTTTGAAATCTATTCCGAGGCACCACAGTGGGCTTCTGGCTCAGCATATGGTGGCCTTCAACTGACACAAATACGACAAATCATCTTCACAGCGTGAGACGCCAGGCAGAGCAGACACTCAGCAGAAATGCAGTTTAATAAAATACATACTGTTGCATGCATTAGGGTGGGATTTGATTGAATGTGCTATGAATAATACAGTAGCTTTTGAATTAGTTTTTTTTTTCTTTTTAATTTGCTGATGATAAATGGAATAGTCATCTCTAATGAAAGCGGCTGCCTCTGAATGTGCTGTGCCAGGAGGTGTCCTTCAGTAGGCGACTCTGGCCAGTTTATACAGAGGCGTCGGCCGCAAAACACGGGAAAGCAGGCTGCGGGTCACAAAACAGAAATAACACCCAGCAAACACCCAGTGTTGTCATGCTGCGTTCAAACTGTGCTGACTGCATGATGCCTCATACAGGTGTAAATGATTGTTCTGGACAGAGTTAAAAAAAACAAAACAAACAAAAAAAAAACTGGTGTTAGCATATTAGATTTAAGGTGTTTTAAGGAGTTTCACTCATCTGTTTTATATTTAGAATAGATTCCACTGTCCCAAGTTTAAAAAGTCCCTCATGAATCCACAAAATATTCATACTATTGCAATTTTTCCGAGTCATCGAAAAGTTTCCAGCCTCATTTTCCCCACTATTTTGATTTTAAGAATAACAAATGTGAGATATTATTTCAAAATGAGGAGTGAGAAATCGTACGTTTAGAAATCTCACAATTCACACTTCGAAACAAAATAATCAGACAGTGCAAAACACTACAAAACCAAGCTGAAGCCTGACCTTGTTTTTGATGTGATACATGGATTTCTGTTTCATTCACGGCTACTCCAGGTTACTATAATGCTCTGTATCACAGCTCCATCCGGTGGTTGCTCACTGCTGTTGAAGAGCTGCGAGGAGTCACCGTAACGTCTCATTTGTTATGTTCGGCTGAGCGGAGAGACTCTGAGAGAGTGCAAGAGTCTCAAGATGTGTTGTCAGCGGTGTTCACACAGGAAGCAGCTGCACGGTCACCACAGATGTTCAGACGTGAGAGGAGGACATTATTCTACTGGTGGGCTTTCGATTCAAAATCACATGCAAAAGAGGTGGAGTTGAGTCACACTTCTTTTTCGGCTGAAAAGTGGCTGAGAAACGCATGTTGGGAAAGTCACAGCTACTGTTTTCTGAATATTTGCTCAGTGTGTTTGTCCAGAATAACTGGGAGGCCCAGGTACTGACAGAATGCATCCTCAGGCCTTTGACGTTAACCCTCATACACATACCGTGACCTTGATTTATAGACACATGGACCCTTTAAAAGGCACACAGCATTGTCGAGGGCAGCAGTTTAGCTGTCGTGGGGATCCCATAAGAACAGTGTGCAGGCAGGAGGAAAGCAAGAACTGTGGCTCGTCAGGTTTGAGTTTGAGATTGATATGGGGGGGTTTCACATTTTAACAGTATGTGATTTCACTCTGTTCTTGTTCGTGTTATATATATTTTAACACCTGCACTCTGTAATATGTGCGGAACTGAATTTAAATGAGAGACTCCTTCTCTGGAAAACACTTGCACCGTCTCAGCGATAACGCTCAGAATTAATGGAGCCTTCCGTTCATCTGATTTATACCCACTTTATCCAACGTGCGGTTTCTGGGCGCTGGAATCGATCGAAGCTGACAATGGGTGAGAAGTGAGAAGAACAGTAAACCCTGGACTGATCACCAGTCCATGGCAAGGCTCCACACACACACACACACAGAACACATTCTTGATAGATAAAACTCCACACCGAAAGGCCCAGGAAGTTACTTCCACTGCAAGACGAGAGTTCAGACCACGACATCGTGCCCTCCTTGCAGAAAACCAAGTCGTCAATAATATTGATGCGCTGATAACTGCAGAAAATAATGACACTGAAACAGTTGTTACAAGTATTCTGCTGCTTCAATACAAAGCTTTGTGTAGAATTTATTCAGCTGCCACAGCAAGTAATCAACAACTTGCAAAGTAGATTTTTGCTTTTTATAAGAAGATGCTCTTTCTGCTCGAACTGGGAATTGAACCCGAGCCTCTGAGACTTAAGACAGATTCCACTGCCCTGGTTTCTGTGTGGCGACTTTCAAACAGTGTAGTTTTCATTCCTACAAATCCCCTGAAAGTGTTCCAACACTTTAAAGTCAAAGGCAAACTGAGCTTTACATTGTAGTGAGGAGAGTCACAAAAGACTCCTCAGGGGGAAAAGGGATTACACGGCGGAGCAGAGATAAGCAAACGAGAGGGGGCGCGGCAGAGCCCGGCTCAAGAGTTCCTAAAAGGGGGAGGAGAGATGAGGGGGGGAGGAAGCTCTGAAAAGTGTGAAGCTTGCAGGAAACATGGAGCTGAACATTCCTCAGTCTGAACAGAGTGGCGTTTGGGGGGTGGGGGGGCATCTGGAAAGCTTCAGAAAAAAAAAAAAAACAAGAAGAAGAAGAGGGGAGGGGAGAAGGAGAGAGAGGAGGAGGCTGAAACAGCATTGAGGCCACAAGACGTGAGCGAGGTCAGATTTCCAGGACTGATCAGGAGATCTGAAGGTGTGTGTGTGTGTGTGTGTGTGTGTGAAATCCAGTTTCAGGACCAAAAAAGAAAACAAAAATTACTGCAGAATAGTTAAGTGACACGGTGGCTGAGGCAGAGCCGAAGGATCAGCTGCAGCCGCTGAGAGCATTAGTACATGAGACATTCGACAGAGAGAGGAGGGGAAGTCTGACCACAGCGTTCGACCTCTTCCTGCTTGACGATGAGCTCAGGAAGTGGAGGCAGAAGCTGAGGGGAGGGCCGACACACAGAAACACTTTTTCCCTTTGCCTTTGAGTTTTTCCTTATTCAGTCCTGCGGCTCAACAGGAGGGAGAAGAGAAGGAGGGTGGGGGGGGGAGCAAAGAGGAGGCGGGGTTTTTGATGGAGCTGAGAGAGACAGAGCAGCCCAATATTCACAAGTCCGTGGAAATACGATGGAAGCCAGCGTCGTTTCCCAGGACGCAGGGTGAGTTTTGAAGGCTCTGCGGCAGAGCGAGAGCACAGTGCTGTGTCGCTGCAGGGGGGACGGGGGGAGCCGCGACTGTTATGGATGTGTGAGGGAGGGGAGAGGGGGGCTACGAGTCTAAAGTCCGACGGCAGCCAGAAAAACAGATGTGGTGACTCACTGGCTGATATATAGGTCAACAGCTTCTCCGAGTTTTTACCAACATCCTGATGTCGACGCTTTTTGGGAAGTCAGATTGTCAAACCACAAGAAATGAAGTTTTGTAGCTGACTTTAGGAGTTTTACACACTAGTTGTTTGGAGGGAGTTCTGAGGAAGTTTTTTTTTCTTTTTCACAGTTAAACATTTTCAGCAACCAACTTGGTTGAAGTTTAAAGCCATGAACTTCTTGAAGTGTTGATAAGAAGTAAAAAAGTGATGTGGGATTTTTCTGCCTTTCTGAGTTTTTCTTGGGGGATTTAGATTTGACAGAGTTGCTCGCGTTGAGCTGCCTTCCCCCACAGATCTTCCTTCCAAGTGATCTAAAAGCAGTTTTTCATTCTTGTGCTGTTTCAAGCTGCAATAAACATCGATTGAACTTGTTTTATCGTGAATCACTTTGTACTAGCATGCTATGATGTTCTCTTCCTCCTCTTTTTTTTAAGAATGGTACCTTCCTAAAGGTCATGTTAGGTAAACCAAAGTCCATAGGGTGAGAAGTTGCTCAGTTGTGGTATCTATGGTGTGCGGTTGTGTGATACTTTGTGAGCCAGAATATGCTGATATCTTATCCAAACTTATGCTGTGAGACACTATAATACACTAACCTATGGGATATTATACTTTATGTGAAGTACTTTAATGGACTATGGGATGATATGTTATATTATTCTATAAGTAAATGCCGCAGCTTGAGCCCCGTTTACACAACAACTTCATCAATTTTGCTTTTTCGTTTCATTAACACTTTGCATTTACATGGAAAAGTTTTGAAAACAACAATTAAAACTATTAAGTCTGGTAGTCAGGTCACTATTGTTGTTACTGCCCATGTACTTATGCATGTGCAAAGTCAAACTGTTTACTTTGGGTTTCTGAAAAGTTTAGTTTTCTCCTGTTTGCACGGAGACAAGAGATGGAGTTGGAGCTCTTAATAAAGTTTTCCATTTTCACTTGAAAACGTTTACCTTGCTGTGAATGAACCACGGCATGCTTTGCTTGAGTCAGCAGCGCTGTGCTCGGTTTCGACAGTGCGCTCTGAGCAGACTGGGAAAAAGTCATCAGAGATATTCGAGTGTTGTCTGAATTTCTTTACTCAAATGCTGAACTTAAGGAAACGTATTTGGATTGAGGAACAAAGTACGAGCATGCTAATACTAAACTGTACTAAATCAATCCCACCTCACTTATAAAACACAATGTTCAGCCCTTAGAGGATAAACATTTTCTCGACTACAACATTATGCTATGATGAGTAATGTCTTACGCTTGCATTATATTCCTCCTTGATGAAATCTACTGACAAACCATTTGTTTCAGTCTGTTCTTATGAACAGACTGTTCTACTTACCACTACAACTTACCACTACAATTTCTGCTGCTGTCACAGCTGCACTGTTCAGCTGACCTCATGGTTATTCTACCCTTTTCCTGAGAGGAAGCGCGACACGTTTAAAAGAAACAGGCCTTCTGGGGTGCGTGCTGTGGCTTTGTGATGCACTCACTTCAGAAATACTCGATTCAAGAAGGATTTAGGGTCAAAGTCAAGATAAGAGTCTAAAAGTGTGCAGAAAAAAGTGTATCTCCAAACATATACGATGAATTATCCATTATCCAGAGAATGAGGTGAGTGCAGATATTAAAGAAGGGAATCGTTCGAAACTGGGCCAATAAAAAACAATTGCAGGAAGTGGCTCAAGACGAGGTCTTTTGCAGTCCACATTTTAGGGAAGTGCATAAAAAAATTTAAAAAAAGGCACGCTGAAGGAACCTCAGATAAAATCCGTACTAGAGTTTGCCTGAAGCGTGTGGAAAATCTGAAAGCCAAGCAGAAAAAAACAGCCCTTTGGTCTGGTTTTGCTATTTGGCTAGCAGGCTAGACATCGTAACTGGTGAACTATGCACGCACACACACACACACACACACACACACACACACACACACACACACACACGGCAGTGGCATCATCATGCTGTGGGGATGCTTCTACGCAAACAGGACCTGCCCTGTTTGTAATTAAAGATGGTAAATATAAACATAGCTCTCAAAGACTGCACAGAGATTACATTAATATATAAACTGCAACGTGTAGCCTTTTTTCTTTTTCTAAATTTTCCACACTGCTAAAGAGTTGCAGGAGTGAAGCAAATGACAACAGCATGAAAGTGAAAATTTGTATCAGATAGGACTTTCAGAAATGTCTGAATTAAGATTCTGTAAAAGAAAGACATGGACTGTAGTACAGGTGACTTGTAAACCAACACAACTTTGAAAACCCTGAGAAACAGCTGAGAGCGAAAGGTTCATGAGAACAGATCTTGTAACAAGGCGGTAAAGCCCTGACCACAAACAAATACAAACGTTGTAGCTGGCTTTAAAATTAGCTGTTGACTCGAAGGGCTTCAGAAGTTTAGCAGAAAAAACCTCATTGAGGCCTATCCACAGAAACCCAGCACTGATGACTTTTCTCGGAAAAGCAAAAAGTAGACAAAACTCAGAGAGGCGAAATATCTTACATGTATAATACATATACTTTCCTTTTTTAACATTTGATGATACTTTGTTTTGTTGAGTTTTTTTTTTTTTTTTTTAGACAAGAAAACTAAGCTCTAGTCAGTTCAAGGTTTGATTCTCATCATACTTGGTTTCTGAAAGCGATCGCATCGCAAATATTTGAACTAGAACAGTTTGAACTGCTAAAAACAGTTTCGCAGATCTCACCTTCATACTTCCTCCCCATGGAGGGCTGTGTGCTGCTTCCTGAAGAAGCTCAACGCTCACTTGGAAGTCGTTCTCATTTTATTTAACATTTGTAAAATTATTCTTATAATTATGCTTGTTAAAATCACCAAAACAAATGATTCTTCCAATTTTACCAGCAATAAGAAGCTAAACTGTCCATACAGAATTGCGTATGTTGTGCGAATGGCCAATGGCCGTGCTTCGGGGTATTTACTTGTTTGTCCTCTTGTAGTTCGCCACTGGCTATAGGACTAAGGTTGATCACAAAGATCGACTGTGGTGGTTTTTTCACAAGAAATGAGCATATTTCAGACCAAAGCACCATTTTAGCTCAGAGATACCAGAAGCTGATGACAAAAATAAAACATGACATCATTCCATTGAAGCAACGCATCCTGAATTAGCACATATTTTCACGCTTTGGTCAGTTTCGCTCATGAAAATGAGAAGTAAGCTTTGAGCTTTCTTGTGTGGTCATTTTATTTCGTCGTGGAATATGAATACTGGGGATTTTAGTCTCTGCTGACTAAACAAACTGAACAACTTCCTGAAGTTTTCAGCAGACAAACATGCCACAAGGATGAGCTGTCTTATCTTATCTAGTGGAATCCCCCTTTTTTTTTCCCCCAGCTCTATTCCGGCCCGACTAATGGCGGGCGGCTTCATAACAGTTGAGTAGATGAAGGAACTACCAGGGAAGTTAGAGAATAGCAACCTAAATGGGGAATTTCTGCCATCTCACTGGCCTGCACAAATGACATAAGTCAATATTTTTATTTATGTGCAAGTTCGCGGAGCTGCATGCTGTCATTTGCTGGTAGCTGGGGTTACAGAGTTGTGAGATAGTCTGGTCCATCCCTGCTGCAAGACCCCGTTTCACCACACTTTCAAGTAAAAATGAGGAACTTTCGTTGCATTGTTGCTTGTCCGTGTACACGATAACGCTGCTCACAGCAATTGAATACACAACTTTGTGAAAAAGTGTAAGGGAAATGAAAAAGCAAAACCGACGCGTTTTCACTTGAAATGTCATGGAATCTATACTTTTAGTCTTAACATCAAAGTTTCAACATGAAAAAATGAATTTATTATTAAAAAAGTGAAAGGTAAAAAAAATTCTTATTTATGCAGAAATGGTGGATTCAATAATTTACACTTCTTCCCACTCCTTTTTTAAAATGCAATCAGATTATTTTGCTCTGTTATTTATTCGCTGTTGTTTGGTGGATTGATGTGAATTTTTGATTTGATTTTGTGCATTTTCAAAATAAAAAAAAAATGAAATGAAATGTCAACTGGGGCCTAGATTTCGGTATTAAAACAGCACGGCGGGAGGCTGAAGACACGTCCTTTCACTAAATCAGTGCAATTTCTCAGTAATTTTATCAAAGAATAAATCAAATGTAGCAAATAGCGACCTACTTAAATAGTACAAAACCACATCAACTGAGCGAAGCTGCACATTCAACAAAGCGCTGTGCTGGTGACAGGCAGTCTTGTAGATGACTTCATTCATTGCGGGAATCAAACACATAAACCTCATGTACTGTGAATAAACTTCACTTCATGTGTCTGCACTCATTTTCTGTCTCAGCTGCAGAAAATTCAATCTGATGCAAGAGCTGAAAAAAAAAAATCTTCAAAAGTCACTGTCCTTTTCGACCTTTGACTATGTTTTTTTTTTTTTCTCTCTCTTCAACAGCCACTCGAGTCCTCTGACGGGACCGCTCGACCCTCCATCCCTCCCCTCATCCTCTCCTCTGTCTGCACCCCTGCTGCCCTCCAACCCTCCGGCCAGGCCGAGCCGGCCCAAGCCGCCGCCGCCCATGGCCAAGTCCTCCCAGCTCCCCTCTCGACCTCCTTTCCCCCCGTCCACCCCTCCATCCCTCCCTCCTCCTCTGCCTCCTGTCCCCCCACCTGCTCCCTCCTCTCTTTCCCCAAACCCGACTCTGCCTCCGTCTCTCCCTCCGCCCCTCTCTCCCACTCCGGTCTCTCCTCCTCCCCTCTCTCCCACTCCGGTCTCTCCTCCTCCCCTCTCTCCCACCCTGGTCTCTCCTCCTCCCCCCTTGCTTTCGGATCTCACTCTTGCTCTTTCTCCTGCTCTTCCTCCTCCATTATCTCCAACACTCTGCTCCATCCCTTCCCCCCCTCCTCCACCTACTCCCGTCACCCCACCGCCTTCGCCGGTTTCTCCACCTCTGAGTTTTATAGACAAGCTGGTTGGGAGTACGTCTGTGTGGCAGCCCAAAGGACTCAGTGAAGAACAAGCCACTAATATAATGGAGAAAGAAGCAGCTGGGGTGAGACACACATTCAAAACACACACGCATAAAAAATAAAAAAAAAAAACAGCTTTTAAGTGTCTCCATGGCTCCTTTTAAATGAAACACTTCATCATTAACTGAAGTTCCTTTGTATAATTACAGCCTCATAGTTGCTCTGAGACTCAAAGCAAAAAGAAGTGAAACTGTATTTGTGCTGCGTTTAGTTGATTAGAGGTTGATTCCCTGAAAGGTTTGCTGGTTTAAACCAATCAGCAAAGCACTTTCTGAACTCGGTATCAGTGCTAACCCCACGCATGTCTGTGTGTGTTGACGTCTTCAAAGCAAGCAGTTCGCTCACAAAGGATTCATTCAGGCGGTTTTCTGCTTGTCTCACAAATCTGTTCCATTAAAGACACACTGGAAAAACTAAAAAAAAAAAAAAAAACATATGCGAGACAGTGCTTCTGTAAAAACATTGAAATATGTAGAACTTGTTGAGCATAGTGTAGCATGAAGACTGGAGAAGATTCACTTTGCTAAAAAAGAAAAAAAAATACTGAATAGATTGCTATAGGCTTAGAGAGACGGTTCTCTGTTGGCTCGACCGAAAAGTTACCCATGTTTTTCTGACAAAAATTTAGTGGAACTTTAAACTATTCGCTGGTTTCTGAACTGATGAAAATACTTGGTTGTAAAAATCTGTTATACAGAACACGTCTGGTTTAGCAGCAACAAACACAGCTTCCAAAAAATAGAAATGACAAAAGCACAAAACTAAATTTCAGCACTAATGTCAGTGTAACCAGCAGCACACGTATCCATCTGATGCACTAAGAAGTCTCTCCTGTCAGAACGACCACATAAACATTACACAGTCCGAAATCTACAAGTAGAAAAAATTCACCAGCGTGCTGACAGTTGAGCCTGTGATGTAAATGTTAACGTCTTTGTGTCTCAAGATTTTTTTTCTGTCCCATTTAAAACTTTTTGAATAGACAGTACATCAAAACATGATTTATGGCACTTGTGTCAGTCTTCTTGCACGTTGATATAGCAATACTCATAAAGAATATCATGCAGCCCCGACACAAATATCTGTTGAGACTGCGGTACTCATTTCCGACACACTGGCTTCAGATTCCAAAGACCACTGGTGCCTGAAACGCTGCCTCGCATTGTGCCTCCTTGTTAATACAAACATCAGTGCGACCTCCTGTCGTTACCATCATCAAGAGTTTTGCTTTGCCTCTTGGTGTTTATCCACTATGTTAATGCAGAGCAACACTCTCTGGGGGACTGATTGCCAAACGCTCATTCCAATTAAATAGATTCATGGAAGTACAAAGACAGTGAGTATTGCACTTATCTGTTTACACAGAGGATAAATGAGTCTTTTGACTGCAGAGTGCATCACTAAAAAGGAGTTTGTGATGTAAATATGGCATCAAAAGTTTACTTCCTCATCAAGAAAAAGTGTAAAAAATCAATCGTTACTTGATGTAAATTAATGTCATTCAATGTTTCTTCTGGAAATTATGGGATCATTAAAATCACTGCAAAATGTTGACTCTTAACAACCCGCCTTGAAGTTAAAACCACTCACGTTGACATTTGCAGGCGTTCCTGGTTCAGAGTACCGAGGACAAAGCTACGATGCTATCAGTGCGCCAGCCCGAGGAGGCGGGAGCTCCGCTCGTACGCAAGCTGACGGTGAAACAACACAAGACGTGTACGTGCTCCACGCCGCAGCGCTCTCCTTCTCTGACAAACGCAATTAAAACTCAAGATAGTGATAAGGCAAATTGCTGGATTTGCATGAATGGGCAGAGATAATGCAGCAGCGCTGCCAGAGATTCACTCTCAAACCGTTTTCTTTCACAGTTGTCCACTTAGAGGGGTCCTCTCTCGTTTTTGATGACATCTTTAAACTGATTTCCTTTTACAGTGTGAGCAGGTAACTCCTACATGAACCTATATTTACTATCATGCATTGACTCATATAGACAAAGCCTCTTTGTGTAAAGGAATGCATGAATAAAACAAAATCGACAGAGTATATATATTTACACAGAGCAATACATAAAGCATGTCCTTCTACTTCAAGAATGGATATCTTTTTTCTTTTTCATGCATCCACCGTTCAGAGACATCCTACTCGTCCCTTTGAGGTTACCGCAGGCCATTACCACAGCAACTAAGAAAGAGGAGCTGGAGGTCATCGCAGCCATGGGTGCAGGTATATAAATCTACACGATCACTGCACTGAAACTGCTCAGTATCACTGAACATAGAGCGAAAATGCAAAGAAACAGCAGCGCCGCTGAAGGCATGAGTCACAGAAAACACTCAGACCTGGGATGAACGCATACCTTAAAAAAACGCAGCGTGACTATGACCATTTAAAGTCACTGAAAGGTGGAACGTAAAGGAGGAAACAGCATTAATGTCCGGGGTGAGGAGCTCAGTGTTTGTTGTACTTAAGACAAGAGACAGAGTGATATCGAAGTCAACATTTAAATTCCATTACAGAGGCAAGATTTGAAGTGGTTTGGGCTTTTTGTTTGCTTTCTTTCACATCATCTATAGAGAAAATCAAATGAAGGACAGTGGAGAAAAGAACCTGACGAGCTCTTCAGTGGCGAAATGAGACTAAAGTAACTTTTCTTCTGAAGCGAATTTTTAAAGGTGAAAAAAAAGTGACAAAAAAATCCCTCTGATCATGTTAAAACACGCTCAGATACATGAGCTGGACAGCGAATCAATCTTTTTTAAAAATGTTCTCTTCCTCTGGGTGTCTTTGATGGTGACCGGGCCGAGGGAGAGTCCAGCGCATTAATCAGAGTGGTATTAATCCTGACATCAAACGCACAAGCAAGAAAGCATATAAGTGAGTTTCCTTGGCGATTCGGGGCTCATAAATGAGCCGCAACCAGTCAAAGGCAAAATGTCAAAGGCTTCATTAGCATATGAAGACCAGCAGTTCAGCTTCCAGGCTACAAGATGGAAGTAAAACTTTGAAAACAGAATCCTGTTTACTGACCTTTCGCAGAGAACTTTTTTTGGCATATGAGCCGCCTTCAGTGTTAGAGAAGGTCCAGTCCCCGAAGTCGTGCAGCTATGATCTTATTTTGTGACGCAGCACAAAAGAGATGGAGAGCACTAACTGACTTTCTCTGCTGCAGATTTCTGGACGTCCAATTTAAAGCAGCACCCTGAGAACCAGGATCTGGATTTACAACAGGACCAAACCACTCATCCAGATAAGTACCTGTACATAAACCCGGTCACTGTGGAGGACCGACCCAGCAAGGACCCGAAGCCCTCCGCCACCTCCAAACTCCACACCAGCAGCAATGAAGACACCAGCTCTGCTCTGCAAAACGGAGAGATTCCAGAGAAGATCGTCGCGCAGGTCAAAGTTTCGACCAAAAGCACACCCAAACAGGAGGCGAAATACAAGCGTCCCCCACCCCGACCCCCCAGCTTGAGCTCGGGGTCCGGGATGGGCCTCCTGTTCTCCACCAGCTCCTCGCCCTCCGTGACTTCAGAAGCTGAGAGAAAAGAGGAAGCAAAGGGAGGAACAGTCGCGAAAGAGGACAGAAAGTCAGCGTCAACCTCACCTCCTCCATCGAGACCTCCTGTCCCCCCGCAGAGCCGAGCAGCTCCCCCCCTGCCTCCTGCTCCCAGTCGACGCACCTCCTCCGGCAGAGGCACCGGCAGAGAGGTGGGAGAGGGAACAGAGAGAGAGAAGGGACAAAATCCTGCGAGGAAAAGTGAGAGAGAAGGGGGAGGAGAGAGAGGGAAGGAGAAAGCAGGTCTGCTGGCTGAGAGCGCTGAACAGAAGAGCAAGCTCCAACAGCAGCAGGTCGAGGAGGATGCAGAGAAGGGAGGGAGAGAGGACGAGAAGGAGGAGAAAGAGGAGAAAACGGAGAAGGAGGACAAACAGAAGTGCAGCGCCCCGTGCCCGCCGCTGGGAAAGAAGCCGTCCCGTCCAGTTCCTCCACCGAGAACCAAACCGTGTTTCCAAAACCCCGCCCTGAACTCCAGCCAGGCCGGAGGACCAATAACAAACCAGAGTGCTTCTGTCAGACTGCCTCCTCCATCACCAGCACGGCGGCCAGACGTGTCGCTGTACTCGCCACAGGGGGGCGCCGTCCTGGGGACTGATCCGGACTCCTGCTCGGCCAGCAGCACAGAGGAAGAAGCAGAGCCCAGCCAGGACCTGGAGCAAAGCAACAAGTAGGTGTAGATCAGCAGTTCCAAGCCTTGATCTGGAAATTTTTGCAACTGTAAACCTCGGAGACTCAGAATGCAGTTTATTTCTTATATTTTATAAAGATGACTTCCTTTTCTCTGAGGATGAACCCTTTGGGTTCACTCGCCATCTCAGATGTTTGGTGGTCTGGTGATGCTTCAGTTTGAAACTCAGATTTCAAACTTTCAACTGGTCATTTTTTCACCACAAAAAATGCATTCTGCTCTAATTTTATCCATTGTTTCAATGAACCAGTATTCTAAGTAAAGCTTCTGATACACACATTTTTAGCCTGACCCACTGCAATTTTTTCTCCCGCAGCTTAATTTGTGATCTTACCTTTTAAAAAATGATTTTTTTAAAAAAAGAAATTATGCACTTTTAATGCAAACACCTAAAAAAAGTACTCTTGTGACATAAATTAATTAAATGAATCAAAATTACCAGTGACTCTGTTTACATGACAGCCTTTTCGTGACGATGCTGTTGCGTTTTTGTTTCAGAAAAGTTTTGCGCTTACATGGCAACGCTTTCAAAACGTCCGTTTGCATGGAAAGGACAGAAATGCTGAAAATGCTGCAGTTAGCATGCGATTTGGCGATGTTCCACATTAGGGAGCTCTTTTCAAAAACGTGCATTTTCAGTGGCTTCGGGCACCGCTGTCGTGTTGACAGACACCCAAAACGCAACGAAAGTTTTGCGTTTTCACAAGCAAACGGGGCCTGAAGCAAAGCTCGGGTAACACGTTGCTCTGTTTCGTGGTGCAGTACACAAGCTGTGAGACAGAAAAAGAACTGAAAAGAGAAGCACCTAAACTGTCGCACTGCAAAGAAGAGAAGCCCATAAATTTCTCAGAGTAATTTATATTCAAACCACCACAGGTTTTATACCCATACATAGAGAAAGCTTTAGAGTTAGGAAGTTGTCGCTACTTCAGAGAAGAGGTGGAAAGACTACTCAAAGTATGTACAACTATTTCTACATTGCTTAAATTGTACATTATAATTTGTAAAACGCAGTTGTTGATGAAATTTACTCAAGTAAAATCTCTCAGTACAAGTTATTTTCTCAGTTGAATTAAATTATATTGTCGGTAGGAGCCACTGAGTTCATTTTGGATTTTTAATGTCAACTCAAACTGTGTTCATACTCAGGAGCAACTTATAATTTTAAGTAAACTAATTTGTTACTTTCACTCCGGCCAACATCAAATTGTGGTCTAGTAATTTTAAGAGATTTCCGGTGGGCTCTGAAACACCCTAAACAAGTGCTGTTGACACAAGATTTCTCAGGTTTGTAGATTCATGCTGTTAAAAATAATTTCTAGAGCCACCATGATACTCAAAAAATGCATTCTCCATCATTCATTGTGAGAAGACGATAAAACATGTCGCAAGTAGTCCTTTCAAGCCAGTGAAGCGTCACATGTTCTGCTGTGTGACTAACAAGTGAAGCATAGCAACAGAGATATTTTTACAACACGTGAACCACTGGATATACAGTGCGTATAGAGGAAGAAGGTCTCCAGAAGAGACACTTGTGTATTTTATCAAGTGTTGAGTTAAGGGCACAGTTACTAAGAAGAGTTCCTGCAGGACAGATGTCCTTCACTCAAGAGCATTCAGATCAGGCTGATTATAAATATGACTTAAACATCCAAATGAAGCACCATTACTGTGTCAACTGTTTTCTGTTTCGGAAAATGGAGGAATGAGTACATTTTTTAAAAGTTATTCCCTGAATCAAGGCAGGCAGCCTACAGTAAATACAGTGTCTCACAATTAAAAACCATTTGTTCTCAGTCTTTTTGACACATCCGGGGAGTGCATGCTGAAAAGACTTAAATGTAGTCATTTACGGACAATACAACTAAACATATCCATTATGTTTCAATGAACACTGCTAGGATAGCTTTAGACACCAGAAGCACTACAATTGGCCAAAAGGAGCAAGAAAGACAACATCTGGAGAGACGAGATGAGCGCACGGATGAAATCTACACAGAGTTTGACCAGACATAATGCCTGTCTGGAAAACTGCATTTAGCTGGTCTGAAAAGTCCCCAATGCCAGTGTGACTAAATCAAGGACTAAAATGAAAAAATGAACACACACCATGAAACTATGAAGAACACAGGAACCAGTTCAAATCATTGAAACGTCCTTTGAAGAATCGTTTTCATCCCTGCAAACCCTGACCTTCATAATCAGTTGGCGCCACTCAAAGAGAAATTCAAAGTCACAAGACATGCTTTCCAGAAAGATAGCATGTTTAACCGTAAAGACATCATGTGTGAAGAAAACACTCGCTGCTGAGCGTTTCAGTCACAGAGATCAACTGAAGGCTTGGTGCGTCTTCCTCTCCAGTCGCATTGCAGACAGCCGCAGCCCCAAAGCAGCAGTGAGGAGAACCCCCACCACCATCATGCTGGACCGGGCTCGCTACCGCCTGTCCACCGTCATCACCGGACTCATCAGCCACGAGCGCCGCCTCACTCAGCGAATCGTGGAACTGGCCCGGGACCCCATGAGCTACTTCGGCAACCTTGTGAGTACAGTGAGGGGCCGCGCCGTTTCACGTTTGTCATTCAATCGCGACGCGGATCAAAAGTGGAGGATTTCTCATGCTTTGCGCTCAGGTGAAAGAGCACCGCGCCTTCACCCTGGAGACCATGTCGAACCACTCGTCCTCCACCGAGCTGCTGCAGGAGATCAGACAGATGATGACTCAGCTGAAGAGTTACCTGCTGCAGAGCACGGAGCTGCAGGCGATGCTGGAGCCGCAACACCAGTACCCGCAGGACAAACTGGGTGGGTGTTATCATCACATGTCTGTTATCGAGACACTCCTCTGAGGTTTGGGGGAATTTGCTGTATGGGGAATTCTGAGAGACTTCCAGTTCCTCTTTATCTCGAGATACTATTTAACATGTTTTTTGGTGGGTGAGTAAAAAACAACCCTGATGCTGTCAGTGTGCGTTTTGTAACCATAAATGAACGCCAGAAAGCCAAACTGTGGGAGGTGGTAATATGAGGATAATTATCATGCAACGCTGACCTGATGGAAATAAGCTATAATCAGAGTGACTTTGATTCTATAATTTTGACTATTTACATATTTATCTATAACATGAAAAATCCTAGGTGACAAGCCTTACATGCCTGGAGAGGAAAAACAATTGGCCTATTTTTATGTGTCTTTAAACTTAGCAAGTGTGTTTCCCCTATTAGGTTTTAGTGTCAATATCTCTAATTTGCTGACTCACTATGAACAGGATTGGGAAATGCAGAGACGAAGTCTAACTGAGGGAATTAATGAAATATGGAGTGAAAAAAGCAAGTAACCGATTACTTGTCCATTAAATGAAATTAAAGTAAATTAAATGTCTGTTCTGTCATTGCTGCTGCTCACTAAACCAGCTGTTACCATCATGTTAGTATTCCACCAAACGCCTCAATAATCCTGAACTGACTCACTGCTCAAACCCATGGGTCGGTAGCATTAATAGTCTCTGTTGCCAGTTAAAAGACATAGTTGCTGCCAATGTGTTTGTCGCAACTGATGAAGCAACTGCACTTCTTTATTTCATAAGTGTAATCAAGTACTGATTTACAGTGTATTGTACAATACCCACACTAAATCATGACATGATCTGATTAGATTTCGACAGTTCAAGTTAAGTTGAAGTCACTGTGACTTGCAATGTTTTTCATTTTTTGTGGCAGAAATGTCTGAAGAAAGCCTTGAGGAAATGGTTTCATATGTGTCACAAAATATTTACTCGAGCCCAAGAATAAACCGCTCTGACAGCCGTATGTCAAATTTTGTCAGAACAACATCTGTTTGCACACAATTTCTTCATATTTCGACTTTTCCTTCTCAGTCCAGGGACTCACACGAATTCCCACAAATAGAACAAAATACTTTTTTAGAGGTTTGCAAAGTCAAAAATTGTTTAACACTATATAAGATGCTATTAAATGTAAATAAATGATTTTATCTGCCAACATAAACTAAGAGAAAGATTACAATAAACATTATTCTAAGCTGTTACATCATTGCAGCTGTTCCACATCAATCTTGCACTATATTTTGAAAAGTCGAAACTCAAATTTTCCAGCTAAACAACGGATGATTAGAAGATTATGAGCCTTATGGTCCTGCCACATTCTGTAATTTACATCCTGAACAGGTCTCCTTTTCATCACATGGGAATCAAACATCAATTCAAAGACAACAACAAACACAATACAAATGTCTGGACTGTGAGAGGAAGCCAAAGAACCCAGAGAAATCACACAAAGCTCAACGAAACAGAAAGACTCCCGAACCCAGAATCATACTAGGGGTATTTTTGCCATGGGGTGAGAGTGCCAACTACAACAACAACAGTTTTTTTTTTTTTTGTTGTGTTTTGTTTTTTTTAATCTTAGAATAAGGGGATAAGATTATGCTAAATTCTTGAAGGCAACGTGACAATAAATATGTCATTAAATCAATGATATGGAGGGAAAAAAACGATATGAAATTATGAAACTGAAGAGCATCCGGAGTAGTTTTTGTTGCTTCCTATCCCAAAAACTTCATAGGTTCTTGACAGAAACCGACTTTGTGTTTTGCTCGTATCTTTGCAGAAAGCATAGTCGAAACTGCTTTGTGTAAGAGCGTCCTAAAACCGCTGAGGGAGCCAATCTATCAGAGCCTGGAGCGACTGCACACCAGCAGCGACAGCCTGAAGCAGCTGGCCCTGAACCAGGTGGGACCATTAAAGCGGCTCCGTTTACGCTTGTGCTCCAACGTGAGCATCGGCAGTCGGAGCTGTGCTGTGAGTGATGTGTGCCGTCGTGTGTTTCAGTCTGTTGTGCTGGGCAGCACCACCACGGCGTTAGGAGTGACCACAGCCGTCCCCGAGGCCTCCGCCATGGAGAAGATCAGCATCAAACTGAACAACCTCCATCAGGAGTACTCGCCACAGAAGAAGATTGAGACGCTGCTGAAGGCCTGCAAGATCATCTATGACTCCATGTCTGTCAGCAGTCCAGGTCAGAAGCTGGTTTGATTTAATGAACATGTAAACACTCCATACAGCTGATTCAGACAAGTTTTAGGCGGACCAAAACATTTTTAGCATTGGACAAACATACAAAATGAGCAGCGATTTAAGGTGATTTATGACACATCACAGTTCATTTGACATAGCTGACCTTGCTGAGTTAAAGTGGAGCAGTCTATATACGTTACAATATTACTGTTCAACCTGGAAAGAAATGAACTGCAGTTCCAATTGTTAAAATGCTTAAAGAGTTCTTTCAAATTTGGTTCAACAAAGCATTTCAGATCTCATAGAATGTTTACCATGCTAATGAAACTGTAATGCAGGACACAGTGAGAAAACCTGACATGTTTGTGCTGCGCTATCGTCGTTCTGAAGGCTGAACATGTTTTGTGGCTGCAGATTCATTTTATTTTATGGAAATCGACCAAAAAAAAAAGGCTCCTTTGGTCATAAAAGTCGCAGACTATTCCGGTCAGCATGTATTTCCATATTTGTGTGTGTGTGTGTGTGTGTGTGTGTGTGTGTGTGTGTGTGTGTGTGTAGGGCGGACCCATGGTGCTGATGACTTCCTGCCTGTAATGATGTATGTCCTGGCTCGCTCCAACCTCTCCGCCCTGCAGCTGGATGTTGAATACATGATGGAGCTGATGGATCCTTCATTAACACTCGGAGAAGGTACATCACCATGCGCAGTGCATGAGCAGCATACTTATGATGAGGATGACGACTTTCTTTCAGCTGCTTCATTTCAGGGTCACAACAGCAGAAGATAACTTGCATGTCTGTATAAATAAACATACTGAACATTCTCTGTTGGATCTGGTTGATGCTGGCGTTTGGCAGGAATTTCAGTCTATTACGTTTTGCCGTCGGCCTTGCCTCAGGTCAGTTTTTGATGTGTCTGTGTGTGTAGGGTCCTATTATTTGACCACCACCTACGGAGCGCTGGAGCACATAAAGACGTTTGACCAGCAGAGGTCAGCAACACGGCAGCTCAGCAGAGAGGTGCAGGACTCCATCCACCGCTGGGAGAGGCGGCGCACACTCAACCAGGAGCGCGAGGGCCAAGGATCTGTTCGGGTACTCACTTCACATTTCACTGCTGGCTTTTTGTTTGATTTGGAGAGGAATCTCGAAGAACAAGGAGTTAAGTGGAGGGTAAAATGAATAATTTGGAGCTAAATGCAATTAGAGGCAATAAAGTGTGTGACTGTTGAATGCTGACACAACAATAGTCTCTGAGCAGCACCCATAAGCAAATGGCTTTCACATAATGAATCCTAGCAGACACTGACAGCAGTATTTCACGAGAAACATTTCTCCACCTATGAATAGGACAACAGTCTAGCCTCAATTTTTTTTTTTTTTTTTGAATGATTTTCCTCTGAGGACTATTTTCCCCCTCAGGTTGGATATTCCTTAGTAATGTGAACATATAAACAAATGCAGGTCTCCACAACAACACTGAACACACGCCACCTCATCACCAATACCAAACCAACAGCTCGCGTTAGCGTTAGCCTCACAGTTTTCTTTCAGGTCAATGTTAGTTCAGCGATCTCTCAGCTCAGGTCTCAGTGTTGTGTTGTGTCAAATAAATTTGTATAAAAAAAAAAATTTAATGTTCTCTTTGAAATTTTTACAATTTGCCTGGAGGTATAGTGTCCCAGATTGGGGCCTCTTGCAGGACCACGCTCCTTATGTTTAAAACCTCTGAATTATAGAATCAAAGGTCATTCTTTTGAAAGTTTGAGAATTTAGAAAGGATGAGTCTATTATCTCGATCAAAGTGAACTGTAAACTAGTGTCACTCACAATGTTAAGTTGCAAGAAGGCTGAAATTTTAGTTTGGTTTCCTTCCAGTCAGGTGGATTTAATTGATTCAAAGAAATGCTTCACCTGTGGTCTCAAACTTTACGTGTATGGTGTATGTGTAGTGCAAAAAGGTAGCTTTAAGGCTGAGAAAAAAGTGACGATGTTTACTGAGAACAAGTGTAGTTGGCCTCACTCTGAAATGTTCGTGTAACTCTGTTTTTACCTTTGTGTTGTACAGGACTTTCTGACAGTCTGCTGTCCTGAGATTGGAAGCAATCCAAAGACTCTGGGTGTCCTCCCCACGACAACAATCCAGCAGCTCACTGAGCAGTGTGCCACGCGCTTTGAACAAGGTAAATGTCTCATTCTAAAAAAAAAGAAAGAAAATAAAATAAAAATTTCCAAGGTGTTTATGGGGCTTTTTCTGGGATTGATTAGTGATTAACTTGCCAGAGGAAATGATCCAGCAGAGGACTAATCCTGAATCATAAAAAATGCACAACTTATAGTTTCTTTACAAAGTAAATAACTGTGCTCTTTAAATGTGCTGGTCAATATCGGTTTCAGGTTAACACAAAGACATGCTGACTGTTATGATGCCAAGTTAATTCTTAGTTGATCTAATTGTGCATGTGCAGAAAAACTACTTAATACAGCCATGGTGTGTGCATATGTTTCAGAAAAGTTGGATTTTCCTCATTTACAGGGAGACACAGTTGGATCATTTTCAAAAATGTGGATTTTCAGTGGCTCTGAACACAGTTGCCAGTGTGTCATTTCCATTTTCACATGAAAAGGCTGTCGTGTAAACAGGGCCCGAAGATACAGTGCCCAGTTTTTCCATTAGTGTAATTAAAGGTGATGTGATTGCTTCATTAACCCTCCGCCCGTCTCGTTCCTTCTCAGACTCCTACACGCTCAGCGTGTACATGGATGGTGTTCACCAGACTTTAGCTCCCACTGAGCTGGCGCTCAGCGTGAAGAACAGTTGTCAGCCGGGAACCTACTGCTTCGTCTATCACCCGCCCGGCCAACCGTGTCCCCAGCCCAGCCGGAGCTGCCCCACAGATCCGCCCCCGGCTCCACCTGTTCTACCCGAAAGCTTCCTCCCTCCAGACGCTGCAGCTAGCCCAAGCGACGGGGAGGTGGAAGTGGAGGTGGAGGAGGAGGAGAGCCTGATTAGCTTGTAACTGCCGCAGAGTGGCAACGGTTACTGCTGGAGGCAAAACGAAGTGTAGGATGAATCTTCAACTCAGGTCTCACTTGAAAAATGGATTTGATTGAAATTGGAACCTGCGGCGGGTGAATATGAGTGTATTCAGGGCGGTGCAGCTTATAACACGTGATGAAATGTGGAGGATGCTCCCGTTTGTGAAGTCATTTTGTGTCTCATGTTACATAAATCACCAAAGGGAGCTGCAGCACACTAAAACGGGACGGAACATATGAGTGATTCTGTATTTCAGTACGGGGTCTGGAACCCTTGCAACCGCAGGTGGCTGTTTTTATAGAATGTAACAATGCCTGGAATGGTAACAAACATATGCAATGTGATCATGTTTATACTGTTTTCCGCTATTGCAGCAGAAGCCACCCTCTGAAGTGTGCTAGTCACTTTTGTTATAAAATATTTTAACAGGATGAATGTCTCTTTCTCTAATTAAAGCGGTGCACATTTAAGTCAGTATTACTTTGTGAAAAACACCTCAGCAGGCTTCTTTTTCTTTTCTTTTCTTACCTAAAGAAGGGTATATGGACCAAAACTTCTAAAACTCTCAGGTAGTTTGAAGAAGTTTCATTTTCACTTAATCTACAATGTAATGATTGTAATGTAAATAAACTGTCTGTTGCAATTCAGGGATGCTTGCTCTTGATTGAATTGATATTTGTAAAGTATTGAAGCATTTAATGATGTTTCAGCAGTATGTCCAAAACTTATAGGTACACCCTGTTTTGAATGCAGGCTTAGAAGTTTCATGTTCATCAATGTATTTATCGCTGAAAGGAATATTTTTTTGTTAGCAACGGCTTGGACCAAAGGTGTCAAACATGTGGTGCGCGGATGAAAAACCGGTCCAAAAAGGCTCCAATCCGGCCCACCAAACCAAGGAAATTTCTTCAAAGTAGTGAACGCAACACAACGGTGAGACAAGAGCCGAGATGTTGGCGAGGCTACCACAATATGAAAAAACTAATTAGCATTTATAAAGACATGCATAATGCAACAGCTATAAGAGACATTTGTAAGAACAGACCATCATTTTCTGTAGCAATTCTTGGGTGTTGCAAGAATATGGAAATTTTCAGCTTACACACTCTGCATCGTTATTTAACCTTTAAATTTCAAGGTTATTACGGCATTATTTTACCAGTCCGGCCCACTCAAAATGAAACTGGTCCACATGTGGCCCGTGCGGTAAAATGTATCGACCACCCCTGATCAGGACACTTCCAGAATCATCAGACACTGTTCAGAGTCCAGGCTGATGTCAGGGGTGTTAATAACACTCAATGAGAAACTACTGAAACGCTGCGATTCACTTCCATTTCTAAACAACACAAGTCTCTGATATCGCCTGTTGATGAGACAACAGTCGACGCAGTGCTGGGGGGGGCCGCTGTTCAGAAGGTGAGCGTAGTGCGAGGTGACTCAGGCTTCGCTACAGAACCTCATTATCGTCTGTGAGGAGAGCTGCAGGACCATTGTTAAGGCCAGCTGCTTCCTATCGGTCAGTCATTATTTCCAACAGTGCCCATAACAAGGTCCTTAAACGATAACAAGCTTCCTGTCGCAAACTTCGCAGGATCTTCCCCATTTCACCCTTTGGCTTGTTTCTATTTCAGCAGACGTCTGTGGGCAGAAAGCGTTTCGTGACCGGGGAGCAAAGGAGAAAACGCACAACTGCCGGTGGATGCGTCCAATTTTGAGACGGAGGGTTTCTCGATATCGAAACACTAACAAGACGTCTTTATGGAGCGCTAACGCAAGACCTCCACAAAAACAACTGTGACCGACTCTCAGTAGTGTGAGATGGCACGGGTGAGCGTCACAGAGAGGTCACAGATCATTCAGACTTAAATGCTGCTCTGTGGCACCGAATGGCTCTCAAATGGCCAAATCAAAAATATCACAAGTCCACAATTGCTGTGGTCTGAGTTTCTTAATGAAAGAGAGAGCACTGAACATGTATCAACCATGGAAGGCAAAAGAGAGAGAGACACTGGGTGCAAGTTTGAGATTTCAGAATTACTACCATTCATCCATCGTTCCATCCATCTATTTACAAATCTAATTTACTGTTGCAGGGGTTGCAGATAATCCGAGATGGCCCTGGACGAAAAGTAGGTCACACAGACAGTCATTCACACCGACTACCAATTTGGAGTAACCAGTTAACCTAACAAGCAATTCTTCAAGTGGTGGAAGGTCAAAAAAAAAAAAACACAAAGAAAACCGGAAAGCCTCCAAGCAGAATCAAACCTGGGTTCTCTGGCTGTGGATGCTATCCATCCATGGGGGGAAGTCAGAGTCCCAAAAGAGAAGCCGCCAAAGCACAGGGAGAACATGCAAAATGCTGGGAAATGAACTCAGGTTGCTGATTTACCATGTTGTCAAATGACCGAAGCGTGAGCTCTAACGCAGCCTCAGGTATGTCCTGGTTTGCTCTCTTTGTCATGAGCTCCTTCAAACCATCTTTTTTTCAAGGACGAAATGATTTCCTCACTATTTTATTTGAGGTAAAATTTGTTTTTTTCAGGTACTATAAAAGAATCTCTCTTGTTTTTTTATTTATTTTTTTCACACGGATGATGCGTGGGCTTGCAGATGAACACTCATTGTTAGGTTCATGGCCATTCTTGTTGCCAGTGTATGAATGAGCACACTTGCACGGACATAAATACATACACAGCAGCAATATAATGATTTTCAGTAATAAGATCCGCGGCTCACTACAACAGCGACATGACTAAGACAGAGTGTTTGACACCAAAGACTAACAAGCCAACTATCACCTCCACCAGAGCAGCCCATCTGGCGGACTAAAGTCAGATTTGGATTGATCTGGAAAAGGGTGTATATGCTCGAGTGTAAGTGTGGGTGGGTGGGTCAGGAGGGGCAGCGGAGACTCAAACACTCCCGTCCGCCATATATAAGTATGGAAGACGAGACACTGATTTTCAACCAAGTCAGCAGCAACGTAAGGAAGGACAAGAGAAGACTGTTCTTATCCAAACTTTGGACTATACTATTTGCAGATAGCAAACCAAATCCACTAACAGAAAGCGCCTTTCTGGACTTTTATCTTAGTTTCCTCATTCGGTGGTGGCTCACCTGACAGCCGACTTCTAATCTGAAGTCTAACTCTGAGAAGCTGCTTCGTCTTAAACCGAAGGTAAGAGATTTTCAACCTCCTGGCCAACTAAGAGTTTTGAAAAGTCTTACACAAGATGCTAATGTTTCCAGCTCAGTTGCAGGTAGTCAGTAAATTGCCTTGTGCAGAGCTGGTGAAACACCTAACAGCTGTTTAAAATCCTCTGCTCCTTTTAGTCCAGAGCACACTCAGCATGAAACAGCCTCGAGCAATCACCAAAAAAAACCTGGGAAGTCACCTGGAATAGATCCCAATGAGATTTGTTCTTTTTTGTTTTTTTTTTTTTTTAGAAGTGGATCAGGAAAAAAAAAAGAAAAGAAACATTCTCAGGCTCTCTGGCTCATTTAATGCAGCTTTAAGTGGCTTATTGCAGCAGCGTGAAGCAGGTGATGTACCTCAGCATTACTGGTTCCTTTTTAAGGTGTCGTTAAATTAGTCTAAATGTTTGGAATACATAGGGGGGCCGATGGTTTGTGTCTGCCTGTTTGGTTCACTCTTTAAAAGCGAGGACTGCTGCTTGACTGCACGCCGGCCAACACCCATGCAGAAAAAGTGCACATCTGCAACCACAGAGCATCATAAGACACTGAAATGCAAATCAATAAGAGCATGCATTTCTCTTCAGGCTTTTTGGTTTAAAAAAGAAACAAGAATAAAGGCTAATAATGAGTCATTAGCAAAATATGATTTTATCAATTTGTTTTCAGTTACCTGAACCTATATCCAAGGTATTAACATTGCTGATCGACAATGTTCATTCTTTGTTTAAGAAATGATATACTTATCTTTTGAGGCTACTGAGTTCTGGAGAAACACATATTCTTTTTTTCTCTTTCGAACTATCAATCACAATCATCCCACTATTATCATGATTAACACTGTTGTATTTCAGGTTAATACTCGGGGCTGAAACAACATATTTCATATATTCGCATTACTGTAATTGAGTCGTATCAATAATAAAGCAGGGAATTCATACAGATTAAGATTTAGCAAAAGTGTAGGATAATTTCAAAAATAAAGAATGTGTAAAATCTGAGTAATAAAATAAACCCGATTAAACACAAGGTAAAAACAGGAAGTTTTCATGTCATACAAAAAACTGAAACTTGTGTTCAGAGATAAATTTACTCTGCATGGCTATCTGCATCAGTGCATCGTAGAACGATGGCGATTCGCCTGCAGATCTGCTGAGGTCTCCAGGAGCTCAGGTTGCTTTGATTGTGAGCTTCACCTCATCTGGACATTGGTTCTGGTTTCTTTAATCTTCCTCTTTAAGAAGAACCCGCCGGTTCTCTGCGGGGTTCAGGTCGGGACAGCTGGCTCTCCATGTCCTGACTCCAGGCTCAGTCCGCTCGTCATGAACAGTCTGGAATTGGCTTTGCTCGACCTTCCACTCCAGGCTGCAGCTCATCCCTGCCGGGTTATTGCACTTCCTCCTCAAACACTTTGTATTTACAGTCAATTCTGAAGCAGCACTCCGTGACAAGCAGCTCGGTAGTTTTCATTGAGCTTCATAAAATTCATATGGTAAAATTCAAGACTAACGTGGAATATTCTTGGATTAATTATCAAAATTAAAAACTGTCCATTGCCTGCAACAGTTTGGTGAATAAATATGATGAAATCAGCCTGAAACGTTCTAGAGTAAATCTCTCTGCCGTGATGTTCTCATTTGAAATGTTCAAGCAGATGCTGCAACCCTCACAAGTGATGAGTGATGTCTGTAGAAATCAACAAAGGCAATCAATGAGGGACGAAGAACGGCTAAGATTAAAGGATGCAGGATGAAGAGTCAATTTAAAAGAGGTCCATGAACATGGAGACCATGTTTAATATGATTCTGTTGTTTGTTTTTAACTGTAGGATGTCTGAGGTTCCTCTGTTCCCCCGCCTGTCCTACCTGCTGCTTTGCATTCTGGGTATGACCCTGGTGACGTCTGGCTTCCCCCGGCCTCGCCCACCTCTCAGGTGTTTTTTTTTTCCTCTCTCTCTCTCTCTCTACATCTCTTTATAGATCCAGCAAAGTGTCAACTGTTATTGGAGGACAGTTTATTTATAACATTTACTTAAAGTTTGATAAGATGAATAAGAAAATTGGTTATACTGTTGTTGCACTCTACTCGTTTCCAGCTTTCATTGTCACCTTTGGCTCAAGTTTTAGAGAAATGAAATGTCACCTTCTGTACTTCCAGAAATCCTCACGATTCAGACGGACTGAAGCGGGACGACTGGGACATCGGGTTCCCCTCCACCTCTCTGCATGACTGGAGCGTCCACGTGATGGCGGCGCCCGGCGTCAGAGCGCCCGCCGACAGTCGGGCCAGGCTGAGGAGCGAGGCGTGGCTTTTTGCCCCAGAGACGGCAGAAGTGAGGTAAGTTTGCAATGTCTGAAAGACGAGAGACAATCGAAACTAAACTGAATTTTTAACCAAAATTTTGACTCGCACGCCACAACTTTCACCTTTTTTTTTCAGTTGCTCATTTTAAAGGTGTGCTGTCCCCGTAAATACAAATGATATGAAAATGTGCATCAAGAGTGCTGCATATCTCACCAGCTTGGTGTTGGATCTTGACGTACTCGGTATGTTTCCCTGTCGTAATCTGATCCCTGTTATCTCCAGCGTGGAGGGGCCGTGGTCTTCTCAAGGAGCCGGGGCGATGAAGAGGAACATCGGAGTCGCCGACGACGCCGCCTTCAGGGAAAAGAGCAAACTGCTCACTTCGATGGAGAGACAGAAGTGGCTCAACACCTACATGCAGAAACTACTGGTGGTCAATGCTTCGCGATAACTGAGTCGTTGCAGCTTCAACGCCACCAAATTACTAACAAATCCGCAAAATTTCTCCATTTCTTTATATGCTATTTCAATCATTTCTGATCCAAAAATGTTTTCCAGTGCTTTTTGCTGAAAATCATTTGGTGTGATTCAATTAGGTGAAATGATAAATCTCTTTTTCAGTTTCTGCTGATTGTGATTAGATTAATAATTCAAAGTTCTGATTCAGCTGAACTGAAATTAGCTGTTTGTAATTCAATTTGTTCGAAGATTAACTCCATTTTTATTACAGTCCTGTACATAATGTGGAAATAGTTGTTTTTGTTACCACAATCATCTCTTTATGCCCCTTTATAAAGGCAACATTCTCAAGGAAACACACATAAAACTGACATTTTGTATTAATTTTCAGAATGTAAATAAAGTGTGACAGCCAGACACGCGGTGAGTGTGTATGTTTTGTTTTGCATCAGTATTGTGAATAACTAAACGTAATTTTTATCCAATAATGTCACAGCTACACCCGATGCTGTTGATTTACAACATAATTTTGGATGGGATTTTGTGCATAGAGCCAAAAAGCATATAAAGTCAACAGCAGATCTTCGAACGGCACGTAATAAGTCAGGACCCTTTAAAAAGTAGATAGCAATGCATCTTAACTACGAATGTTATAGAAGTGGAAATCGTGAACAAGAATGTGGCCAGCCAGGGGTCCGAGTATGAAAACTTACTCTACATTCAGTCTGAACGTCGAGGACGTGGCCAGGCTGTGTATGCCTTTACACACAGTCAGCTGCAACCTGAAGAAAGGGAAAGGTTTCAACAAGACAAATTAATAAATGGATGTTGTAATTATTGATGTTCAGGATATTCAATGAGTTGAAATTAAAGAAAATTGGCTTGCTTTATCAAAAACGACTGTTCAACTTTGCGGCTTTACAACTGTTATCTCAAAACGTAAAATACTCATTTTTGTCTAAAAATTAAGCTATACATTTAAACCCTGGTTCATACAAGCACAAATCAGTATCCAACTTTTTTCTGAGTGATTTACTAAAAAAAGGGGCATAATTGTGGTTATTTCACCCCATTGTTCATGATGACCTCTGACCTCTGCTGAGAGAATAGTGAATCAGATGAACACAGAACAACAAATGTTCCTGTTTCCGACTCAAAAAGTCTCACCATCGCCCGATTACACTACTGAGACAGCTCAACATTATCAGAAACAGTCACTAGAATCATGACTGTAACTTAAAGTTAGTGTAACGAGTAGGTGTACTGTGTACTAAATAAAGTGGCCCATCATCGTAAATACAAACAGTAAACAGCGACACCTGCTGGGCTTCAACGCACACCGCCATACATTCAACCAGGTAAGTATCAATTAAAATTTTTAAAAACCAGCAAGAAAATTAATTAACCCAACTAAAGCCAGAAAAGAAAAGCGAATGGCACCTTATCTCATGAAACTCACAGTAAAACTAACTAAATGACTTAAATAATATAAAGTGATTAGCATCGATTAGCGATTAGCATCAAACCTTAGTGCACGAGGACATTAAACACTTGATAAACAACACAGAAGAAAGCAATATCGTGAAATACACACTTGGAATACTTAAAATTTACCTGAGAACGCAGAATACTTGATGTACAGTCGGGCTCTGCTGCTGCAACAAAAATATTTGACACAAATTGATACTGTTGGTTGTAGCGTAGTTATTCCTGCTGTCAGCAGGTGGCGCACTAACGTGCAACTAACATGAAGGAAGAGATTTTTTCTCAAAATTTGGTCTTTTTTTATTTCAAATATTGTATAACAACACAGCATTGCAAACGGCAGGTTGGATATTTTTCCTAAAACTACAGTGCCTCAATTTATTAAACAAATAATACAAAAATATAAAAAACAAATTGACTCTCTCCTTTGGGTAGAAATAATTGTTTTTTTAATTAAGTAAGAAGACGTATTAGTTTTGACTGTTAAACAAAACAATTTGTAAAATTTTTTGCTAATTCTTACTGCACACCAAATCAAATTCCAGAAGCAATTACTTTGATTATCGAGGGAAAACTGAAATACGTTTTTTACGTTTCTTTCCCACAGTTCATAAAATAGTTGCAGCAGCCCGTCAACACAAACCTACAAGAAAGTAGCAGTTTGACAACAAATATCTGGGATCCATTTGTAAATTAACCATGAACGCTGAAATAATATTACTACTCATGTAACAGCACAGTTTTACGTGCCAACTCCCTCCTGAACTTCTGTCCCTGCAACAGATGATATGATGATGATGATGCAGGTTTTCGGTGCAGCGTTCTCTGTTTGCTACCAAGCATCTTTATACAGTCTGGTATAAAAAGTCATTTCATTCTGCAGCATTCATCAGTAAGTTATCTATCATCTTTTGTTTTACATGTTTGCATTGCATCCTCTTGCAAAGCATTTACAAAACTTGAAAGTCAAGTGGATTCATCATTACCACATTCAGCAGTTAACTTGAAAACACAAAGTTCATGGGGGGATCAGCACCAGCCCGTCCAGTCTGCCAATCATCTCCTGCAGCTGCTCCCTGTTGGCGAGCCTCTGCCGGTCCCTCCTCTCTAAGAGCTGAGCCTCTAAACAGCGCAGCATCTCTGCAGCCTGAGAAGCGGGGAGGTGGTCTGGAGGCCGGGGCGAGCCGGGGGGTCCCTCTGCTGGACGGCTGCTGCGTCCCACAGGCCTCTCAGTCTGGAGCCTGGCTCGACACACCCGAGTCGGGGCAGACAGGTCGGGGAGAGGGGAGACGGGAGGAGGAAGGGAGCAGTCTCCAACTCTTCTTTCTCCAACAGCTCCTCTGTCACTCCTCTGTTCTTCCTGAGGAAAAAAAAAGTGGAATCCAGTTAATCCATTAAGCCAAAGTCTGGATACTCCCTGAACAGATTATCAGTCCATCACGGGGCACACACACACACACACACACACACACACACACACATGCAACCACATACATCATTTTACTTAACTTAGACAAACCCAAATCTAACTGTACCCTGTATTACTAAAAATCTCAAGTGTAGTCTTCTGAATTAATAAGTAAATATTGTGAACCTCTGACTTTATTAGACAGTTAACTGATATAAACAGGCATACTGAGATTTTGTTGAATACATTTTTAGTTTATTTTAAATGAAGGACTTTGCTTTCAGGGGTTTAAACTAGTTTTGTCTGAATGCAACTCAGAGACCACTGGTGGAGTACGGTGTGTGTGTGTGTGTGTGTGTGTGTGTGTGTGTGTGTGTGTGTGTGTGTGAGTGTGTGTGTGTGTGTGTGTGTGTGTGTGTGCGTGTGTGTCATGCCTGTGATATGTGCAGTCTCAGTAGCATGTCTTCCAGTTTCTCCAGCCCTCGGTTTTGGTGGTGACACACTCGTGGAACCCCATCAAATGCAGGAGTAGGCTTCTTAACAACTGATTCCGTCAGATGGCAGTCCATCACACTGTCCTAAATAAACACACACACAGATCACCACATTTCATTTCACAGAGCAGAACCTAGATTTACAATGTAGAATTTGGTGTTGTTGTCGTCTAAACGCACCATCCACGTCCAGAAGACTGCCTCCACCTGTTTCCAGTTCAGATATGCCTCCAAGAGATCACACAGCTGACGAACACGAACACAATCCTAGAACAAGGAGAGGCGACATCATTTTAAAGACATATTTCACTACATTCAAGGATGTCAAAATTACAAATCACATTTCAATTTTAAAATCTTACATCGGTCATTTGGAAGTGTTTGTAAGTCAAACATGCATCATAACTGTCAAACCAAATTAGTCTTGTGAGTCCAGCTCTCTCTTGTTTCTTCCAGAGGAGAGCTTAGCCTAAAACCTTCAGGACCCTGATGGTAAAGTTTTTGTCAAAATATTGAGCAAAATTTTTTATGAAGTTCAGAGAGCTTTATTAACAAATATCCATTAAATTATGAACCATAAAAGGATACATGATACTCTTCTTAAAAATAACTTTCAGGTCACACAGCCAACAGTTTTTTTTACCAAAAAAAAAAGACAATTTTTGTTCTTTGACATTGTGATAAAGTGTGAATTGATTTATGACAGCCATTGCTTCATCATAAAATGGTATTTATCACAATGAAGGAAGGACAATTTGTCTATTCCAATTGTAAAACTGATACACTGGAAGGGGAGATACACCGAAGAAGGAAATCAGAAACTACTTCCCAACTTTGAGAACAGCAAAAGGAGAGTGATTTAATCCACTCATGTTTTCATTAAAACAAGCCGACACGTACCTGGCTGAGCACCTCAGAGCTTTCCCCAGAGGAATAAGAACCAGTGGAGGGAACACTGACAGAAAGAACCTGAAAACAGGTTAGATTTGATTTAGTTACAACGAACATCTAAACTTATCTGGTACAGCATTTTATTTCCTCTTTTCCTGTCACTGTTGACCGTATTTTGTATGAATATGCACCATAGCCATAACTCTGAGACAGATCTACCAGAAGGCAGTGTGTCACTCAAATACCTTTTATTGCACAAGGCTTGAATATTCCTGACACACAATCCTAACACAGATAACACTCTGTCACTGAAGCAGCATAATATTTGATTACTTTCTTCATCGGTGAAGCAGAAATTAGAGGATTTTCTTACAGCATGAAGCGCTCCGGTTCGCTCTCGCAGCATGGACAGCAGCGTCCGTCCCTGGTGCCTCAAACTCCCAGTGAGCCAATGGAGTCTCCTCAGGCAGGCAGAGTCAAACTGGAGCTCGCTTGACAGCTGAGGGTCCCGCTAATACATAAGACAAATATATAAATTCACAGTGCTTAGTTTAGTAGCACATAGAGTAATAGCACATCCAGTGTTGCTTACAGGTAGAGATACGAGTAGTGTTGTGTCCACTTTTTGGACACGCTGAGTGACCAGTTTCTCCAGGGTTCCTGCAGCAAGCAGCCAGCCCAGTGCCAGGAGGAGATCTCTGCTGGAGAAACTCCTGCCCTCCTCCTCTTTTTCTTCCTCTTCCCCTCCATCTCCCCCGTGCATCCAGTCAGCATAGTAGCCAGTCTGCCACAGACCCACTGCAACCAGCTTCCTGCAATCTGAGACACAAAGAAATCCAATCCAAGCACATTATGCATCCACAATTAGTGATTTTTAGGCCTTTGAGAGACAAGGTTAGGTGGGAGGAACAGCGTGGGGATAACTTTGGTCTTAAAAATGCTAAGATAAAGAAGGAGAGCAAAAAAATAACTGATAAAGCAAAGACAAGCCAGAAAATATTGAAATATTACAGATATTTTGAATGGAACTGCTGCAAACATACGATTCAAGAATGTGCTAAGTTCCCTCAGGCTTTCCTTCATAAGAATATAGGAAATTGAAATAAGAATAGAGGAAATGGAGAATATGCACTCCGTAAAAGGACTAACAATAATGTCTTCATTTTTTTCATCCTGATCTAACCTGAAGCAGATGGTATTGATCTCATGTTGAGTCAACAAACCTACTTCAAAAGTATCCAAAACAAATGTCTTTGGGTGAAAAAAAAATTGCTTGTATGTTGTAATTTTTTTCAAAAACACTTTCAATTCTTCTGATTCAATTTAAAGTGCCAACATCACAGATCACAGTAACATGATTTGAGCTTGAAAGCCTGTCAGACGCTTCTGCTGTTGGCAAATTAAACAAACAAACTGACAACAAGGCAGTGCAGAGACTGAACAGAGGATTTTTAGATGAGGAAAAAAAATTAGGATGGAGATAAAAGTTTGATTTCACCTTTATGAGGCCACTTAGCTCCACTTCACAGCTTTTCCTGGATAGGCTTGATGTGATTATGTGTGTAGTCACAAAATGCCATAGCTGAGATTATCTGTATAAGAGCTGTACATTCCCCCTCAAATCTTTTTTTACTAACACATTAGCAACACAAGATTTGACACCCTCAGCATCATCGTCACAATAAACAATACAATTTCTTATTTCTTAGGGTTCACTGACCTCCTCCTAGCCTTGTGCTGACCTCTGGACTAACAACACCAGCTGTCAGAAGGATGCTGGAGAGAAGCTTCCAAAACGGATCCTCCTGTAACAAACGAATGAAGAGCAGATATGTGGTGATAAAATCAAGGTATGTTTTCAGTGTTTACCCTCATCGAATTCACGTGCATTTGAGCTCCAAACAGAGGTAACCTGTGACCAACACACCTCGCCTCTGCCTGCAA
The DNA here is from genome assembly GCF_902148845.1 of Salarias fasciatus. NCBI lineage: Eukaryota > Metazoa > Chordata > Actinopteri > Blenniiformes > Blenniidae > Salarias > Salarias fasciatus. The sequence continues at coordinate 18,844,683 of NC_043763.1, read as the reverse complement.
ATTTAGCCCGTCTGAAAGTCTCCGGTGCGGGCACGGCGTCCAGCCCGGCGGCCGCCAGAAGCCTGCAGAGAGCTCCGATCACCTGCTTCACCTCCACACTGCTGGATTTGTTCCGCTGCATGGCGGCTGTCAAATTACGTCCGAGAAAATTCGATTTCAGGCTGCTGTACGTGGATATTTACACGGGGACAGTTGATAGTTCCCGGCAAAAACAGCCACTTCCGGTTAACGAAACCGTCGTCAAGGAAGCGATGGAATGGGGCTGTGATTGACGTTTGTTTCAGCCAATAGGAACAGTGGCTCGAGCGCCGTGACGTAAGACGCTAATAGACAAATTACATTCAGTCAAAGTAATATGGGACAAAAATACAGGGAGATATGGAGAAGTATGTGACTAAAGAAAGGAAAACTACAAAAATATATCTCATCGATTCGCCTATTCACCTCTTGCAACGTCACTGACAGTTTGTTAGCAATCATGTTATAAAAAATAAATAGATAAATAAATAATCATATATAACCCAGGAATTGACCAAACAATTTGTTAGAATTACAAATGAAGCCACCCAACGGTGAAAAAAATGGCTTGAGATAACATTCCAGAATTAGTATATTTTAGGTATTGTTTGATCCAGTTTATTTTGAAGGTTTCATTAACCTTGACTTAAGTATTTATTAAGTCTAAGAAGTTCAAACCACCTCTTTCATACTCATCTAAACAATAGATTCTCTTATATGTTGCCCCCCTCCAAAAACAAAAATACGTCAGTGAGCATTTGCAAGTTGTTTTATCTACACATAGTGACTGAGCAGCACAGGCTACACATGTAATACTCTCAGCTTTTGTGAGCAAAACTTTACTTTTCAGGGGCATATCTCTCTGAAGACAAAGATTCAGAATTTTCGGGGTCTTTTAAATAATAGGAGTGAAATGGAAAGTTTCTCTTTTTTGTCTGCCTTTTGTGATTTTTAAGATCTGTTACAGAACCTTTCACTGGAACATTACCATTTGCAGTTAACATGCATTCTTTGTCCATTTTCTGTAAATCCAGGGAATCTTTTTTCCATCCATCCATCCATCCATCTTCAGCCGCTTATCCGGGGCCGGGTCGCGGGGGCAGCAGTCTCAGCAGGGATGCCCAGACTTCCCTGTCCCCAGACACTTCCTCCAGCTCTTCCGGGAGGATCCCAAGGCGTTCCCAGGCCAGCCGAGAGACATAGTCTCTCCAGCGTGTCCTGGGTCTTCCCCGGGGTCTCCTCCCGGTGGGACATGCCCGGAAAACCTCCCCAGGGAGGCGTCCAGGAGGCATCCTGAACAGATGCCCGAGCCACCTCAGCTGGCCCCTCTCGATGTAGAGGAGAAGCGGCTCTACTCTGAGCTCCTCCCTGGTGACTGAGCTCCTCACCCTATCTCTAAGGGAGCGCCCAGCCACCCTACGGAGGAAGCTCATTTCGGCCGCTTGTATCCGGGATCTTGTCCTTTCGGTCATGACCCAAAGCTCATGACCATAGGTGAGGGTGGGAACGTAGATTGACCGGTAAATCGAGAGCTTCGCCTTTCGGCTCAGCTCCTTCTTCACCACGACGGACCGATACAACGACTGCATCACTGCAGCCGCTGCACCGATCCGCCTGTCAATCTCACGCTCCATCCGTCCCCCACTCGTGAACAAGACCCCAAGATACTTAAACTCCTCCACCTGGGCTAGGGTCTCTCTACCTACCTGGAGAGGGCAAGCCACCTTGTTCCGGTCGAGGACCATGGCCTCGGATTTGGAGGTGCTGATCCTCATTCCTGTCGCTTCACACTCGGCTGTGAACCGCCCCAGTGCATGCTGTAGGTCCGGGTTCGATGAAGCCAACAGGACAACATCATCTGCAAAAAGCAGAGATGAAATCCTGTGGTCCCCGAACCGGACCCCCTCCGGCCCCTGGCTGCACCTAGAAATTCTGTCCATAAAAATGATGAACAGAACCGGTGACAAAGGGCAGCCCTGCCGGAGTCCAACATGCACCGGGAACAGGTCCGACTTACTGCCGGCAATGCGGACCAGACTCCTACTCCGGTCATACAAAGAACGGACGGCCCTTAACAGGGGGCCCCGGACTCCGTATTCCCGGAGCACCCCCCACAAGACACCACGAGGGACACGGTCGAATGCCTTCTCCAAGTCCACAAAACACATGTGGACTGGTTGGGCAAACTCCCATGAACCCTCGAGCACCCTATGGAGGGTATAGAGCTGGTCCACTGTTCCACGACCAGGACGAAAACCGCATTGTTCCTCCTGAATCCGAGGTTCGACTATCGGTCGGATCCTCCTCTCCAGTACCCTGGAATAGACTTTCCCGGGGAGGCTGAGGAGTGTGATCCCCCTATAGTTGGAGCACACCCTCCGGTCCCCCTTTTTAAACAGGGGGACCACCACCCCGGTCTGCCAATCCAGAGGCACTGTCCCCGACTGCCACGCGATGTTGCAGAGACGTGTCAACCAAGACAGTCCCTGCACATCCAGAGACTTGAGGTACTCAGGGCGAATCTCATCCACCCCCGGTGCCTTGCCACCGTGAAGCTTACCAACCACCTCGGTGACTTCAGCTTGGGTGATGGACGAGTCCACCTCTGAGACCTCAGCCTCTGCTTCCTCCACGGAAGACGTGGCGACGGGATTGAGGAGGTCCTCGAAGTATTCCTTCCACCGTCCTGTGATATCCCCAGTTGAGGTCAGCAACTCCCCACCTCCACTGTAAACAGTGTTGGCGGAGACCTGCTTTCCCCTCCTGAGGCGCCGGACGGTTTGCCAGAATTTCTTCGAGGCTGACCGATAGTCCTCCTCCATGGCCTCCCCGAACTCCTCCCAGACCCGAGTTTTTGCCTCCACAACCGCTCGGGCTGCAGTTCGCTTGGCCTGCCGGTACCCGTCAGCTGCTTCGGGAGTCCCATGAGCCAGCAAGGCTCGATAGGACTCCTTCTTCAGCTTGACGGCAGCCCTCACCTCCGGTGTCCACCACCGGGTTCGGGGGTTGCCACCACGACAGGCACCAGAGACCTTACGACCACAGCTCCGGGCAGCTGCTTCGACAATGGAGGTGGAGAACATGGTCCACTCGGACTCAATGTCTCCAACCTCCCTCGGGACATGAGAGAAGCTCTCCCGGAGGTGGGAGTTGAAAACCATGCTGACAGAGGGTTCCACCAGACGTTCCCAACAGACCCTCACAACACGTGAATCTTTTTTCCATTTGTTTGTATTGTTTGGACTTAACCCAGGATTCCTGGTATATTGTGCTTGCTCAAGAGCCACAACACAGAGTGATGGAAAAGATTCCACTGACTAGACACCATGTTGTTTCAATGGGATTTATTTAAATATAAAAAAAATAATAAAACATACCAAAATTAGTTGTACAAACATGCTTTTAAATAACTTAAAATTAAACATATACATTACAAAAACAATTATTGATTGTGTCCAACATGTAAAATCAATTTTTCAAGATTAGGAAAAATGTAAAATCTTCAGTATGAAATCAATGCCAGAGGAAAACACAGTGAGGGACAGATGTCTATCTGAACAACATCAAGTTCAGGAATATAGAGCTCCTCTTGGAGAGACAGGAGTCAAACAGAGCTGTGGGTGTATTCTGGTCTCATCTCTGCTGGCTGCACTGTCTTACATGAAGCTTATTGTTATGCAGTTCAAGTTCCTGCTCCTGTTTTAAAGCTCCGTCTCCCCATCCGAGAAGTCTGCTGCTCGTCACAACCCCAGAGTTCACTAAAATCCTTCAGCACTGTGTTGCTCAATTTCAATGGCAGGACGCAGCTATTCTCTGGATTTTTGTCATTGATCTTGCACTCCACTTCATTTTTAACCATGACTGGCTCCACTGTTCATCCCAGTGTATGTCAGGAATCTACATCGAACTCCAATAAGGATAGAGATGCCCCAGGGCTTGAAGCAAATTGCTACAATTGGCTTTAAAAATCCTGAAAAATTTTTTTTAACAATTAAAATGCTCAGAAACAGCTTCATGAAATGTGCTTATCATGTTGTTTCCAATCCCATGGGGCCAGACACACTTTGTGTCTGTCATTTTGTGCCCTTATAGCTACAACAGAGTTGTAAAAATTGTTTAGTATTAAGAAATGCCTTGTAAGAAATCATAGAAACCTTCAAAAAATAAAAGGGGAAGACAGAGGATTGGACATTTGTCAAGTAATGTCTCCTCAGCTCTCTTCGTTTCCTTCGTCCTCTTCTTGCTTGATGAGAGGAGTTCCTGAAAACAACAGGGAAAGTCAACCAACCACACCACATCTGCAAGCAGCAGTGCAACAGCTTGAGGGAAACATTACTGGAAGAGTCAATGAAAGCGAAATATAAAGAATTATTAGATGATTGACAAAATGTCCCCAATGTCACAAAAATGCATTGTTATGTTGATGAACTACACATGCACTGCAAACTGATGATTGGAGTACTCGTACCATCTAGCTTCTTCAGGTTAGGAAGTTGTTTCGAGGCTTCTGCCATCCAGGTTCCTTCAGCCGAATGCTTGTCCTCCAGAGGATTTCCAACAAACACCAGGTCAACCAGGCACGGGAGGTCCGCCAGCCTCGCAAACTCCGCTGCACAACATACAAAAGAAACTTCCCTTATGGCTTCACTGTGGAGAAGATAATCTGGTGTTGACCATGGCCATCATGAATGTAGCTTACCCCAATCTTTGACCAGGTTATTGGACATGTAAAGGACTTTCAGGTTCTTCATCCAGTGGATCCCCTTCAGTTTTTCAATCAAGTTATAAGAAATCCACAACTCCTCTAAAGTGTCTCCTACTGCTTCCTACACACACAAATTATTCAGAATAAAGTTCAAATACAACATGTGAATCAATTTTCAAAGCATTAAAAAAATGTTGAAAAAGACCGACTATGAAAAGACGACAAAGACAAAAGGAAACAATATGAGAACATTTAGTTTCATCAGTAACTCACCAGTCCAGTGAGTGCCTTAATGTTGTTTCTCGCCAACGATAAGATTTTCAAGTTCTCTGAAAGGACAAAAGGCATCACTTCACATTCCAAAGACCATGAACACAGCCAAAGTGTTTGTGTGGTTTCAAGTATTTAAGCAGTGGAGACTCACTCAGGCCAACGAGGTTGGATATTTTGTCAATGGCATTCGTGGACAGAGACAGTTTTCTGTGGAGAATGCATAATAGGAAAGAAGTAAATCACCCATAATTATCAATTCATGAACAAAGAATCAGAAGATTTTAGGAAATGAAATCTTGCATGATTCATAGTTCAAAGTTTATCATAAATTGCCACTATCATTAGACTCCACAGTGAATGGGCCCGGCACTGAAGATCTCTGCACAAGATGTAAGTGTGGATGGAGAGTTTTGTTTTAATCTGATCTTGCCATGTCTCGCCTTTTGTGGTGTAGAAATGTGATGCCTGTCTCTCCTTGATATAAAATTTAGATGAAATGCAACATTACCATTTAGACTGAGATCACATTCCTCCCCTCAAATAAACGTCAGTGAAGTATCACATTTTGGATTGCATATAAATTTGTGTTATTCAGACTCTCAGAAAAAATAATCACATCTGTCACATATGAGCAAACAAGACATCACATGGGAGGAGGAGAGCTGCATTAGTATTTTTTTTTTTATAAAACTGCTTTAACACATGCTTACAAAGCTCAAGTGAATTGAGAAATCAAAATTGAGAGGATGACCATCAATGCTTGTACGTCTATGCGGATGCTACCTTCACAAAACAATATATCTTCTAGACATTGAAAAAGCCACAATAAAACTCACTCGCAGTTAACAAGCGTGGAGACAGAAGCATCCATCTTCTCTATAGGAGGAATCTGACCATACAGTTTGATTTCCTTGGCCTCGCTTGCTTTTTCCCCAGATTTCTCCTCCTGTGTAAAAAAAAAACAAACAAAAAAGAACACTATTTTTGGCACAGCTACTTCTTGATGCACTCTGTCACACAAACAAATACATCTCTGTCTCACTGTGCTGCAGTGTACTCTCATGTGTAACAGCTGCATGCGTGCACCACTCACCCATTTGGACAGTGCTTCTTTCACAGTTGTTGCTTTAGCCTGGGGACAGTGCATTACATTCAGTGAGCCAGGGAGGAGCTGGATTATACTGAGATGACTCCAAGTACAACAGAAAACATGGCAAACTTGCTCATACACTTCGCACTAAATCGTTCAATACGTTACGCACAATTACGTGAGTCAATAAATTCTCACATGGACTCTCGTTTCAAGATGAAGACAAGTAGAATAATCAGACACGGGGAAGTATAATGATAGCGGGCGATCTTAGGTTATTTACCTAGCAAACTAGCTAATTAAAGTTAGCCCATGTTAGCGCTCAGCAACACAAACAATGCATGCAGCCCGGGTGAAAACGACCATGCAGTGAATCAGCGCCGTGTTTGCCTGGGATGTAGCAGCGAACGTGACACAGAGGGTCACTGAGAAACATCACATAATCAGGAAATTGCTCCGAAACCTCACACACTCACCATGTTGCTGTCTGATCTGCTCCGGTTGCTATGGCAGTGACAGCCGCCCGGCTGCGCATGCGCACTTTGGCCGTGTCGCTCTCGCTCACACACGCGCGCGTGCACACAGAGAAACACACTCACACACACATGCTCTGATATTCCAGTTTTTCTCTAGCGACCAGTGAAGTGAGTAGCGAAAGTCTACATTTATTTACATCACTGTAGGCTAAATATTATTTCCTTTTTTGTGTTTATATTATTGTATGTTTTGTAGCTTTTACTAGTGAGCTATTGTGTTGTGCAGAACTGCAAGTCTCTTTAAAAAAACATGTTCAAGTTTTGAAAATGTAATTTGTTTTTCAAGACAAGGGCCAAACCAATGGAGAAAGACTGAGACAGTTTTATTATTGCATTATTTTTCCCTTTGCTGCTTGTGTACATTTAATATGTATGTGTGTTTTAGATATACCTTGTTCCCTATACCCATCTCCTATCTGCATGGGGTAGCCCAGTTAGTGCTGTCACCTCACATTGGCTGGGCTTCTCTTTGTGGAATTTGCATATTGTCACTATGCGTGTAGTTTTCTTTGGGTACTCCAGTTTCTTCCTACACTCCAAAACTTCATGTGAGATTAATTTGAGACCCCAAATTGGCCCTTGGTTTGAATGTAGGTGAGTGCATGTCGTTGTCTAGCTCTCTGTGTTTGACTGTCCAGAGTGTTTTTTTTTTTTTGTATTTTTATTCATTTTTAGTGTTATAGGTATCATGGATGCAGTTGTTATTCAATCCATTTTTATTGGATTGAGATCATTTAGAAGAGAGGAGATGATATTTTGTTGAGATTTATATGTTTGAGTTCAAGTGTGTCATTGCACAATGGGATACGGCAGCAACAACAACCTGATGATTGATGAAAAAGTGAAGGAGAATAGAATAGAATCACTGTGAGGAATTAACTGGTGTGATTGTTTTATCAATCCTGTCTTCATATGTTCTCAGCAGTGGCTAGAGATCCTCAATACAATAGTACTCTACCACCCTCCTGTGACAGGACTTTAGCAGTGCATGTAAGCCTATTGTCAATAGGATACAGCACTGAGCATCTGTATGTATGTGTCCTGGTAAGAATGCATCCTCCTGCTGCTGCAACCCCTCAAAGCTCTCCAGCAGCCCATTCCATACTTTGACATCTGGTTTATAGGGGCACTGCATGAAATGTCAGACATGCATCTGCTGTACATCAGGTGGCAGTGTTGAGTAAAATTTAGCTCCAGTCTGTCCTTTGAATTGCCCTATTTTTATTCTTTGTTTCTCAATCTTATTTCCTGATTTCAGTGTTGCAGATTGCCGGCAGTGTAGCCCAGAGCTTTAACCATAGCTTTGTTTACCATGTAGCCTGCTGTTCCTGTTGGAATACTGGCTTAGTAGATACACCTATCGCAAGTCACAAAATAGTTTTTCAGATGAAACCAGGACTCTTCATTTGTCATATTGTCATTTGTTTTATGTTTCATTAATTTTGCATTCAACAAAAATATTACATATTATACCTAAAGGGAGTGGGTTTCTGAAAATGAGCAGCTGTGATCAGTTTACAAGTTGTCTTGACTAGGATCTAATAATTAGCTTTATTGAAAATAGATTTAAACTAACTAGTAGTAACAGTGATTTGAGATTATTTGAGTTTGTCTCACTTTGTTTCGACAGTCTCCATTTAAACATAAAAAGTTAGTTTAGATAACTGTAAATAGCAGTTTCAGATTGAATAGTTTTGAGCTGAAGTACAAGAATGAAACTGATTAAACTTACTTTGCATATGCAAATTATCATAATGAAATAAGGTAAATGAAGAAGTGTTCTATTTATGTTAACAAACTATAATATTATAAGACAGTGGGTCTAGTTGAACTAACAGGTCAGCTTTTACAGTGAAAAGGTCTCCTGTCACACTCACATAAACACATCCATCACCGGCCGTCAGTGGAAGAAGTGAGCTCACCGTGCAGGTCGGCTGATCGGCTCGCGCTCCACGGTGTACAGTGTCACTCCTCCAAAACATGCAGCTCACACTATACCACACTGCAACGCTGGTGACTCTACGTCAGAAACATCAATGTGTAAATGTGCTCATGGCATGCAACCAGATTTGAGCTTCTGTTTTCAAAGATGTTTGTACAAAAGGAATCTGAAACATGAAGACAGATCCAACCTGCCACATCTAAATAATAGTAACGCTTTGTTAACCACATTAGGACGGATCCTTAATTAAATGCACTTGAAGTGGGTTTAGATGAAGACACTGAGGAACACTTCACTAGAAAACGTGACCTGAAACTGAAACCTTCGGTTTTGGTTTGCAGTACACGACAGTCATTTCCTGTCTTCATTGTTCTGTCCCGTGCATCCTCAGTGACAGATCAAATAGCCACAACTCGCTGTGAAGTGACGTAGAAATGCCATTTCTGTTGAGGGGGATAATAAACAGAAAGAAAAACAAATTCCAGGTGCATTTTTTTTGGAAGCTGTCCATGATAAAATATCTTCTACCAGCATCGTTTATAGGCTGATCAAGACTGGTGAAGGTCAAAAATGCAATCGTTGGTTTTAGAGCAAATTTTTGTGTTTACTGTTTTAAATGAAGTGTTGCAATAGACCGAAGTCATGTGGCTGTAACTTTAGAAACATATTTTTGAACTCTCATCACTGCTGATTCAAGTCTTTGCATTAGTCTTAGTCAGTCTTGGGGTTAAAGGCTTCCCTTTTCTTTGCCTTACACCTCATTACACCACAGCTCATCAACCCTGACCCTACGCCAGGAAATACGATGTATCTCTAAACCAAAATCATTAAAAATTACGTGATTTTATTCACAGTTATTATCGTCTAAAATGTTCACATTATCTTCAGATCATTTTCCTCAGATTATATTTCACTTCTCAAGAACAAAATACTGACCAAAATGTGCATTGAAACAGGAATTCAATTTGCATCTGTATTTGCTGTGATCACAGTACTTTTCTTCTCACTTCCAGGGATTGCGTAAGTTAGTGGCTATTTCCATAAAGCCCTGTTGCAAAGTTATGACTGTCAAACAAACACACCAATGCCAAAACATACATGAATTTTCATGCAGTTTTTACAAGGCACATTTTCATTTGTCCCCTATATTACCTTGCAAATTTGACAGTGCAAGGTGCAACTCGTGATAACATTCTGCACATCAATGACTTGAGCTGTTATCAGCTACATAAAGCATGCATTGGTCCTGATCATGCAAGTGTGTAACAATCTGTCAATATTAAGGCCTGCATCTCTGAAAGCCAGAAAAATACTTCCTGTTACTCTCACTACTCTCCAAACACAACTAATTCCTGTTTGAAAGCAGAGTATTGCAGGGCTGCCTTCACTTCTCACTTGGCGTGACACAAACTCAACTCTGGCAATGATGTTTTCAAATTTCTGACAGCATGAAAGATTTAGGAATGATTTGTTTGTCAGCTGTGAGACAGTATGGGTCCTCAGCAGTAACCTATAAGGAGTACTGTTACAGATCAAGTGACAAGTCAGGGTTGTGCGTATGAAGTGGGCGGCATCGTGACATAGAGCAGGCAGTATAAAGGAGGTTGACAGTCAGACCTTCTGATCCATCAAGGATCACTTTGCCTGACAGAGTATGCAAAGGGATACTGGCTGAGGCTATGAAAAGTTCCCACATGGCTGTTCACAGCAAGCTGGACTGTTGGGCAGATTTGAACAGGAGCAAATTTGGACGATCAGGATGGAATTCTTCGGAAAGGAGGAGTCGCAGTTGGGAAATTAACATCCAAAGGATTACCGGACCAATGCGATCAATGTGTCAACTTCACACTTCTGCAAGATTTGACCACTGTGCAAGGTCTAACAATGCCATGGGGCAGACCAAACCGAGCCAGACGGGGACCTTCCCTCTGCCTCCTATAGGTCAGACAAGGACAATCTATGGAAAAGTAGAACCCCCTCGACCAGTGAAGAGAAAGGTGTCAATCAAGCCTAAAGGAAATGGTGCAAACCTACCAGCTTGCAGCAAAAGCACAGTGTTTCAAGAGTTTGGGGCACAATGTGGGAAATCACATCAGGAGATTAATAAATGCAAGAAAATCAGTGTTGCTCCTGCAGCAAGAACCAAAGAAATCATCAAGGATTCAGAGACTTGCGGCCGACTGATTAACCAGGCCTTTGAGGATCAACCAGCTGCAGCAGTGACTCTGGAGCCAGTGGACCCTGGGGAACAACAAAAGAAGAATGACGCCACTGATTCCGGTGCCGGTGACAGCCGAACGATGATGCCAGTCAGGGTTGAACATGATGCCAGTCTCAGCGAAGGCAGACAACAAAGAGCTTTCTGCTCCGATGACTCCGAGATTGAAACAGTATCCGAGGACTCTGAAGGTTATTCTGAAAGACTGAGAGACGACAGCGATGAGGAGTTCTACACCGACCAGAGGATCGCAGAGTGGGTCCTCACAGTCAACTCAAGCTTCTTCCACACGGAAAATAATTACATCGAAAGCTTGAAACCTGCAGAGGAGCCTAATGTGGTGGCTATAAGGATCATCTACAGTGGGGACTGATCTAATCTGCTAACTTCATACAACACATTAATGTCTCTTCTCACTGTGTCTGTGAGCAAAATGTGTGGTTGTAGCTGTTTTGTGTGCAAGCTCCATTCAAATGTCAATTATCTGTAGTAAAGGTGAAACAAAACAAACTTTCTCTGTTTTGACTGAATTATGAAAATGTAATCTGTCTACATACAGTATGTGTGTTATGTCACAAATATATTGATTTTATTTTCAGTGTACTGATTTCCATGATTTTTTTTTTCCTTTGCAAAGCATGATAAATCATACAGCAGATTTTTATTGTCTTAACATGTATTTAAAATGTGATACAGTTTATCTCAGTATGGAAGTATGGGCTGGAGAGGGAAACCTGGCTTTTGCAATGATATGTGTGTGTTTGTGTACGTCTGTGCGTGTGTGCGAGTGCTGCCCCCTTGCGGACAGTATGCCTTAGTGTTCCTGAGCTCCTGCTGAGATGCTGTCTTTCCCGGAGAGAAGAACTGACCTGAACCTACACAGGCCATAATCAATAGATGAAAGAAAGTCCCAGCAAGTGTCAGTTTCACCAAATGAAGCCCTGATCCTCCTGATCCTCCTTCTACTGATGTAAATTGAATAGATTAAAATATAGCGTAGACAACTCATCTTTTTTTTAAACCAAACCATTTGGGTTGCCAGGTTGGTGTCAATCAGGTTAATTATATCACATTTGCATTCCCACCATCAGCTTGATTCATTATGAGATGATTGGCGTGTTGAGAGTAATAATAATAATAATCAATTTTATTTATCATGCACTTTACATTTGTAAAACAAATCTCAAAGTGCTACAGTGGAGTTTAAAAACAACAGTGACAATTAAAAGTAACAAATACAGGCTAAATCAATAAAAGTAGTTGAGAAAGATAAAACACTCACACTTTTACACGACATAAAATACAATGGGGTACAAAGTTAAATCATTCAAAAGCTTTCACAAATAAAAACGTACAGAGTTTCTGTAACTTTTGGAGAACACCACAGAGTGGATCGTGAAGGAAATTAAAATAAAAAGAATAGCAAGAGACCTAAACAACACAGTTATGCACTGAATGATTGGTCTAACGAATCAAACTTCAGGAAGTAAATACAACATCCAAAAGGTTGAGTGAGGAGTGAGTGTGTGCAGTTGTCTGTCTCTTTGTGCTGGCCCAGAATTTGACTTGTGACATGATCAGCTCTTACTTTTCTCTCATCAGTTTACATCGTCGACAGCTGTATTACATCCTATCATGGATGAAATGGATATAGAAAATCGTACATGTTCAAAAGTGTGCCTGGTCAGTTGCTGAACAGTTCAAGACTTAAAGTGGAAAAGATTGGCAACCGAATGATTCTGGAAAATAAAAATGACCTTGAAGAGTGAAAAAACGACACAGACATTTGCAGCAATTTTTCCAGTGAAAGCAACAGATATCATTTTGCCCAGAGCATTGAGGCCCAGGGCAGAACATCAGACTGCACCAATGCCTTCAATGCAACAATGCAACACACTACCTTTCTGCAAGCAAAATATTAAGAGTTCAAAAGCCACACATCTAGGTTTGTGAAAATATGCATAAATCATAAAGTCAAAAATCCAACAGAATATTGCTGACATGAGTATGAATAGAAATTTAGTAATTAGAATATCAGTTTGATTCATCATTTGCTTAGAATTTCAAGATGGTCTTAATAAGTTAACAATTTAAAAAATAGTAAATTTGACCTCACTAAGATCAAACTTGAAGAAATCAATCAATCAATCAACAAAAAAGCTTGGCTGTGTGTGGCTCCAGGTATCCCCTCTTCTGACAATAAAGTGAGCAGCTTTGTTCAAGTACAAGCATCAAGTACATTCATTAAAATTCATCATTTATTCTCTCGCCACATTTATCCAAATGCATTGAACAGTAATTTGTTTTCTGCATTGAAATAGTGATATATTATAAGCATTTGTGACACAGCTTTATTTTAGTTGAAGGGAGTGTCATAATTGCGTGACCAAAGCATATAAGAAAATAACATCTTTGTGAGTTGAGCGAGTGTGTTTCAAAGCTTTCGTTAAAATCACTGCCTTGTTTTCGATCGTACATTCATGGAACGGTGACAAATAGAAAAGGTCCCTCTTCCAAGTCAGAAAAGTACATCAGAACACTCTCTAACTAGGAACTTACCAGAGCGAACATGGTTACATGTTACTCAATATAGCAGCATGTCTACCACAGGAGAATTGTAACCTTTGAGCAATTCATGATTTTGCCTTTTTCCAGTGATTTGGAGAAACTAAAACTAACTTCACCATCAAAATTAGTATAATACAGCTCACAAAGTTGTATCTATAGGTCTGTTATATACAAAAACTAAGTTGCATTTATGACTTTTCACATCTTTATTTTTTGGTTGGCATTTTATTATTAATGGGTTGCTTTAGAATTTTGGTCATTTTAAGTGGTTCGACTATTTTATCCCTTTTATTTCTTAAAATCTTGTTAGCGTGTTTTACCTTTCACTATCTTTATAATTCTTTGTTTTCGTCTGTAGTTTTCCAGCCATTTCTTTGTTGGCATTTCCTTGTACCGTTACATATAGGTAAACCACTTCTGGCAGGCTGCCAGTGGCAGCACTACTTGGCAGTGAAATCTAATGGTGCCGCATGTCTACACTGAATGAAACTCTAATTTTCCTGAGACTTTTCTTCATTTAGATATAGTCACAGTCAGCTGACCATGAAGTGCATTTGGAAACTCATCATCTTCATCACCTGAAGGTGACCTGATCACAGACAGATAAAATGTGTATTTTCCCCATTCTTGGCTTTAAAGGTCACATCTCTCACCTTGAACTGTGTGATTAGACAGGATTAGATATCTGGTGCACAAACAAAAAATATTAGATTAAAATGTTTATTTTCATAATATTTTGTGAAAGCTTCATGGAGTCATGGCAGAAGAACCACATGTAGCTCCAGAGCCGCAGACTGCAGACTCCAGTTCAAACTATGGTATTAACATTAGTCTACTTTTATGGGTGGATGATGTTAGTTTTCATGCATCTTGTTTTTAGGGTGAACTTCCCATCTGTTTATCTTACTGGTTTGGCTCTATTCCTTTTCTTGGTCATTTAAAGTGAACGGCATTTATTTGCTGCTGGTATTTTCTATTTGTTGAAGTGTTTGTGCGATGTTGGATTAAGTGCTGACCTGGATGCAGATTTTACGAATAATGCATGCAGAAAAGTAAGATTTTTCACATCCATTTATAAATCCAGGCAAAGTAAATGGATTTCTTTAAATGACAGTTGGGGAGAACATATCAGAGTTTTTTTTTTTTTTTTTTTTTGGAGATGCCTTCTTAAAGGTGCACTGACTGACCAGACAACACTGGATCATCATCCTCTGCACAGAGGTCACCTCACTCTTATCCGGGCTGTCACAACATACCAGACCTGAGGCCGAGGCCCCAAATCTTATTAGTTTTGGAGGACATTCACACTTAAAGGACACGAGTACACACATACACACACACGCATGCACACACTCCAGCCGTCCTCCAGAGGTGCAGCAGCAGCAGCAGCAGCAGCAGCCCGCACACCACCACCTCCACCACACAGTTTCTATGTATGCGCCGTCACAGTGCAGACGGAGGTTGTAAACATGGCGGCGGACGGGATGGTGCTCACCAACCACGACCATCAGACCAGAGTGGGGATACTGACGGGTAAGGAGACCGCCTGGCTAAATGCAGCAAAACGCCCGCGGACGGCGCGGCTCGGTGCCGTTTCGTCGTCGGTTGTCTGTGCGCGTCCGTGTCACGATACGGGCTGTCTCCGCTGCAGAGCTAGCTGGCGTTAGCCGTCGTGCTAACCGGTTCTGCTCGCACCGAGGCGCGGGCGAAGGCAGCCGTGACAGGTCGGACAGGTGCGAGGATCGTGTCCCAACGCGCCCGTGTGCACATATATGCTCGTGCTTTGTGCTTTTGTGTTCACACACGAAGAGTAGCTGTCATAGCCAGGTTGTACTTGTTAGCTATAGGACAGGATAGTGATATTTTATTGCACGTCTAGTTAGAGTCAACGGGAGAGGTCGCCCGGTGGAGACTTTCAAAATATGTGTCGAGCCGCACGCCGTTGGCTGATATTTCTTTGACTTTGGTGCTACTATTGTGAAAGATACACCGCCGTGTTTCCGGTTTGTCTTTGCCGTATTCACGCGGACTTGACGTGAAGTTGAACGTTGTATTTTCCAGCAATGTAGCGTTACCGAGCCTACATGAGCTGCATTATTCATGTCCCTTTGCAGGTCCTATATGTTGCCCGCCGTTCGCGGTGTTTTCCGCTCACGTTTCCTTAATTTGCTTTTAACGACGGTCGTGTCATTTACGATGAACGCCCCTGCTCCCGTTTACCGCACATATCAGCATTTATTAATCCTAAATCGTGCGTTTGGTCGTCTATTAAAAAAAAAAAAAAAAAAAAAAAAAAGGGAGAGAGAGGGAATGCAAGGCGCCACAGGGCCAGATGAAGGGAGCTGTGCGGTTTGTGGGAGCTCCTCCTCGGATTATCTCGACTGATGTTCGTCCGTGAGTCGTGCAGTGGAGGAGGAGGAGGACTGGGACCAGTGTGCAGCCGTGTGGCAGCCACCAGTTAGCTCTGCTGTCTCCTATTTTTTTATTTATTTATTATTTATTTATTTATTTATTTTCTGCTAAGGCAAGGAGGGGAAGACGTGAGGATAATGCTAAAAAGGATGGGAGCCAGCAGCTGGCTGAGCATCCGAGCTGAGAGCAGCTGACCCCGCTGTCCGTCCAGCAGACAGCAGCGCTCCTGTCACATGCTAACAACACGGTACTAATCCGTTCATGTGCCGTGATCATCCCTCCCATGGACGTCATGTGAGGTCGA
Organism: Salarias fasciatus; assembly: GCF_902148845.1. Classification (NCBI taxonomy): domain Eukaryota; kingdom Metazoa; phylum Chordata; class Actinopteri; order Blenniiformes; family Blenniidae; genus Salarias; species Salarias fasciatus. The sequence continues at coordinate 18,828,617 of NC_043763.1, read as the reverse complement.
GCCAAAGCAACTTTTGCTGAAAATTGAGATCCACGAAGCAAGAGGTTTCCAAAAAAAAAACACTATTATTGACCAAGATCTCCATGCTCTTGATGAATTGGTGCATCTTTTATTCTTGGTAAAATGTTCGAGCTACCTGGGTTGAAAAAGACATGAAGTTCTGCTCTTTAGTATTAAGTCTATCATTTTGAATACTGTCAGAATTATGGATGCTGCTAAATGGTTGACCATCCGCCCCCTCACAAGTCTAATTGGATAGTGTTTCACCTAAGTCAGGGATGTCAAACGTGAAGCATGTGAGCCAGAACTGGGACGCAAGACACTCCAGTCAGGCCTGCCAAACCACCAAGCCAATAGTGAAACATTGATTTTTTTTTTAAAATATATTTCCTAAAAGTAGCAAACAACACTGAGATGTGGGTGATGCTGGCATGAAAGGTCGCTTCCTTGTTTTCATCAAACTAGCCTCAACACCACGCTGTCAGGGTGAGTTATAAAAGCATGCACGTTGCAACAGCTTTAGGAGAAGCCTTTTGGGCATGTCACTGTTTTCCACCAGAAGATGTCATTAAAATTTGGCTTTAGGTTAAAATTGTAGTAATTTTTGATCATAATATTTTCATTATTATCATACATCATCTTGTCATTGTTACACTATCATCACGTAAACTCTGCTCTACAAGAACAGCGAAAAAACTTACAATTTATAATTCAATGTTTATTATGCTGTTATTTTACTGGTCCAGCCCACTGAAGATGAAACTGGGCTGTATGTGACCCCTAAACTAAAATGTGTTTGACACCCCTGATCTCAGCAGTATTAGATCCTATTGCAGGCCTTCATCAGAGGTCAGGTCAATATTTTCCCGATGAAGCAAAATATTGTGTTTCTATAACCTGGTACTTTGGGTATATATCTTGAAATGATCATAACCCATATTCATCTCTTTCCTGTTTCTTGAATACACGTAGTACTTTCATACACATACACACACACACACGCACTAGAAAATGATGATAAAACTAAACTGAACCATGTGGGCCAGAGGCATCCAAATAAAGACCCGTGGCCTACTCTTCAACATTTAAGGTCCCATTTACATGGCATTTCAAATAAAAAATCATTGTTTTTATGTTTTTCAAAAATTTTGCCTTTACATGACAATCTTTCAGAAACGAGGCCCATTTACACGGAAACATCAAAAAATGCTGAAGCAATGGACTTAGCATGTAAGGCCATTAGTGGGTGCTGTTGGGTTTTTTTTTTGCACACATGCATGCAGAGAACAAAGCACTATCAACATTAACAATGGCGAGTACACAGACATTCGTATGGGTAAACGAGGAAGTCGGATTGTCCTAGGAAAATGTGGACTGAGAGTCCTGCCACACTGGTGGCCGGTGTAATAGTTAGTGTCCATCTACTTGCATATTTGCAGCTGTAGTGTGCATGTCCACTTGAAACATTTTGTAAAGTTCCATTTTCAGTGTCTCCGAGCACTGTTGTCATTGTCATGACACCCAAAATGCATCGAAATGTTTCTGTTTTCACTTGAAAACCGAAAACCTTGTGTAAACAGTGCCTCAGCACAAGCTCTTGCAGCTCTTAGTTGAGTTCCCACCAAAACAAGATCAGTCAAAGAACAATGTTGGTGACCAAAAAGCAGAAGTGATGAAGCAACTCAACACTAATTGATTTAGCAATGATTTAGACCTTTTCAATAGCAAAACATGCACGTAAATGTTTAACTCATCTCTGAACCTTCAGGTTCACCTGTTCGTTTGCAACTCCAGTATGAACTCAGCTGAATTTAAGTCCTAAAATACAATCACTAATTATGACACATCCAGCTTTATTCTTCTAATCTAGTGCTGCATAGCTTCAGGCAAATGTTAGATTATAGCCTTTCATCACATTAGGTAACCTGCACAGTTGAACTGTTCAAGCCAAAACCTCTTTTCTTCTACACATTCATTGCCAGCTAATCCCAGCTGATTGTCATTAGTTTAAAATTCACTGGGAAACTACCAACTTATTTCAGATTGATTTATTTAAATAGGTCATTTCGATCCGTGTCAGGCAGTCACTTGCCAGCAATGTATCATTGACTCTCATCGAGCATCTTTTAATGTGATCGCAACCATAAATTTATCTTAACTGTGACACCAATGTGCGCAATATACATATTGTAATAGACTTACTGAACTGTGATTAAATTGTGTGTTCACCCACTGTGTATTTATGCTTTGTTTGTCAAACTATCTTTACCATCAGATTGAGGCCCCCTGCCCCAGATACCCACCCACTTGGTAGATTGTGAGGAGAGCTTAGTGAATCGCAGAAAGATTAGAGACAGGAGAAAGAGCACTGTTATTCGTGAGAGCAAATCTCAAATCAAAAAGACATTAACATGATATATATTTGTTATAAGTCATTATCACTATCACAATTATCAAATTGATTTCAGATCGCACTTAATCTGAAGTAGCCCTGGTTTTATCCATATACGCCTTCACGTTGAATAGTCTTTATTGAAGTTTTCACTTGGTTGACAGAAATTAGTCACTGGGAACATCCTTAATGAGATTATGCCTTGAAGTTGATGGTCGCACAACATGAGGAACGACGTGATGTTTTGTAGTTGTGATAATTTGACCATGAGTAATCAGAATAGAATTGCATCCTGTAAACATGATTAAATTGAGCCTAGCCAATGTGAACGGCATATCACATTGCTTCTCGCTTTCATATCTTAGCTTTGTGCGCAGGACCTTTGTGTAATGTCACACGCTATTTTAAAAAATGGCAATGACGCAACATGACCAGTTGTTTCAGAAGACACCGCTGTTCTTAAAATCAATGCAACAAGGACAGTATTTTGATGCTGTTGTAGTTTCAGAAGACCTTCAAAAAGGTCACTTAAGCCCCTTTTCCATCAGACTGCTTCCACTGTGAGTTTGGAGCCAGATCCTGCCTTAGCACCACTTCTTTGTGTTTCCACCACTGAAGCACTGACTCCCGGCTCTCAAAACTGGTGCTAAGCGATCACCAGCTCTTTGCTGGGCCAGAGCAAAGCCCCGATACATCATCAGGAAGGGACAAGGTTATCAAGGCTGTTTGGAAACACATTACGGCCATCTTGAGCTGTTGTCTGCAACTGAGGTTCAGAAACAGTTGGAGGGAGCCGCTCAGACCGAGCATTTGATCGAGGAAACACAGTGGGATGGCTGCCGCAGGACGCCAGCAGAGCCTCCACCAGCTTCTCAGTTGAATTGAAAAGTTTAAGACGATACAACATTGTTGCATAAATGGCTTTGTACATTCTTAACTGTCAAGTCAAGGAATCCATCTTTAACACTGGATGGGATCCATCTGATCCATGACGGTTTTACTGTGCAACTTTTAAAGACTTAAATTGTAGTGGTGGTTTCACCTTGGTCCAATCCTGGATGCCTTCAAAGTCTTGTTTGGGGTATCAGAGTCACTGGTACAGTGTTGTTGGGATTACTCCTTAAAAGTAATTCAACTCCTGATTAGTCCTTAGAAAAAGTAGTCCAATTAATTCTTTAATTACTTTTTCATAAGTAATCGATTACTAATTACTTTAGTTAAGAAAAGATAAAGTAACGGCTGCTCAGTGCTTTGGAATGAACTTTCAATGAATATGAAATATTCGGTAAAACACCTTTCCTGTCTGCAAATTATTAGTTAGAACACAGAATGGAATGGAAGTGAGAAGGTAACAGGGTAATAATTCACATTATTTAATTAAATGGCATTAACATAGAAAGTGACACGACACTAAACGCAACATTTTAGGTAATGTTACAGCACAGATGTGCAAAATTAATCAAGGTAAAGAAAAATGGTATGATCTATACCTGCTGCCTTTAAGAACACAGAATGCAGTTATCATATGACTGCGGTAGTATACGCGCATTAATTCGACATCTTTATGTACCAGCATTATTCAACCTACACGGTTTGTTTAGAAAAACGACAGCTGGCTCTGGCTGGTTTGCTGAACATTATCAGAAGTATAGATCCTGCCAGTGATCCATCCCTACTGGAGTTTACTTTGCACCATAGAAATTAGCTCCTCTTGTTGGAGTTTGTATGCTCATGGTGCGTTTAAGACGGCTCGGAAAAACATTTACCGCATGTTAATGGATTACACGGTTTTCACAGCTGAAAAAAAGTGTGGCAGACAGAGAGCAGTGAATCAAGAAGTGGTGGGAAGGACATGAAACTCACGTCTGTTACGATATAAATGTTAAAAAATATTGTTTGTATTTCCAGCCATAAAGTGCTACCACTGGATTTTCCGCAATTCTGTGTTTGCTTTGCTGCTCATCTCAGTTTAATGATGTTGCGCTCGCAGACACGTCATAAAATGGCAACATTGTGGTTTTTGGTTGTTTCTATAAATTATCTGATATATTGTGGGTTATAAGACCTTTTCAACTTGCAAAATATTGGGAAAAAGTAACGGAGTCATTGCTTGATAAAGCAATTGTGATATAATCACCACTTTTGCCACAGTAATCCCATTACTTTACTTTGTGACATTACACTAGTGAATTACTTAGTAATAGATTACTCGCCAACACTGCTCTCCTGGGAATAGCATAGGAAACCTGATATGTGTGCTGTTGGTAAACGAGGACTTTTTGGAGCATTGTCTGGAATTCTTCAGCACGTAGTCTTTTCTGCCAACTGCAAATTGTCCCGATATTCCCAGCAAAAAGATTTGAGGTGCCCTCCTTTTAGGAATCCAATTGTGACCAAATGACAAACAGTCGGAAACTATCATGTTTTGTAATAATCATTCCTGAATTTTCAAATACGTCTTGGTATTACTTCAGACTTCAAGGACTGGTGTTAAAGATTTAGCTTTGGTGCTTGTGGAGTGTCAGTGAAAATGGAGGAAAGGGCTGCTGCTCGTGAGAGCAACAGACTTTTAACCCAGATACCAGAGTTCAGTCGGGATGATTGCTCAATATTTGTGTCCTTCAGCCCAGTGTACTGGAGTTAGACAGTCTAGTCACAGTTTAAACAGGCTTCAAAATGTTTTATGACATGTGAGTCTTGGTATTTTCATTCATTAATAGAGAGTAACTGTTGACTGTTTCAGTCAAGCAGTTTTTATCTGGTGAAAAGACAGAAAAAGTCTAGTCAATCTGGGCTCAGAAATTAGGTTTCATTTTTAGCCAAATTATAAATAAATATGTCAGAAGTTATATTAAATGATGCCTTATGAGATTATTGCGACACCTTGTAAAGATTTGACTTACTGGAAAAAACTAAATTCCACCGTTAAGTGACATATTTTAATACTCTGCTTTTTATTGTTAAATATATTTTGTTACTGCATACATTTTCTGCAATCCAAAAAATCACAATAATTTCATTCATTTACTAATGTTGAACAACTTTTTTTTTTAAACAGAGCATCTTTTAGCTGGTCGTCCTCATTTTTCTATGAAACATTGACTAAATTGAAATGGAAATGAGAATTAAATTCTGAATTTTTTTTGTCTTTCAATCAACACGGGCTTGTTATCAACACAATGTTTCATACAACTCTAAAGAAACAAGCTCCTTTAATTCAATAAATACTCCTTTTAGTTTCTCGGTGGCGATATTGCAATCTGCCCTTAGTGATTTGTTCCTGAGAAGGTGCTGACACAAATTAATTCATGTAGCTGGCTTAAAAAAACCCACTGATTGCTTAATCAGAACATATTAAACTATGGAGCAAAAGATATAATATTAATTAAAGCCGCAAGCGGCATTGGTCGGGACCGAGCCTCCCCGCCGGCCAGCAACTGAGACGTCCACCCACTAACATGAAGCTTTTAGAATCTGTCTTCCATTAACACAGAGTTGTTAGCATCTCCCATCCACTAACATGGAGTAGTTAGCATCTCCCATCCACTAACATGGAGTAGTTAGCATCTCCCATCCACTAACATGGAGTAGTTAGCATCTCCCATCCACTAACATGGAGTAGTTAGCATCTCCCATCCACTAACATGGAGTAGTTAGCATGTCCCATCCACTAACATGTAGCTGTTAGCATCTACCACCCACTAACATGGAGCTGTTAGCATCTCCCATCCACTAACATTGAGTTGTTAGCATCTCCCATCCACTAACATGGAGTAGTTAGCATCTCCCATCCACTAACATGGAGTAGTTAGCATCTCCCATCCACTAACATCAAGCTGTTAGCATCTCCCATCAATTAACATGGAGTAGTTAGCATCTTGCATCCACTAACATGGAGTAGTTAGCATCTCCCATCCACTAACATGGAGTAGTTAGCATCTCCCATCCACTAACATGGAGTAGTTAGCATCTCCCATCCACTAACATGGAGTAGTTAGCATCTCCCATCCACTAACTTCAAGCTGTTAGCATCTCCCATCAATTAACATGGAGTAGTTAGCATCTTGCATCCACTAACATGGAGTAGTTAGCATCTCCCATCCACTAACATGGAGTAGTTAGCATCTCCCATCCACTAACATGGAGTAGTTAGCATCTCCCATCCACTAACATGGAGTTCTTAGCATGTTCCATCCATTAACATGGAGCTGGTGGCTTCAGTCATCCACTAACATGGAGTTGTTAGCATGTTCCATCCACTAACATGGAGTCGTTAGCATCTCCCATCCATTAACAAGGAGTAGTTAGCTTTTGCCATCTGCTTTCCTGAGTCACTGAATGAAGTCATTGAGTGTCAGAGTTTGATTGACAGCTGCTGTCAGCTGTGTAACTGCTCTGCATGTCCATATATGGTCATTTCAGTTAGAGTGGAGAGAGGAGAAAATTACAGTTTCCTTCTGCGAAACAACTGCTCCTTGTACCTTTCCTGTTTGGCAAAACTGAACAAAAAATATCACGTTTGACAGGAAAATTAGTTGTCTTTCAGTTGGTGAGGCTTTCAGAGCATTGAGACTTTTAGTTTGGACCCCAGAGGCCTCAGTTTGTGAGAAGCGCGAGATTTTTCCCCATCCGGCTCCATTATAACTGAGAGCAAAAAAAATGCAGAGCGCACCCCAAATCTTACCTGTGTCAACATGCATATATCATCATATTTCCCCACTTATGTTACATCATCTTGTTCAGGAGAACCTGCTGGAACTTTACGTGTGCTCGGTTTGTTGATAGCAGTCACGGTTTAGCCGCAGTCGCCACTTGTTTGAGGTGCTGAAAAAAGGCGACTTTTTTCCTTTTTTCCCCATTATAACGGATGAGGGCCGGAGCAAGGCAGGATTTCAGACTTCCAACTTTGAACGCTAATAAAATCCACACCGTTAGACTTTTGACAAAGTTGTTCACAACTTTTGTAGAGAAATTTGTCCTCTTTCACGTCGCGTGACTCTTATGTGTGTACGACAAACGGTCTCGGAGGAGATAATTTTTTCGTGAGGAGTGATTTTGATCAAAATTTTACTTTGAAAGGGAAATAGCGGACTTCCTGTTGGATTTAGGTCAGGGGTGTGAGCGCGTGAAATGTAGATCTTGATGAGACGAACGCATGAGTGTTGGTTTGATCTCTCTCCGACATTCCTGCGGGCCGTAGTGACTGTTTTAGACGTTTTTTGGGATCTAGGTGGCGCTAGAGAGCAGATGGGGCCAATTTTTCCATTTTATAAAATTTTTCGCCGGTCATGATTTGCGTGCCAAATTTGGTGAGTTTTCGTGCATGTTTAGGGGGTCAAATTCGCGTTTATTTGGGCGTTAGTATAATAATAGAGAACGAGGAGGAGGAGGAGGAGAACGACAAACGAACGAAGAACAATAGAGACCTTGCCCTCCGGGCATGGTGGCCTGCGGCCACCATGCCCTCCGGGCTCGGTCCCTAATTATAAAATAATAACTATCACCAAAAGCAATAAATACTTTTATCTTCTAAAATACCTATGGCTGTATAGACATCATTAAACCCATACTCACTGGCTATTTTCAGAATGTGTTCTACATTCTGAGTCTTTTTTCCATTGTAAATTTCTGATTCTACTTTCATAAATTGTGACTTCTTTGGTTATTGAAGTCTGTCATGATAATGACCTGCTTGTTTTTGATGTGTGCTGTGAGCCTCAATTAGAATTTTAATCTCAGGATTGGTAGAATGCTGGATTTATTTTTTTTTAAATAATATATTTTTCATATGAATCAAATGCTTCAGTTTTTCCTTCTTTGCTAACCTGGACCTCTGCCCTTTTCAGTCAGTGACAGCTGCTTCAAGAACTTGGCTGAGGACAGAAGTGGAGTCAACCTGAAGGATCTGGTCCACGACCCTTCACTGTGAGTCGACATGGAAAGATCAGCGCCTCCACACTGATTCAGTCTTCTGGTCTTATTGAATTAACCGTGACTTTGATTCTCTTTGCAGACTAGGGGGAGTCATATCAGCCTACAAGATCGTTCCAGATGAGATCGATGAAATCAAGGTACCCCTCTTGGCTTTGGTTCACTTGAGCCGATGTTTATAGTGAATAGGTTTTGACCCTTTATCATTGTCTCTTGAGGTAATAAAACCGAAATGTGTTGGTACGTGTGCAGGAAACACTTCTGGAGTGGTGTGACGAGCAGGAGCTGAATCTCATTCTCACCACTGGAGGAACTGGTTTCGCACCACGAGATGTGACACCTGAGGTACACATGCACAACCAATGGACTCAACCTAAAGGAAAACTGTTATTCCCATACACAGTGCAAATCAGTCTCATTTCTTTTTTTCTTTTTCGGCCAGCAATGCAACATACATGTGACATCAAATAAAAAATAAAAAAAAAAGCATGATATATCATCCTTAAATAATAGCTGGAGATTATTTTCCTGGTGATTGTGTTGCAGGCCACCAGAGAGGTGATCGAGCGGGAGGCTCCGGGCATGGCTCTGGCCATGTTGATGGGATCACTCAACGTTACACCGCTCGGCATGCTGTCCAGGTGAGCCCCGGATAATCTCACTGTTCTGCTGGGCTCGAGCCGCAGTGTTAATCCCGTGTTTTCTCACCAGATTAGTGCGTGTGATATCCTCTCCTCTAATCTGCTTTCTGCCGTGTTGTTTCCAGGCCGGTCTGTGGCATTCGCGGGAAAACTCTGATCATCAACCTTCCAGGGAGCAAGAAGGGTTCCCAGGTACAAGTGTTTGACCTTCCTGCACCAGTGATTCCTACATATCATACATATCACCTAGAAAATAAGGCTAGATAGAAGTGCAATATCACAACAAATTTGTAACTCAAAAAACAAAAGGTGACCTAACATTAAAAGAAAATCATAAGTCTTATTAGGTTTTCATTATTTTTATGTCTTTGATTAAGAAAAATTACGTAGAAAGGTATTTTGGAGGAGCTGAATCAGTACAATCAACAACATGAGCTGAATTACAATGATCCAGCTCACTTTCTGCACCCATATATGTTTCCCGGTCGGAAGTGTCCCTAAATGTGTTTGTTTTTCTTGCAGGAGTGTTTCCAGTTCATCCTGCCCGCTCTGCCTCACGCCATCGACCTGCTGCGCGAGGCCACCGTCAGGATCAAGTCCACGCACGCCGCCCTGGAGCAGCTGCCCTCTCCCACCCCTCTGCTGGCCAACACGCACGCCAACACACACAGCAACACGCACACCATGGAGCGTGGCACCCAGTGCGAGGAGGAGGAGGATGAGGAGGAGGACAGGAGGCGAGGGCGACACGCTCACAACCACCACCATCACCACCACCACCAGCATGGCTCTTCCCACATCACTGCAGCCGCCATCGCTGCCAAGGTAACCGGTCCACAGGACATGCTAACGCCGGCGCCGCTGCCGCCTGAAAGTTGACAGATGAAATTTTAATGATCACTGTGGAGAAAATGGGTCATTGCAGCAGCAGGCTACTGTACTACACACAAGTGCTGCTGCAGGACTCGATGCACATGGTAGTAGTAGCTGGAAAGGAGAGCGGGGAATTTCAGAAAGTAGAGGTTTTCTTTTTAATATGTCAAATAAATACAGTAGGAACTCATAAAATGGAAGAGAAAAGAAATGCAAAGTGCTTGTCGTCCAGATTTACCCTTTGTATTCTCTCTGTGTTTTAATATAGAACACTTTGCCGACGTAACATGATCAGATGGTCTGGCTTGCACTATTTTCAAGGCCAAGTCAAGTGCACATTTATTTTTAAAGGACCCGTCATGCTGATAGTTTAGAAACAGCAACGCATAGCTCACGACTGAAAACTGTTGAGATTATCTTTTTTTTTTTTTTTTTTTGCAGTTGGTTCTTTAGGCCCTGCTTAAATTCACTTTCAGTCTGAAACCAGCTGTTTCTGCCACTGTGTCCTTCAGTCTTGCGTCTCATTATTTACCTCCTTCCAGATGTTGCTCACCTTCCCAACATGTAGCATGAGATGCTTGTAATTTGACACCGGTATCATCCTCTTACATTGTAATTTGAGACCGTCCTTGTCAGTCTCACCGTCTTGTACAGTAGTTTGTGAAGTTAAAAAACAAGTCATTTAAAGTGGTGTGAAATTACAAGGTATGGTGAGAAAGCTGGAATCAAACTGCAACAATGAGGTTGTTGTGAAATTTCAAGGCACCACAAGAGGCTGGTGTCTAATTACAAGCTATGGCAAACTGTACTGAAACATGGACTTCTTGGAAGCTTGCTAATTTACTTTAAATTGAAGCCTCAGTGCATCAAAGAAATGAAGACATTAAAATAGCTTGTTGAAGTCAGATTAATAGCTTGAACTAGTTGGCATTTTATGTAAATGTTCAAATTACTTTTGTTTTCCCTGAAGATGAGGAAAATGTGAAGGCCCTAAATCGTTGCATCCTGATACAGTAGTCGTATGTCTATGTTTCATAAACAGATATGCACAAAAGTATTTCCCTTTTCTGGCAGAGGACTGAAGACGTCTGTAAATCACAATCTGTTATGTTCAAAATGACATATTCTTGGGGCAAGTTTCACTGGAATGTCTGCCTTTTGTGACCTCAAACCATTTCATGTCATTCACACTGTCTGTCTGTGTCAACGTGTGTGTGTGTGTGTCTGTGTCTGTGTGTGCGTGTTCATCCCTGCATGCTCATATCCGTGCCCATCAGACGAGCCATGCTGTGGTCATGGCTAAGGGAGCTCCCTACCTACCCGGCAACACACCCGCCCCTCCCACTCATTTCACCTGTACTCATCATGACCAGCAGGTGAGGCACTCGCACACACACCCACCCCCGCCTCCTCCTTCCATCGGCCAGTTCGTCTCATCTGTCAGTCACACACCGCTCGGACTCGCTCCTCATCACTCTGGGATTACGCGATTTCGCAGTTCTGTGGAGAATGAAGTTGAGACTTTCACTGGTATTCTCATATTTCTCCCTTTAGAGTAAGATGTGGACAGGTTGAGTGTTTATCAAAGCCATGTTAAGAAATAATAATGCTCCAGACGCTCCAGAGAAATACTGACACTGGTCTCTTTTCTGAGCCACCATCCATCAGTAAAGTTATTATAATTTAATTAGTTAAAACCTATGTAGAGGGCTTAATTTATCAACCAGCAGTGCTGCTGGTGATTAAGAGCAGAAGTTTACATATATGTTGGTATTTGAATGTGCATCATACCGTCTATGGTTTCGAACACCCGCTGAGTGCTGCCAGTCCATCACAGAGCAAACATACACTCTCGCTCACACCTGTGGGAAAATTACAGTGACTAGTTAACCTAACTGGTGTTTTCAGACTGTGGGAGGTGCCTGGATAACCACAAGAAAGCCCAGTACCTCCAGGGAGAACATGCAGTCTTCATACAGGAAGGGACAATAACGCCATACAGGCCTGATTTTGAAAAATTGTACTTTTTTTTTTTTCAGATTACTAATATTACACTCATTTTTTGAAATGTGACATTCACTGGTTATAATTTCACCCACGTTCTCAGTGCATTAGTTTTACTGATGGGCTATGAGCGTCAAAGACTTCCACATTTTTATTTCTAACTGATTTCAGCCTAAAACTTGCTGAAAGCTGATCTTTTAAGCCGTGCTCACATGGGACTAGTGAGATTGATTTGTGTTTAATCGTACCTTAATGTTTCACTGTATGTATGTATGCTGTGTGTCTGCTATTTCTGTTCCCGACACAGAAGCTTTATCGCCTCTTATTTCTGTTCTTGCTTCGGTAATAGGCTACAGTGGAATCTGTAAAATGAAAACTTTGATAGTATTTTGGGTGCTGTTGAAAGACCCATTGAAAGAAAGAGAGATCAAATCGTAGCCGGAGATAATCCCTTGGTCAGGGATTTGCTCAGTAAATTTGAGCAAAACACGGGCTTTGTTTACCCCAATGTGAATGTGCCACACACTGATGTGGGGGTGAATTCCTAAATCACATGAAGTCCTTAGTTCCTGCTGTCTGATCAGATTCTTACAAAAGCTATTGTGCGCAGTGTTGCTTTGCCTTCACGCCCACTGCAGCACGTTTGTCATTCCATGTCAAGTCAAGTGAATTGAAAACCTTTTTCTCACCTGATCTCCTTGGATCTGCTCAATCTTCATTAGAAATAATGTAAATGTATCCTACACGCAGTGTGTAAAAATGTGTGAAGGTATTTGAAAAGACAAGTGCCGCTCATAGAGTTTCATTTCTAACTTTCCCTCTACAACCAAGTGTGGGTTTTGGAGGAGATAATGAAAGTGAGGCTGCCATGGAGATGACAGAAAGTCCACAAACAGCTACTCGTACAACCAAGATCCTCAGAATATCACAGCGTGTGTCACTTCCTGTTAGTTGGTAACAGAAACCCGATGCTACAACTCACTGACTCACTCAAACGGGACCATAGATCTCATCTGGATTTTCTGCTTCAACGTTCAGATGGACGGTGCAGATGATGGTGGGCGCAACATGATAACTTGGATCCATCTTGCTGTATATTTATAGTTCAGGTTGCTGTGACTGTGTTAGTGTGGGGGAAGACTTTTGCCTCCTTAGTACCAAACTCAGCATTGTTTAAATCACACAGTGTAGCTGAGTAGTTGACCACAAGGTCCATGCTGTTATTAGGGCTTCATACTCTGTCCATATGGCTACACCATGTTGTAACACTTCACTGATCTCACACTACTTTCCTGAACATAATCATGACCTCATTGAACTCAAAACAGCCAAACAATGATGGGATCTTAAAGGAATACTCCAAAGATTTTGGAACCACGCCCTGTCCCGATCATTTACAAAGTGAGATAAGCTCATAAATACCTTTTTTGTGTCTGTGCGTCCAGTGGCTGGATCCCAGCTGTTAGCATCGTAGTTAGCTTAGCTCAATTGCTGGAGGTGAAGAGGAGACAGAGCCGGACTGATGAAAGGTCTGTGTGTATCAAGACGTTATTTTAACGGATTGAAAAGAAAACACGTCTTTTAAAATGTTTTATATCCATTCGGATTTACTTCACGTGCTAATACGCCATCCCCTGGACCACTGGAAGGAGTATTTTGTCCACTGTCGTCAGTCCGGCTCTGTCTCCTCTTCACCTCCAGCAGCTGAGCTAAGCTAACTACGATGCTAACAGCTGGGATCCAGCCACTGGATGCACAGACACAAAAAAGGTATTTATGAGTTTGTCTCACTTTGTAAATGATAGGGATAGGACGTGGGTCCAAAATCTTTGGAGTATTCCTTTAAAAAGTTGTGGAGAACACCTTGGGATATATTTGAACAGGACTTTCACATCATGAACAACAGATCTGTTTTCAAAAGGAAAACTGACTATCCAATTATCAAATAAAACTTTGGGCATTGGCTTAAGGGATTAAAACCCTCTAGTGGAATGTAATATAACACTTTTTAGATAAATGCATTTTTTAAAATAGTGTCACACACTCCCTGAAAATTTCATTCCTGCATGTATAAAGTTAGAGAAATTGAGTTTTACACACTAGTTGTTGAATACAGTGACATATCCCAGTTCAGAATCTCTTGTTGATTTCACATGGAATGACTCGCTGAATATTTAATCAACCCTAACTTACATTTGATTTGTCTGTGCACTTTAGATTCATACCCAAAAACTGTTAAGCTTTTTGTCTCTGGTAGTAATTCGGTATGCACAATGTAGATAAGAATACTCATATCATAAAGCCTAACTACCTTCCCTATTTATCACCTCCGTGTCATTAATGTGTTTGCGTCCCAGCAAACACCAAATGTGAGCTTGCGTCTGATGATTTTGTTGTCAGTGTGAAAAACATTCATTGTTAAAATTTGAATCCAAGTAGAAACATCAGTGACGTGTGAACCAATGTCCTGTCTGATTTAGTCCTGATTCACTATAGAAGACCAACAGTAAGGTTTTCAAGTTGACACAGCAAAACCAGAATTCTTTGACAAACATTAAAGTGTGTGTGTTGTGTGTATGTGTGTGTGTAGATCCCGGACTCGATCATTTCTCGAGGCGTTCAGGTGCTTCCTCGAGACTCTGCCTCTTTAAGCTCCACCCCTTCCGAGTCACCACGGGCAACACAGGCGACATCCCGCCTTTCCACCGCCTCATGCCCGACACCCAAGGTACACACAAACCTGCACGCACGCACAAACAAATCACAGCTAGCTTGAAATTGGGGCGTCTTTCTGCAAACGCAAATCGAATTCCAGAAGCCAGTGTCACTTTGCTGAAGGGTAACAGTTTCCTCTGTCTGCTTTTCAAGACCGATCGAGCATGCCATCGTAAATGTAAGTTCACTGCTAATAGGCATGGACAGCTGCCCCAACAGTTCCCCATCAATCACCTCGGTAATGGACAGTTCCTGCATAATTCGAGTTTCTACTCGGCTCATGAGTCCTCCTCCTTTCACTGTCGGTTGTTTGATTCATTTGTAGCAACAACAAAGGTTGCCAATTTGTATTCTCACTGCAAAAAGCAAGATGTCATCCACATCCTTGTGAGAGAGCATCGCTATTACCATACCGTTGAGTACATCGACAATAGGATGTACCTCCCAGTCCTGTCTCAATTCAGCTGTCAAATCTCAAGCCCTTTGTTAAAGTTTTTAGATGGATGTAGTCATCCTGACTCAGCTTTTCAAAACTTAACAACTGTGTGCCTCCAAGTCACGTTCAAGGTTTAACTTCTTTTTTTTTTTTTTTAATTATTATTCCTGAAAAACCAACTTGAAAGTCTCGGGACTTGTGTGTTGTTTGGAATTGAATGGGAGTGAATGGGACTGTGAGATTTGGCACAATCGTCACAGAAATATCCTCAGTTGTGGTACATTCACAAGTAAAATGCTCCCAACCAATGTGGACGGTGGAATTCAAGGTGGAAAGTACTCAAATTATGCTGGAATTGTTTTATTTTATTCTTTTTTTTTTTTTTTTTACCGTGTTCAAAGATGGAAGGTTTGGCAGGATGAAGAAACTCTTTGGTGTGAACAGGTCCAGTTAAAGTTGGGCCCAGTTAATGGCACAATGCAGGGCAGGAGTTGGGTTTTGAAATAATCTGACCGAGTTTCTTTTCATTGAACCTTGCAGATGTGAACACATCCTCGGTGCTGCTTCTACTCTGAAAGAATTTCAGTTCTCACAGGGAATGAAAAAAAATATATATAAAACCGGTATTTTCGAGTATTTGCTGCTTAAGGAATAATATAGATGTTCCTTTCAAATTGAGGCAGAAACTAATGAAAAAAGATATTTGGAAGAGTAAAATATCACTACAGTGCTTTGCGAAGTGATTTCATGAAACTGTATGAGAAACTTCCAACACTGCAGACATGGTTAACACACGGAGACAACTGAGGCGTGTTCACAGTTTGAGTTTAAACATTCAAAACAATCTTCATGCAATCAGGGAATCAGATGAGTGGCTGCTACGAGCTTCGAGCCCATGTTATCGTTTCCATGTCTAACGTATGAGACACCGTCACTAGCTGAATTCAAGGCGCCAGGCTGCCCTGTTCCGAAGGAGCGCTGATCGAATCACTCCGTACATGCGTTTCCATCGAACGATGACCAAATGCAGAACATGTGTCTGTCTCTCTGCAGGTTCAGTCACGATGTGGCAGTAATGAGAACATTCTGAGAGCCAGTAAGTTCTCTGTGTCTGTTTGTGTCTCATTAACATGCCAGCTTTACAAAAAGCAGTTTTACATCACTGAGGAAAGTGTAGAAGAAGGACGCTGTGCGTGTTGTTTATCGAAGTGCATTTCTTCACCGTTTTTACTCACGCCTGTCCCTTTTTTTTTTTTTTTTTTTTTTGATTGTGTTTGCGTGTCCAGGCCACAGCGCGGTCGACATCAGCAAAGTGGCGCGTCGTCATCGCATGTCCCCGTTCCCGCTGACGTCAATGGACAAAGCCTTCATCACTGTTCTGGAGATGACGCCTATTCTGGGAATCGAAGTCATTAACTACAGAGGTGAGTCTTCAGAGCGGGACACTGTGTGACTCATGTTTTATTTTTATTATTTTCTTTCATTTGAGCAATTCAGAAACGTCACTGGTCTGAAACTGTCTGATGCTTAAAGGTACGTTCGGGTGCTTTCACACCTTTTAGTGCAGACCAGGCCGGCCAGTTGGTGCCAGCAAACACACAGCGGATATTGACGCTAACATGCTTCTTGTCCATCAGTGTTCGCTGCGCTGAAGCTTGTTCCCACGATAGCTGAGCATGCTAATAATAGATAATATCACATTTGCCTAGCTGCCAAATGAGTAAAAACTGAAATTAAAAAGAATTTTGTGATTTTAGGTTACACTGGACAATCTGTTCTACATTGTGTTTTTCATGCATTCCAAAAGGTGAATTTGTAGTTTTCATGCCATGTCTTCAGTAATTTGTAATTCCAAATTTTGTAAGTAGGAGTAGTACGAGACCAACTAAAACAGGCAAAATCAGTTTAAGATCGAGAAAGAAGAGAACGGATAATCTGCTTTAGTGGTATAATGGACCCCTGTTGATTCCCTGCTCCCCCTCCAAGGTTCAGCTGCAGATTAGTTGCAGAGTTATATTGTAATGACACTTAATGCAGTTTATAGCGATTTTTGCTTTAAATCTTTCATTCTGAAAATCTCAAATCAGAAGTCTGAACTTTAGTGAAGGGATACTTTGAATTTTTTCCACCGTTACAGTTTCATCTAAACTGTCATTAATAGAAAAAGTGGTGTAAAGGGATATTACATGACAAACCACCATGAGACGAGCTGTTAAGCTGTCCCACAGCTCTTCGCGGTCACTGTTTTTCTGTTCCATTGAAGTGGAGACGCTCCACATTGACCTGCTCAGTGCTGCTCTCTGCAGATGGTTTGGGTCGAGTGCTCGCTCAGGACATCTATGCCAAAGACAACCTTCCTCCGTTCCCAGCCTCCGTTAAAGATGGCTACGCTGTACGAGGTGAGACTACCGTTTGAATGCACTGCATTGAATCTGTTCTTTGGTGGTCCTTAAGGCTCAAACTATCAAAACTGAACCATCCTGCTCTAATTTTCATCATTAACACAACTGCCATCTCTGTCATTGACCTGAAGCTGCTGACGGCCCGGGGGATCGCTTCATCATGGGAGAGTCCCAGGCTGGACAACAGGTCAGCTCTAATACACTAACACCGTTAACAACACCGTCAGTACCTCTGCTATCGAAACATCGCAACCACTGGTCTTCACACTGATGCATAAATAATGTGGATCTTCTAGTTCCAGTGTCACAGTTATCAATTAAAATATATGAATTTATTTGACCTCAGTACGACGAGAACTTCTATGAACTCTAGAAAATGACTTTCATGTCGTCTAAAGAAGCTGCGCAAAGCGCTGCCATGCTGAATGTTGACAAATAATTTGTGAGTAACAAGCCGATCATCTGACCGTCCTGATGTCTTTACACATTAACATTGTTTTATTTTTAATGGGTGCTTTCACACATAACGTGAATATTATGTTGCTGAGATATTTTTTTTTTTACCAGTTTTTCTGAGCTTTCACACTACAAATAAACACATAAACCAGTCATTGTGAGCAAACAGACTCATGCCGGCGATGATTGAAAACCTGCTCATGGTTTCTGTGTCTGCCTCTTCACTTTAACTCAGTGAGCACTTTGCATGTCTCTGTGCATGTACACGTGCAGCCCACCCACACCGTGATGCCCGGTCAGGTGATGAGGGTGACGACCGGGGCCCCGATCCCCTGTGGGGCCGACGCCGTGGTCCAAGTAGAAGACACAGAGCTGCTGAGGGAGTCCGAGGATGTAAGAACACCCTGCAGGAAGTCTCAATGTGTCTCATTTTAATTCTTCCTTCTCACTGATTGAGCGGTTTTACATCAGTACTGTGTGAGGACAGGATGTGTCGTTGTGTTAGCAGCTGTGGTCATTTTGACGGCTTGCTTGTTGCAGGGAACAGAGGAGCTGGAGGTGAGGATTATGGTCCAGGCCCGGCCCGGTCAGGACATCAGGTACAGAACGAAGTGGGGAATTAAGTTTTCAAAGACCGTGTTCAAAAGTCAGTTAAAAGTAATATCTTTGTGCGTTTGCACAGGCCGATAGGTCATGACATCCGGCGAGGAGAGTGTGTTTTGGCTAAAGGAACACACATGGGCCCGTCGGAGATCGGCCTGCTGGCCACAGTCGGAGTGACCGAGGTCAGCGTGCACAAGTTCCCCGTGGTGGCCGTCATGTCCACTGGCAACGAGGTAAACAAATGCCAGCTATTTCTGAAACCCAGTCTTGAATTTTTTAGGTTCCCACTGAATCCAGAGACCAGGATTAAATCGGGCAACTTTGAAGCCATCATGTTTACTTGCTGAGAAACTGCTTCAGCGTCAGAAAATTCCTCATAGATCCTCTAAAACTCAGTGACAAGTCAGCTCTCCGAAACTTCCCGTTTTAGTGGAATAACACTTGTGGTCTAAGTCTACAGGAAATTATTGAAAGTTATTGCTCTTTGCCCAGCAGGCATGGAGCAGTAATGTCTGTGTGTTCATGTGTGCAGCTGTTAAATCCAGAGGACGATCTCCATCCAGGGAAGATCCGAGACTCGAACCGCTCCACTCTTCTCGCCACCATCCAGGAGCATGGATACCCCACCATCAACCTGGGCATTGTTGGAGACAAGTAAGAAACCACAGTACAGAAAGCAAGATTTTTGTTTTGGTGGACATGTTCCTCTTTTTACAGCTACTGCCAGTCACTGAAGCAGTGAAACACAGTTAAATTACTTCTTTCCTTCCTTTAAGTTACCAAGCAGCCATTTGAACTGATCTCTTGACTTCAGATATGGACATCAAGAACAAGGCACAGACCAGCAGAGAGAAACATCCTGCAGGATTTAGATTTTGAGACAGGATATGAAAGGACACATACCTGAATGGCAGTGAATTATTTAAAAAAAAATCCATCTAATGCACAGTGATGAGCCATGATGGACTGTGCTGTTTCATGTTGGACAGCATCCAAATCTTAACATTTGGCAGAATTCACGCATGTATTGTACATCAGCATTATTCACAGAGACGAAGAGTTTTCACCAGAAAGTTATCTTTTAACTCTGAAGAAACCTGCCATTAAGGAAATAGTGTATGTTATTGCTTATATGAAGCTTGATCAATTGAAATACTGAAGTATCTCAGTCAAGAAACTCATTTAGTCAAAGACCCTGGAATATACTGTATGTATATATAGATATAGTTTAGTGCTCTGCTGACACGAAAAGTAGAGTTTATCATGCTATCTTTAAGAGGTTTGCTTCAAACTATTTTTGATCCAAACAAGTTATACCTATTGAAAATTGAAAATGAGTAGGCCCCAGGACACCTCCCTGGGGTACACCTTTGTTTGATTTTGTAGCATGAGCAGCTGCTGCCATTTTGTTTAAATCTCAGTGACCACAGCTGAACTTCATCTCTCAAACAAACACTTGAGTCCTTCACACTTTGTAATGTGTCTTGGTGCATTTTCACCAACCTCTGAACACATTATCCATCAACAAAAGTCCAGCTGATAATGTAATTATGATGATATAATGGCTACGCAGACGAAGTGACCTCCAGTGTCCTTCACAGCCAACGAGGAGTCCAGACAGACAGATTGTTTCAGTGACTCCTCCTGGCATTATGTTGTGTTGCAGCCCTGATGACCTGCTGTCGGCTCTCCACGAGGGAATCAGCCGTGCCGACGTCATCATCACCTCAGGGGGCGTGTCCATGGGAGAGAAGGTGAACTTCTGCTAATAGCCTGCTACAGCTGACGTGTTGAGCTCGTGAACTCATTCCCAATCAGGAATCATCACATTTTCCAGACATTTTAAACTTTAAAGTATTTTTCCTGTGTGTTTTTGTGTTTCAGGACTACCTGAAACAGGTGCTGGATATTGACCTTCATGCTCAAATCCACTTTGGACGAGTCTTCATGAAACCAGGGTGAGATGGGAGAGGGAGGCAGAGTGTACCGTTACCCATTAGCTGCTGATGCCAGTATTGCAGCTAATACATTATAAAATATTAACTGAATAAGGCTTGATACCCGAATATCTTTAAAATGACTTTTTTTTATGAAAATGGTTGTCCATTATGATAATATATTAAGTTGTTAATAATCTAGATAATATTTTACTTGAGTAATGTTTTTTTTCTCCAATTTAAGATTTACGTATCGGCCACCTTTGAAAACCAGCATAGTATATAATGACATAATATATTTTTATTTTAGTTTCTACCATAAAAAACATGTGTACTTTGCATTTTAAGACCAAAAATGAGTTTGAATATTTCTCACTCAGTTTGGAATTCCTGCTTTTTAATGTATCTGTATGTTTATCAGTGCTGTCGTATGTATATTAGCCTGTTTGTGTGTTTTTCATGTTTCGTCTACAAATGGTGTTGCCGTTGAGAAAATTGTTGGAGCAGCTTGGTCATCACTGAAGCTGCCATTACCTGTAACACTGTGAACGCCGTGACTCACGACCTCTGTCTCTCTGTCTCTCAGTCTTCCTACTACCTTTGCCACTGTCGACATTGATGGGACACGGAAACTCATCTTTGCTCTGCCAGGTGCTTGTGCGTCTGCCTGCGGAGGGGAGATGCAGACTTTAAAAGATGAGCTGCTCCGCTCTATTGGGAGTCGACGCCAGACAGTTTTGTTTGTGTCGTCGGTGGTTTGGAATATTGATCAAGATGCATTTCATCACTATGTAAAAAAGATCAGCTCAAATATTTTCACACAGATATCAGATGCTAGCACACTTGCACATATACTGGACTCACATTAGATTTAAGTGTACGTTTACAGTCTGCACTCCTCGGCAGCCAGTTTTCCATCATGCGATCCCCGTGCTGTGTTGTTTTCCAGGTAACCCAGTGTCTGCAGTGGTGACATGTAACCTGTTCGTGATTCCTGCTCTGAGGAAAATGCAAGGCATTCTGGATCCTAGACCTACAATTATTAAAGCTAGGGTAAGAGATGCGCTCACTCATGAACATACACAATGTCCACGGTTTGCCAGTCGCATACACATTCTGGAAGAGCTTTTCAAATGTGGGGATGAGAAGGAGCCCTGCACTCTAAAAGACTGCAACAATTAAACAAGACCAGTTTCCACTGTGAAATTACTTAGAACTTCTACATTGTATCATTTACAGCAGAAACAAATGATTTAGATAATCTGAAGGAATGTTTGGACAGAAGTGAAAACAGTATCGAGTTGTCTTGATCTTCACTAAAAACACGATTGTAAGGTGAAAATCGTTTCAGGAACACTTGTTAAAGGTTTTTTTTTTGTGAACACTGTATGTCGCTGCATCAACAGCTCGACTACTCAAATAAGAAACCATTCATGAAGAAGATGTGGAGATGTTGCTGTCGACTCAGCTCAAGCAATATAGAGTATTTTGGTCGATTGAATCAAAATTTGGCATTTGAATTGGAAATCATGTGTCTGCTAAAGAGGTAACCGATCATCCCATTTGTTATCAGTGTCATTGACGGTACCTGGATGTGTCAGTGCACTTAGTTTGAGTTACTCTCAGACTTGTTATTGCTCTTAAAATACTGAAGAATGATCACGTCTCTTGGCAAGATACCGACAAACAACACTTTGTGCATATTTTAACAACACAGTCCAGTCATAAAGAGTCCAGGTGTGAAGCTGACCTGCCACAGTCCAGACTTTTTAACACAATGCAATTAAAAACGTGACGAATTAAATCCTGGTTTAGATTTTAAATGGAAAATACACTTTCAAAACCAATGCTAAGACTTTCAGTGTTTTTAAAAAAATGTGGAGCGTCCCCGTCTTCACATTTGTGGCTGTGAAATGCTTATTAGTCATATGATTAGTATTTCACTGATGTCTTTAATGTCTATTAATAACTGAAGTGAACAGTGACCTTGTCTTTGATTGTGTCAACAGCATCTCTTCAAAAAAAAGAACCTGTTGTTTCTCAAAGTTTGAAGCTTTGTATCTTGGTTTAGATATAAAAGTGGTCACTCTTGTTTAAATTCCTTTTTAAAAATATATATGTATTTGAGCGACTCAGCTTTGTGTGTGTGTTTTTCAGCTTTCCTGTGATGTTAAGCTGGATCCCAGACCAGAGTACCACCGCTGTATTCTAACCTGGCATCATCAGGAACCACTGCCCTGGGCACAAAGCACAGGTAAAAGCAAACACACACACACACGCACGCCTGCGCGCTCATCAGGACACAGACATGATGCATTCCCTCACCCTAAGCTCAACTGGATGAGTATTCCCAGACCTGCCATTATAATATTAGTCCTAAACATCATATAATAACCTTTCAAAGGTAGACTTTTGGTTTACTTTATGCATGGTGCTGTGAGGTTTGGAATCCCACAATAACAGTAATGAATGGTAAACAGACTTGTGGGCTTTATTTTTGTGAAGTCTTCTTATTGCTATAATGCATTTTTAACCCCTTACCCCACAACTAAACATCACTAAGATCACATTTACACTGCAAGTCTTGATTTGCTGTTGAAGTTTCGGATTTGCTGCCTAAATCTTTTTCTTTTTGTGACTGCAGTAATTATTCTTGTAATTTCACTTGCTTGTAACATCAGAAACATTGCGCATGTGCACTTGTATTTACAAACTTCAGGCTACTTCTGCACCTACTGCCAGCTGCAGAGGATAATGACCGATGGCACTTATGCCACGCTGCCTGAGAAGTTCATCAAACATTGCAAGGATTTTTAGGTAGAGACTGAGGAATGAAGGATATATATCCAATCTGAAAATGTCCAAATGCATGCGTGTTTTTCCTGCTTACATCATCTCAAAGCAGAAGTGATCTGTGCCACATGAGAGCAAAACTATTTGCTCACTTTACACTGACAGTGTAAATGTCTAAGTGTCCTAACCTTTAGTCATTGCACCCTCACACTTAAAACCACGACTTGAATACAGACGTGACACAGAGGTTTGGCCCAACAGAGCGTATGCTCGCTAAATACACTATTGTGCAGTTTAACTGACTCACACTGAAGATGACACTAATTTTCCCCGTCTTTTCAGGCAACCAGGTATCCAGCAGGCTAATGTCAATGCGTAGCGCCAACGGCCTGCTGATGTTACCCCCCAAAACAGAGCAGTACGTGGAGCTGCACAAGGGGGAGGTGGTGGACGTCATGGTCATCGGACGGCTATGATGCAGGTGCGCCGCGCCGCCGCGTCACTCCGTTTGGCCTCCCTTCAGCAGCAGTCTGTGCCTTAACTCACTCACTCGTGTCTCCTCTTCCCTCCAGACTTCAATGTCACTCGCTACCGATTCACCGTGGCAGTGCCAGGACTTCTTGTCTGGACAAGGAAAACGGGCGAGGGCAGGAAGTGGTGCATGTCTACCTGGTCGCCATTAGCTGTGATGTCATATGCAACAGCCAATCGGAGCCAGCGCAGGCTGAGTCCTCATTGGTCTGCTCTGAGGAGATCACTGTATTTCAATGAAGAAAAAAAAAAATGTGAAAAAAATATATAAAATATGAGATTTATTCTGTAATATTATTATTATGATTATTATTATTATCCTGATGATAATGATTATTAATATTCTTAATTAATATTCTATTTATTATTATTATCATGGTTCTGATTGAATATTCTCATCTTAGTAGTATCCATGCCCTCTTCTCTCCTGTTCATTTGCTTTGTGCGTTTGACATTTTTCCCTGGTAGATATAGAGAAATAGAGACTTGCCCCCTCCTTCCTTCACTCCTCCTGACCTTTTTTAGCCCTTTCTGTCACCCTCCTCCTCCTCCTCCTTCTTTTTCTACTTCTACCTTAACTGCTACTCAGCTCTGGCGTCGTCTATCCAGATATGGAAGCTCCTTGATAACCCGACCCTGTCGTATCAGTACTCTCCTCTCAGATACCGCATACCGACCCCTGACATCAGTAGAGACTGAAGAAAAAAAGAGAAAAAAAAAAAACAACGGTTGGGGAAGGCATTGAAGCTGCTCATATAGTTTGTGCCAGTACAGTTAATATTGCCAAAAAAAAAAAAAAGGAAAAATACAAGGATTCTTTGTATTTGTTTATTATTTTAAGTTAAGTCTTCATGTACGATGCTTTTAAACCACACTAAATCTCATCATGACTCTCAATGAAAGCCATGAATTCTTCTTATTAGCTGGGTCAGTAGGTCATATTTAGGAAGAAAAAAAAAGGCAACAGGTTCATTGGTCTGATGTCGAATCAAAAGGTTTTGGTTGTTTTGTACTGCTGCCGATATCAGTTTAACCCTGCATTCAAGTGGTGTTTTACCTACAAGTCTCAAGTTTACATCATGAAACCACTTTGAAAACACAATCGAAATATTTAGACTGACGAGTGAAAGGTGAGAGTAATGTCCTCTTAGCAGACCACTGGTTCTCCCAGAAAATGATAGTACTTAAAAGGATCGTGTTCAGATTTCAACAAGTTGCTTCTTTTCTGTTGTGAGCTGAACGATGAGATTAATGCCTTCTACCTGTTTCTTCAGAAAGACTGAAAACGGCTCTGGAGGCTGTGTCCAAAGCGAACCAAATGAAATATTAACTCAAATAGTTCATTTTGCTGGTTAATAAGTCAACATGAAGTTACATCAATCAGGAAACTTCATAGAGACCAGAAGGTGGACTTTCTTACTGCCAGATCGATATGAACCAAGACAGTTTCATATCCAGGATATTGATGCAACAGTGGCATCAATACATGAAAGTGCTGACTCAAAGCTGTGAAATGTTGCCAAACGGTTTCTATAATAACTGAGTTTTGCAACAACTTTAAGGAAAATCAAATAAGAGGGAGTTTTTCTTTTGGATTACAAATTAAAACCGAGATGTTCTCACTAATAATGAACTGTTTAGACAAAAGGCAAAATGTTGAAAATAAAGCAAAAATCTCAACAAGGAAGTAAACAATTTAAAATAACTACAGAAGCATCAATATAGATAAAAGTTTGAATCTTTTAAAAGGTAATGGATATTGAATGTCAATAATAATGTGATCCGTTGAGATCGAAGCAAGATTTTTTTGATGAGGACAATATTTATTACATTTATGTTCAGGGAAAGTGACAAAATATAGAAAACATGCAAACATTTACAGATAAAAGGTTCACTTTATAAATGTTAAGGAGAATTGTTTACAAATAAACAATAAAACAATAAATACAACATGCAAAAAGCCAGTTGAAATATTGAAAAGATAAATATGCCTGATAAAATCACAATGTTTACAGAGATTTTAAATTGCAATAAAAAGGGAAAAAAAGTGTCGATATGCCGATGTGGAGACTGAAGTCACGAAGCTCCCAACAAGCTATTGTCAAATTTGGGTTTTAGCTGAAGTCTGTAACTTGAAAGTCTTTTATCAAACTGCAACTCAGTTTGAATCTCAACATTTTGTGATTAAATAATCAAAACGAGAACAAAAAAATAAATACAGTTCCCCCTATAACTTGCTTTCACATGCAACCACACGGCTCAGAAGCATAGGAAAGAAACTAAAGGCCAAGGAGAGCATAACCAATATGTAAAACTGACTGAACTTTCCATTTATGCTGGAGTTTTTCCAGCTCTGGCTTGATACATATTTGGTGCTTCAGTGAATATTTCTGGTGACTGGATGGTGTCTGTTGGAGACATAAAAATCTAGACTGTCTTAATCTGTTTAGGAGCCAAAGATTACTGTAGTTAGTTTTGAAGGCTAGCTTCTGTTTGGCCAGTTATTGGCCGACATCTCATTTATTTATTTTCCAATCATAAACCGCTTCAATCATCCAAGAGTTGTGACATACTTGAGTCCCAACTCAAAGGAAACTCTGACCCGGCATCACTTGAAAGCAGGGTGTCACATTCAGGTGCTCGTAAACTGCGCTATTTCTACCACGGCGGTGTTAAGGTGCTCGATCAAGTCAAAAGAATCAACACAGTTCAAGGCTGTCAATCAAGGCGTCACGTGACTGCTTTTCTCTATGTACTGTACCTAGTCCGAGCGTGTAGAAAATCTCATTTGATATTCAGCCCACCAAGAACTCCCAAAGTTTCCTCCTGGCGTGAAGTGAAAACAGTTTACCGATCAACAGAAACCATCGAGATGCGTCGGGTGTGGCCCGGGCGTCGCAGTGCGCCACATTAACTTCTCTCATTGCTGTGGTCTCGACAAGACTGACTCAACACGGTCAAAGGTCGGATGCTGCGTTCAGGTCATATCAGATGAAACTGCCACATTAAAAGATTTTTTTTTTTTAAATTGTACTCAACAATATCAAGATGATATAAAAGCTATATGTTCGATAAATCTCCGCTGGTCTGACGGTCGTCTTTTGACTCACAGAAATATGAAGTGAACTGTGTATTCTGCTTACTATCTTCCTCCATGACTTGAATGCAGCATCAGTCAGTAGTTTTTGAGCTTTGACCGCTCTACTGACAGGCCGACACACTCTACACCGCCCCGCCTTTCCTCTTCTTCCTCATTGTCCTCTTTTTCCTTCCTCCCCTCTTCTCACTTGCATGCCCATAAAGGGGGGCGTGTCTTCCTCTTTGGGCAGGTGTTATCCTGGGCCGGCCTCCAGATCTGACCTGAGATCCTTAAATAGTGAAAATGTGATTACCAGTGCCAACACCGTTTTCGTTTCTTCCTTTTGCTTGGTTCTTATAAACTTCTCATTTGCCTCATCAAACAAGAGAAACGATATTCGTCATTGGCTCATGCTGCGTTCCTGTGAAGAAAGACAGAAGTAGGGAGCAAAAAAAAAAACAGGGTGATATTTTGTAAAGACAGTCATCAATGCTGTGAAAACCATTAGATTTGCATTGAGTACTAAAATATTTACATCTCCATGCGATTTTTTTTCCCCTTCAAATTTGACATCTCACATCAGCGATATAACTCGAACGCAGCATCAGAGCGCGTCCTGGCACCTGCCCAAGGAGGACCAATCAAACCCAGATAGATTCATTTGAGTAAGAAGAAGCAGGTTATTGTTAAACTGCCTTTGTACTGAGTGATTCGTAACACTGGACTGAACTCAGTGTCACACTGCACACACTATAAACTATGACCAGCACTTGTAATGAAGCAATGACACAGCATTCTACTACTACTGTATAAATATAATGAAGAGGATGTTTTTTCTGTAATGATATTATTGAAACTGAAGATGAATTAATAAAAATAATCCTGATTATTCTGTAACTCGTGGTTGAGCCTCTTTCTTTTGTGATTTTCTGTCATGGAAAGAATAATCAGGACTCCAGCACCGTGTAACCCTAGATAGAATTAAGTGATATAGAAGAAGGCTGGATTGAAGCTAAGATTACCGGTATACTTTATTCATGCCGCCTGGGGGAAATTCTGTTCACACCGCAAAAATCGTATATAGATATTATTTAATGTTGTCAAATGTAGCAATGTTAGCTAAAATATATGAAATAAGAAAATTATGGAATAATATTGTAATAAAAAAATGTTCATATTTAGTTTATTTGCATTTAGTAACATATTTTTTGAGAACATTTCTGGAGTCTTTTGAAATAATATAAAGTTGTCGTAAAAATGTGTGGATTTGACAGCTACTATTTTTTTTTAAATCCATCGTGCAAATTATTTTTGCGTCTTTCACACACGAATTCATGTTTCACGAATAAGCAAATAGTGCGCTTTGCAACGTTCACGTGCTGCGTCCCTTGTAGCGACTTTCCTGGTTGGCTGAGAGCGGATTCCTTTCATCGCCTCGTCCAATCAGCTGCGGCGTTTCATCGTGCTGCGAGCCAGCGGGCTCCTCCCCCTCCGTCTGGAGCTGGAAGTGACAGTCTGCCCGGAGCAGCCGGAGGAGGAGGGAGAGCTCTCCCAGCGAGCAACAAGTCTCTTTCAGCCAAACTGTGAAATACTCTCCAGTTTACGCCTGCTGGGACTAAAACGGGACCCCTGTGTGTGAGTTCCCGGTCGGATGTAGCGGCGGAGCGGGGCGGGCGGTGAGTTCGCTGTGGGGTTTTCTCTCCGCTCTGAAGTGGCTTTGTTATCAACAGGTGCCGCAGGAAGGAGCCAGCTAGCAGCTAGCTGCTAACGATAAGAAGCACTAAAATCAAACAGTGCTTCCAAACAAAGAGCGTCATTTTTCTGACTGCTGACCTGACTTAGAAGGCATCGTGTTAATAGATGATACTACTTTTCCGCTGAAGAAGCAGTTGGGTTTGTTAGGTTTTAGCTGTTTAGTGGTTACTCTTAATAGGACTGACCAAAACAGTCATATTTCTGTGGACTAGCTTAGCTAGCTGTCACTCCACCCTGAACCACAGAAACTCCAACCTACGAAACCTTAGGTGAATTTTTAACTATCCCTCTTGTTAATAGTTGACATCCTGGAGGACTGTGCTTAAAATCCTTTCACATAACTTTGGCTGAAGTTTATTTATTTCAAACTGTGTGTGATTTGGCTAATTGCTTGGTTATTTCTTCACAGCTGTTGCGTGACTTGTTGGATTTTGTTTTTTAATAAGCGGTTGGTTGGTTTCACCTCACTGTGCACAGTTTCTGTTGCTAAACTCCCCCGAAATGTGACCGTAAAGGTGGTTTTTGTGGTTATTAGAACAGATTAAAGTCTGTTAGATGTTGTCAGTGCTCAATGCGAAAAGGAATTGAACATGATTGATACCAAAGGATCGTTTTTGTTTCGCTTTGTGATGAACATAAACGAGCAAATGCATAGTTTTCCCTAAATGGTGTTATCTCGGTAGAAAACGGTATGTGCCCACCTCAGATAACTCCTGCAGTATTGAGAATGCTTTGTGTTGTGCTCTGGATTCTGTTGGGAACTCCTTCCTGATTGACAGTCTCATTTCAGATTAGTTACAACGTTAAGATAATCTAACATCCTGATTATTATCACAGTACTTTGGTTAAAATGAGCTGGATTGCTAAAAATGTCTTATGTCCATACACCAAAATGCTTTTATTGAGTTTCAGATGATAAAAGTAGATATTTATTTAGTTATTTCTGACTTTACATTTGTTGAATCATTGGGAGTGTTTACTGTGAATCAATTGTCAGACAAGACTCATCATACTTTAAACTAACCCTTCAACCCCGTATATGGCTGTCATTCAAATCCTAAGATAACAGTGTGATTACGATAGGTTAATTATTCCAAACTGTAAATTCAGTGAGGATGAACACCATTGTGTACTGTTTTTGTTTCATGGAGAGTGTTTTAAAAAACATGAAAATGACCAACATTCATGACGAACATTCACCATGAATTTACTTCATTTCACCTTTTATTGTTCTGAAGACCATTTTTAGCAGTGTCATGTATTGCCAAAGGTAATAACAGTGACTTTTTTTTCTTTTTGATTTTGTCCACAACTTGATGGATAAATGTACAAATGTTCACACCGACATTAGCAGCAAACCTGAGTTCACTGTGCCGTGTGAAAGTGTATTTCACACACAAACAAATAGAGAAAGAGGAGGAGAACAGCAAACATGTGAACGGGTGAATGTGCTCATCAAGACGTGTGTTGATCTGTACTGGTACTGTCCCTGAGATCACCTCATGTCAGGAGTTGCAGTGTCATGCAGTGTGCCTCAGGCTGTCTGCGGTGATTTCATGATAATACCATGCTGCTGTGGCAGTTTCCGCGACGTGTGGTTATACAGCTGCTTTTTAGAATTTGACAGTATAACAGTGTCAGCAAACAAGATCCCTTGAGGTAAAAACAACAATCACGTGTTGATGCTGAAGGCTGACACAGTTTTTTTTTTTTTTTTGGTGGTTGCTGATGACATGAGTGTGGTGCTTTAATGACGGTGGAAAAGTGTGATGATGAGTGAACTCAGCGTGGTAAAGATCGACCCTGCAGATTCCCTTTGTGTTGAACATGAAGCTAGCAAACCTTAAATGACAAGGCAGAGCAACTGCATGAGAGAAGATGAGGACTGAGAACTTCAACTACGAGGCCTCTTGGATAACTTGGTCAGTCCAGTATTTGTTTGTTTTGATGTGAAAACAAATATTCAATCCGCCATCGACAGGTTTGTGCCTGATGTGCCATACTTTTTAGTTTATTTTGCTTTCAATGACAGCCGGAGTCCCTTATTTATGGAACAAGCTTTTGAGTGAGCGAATTCCTCCCTGATTTATGTGACAATATGAAATGAGTAAAATGTGAAGCCTGTGAGGAGGATGAAACTATCCACCTGTAGATCAACCCCCTTTAAAGGAGAAGAGCTATCAGCTGAGCCATTGAAGCTGCAGGTGCATGCAGTTGATTTTAACCCTTTATATGACATTACTGTGGATATTTCAACACTTTAAGGTCAGTTGAAGATACTTTTATGTGCTATTCGCACACAATAGAATTGAATAGAATAAAAATATTTTAATCCCAGAGGGAAACTCTCTTAACTGCACTCTGAAATCTTTTTTTTAATAATATTAGTTAAACAGTACTATACTGACCAAAATCAATATTTCACTGTTTCTCGCTTAAAAGACTTTGGATAGATTTCTGTATGGACTTCATTTTCCTCTAAAATGTTTTGTTTGCACGATATGTACAATTGTTTATTCTTAAGAGTACCTGCACTGATTTGACTTACTCAGCTGATGATGCTCATTTTCAGTTTTTTTTTGTTTAGTTTTTAGTTTTTTCAGATGATAATCGATAAATCAGGTGAACTGACAGGAAAGCCATTTTTGAATAGCTGAAACATCTCGATGTTCGTCCCTTTAATGGTGTTTCACATGATCATCAACAATGTTTTTAGCCTGAGAGTTGCAGACGTTAACAGATAAAGGGTTAAATCTGTACTGTAAATGTGAAGACCAGGATCATCCGAAACTCTGAGCCGACCTTTAAATGGGCTCAGCTGCCAGGTAGGAGGTCGCGTCACCATGGCGACAGGGTCAGAGCCCTGCTTTTACGTCCACTCGGAGTGAGCTGGAGGAGCGGAGAGGTGAGGACAGGCACGTTGGGCCACGGGCCAGTGAAATTCAGCAGTCCTCTGTTCTCTGGAATTCTCTCTCTCCCTCTCTCTCTCTCTCTTTCTTGCTCTCTCTCTTGCTCACTCTGTATATCTGACCTGGTTGGAAGCCAGAGTTCAGCAGCTGTCAAATCCAAATGCCACAAAATCAGGGTTTGCTTTTCCACACGGCTGATTTTTGCACCAGCGGGGTTTCAGCCTCCGCTCCGGTGAAGGATGTTTCTTTTTAAGCTCCAGGTACGGATGAGGAACTGCTCTTGGAAACGATAAAGCCAAATGATCTGAAGGCTCATTGCAGACATCTGTTGCTGATAATCCACTGGCCTCAGCTCAGATTGACGAAGTGCAGTGAAGTCCTGATAATGGGATGGTCCCTTCACAGGGTCAGTGGGTGGATCGATCCTGATTCTTCCCAGAAACTTTCCTTAATTTTCCTCTTCATCTTTCAGCTTCTCGACCTTCATCGTCCCTCTGATCTGTGCTTAATCCTGTTTCCACTGTTTCAAAACCTTACATAAAAGCAGGTATCGTGACTGTCTTATAAACCTTCCCTTTCATGACACCATCCTGCTGCCACACAGCCGCCCTGCCACTGTCCTCCATTTTTTTTTATTTTTATTTTTTTTTAATAAAACTGTCAGAACAGAACTGCTGAACTTCTGCAGATGTATAAGTTGCGTTAAAAGAAAATGAAAACAGGTTCCAGTCCCAGCTTGAATATATTAGGTGGAAAAAGAGAGCACTGTTATTTGGAAGAGTAATAAAACTGGAGAGGTTCAGTAAGGGGAATTTTCCAATTATGATTTAATGAAATAGTTGATAATAGTGGGATTATTTGGATGCTTTGTTTTCATGAATGACTCAAGCAATTAAAAAGCACATATTTGTAACATACCAGAAAACTACATGTGTGTGTTTTTTAAGAGTTAATATCACATATTTGTTTCCTTTTATTTACTGTCTTTGTGAAACAGTAAATTACAGGTCATAGTTGGTTTGGTCCCATCCAGCAGTAACAGCAGATAGTCAATGGATCCCTGGCCTCTGAGAGTAAAATCAGCAAAAACTGGCAGGTGTAGCAGCTAAAGCCATCGTCTTCAGTTCCTAAAATGTTGTTCTTACTTGTAGGGTTTTTCTGATGTAAATTCTTCATAAAAGTTGACAGAGAGCACACCCTCAGTTTTGTAAAGCACATGCACATTCTAATTAATCTGTCCCTCTTCCAGCCTGGACCTCTCTTCTTCCATTTTGAAATCGCTGGTTTCTATTTGTGTCCACTTCACAGGAATCACACTGTCATCTAAACCATGTTTGATATCATTAGGCCTGCTTCCTCTCATCATTTCCAGTTTCTGTCTGCACAGTTTTAAGCCACCCCATTGAAATATTGTCCTTGTCTGGCTAATACAATCAGCGCTAGCATCCTTTAAGCCACAGGAAACCATTGCACAAGGCTTTATTTCGTGAGAAAGAAATGACATGCTGCTCCTGAGATTTAAACATTAAAATAAACTTCATACTGACTAATCAGTACACTCTGCAACAGAGCAGGCGTGTGTTTGGGACAAATATATT
Organism: Salarias fasciatus; assembly: GCF_902148845.1. Taxonomy (NCBI): domain Eukaryota; kingdom Metazoa; phylum Chordata; class Actinopteri; order Blenniiformes; family Blenniidae; genus Salarias; species Salarias fasciatus. Next base: position 18,795,562 of record NC_043763.1, on the reverse strand, counting down.
AAACGTAAGTCCTCAGATGTACCTCCATTGATGTTAATGGCTCCATGACTTCACAGTTGAAGGATCAGGCCTTTTGACAAGGTAACTAACATGAAACATCATGAAGCAGCCTCTGAGCCCCCCTTTTGTTCTCCCTCCCCTCTTTTTCATGCTGTTCTTCATCGTCTGGTACGGAGCGGTACGGCTTTTTTACTTGAGGCTTGTGTGTGTGTGTGTATGTATGTGTGTTTCAGAGTGAACTGTTGAACGGAAGATAACAGTTCGACTCCGCTTCTGCTCCTGACGACTGACTGACTCCTCGTGTTTTTTTACGCTTGTTAAGTAGCAGGCCATTTGTGTCGGATTTGATGTCGTACTTGACTGTCGGTGTCTCTCTAAAGGAAAAACCACTGCTCTTTTTTCTATTTCGTGCCTTGCCATGCATTTTTAGCTGATTGTGCAGTTGGAGAGACCCGTTCCAGGGATCCAGTGTGACCTGTGACAAGCCTGTTTTGATATAACTCAGCGGATGTTTGACAGTTTGTGGCTGTAGTCTTGCTGGAGATTGTGCTGAGGAGAATAAAATGCAACTTGGCTGCGAAAGACATCTCTTCCACCCATTTAATTTTTTTCTCCTCCTCACTTTCCACTGGAAGTTATGCTGTTTTCCTCTTTCTGCTGATGTTGGGGAGGAGGAAGTTTGTGTAAAAGAGGCTGGCAGCTTTGAAATCGGGGGGCTTGTTTTGGAATATATTATTCAGGTTGGGGAATATATGCGAGATGGGGCTCTCAAAAAGATGAGTTTAGGATTAGGGATTATGGTGCAGTAGTAACTTCATCTTTAATCAGATTTCGTGGCAACTGAGATCACCTTCTAGTTCTCTGGTTTCACATGTTATGCGCTGGGACAAAGCGTTATTCTGGACATTCCTCGGTGTTCATGGACTGGCGTTGTGGAAATGATTTGATATGAGTGTCTCGGCGCTGACAGCGCTTTCTCGGTTTCCCCCGCTGTTGTAGCTGAGTTAGATTTGTGTACTAAACAAAGCGCTGTTTGAGGAAGTGTATAAACCCTCCAGTGAAGTGCTTCCACATATTGTTTTCATTTTTTTGATATCATAAGCTTGAGCTTGGGGACGGCTGGTGATCTCAGTAGTTCGCTTTTCCTCTGTTTCAGTTTGGAAGCGTTTGCATGTAGCTGAATGGAGCAGATAACAGTTCCGCCAGGGGAATCAAATCAAACACGACTTCATGCCAAGAACAACCTCGTTATGACATGGCTGTTGTTCTTGGCACACAACTGTACTTTTCTCATCGTCCACATGTTGACCTGCTGGAAGATTCCCTTTTTTTCTGACCAGCTGGAGTCATGTTAGATCTGTTTTTTTTTTTGTTTTGTTTTGCATTATAAACCCTGTAAACGCCCTTACTGCGTCTCTGTTGTTAGAGCTTGTTGTCTTCCAGTCACAATGTTTGCGGTTGGATCGCTCATTTGTGTCGTGTCCTTGGCCGAGGCACTGAACTCTCAAGTTGCCAGTGGAGGTTTGAGCGCCTGGCATGACAGCCATCTCTATTGGTGTCAGTGTTTGTGTGGATGTGACTGACCGTGACTCAGTGCTTGAAGACGATAAAAAAGTGCTTCATAAGTGAAGTTCATTTCCCAGTAAAGTTGTGTCTGCAGATCTGTTTTTTGATATGGGTACGCCGATGTTAAGATTCTACTGAGCAATCATGTGCTTTCAGATTGTCACCCAGTTACAGGAGCACATGGAGGTGAATAATTAGATCACATTTACATCAGACTTTTAATTCCGAATAAAAGCAAATTCTGCTTTAAAATGACCATGTAAACATCTCATTCCAACTGAAATTTTCTTCCAAGTTAAAATTTATTCTGAATAAAGTGGCCACTTTATTCTAATTTTTGAAGCATGTTATTCTGCTTTAACTTAAATCCAGTCGTTCTGCACATGCTCGTTCCCAGAGACACACACATTCCAAGATGGCGGCGAGAATGGAGATGAGTTATTTATCAGGAGCCTTAGAAGAAGTGGATGCTAAACTTTTTAAAACTGTAACATTAAAGTTAATCGAGAAAGGGGAAGAAAAAAAACCCAGGAAGCAGACTTCTTCCAGTAGATGTAAATAGGTCACTTCCGCCTGCTGTCCAATCAGAACCCTTCCCAACCCCCAGAGATAAAGCAAAATTCAATGGAGGTGAATAAACATGTTTCCCATGCAAACATGAGGGAGAATACTTTAATTCCAAATTATTAATTTTGGAATAAACTAATTCTGAATTGGGGAAAAAAAAAACAAAACAAAAAAAAAAAAACGCCATGTAACCATGGATATTGCTTTAAACACTAGTCAGGGCCAGCCACACAGGCATTCATATTCAGTCACACGCAGCAGGAGGTAAGCCACACTGGCAGATGGTGTTGTGTGTTTGGAAAGGTGGGGGTCTCCATGTTATGTATGTTAAAGCTCATCAACCTTATCTTTAAGTGCTGTCAAGTAGTTTAGAAGATAAAGGTTTCTTCACAGAAGTTATTGGTGTGAGTGCAGGGGTCCGGGAGGAAACGGCTGCAGAGCGTCATCTCCCATCATGCAGGCTTTTCTACTCAAACCGTGTATCAAACGCCACCCCCGCCTCATCCGTTTTCCTCACAGTTAGCCACTGACACTGATCTGCACACAGCTTACGGCAGGAATGTGTGGATCACCACCAAGTTTACGTCTTGGGCGCCTCTTTCTCATATCTCACTGACAAATCTCCACCTATCGTCACCGGCAAAACTGGTAATGAATGCAATCCTCGGAATGAAGCCGTGCACCATGTATGTAGACAGTCAAGTGCTGTGTTTCTCATTTGTGCTCGGATGGGAATTGTCTTGAATTCAAAGCAAATGCACAGCAGCAGTGTCGGACAGCAGTCTGGCCTGTACGCAGCGATAGAGACGGACCCAAACCTCTTTATACCTGAGCCATGTCATTGTGATGTTAATGCAGCCTGTGCTAATTTTTCTGCTCCTGGCCAGGTTACTCAGGTAACCGCTCATGCGAAGCAACCAACCGGGGACAGAAAATCTCTAAAAATCAAGTATTCTAATTGGAGCGTCAGACTTTGATTTGCTTTCCTCATGTGCAGCTTTGTTGATTATCAGCAGTGACGCTTTTCTCTGATTCGTTGTTGGAAATAAAGTAAAATGGTTCAGCGTTCTAGCTACGCACTGTAATGAATCTTTTACTTGAGAGATGAACAGCTCTGTGCTTGTTTTAACCGACAAACACTTTGAATGCAGTAAAAGTTTGTTTTGTTTACCTTGACTTCAGTTTTTCCTTTCCTTGAATACCTTCCTGGAATACTTCTCTCCCGGCTCGTAATCCGTTTGGGTGGGTGTCGACTCTTGAGTTGAGACTCGTCAAATAAGTAAAACAAACGTCCTCCTTGCCAAAGGGCTCTTTGAACAGCCTAATTTTGATCCTTAACTCGTCCTGTAAACCTCCCTGTGGAGCAGCTTGGTGCTTGTTGTTGTAAGGGGAACCGGAGACCTCCGAGGACCGGTCTCCAGCCTTTCTCTCCTCTCTGCTCTGTCTGAGCATCAGACTAACTGCAGTCGTCATGATTCCACCCAATCCTTTTGATTCTGTGTGTTCGCTGCCACTTAAAGTTCATGGTAGATGTCACCAGTTGAGAAGGAGTGAATGAGAGCCCTGGTTGAGGTTTGTTTCAGTGATACCTACTGTCTGGATTCCAGTTACTTTGTACTCGATCTGCAGGTGCTGGTGGACTAACTTCTTAAATCAATCATTTTACTCTGATGAACGACTATTTTAATTTTTTTCTGCAAAGTGAAGTTTTTGTGTTTTTGGATGCAATTCAGAATGTGGCAGGCATCGATCTATTTTCTGCTCACAGTTGTACCTTTGACTTCAGCTTATCAGCATGTAGATATCCACAACTTGACAAAAACCCTGATATTTTTTTCTTTCCGCCTCTGAAACGAAATTTCATGAGATAATGAATGGTAGCCTTTATAACCAGCTGATAAGCTTTGCCAGGAGGATGATCTATTAGTGTTTGTAGGATTTAACAAACACGATTGTTCTTTTTTTTTTTTTAAAACAGTAGACCACTTTTTAAACAAACTGCTTGTGCTTTCTTTTAGCATTTAAAAAAATATATATATTTTGATGATGCTACATGTATTTCTGTACCATTGAAGCGTTCAGTGTGGTTTCAGCCTTGTGGGGATGAACAGGACCTCTCCACACTGTGTTGTGTGTGGATCATAAGTTTTGGCTGATCATGGAACGAAGGCGTCTCTGTCAGCAGCAATCTGAAAGATGAGAGAAAATGGTCTGCTTGTGTTGGTTCCCTCTTTTAAGTATGTTGGATTTTGCTTCTTTGCACCATTCCTCACAATGTTTTAAGGTCAGTGCAGATAAACTGAAAGAGCAAGTGTGGTGTGTTTTGATTACACACACACACACACACACACACACACACACACACACACACACACACACACACACACACACACACACACACACACACACACACACACACACACACCCACACACCCTTCCCCCATCAGAGGAATTTTGTTCCCAGGGCTGCCTGGCATTCCTCGCTGCTGCATCATGGGACCTCCGACTGTGTGTGTGCGTGGTGTGTGTGTGTGTGTGTGTGCACACACGTTTACAGTCCTGCTGGTAAGAGATAACATATCAAACCTGTTGTTGTTGTTTAACTGGCAGATAAGACATCCATCCATCCTTATCTCTCACAATGTTTATTTTTACCTTCGCTCTCTTCCTCTCTACCTTGCTTGTCATTGCCCCCCCCCCCCCTTTCTTTTTTTGACCCTCCTGCCACCTCCCTACACCGTACCCGGGACCACCCGGTCGCTGACAAAGCCGTTGCCATGGCTATGTGTGGCGGCGGGTGGAGGGATGTATCTGTCATGATGTCGTCTTTGAGCTGCTGAGGAGTAAGAGGGAAAGGCGGGACGAGGGTTTGATAGAACATGACCATGCTGTATTTCACGGCTCATCCAGCTGTCAGCTGCGCAGCCGGTCACATCCCTCGGCGACAGCAGGGCCGCTTTAAGGCCGTGAGTCAGGTCAGCTGGACAGTGGAAGTGTAGATTGTATGAGGCTTTGTGGGGAGCTCCTTCAGTGGGACTCTGGGGTTGGATGGAGCAGACAGGTGGAGGAGTGTACCAAAAGTCAAGATAGGTTTGTTTGTGTTTGTTTGGATTTGATTGTGTTGAACTTTCAGTTCAATGCGATACTGAATGAATGGAATTCCTTTTGTAGCAGATTAACATCACAAACTGCTGTAGGGATTATGCAATTTTGTCGCCTGGCCCCGACCTTAGAATTACCCTTAGTTTTCCTGAATGGGCTTTTGCAATTTAGGTTCTTGGGTAACATTTTATGGTTAGATGTCGTGTCCTAAATTCACCCATTTGGCCACGTGTTGCAGGTCACACTCCAGAGTTAAAGGCATATTCGAGGACTCTCCACTGATTTCGTACAGCATGGCCGATTTTCCATTTTTGGAGCACTGCGCATGCGCGGCTCCCTCCGCATGAGGACTGTGGGAGCGCGCACGTCAGCCGCATTTCAGTTTGTTTACATCCGCGCAGCTGGAGCATCGTCTTTCCGCATAGGATTAAAAACACATTTGTAATCATGTCGGACTCTTCTTCCAATCATACATAAGAATATGATCCGTAAAGTAGTTTCTTACGTGTTTATGCAACAGAAACACATTTGAATGGGATAATAAGCAGGTTACCTGTCCAGCAGAAACCTCCCCACGTCGTGATCAGTTCTAATTCCCTTTTATGTTTTGAATGTTCACCACCTCGTAAAGGAATCTCCGAGTAAAACACGCGTTTTGCCCTTCTTTTCTATGGCCTTTCTTCTATCCTCTGCCATCTCAAACATTGTTCTTTTTTTGTGGCTGGCCATCTTCGGAGGCGCCGGGAGGAGCAAGCCGCTTCTGAATGAGGTGCTTGGGTAGCTCCCACTGCATGTCACTTCCTAAACAATGCTCTGCGCATGCGCGGCTCGAAACCAGAGCGCACACAGAGGTGGCGACTCGACATGATATGTCATCACGCAAAGGCGTTCCCACATTGATTGGCATTATGACTGCCCAATTACGATTTGGAACCATACAATTCTGATTGGTTCTAAGGATCCTGCAGTATACCTTTAATACTAATACATTGCCACACTGCTGAGGAAAGATTAGGAGAGTAATGATCAATAAACTTTACCTCGTTCAATGCAGGTCAGACTCAAGCATGCAATGAGATTTTTTTTAAATAAAATGTTTTAATATCACAACAAATTTCATATTGTATTGCAATGTCTCAGTCTAATATAACTTTTAGGATAAGGATTTGTTTGCCACATACCCACCAATGTCCAGAATTTACAGGCATATTACATGCTGCAGTATAAAATGAGGAAATGGATATTAAATGTAATGATGGAGGTAATTACATGATAAGAATGAAGGTGCCGCCATTAATACTTTATAGACTGAGCTCATGGTCCAACTTTTATCTCCTGTTTAAACGGGTACACAAAGTAACAATCACAGTAATTTCTAACAACTAAAAGAGCCTTCTGCTCTGTCTGTTCACTTCAGAGTCTCAATCTTGTCTCATGTCAGTTATTTTCGCTGCACAAATCATGAGTAACAGTCAGTCTTCTGCCATATGGGCCTTCTTTGGCCCTCTGCCTGTATGTTGAACCCCCACTGATCTATTCTATCCTCCTGTTGCTCCCCACAGGTGATGGTATCATGGCTGCTGTGTTCACTGAGCTGCCCTCCTAGACTCCCCCGTCACACAGACTCGCTAAAGCCTGCGCTGCCGTAGGATCTGCTCAGACACAGACGCTCAGCGCACCACGAGCGTGCGGGATGACAACCTCCCATCTTAATGGCCACGTCGCCGGGGAGGGAGGAGGAGGAGGAGGAGGAGGAGATGAAGAGCTGAGGGGAGGACAGCCGCATCGGGAAATGGCCGTGGACTGCCCGGGAGAGCTCGGCAGTCGGACGTTACCCGTCCGAAGATCGGCACAGCTGGAGAGGATACGGCAACACCAGGTATGTGCATCCACAGGTTCTTTCAGCTGGGCTGGCTGTAGGCGTGATGGTGGCAGGAGTCACAGGTCACCAACAGGTCAGAGGTCCTTCAGGAAGTTACAGGGAGGAGGGAGCACAGGCTACAGCAGGGAGACAAAATGTTTGTTACATGTAGTGGAGAATGCGTTAAAAAAGGTCTGTCAGCAGTATAAACATATAGCAGCTTCACTACAAAATGATCCAAGGTGATCTGAACCAGCTGTAACAGTAGCTTTTATGAAATAAGAAGGTTTTAAACCTGATCCTGAACTGACCCTGGTTGTTATGAACTTAGTAAGAATTTTAAATTCTGTTCTAATGTTATTGGTACATCGTCATAAAGATGAATAATAATAGTTCAGTCTTGAATAACAAATGCATAGGTTTTTATATGGAATTTTGAGCCAACACATTCCTGACTCGAGAGACATTACACAGGTGAAAGAAAGCAGTCCTGCACTCTTGTTTAACGTGGGAGTGGAAGGATAAGTCCTGTTCAAAGAAGACTCTCAAGTTCCTCTCAGTAGTGCTGGAGGTCAAAGTAATACCATTAAGTTTGACTATATCTCCATCCCTGTTTAGTCTGAATTCAGGAACAGAAAACTCTCTTCGGGTTGGTGGAGCATCAAGCATGTCTGACTGCTGCTGTTTACTAAAATCCCATCAAGCTTTTTACTGAGTCATGCTTTGTTGTTGTTTTTATCGAACAGTTTTAACATTTTTTTTTTAATGTATGACAAAATGAAGAAGTCAGAAGTTCTAGGAATTTTTTATTGATTTGAATGCTGTTATTTTATGACAGTCACTTGCCACATAATTTTTAAGACTGCATGTTGATGACGCCTTTATCTGTGTGTGTGTTTTAGGAGGACCTTCGGCGGCGTAGAGAAGAAGAGGGTCGCCAACTGGATCTGAACGCCTCGCTCAGACTCAGGAAGCTTTCCCAGAACCCTCACATCGGGATCGACAACCCCACATTCCTACAAGACACATACATACCGCAGCAGCCGGCGCTTGGCAGCCAGCAGACGCAGCCACCGCTGGGTAAAAAGAAACACACACACACACACATCACACACTGTGTGAAACAGCACTTCATTTTGTAAAGATTTGAAGGAAAAAACGGACAAAGTAAGAGATTCAAGTGCAGTTGGGGGGGGGGTTAAGAAATTCAGGAGACAGGAAAAAAAAAAAAGGACTGAAGAGAGTGAAAGTGAGGAGATGAGAAGAGGGAGCGAGGAATGCGAGGAGGACATATCTCCCATCAAGGGAGGGAATTCCTCAGGGAGGGAGAGAAGCACACGAGGGGAGGCACTCCGGGGCGACTTAATTAAAGCTGTGTTTGTGGGGGTGGCACTGTTGACACACACAAACAGGAAGACACAGTGTAGAGTGAGGAGAAAATGAAAAGCAAGAGTCAGGACAAGCAGGCAGGCCGCCTCCCGCTGACTCCCTCTGAGCGTCTGAAATCCGTCCGATTCGGATCCCATTCACCGAACGCTCCCTGGTGTTTTGTGGTTTTTCCCAGCGTATCCCTGTTTACTGATGCGGCGTGTGTGTGTTTTTGGCAGAGTTGGATGAGCTGCTGCTGTCGCTGAAGCAGATCCGCGGCTGCCTGACTGACCAGCAGAGTCAGAATGACATAGAGCTGGTTCTTGCACTACTAAACAAGGTAATTTAGAAGGAATTAGATGGAAAGAGCCTCCAGTCGCTCCAGAATTGTAGTAGTTTTCAGAAACTCTCTGACCTCTGGAGGTAGAGAGGACTTTAAAAAAGAGGCCTCCATGACAACGGGGGCCTCATAAGACTCCTCTGAAGGAAAACAGGCTGCATTGTTTGCTCATGAATGTTTCTTTTTTCCTAAATTATTAATCTTTATTTGAAAGCGATGGATGTTTTATTGAAGAAAAATTTGAGAACAAATGTTTTTCATGTTTAAAGGTACAGTGTGTTGGACTTGCATTGTTTTGTCGCCTGTTGCTTCTTTTTTTCATGCTTGATAGGTGGCGCTATTCTTAGTTGTTAATGCAAGTGGCTGTTTGGATCTATAAGTAATAAAAAACATCACTGTCTTAGCCAGATACCTTTTACGCTTTGAATCAAATTACTTCCAGAAATGTACATCAGGCTAAAGAGAAAGATGAAGCTGATTTTTTTTTTTTTTCCATCACCGTTGTGGGTGTAGGAATGGAAAACATGCTCATACTGTAAGTGTGTGAACTGAGCTTCTCTCTCCCATCTGCAGTCTGACTTCCAGTCGGCGCTGAAGGTCCATAATGCTGTGGCTGCCAGCATGCACCGGCCGTCTCCCCCATACCCACACACACAGCAGGCACTTCCTCTGGCCATGGAGGTAACACACACACACACACACACACACACACACCTGCCCTTTGATTTCACTTTTACTCCTGCTTTGATAATACTTTGGCCTCTTTATCTAGTTGTCTAAAATGAATGTGTGTCAGTTTGAATACTGAGAAGCATTGTTCACCATCAATTAGGCCTGAAACACTCGAGATTACAGGAACACATGGGCCTAAAGTTCATGCACAACTTTTACACTATTCAGATTTTTTTGAAGTGACTGATTGAAAGCAGGAAAAAGAGTTAAATTGTTCTGACTGCTAGATGACAAGTTGTGGAAAAACGGGGATTTTCCAGTCAAACTAACATCCATGGTGCCCGTATGATCAGTGCCGCAATTATATCCCGGCTCCTGTGTGGAGCTGGCTAGCTGTCAGAGCTATTCATGGCTCATTTCAGTGGAATCTCATTATAAGCAGCACATTATTTGTGCTCCGCGTTGGCATCTCCGCCCCCTGCCCTGCATTTGGCTTCGACAAGAGAAAAGCTCCCGGTTCACACTGTACTCCTAGAAACACGTTCCTTTGTCACACTTAATGAAGTGGAAAAGTAATGAGGAGGAATATAAACTGCCACAACGGGCAGGATTATTTGAGGATCTCTTGGTTTCAGATGCACGTCGCCGCTGCTCTCCTCTCGCTCTGTGTTTTCAGACATTTCCAGGCCAGGTAGCAATTCAAGAGAACTGAAATCCCACTTTGAATGAGGCATGTTTTAGGTCAAATGTGTGTTTTATTCCTCCTTGTCATATTCATTTCTACAATAAAAAAGAACAGAAAATAAGTGGAGCTCAGAAAGCGTTCGTCTGAATGCTCTGTTATTGAAAATATTCCAGTAAAGATTGCCATTTTATCGTAGGAACCTGTTTTTTAAGACTCAGCATGTCACAGGTCTGTTATCAACGCTGGGTGGAGTAAATTCAGTCAGAGATGAGATTGATGTCAAACTTCAGCAACTTGCTGCTACATGTTAGCAGACAGAGTGCTGCTGAAACGACTCTGGATATGGAGCAACCACAAGAAAGCAGCTTTTATAGGGAGGGAGGAATAACGCCACAGAAAGCAGCTGAAACAGCCTGTTTTATATATGCGTGTTTTTTAGGTAATTTAATTTTGTACAGATTTTCTGTTGGGAAACCCAAATCCTGAACTCCAATGCTGACCATTTTTATAGATTGTGCACAGTTGTGCACATTACAGCTTCAGATAAATAGGAAGTGTTACTAAAACAATACAGCAGCATGACTGTAGATGCTGTATTGTAGATGCTGTCCTGTAACGCCATCATGTCGTTTGCCGTTGCCATGGTTTCAGGTCAGGAATATCATCCAGACAAGTCACAGTAAAGAAGGACTCGAACTCCACAGCCTGCTGTCAGACATCCACATCCAGGTACACACACACACACACACTGCATCTGTCTTTCTGACTAACGAATCTCTAACTTTAGCGCTGATCCCTCGACGCTCGATTGCACGTGATCCGATCATCCAGCTGAGCGGCGCTCGTGTGTGTTTTACAGTCGCTGCTCCTGGCCCACGACAGCGTAGCGGAGACGGAGATGCAGCCGGAGTCGCTGCCCGCTGAAGGAGAAACGCTCACGCAGTGGGGAGGAGAGACGGTCAAGATAGTCCGCATTGAGAAGGCCCAGGACGTCCCACTGGTGAGTCCAACGCGGCATGCCGAAGTTTAAATAAACCAGCTACAGACGCTGATTTAGGGTGAAGATCAAAATGTTTCTACATGGTAGAAGTTTATACTTCTGGTCTATCTCTGTTAAATTACTGATTACTTTGTGGAACATTGTGTCAAAGTAAGACTCTTCTACTCTCCTGCAACAAGGACAAGGTTCGGGTGAAGCTCGTCTTTGTATCTGTTTTTCTGTTTTGTTTTGTTTTGTTTTGTTTTTTTCCAGAATATCGGACTCTTAACTAAAGCCAGTTTCTTTCAAAACACATGTCAGACACAAGGTCCTGACAGGACTCTGTCTGAATATCAGAGGTTGCAATGCCCTGCCACAATCAAGCTGCTGATAGTTTCCATATGAATGACCCGTGAACGCTTACGTCATTTTTCTCAATGATTAATTACCTTCAAAGTATTAAAGTATATCTGCTAAATTTCACTTTTTCAACAGTTTAGCTGATTCTTTTTGTCCTGCAGGGGGCGACCGTTCGGAATGAGATGGAGAGCGTTGTGATCAGCCGGATCGTCCGGGGAGGGGCAGCCGAGCGGAGCGGCCTTTTATCTGAAGGAGACGAAATACTGGAGATAAACGGCATCGAGATCAGAGGGAAGGACGTCAACCAAGTCTTTGACATTCTGGTAAATGGAGCAGCTCGGTTTGACTCTGAAAGGCAATCAGTGACACAGAAAAGTGCCAGTCGGAACGCTCAAGAAAGTGGTTGTACCATTGGAGAGCTGCAGGACTAGCTTTGCCATTAGCAAAAGCTTTTATGTTACAGATACTATTTCACTGAACTCCTGTTTACCAGAAGAGGAGCACCTCATTTAAGTAATTTTGAGTCCTTGGCAGCAACGCCAAAGTTGTGTTTTCATGCGACAATGAAGAAATAAGGAGAACTTTCATTTTATTAAATAAGTACAAGATTTCTTTTTTTCTGTGTCATCCAAAATAGCTAAACTTTTAGAGAAGTAGCTGCAGTGGTAACCTTTTTGTAATATGCTTCTTATTATCAAACTGCTACAAATGTTTCACTTCTCTTCTCTGTAATGTTCAAAAATGAGAAAAATTGTGAGCTGAACAGCTTCACTTTTATACGAGACTCGAGAGAAACATCTTGCACCGTCGTTTGCTGTTATTTTTATCAACAAGTACGAGCTGTTCTCTCTCCAGTGGATCCTTCAGTACAGACAAAGTGGGAATTGGGAATTATGTTTATGACTGCTGTTTCCAGTTATATGTAAACCGTAAAAGAGCTGTTGTGTTCCTCTGACAGTCTGTGCGTGTGTTTGTGTGTGTTTGTGTGGCTCAGGCGGACATGCACGGCCTCCTGACCTTTGTGTTAATTCCCAGCACTCAGAGCAAACCTCCTCCTGTCAAAGAGTCTGTGGTGAGTGCCCAGTTCCCAGCATGCCCAGAGATGAGCTAAACAGAGCGTCCTCAATGAAAGACAAAAGACGCCGTCTGTGCCTTAACAACTCCCTTTTTTTTTTTTTGCTGTTTGTTGTCGATCACTCCTCAGGTGCACGTCAAAGCACATTTCGACTACGACCCCTCAGACGACCCTTACGTGCCGTGCAGAGAGCTGGGCCTGTCCTTCCAGAAAGGAGACATTCTCCACATTATCAGCCAGTCGGACCCCAACTGGTGGCAGGCTTTCAGGGACGGGGACGAGGACAACCAGCCGCTGGCTGGGCTGGTTCCAGGTACGGCTGCCGCCCGCGTTCCGGCTTCTTCTTTTTGCTGCTGTTTGTTCCCTCTCATACTCTGTGTTTCCTCCTCAGGGAAGAGTTTCCAGCAGCAGAGAGAAGCCATGAAACAGACGATAGAAGAAGACAAGGAGCCTGAGAAGTCTGGTCGGTTTGGCCTTGTGCCGCTGATACCCTCAGTTTTGATTGTCACGGAAAAGCATCCAGTGTTTGATGCCGTTGGTCGTGTTGCGTACAGGGAAGCTTTGGTGTGCGAAGAAGAACAAGAGGAAGAGAAAGAAGCTGCTGTACAACGCTCACAGGAATGACGGTGCGTCCTGACGCTCAACAGTTTCTCATCCATTACACTTGAACCTGTGCTTCTGATTGCTTTACTCCTTCATCAATCTTATTTATTTTATTCATTTGCTTAATCTGCTGACCTTTGTGTCATTGTTCCTAAACAGTGACAGTAAATTCTGGTCTGATTCTTCTTTATCTTTGTATTTCAAGTTGAGGTCAGAGCTCATTTTATCTTGGCCTGTGTCAGGACACGTCTGCGTCAGAGGGGTGTTGGTCTTTTTTTGTTTATTGCCCTTTGAAGGGGATTTATGAATGAAAAGGTTGATATTAGGAGTCATTACCAGGTGTTTTCTCGTGTAGAACACATGATGGAAGTCTCTCATGAGCCCGAGTCCTCTTTTCTCCCTCTCTGAGGTTTACATGAGTTTTTTTTTTTTTTTTTTTTTGTGTGTGTGTGTGTGTTCTCCGGTCTAGATCTTGACAATGAGGAGATCCTCACCTACGAGGAGATGGCGCTGTACCACCAGCCAGCCAATAGGAAGCGGCCCATCGCACTGATCGGGCCGACCGGCTGCGGGCAGGTGGAGCTTCGGCAGAGACTGCTCAACAACCAATCAGATCGCTTCGCCGGAGCCGTACCTCGTAAGCGTCTTACACACAGGAACAGAGGACAGATCATTCAGTGGACTTGTGTGTAAACCAATGTGTGTGTTTGTGTGTGTGTTGCAGACACGACACGGAACCGCCGAGACGGCGAGCTGAGCGGTCGAGACTACCACTTTGTTTCACGTCAGACTTTTGAGGCGGAGCTGGCCGCTGGTAAGTCTCCTCACCTCTCGTCCAATTTTGTTTCCAAACAGCTCAGTTGAATGAGGGAAACGCTCTCTGTGTCTCAGGGAAGCTGATCGAGTCTGGAGAGTTTGAGAAGAACCTGTACGGGACGAGCACGGACTCGGTGAGGCAGGTCATCAACACTGGAAAGATCTGCGTGCTCTGCCTGCACACACAGGTGTGTACACTCCCGGCTCCAGCCACGTCCACACATACGAACACACACACACACAATGGGATTACAGCTTCAGTGTGTGTGTGTTTTCGCAGGCTCTGAAGGTGCTGCGGAGTTCGGACCTGAAACCTTACATCATCTTCATCGCTCCGCCTTCACAAGAAAGACTCCGAGCTCTGCTGGCGAAAGACAACAAGAACCCCAAGGTTCCCTCCACTGCCCGTCTCTGTCTGCGTCCACGGCGCTAAAAGATCCTGCTGATAGAGCAGCAGAATGACTTTCAGTGTGTCTATACTGAGAATTTACTGCATATTTCAGTGTGTGTCTGCATTTATTTGTATCAGTATGTTCCTGCAGAGACCTGCAAATCTACTTCTGTAAGATCAGACATTTACACCTTCAAGTCTCAGACAGACGTCTTTCCAAACACACACAGATGAAAATACACTCTTCACCGCTTTGGCGTCACTGATGATTGCCGTGTGTGTGTGTTTCCGTGCAGCCCGAAGAGTTGCGTGACATCATCGAGAAGGCGCGGGAGATGGAGCAGAGCTGCGGTCACCTGTTCGACGCGGTCATCGTCAACACGGACCAGGACAAAGCCTTCAACGAGCTGCTGCGGCTCATCAACAAACTGGACACTGAGCCTCAGTGGGTTCCCTCCTCCTGGCTGCGCTGAACGCAACACACACACACACACACACACACTCACAGTGGCACACGCCAGCGGGAGAGCAGAGCCGCAGAGGCCCCACCCACTGCAGGCACGCCCCGCCACAGGTTAGGTAAAGCAGACGCTGAGACTCAGCTGGGAAGGAAAACTGTACGATTCTTCAGTGTTATTACAAATAAGATGGAATATTAGGCCTCTTTTTTTTTTCCTTTTTTTTTTTAGAAAAACGTCACAAGAGAATCATGATGTTTCCAAAATAAGTCAGGAGAAGAAAATGTGTCATGATTCTAATGAAAAAAATGTGAAAGTGACTGATGTTGTACTCCTATGTGACAAAAGTTAGATTGTTATTACTTCATGGAGCTGGCTGAGCTTCACTGTTTTCCTCCCTTAAAAAAAAACCTCAGAGCTTCATCATTAACCAGTCTGACCCGGTGACCTTTGGCCTTTCTCTTGTGAGTCGTTGGGAGAAAAACAAAGTCCGCCGTTTGATTGATCTCCCGCTTCCAAACACGTCCATCACGTCTCTCATAAGTTTTCATTTCACAAAACTACAGAGCGCCTCTACTTCCACCTCTTGTCTCTGTAGTTCTCTGAATAGGACATTATTTTATCAGTATACATTTATCTGTTAACATTCAACTTGTTTCAATCACAGAATTCAACATTTCAGTCTTTGGATAAATGATCAGTTTAATTTACTCTGATTTCTCTGAAAATATACAAAAACTACATAAAAAAAAAAACAGAACTATGTTCATATAGAAGGAGACTGTTGTTGGTTTTATTGATTCAGCACTTAAGTTTTCATAATCCTCAGATTAAAACAGCATATTTGTAATACTGGCTGATAATATGTTACACTGTAATTAGACACCAGCCTCACCTGTATCCATGTTGCTCGGAGCGAATGAAGCAGCCCGAGCCAACAGACAAAACTCGCCGTTTAAATCCCCCCCCTTTAGGGAAGAAAAAGTCTCCTTTTAGGACTGATGGATCCGCTGATCCACCTTTACTCTCCTTCCTTTGAGTCTCAGAAGCTTCCTGAACGTGCGACGTCTCCTGTGCGATGATCTGACCGCTGGCGCCGTGCGCGCTCACTGTGTGCGCCGTGCTGTCTTCATGCAGCTGTTATTAGCCTCACAGCTGCCACATCTGGACCTGGATTACCGATGTTTTCCTGTTGTTGTTTTTTTTTTTTAAAGTCGTCAGTTACGTTGGGCCTTCGTTTGTTTGTTTTTTTTAACCCTCTGATCATTTCAATCCTCTTAAAGTTGTTTGAATCTGTGTGAAGTTTAGATTCAGGACTCTTTGATTTAGCTTTTTTTTTTTTTTTAAATGGTGGCTTCAACTCCTGTCTTGACTGCAGATTTCCCACAAGCCTTAAACAATACAAGAAACTCACTACAAAAATCAGCGATTATGCATCATGTGCCTCCATATTTGTCATTTTTGAAGAAGTAGCTATTAGGCCTCCGACGACGATAAATTGTGGAACTCACACACTGTTTTAGTGCGCATGTAGACGTGCACACTGTGCCTGTTTATTCCCACGGAGAACCCTCAGTACCGCCGTGCTTTAGCGTCAGCCGCCGCCCCTCCTGCAGGGGGCGGCCTGCTGACGCTGCACACAAAACACACACTACAACAGAGACCACTGACCTGTGCAGGTAAACACTAGCTGTAGATTATTGTTGTGCTCCCGAAGGCCACTCGAGAACGGATGGATGGATGTGTGTGTGTGTGTGTGTGTGTGTGTGTATATGTGTGTGTGAGTGTGTCTGTCTTTGAAGACAGAAAAGTATTATTATGACCTGAAGTAGACCTGACACCGTATCACTGTCATCACTGTGTAGAGCATTTATATATTTGTAATATTTAAAATAGATTTATGAAGTCCAGAGTGCACCGATAGAAGCGAGGGGGGAGGGGGAATTGGGGGGGGGGGGGTGGAATTAACTGCATTGAATGTAAAGTTAATTGATGCCACTTGAAGTCACTTCTTCCTGAGAGAAAACTTCTTTTTTGTATGGATATTCACAATGAATAAAGAAATAGATGATTGATAGAAAGTCGACGACTCTGTGTTGTTTCTTTCTTCAAAATGAGTTACGACAAAAAAATGGCAGTGTTGAATATGTGGAAAAACAAATACAAATAAGTAATTTTCTTATTCTAAATTTCTACAACAAAACTGACAAAATTATGCATAGAGCTTAATATAAAATATCAAAAATAATATTGAAAAGCTAAATTTTAGTTACATTTCATGAATGTAATTACATTATTGTTAAATTGATCACAATTACATTCAATTTCAGGAGTCCCAATAAATACAGAGATGATATGGAAACATTTAATAACTTGTAATATTGAGAATGGATTTGAAAGATTTAGAATGAAAACATTGGAATACTGAGAAGCATAGTTCATAAAGTTAATCATCAAAATAACCTTTAAATCATTGAGAATAATGTCAAACTATCAAGAATTACACAAGATGTGTGACAAATGCCTTTTTAAAGAGGGGTATTTAAAGTTGATTTGATTTAAAAAATGACAGTACTGTTTAAACAAGTTGAAATGTTCTTGGGAAAAAAATACAATTTTTAGACTTAGGATTAGTCAGACAAATGTATCTAAAAAATAATGTTGGGAATTGAAATATGAAATCTAATTGCTAAGAAAACAGTTACAAATCAAGTGAAAATGTAGAAAAAGGGTGTAGTCTAATTAGAAAGAGAAACTGGTAAAAGTTACTTTATGTATAATACAGATCAGAATTTTATCTTGTAGTAACACACACCCACCACTGAGCGTCGCTGTCCCCCACATTATGAACTCCACGCGTGAAGAGGTCACAGAAAAGTTTGAAGAGCACGATCCCGTCTTTGTGTTTCTGTTTCCTCTAACTTCTGTGTGAGATCGTGATCCTGCAAGTTTGCATATGTGAAACCTGCTCACGCTGAATCTTTTGTACGGCGCGGATTTGAAAAGTCAAAAGGATTAGAAATGTGTCGACACTCTGGATGAACAGCAAACTGACACGTAACGTGGGAAAGCACCAAGTTTTAACTCCAGCTTAATCATGTCGCAGCTGCTAAATCTCCATTTCACAACATGAGATCAGCGACTTCTACTTTGCATGTGGCCTTTAGATGTGAGCTGATCTTTGGTTTCTTTTTCAACATGTTTGAAGACCGATCAAAGAGTATACAGGTGGAGTGGGAGTGTTCCCCACCGGTCATGTTTGTGTTGGCTTTTTACAGCAAGGCCACGTTAAAGCGATTTTTTTCAAAATGACCCAAATATAAAATAAATAGCACGTGATGGATGTAGAGTGACAATCACATCGACAGTCACATGCTTACTGCAGCTACCCGTAAATCCATCTGTTAAAAAAAACAACAACAACTCAAGAGCAGGAAGTTATATTAACTTTGTGTCTGTCTTGTAGTAACACATTGCATCTTGAAGTGAACTTTTGGATTGCCTTTGCACTTCCCTAAAATTGAAAAGTTACAGGAAAAAACAGCATCCAGTGTTAAGGAAAAGAAAAAAAGCAGGTAATGCTTGGGCCTTTGTTTTTAGAGTTTAGATTTGTTTAACTTCATTGTTGACTGTATCTTTGCAACGTATCTTTGCAATACATGAAAAAGTTGAAATCTCTTGGTCAATTCTCATCAAAAAATAAAACAACAGGCAAAACATATTTATCTTTATGCTTTAGAAACTGAAGTTGCTCAAAAGCAAACACCGTTGAGCTGAGAAGTGGGCCAAAAAACAATGTACAAAACGTACAGGTGTTGTGATATATCCATGATAAGCAGTTAAATAGCTAATATGTTACTTACAAGATTTCAAAATGATGGTTTAAAAATCTGAATGACTTTGATTTCTATTTATTTGCCTGAGATAAAGTGAATGCTGGTTGGATACATTTATATTGAGTAAAGTTTGAAACTTGAGTATGACATTTCACACTATGTTTCTCTCAAGAAAAATTCAATTCAATTGTCAAAGATTTTGATCGAATTTAAAACATTTTCTCAATGGTGACCTAATCCTGGTTTTATTTTCATCCCATAGTTCATTTTTCAATTAATCAATTTCAAATAATAATTTTCTACATGTTTTGCTGATAGGATTTTATCATTGGGCTAGGCATCATTTAATTTAATTTAATTTAATTTAATTTAATTTAATTTAATTTAATTTAATTTAATTTAATTTAATTTGATATTTTGAGTTATTGAATTGTCTTGCACCTTCTGTACTCTTTGATTGCTTGGCTTGTACGTCACTGACGTCACAGAACCACAGTTCCTACATCGTGATTGGTCGGTTCACACCATAGGCGGGAATCATGTAGCTACGTCACCCGATTGGTCAATTATGCTGTCAGTCAGTCGGACTGCACGCCCCCCCTCCCCCCCACCCCCCCAGCCCCCGTTCTCACAGTCAGGTTGATGGAGACAAGTAAAAGAGGGAGGCAGAGAAACGCCGAGTGGATGTAACAAATAACGGACAAAACTTTTGTATTTTTTAACACTCCTCAATTTCCTCTCTGGAGTTTTTTGCTCCTGTTTTGTCTTTTTCTTTGGTAATTTCACGGCGGTCTCGCCGCTTTACGGTTCGAGTCGTGTATCCCTGGCAACACGATCAACTGTCCCTGAGAAGTTTGGATCAAGTGTTTCACCGACAGCCGGAAATTTTTACCGGATATTAACCCGCCACGCTTAACGGAACCGAGTCTGCGGGGCGACGCGGCGAATGTGGACGTATTTTTTTCTCACTTTCAACTTTTTTTTTTCTTTTCCCCCCGGAGTTTAAACCGAGTGGGAAACGGGACGGCGCGAGACAATAGTGGTGCGTGAGGGAGAGCGAGCTCGTGCAGAGGAGGAGGCGGAGGAGGAGGTGGGGGGGATCGATGCCTCGCGGGGGCTTTGTTCTGTCCCGTGTGGTGACCTCCCGCGAGCCCGCCGCGGATATCCACCCGATCGACTTGATGATCGATCCGTGATCGAGCGTCCGGCAGAACTTCAGCATGGATGTGACTCTGTCCGAGTTGCTGGCCACCTTCATGGAGTCGCCGCTGGTGGTGTGGGTGAGTGGAGGGTGGGGAGGGGGGTGGTGGTGCACACACACACACACCTCTGCTCTACACTCAGGTGCATTGTTGTGACTCTGTCACGATGCATTTAAATTTTAAAAAAAAATCATACCCCCCCCCCAAGCAAAAGTTGGATCTCGTGCAGAATGTAAATAAACAATAAATGCATTGATGCGCAAATCATACCAACATCTTCCACGTGGAATCCAAGAAATCTAGTGACAAAAAAGTACCCCAGTAAAGATGAAATAAATAAATAAGTAAATAAATAAATAAAAGTTGTGTACACAACATATAAGATGAATAACCTGTCAGAAGGACTGTGTAACAATTTGTAAAGAATTTTCGTTTCATTAGCTATTATTGTTCTAAAACTGTATATGATGGCCATAAATAATCTCAGGTTGAATTGCAACTAAAACAGACATGAATTTGAATTGCCGACCACTGCATGGACACAGATCATCTGAAAACCACTGTCGGTGAACACATTTCACCACTATATCCACAAATGAAAAAGCTGGCAGTGGAGAGAGCAGCGTTGTGGATCCAGGCATCTGGAGGATGAGCTCAGCTGAAAAGGAGAGGTGGTTGGATGAGGAGACACAGTTGGAAGTCTCAGCTGGAGGTCGTCCACTTCATGGGTTTAAACGCCCTGATCTGAGATGGTATCTGGATATAATCTGGATGTATTCCGACAAGGGTTTACAAACTTCTTCGTAAGCCTTTAATTTTGCAAACTCTTGATCTTGTTGATCTCCTTAGCATCGATATACTGTTTCTTCTTCCCTAATAAAATGAGGTTATAAACAGATCAGATTATTCCTGCAATCAGATCATGTAATAGTGTTATTGATTGCTGGGATAACCATATTTTGCAATAAATACAAACCCCTAAGAATGTAAAACCTTTATCAACATTGTTTTATATATTTACTGTGTTTGAAGACATGTTCGCATCTGAAGAAATGTATGGCCCTTGTTATCAGTTCTGACCTTCCCGCAGCCCGCTGTTGGCAGTTTGTCTGTGACAGGTCGCAGGTCAGTCAGCGGGTTATCGATCTCCTGCGACGTCCTGTTTCCGAGTGACCTCACATCCCGCGGACCTGACCGCTCTGCCCTCTTTGTGTGACACCGAGGACTCTCTCTTTCACTTCTTTTCACTTTTTATTCGTCGTTGCACACCAGGGAGTCAGTCGCCTTCACTCTGTCGGTGAATTGAGACTGATCAGACAGTGTGTATCTTTGTTAGGAGAGCTGCCGTACATGCCCTCCCGGGCCGTTTGCTGCAGAGTGGAGCAGCCACAGATCAGACTGTGGCCATGCTGGCAGCTTCCAGCTGCGTCGCTGTGTGAGCCCGAGCAGGGCGTTCCTCAGCACGACTCTCAGGAAACCCCCTCAGAGTAAGTAGAGGTTGAGGAAAAATGCTGCAGATGGCATTTTAACTGCAGGATATGTCGAATTTGGCCTGCTGGAATTCAGAATAACCGTCAGCCGAGCATCACAGCGGAGCTTTGGTGTCATTCTGACTCGATTTTGTCACAAGCAAAAAATGTCCCAGCAGAAAATGTGTTTTTGTTGTTGTGACAAGTAAAAGAGATTTCAGGTACGCTGAGTGAACTCTGGGATTCCGTATGAAAGCTCTTTTTCCCCGGAACACCCACCAGATCCCGGCTCTGAGAGCATACTCACTGGATTAAAGTGAGGAGGAAGACGTGTGGCGTCACCTTCCTCCAGAGAACCTGCTTTTATCTCCTCAGCTGGATGAGTTTTAACTGAAACACAGAAGCAGTGCTGCCTCCCTCCAGGAACCTCTTACTGGTTTGATTCAATCATCCATCGTTGAGTCTGAGCAGCCGTGTGACGCTCAATGTTGCATTGTTGTCTTCACCAAATGACCAAAATATTGATGTAACCACCTTGTTATGAGGCTGCACACAGATTTGATGCTACTAGTTGTGTGCGTTTTATAAGCTCGCGTTGATCTGTGTTGTGGGGAGAAAAGTTTGAACGCTGTCTTGGATCTCCAGGTGCGGACGCTGGGCCCGTTGAGCTCCCACGGCGACGCGGGCTCCGAGGACCGGGTCAACATGTTCATGGAGCTGGTGGACGGCGTCTTCCTGCACAAGATCATGACGCACATGTAAGTGGCGGCGGCGCTGCCTTTCATCAGCCTGTGTGTGCTGTCTGGACCGGGTGTATAAAGCAGTGTGCAAGTTAATCCAGTGCTTCCTGTGTGTGTCTGTGTGTGTGTGTCAGCTCAACCACATCCTCCTGACTCGCTCGTTTCAGGTCGCAAGCGTCACAGCCAGATGTGCTGCAGAGGGTGAAACTGAACTGAAGCGAGACCTGAAGTCACTCTGTGGCGGCAGTCAGGAATTCCGCTGCAGATCTTATTTTTAGGAAGGACCTTGTAGAGAAACGTGTGTGTGCTCACCTCAGGAGCTTTGTTGGCCTGAAGTCGGTCCCTCCTGTGTAGCTATAGCAACTTCCACCCACTGCTTAAGACTGCACTCCGTATCAGTGTGTTTGTGGGAACTGTTGCCCATTCATGAATCAGTCATTGCTGTAGTTGAGTTCCTGCGTCGGCCCCTCGTGGAGCTGTGCTCATGGAGGCCAGGCGGCCATCGCTGTGAGAAAGACGGTGTGTGTGAACAGGTGAATGTGACTTTCAGAAGGCTGCAGTCATCTAATGCTGTAAATGAAGAAAAACCTTCTCATCGCGGACTCGGGCCTGTTTACGTGACAGCGTTTTGAAGCGAATGACGGGCCAAGGTTGCTCTAAATGTCTTCACAGGTTTTCTGCATATATCAGAAAAAAAAAAAAAAAAAAAAACATGCTTGAATGTAGGAACTTGACTCCTTTAAATCATGCATTTTATTCTGGTGAACAAAAACAGAAAAATGTCAACAAAACCAACAACAACAGTGTGTTGAATGGGCCGCATGCAGGAAGTGATGTATGAAGAGATTTCCTCCCGTTTTGTCTGCATATCCATGATTTGTTCTCACTTTTCATTTTTTGGAGAGAGAATTTTTCCGCAGCATTGTCGGTGCTAACCTCATAACGAGATAAGAGCGAGCATCCTGTTTTCACAGTTCGCTGATTGTCCAGGGGAAGACATGAGTTTCACATAATGAAACACCAGAATGCCATCCATCCACAATATTTCGCTCTCATTTTAATGATTTGGTTATTAAATTACTGAATTAAAGGTCTTCTGATTCTAATCAAAATGGAAAATACCTTTTGATCACCGCATGTCTTTTGCTTTGTGTGGATCACTGAGAGACCGGGCAGATCCATGTGCCGTGCCTCGCCGTGCTAACGTCTCTTTTCTTCACTCTGTGCCTCCATAGCTGATTACTGGGCATGTTCCACTGTGCTGGCCCGCCCGCTCTCACACCGATTTTCACGTCTGTTACTTGTGATAACAGCCAACGGTCTGCCTCGTGTTTCCCATTTATGATAAATCTGAGGTCGTGTAAAGAGGCGACCACCGAGAGCAGATCTTTATTCATTATTGATTTGACAAACATCTTGAGTTTTAATTTTCCTCTTTGAGTTTCAGGATCTAAACGTCAGTGTGAGTCTTGGTCTCTCTGGACTTGTTGACAGTAACTACACTCTAATGTCACCACATTTTTCATTTTGTTTTACTAAAAACCTTTGAGATGGCACCATTTCCAGTTTCAGCAGAACGTGTTGAATGGAGGCCCATCCCTCAGACGCTGCCCCCCCCCCCCCCCCTCCCATATTTGTGTCCCCAATCAGACCACATGTTCAAATGTTAGTTATTGTCTTCAGAAAACAATGATAATCTGGCCATTGTTCTGCGTCGGCTGAAGCGGGGGCCGAGCGATTAAGACCTGTTTCGGGGGGGTTTATGGGAAAGTGGGTTACGGAGGAGGAGGTCAGGACAGAAGAGCCATGAGGAATATTAGAGGAAAGCCTCTCAGAAGGCGTTTGCGGAGAAGTCAGTCAGGGAGGCGGTCAGCTGTTAAATCAGTGCGACCTTACAACAGGCAGGCATCAAGCCGCTCAGGAATTTGCAGTGTTTAGCGTGGCCGTCCAACTGACTCTTGCGTGACATTTTAACAGGGGCTGAAACTGGAAAAGACAGACTTTCCTGAGGAAAAACAAAAAAGAGAAAAGAAAAAAAAAAGCTGTTGGGCTGGCTGCTGCTGTTCGGCTGTTGAAGCCAGTGAAGAGGTGAACGAGGCACCAGAAGCTGGAAGTGGAGCTAAAGAGAGACAGGAGGACACCGAGAAGTTCTACATTGAAATGATCTACATTACTGGCGGACAAGTTTTCATTCCACATGTTTGAACCGCTTTTTTTTTTTTTTTTTTTCAAACATGACAGTTAAAAACTTCAGTGTAACCACAATGTCAAACGTGCATTTAGAGCAGTGTTTTTCTGGCAGTAACCCAAGGTCTGCTGCCTTTAGTCCAACAAACGGAACTGTTCCCATCAGCAGCTTTTCAGAGTTTGAACGTTTTTGAAGAAAACGATTTGTTTGGTCTTTTTTTTTGTGGTAGTTTTGGACCTCAGACTTCTGGCCTGCTGCCAACAGTTATGATGAAATGTTTACTGAGAGGAATGAAGTGAAACGATTTGTTAACTTCAACTCTTTTCAGTCTGAAAATGAACTCGAAATCAACTCTGGAGTAAAACTCGATGCCTCTTGATGGATTCGTGGTGGAAGTTGAAATGTGAGTTGAACTCTAAAGAAGGGGTGGAAGTCGCGAAGCTACCGGTGAAGCCGGTCAGTTAACGTGCGGCTAGTCGGACCCATTAAAACACAAGCGCTCTTGTTTCACAAAATCAATGACTTGTGAAAAAAAAAAAAAAAAGTTGCAGAGAACATGCAGAGAATGTCTTTGTGGCGTTGAGCCGCCTCCCCCGACATCAAACTGACGTCACGATGGTCACAGTGGATCGGCCAGACAGTATAACCCCCCCACGCGCACACACACACACACACACACCCCTCCCCCTCCTCCCACCGTTCACATGCAAATCAGTCTGGCACAGGCTGACATGTGGTGATGTGGGCATAAATCCTTCTCATGCACAATAGTGACTCTGAACCAGGACTCTACGTGTGTGTGTGCGTGCGTGCTTGTGCGTGTGTAACGATCTCTGTCCTAAATAGCCTGAAACATCAATCTAAGCGGGGTGTGTGTGTGTGTGTGTCTCCATAGTGACCCCAGCCCCGCCAATCAGAGGCTGAACAAGAACGTGAACAACGACCTGGCGCTCCGCCTTCACAACCTGACGGTTCTCACCAGACACATCCGAACGTACTACCAGGTATGTACCCACAGTGCCACCAACAACACACACACACACACACACCGGCCTGAAACGGCTGCTGTGTTATTACTGGTATTGCTCCTTTCATGGACGTGTCTGAGTGGCGAGGTGCGACTGTAACCTCAGCTGATAAACTCTGCCTCTGGATCAATGTGCGGCTGTTTCGTCTATCTGATCGCCGTCCATGCCGTCATGTGAAAGTCTTCACATGACGGTCCGGGCGCCGCGAGGACCCCGGAGGCCGACACACAACATCACTACTGCATATGTTCCTAAACCGCCGCAGTTTGAGTGACATCAGTCTGCTGGATTACCGCATTAATGATTAATGATTCTGGATGTCAGTACAGATCACCCGGGAACTGCGTGATCACCAATAATGTGCTGTGATCAATACTGGCCGGAAGCAACACAACCCTCATGATGAATCGCTGCTGCATCTCATTGTGTTGCTTTGGTTGATCAAAGATTGACATTAATTAGTTGAACAATCAGGAGAAGGAACATGAAAATATATGCGCACAAAACAAACACATAATGACAGTTAATCATAAAAATAAAAGAAGAGAAAGTCTCTGGTTCCTGTCTGGGGTTTGGCCTTTGGTTCTTTTCTGTGTGGAGTTTGCATGTTTTCCCCATGTTTGTGTAAGTTGGGATGCCAGCAGGTGATTGTGTTTTACCTGTAAGTGTGAGTGACTATCCTCTGTGTTGGGATGAATTATGCCTGTGTGTGTGTGTGTGTCTCTGTGTGTGTGCGTGTCAGTGATGTAACATGGCCATCCTCCCAAAGCTAATCACCGCCGCCGGTTTGGAAGCATCAGTCCTGCCTGTTTGTGCGTGCATGTGTATGAATCAGAGATAAGGAGCTCAGATGCAGTTGATTTGGCTGAGCTGCTCACACACTCACACACACGCACACTTTTTCTGAGCTCTGAGTCTACAGTATATCCTGATGTTTGTGTATTTCTTGCATGTCAGTGTCGAATACGGTTGCTCACGGAGGATTAGTTGATATTTAGTTCCATGGACTTTTTTTTTTTTTTTTTTTAACTGGTTGAGTTCAGGCCAGTTCATGTTGTGCTGCACGAGAGAGAAGAACAAGTTTTGGGTGTGATGTACATTCTCCCAGCTGACTCAAGAGCTGCATTCATTTTTTTCCCCAGAAGCCTGCAGCTACGTTAAAAGCAATATGATCCTGTTTTAAATGGCTCGTTCTTTGTCGCTCTCATGTTGAAGCTCTTCCACTCATGACCCCCGAACAAAAATGTCTATATGAGCTGTGTGTTACTAGCTTGTTTCATAGATTTGATCATCTTTGTCTTAAATACTAAATTAATGCTCAATCCAGTGTCAATTAAGATGATTTTAGTGATGATCAATATAAAACTCCGTATTTGTAGATGAGAACTATCTGGAAAAATAATCCCTGTTCACCATTAAACTCTCAAACTAAGACAAAGCATGTTGTTGGTTTTAATGTGCCACAAAGAAATCAAGTAATATTAGATTGATCAGGAGTAACATGTGAAGGTCACACAGTGAAGAGCCCCTCTGCTGTGTGTGTGTGTGTGTGTGTGTGTGTGTGTGTGTGTGTGTGTGTGTGTGTGTGTGTGTGTGTGTGTGTGTGTGTGTGTGTGTGTGTGTGTGTGTGTGTGTGTGTGTGTTCTCGTATTTCTATCCTTGTTGGGGCCAAATGTCCCCACAAGGATAGCAAAACGTGGAACGACGTGCCTTGTGGGGACCTTTTTCCGGTCCTAAGTAGGAGAAACAGTGTTTTCTTGACCATGTTGTTGTTACTGAAAAAAGTAAAAGTGCAAAAACATTTCTTTAGGGTTAGGCTTTGTTGTGGTGTGGGTTAGGGTTAGGGTAAGGGTCAGGGTTAGGGGCTAGACATGAATGGGAGTCAATGGACGGTCCCCACAAGGATAGAAATACAAGACTGCGCGTGTGTGTGTGTGTGTGTGTGTGTGTGTGTGTGTGTGTGTGTGTGTGTGTGTGTGTGTGTGTGTGTGTGTGTGTGTGTGTGTGTGTGTGTGTGTGTGTGTGTGTGTGTGTGTGTGTGTGTCTGTGTGTGTGTGTGTGTCTACCAGTGTGTTTACTCTTGGTGAAGTGGGTCATTGTGGGCGGTGGAGAGTTAATCTGTCCATGATGGTTAATCTCCCCAACCTGAAAACACATAACACACACACACACACACACACACACACATTCATATGCATGCACACACTTCTTGCTTTAACATCAAGTCGGCGAGGTATGGCTTAGCATGTGGGCTTGGATTGGCTGCAAGGACTGTATACACACAGACACACACACACACACACACACACACACACACACACACACACACACACACACACACACACACACACACACACACACACAGACAGAGACCTCCAGCTGTTCATACGGAGCCAGGCGTTGGCTTTCCCCTAATTAGATGATGTCCCAGCAGACACACAGGCTGGTCTGGTGAATCCTCCCAGTCTCCCCAGTGACGGAGCCCCGTCGTGTGTTTGTGTGTGTGTGTGTGTGTGTGTGTGTGTGTGTGTGTGTGTGTGTGTGTGTGTGTGTGTGCGTGCGTGTGTGTTAGTGTTACATATGGGGGTAGCGTCTGTCACATCCTCTTGTGTGTCCTTTCTATTGTACAAACCACTGTAACCCGATCCCACAGGCTTCTAACACGGAGCTGTTTCTCCTCTCCACACACACTCCTGCTGGGTTTCCACTCAGCTTCTCCTCGCCGGTCTTTTTCTGAGCAGCTGATGAATCGATCACTTTTTCACTGGGAAATGAAACGGTGACAGCTCAGCCAATAGAAAAACCATTTATCGGTTACGTAATGGCGGCTTCCCATTGTCCTGCCTCACACGCGGCTTTGACTGCAGATGGAACGAAAGAGAACTGCTGTCACAGCTGAACTTTGGTCGCTCAGGACAGACATTTCTCTGATTTTTTTGGACAGTTTGAAGAATCACTGCTGGTTGTTCATTAATCGACGCAGCCGGTAGTTGCGGCCGTGCCTTGTCCCTGGCGGCGGTAAACGTCCAGATTTACTTCCTTGTTGCTGCTCTTGCGGCGTCTGGAGTTGAACGTTTTGACTGTAGATTTTCTTCCGATTTCTCTACTGTGAAATATTTAATCCGCATTGATTGCATCTTTATAAACAAGAAGCATCAATACATCAGTAGTCTTGCCAGCGCCCATCAGATTACAGGTCTCCTTCAGCATTCTCAGCGCATGCGAGTGTGTGTGTTTGTGTGTGTGGCAGCTCTGGCTTTGTAAAGTGTAAAAACTGTCTTTTGTGAGAGCGGTTTTGTCGTTGTGCAGTAACTTAAGCGGAGCTCTCCGTCTCCCTCTCTGCCCTCTCACTTTACCCCTCCTTGGTTACCGTGGGAACTCCAGAACAAAGCCTACATGGGATGTTTTGAACTTCGTATCCTCTGGCCTACTTTGTACACACACACACACACACACACACACACACACACACACACTTTCTTTATTTTGTTTTGTTCTGTTTTTCATGCCTTTTGAGGACATTGCATCGACTTGCATTAATTTCCTGCAGACTAAGGCTTCACACAGTCTCTCCTCTCACCCGAGTCCAGCCGCTGTCTCATCAGGGCTTCCCGTCGTCCCTACAAGGCCCCATCGGAAGCGTGTAAACAAAATCAAGTTAAAACAATGGAAGGGAATACATGGTCCACACATACAGTAACATACATGCTGAACGTCCTCTCCTGTGTGTGTGTGTGTGTGTGTGTGTGTGTGTGTGTGTGTGTGTGTGTGTGTGTGTGTGTGTGTGTGTGTGTGTGTGTGTGTGTGTGTGTGTGTGTGTGTGTGTGTGTGTGTGTGTGTGTGTGTGTGTGTGTGTGTGTGTGTGTGTGTGTGTGTGTGCGTGCTGTGCTGGTGAAGCTAGTCAACAGTTTTATTGGGTTCGACTCACTGGGTGTGTTTTGAAGAGGTGAGGCTGGACTTTAGGTCACCTTTAGATTTTTATCTAACTTTTGTCTGAAAGCGACGCGTTTTGTGCTTGCACAGCCGTCTAATGGTGCTTTGTAGTGTTGTTGAGGTGATCTGCTCCCACCGTACGGCCTGTATAATGGAAACTTGTTTCTTTCTTTTTTTTTTCCCAAGAGAGTTGAAGCAAAATACTTGGTTTTCAAATGATAATCTGGTCATAGGTGGTCATTTGGGGGCTTTTCATTCTCCTTTTCTCAGTAAGTCATTTGAAGAGCCGGTGCTTAGTCGGTGCTCTCGACACTGCTGGTCAACAACCAAGAAGTGTTTATGTCAGTTAAGTGGTGGCAACAGTCCACGCATGCTTCAGCAGATACAAAGGACTGATTTGACTTGTGAAAAAATGGAAGTATACATCTAATAACTAAATAAAATCAGGATGCCAAATCAGGATGTTCGAAATTCTTTCTGAGAAAACACGTGCACTGTCAGAATTACAGCGACCGACAAAAAGTAAGGATGAAATGGATTAAAGAGTCCAAAATTATAGCTTCCACACAGAGATCTAAGTCCAGGGCTGCAGCATGTTTCACTGGCATCAAACGCGGCTTCTTACAGTGAGGTCAGTCACAGCATCTGCTGGTCGATCTCCTCCTTACGATCAGCGCCTCCGGCTACCAAAAAAAATGAAGAGATAACTGGGGAGATATCTGTAACCAGGAAGATAAATTGGAAATCTACCAATGATCTCACTGTCTTAGTGTCTAAAAGAAAGCAAACAATCAGAGTTCAGGTTCATGAAGTTGAGGAAGAGACATGTCTGCTTTGTAGTTCACCTTTTTCTTGTTAGAATAAATGAAATAAAAGTCATCCATTTAAAAACTGCTTTCACTTCTTATGCCTGTCGCACATTAAATAGATTAAAGATTTCCTTTTCATGTTGTGAAGGCAGACAGTGGTGTGTGAAACAGCTCCAGAATTCCACTTGACAGTAGTCAGAAAGTCAAATAATCCAGCCGTGGGGTCGGCAGTGAGAGCAGAAAGTAATCAGAAAAGCAAATACCCGACATCTCCAATGTCTTTATTTGTTGAGTGCTACTTTGCACGTGTGTGTCGGGGATTGCTGAAGGGCTTCGCAGTGCAGTGTAGTGGCTCTCTGGCTTTTGTGGCGTGGCACCAGCTCCACCGCATGTGAATGGATCCAGGGTCTTAGTACATTCCAGCGATTTCTCATTTATTTTACCGCTGGATCCCAAACTGCTCCTGCCTTCACCCTCAGGAAGTGAAGCTTTTGATTGATTAGATGGCAGAACGGCGTTTTACTCATTCAGCTGCTCTGATTGCCATTTGTATCGGCAGGTATGAAAACAAGGCGTGAGAGAAGAAGCTCTCCATCAGTTTTCGAGCCTCGCTGTCAGTGTAGGTGATCAGCTCAACACTGTTTCGGCTTCAGTAAACAGCTAGAGGCTCGCAGGCGGCTCCAGCCATTTCTGGCTAATGGTGGAATTGATGGTACACCCTGAAGTGCTCACTGGCTCATCACGGTGCCAAACCCTGGGAATCGAACCAGTCTCTAAATCCCTCTGAAGTGCAAGACCTTACCACTGCACCGCCATGCAGCCTAACAGAGCCAGAAATTCTGTCAACAACGCAAAATGCTTCAGGAGCTAAAAAGACAGTTATTCTCTCAGAAGCAAACAGCTTTGTAACTCTGCAGTGAAACAAACACTGAATTCTGGTGAGTCAAACACTTGAAACAAATGTGGGTTTGAGTGAAGCAGCCGTTTGGCTTCTTGCTGCTGCAGTGAGAGTTTTCACTGATCTCGTCATTCAGCCGGCTGTATAAAGTTCATCACGCCACACCCAGAACCTGCCCACCTCCTGTCCTGGAGCAGATTACAGCCGTGGACTGGAATCAGTCACTGTGGTGGAGAAAGTTGTGCGTGTGCATGTGCACGTGCGCGTGACTCAGTAAAAGTCCCATCTCCTGTGAACTGCCACCACTTTATTGATCCGGGATTAGAAATATGATCCTGCAGTGTCAGTGGGCCATGGATTTATGCCCTGTGTGTGCGTGTGTGTGTGTGTGGATGTCTGTGTGTGTGTGTGTGTGTGTGTGTGTGTGTGTATCTGGGTCAGTGTAGCAGTGGATATTGATCCCTTGTCAGTTTTAAGTGTGATATCCTGCTGGTGATGTTGCTGCAGGATTGATTTGACCTGCCTCACTATTAAACACGCTCTTACGCAAACTTAACAGAAATAAAAAGAGAACACAGGGCGACTTTTCATTTATACAACATTTTTTGTTTGTCAATAATGCGTTCCACTTTGGGGAAACACTACTAAAATGTTCCTTTTTTTTACATCGCATCCACGTATTGATCCTAATGTTATTAGTTTCCAACAGACTAACAGTGTAAATTCTTTAGTTTGTTTCAATTTACTAAAGTAATGCTCCACGTGATTACAAACAACTCGTGAATGGTGACGAATAAACAATACATTCCACATAGAGAAATGAATCAAAGCAGCCGGTTTCTGATCGCAGTGAAATATAATTCACAGATACTGTGTCGTATTCTTCATGCAGAAGGAGGTGAAACTATAATATAACATTAAAGCTGCTGTAAGTTAGTATAAGCTTTGTTTAGCCGTGATCCTGGTTGGATTCCTCAGCATCCACGAGACCCTCGACTCACCCCAACTGAACTGTCCCAACCTTTGCGCTGAATGGGGCTATTGTACTTATTTTTTTATTATCACAAATGTGCAAAATTACAAATTAAGTTACACTCTTTTTTTTTTTTTTTTTGATAATCATTACTTTTAAAAGTCTTGTTTTTGTAGCTAGTAATGGATGCAATCCATGTGGAGAGAAATGTTTTCGTACCTGTCGGACCAGACAGCACTGAGCATATCTGTGTGTACTTTACTGTTTGAGAGTTTATTCAGTGCTTTTGAGAGTCAGCTATATTTCTTGACCGGTTAAACTTCAAGCCTGCGGGCGGAGCGTCTGTCTTCAAGACATCTGGTAGTCAGCTCACATGTTTAATTCACAATGTACAGTGTGTGTGTGTGTGTGTGTGAAGACAAAGAGCGACTGGCAGGCTCTCACATTACCTATAGTGTATAGAGCAGAGTGTAACATTACCTGCAGGTATTGCACTACCTCCACCCCGGCTGCTGCGCAGTCGTCCTCTGCCGGTCGGCTGCAGCCGGGGTAAGATGAGCGGGGCAGTTATTTGCCCGGTGAGCAGATGACACTCTACACCTGAGCCCTGCGTCTCATTAAGATGCGATTAAACGTGCGCCTCGGCAAAAGGCTGGAAGTGACATGAATGGGCGTTCCCGGTCCGATGGGAATTTGGATGTTTCCCTCCTGTGAGGAGGTGTGTGTGTGTGTGTGTGTGTGTGTGGAGACTGTATTATTGCAGCCACCCCTTCCCTGTTGACAGTGACTTCCCTCCTCACAGAACAAACCCCCCCCCCCTCCCATGTGGCCTCTCTGTAACCTCAGCGTCTTCCTATGCGACCTGACTGCCCCCACCCCCCCACCCGCCGTGTTTCCTCATCCCTGAACTACTTGGCCTGGCAGCCAGATGACATGTTTTGGTAAAGACGGCACCCGCCCGCCTCTTCTCGGCCTCCAGATTATGAGGATTTTCTGAAGCCCGGTCTGCTCGGCCGGTCAGGTGTGTTTTTGGGAGACGGCAGAGGATGTTCAGGAATGGAAAGCATTCCCACCTAGTGGGGTTTTTCTTTCCTGACAGACAGTTTGTTGACTGCAGGGAGTTTCCTGCTGGCTGCTTGCCTGAACACACACACACCCACACACACATGCACATGCTCACGAGTCTGGGTCAGTCACTTGCTGGACTTTGATTGTTTGTTTTCCAAAAGGTGTTGGGATCAAAGTTGAGCAGCTTACATGAAAGTATAGATCGAATGCAGATGTATGCAGACAGCTTGATTTATACAATATGAGATAAATGTAATAACACTTTAGTTGAGTGAGAGGAAGTTCTGACGCACCAATATGCCCGAAGACTTTTGTTTTATTTGGCATAGAATGCAGCATGAAACTAGGTGAAATTTGAAGGTTATCAAGCTGATACTTTTACTGGGTCATGTGATGAAACGGTCCACTGCACCATCTTTTGATACCAAGTGGAATTACAAGGAGCAGCAACCCAAAGACAAAGCCCCCCCCCCTCACTCTGTACATGATTATTTATAGATAGTGCCTGTTTCAATGCCTGAGTGCACAGATATCCTGTTGGTGGACTAAGTTCCAGTTTGTCTTCTCCACTGGAGGACAAACAGCGTCTCCAAATTTAGGTCTGAACACCTGCAGGACTGTGAAGCTGAACAAACAACTTCAACCTCTGCAGATGAGACACACTCGGAAGGATTTTCTAACACAATAAACTGTCTTTAATGTTTATATAAAGCCAGAAAAAAATGAAAAGTCCTGTGAAAAACATCTATTTTTACCTCCACTCAGCTGGAAACTTTACATTGATATTTTTTAGGTATCTGGGTTTGTGGATTTTATCCCAATAATTTTGGAGTTATTCTCAATACGTCTCAACATTTCTTTGCTTCCCTACGTTCACAGGTTTTTAGGGTTTTCTGTTCAATTTGCATTTAAAAGTAATTTATTTGACCCTTTAATGTTATATTTGACTCCTTTTAATTATTTTTTTTTTACATCCTTGTTTGATTTCTCAACATCCAGACTGATTTCATCCCTGGATGGATGAACAAACCCAAACTTGTCCTGTAATTTAATGAACGACAGACATAAACAGACCAGATCAGTGAGACCTGTACAGATGAGAAACTTGAGCAAAGAGAATAAAGACAGCTTTACGAGATGAAAGGAGAATTATTAGTCCATTCTTACAAGAACTTGTAGGTTTTTTTTTATTGAATACAGTCCAAAAATGGGTACGGGAATGTTCCCTATTAACTCAAACATTACTGTGTAATTGACATTTTTTGTAGTAGTTTTATGATGATGTTCCTAATCTAATATCCTCTAAAAATGAGTCTCTAAAATCGAAAGCATTTTTTCTGTAACCTATCCAGTCAGGATTGTTTTCTAGAGGGAAACACCAACCTCCTACTTTCTGCAAAATACCAGGGAGCGGTTCGGCGCTGTCGTTTTGTGTTTCGATCCAGCAGTGTTTGTATTGGCAGAGGAGAGCGTGCCGTGGAAACCTCTGGTGCACACAATAACATTAGATGCCCAAGAGCGTCTGGTCAGGTTCGTTAATGTGGAGCAATTGTGGAAATTCTAATTTGGCTCTGACTGCTCCCTAATCATCCAAATTTAATGCAGAAATCAGAGAAAATCAAATACATCTACATTCTGCAGCTCCCGTATTAATGTGTTTCTCTGAGTTTGACTTCACTATAATGTTGAGTCTTGGTGTATGGAATCGTTTTTCCAATATTCATCACCACACTGTTCTTAAAGACCACAGAATGACACTCATGATAAATCTACACTGCCGATCTCTGACCATTGACGGTTTCTCTCTCTGCTTCGGTTGTTTCTCCAGGAGACCTTACAGCAGCTCATCGTGATGCCGCTTCCCAACATCCTCTGCATCGCCAAGGATCCTCTGTCAGGTATCAAACATTTACACTTCTTTTTGATCAAACTCTGCCTTTAAGTGGCAAGATAGATGATTTCAAACATTGTTGTTGAAGTAAATTATTTGGCGCAAAACCACAATGATGGAAAGTTGAGCATTAGCAGCTCCACCTGGGTGGGGGCAATTTTTACTTTAACAGTTAAGAAACACAAATTTTCTTCATTTCATGTTGCCTGGCTGGTTTTCTTGTTTTTGTTTTTGTTTTGTTTTTTCAGTTCAGAATCAAACTGAAAGATACATTTCGATTCTCCTGCCTTTCTGTTCTTGTACTTCTGTTCATGCACTGCAGCCATAAATAGAGCAACCAACCTGGAAAAACCCCAGTGGAAAAGTTCTCTGAAGGAGATTGTAGCGCCCTTGATGGAAATAAATATCTAGAAAATCAAAGTGTCAAAGCCTTTTGTTGAATTTGTGGTTTTTTTCCTTGTTATATGAAGGAAAATTCTGTTGTCAGAGTTCAGTTCAGTGAGATTCGCAGTGTGTGCACAGCGCTGCCTGAGGAGGCTGCAGACGGAGCCGCATCAGGCTTCAGATCATCCTCACCGTCCGAAGAGTCACAGTGTGACTGTTTATTGTCACATGAATCCAGTTCTGTCATCGAGACTCCACAACTGATCCACAGCGTCTCTCTGTTTTGTTTCCTGCAGCAAAGAGCATGGAGGAGCTCAAAAGGCTTTTGTTGCTGCTGCTAGGCTGCGCTGTACAGGTAACACACACACACACACACACACACACACACGTGCACACGCTGACACGGCCCAGTGTGCCTCTCCCAGGAAGCTTGTGTCTGTGGGTTTTTGCATGTCTGAGCACAGCTGTTGATTGTGTGTCCCGACGAGGAGCAGGGTGGGACTGGATCTGGGTGGGACTTCAAGAAAAAAAAGAAGAAGAAGAAAAAAAAAAAAAACCCACATCAGTGATTTAGTGCAGCGATCACTCAACAGTGTTGTACTACAGTGAAACGAAGGTGTTTGACTGACACAATTAGGCCGTTGAAGCCCGAGGAAATGTTTCAGTGTTTGCGATTGTGCCAGCTCGCTCCGTAACAAGCCCTAAACTTCACACGTGTGGCGACTGAGGAGTTAACAGGGTTACCTGTAATTGCTCAGAAAGTGGTTATTCACCAGGGAAGTGGGGTCGCAGGTGCTTCCTGTGTGTTTGTTTTCCTCTCCTCTCCACCTCCCCCGTGGCTCTGAACCCACCGGGTACTTCTCTGTCTCGTTTCATCTTTCCGCCTGCTTTTACCTCCGATCTCCCCTCCTTCCCTCTTTTCCCTCGCTCCATCTCTCTTTCTGTCCCACCTCTTTTTGTCTTCCTTTCCCTACCTATACTGGTTCGACTGGTTTCCGAAAAAAGCCACGAGGGAGCAGTGAGTGGGGAGACGGAGGGAGAGAGGGAGGGAGGGGTGATTAAAGTCACACGGAGAGCCTGCGAATGACTCAATAAAATGTTCATATCGAAGATCTTTGTTGTATTCCTCTACTGTTCCAATCACATATTGACAACATAATACAACGGCTTTTATTTTGATGTTGCCAAATATGAGTTGTTTGAGTGTGTTTTCCCCCGTCTGTGTGTGTGTTCTCAGTGTGAGCGTAAGGAGGAGATGATCGAGAAGATCAAGCTGCTGGACATTGAGACCCAGGCGGCCATTGTCTCTCACATCCAGGAGGTCAGGAAAGCACATCTCTTTTTTCTTTTTTTTTATTTTGGTAGATCGTGAAAAGGTGAGACATTGACATGATGGTCTGACAGCTTGTAAGAGTGAGCGGAGAAATAATCACCTTATATTAACACACCACCTACACCTACTACTTCAGACATGTGTCTGCTGGTTCATCTCAGTCTAATAACTTTCCAGTGCTCTTTGAGTCCAGCAGACACTTTGAAGAGTTGTGTGACTGATAAAAAAGCTGTATGTAACACTAGTCCAGAGAAACTGCTTCTGTTCTGCCTTGCTCTCGTTTCCAGCATGACATTCGGTGCGTTCCTCCGCGTTGCAGGTGACCCACAACCAGATGAACGTCCTGGACCTGTCCTGGCTGGAGGAGGAGTCGGAGGTGGCTCATGAAGTCCTGGAGCCGCTGTCCCGGAACATGGCTGTGTCTCTGAAGCAGCTCATCGACCAGCGGGACAAAGCCAGCGAGGTACAAACAATTAAACAAAAAGAGGCACATGTTAGAAATTAGTGATCTGTTTTAATGTGTTTGGAACTTTTCTCAATCATACTAGGATTAGTTTTAAAAGTTGGCCTGACTTTAATCTGCCTGAAGAGGTCAGGGGTCAGAGTGTGTTCCAGTTGTCTTGGAACTGGGAATTCTTCACACAGAATGATTTCACTTACTTGGAAAACATTGAGTCATCGCGTTCCAGTTAATCACAACTCACAACAACACACAAGTCGGATCACACTATAGTTTATTGAGCCAGCTCTCTCTGAGTCACATCGAGCCCCAAAACCAGAACCGGTCCAGAAAACCGTCAGAAATACGAGTAAAACACTTAAAACAACCAGGGAGTCAACCCAAGTTCTGTTCTCTATTGGAAAACAGTGTAGTTAGGAGATCAGTCCAGCTGTCAGATACAATCCACACAGTGTTTCTCTAGATTGATACACTATTGCTAAGTGCATTGTTGCAATATTTAAGTGGATCATTTCTTTTTCCTCACACACTGTCAGTCGCTAATGCCGCTGCAGTTTGGCTTCAGTCCTACCATAATTTTCTTCCATCCAATCAAATCTCCCGGCTCCTTGCTTGTTGGGGCAGTTCCTCACCACCCATGGAGTATTAGAAGACACAACTCAAAGGCTTTGTTGTTCTCTGGAAACTGGAGTTTAATTATCACTCCTCACAAGCTTTTCAGCTTTTACTTTTATTTTTTTAATGACACACCTGTTGGTATTAAAATAATCGCCCTGCATTCCAGGTCATAGTGGATCTCACCCAGGAGAGAGACTACCTTTCCAGTCAGCAGCCCCAGGAAGGGTGCCGAAACCTGAGCATGGGCAGCCCGGAGCACGGCAAGACCTCCGGGGGCGTGGGAGTGAACAGCGGCGGCGTGGCCACGGCGGCGCTGACCAAAGAGGAGAAGCAGCATCTGTCAGTGGAGCTGGCTGACACCAAGGCCAAGCTCCGTAGATACAGACAAGAACTGTGAGTCTGGCCGGCGAACCCAAGTCATGTTTCATGAAGACGTGTGTGGAAATCCAAAAAGCTGTGGTCCTTAAAGGTTTCCGAGGATATTTCCAGTGAAAGAGGCTAAAAGTGGCAGCTGGAACTCATTATGCAGTCGGCATAGCTTATTACGCTGTCTACCTCTGATCAATCTGCAGTGTAATCACACAGTGGAGCCATCTATTTAGAGAATAACTATACACCTCCACTTTGCTATCACCCTCTGCAAAACATGCTCCCCAAAAAGATATGTAATAGAGCTTTATCCAGGTCACTGTGTGCTGCGTTGTTGCTGGTGGAGTTGTCCGACTCTACAATTACCGTCAGCCTCTGGAGACACTGTGTGTGAGTGGGGTTGGTCACAAAAGCTGACGATGAATGGCAAATTATTTATTTATACTTTGCGTGTGGCTTGTGTGTGTGTGTGTGTGTGTGCATGTGTGTTTACAGGGAGGAGAAGACGGAGCAGCTGATGGACTCAAAACATGAGGTGGAGCGTCAGGATCAGGAGCTGCAGCGGCTGAGACAGGAGGTGAGGACCTCTGAACAGATCTGTGGGACAAGCGCCCCCTGCAGACCGGGAAATGCTACATGTATCTCACGAACCGGCGTCAAACATCCAGTTTGGTATTATTTGGGGGCTTCCTTGTGCACTGAAAACTGTAACAACATGGTTTGTGACAGACCTCTGATAACTGCTTAAAGAAATAAACCCCATTTTCTGTAAATTGGCCAGACAGTATCCCAGAAAAACATGGTCCTGCCTTAGGCTGATGTCAAATTACTATGCTCCCTGATAGCTAGTCAACATGAAGAAAACAATGAGGGAACCCATAAAGACATAAGAAAAACAAAACTAACATGATTTCTGCAGTGCACTGATTTTACAGGTTTTATTAAACTGATTTCATTTCTCCAAATTAATAATCCGCATTTGTATTTGTGTCCCTTATTCACATGAGATGAATGGAAATGTGCTTTAATGACAGCAATTAATTAAATTACCATAAGTGTAACATGTGAAACTTTGCAGTAGTTGTAATTTAAACTTTCAGTGACGTGTTAAAAACTCTAAGTTTCCACTTTCAGATGATTATTTAATGACCCATTTAATTCTAGATGAAGGATTCCTTTATTTTTCAGGTGTAGAATATCGATATAAACAAGATTGATAGGAGTAATGTGGTGATGGCGAATGTCTGTGTGTGTGTGTCTGTGTGTGTGTGGTTCAGAACCAGTCGCTGTCCTGCGAGGCCCGTTCGGTGCGAGCGTACCGGGACGAGGTGGACTCCCTGAGGGAGCGAGCCGCCCGGGTCGACCGGCTGGAGACCGAGCTGAGCAGATGCAAAGAGAAACTGAATGACGTGCATTTCTACAAGACCAGAGTGGAGGTACGAGCAGAGCTTCACCAGAACACATGAAGATCGCCGTAACGCGAATGCTCTACCGCGCCCAACATGAAATTCAGTTGTGGAGATGCGTCGTCGTGTGTGTGCTCACTCAGGAGCTGCGTGATGACAACCTGACTCTGATGGAGACCAAGGTGCTGCTGGAGGAGCAGCTGTCGGCTTCCAGGGGCCGCTGCGACAAACTGCACACGCTGGAGAAAGACAACCTGCTGCTGAGGGCGAAAATCCACGACCTGGAGATGGTACTCGCCCCGCTTCAGTTACAGTGAGGAAAGGTGAGGTTATGCTACAGATACACGGATGCTTTATCGC
The DNA here is from genome assembly GCF_902148845.1 of Salarias fasciatus. Taxonomy (NCBI): domain Eukaryota; kingdom Metazoa; phylum Chordata; class Actinopteri; order Blenniiformes; family Blenniidae; genus Salarias; species Salarias fasciatus. The sequence goes on along the minus strand of NC_043763.1, from coordinate 18,755,754 downwards.
CCTGTTTCTCTCAGGAAAGAGACAATGAGCGCCGCCGGCTGGAGGAGCTGGTGGAGGAGAACATGCTGCTGGAGATCGGACAGAAACAGAGCATGAACGAGTCCGCGCACCTGGGCTGGGAGCTGGAGCAGCTCACCAAGAACCACGACAACACCAACACTGAGAGTGAGACACACACACACACACACACACACACACACACACACACACCTCTCACCTCCCACTGTTTTATTCTGTTTGTTTCAGTCTGTCGACTTTTATTTTGAAACTTTTAAAACTGCATCTTAATGGGGATCACTGGGATTAATATACCACTGTCTTACTGCTCAGTGTTGTTCTCTGCACAATCAATCAATCACGCCCAGAAAGCTTTTTATCCAAGCTGCGAATTACAGGTTTTTACTGAGATTTAACAGATGACTGACAAATCAGTACCCATTCTCACGTCATGCCTTTTGCTCAATCCGAAACCGATTTCTTCTTCTACCATCTTCCAGTCAGGTGCTTGAAAGTCTTTCAGTTAGACTCGAGCACAAACCCACAAGGAGAAGATGACCATCTGCCAGTTACAATCAGGATTAATCCCTCAAAGCAAAAGCTACTTCATTACAAAGTTAAAAACATCAAATGAAAATGTAAAGAATTTTTGTTGTTTTCAAGCTGTTTTTATTCTGCTGGCAGCGAAGGCCTCAAGGAACCATATCTTAAAGGGAAAAGGCTCTTTCACTGTTTGCTCATGTATATTTCAAATTAAATACACTGAAATTCAGGCACACTTTTTACCCATTTAGCTCACTAAGATGAGGATGGATCATTTTGCTTTGGGAAATAACGCACCTATATGGTTTGACATGGGAGCAAACGAATGAGATCTTGGAGTTTTAAGGGTTAACCGATGTCCGTCTCTCTGCCACAGCTCGGAAGTCGCTGGTCCATGAGTTAAACGAGTGTGTGTCCAGCCGGGTGTTGAAGCTGGAGAAGGAGAATAGGGAGCTGCAGGCCTCCATAGAGAGACTGAAAGAGGATAACCACCTCCTGCAGGAGCAGCAGCTCCAAAGCCAGGAGCTGGACCGAGAGAACCAGAGTCTCAGCAACAAGGTCGGAGGCACAAAACAAAACCTTACGCTGCTTAAAACCATAACTGAAACGCTTCTTCATGAAAATGATTTTACATCTGTTACCTTTTTTTTCTATTTTGTGTTGCATAATTAACAGCAGGAATCCATAGCAAACTCTCTTGTTTCAGTTTTTTATTTTATTTAACCTTTAATTAGTTTATTTAATAATAATAATTTAATTATTAGTTATGATACTTCCTCAGAGGAGAAAGCTCAGATTTTGGTTTGCTGGATAAAGGTGGGCTTTCAGGAAAATGTCCAAAATAAAGAAGCTTTGTTGCATAAAGGAGAAATATGAGATTATACTGAAGTAGAAGAGCCAAGAAATGAACAGAAGCCTGAAAATGAGCAGAACTCGTCACTCAAACCGACATTTGTCTTCTGGACATGTCTGATCGTTAGCTGGAGCGTCTGCAGGGATTATTGGATCAGGAAAGACTCACCAATCAGGACATGGAGTCTCTGGGAGACGAAATACTGAAGGAGAAGCAGAGTCTGCAGAGAGAAATGCACACTCTGCGGGCGGAGAAGGATCGACAGGTAGGCAGCACTCCCGCAGCCAGTCATGCTTGAGGCCTTGGTCCTTACTTTATTGACCCCTTCGTCTGTGTTCTCCCCGCGCGATCAGATCTCAGAGCTGGAGAGTGAGAAGCGGCACCTCTCCGAGGCGGTCAGGTCCCTCCAGGAGCGCGCTCAGTCCAACAGCGAGGCCAGGGTCCGCGAGGTGGAGGCCAAGAACCGCCTGCTGCACCAGAGCATCACCGACACCAGCTCCCGCCTGGCCAGCCTGGAAACCCAGCTCAAGGTGACCAGCGAGGAGGCGGACAGGCTGCGGGAGAAGGCGGGGCGCTGCGAGGAGGTGGAGCGGGAGGTGGCGAGGCTGGAGAGGAGCAGGGACGCCCTGAGCAGAGAGGTGAGCACCGCTGAGCTGGAACGCTGAAACACAGACCAGTTCCTGACCTGCTGCTTTTCCCCAGGTGGCCTCTCTGCGAGCGTGCAGCGAACGGTCGGAGGCGCTGGAGAAGGAGGTGTCCTCCCTGGAGCAGGAGGTGCACAGGCTGAAGAGGGACGCCGAGGAGGCGCAGCGGGAGCAGCAGCGACTGGCCAAGCAGGAGGCGGAGAACAGCCTGCTGACCAAAGAGAACCTGGAGCTCCGCTGCTCCGTGGAAAACCTGCGCTCCTCGTCCGCCCGCCTGCCCACGCTGCAGGAGGAGCTGAAGGAGGCGCAGAGGGAGATGCAGGAGCTGCAGAGCCGGCTGGAGGAGGCCAGGGAGGAGGCGCAGGGAGAGAAGAAGAGGGTGGAGAGACTGGAGCTGAGCGCGGCTGCCACGAACCAGGAGAAGCATCGGCTAGAGGAGGAGGTGGAGAGGAGCAAGGAGGAGAGGGCGGAGGTGGAGAGGGCGAGGCAGGAGGCGCAGAGCAGAGAGGAGGAGCTCAGGAGGGAGGCGGAGGAACTGAAGGAGGAGCGCAGGAGGAGGGAGGAAGGCGACGAGGAGAGGAGGAAGCTCCAGCTGGACCTGGAGCAGTCGGAGAAGGGGAGGAAGAGCATGGAGAAGGAGAGCTGGAGGATCCGGACGCTGCTGGAGGGGAAGGAGACGGAGCTGGAGGAGAGGAGCCGGCATCTGACCACCGCCACCAAGGAGGCGGCGGCTCTGAACAAGGAGGTGGAGAGGCTGAAGGAGGTGGCTGTGAGAGCCAAGGAGATGGAGCGGGAGAACAAGGAGCTGCAGAAACAAGCCACCATTGACAAGAGGACTCTGGCTACTCTGAGGGAGGTGAGGCTGAGCGCTCTTCATCTGATCTTTGAGAACTTTACCAGCTCTTCCGATCAGGAGAGGGAATTCTCCCTCACTTTTCTGAAGGAACAACATATTGTAGTTCTAGTTTTCCAGACGTGTTTTTGTGTGTTTAGGAGCTGGTGTCGGAGAAGCTGAGCGTTCAGCAGCAGAACGTGGAGTTAGAGCGGCTGAACGAGGAGCTGGAGAAGATCGGCCTGAACAGAGAGAAGCTGCTGCAGCAGGAACACACACTGGAGGACAGGTAGGACTGGGACGTCCAACACCATCATGCTATTAACTCAAAGGTTTCTAATTGATTGATTGTCGTTTTTATTATCTTTTTACTGGTTGAGTCTAGTGAAGTTTAAGTTTAGTTGTATGTGAATGGACGCCCCCGTTTGAGTCTGATTTAAACTTAATGTGGAGAAGTGAGCCTGAGAGGGCTTTATGCTTTTCTGTGTGTGTGTGTGTGTGCCAGCAAGTACAGGCTGCTGGAGTCCCGGCTGGAGGAAACGGTCCAGCAGACGATGAAGGTGAAGGAGGAGAAAATCTCCAGTTTGGAGAAGAAGCTTGAAGAAAGCAACGCACTCAATGCTACATTACGCACTGAACTGGCCACTGTAAGGACACACACACACACACACACACACACACACACACACACACACACACACAACTTTCTCGCTAAAACATGTAAACGAGTGAATCAGTGCTTCAACAACTCAATTGGCAGGCTATATAGAAAACCGCAAGTTTTTGCTGAAGAGTAAATGTGGAAAATATGATCATTAAACATAAAAGTCATTATCACAAACTTATTTTAGTACTTCTTAGTCCCTCGGGAATGGGACATTATTGCTCTCGGCTGATGGTTGTTTTCGTGGCTGCTGCAGGCTCGTCAGACTGTGTCTGTGCTGCGGCAGCAACAGGAGGAGGAAAATCACAACACCCAGCAGCACTCTGGCAGCGAGCGGGGGGCCACGGCCGAGCTGCTCCGGATCAAAGATCATCTAATCGATGTAGAAAAGAATGTAAGATTTATTCATGTTGCTACAGAAAGTTTATCTCATACTGTAATTTTTGTTTCCCCAGTCTTTATTCAAAGCTGTTTCACATTTTGTGCCTAATTCATTAATGAATTCTGTCCCTATGCGCCCTGTGTTTGTGGAGTCTTCTCAACTTTGTCGCCATTTTCCGCAGAACGCCTCGCTGCAGACGGAGAGCAGCCTGCTGAAGGAGCAGCTGAAACAGCTGGAGAACCAAAACACTTCCCTCAACAACCAGATGGTGGCGCTGCAGCGGCACACCACCACGCTGCAAGAGCAGAATTCAGCCTTACACACACAGACTGCCAAATTACAGGTCGGTGTAAAAAGAAACAGGCTTTTAATTCTGAGCAGGCGGTTGTAAAATCGGACTGGAATATCCTCGCAGCTGGACCACTCTCAGGATTTATGATCCATTGATTCTTTTAAAATGAGAAAATCATCCCTGGTTTCATCTTTTACATCAGATCTGTGCCACATCGTTGTGAAGTGTAGTTTTAGAAGGTTTTTTTTGTCTCATAGGTGGAGAACTCCACACTGTCCTCTCAGAGCGCGTCCCTCATGGCCCAGAATGCAGTGCTGCAGGGCCAAGTCACCGCCCTGGAGACGGAGGTGGAGTCCTGGCAGCGGCAGCGCGAGGAGGCGTGGCGCGGCAGGGAGAACGTGCTCAGCGACCACGAGCGCCTGCTCAACGTGCACGAGAGGCAGGCCCACGAGTACGAGCAGCTGATCAGCCAGCACGCCGCGCTGAAGGGCAAGCAGCGGGCGCTGGAGGGCGAACACCGGGCGCTGCACGCAAAGTACGGGAACCTGCAGATGGATCAAGTCCAGCCGCTGCTGGGGCTGTAGATGTTCATGTGAATGAGGGGCATCAGTAAGTTAGGGTGCATTTCATTCGCTCGTGTGTGTGTCTGCAGGTACTGCGTGCTGCTGCAGCAGAAGGATAAATGGGAGGAACAGGAGGGGCGGGGTCAGAAGGATAAAGAGGAACTCAGCCAGGAGGTTCAGAAGAACCGCCTGCTGCAGCAGGAGAATCTCCAGCTGAAGTCCGAGGTGGACAGGTAAAGAGAAAACAAATCTCTGCTTCACATCCTGAACCCACCCTGTGTTACAGCTCGACGTATCCGTCCGTCACATGACTCCTCACATCATGTAATTGTCACGTTCAGGCTGATGGAAAACAAATCGCAGCATGCGGAGCAAAGCGACGTCCTCCAGCAGCGCGTGAATGAACTGAAAAGCTCTTTAGCGACCGCCCAGCAGGAGGCCAGCCAGTGGATGACGCGATACGATTCGCTGATGGAGCAGCACCAGGGCCTGGACATCACCATGACCAAACTGGACAACCACTGCGAGGTAAACTGTCGATTTCACTCCACCACGAGGCGGCAGCAATCAAGACTTCACAGGAGTGTTTAACTTTTGAAATCCTAAGCTTCCTCTTTTTCAAGACGCGATCTGGATCACCTCTGCTCGCTCGTTAACGTGTGCCACATGTGTTTTTCATGTTCTCAGCTCTTGAGTCGACTGAAGGGGAACCTGGAGGAGGAGAACCACCACCTTCTGAGTCAGATCAACCTGCTGAGTCAGCAGAACCACACGCTCCTGGAGAGGAGCATGGAGAGCAAGGAGCTGTATCACCAGGAGCAGAAACTCTACATGTGCGTACACACGGCCAAACCAGCCGTGCCAGCAGACGAAGACGGCCGGCAAATGAAGAGCACGACAGAAAACGTGGCTAACGCAGTATTTCTTCTTTCGCTTTCTTCCCCTGGTTAGAGATAAGCTGAATGCTCTCCGCCGTCAGAAAGAGAAACTGGAGGAGAAGATCATGGATCAGTACAAGTTCTACGACCCCACGCCTAAAAAGTCAGTTCTTCAGATAAATAAAAACACACCTAACACAGTAACAGATATACCTGAAATGAGCCTATATTTCCTCAAAACACTTGGATTTTCTTTACATTTTCTCTTTCCTTAAATTATTAAAGTGAGCAAGTCTTCCTTTATTCAGTTCTTTAAAATATGATTGAAAATTCTTTGGGGAAAACAATAACAGCCTGCAGCTTCTCTCAGTGAGGGGTTGAGTTAAGTCGTATGATTGAGATTAAAGTGCTGCTCCGTCCTCAGGAGGAGCCAGTGGTCCGGAGCCAAAGCTTTAGCCAAGCTCATCAAACCCCGAAAGGAGAGCAGCAGGGAGCGAGGAGGCGACCGGGACAAGGAGGCCGTCAAGGAGAGGGAGCGGATCAAGAGCGCCCCGGACATCCCGCTGCCCGCCCCGCCCCCGCTCCTCCCCCCGGAGACCCCGCCCCTTCATCGGAGCGTGAGCGACTCGCACGACGGCGGCCACGCCCACAGCAACCACCACAGCCTCGCCACCAGCCCCAGCCTGGGCCCAAAGAGCCCGGCACTGACCCCCATCAGCCGAGGTAAAACACAGCAGACTCACATACAAAAACGCTACATCACACCCAGTCCGCACCAACACCTCCCCTCAGTGATGGAGGCATCGCTTCAACCTTGGATTGTGGTTTTTGCATTTTGTCTGAAACCAAATTTATGAACTGAGCAACATTTTAAATTAATTTCCTAAATGTGAAATGTCTTGATGAGATAAGAGTAACATCAACTCTCAGTTCTGGTCATATTCCACTTCCTGCCTACAAGAAAAGTAAAGCAAATCCTCAGTGTGATTCCTTTGCCACGCCTGTAGAGGGCAGTGCTGACCAACACTTAACTTAATGGATGGTTGACTGTAAACATAAGTTGCTCTTGTCTGAACCACCTGTGTTTTTGGTCCAAACAGATTCTGCTTCTAACGTGCAGGGATGTGGCAGACTTAAAGTTAAAATGGTTTTTAAATTATGACCAAATTTCACTTAACTTTAGCAAACAAGCAAGACGTAAAAACATAAAATAATAGACATTCGGGTTTCTTTAGGATATGCTTTATCACTTGGTCAGGAGTTAAAGTTCTCAGTAAAACCTCAACTGGAATGCTGGGTTTTTCTCCATAGTCCCAAATAATCCAATATATAGACTACAGGCTTCACTGTAATCCTGGAGAGAGGGGGTCCTCAACCTGTCCAGAAGCTTTTCATGGGCCTCCCAGAAAGAAAAAAAAAAAAACCAATAAATGGGCCCATGTTGTCAGTGACTGTTGTAGAACACCATGAGAGTTCAAACTTACAAGAAGCCTTCTGAGAAAAAAATGCTCTTATTCACTCATTATTTAATATTCACAAATCTGTGCAGACACCACAATTTTTCTTTCTTTACTGTCATGAAAAAGAATGTTAAACATCCAGTTTGTGCTGTTTTTGGCCCGTCTCCGTTTGGGAGTGATCAATCACAGAGTTACAGCTCCGCAGGAGGAGGAGGAAGAGGAATGCCAACAGGCTGTTAAAACGACGAACCGGTCCGAAATGACGACAGGAATCCCTCTCAGGCTGCTGCTGTTGCTTCTCTCAGACTGACGTTGACTCTAATATCAACACAGCTTGTGGATGTAGTGGAAATCAAGCAACGACGTCAATATTTGCTTTAGATGGAGCGATGGTGGCAGAGCCCTGTGCGATGGTGGTTACAGTCTGCGGAGAAGTGCCGCAGACGCATGTCGTCACATCTCAGCGACGCAGAAACTTAAAAAAAAACCCCCCATTTCCTTTTTCCCATCGGTTCCCAGCACGTGACTGCATATGAAATGTTCTTAAACCGTCCAACATGATTTGACATTTCTCATCATGCGCCACGTTGTGGGTTTTAAAGAGTTACAGCCACTCCCCCCCCGTAACTACCTGATTTCAAGCTTTTTACCATCTTTTAATGCATGATCCTCACTGTGGTTTGGTCTCTGCTGTCGGGCTTTCTGTTGATTTTGTTCTTTCTTTTTGCAAATCATTACCTTCCTTATTCGTTATGAATCTGAGCTCACATTAGTCGACTTGCTAATTTAGGAAAAGAGGAAAAAACCAAATGTGAAATTCAAATAGCTCTGCTGTATTTTCATATGCAATATCCACATAAAAACAGTACAAAGTCACAAGGAGTTCGGATTTGGTACATTGCAGTGTTGAGGTAAAGACAAACAAATAATCTCATTTTACAAAAAAATGCAGAAAAATCTGAGATCTACTTTTGTTAAAGGTGCTGTAGGCAGGATTCCGCGGCGATTTGACCCATCTAAGATGGCGATTTGAAACCCAGCACAGCCAATCCTGTCCTGTTTTCTCTGACATCACGCCCTTATGCAAGTTAAGCCCCTCCCACAAGAACGTGCAACGAACGCCCCTCGACCAATCACGGTTAGAGCCTCATGGGCTCTTCTGATTGGTCAACGATACCTGGAGCTGTCGAGATTACTTTTCAGCTCAGAACAGAGACAGATGGAAACGCTGCGCCCTCGCGGTAGTGCAATTATGCTACACTCCTAAAGGATTATCAATGGATACTCTAACATTTAATCCAAAGGAAACAGAAAAATTAGCATTGACTAGCAAAATCCTGCCTACAGCACCTTTAAAGTTTCCCTGATTCTACTGAACTACTTTCTTTTGATTTGATTCTTATGGTTTTTCTTGCATGAGATCTTTTTGTTTCAGTTTCTGTTGATCAATAACTTCCTAACGTTGTGTTTTCTTTCATTTACTCGCTGTCATTCTTTCATCTTCTTTATATTTCTCCCCCTCCTCCTCTTCCTTTTCTTCTTTTTTCTCTCCATCTCAGCTTCGACTGCCCCAAAGCGCTTCCCTTTCTTCCGCAGTAAAAGTCAAGACAAGCTCCTCTATTCCTCCTCCTCCTCCTCTTCCTCCTCCTCCTCCACGTCCCTGCCGCCCCCCTCCTCCCGCCCCTCCCTCTCTCTCACCAGACGTCTGCGATTCTGGTCCTCCACCGACATCACAGCCGACGTCGGCACTAGCCAGCCCATCTCAGCCGGCGGAGTTTTCTAACGCTCCCCTCCTCCTCTTCCTCATCATCATCATCATCCATCATCCATCGTTCGCATCTCCACCGCACACCTCATCGTTATCAACTCTCTTCATATCGCATCGCAAAAAACGCACAGAAGTCCACACACCAACACTAATCCTGTCGAACGCTGCACACACACAAACACACACAGGTGCATGCCGCCGGACAGTGTCACTAGTAAGTAGTGCGAGTGTGTGTGCGCTCAAACGTGTGCCTCTGCTTCAGTATTTTTAAGCTGACGAGTGTCGGTCGTTTCATGTCCCTCTGCTTCGACACAGATGTGTTTGCTTCACACTGACTTTTTACCGACGTCTGTGTCTGAAACGCGTCTGTCCGCAGCAGTAACTCGTCGCCCGCCGTTAATGTTCGCTGCATTTTCTGCTCTTACTTTACTGGAGTTCAGTCCAATGCTCACTGGAAATATGCTGGGTTTTTTTTCCATCTATAAAGTCTTCACAGCACTTCACTGTTGTCCGCATTTTATGTTTCAGCCTCACTGCAAAGTGGATTAAAACATTCTTTCCTCTCTCTTTAAAATTGTACACACATGGACACATAATGACATTTTGGATTGAGGCTGTAACAGCACGATGTGGAAAAAGCGACCTTTCCAATGCTTTCAGCACTTTTGATGATTTACGCTCCCTTTTAGATTAGTCACCGTTCGATCATTTTCATGGCGACTTCTGAAACATCCACCACTCCAGGTACAGGACTGGAAGGAACCGGTTCTGTTTTTAATTACTAACTCTGTGGTGTAGTGGTCAACACTCTGGCATCTGCCTTCACTGATAGGAGCAGCTGTAGCACCGCCTCGATCCTGAGGTGAATCACGAGAACGTGAACGACGGGACTAAGAATTGCTGTTTTCATCAGTTGAAGTGATTCTTTCTTATTGGCAAAGGGTGCAAGTCTGTGTGCTGTGATCTTCATGAGAAAGTGAAACGTGGGAGGACTCTTGGATGGAATTTGATGAGAAACAGCAGCGTCAGCTTTGCTTCCTTGCTTCGTTGAGTCACAGATTTCACCTCACTCCTGTGTTTTTTGGCGCCGCGCTCTCACAGCACACTGCCTTTTGTATGCCTGTCTCTATGGGGACTGGACGCTCCCTCACCGTGCTCTGATTGGCCCACAGGAATGACGGACAGGGGCCGCGGCATTTATCGCAGCAGCACTCCAGGGGACAGCAGTGAAAATGGAGTTAATGGAGAGGACGGTCCTGGAGCAGGTATTTCATGGAGCGATGATTGAAAATGACTGAAACATCCTCTTTGATTGCCTTAAAAATAGTGCTTTGTCAACACAATCTAAAGAGAAAGTCACAATTCTTCTTTCAATCCCAGGTCAGACCCACAAGAGTCATTTGAGCTCCACTCCAAACCATCATTCCTCCTCGCTGGCGCTCGCCAACAATCCCAACTCCAGACTGGGACCAGGAGCCAATCGCAGGCCCAGAGGTAATTATTCTAGCTTATTCATTTTAAGCATGTCGGCATCTTTTGCATGAACCTCCTCCCTGAACACCTCGGGTTTTTCTTTATTTTCACCACATTCTCATTCATACATTTTCAGTCTCTTCTCTAGTTACTGTCATATGGAGGCTTTAAGAAAGATCCTAGAACTCTGTTTAATTGATTTTGAGTTCTTTATGTGACATTTTAATTCATTATTTGACACAATTCGGTTATTCAACTTCCAAAAATTCATATTTAGTTACTTTAAATGTGCTACAACATGAGTTTTGTATGATTGAATTTTAAAGAGCTGATTGATAAATGTAATCTTTTTTTGCAGCAGCAGCAGAATCTATAAGTCTTTTTGAAGAAATGCTGTATAATTGGAAGAATTTATTGATGTGTTGCCTGGTTGATGATGCAGTAAAAAATGGTTTCAGGGTTATTTGACGAAGACTCTCGCCACAACGCGTCGGACTCGGTGTTTGGTCCACCCGGCATCCCGGGAGGACGCCCGGGCTCGGCGGACTTCAGCCACAACACCTCCAGCTCCAACTCGCCGGTCAACTGCAGAGGTGCAGACCCGTCCCGACGCCAACGATCATCTTGAATGAAGTCTCTTTTCTCTGGGACGAGCGAAATTAATCTGATGTCACTCAGTCTAATAAGACCTCTGCACGTCCTCAGACACCTCCGACCGCCAGGCCCGCTCCGCCAGCCTCTCCAGCGACGACGTCATCGGCCTCAGCCAATCGCAGCTGGCTCTGTCACGAAGCTCCACCCTCCCGTATGACCACGCGCCGCAGAGGGCCCAGCCGCAGCGAGGAGGCGGAGTCAGGAGCAAGACGCGCCCCTCTTCTCCCGGGAGCGAGATGGTGACGCTGGAGCAGTTTTTACAAGAAAGCAACCTGCAGTCTCCTCCTGTGGTGAGAAATCCTCTCAGACATGGCAGAAGGGAGAACATGCAAACTCAGAGTGTTCTTCCTGTGTGCTGTGTGCTCTTGCTTCACCACGTCATGACTTTAGGTATTATCAGCAGGAGTCAAAGGGGAAACAAGAAGCAGAAATGAATCACCTCATTCAAGACATAAATCCTTTTTTTCCCTTTCTTTCGTTCTTGTGGGAGGGCTGTTCATCCATGCCAGAGTCGGTCTTGGAGTGAATCCCCAGCAGGAAAAACACAGATAACAAGCCAGGAGCTGGAGCGTTTTTCAGGCGTGGAGCCATTTGGAAGGCAGAAACACCTCAGATTAGAGTCGAAGTCAATTTAATGTCCTTTAAATGGTGCAAACATCTGCAATAATGTGCAGTTTGAGAAATGCAATGAGAAGTGAATGATAAGCTCCGACTGGAACAAACGCTGGTCCATCTCCACTGGTTCCAGTTCTCTACAACACGTCATTTGTTTCAAGAGCTGATGTTTCACTCGTGGGAAAAGAAATACAAGTTGGGCAATCGCACAGTCGTATTTCAGTCACTGAAATGATGCTGTTTCCTGGCTGAGCAAGAGACTCATTTAAGATCCACTGCTGGAAATATTTTCTTTCACCTGTGAATCTGCTTTTCGCGGTTCATCATCAAAGAGCCAGACGTGAAATCACCGTGAGGATATTACAAAAATGTCTGTTCAGTGATCGTAATACGCCCATAATAATTCATCCAGATGATCTAAAGCATTGATAATGATAAAACTGCACTTGTTCCTGTAAAACCGGTGACTGGACGAAGTGGTCCAGTTCAAATCAACTTGATTTACAGTGATTCCCACCTTAACTTCAAAGCTTCAGTTAAATCGCACCAGACGTCTTACTGTAAATCAGGCGTGACTCCCCAATAACTACACCATTACTCAAAAAGTACACAATTTAAGGGTAAAATTACACACACACCGTATAGAAAGGCATCCAAAATTTAACTTGGCTCAAATGGGGAACTTCTCTGTCTCACGTTGTTTCACTCATTGAGGAATGTTAAGAGGGCACGCTGCTGTTTTAGAAGATGTTACGTAGTATTTGACTGGAGTCGTGTGGAGGACTCCCGTAAGAGCTGTTTCACTGTCCAGTAAAAGGGTCTCTGTTTACGCTTGGTTTCTACAAAACGTCTGCTGGTAGAAAAAATGGCTTTCACTTCAACAGATACAGTGAGCTCTTTCCAGTTTGAAGACAGAAGTAAGGACTCTCAGTTCAGTTTTCAAATGTAGCTGCTGGCTGTGCAACGTTTTCATTTATTAGATTTCAGTGACGTCTGCAGACGTCTCTCTCTCTTTATATATCACAGCTAAGAAGAATAATCTAGCTGGTAGTAATTTTGGAATCTGACCGTTTTACAGGTGTCCACAGGAAGCAGGGAGGACTTGATGACCGACTACTTCACCAGAAGCCCCGCCCCCTCGGCGTCCAGCAGAGAGCAGGTGACTCCCACCAGCTACGTGACGCCCACGGTCCAGCCGTCCAGCCAGAGGCCGGGGCAGAGCGTCAAGCCGTCGCCCCGCCAGCCGGTCGGCCAGTCTCCGGCCTCCACCCAGAATCCCTCGCACCGCGCCGGCCAGTCGCTGAGCCGGGCCTTCAGCCTGGCCTCCGCCGACCTGCTGCGCTCTAACGGGCCGGACAGTTTCCGTGGAAACGAGGGCTCCCCCGGCCAGGCGGACGTTGTGGTCCGGCGGCAGGGCGGAGGGCACAGCGGCCGGGAGCGCCCGCTGTCGGCCCGGATCTCCGGGACCGGCGGTCAGCACGGAGACGCCGGCTTCCTGAGCCCCACCATCCACCACTCGTCCTCGCTCAACCTGCAGACGGAGAGATACGCAGAGAGGGAGCGGGACCGGGACCGGGCCAGGACTCCCGTCTCCGTCTCCAGGAACGGCCTGTCGGCGACGTCCTCCGGCCACCGCGGCGAGGTCGCCATGGTGACCCCGGTCAGGGCCGTCCCCACGGCACGGGCCGACACCGTCGCCGAGCACGGGGACGTCCAGAGAGAGGGCCGCTCCGGCGACTCCTCCCACTCCAAGAAAGAGAGCGAGCGAGCCAGGTGCAGCTCTGCGGAACGCCCCAAGAGCACGCCGGCCTCGCCCGACCCCAACAACGACCCGCAGACGGTGTGGTACGAGTACGGCTGCGTCTAAAGACGGGAACCGGAACGCTCCGCTGCGCCTGAGCTCTGACATCAACGGCCCCGCTGTGTTGTGGGTCAATGTCCAAACTTCTGGAAGTCGACGGTTGCTGTCTGTGGCAAAGGCTTTGTTCAAACCCCGGGAAGCAAAGCCGCAGTTTCAACACAACTCGCCATTGAAGGAAGGAACTTTCTCTGGAATAAAGTTTTGCAAGAAGAAGAACTAAAACTTGACTCTGTGAAGACACCTGCTGATTCTGCTGGTTCAGGAACTCAGAAGGCTGCAGCCTACAGTCACGTGCAAAAAGAAGGACATAAGAAACTCTTCTGGAACCATAAATCAATAGAGAAACCAAAACTCTCGTCTGTCCGTGTTACTGAATGAAATGAAGTCACAAAATTGGATTCAGAAGAATTTAAAGCAGACCTGATAACCTGATAAAGTTTCAGAGAAAACCACTTTTGATCGTGGAGGAAGACAAAGTTCACTGGTGAGTGCTGAGTTATTGCACGTGGCTGTGGCTGCGCCTGCTGACCGCCTTCCACTGATCTCCACTTGAACTTTATCTGTGGTCTTTGAGGACGGAGTCCTTCACTTCGCCGTGATCCTGCAGGTTTTCTCCGCAGCCACACACGGAGCCTTTCAACAACAACAACAACTACAAAAAAAAAAAACATGATTGTAAAGCGGATGTTTGGACCAAGTGATGATCCAGATGTTACTCATCTTTTGAGGCTTGTTTGACCACAGTCAGCGGCGGAGATTAAAGCGGTTGGAATCTCCAACGCTGCGGGGACGGAGGACGAGTGCTAAACGCTACGGTTCAACCTGGACTCTGGGTAAACCTTCGCGATGAGCCGAGCGACTGAATGTATCAGGTTTCTTCTTCACTATCTACAGCAAAATGGACGAGATGAGGGGAGAAAACATTGAGATGGAGAGAGAGAGAGAGGGGGAATAAATAGATGGATGATGGAGAGAGAGAGAGAGAGAGAGATAGGGGCAAAGATGGAGCGAGTGTTGGACGGAGAGATAAACAGTTGAGAGATGGAGGGACTCCTCCCAGTTAAATTACAGTCTTTCTCCTTCCAGCTTTAGATTCTGTCCCAGCATGCAACACTCTACTGACACTTTACTGGAAACATCGCTCGAACCAAGCCAACACGAGTCTCTTACACACACACACACACACACACAAACACACACAAACACATGCACGAACGCACACACACTTATATAGAATGATATATATTCAGACACAGGCATTGTGTGCCTGAGGTGGTTGGTTGGTGGCTTTGCAAACCAGTCAGCTGGATCTAATTTACACACACACACACACACAGCACTGGGTGAGTTTTGCAGCAGTTTGACAGTAACGAGAGCTGCACACACACAGAGATTCGGGCTGAAATCCGGTGCGAATGGAGACGAGCAGACGCAGCGGCAGAGCGGTTGACGTGTCTCCGGCGGACTCCTACCTGGCCGCGGGGGAGACGCAGTGACACATTCGAAACGCATCTCCTCTGGTTTGATGATTAACCCCGCTGGTTTCACTCCCCCGGCATCGAGGCACGCTGCAGCTCATCAGCAGGTGGGAGGCGGGGAGTTACGACTGGTTAATTAAAAATTATTGAATTTAGAGACACGTGAATGGGTTCAGTGTTGCTCCTTTGGACATGTTTTTCCAGCCTGTTTGAAAAGGATGAGTGAAGAAAGAAAGCTGAATGAAGGTAATGAAAGTAGAATTTGAAAGAAATGAGAAAGATTGTGATGGGAAGTGACCGACTGCACACATTCAAAGCACTACATCGACGATGATGATGATGATGATGATGATGGGAGGATGAAAACGTAACACTGGAATCACAACATTTTTAACCGAACGTGACACGTTAATATGCAACCAGATAAATTATTTTTCCTGCAACGTTTGTACATGTTGGTAGAGTCTATGAACTGCTCACACGGTAGAAGACTTTTCTTGTCGAATCCTCATGAAATTTTACTTGTTGATACCAAAAGAACAAAAGATGAATTTCTGTGAAGTTTGTGTAGATTGTTTTTTTTTAATGAAAGAAAAAAAATGCTTTACAACATGGAGTAGTCGTCCACTTCCTCTTTGGAGGAATTCTGTAGGCCGAGTCTGTTTTTAGAAGCTTTTATGCAAATGTTTTGTTTTTTTTCTGTCCCGCAACTTTGTCGTCCTCCCTCGACTCGGAACGAACCGAGTGAGACTGGAATCCTGCTGTAACTGGAATTACTGCTGCTGTAGCTCACTTTAAGACTGCTATGCTGTGATGTGACTACTGTTATAAGGCTGTTTAAAGGCTACTAGTTTGATGGAGCAGAAACCCAGGGTGTTATTAGACTCGGCGGCTTTTTGCTAATAAAGATTTTTAAAGTTGCACTGAGTTATCATCAGTATGATATTTTTGAATGAAAATCACAAAGTGAACGAAAAGTTACTTGAAACTTGAAAATTACCCTTTACAGCTTTAAAAATGACAACAAAAGAAAAAAGCAGTGAGAGGTACGAGGGGGAGTATCAAGCAACGTGCACATCGGTTTATCAGATGTAATATCTCACTTCAATGTTCATGAAATGAAAACACAGTTTTAGTCAGTTATTTTTAATAGTCTTTTATGGGAAGTAAAGAATGAATTAAGAGGTACATGGGATATTACTTCAGTTTTGGGCACAAATACATAGAGTTTGTACAAAAAATGTCCTAGTAAATGAAAGGTTGCATGAATGCTGCACTAAATTCATGTACGTCTGTAAAATAGGATGTGAGAGTTCGGGGGTAAAAATACAGTCGGGTTCGTAAATTTACTTCCCCTTTAAATAGAACATGGGCTGTAGCCACTGATAACATGATACCTGTCTTATAATTTAAAGCATTTAAAGTTTAATAAAGCGAGTCCCTTAATAACTTGCTAGTAGCGTAATAAAATATATGGGCTGTTGATATGGCCATAGTCATTTATTGAGGATTTATATTCTGCAGCACTTACCTGTTTGTTTTAGTTTACTTGCATTATCTACATTATTGGTGAGTGATACATTATTATGTGTGGTGTCACCAAAGCCATTGTACAATGATTGTACACCTTGGAAGTTTCCCAGCGCCCAAAATGTTTCAGGCTATTTAATTTGGATACTTGAAAGAAGAAAAATAGTAATTCATAAATCCAAAAGAAACTAAAACTCAGGAGTTAGAACACTCATCACAGATGCAAGCTTATCTTCAGTCAGTGCACACAGAGTCTGCTTGCTCCAGATGAAGATTCAGAATCTGACAGTGAGTCCTGAAAGTTTGAATTAAGTAAAATGTGAGAAAATATAACTTTGCTTTGAGAGCATTGACAATTCAGTTTTGCAGATTTTCACAGGACCAAATTAGAAGAGTCTTGATCAAATTCAACCCATATCCACATGATCCTTCACAGAGACCGACTGGAGGAAACACCTGCTGTTTAATTAGGATTTTATGTTGTACACCAGCATCCTGCTGTGGGGAAAATTGTCATAGTTAATGTGGAAATCCAATCCTCAAATCTTTTGAGAATTGGAATGTAAAATTACTAAATATTCTTTATGAAACCCACAGTTTTAACTCTAAATGTATTCTAAGAATTAATGAGAAATGAAGCTTCAGACCAAACGTGGTGGTGATGACAACAGCAGACTATAAAAGTATAAATTCAGCATTTATTTATTTATTTATTCATTTTATTCGAGAGAAATCAATCACTTTCCTTTCTACTTGTCAGGATTTGTTTTCACTCAACATAAGATGAGGTTGACAGTCCCTCTGCGTGCGTTTGTGTGCGCGCGCGCAGAGTGCGTCAGGCGAGCTGACGGTCAGTTCGGCGCAGACCCTCGGTCTGAGCGGACCGATCCGGTGAGGAACGCTCTCCTCCGTTTGGTCCCCGGCGCTTCAACAGGTTCGTCCTCCGCGCGCGGCTCTCGAGTTGCTGAACTCCGCGCGTGTGTCTCGCGCGGATCTGTCGGGACACTCCCGGAGTGACACATCTGTTGAACGGAGCGCGCGTGAAGCTGGAGTGTCGGACCCCCCCAGCGCGCGCGCCTCTCATCAATCAGCCCCGATGAGGATCGATGAGACGCGGGGCGTCGGTTTGAGCGGCTCCTCCTGATCGGAGCGGAACATCTGCAGCAGATCCAGATGTTCCAGCTGTTTGGACCGGAGAGCTCCATGAAGCGCTGCTGAAGATCCGGGTCCAGGAGCCTCCACCTGCTTCACAACACCTGGTGAGACCTCATTTATTTCCCTCTGCAGTGGAGATCCACCCACAGGCGCATCGGGGTGGTGGGGGGCATGACGGGAGGGGGTGTTTGCCCACTGAGCCGCGGAGTCTCTCTCTCACACACACACACACACACACACAGACACACACATGCCCGGGCTGCTGGGATACAGGGACAGCTTCACTCCTTCAGTCCTCCAGTCCTGAGGGGACCGGATCTGCTGATGTCCCTGGAGAGACTGAGAGGACTGGATCCTGGAGCCTCACTGGGACCAGTGTGAGTCTGTTGGGACTGAAGAACATAAAAATGTAGTTTCATAGTTGGGTGCAACACTTGTCATAACATGATCGATTATGATCTGATTCTTTCAGATGGCATGCTGGGAGGAACTGTGTAGTATTTTTTATTTTTATTTTTTATTATTATTTATATCTCATTGTTTCCCTTGTATTGTCTGAATTACATAATCAAACCAAACTGTCAAACAAAGGTCTGGAGTGAAGGATTGATCCTCAAGTTAACGTACAGATTCTGTTTACTCTTCTGAAATGAATTCAGCATATAGAGCTGACAACATTACAGTTACATTAAATTCAAATGTTCAACAATAACCTGAAATAACCAGTGGAATGTAAAGAATTCCGTGTTATGTGATGTAGTTCTATTTTAGGATTTTCACAGTAAGCTTTTACCAGTTAGTACCAGCAGGTGGTCAGAGCATTTTATTATTATTTTTACCAGCTAATAAAATGTTTTATGTGCTGCTGCAAATAAAACTGTCAATGAGTACAACGTGCATATGCTGTAGATTTTTTTTATTTATTTTTCAGAGAAAGAGAGAGAGAGAGAGAGAGAGAGGGAGGGAGAGAAAGAGAGAACTTCCCATTAAGAACAATGTTGCACTATTGTTCCATTTTATATATCCCGAAACACTTAAAATGTGGACATTATTGTGTGTATTGTTGGATTTTCTTTCTTTTTAAACACTGAATAAGTTCCAAAGATCTTTGGGAATGAATGAATGAATGGATGGATGAATTGAATTATGCCTTTATTAGTCCCACAAGAGGAATAAGAGCTGTATTACATTCTTTTCTCAAAAAACAAGAGATATGAACCAGGTGACTGACAGCAGAGCAGATACATGACAATAAGACAATTTAAACTGCTGATTTCTAAAAACACAATAATCACAATCATCCAGCAATTACTGATGTTTCATTCAACAACAGCTTAATCAAAATAATCCATCTTTGTTTTCGGGGGACAATATTTTGTGACGGTCTTTGGTTCCGTTAGATAATATTGTACCCCGGAAACAAAGCCTGCTTTCCAACTGCTATGTGTTTCCATTTTGGCCTTTTGTTCTTTCGTTGTGACTTGCTGCTGTTGTGTTGTGGCATTTGCTGCTGCCGTTGGCCCTTCTAGGCTACCATAAGTAGCTGTTGGGAGTGGTGCTTAAATTTCATATAGTCTGTTATTGAAAACCAATCAAATGAATGTCAATCAATTCTTGAGCATCCCACACACACACACTTTCCCCTAGAGATCACAGAGATCCAATATCAAAGTGTTTGCTGCAATTTGTCTTTCATTTCTGAAACATAGACACATGATATATGAATATTTCATACGTTAAAACACATTAAATATTCATATTTCCTGCTCGTTGGGCTCAGTTTTTGAGCTCCAGAATGGATCGTTTCTGTATATAATGGACTTCACTCATATTCACGTCACACAGCGCTGACGATGGCTGTAAAATGTTTGAGAAGACAATAGTTCAGCGCCTTTACTGCCCAAGGAAATTCAAAATAGGGACGTCGGATTGAGCCGCCCACCTCGGGGTGCTGTTGTCCATCTCGTTGAACTTCACCTTGAAATCTGGCTGATGTGACATTTTCACGGTTCAATTCAACTTGAAGGAAGCCACAGCCTGTCTTTATCTCTGAATGTAGCGCAAATCTGAAACAAAGAAACAAAAAATATGGGGGGAAAAGATTCATTTATGACATTTTTTGACAATTTCTTTTTTTTTTTGGCTCAAAACTAAAGATGAAAATACCCCACTAAATACCAATTGGCAACACAATTGTGGTTTCTTTGAATTACCTCTATAGTTTCAATAAATTTGGAAATCTCTCTCAAAGGGAGCCATAAAGAAACACAGATTAGCACGTTGTAACTCCAACAGGCTGTTACTCTTTTCACTTTATTGATCCCACTTGTAGGGTTGAAGGCGGTGTTGGGCAGCTGTTGTAAAATACGGCGCAGGCGATGAAGAATAACCACTGCCAAAGTCTCCATTACAGTTACTCATGTCATTTTTATTTGTAGTCAAGTCAAAGTTTATTCCAAAAACATTTTTAAAAACAACTCTGACTGGCCAAAGTGCTGGGGTGTGACAGTAAATAAAGTTTTTAGTTTTTTTTTTTTTAATGAAAAGCTCAAAGAAAATGAAAAATTTTGAGGATTAAGATATTTCTAAAACGGCCAATTTATATTTATGCTGTTTTCAACCCAATGCTTTTTGTTATCCGGAGTAGTTGAAATGTTGTTGCCTCCCTGAAGTTGACCTTCTCGTTAACTGTAATTTATTTTATTGTATCTGAATTTAACCAAACTGGCTGTAGTTTAACGTTGTGCGTGTTTTGAAGAACCAGCTTGTCTTTCACTTTCGACCCCAAACATTGCTATAAAATGTATATTTTGGTCAGATTATTTCAATCAGCGAATGTTCTATGCTGCAGTAATAAAGTTAATGCAGTTCATCTACTCATGTCTGCAAAGAAAATGTGAAAAAAACATAACTCTTTTGTTACATTTCTGTTTCTCAGCTGGGATCGTCCCTTTAATGTCCTCTCAGTCGTGGTATTGTTGTCTCTTTAACATTAACTGAGGCGTCAGCTCAGGATGTTCCATTGATTCACTCATTATGTTTGCCTGGAGTTAGTTACTGAGCGGACGATACAGCATCTTGAATCTGTCAGAGCACGCACATTTTCTTCGTCTGATACTATTTTATACAGTTCATTCAGCTTCTTGAATGCAGTGGTGAAGAAAGCAGCTTGATATACAATTGCATGCAAACTGGAAAATAAGTATTTGGTCAATAACAAAAGTTCATCTCAATACTTTGTTATATACCCTTTGTTGGCAATGACAGAGGTCAAACGTTTTCTGTAAGTCTTCACAAGGTTTTCACACTGTTCCTGGTATTTTGGCTCATTCCTCCAGATCTCCTCTACAGCAGTCATGTTTTGGGGCTGTCGTTGGGCAACACGGACTTCCAACTCCCTGCAAAGATTTTCTATGGGGTTCAGATCTGGAGACTGGCTAGGCCACTCCAGGACCTTGAAATGCTTCTTACGAAGCCGCTCCTTTGTTGACCCGACGGTGTGTTTGGGATCACTGTCACGCTGAAAGACCCAGCCACGTTTCATCTTCAATGCCCTCGCTGACGGAAGGAGGTTTTTATTCAAAATCTCACGATACATGGCCCCATTCAGTCTTTCTTTTACACGGATCAGTCGTCCCGATCAACAGCCCCAAAGCATGATGCTTCCACCTCCATGCTTCACAGTAGGTATGGTGTTCTTTGGATGCAACTCAGCATTCTTTCTCCTCCAAACACGAGAATTTGCGTTTCTACCAAAAAATTCTATCATCTGACCATATGACATTCTCCCAGTCCTCTTCTGGATCAGACGGGCCTGGACATGCACTGGCTTAGCAGGGGGACACGTGTGGCACTGCAGGATGCGAGTCCCTGGCGGCGTAGTGTGTTACTGATAGTAGCCTTTGTTACTTTGGCCCCAGCTCTCTGCAGGTCATTCACTAGGTCCCCCTGTGTGGTTCTGGGATTTTTGCTCATCGTTCTTGTGATCATTTTGACCTCACGGGGGGAGATCTTGCTCGGATCCTCAGACCCAGGTTATCAGTGGTCTTGCATGTTTTCCATTTTCTAATAATTGCTCTCACAGTTGATTTCTTCGCACCAAGCTGCTTACCTACTGCAGATTCAGTCTCCCCAGCCTGGTGCAGGTCTATGTTTCTGGTGTCCTTTGACAGTGCTTTGGTCTTGGCCATAGTGGAGTTTGGAGCGTGACTGTTTGAGGTTGTGGACAGTCAGTGTCAACTTTATTTCTATAGCACATTTACTACTTAAAAGCCCAAAGTGCGTCACAATAATAATAAAAAATAGAACAATATAAATACAACAATAAAATGCTACGAATAACATTAAAAGGAAGAAAAACATCCATTAAAAATTAAAAAAACAGTGACTGACTACAGTGAATGCTCAGCTCAACCCGTTGAACGCCAAAGAGAAAAGATAAGTCTTTAATAAAGTTTTAAAGTGCTGAAGTGTCTATGCAGCTCTGACATGCAGAGGGAGACTGTTCCAGAGCCGAGGGGCAGCCACAGAGAAGGCTCGGTCCCCTCTGCTCTTCAGTTTGGACCTGGGAACATCCAACAAAAGCTGGGAGGATCACCTCAAGGTTCTGGCTGGAGTGTGAGCAGACAGCAGCTCACACAAATAATCAGGAGCCAGGCCATTGAGACATTTAAACACAGTGAGCAGAACTTTAAACTGGACCCTGTGAGAAACTGGGAGCCAGTGTAATGAGGCCAGGACTGGAGTGATATGCTGCTGACGCTTGGTTCCAGTCAGCAGACAAGCTGAAGCATTTTGGACCAACTGCAGCCTTCCCGTAGACGCCTGGTCTAGACCAAAATACAGAGAGGTGTGGCTCAGGTGTCTTTTATACTGATAATGAATTCAAACAGGTGGCATTAATACAGGTAACGAGTGGAGCAGAGGAGCCTCTTAAAGAAGAAGTTACAGCTCTGTGAGAGCCAGAAATCTTGCTTGTTTTTTAGGTGACTAATACTTATTTTCCACCATAATTTGCAAATAAATTCTTTAAAAATCAGACAATGTGATTTTCTGGATTTTTTTTTCTCTTTCTGTCTCTCATAGTTGAGGTATAACTATGATGACAATTACAGGCATCTCTCATCTTTTCAAGTGGGGGAACTTGCACAGTTGGTGGCTGACTAAATACCTTTTTGCCCCACTGTATAAAGTTCACTGTCAGTTGCGTCACAGAGTTCACTCAGATGTTAATGAGAACCACAAGAGTGCAACAACATGACATTTTCCCAAAATTTAGTCTCACTTGTTTTTTTCAATATTCCAAAAACTCTCTAATCTAGCAAAAATAAATGATCGAATGAATGTTTGTTGTTGAAGGCATGGATTTAAAGGGTAACAGCCTGGTTTGTTTTTTACCGTGTCCTACCAAAACTGGAGAATGATGCAACACTGTAATATTGGCATACTGTCAGTATAGACCTCGTACTTCCTGAACAATCAGGGAGTCATTTTAATTTTCCCATAAATAAACTTTGACTCCCAGCCCATGTAAACAGAGGATCCATCCAGCATCTCTTTGGGTTTTTCTTCTGTCCTGTAAAGGCTAATACACTCGGACAGACTCACTTTGAGTACAACACAACGATAAAAAGACCATGAGATTTAGAATCAAACTGCTGCCATACAATAAATAAGAGGTCAGTGGAAGCAGTGGGATGTGGTGTGATGTCCAGACCACAGGCTGCAGTGTACACTCCTGACCGCTCTCATATCTGTCACTTGCTTGGTAATTACTTTTGACTGGTGTTCTTCCCAAATAACTCGGGCACCCTTTTATAATCACCTTCCAGCCTGGCTTTGGGTCCAGGCCCAGACACTGGGTACCAGTTGGGCAGAAAGCTGCGGCTCTTTGTGTGCACGAACCTCATTCATCTGTGAAAGGGCCAGCTCAGCTCTACCGCGGCAGAAAAAAGCCCGCTCCTATTTGTAATGCCAGTGGCTTTACGTCCGGGTGTCAGCTGAGGAGCTGGTGGTAAATGTGGAGACCCAGTGCCGCCGGGGGCACTTGAGGTAGACTTGCGGTCCCGGTGGAAGTGTCTCAGACTTATTCAAGTGAATAGCAGGATATTTCCAGGGAGCTGCAAGCCCCATCGCTAAGTCCACCCTCAGAGCCAAGGTGGCCTTCCACCAAACCCACGAGGAGGTCCGAGCAGGAGGCCTACCGAGGCTCATTGAGTTTCCAAACAGACGAGACTGTTTCACTGGGCGTGCTTTGCCATCCTGAAAAATGTGTTTATGACCCTTGAACCTAGGGTCACTTACCTTAATGACAATCCTAAGAGTTTATGAAAGATAGAGGACTTTGGAAAGACTATATTTGATTGAACCGATCGGACATTTTGCTCTAAAACTGGTCTGTTGGGTTTCAATGTTTCCTAAATACACACTCAGTTTGTGTGTGATTTGCAGATCATCCACTCAGGATCACACCGCGAGTGTCTTCCCATGCACACAGCAGTTTTCAAATGAGGGTTTGATGTGAACTATTTATACAACAACAATCTGCTGGAAACACGGTCGTCTCTTTATTCCTTTGTTGTGCTGAACCCACACGAGCACAAAATAAAATTCTAACAAATTCGAGGATTTTATGGAAAGTAAATGAAAACACCAGCGAATGATCTGCCACAAAGTGAAAGAGAAACAGGAGCAACTGAATACATTCAGCTTTCATGTGGAACATGAGTTGATTTTGACTTATTTTTCTTCCTTCTGTTCTGTGAGCGCGTTTCTCTCCTTTAACAGTCGATATTGTCCTGATTGGAGTTTCAGGTTGAGAGGCAGCGTGTGATTATGTTTCGGGCTGAGAACCACACTTAGCATTCTGTGTGAGTGTTTGGTTGCTGTGAGTGTGTGTGCTCCGGCAGGAACCGGGGCTGTTTATCAAGTTGGATGTGTGTGTCACTTTGGATACCGAAGTATGATAAAAGGCTTTTGGCTTCATCCTCATAGCTCATCTACAATAATCTTTCTTCCCCGTTCCAAATAAAAAGTCAGTGAAGACGTTGTGGAAGAGGAAGCTACACAGGCATGTGTGTTACATTTATTATTACTGTTCTTATAGTTATATCCAGAGAAGTATGTTTGTTTTCCTCATAAAGTAGAGGAGAGGCTGTATGAATAATATATTGGGTTTTTTTTTTACGCTCTGACTGACACACATGAAAATCCATATTGACATATTGCACTGCTGCTCCTTGTTGTGTGGTTTGGCCGCAGTTTTTCACTTTAAGCAATATATAGTCTTCTCAAGAGGTTTCAGAGCCTCAGAGACCCTGAAAGCCTCCAGTTTAATCTCTGCAGTTATGAAAAGCTATATTTTTTCATCAATTCACATTTAAAGGTGCAATATCGCGAAGCGGCTTCAGTATTGTCATTACTTAACCTTATGGTTCATTGTGTGGTGTTCTTCTTCATAAAGTGTGAGACACAGAGATTCTCATCTCTGTAAGCTTTAATGCACATAAATTGTAAAAACTCGTTAACTATGAAGTATTCTACTGGACTGAAAATTCAAATAGTTTTTGTTGTCAGATGTGATATTTACAGTTGTAATGCAGCACTGCCGGGTCCTTGGTACTGAAGCCTTTTCTGGAAGTCCTCTGCTTTAGTTTTGAGATCTGGCAGCTTGCAGAGTAATCATCAGCATTACTGTGGTTTCCCAGTTGGATTTTTCAATTCCAGTGTTTGGGGTTTGCGTCACTTGGGAAAAGACGCAGAGCCGCAAGATGATATCACAATTAAACGTTTATTTATTTATTTACTTACTTAATACCGTCCACCGCTGAAAGGTTCAGACTTCAACAGTTGCATAGTAAGAACTTTACTACTTATAGTGGATAAAACACTTGTGGAAATGTTCTGCCGGACAGAGATGCACTTTATTAAAGCTGCTCATCACCACCAATTCATTTCAATCTTTTTTTAAGATCCACCTCCCACGTGTTAAATACAGACCTGATTTCTTTTAACACATTAACGGAAAAACTTTGAGACGAAGTTATTGAACATACACTAGTCATTTTCAGGTTTATTTCACATTCTTGTATCTCAGCGAGTCTCCACATTGTGCAGCCGTCACCTCTGATGCTGTTGATATTTACTGTCCTACCAGTGCAACACGCTTACCGGGAATTGGATTACCAACCTTGATTACCAAGATCTTTGGCCCGAACGTCACCTGCTGCTGGAATCAGAAACAACATCGTCCTCAAGCTCAGAAAAGGGCGCGTATCCAATTTCAGTTTATTCAGAATAAACTGTGGACGCCTGCTCTGAGCTGGAGGGGTGGTTCGTAGTTTGGTTGCTTCAGACGAAAACAAAGCCCGAAAATATGTGGCAGTGCTGTTTTGTGGGCAGGTGTCGTCTGGAAACTGCAGCGCGCGGCGACCACATCAGTCAGTGTCTCTGAAGCCGGAGACTTCTTCTCTTTTCACAAAACACCACCTTCCAAACGCTGGAAAGGAAATCTCATATTGCTGACTGCACTCTTCAGATGGGACTGTCATGTTTGTGACCCAGTTTTATCTTCAACATTTCACTCCTCGAGTTTAGGCGTAGCTTCGTCCGTCTGCCTCGGATGGAGTCGCTTCGGTGGACGTCTTCTGTAAAGACTTCGACGGACGGGTGATCTGTACAAGCTGATGTTCTCTCGTGCAAGGACAGGATCCGCCCCCCCAACTAGGTAAAGCCGGTGAGGAAGGAGGAAGATGATGAATGATGGAGGAGGTTTCTCGGTAAAGATCGATGAAAGTTTTCTCGTGTGAAGAGACGCGTGGCCCCTCTGGGAAGGTGCTATCGACAGCGCCGTGCATCCGTCACGTTGCCTCCGGACTTCTAATTGCTGCTAATTGCGACGGGCTCCTCCTCGTCCTGCGAATCTGTGGCTCCGCTGTGGTTTTGCTCAATGGAACGCCGCAAACAAACAGAACGACTTTGCGTGCCCTTGTCTGCGTGTCAGCGAACCCAACTGAGTCATTTGTTGACGTTATTCAAAGCGATGGTCTCACCAGCCTCGAAGGCAGTCGTCTGGCTGAGCACATTCATCAAACAGCGGAATGACTGGTGTGTGTGTGTGTGTGTGTGCATGTGTGTGCGTGTTTGTGTTTGATACTAGCATGCATCAAATCATATTTCCATCCAAGACCTTGGATCTCGGGGAGCTATTTGTAGAAAAAGCATAATTTCTCTTGATTTACCTTTGGAGAAAGTCATAAACAGGATGGATTCCTGATTACTTTATTGATCAGAGAATAAATTAAAGCGATGCTGGAGTCAGATGGGACATCCTGTCTGTAGTAAACTCATTTCTAAGGTGACATGAGTGGCTGATGTGGATGGATGAGATTGGTGGTGCGGTCAATGATGGCGAAGTGGAATGGTTTATTTTCAGAGAAGTTATAGAAAAATGTAGTTCAGATTTTTTTTTTTTCTGAGATTGATACAGGAAGTAAGAAAGTTTTCATTTGAAGTTATAAGAAGGGAAAGTTATGATCACCGTCGTCTGCCATTTCGTGACTATAGTTGAGGATGAAGAATCTTAAAAAAACAAAACAAGCTAAAGATATTAATAAGGAATTTGGCATTTGGTACGAGTGTCACTCAATGAACTGACTATAAAATCAGTAACTCAGTCACAATTACTGCAGTTTCAAAGAGTTTAAACTTTGAATTAAACAGAAATGTAATTTTCTATTTTTTATAAGAACTGCGTACGCGTTGGTACTTTGTCTCAGCCACTTTTTCTGCCTCCCATCGGGTAGCTGTAGAATTTATTTTCTAACATTTAACCTCATGTAACCTCAACTAAATTGTTAAATCAGTCGTCTGTAATAGTGATTCTCAGCTGGTCTGACTTTGAGACCCACCTTATTGACAAACCGTGACCCAAATCTATGAACATTTTTCACTTTTCAAATTTACTGAATTTACAGCGCAGTCTGAAACTACGGTAGCAGAATAGAAAATCACATCGAGCTAACAAAAAAAAAAAAAAAAAAAAAAAAAAAAAAACTCTTTCCATGATCAACGAAGACACTGAGAAAGAGACACTAGAGAGGGAAATATTCCCTTTAATGCACAATTAGCTGCACTTTAATTTAAGCTTCTGCCTTTTTTTTTTAACAGACTCAACATGCACACACAACAAACACAACATACCTTAGAAGTGATTTCAAAAGGGTCAAACAGGAAACTCCTGTTAAATCCGTAAATCTATTACATGCACAATAAAGAACTCGCCATAAGCTTACAACTACACCAAATAAACAAAGAGAAAAGGTAACACAAACACACTCCCCAAGAAGCCCAATTGGGCGGAAACCCACCCGATCTGGCGACGCGTGGAGGAGGCGTGCACAGACACAGCTCGCTGTACGGACACACAAACAACCAGTTCTCATTAAGAGCTCATGGGAAGGACTTTTAGACGGGCTGAAAACTCAGGACCGGGGCTGGATTTGGGGAATATGATGTTGGTGGCGGCGGCCTCTGTGAAACTGTTGAAATACTGCATAATATGGCACCTTTAAGTGACAGGCACAGTATCTAAACTACAACTAAATGAATAAGAAGAAATAGTCATTTTTCAGAATAGTCAGCTGAGATGGCCTCCAGTGGTTTAGACGATGGATAAAAGATTTAGAGGTCCAACAGATCAAGGATAAATTGGAGTGTTCTCCTTTTTGAAAGACACACTGCACACTCTGGCCATTCAAATTGCAGAGTTATAGAATCTGTGTTTGACGGTGAAATGAGGACAACTCTCATGCCGAGCCTGCCGGACTGAAACTGCAGAAGATCAAAGCTCAAAAACGCTTCACATCCGCTTGTGCTGTTGCAAAACTTAATGATGGAATTTGGGTGGGATGGGTGATATGTGGCGAACGAGAGAAAACAAACACAAGTAAACATCCTGTGGTTTGGAGGGAACGTGTTTATAGCACACCGTTCGCTCACTGTCCGAGCCGATGGTGTTGTGTTTGTTGAATTACATCCATGTTTTTACTGCTTGTCGTTGTTACGGACGGCGTCTCACCCTGTCACATGTTGACGGTTGTCGTGAGGAAGCGCAGGCCGGTTATGTAATGCTGGTGAAGCGCAATGCTGCTGGAGATGTGGCCGGCGATGGGAGGGGGTCGTAAAGTAAACAAGTGATTGAAATCCCACCGGTAGATGATTTACAACTTGCTGTTGTTGCCATGGTTATGTCTCAAGGAGCTGCATTGGCATCAGACACGCTGAAGGGAAATAAGTGAGGGAATCGATGTTTGGTGGTCTCTACTTTTAATCATTAAAGTACCTGTGCTCATTAGTGAGCAGGACAGTGAAACATCCTCCCCTTCATTATTTCACCAAACAGCTTCACTCTGGGGAAGATTCCTGATCTGACATGATGTAACAAAACTCTGCTGTCAGAAGGATGAACAGCTTTGTTTACAGCGTGAAACGTGACATTCAGTTTGGCTTCGCAGTGACTGAACCCACCACTTCTGCTCCAGCTGGCTTCTCGTTACAGTGACTCATAAGAAGGATATTAATACGTATCAGGGGCTACAGTTACTTTACAGCTATCGATTACTTTTACATATGCTGTGTGTTCAGGTACATTGACAGTAAATTATTATCTTCAGGCACCAAAGAGTGCTGCTGATCAATTAAAAAAATGAGGTCTCTTGTAAAATTAGGGCTGGAGAATGATATGCACTGAATTCATCCAAAGCATCATCAGGATTTGAATTTGAGTTTCTGATGTTGTGATGTGTATTAAGCACACCGGTCAACCACTTTGAACCATGCACTGGACTTTTGGCACACATCATTTGCTCTTAAATCAGTGAAAGTGGACTTGGAAACACCCAAATGTACCTTCGGACTCCAAAAGTTCGATATTATTCTTGGGAGAGACTAAAATAGAGTGAAATGAGGAGTTAAAATTGCACAAGTTCGGCATTAACACTAAGCCAAACCTGCTGAATGTCCTTAAAAGAACACAGGCTTGCTCATTCATTCAGCATATCAGTTTATAAAAATAAACTCATATCAATTAGTGTGTTGGGTGACTTTGAGATCTTTCCTATTTCTTTGTGGTGACAAGGTTATAACAAGGGTGAGCGAGCTTTTTCCACGGAGGACCAGGAAAAACATACATTCGAGGGGAATTTTCTTCACTCATTTTTTATCTTGTGTTGCTTTGGCTGAAGCATTTTTTTGGGGGGGTCTACTACGGCAGCTTCATTTGTCTTTCCTCTGTGTTTACAAAGAAACATCTGAAGCAAGGCATTTGCATTAGTTTAAATGACACTCTACATTTTTACAAGACATTGAGTCATGTGTTCTGTTTTTGCACAGTGGATGAAATGTGCCAAGCTGCTGGTGGACTGAACGGTTCCCCGGGCCCGGAGCCACAGAAAAACACACACTGGACACTGCAGCGGTCCATCACTGTCCTCGGAGAGACCATTAAGTCTCATATCACAATATAGACCAATTATTTTCACCAGAGTAAACAGAACTAACCTGACCTCTACTGTCCACATTCAGAGTTTAATCTCTCCATGATTATCTCAAACAAGCACTAGGAATTAATTGGATTACCTCAGTGCGTCCAGGGCTTTCAGCCATACAGTAGAGCAGATGCTGTGTGGATGAAGGCGGGTCAGAACAAAAGGCCAGGAGCTCTCCAACGAGTTGCTGCTATCCTGGCGGAGATGAAATACAGAGCTACTTTAGCTGCCAAGCGAGCGCCACCAGCCATACGTTTATTAGGACCAAAGGCTCAGAGCGTCGGTGATATTTCTCCACTGTCAGTGATGCTGTGATGGATGTGAAGTCTTCTCTTTTGCTGGCTGTGATTCCCTGGAGCTGATTAAAAATTCCAAAACATGCAAACTTGGGTGTTTAAAAGCCCACGCGAGCTATTTTAAAAATGTTTATCATGGGATAGAATATTAGTATTTCTCATGTTTTGTTTTGATAAAGTTTCTCAGTGTAGAGAGAGGCGTCATGACAAACGCCTGAATTAAAAAGGGTGAAAAAATGTGTAGCCCGTATAGAAATCTAAATTACTGAAATATTTTTAATTGTATGTATTTTGGGTCACTTCAGGAAAAGTCATCAAGTTTCGGGATAGAAACGGGAGGTCAAATTTGACTTCGGTACAAGAGAATGGTGTTCACTAGGTACAGAGAAGATGAAAGGTGGAATAGATATGAGGCTTTATTTATTTATTTTTTAATTACAGTTAATTTACTTGCTGGTTGCTTTCTTTGCATTATTTTGTAGTTATTCTAGTTATTGAAAGTTTTTGAGAATGTGATTGGTTAAAACACACACACACTGGAGAGGAAAAGATCAGAAAAGATCACAACAACAAAGAAGGGATACAACACAGAAAGTTAATGAATGAAAGCTGTGGTGAGCCAGTTGAGGAAATGATGTCAGCACCAGGAGCAGCGAGAGCAATGAAAATATTTTCAGACTTTGTAGATAAAACTTCACGGCTAAAATAAATGATAAAATTCTGTACTTATTGCCGAACTGCCAGACGTGATCCCCCGCGGTTCCTTGAGTAAATTAATACTTGTGCTGTTTGTGTGTTTGCTTAAAGGTGCTGTAGGCAGGATTTTGCTAGTCAATGCTAATTTTTCTGTGTTTTCTTTGGATTAAATGTTAGAATATCCATTGATAATCCTTTAGGAGTGTAGCGTAATTGCACTACCGCGAGGGCGCAGCGTTTCCGTCTGTGTCTGTTCTGAGCTGAAAAGGAATCTCGACAGCTCCAGGTATCTTTGACCAATCAGAAGAGCCCCTGAGGCTCTATTTGTGATTGGTCGAGGGGCATTTGTCGCACGTTCTTGTGGGAGGGGCTTAACTTGCGCAAGGGCGTGATGTCAGAGAAAACAGGACAGGATTGGCTGTGCTGGGTTTCAAATCGCCATCTTAGATGGGTCAAATCGCCATCTTGCTTAGGTAACCCTAAGCAAGATGGCGGAGATGCGGAATCCTGCCTACAGCACCTTTAACTGGAATTTTAAAAAAACGTACGAGGCGTACAGATTTTGTTTTTGAAAGATGAACAGTTTGATGTGTTCTGGAGGATAAAATTGAGCTCAATAACTTGTTGTGGGTGTGTGACGTACCTCAGCATGCACAGCATTTAATAGCATGACATTAGCTTCACCTGATGGACTCGCACTCCGATGCTCGGACACTCCAGGATTGTTTTGTGACCCGGCCGACACACGTGTCCTCTGGCCAGATCCAGACGTCATTAACAGGTGGAGTTGGCAGAAATATGTGGGTCCTTAATCAGATTAAAAGGCCATTATCATATCTCTGCTGGTGTCACAGTCCGTGTTGCAGATGATCAATTTTCACTCTGAGCTTTATTGCCCTCGTTATTCCTCCGCCAGTGTTCGTTTCGTCAGACAGAAGCAAAGAAAACCACTTTAAGAACTGGCTGAACATCTGTGGCCCTGTTGAACATCTCAGCCCTCAACCAGCATTTTTTATATTAAATTTACTTCAGTCCTAGCCTTTTAGATCAGAAGAGCTACTTTTGTATATTTGCTTATCTAATCATATATTTAAATTTTGCTGTGTGGTTAATAAAAATAAATCTCTAAACACAGATATATTACTGCTTTACAATTTTTGAGAGACCTTGTATCACTTTCTTTGGGGTGACATAAATGTTCTCCAGACGCGACAGCAGGTGACAAGACGATGATCCTGGTGTCAAATTACAGGCACTCAACGTTGCATGTCAGCAGGCATGTCTGTTGAATTAGAGTCTTCGACAAAGTTTGGATGCGAGCCAATCAGAATGAAACAGGCTGGACGGATAACCTGATAGGCCACCGACCACCCCGCATTCATTTTTCATGTGCAGAAATCCAATCCGCACCATCTTCCACATTCAGGGACCGTTTATGCAAAGATATGCCGCCGTTAAATTTTTTAAACGTAACTCTGTGAAGAGGTGAACTCGACCACGACCTCTCAATGCCTCACACCGACTGAAACGTTTACAGGTCCCATCGATTCACTCTCTGCCGACTCAGCAAGAACCGAACCCGCCGAGCTTCAGTCGGCACATTATTTATTCATTCAGTGTTTGTTTCCTGCATTTTTCTGTTTCTCTTAGATTCTCTCATGCAGAGAAAGACAGACCAGTGGAGTCGAGGTTCAAATAAGTAGCTTTTGAAGCTGTGATGTTTTATACAGCTGCAGATCACAGACTGTACATCTGATGGATTCATGTGTTTTGTGTTGATATCTTAATTTAGACCGGATTATGCATGGATTAGTATTAATACATAACTAGTTATGGTAAATAGTTAAACTTGTGATATGTTCAGGATTGTTGAGTACTGTGATTGCAGCTATTAGACATTGATTCGTTGCTTCTTTTTCTCTTCTTGAATCCAACATGAAGCACAAGTAACTGCAAGCTGCTCGTTTTTCTTTCTTTTTTGAACACATACATGCCTGCAGTCGCCACCTGGACTATTTCACAAGCAGAGCAGTTGTTGACTCCATTGTTTTTAATAATTTTTTTCACAGATTTCTGTACTTTGTGTTTCTTACTTGTGGCCTGTTTTCACCAGATTTGGTGTAATGATGAAAAAATGAAGTGAAACGCTGTTTTCAACACAATCCATTGCAGCAGGCTCCATCTGATGATTCTCAACATTTTACCATACAGAGCATGAATGCGCAGTGCATGGAAACGTATCATTTGTCTCAGTCAGCCAGTCGTTGTCAATATTGCAAATGTTGAAATCAGCACAATAGTAAATTACACAAAATATTGCATCACTCTGCACAAAACTGCAGATGAAGGAATGGCTTCGTGTGTGTCTGCATGTGAGCAAGAATACACACATGCGACACATACTGTATGCAGACAAGTGTGCATATAAATATTCACTCCTTCTACAAACATGTGGTGTATACACACATTTCTGTGTTTGTTTAAATTACATCAACTTTCTTGAAACAGATTTATTATAGTTTTAGCTGAGTTACAGTTTGATTGATTGGTAAAATTACTCTCTGTGTAAAAGTGTATTAATCTCTATTTATTTCAGTCTCTTTGTTGAGTAACAGTTAAAAATCTGGAGGGGCTTGACCTTTGAGGAATGCTCAGTAAATTCAGCTGTGTCTTAATCTGACTGGTTCTTTTAGGAAACCCAGAGACAAGAAGTCTTACAAAAGGGCAGACGAGGAGAGAGAAACGGATGAGATGCTTGAGGTTTGAATGTGTGGTGTTATGGTGGCGCTAAACGGTTTGTGACATGTTATTATGGAGCCATTCTCAAGATGACGGGACGCCAAAGCAAAGAAATGTAGCTGGAGGCTTTACAGGGAGGCCAGCAGGTTCTCTATAACACTGGAGTTCACAGAAATGAAGCGATATTTAGACGCTCAGTTTCAAGTAAGTGGCGTCAGAGACAGTTCAGTGCAGTCATGTTATCAATGTCTAACAAAGGGCACGGAGAAAATGAGTCAGGCTTTTAAACTGCAAGCAAAATATATAAAAAAAAAAGTGAGGATAATATGGGTAAAAAAAATGAAAAAGCTTTGATTACAAAATAAGTAATGCTAAACTCTAATGTGATGACTTTTGACATAAATTTGCAATTAACTAGCAATTTTAATTATCACAAAGATTTTCGCTATCAATTACGTTTCCATAATGTTTTTTTCTTACTTTTGTTGAACATAAAACGACTGTAGAGCTGCTGTTTCTCTCTTTATTTCAAGATTTTTGACTGTATTGAACACAAACATTAGATTGTATTCACAGTATTTGTGATGAATTTTCAAGGCTTATTTACGTCCTGTTATAAGTTTATGAGTGTGTTTCTGTAATCGATCACTAAATTACAGATTATGCAACACCTCTCAGTGAATCGCTGAACATAATGGATGAATAAGGCATGAGATTTATCAACGCTACGACAGAGACATACGAGTTAAAATGAAGAACTTGTTTCATTTTTTTCTGGAAAGTATCTCCAGACTTCAGAGAACCTATTAACTCTAAACAAGTACTGATTTTCAGCTACTTCTTCTTCTCATTTCTTTTTGTGTTTATGTATTTTGAGTGTGGGAGGAGTCTTCAGATGAATCAGTGGGTCAGCTTCCTCTGTCTCTCTCTGATGTTGCAACGCTGCGCTTCATGTGAAAGTGGATTTAACACTGCAGAACTGAGAGGCACTCCTCATCCCTGTTACTGGTAAGGTGGAGGCATCATCATGAGGGAGGCTGCAGGAAGGATTACGTTTGTTACTTCGACAGATCATTCATGCTGTAGCAGGGTTACGGTACAATATGAGAAATTCTTAACTACATAAGTAACAGAATGAGGTCTTTCTTGGGAACTTTATTCAGGTAAAAAGGTATAAAACTCAATTTTGCTGATTGAAATATGGACAGAACTGGAGGATGTGTGGAAATGTTGCATGAGAACAGTTAAAGCTCCTCCCAGAGTTGATGTTGCATCATGTCCCTCATGCTCTCAGTCATCCAGATCATGGCAATGTTTTAAAAGACTGCTGGACTTGTTTTAGGTTTTGAAGGCATTTCATATCTGAGAGGCTTCATCGGCTCTGAAAGTTAAAGAAATCACAAATCTGGCACATTTTATTTCCATATTGACTAAAATGAATTTCCTTGTGTTCCACAGAGGCTGATGAGAAGCAGACCCCCCGATCTGAGAAGACCAGATGAGTGAAGTTTGATCCTCCCCTCCAACCAGCATGAGGACGGGACGTGTGTGCGCTGGACATCAGCTCTGACTCCTGTGGACATGTCCAGGGTGGAGTAGCGCTCGGGGGGGAGTGTGATGGTGTTCACCATGTCTGACGAGGACGTGATTAACTGCACCATCAGCCACGAGATCCACCAGTACCTCTTCTCCTGTGTGTATATCCTCGTCCTGCTGGTGAGTGTGAGGACAGTGTCAGTACCGCAACAGAACTGCTGAAGTGTTGAGACGCTACTTCTCAGTTGGTAGAAATTTTTTTTCTTTTTTTTCATATTGAGGTCAGTGTGGTGCAATGCAGGCTGGTTCCTCTTTAATTGCTGCAATGATGCTTAAAAAAAGATCTGTGTAAGCAGACTTGTAATGAAGTTGTGCTAAACACTTCTAGTTATCATTCCTTCATTGCACGGCGAAGGGAGAAGGCCGATTTTCTCGTTGTATATAGAGAGGAAAAACATTCTGCCATCATTTTACTTAATCTTTCTGTAAATATAAATGAAAAGTGTTCACAAGTCCAACACAGAAATCGCAACCTGGACTTGAAACCTGAGTGCAAACTCCTCCGATATATTGCAGTCAGCATAAAGTAAAAAGATGTACTAGTGATGCTTTGTCATAATAAAAGTAGTGTTGCTTCCCAAAATCCCAGTTTTACGAAGCTGAAGAATTCTGTCTGACAACAAAACTACTGATTTGCTTCATTTTGATTTGTGTATTGAAAAATCTTTTGAAAAATAAATAATTTCTCTCATTGCTTAAAATTTCATCACAATTTTTTCCCCAAGCATCCTGCTATTAGTTAAGTAAAGTCCCCATTTGGACTTTTGTGGTTTGACGTGGACACCCTTCTTTACATCAATAAAAGTCCTGATCTTCTCGATTGCAGGTGGGCATTCCCTCCAACCTGTACTCCCTGTATCACGCTGCGCTGCAGCTGAAGCAGAAGAACGAGCTGGGGGTTTATTTAATCAACCTGACCGTGTCCGACCTGTTGTACCTGGCGTCTTTACCTCTGTGGCTTCAGTACATCTTCCAGGTGACGCAGCGCCGTTCACACACAACCAACCTGTCGGCACTTCTCCATTCAGCCTCTGATATTTAAATAAAAAGCAAAACTGCTGAATAAAAGGATGAGGAAGAGTATTATAGATGTTTTTTGATCATGTTCAGTCATATTGTCTGAGGCTGTCGGTCTGTCTCCTCATGTTCTGCC
This sequence comes from Salarias fasciatus, assembly GCF_902148845.1. NCBI lineage: Eukaryota > Metazoa > Chordata > Actinopteri > Blenniiformes > Blenniidae > Salarias > Salarias fasciatus. The sequence continues at coordinate 18,719,087 of NC_043763.1, read as the reverse complement.
TGCCTTGAGCTCTGCTCTCGTGTCATAAATGTGCTCGCTCCTCTCAGGATGATGATTGGCGTCACAGAGAGTGGTTGTGTCAGCTGTGCGGTTTCCTGCTCTACGAGAACATCTACATCAGCATCGGCTTCCTGTGCTGCATCAGCCTGGACCGTTACCTCGCCGTGGTTCATCCTTTGAGGTCGACTTCTGCCCAAACCTGAGAGCTTTTGCTAGCTTTTACAACAAAAAGATAAAGATGGGTTTTTGGGGGGAAAAAAGGTGATGAATTTATCATAAAGTGTACTTTTCGCGTCTTCGTCTTCAGGTTCACGTCTCTCCGCTCCATGAGTGCAGCGTGGCTCGTCAGTGCGATCATCTGGCTGAAGGAGATCGCGGTCGGCGTGGTTTTCTTCCGACACAAGGAGCTCAGCAGGGACCGCAAGAACCAGTCGGTGTGCTTCGAGCACTACCCCATGCAGCCGTGGGAATACCCCATCAACTACTACCGCTTCACCATCGGCTTCATGTTCCCTTTGGCCATTCTGATGGTACGACATCTGCTTCACAAGGCGTTCCATAACGTTTTATTGAGTCACAGTTGTTTGGCTTGGAACTAATTTCACCAGGTCTGAGTCACCTAGGAGAGGTTAAGTTCACTCGTCATGTAAAATTTAATGGTGTTGACATTGACATTCATCCTTCTGGTTTAGATCAGCTACCTGTGTGTCCTGCGCGCAGTGGGTCAAAGTGCAGGAACACAACCCGATCAGAAGATAAGGATCAGACAGCTGGTCAGCAGCACCATCCTCATCTTCCTCGTCTGCTTCTCGCCGTATCACATCTTCCTGTTAGTGCGCACCATGCTGGAGCGCGACTGCAACTTCATCGCAGGTACATTTGTACTGTTCTGCATTAAATCGTTATGCCTCCGTTTTTTTTTTCTTTTCTTGCTTGATCGGTATTGACTCAAAACACCATCCTGTGGCACAAGGTGGGATTTCAAGAGAGGTGCATAGCTTTGGTGGATTTGGTAGACACCTGATTTCTAAGATCAATGTGCTCATGCAAATCGTGTGCAAACAGAAGTATTTAAATGAGGGTTTTGTGTGAAATATTGCTTGCATTTACCAAGGAGTGATTGGATGGAAGGTGTCAAACACATCGGAGAGCTACAGCAAACAAATCCAAATATTGAACAAAAAAAAGGCAATGGTATGGTATGGTTTTATTTATACAGGGACAGTGTACAAAATAAAATTAACCACAAAGGAGAGATGCTTTGTACCAGGTTATAGCAAAAAATGCTAAATTCCACCCGTAGTCCCTGGGCAGGTTGATGTTACAGGCTTTAGAAACTGATTCTAAATGTAGATGGAACATGACGACCGTATCTTACAAAACTGGTATCCTAAAATAATTTCATAACATTTAATTTCAGAGACATTTACCTTAAAATCTCAATGGGGAGGATGATTGGTGAGAAAGTAAAAGCTGCAGGTACAACGAAGCCCAAGCAGAGAATCAGAAAATATTTACATAACGGTAGTAGGACACCGAAGATATGTTCTAATAAAGTCGACATATAAAAGTCATGAGGATCCAGTTTAATGAAAGCCTCTCTCTACAATATGAGCAGCATCTCTGCTAAATGCTGAGTACAAAAGTACATGATATTCAAAGAAAGGTAGATGCAACAATGAACAAACAGAAGGGATTTCGGATGTTGTAAAACAAAATGTACATTGCAGCAACTTGTCCAAGTATTGCAGGATCTTGTACACACACTTGACACACACTGGAAAACACACTTAATAGACTATACATGTTATTTTACAGTTGAGCCAGACACAATTGTCCTGTTAGTGGCTTCTTCATGTGTTGTCACAATATCAAGGGTCTGTTAGACACTTTTAGTTAATTACTCAGTTCCATAGACATGACTGGAGCAGCCTGATTAGAATTTTATGATTCATTCAATTTCTCCAAAACAGCAGAAGAGCTGGTTGCCACGTTTGTAAAATGCAATTCCAAAAAAAAAAGTTAATATTGGATCTTGACTTTTGCAGCCATTTTCAACTACTACCACCTGTCGCTGCTGCTGACCACCCTGAACTGCGTGGCCGACCCCGCCTTGTACTGCTTCGTGAGCGAAAGCGCGCGCCGCGGCCTCTACAAGGCCGTGTTCAGGCCCGTCGCCAGGGTACTCTGCTGCTGCTGTCGCCGCGGCAACGCCAGCCCCGGAAATCCAGGCAACGACTCCCACGAGGTGGCCACGGACGGCAACAACGGCCACCCGACGGTGACGCTGCTCACGCACACCAGCACGCTGAACAGCGTGAAGACGGACGCCGTGTGCAAGAACACGATCATAATCACACAAACCGACGAGAAAACTATCGTACCGCTCGTGGTGCCGAACAGCAGACAGTACGACCAGCAGCTGGGCGTCGACGCGACGTCCGACTGCGTGACGGCCGCAGGAGGAAAGAGGCAAATGAAGGGGAGGACTGAGGAGCCGGAGTACAACAGCCGCGGTTATCAGGCGGGATCCTCTCCGGCGGAGGCCGCAGGAGAGCAGGTCGAAAAACAAAGACTTTATTTTAAGACTGTGCTGAAGTAGCCCAGAGAGGCCGAGGCCCCGCCCGCCGTGTTTACATTATTGCTGTTTATTAGCAATTGATTGAAGAGTTAGGGTTTTTTTTTTTTTTTTTTCAGTTTTCACCATCTTTAAACTCCAGCCTGACATTACAAGTCAACAGAGTATTTTCTGTGAATGTGAACAACTTGGATAATTTTGGTCATTTAACCGGAAGTACTGAGTTTGAAGCGGTAAGAAAATTATGGAATTATCACCGGTTTAGAAAAGGGAAACAAACATTTGCCTGAGCGTGCTGAAAATCAAAAGAGACACATGCAACCTGTCTCTTATTTTGACCCCTATGAGTTAATATCCTGTTAAGCACTTGTAGGATAATGAGTTTAATTTAAAGCGACACTAAGGAACTTTTCAACCTTAATAAAACATTTTAATATCTTTTGTGATGATACATCGACTTACAACGGGTTGAATGACCCCTCTGTCACGGGCTGAGGGCGTCAGTATTGCTTTCACTTGGACTAAGAAACTGTGAGGAGGGTGGTAGGAACCCAGCACACGGCATGCGTCACATTATGATATAATATTGTTTAGCCACCATTAGATTCATTACCTCGTCGCTATCCGTCCTTCACACAGCCACTGGAAACAAATGTAGGCGAGTTCAGTCTGACAGCATACCCACCGGGAGCAGCATTTTACGACGTCACGCACTAGTCCTCATGGGAACTGTAGTATTCCTTTAGGCAAAACACTACCGCTTTTGTCCACTGGCGCCGCCAAAATCAACGGAAACTGAAAGTTCCTTAGTGTTACTTTAAGAAAAGTCGACCATAGGCCGAGTGGAAGTAACAACAAGGCTTGTAAGACGCAGTAGTTCACTTAAACGTTAAAATGGACGCAAACACCAGCAGAGACAAAGGAACAACAACAGATCCAGGCTGAAAAACACACTCCTGAGCCCAAACACACACAGATGGCAGCTTCAGAGTCACAGAAGAGTTCACTGATGGGAAACAGGATATGAATTTACCACAAGACAGGCCCACTTCAGGCATAGGCACACTCTGATCTTCAAAAAAGAGGTTTACAACCCAAACTCCATCAGTTTTAGGTGTTAAAATTGATCATAATAAAACCGTGACCCACTGTTAACTATAGTAGGTGCTTCTGGACTTTATACTAAATTAATGAAATTCCTCATTCACAATGTCAGAGCAGTTTGACCCAGTTCCTATTTTTTGCTCTCTTGTGGCTCGGATTGGATCTGCTTTTGGAAACTGTAACCGGGAAAAAAATCTGCATGTATTTCCATATTTTGACATCGGATTCGGGCCTCAATCAGATCTGTTTGGGATTTGTGGCAATGTTACCACCGAATTTCTCAACATCGCATGTCTGACGTCAACAAATCTGCGACCATCGGTGGCAAAGTGAACGCACGGAGATGAAACGACAAATGTTGAGGCGATCAGACAGGAGGGAGGCGTGGCACAGTGGTCAGCTGAGGACGTCCCATGTCTTCCCAAGGTTTGGTGAGTGGCGGAAATGATTGCAGCGCATTGAAGCTATATTTCCAGGGACTTTTTCTCTCAGGTTATTGTAATAATACCTGCAGGTTTGATGTTTCTGTTATTGTATGATCGTCATTGTTACCACCCTGTTCAGTGCAGGTTACTGTGAAACACCAAGAGAGAGAGAGAGAGAGAGAGAGAGAGAGAGAGAGAGAGGTCCATTCATCGCCCTGCTGGCATTATAATATGCACAACATACAATTATGACCCCGTTCCTCCTTCTTCTCCTAAAATTCCTGGCTTTGTTTGGTGAACTTCTCGGGCAAGTGGAACCAGGAGAATCAGATTTAGGCCACATGACAAAATGTGTCACTGCAGCTGCAAAAAAACTAGAAAAAAAACAAAAAACAAGAGAGATTTCGGCATCAAATCCGATCTGAGTATCAAGACTTGCAGTGTAAACGCAGCCTAAATGGCCTTTGATGCATTTTGTCAAGACACTACCTGACAGATAAGTGACTCGGTATCCAAACTGCTCTGTGGAGTAGATTTCACTTCTCTGTTCATGTCTCTGCTCCCTCCTGAAAGGATTTAATCCTTCATCATCAACCAAACCGACCCTTGTTCTCTGCTCATTTCATGACTTTAACTCAAACTAAAACCATTTAAAAAAACAAATGTTGTGTTTACAACGTGTTGCTATTTATCAATCAGTATTTTAAAAATGTATTATGTATTATGACGCAGTTTAAAGATCAGCCAGTTACTTGATATTTAATGTTGGTGTCAGTGAACGCAGGTTGATGTTTGCATTTTATTGTTTTGTTTTTGTTATTTTTGTGGGAGATGAAAGTAATAAATACTTTTATTGAGTATGACTAGCCAAACACCTTTAAAATAATCTGATTTAACTTTGTAGATTAAAAAAAAAAGAGTCTTCAAATCTGCGGTAAAGATGTCTGCGTTTGGATTAAAGGAAATCCAAAATGCTTTCCAGTGTTCAACCACGGCTTAAAATCTGTGGAAGAAAAAAATGTTGATCTGAGCATTAAAGGGTGAAGAAGGGACGGCTGTCGTTCCGTTCAGGTCTGCTTCTGTGGCAATAAAACTGTGGGAATGTCTAAATGTTACTACATGCATGGGAATGCCACTGAATTGTGTGTTCACTTATTATTGACTAGTGATGCTATACCTTATGGCATATTGTCATATCTATTGTAAAGGAGTGTTTTCAGGTCTCAATTGAAGTTGTACTGCTTAAATGTTTTGAAGATATAAATTTATTGTCAAAATCTTACAAGTGTAAGCAAGTTTCACATGGTACAAGTTTTAAAAACATGAATGCACACAGTAGGCATGACTCAGAATAGGTGTGGAGCTCTAAAAGTGGCGGTCTGACTCTTAATGCTCTATTCTCACAGTGATGAATGTGTTACAGAATATTTTTATAAAGCTCTCAAAACTGAATGTTCCAGTGGGAAGCCTCTTTCTTCAACGTGTGAATTTATTATGAAGTGTGTGTGTGTTTGTGTGTTTGTGTGTTTGTGTGTGTATGTGACCTCTTATTTTATTCTTTTTACTTAGAGTCTTGCCTGTGGGACACAACATGCTGTATACATATTTAAATTTAAAGATGTGGTTTAATTCAATATGTTCTTAATTCGCTCTTTGTTTGGCCCAAAAACTGTAAGATATCTGTCCTTGTTGGTGCCAATCTCAGCCGTGGGACTCTTAAAATGCACAAAGTCATCCTCATGTGTTATATTTAGGTCTCAAAATAAGATTTAAGTGAGGACAAAATAATTAATAGCATCAACGTGATTGTGATCATTCTAAGTCGTTAATTTGATCCAAGTGAATGGAGTAAAGCCAATATGTTTTCACTTTGTCCTTTATAGAAAATATAGATGCTGATAAAACATGATGCTGATATTTACAGTCAGCTGAGTTGCCCATTATTAGTTTGAAAGGTTTGCATCTGGGCTGATTGGCCTGCATGCAGACACTGCTGATTGGTTAATGAGGAACACCTGTGTGATTGTCTGACCAGGCCTTTAAAAAGAACACACACCCTCAGTGCAGGTTTGGTAGTGCTGGTGTGATGCTGAGGGCCGAGTCTTGAGTGTTTTTGTTTGCTGGGATAAAGATTGAAATATTAAAAACAATTATTAGGGTAGTCGTCATGCCTGGATTTTAAAAGGGATTTTCTTAGCTTATATTTGATGCCATAGATTAATTGAATATTATGTCAAGACCACGTGGTAACACAGTGATTGAGAGCTCTTGCCTCAAATAGCAGCCAGGGCCTTTCTAAGTGGAGTGTACATGTTCCTCCTGCATGTGCACTGAATAATTTGGGAGTCCCATTCAGCTAGAGGTATTAAATATCACAATGACTAATAAGTCAAACTTTCATCTGCGTAGAACATTTTTTGCAACATTAAATATCAAAGGTTTTTCTGTTGAAGGTTTTTCATTAAGCTGTGGCTGGCTTGGTTCTGTGTTCACTGCAGCATCCTGAAATCACAGTTCTGCAAAAAGAAAAATGTGTTTTTGATTGAACTCTGCACGTCAGTCCTTTCCTTTCAAATTGGGAGAGATGCACAGGAGCGGTTTGACAGTTTGAGCACAATTTTTTTCAGTGTACATCAAACAGTTTCAAACCAAATGTGGGTTTTCTTCTGCTGTACTGCTTTTCACAGTGATGTAAATCTGATTGTTGTAATTAGTGTTATTTAAATTGAAGTACTGGCATTAGTTAATCAGAAAAAAAAAATATCCAAACGTTTCATTATTTGAGCAAATTGTAACTCTGAATGAAACCTATGGCACTTTTTATGTAAGAGCACAAACAAGTCTAGTTTTTTCAGAAAACTAGACCAAAAGGATATTTGGAAGAAAAGCTCTCCTACTGGAGGTTTTAGAAATGCATTACATCAAACTTTCATAAAAACAGAATCACTGCGTGTGTGTTTGTGTGCTGGTCTGTGAGTGTGTGTGTTTGTGTGTGTGTGTGGGGTTGTTGTGTATTTCTTACTGCTGTGTGAGACTTAAATCTGTTTTTCCTGTGAGGATAAGAGGCGAGTTTCCATGACTCATCCTTAACTTTAAATCATTCAATTTTATGGCGAAGACGTGGTTTCGGGTTGGATTGAGGTTAAACTGAGTTTGTCTGAAGGATGCATCCAAAAAACATCTATTTTATCAACTGATCAATGACTCTTTTGAGATCATCCAGTCGACAGTCATAATGAGTGAAGGAGGAAGACGATAAGTTGTTGCTCTCTGACTGATTGATGCTCAGGATTCCACAAGTCGACTCTATTTTACTGGACACAAATGAATGGAAAAAAAAAAGAAAAAAATCTGCTGTTTTGTAAGGCGAGAGAAGCTGAAACCTGAAACCCTGACCGCAGTCTGGAAGCCACGCTCACTCACACACGTCCTGAAGCCTTCTGGAGACGTTACATTAACTTCTTGAACTCCTGACCCCAACCTAAATCTAACCTAGGTTTAACCTTAAAACACAGCCTTGAATTAAACCCCAGGATCACGTTTTCTGTCCTGACGGGTCAGTGTGCAACCGCAGTGTCCTCAAGTTAAAAAAAAATAAAATAAAGCAATAACATTCAAACACCCGAATAGACCCACTGGTTTAACTAACGCCATGTTTTTTGAGGGAACCCATGTGACCTCTCAGGTTCTAACCAAGATTGTTTTAGCTGTCATGCCACAAAGCGACGCACCTTTTCAGACTTGTTGGTCTTTGTGCAACTTAGATCCCATTTCATAACAAACGAATGCAGAAAATTAGGACATTTCAATGGGATCATAAACACTAATTGCCACAATGATCTTTATAAGCACAATGTACAGAGGTTCATTTTAACTATAACAGGAATTAAAGGTTTGTGTTAGGAAGCTGGTGTGGTTAAAAGAACAAGTGGAATGCTGTTGCAGATGGTTTCATAAAAATCAAGTCATTTTAATGATGACATCCTGAGAGGAAAACTGTTATTTATAACCCGAAAAACAGAAAGTAAAACAAGCTTTATGATGAACGCAGAGTGTTTTTATGTGAACAGCTCCAGTAGCTGTGTCACTACTTCAGAGTCTGTCTGGGGAGACGGCGATTATGACGGGCTGGATGTGTGTTCGTGGTGTGTTTATTGGTTTTAGGAGATTAATAATTACATTCGTCAGGTGAAGCAGAAGCTGAGATTGAATGAGTGTGTGTGAAAATAAAAGTGTTCATCTGTGTGTGATTGTGTTTATTTTTGTGAGAAAGTCCTTCCTCTGGAGGGACCTGTGGTGTCAAATGGCAGAGAGCAAGTGTGTGTGTGTGTGTGTGTGTGTGTGTGTCTCTGAAGTGGTGGGAAGTGTGCGGTGTGAAGTCAGTGTGTGTTTGTGAGGGGGCGTGTGAATTAATCTTGGCAGTATCGGCTGCTCCTGGCCACGGCTGCCGTCCCGCAGGAAGTCACATTAAACCCGAGTCATGTGAAGGTCAAAGGTCACAGTTGAGTAAGAGACGAGAGCAGCAGAAAAACATCACAGAAGCAGGAATGAGAGAAGAGCGTTAAATCTGACTTCTCACCTCTAAACCTCTCACCTCTCTAATTTTCCTGGATGCAACTCACCAACAGCTGCTAATTCAGACCAAACTTTGTGTGTGTGTGTGTGTGTGTGTGTGTGTGCGCTCTTGCACAAACCGTTGATGGAGATCAGTGAATAAAGAACCACACTGAAATGGAGCAGAACCCACAGCGAGCGGGCAGCAGGCCAGCACTGTGGGAGGCGGGGCCGAGAGCGTGGCGTCCATCATCCACACTGTGCCCGCAGGTACAGCCGGAGCAGGAACCACGTGCACGGGCAGTGGACTCATGGCCGGCTTTATTTTAATGTCACTTTTCCAGCCCGCTGAGCTTTCCAAGCCGAGTCTGATTAGTTACCGTTTTTGCAGCCACAGTCTAGAAATACTCTGCTTAGTTAATGTTTATAAGACAGCAGCTCTTCTAACCCAAGTCTGGGGAGGCGACCTCAGCTGTTTACAGCTCTGTCTTTCCTGCCTCTCCCTCCACATCTCTGCTCCGGGCGTAATACAAAAAATTCCAGGAACCTATAGAGGGAATGAAACCTCATTTCCAATCACTGCTGGTTTTCCTGCTGTCTGCAGCAGAACCTTTGGATGAACCGCAGCCCGCTCCAGGTAGAGACAGAGAAATAGATCGATAAATAGGATGGACGCAATTTAAAAGTGGCTCCAGTAAATTGGTGTTGATTAAAATTCTGCATGCTTAACAAAACCTGTTTGCTGCATCAGCACAAAGCGTTCCCACTTAACTTCAGCTGATGATGCAGCTGTCGCTCCAGCAGCTTGACTTAACGCGTTAAGACGAGTTTGGTTTAAGAGAACTGCATTACCTCTACAACGTGCACAAGCATGAACAAACCCTTCTCTGGCATTTAAATGCAAAAAAAAAAAACAACAACAAAGATTAAACCATAAAGAATCAATAAAATATTCTGAATATAAGAAACTCATGCATGCTATCTCCAATTGTATTTTAGTGGAATGGTTAAAACATTTTACCTGCAGTAAAAACAACTAGTTGTCGCTGGAAATGAAAGGATTTCTTTTGTTTTCATATGCCGATCATACAGAAGACTGTTTTGCATCATGTGTCTAAAAATGAAGGCATTCATACTGTTTACTGAATATAGATGCTCTTGATTCTTCTTGATGGTCATACAGTCACTTAAATGCAAATGAAAAAAAAACACACCAATAGTTCATTGGTAGTTTTATTCAAGTCACAGTCTGCATTATTTTCTATAAAAAGTAAAGATTCATAAACAGAAGGGAGTGAATGGAGTGTTGTGAATGGACAAAGCGGGGAGCTATGAAGGTCTGACAATCAAAGCAGGATCGCTTCATAACGAGGTTTCAGTCTTACTTAAAAACAGGCATAATTTTCTCCAAAAATATATTTCTGGATTTTCTCAAAGGAAAATGAGGATTACAGTAGAAAACGGACCTCAGGCACATGACTTCAGTACATTTATCTTGATGATACAATAATACAATCACAAAAACCGAATCATGATTCCTCCGGTCGAATCAAGGCAGAAGTGAAAGTGCCCCTCACACTCCGTCACACGGCGACACGCAGCGTCACGTTAAACGTGTTTCACTCGTCTAAACCGAGAGGCCGACCAGTTCCCAGGATAACCAGATGAATCAGTTACTTCATGAAGACGCTTGCAGACAGATGGGACTGGTTAAGGGCTTTTCCTGTTCGTCACTTCCAGCAGTCTGGTGATGATGTCGGAGTGAGTGGGGTGAAAGGTCAGGCCGTCCACCTCCATGGCCAGGTGAGCCGTTTTCCCACTTCGGATCCCGAAATCCACCAGAGTGGCGAGGAAAGACTCCTCCTGGTGAAGACAAGGACAGAGACGAGCTGCTGAGTGAACAGCTGATGAACACCCGGAGCACGTCGCTTCAGGAGAGCCGGGTTGTTGAGGATATAAATTGGAATTTTGAGAAGAAAAGGAAGGCCGAGGTCAACCGTGGAGTCAGGCAGCAATTTTCTTTAATCACTTCAAGCAACACTTTCCACATCAAACAGCCACTGGAGCCGAAATGATGGTTGAGTGGAGTGACTCACTGCTGCTTGGAAAAGAAAACCTTTATTTTTAGCCTTCGCTTTACAGACAAAACTAAATACTTTTTTACTACTTTGGCAGCTTCCCTGGTTTCATTAAAAAGTTATCTCAGGCTGGATTTGATGTATTAACTTGAAGTGTTTGTTGAATTATGTGAAGAAGTCAGTAAATTAAACAATGTCGACTTTGTTTTGGGTTAAAGTGCAAAAGTAGTACATTTGAAAGACTTGTTCTTTCGGTGCTCAGATGTGTTTTAAATATTATATTCACTGAGTTATTATGATGAAAAAGCATGGCAAATCCTGCCAGTGAACAGAAGGTATAACAATAAATGTTAAAAATAGTCTGAATAAATCTGAAGTAATCTGACTTTATTAAATATTCATCCATAATTCATTTTGAGGTGATTTTGTTAAAATGTGCCGTATGACTTGATGCAGAATGAGTGTGACGCAGGAGAAAATGTGATCAGATCAGTGTCTTCATCTTCTTCCATGGTTTATTGTGAGATGAAGTGAAACTCTTTGCCAGCTGTTCAGAATGTGTTTCAGTAAAAGTATGGAAGCGGGCTGTGTTAATGGGGGGGGGGTCTGTTACCTTTTCCACGGACGGCAGGTTGGCGATCCAGTCCTGCAGGTGTTCTTGGGGGGGCTCCCGCTCCGGTCCCAGGCCTCTCTTCAGATAGCGCCGGTGTGAGGGACACGCCTGGAGCAGGTAAAGCCCACAGGCCACAGCGTATCCTCCCCAGTTAGACACACCTGCAGCAGCAAGCGGGAAGAAGAAAGGGACCAAAAAGATGACAAAATATTCCATCAAAATGAAATTATCTGCTGTTTCCTTACATTTTTGAGGTCTATTTCATGTCTTTTTTTGACATGGCTTCATATTTTTTAGATATAAATAAATGTGGCCACAGTAGATATGATCCATTCGTGGCATGAATTCAACGTTTGCTTCCCTTCCAGTGTTTGCTGGTAGCTGATTTGAACCACATTAAAGAGCATCTTCTTCCAGCTTCACTTCACAGTGAATCCTTCAGCAGACCCCTGCAGCGCTGCGCTGCTGTCTCAAACTTTCATCTTTACACTTCACTCCTGCATTGTTGTTGCCAATAAGTCTACATTTTAAAGCACGCAGCATAACTTCAGGAAATACCTCCAGGCGATGCACAAAGAGGCCTGCTGCAGCTGTTTCATTGTTTATCTGCAGTGTTTGTGGTTGTGGGAGTGAAGGTCCGGCGTGCGAGCGCGTGTGTTTACCCATTACTCTCTTATCGCTGCCCAGTGATCTGACCTGTTTACATTTACATGTGCACTCGGTGGAGAGTCTGGACTTCCATACCAGCAGTAATGGCATAATCGGCAGGAACATCGCAGGCTATGAGGTCCCCTTTGGGCATCAGGCTGATCACTCTGTCCTTCACCTTGCCCATCCCCAACTCGTTACCACCATCTCCGATTCCTGTGGGAATATATACAATACCTGCTTCAGCAAACTGACAGTGAAAAGAAGAGCGAGAGACAAAGTCCTGTTCAAGTCAAGAATGAAAGTGACCAACGGTTGGAAGTGTGAAAATAAATTTGCTCAATAAATGAAGAATATTAACATAAAGTGTGGGTCGGAAGTGGATTCAGCAATGCTGGAGGCCTGAAGTTTGCAGCAGAAATGAGAACTTCAGCTGCCATTAACACTGACATGTCTTTGGGACATGATTCAGAATGCTAATGTCGCCCTCTGGAGTCACAACTGGCTTCATACAACATTTTCCAGAAGGCACGAATATTGAAAACGCGCTTTTCTACCATAGAATAATTTATATACTGTCAAAAGAACTTGTTTGGTTTATGGTTTACAAGAAGCACTTAAAGTTTGCAGTTATATTTACTATACCCTTCATGACCAACAGGCAATACAAAATTGTGAAGGAGTTGTGTACCTGTAGTACTGATTCCTGGGATGTTCTTGGCAGCAATAAACAGATCATCTATGGGATCCACCAGATGTTTGATGTTTATCGCCCTCATGTTGTAGTAATTTCCATCGCTGGCGCGTCCGGTTCGCTCGATCGCCAGAAGGTGGTCGAACCTGGTGAATCCAAAAGTGCAAAGTTTAATTTCATTGTAAATTTAATGTGTTTCAGCGAGAGTTCGCGGTTGAAATCATAAATCAGCCGACCTGGGTTTGCTCGGGTCTCCGTCGACACACAGGAAGCGCTGCGCAGATTCTGGACCACTGCCATCAAAAGTGACCAAAGGAATGTGAGACTTCAGCACTCCTGAGGGAAGCAACGAGAGACGACCGTGTTCAGAGTTCCTGCGGCTCCGGATTCAGGGTCACTGGTTGGATTCCCCTCTCACCGTTCTTCACAGCCTGATCGATGAGGGCCTTGTTCATCTCCACGGCTCTCTTGTCTGTCACCATCGTCACCCGTTTCCCCAGAGACAGCAGCATGGTGGCGATAGCGATGGCTCCGGGGGGCCCGTCGGTCTCATCAGGAGGGCTAACCGGCAAAACAGACAAATAACCTCAAGTGACGACAATGCTTTTGGTAAAGGCTGCAGAGTTTCAACTATATGATGAAGCTATGTGCAGCTGGTAATGAGACGCTGCACCACCTTCAGCTCAGGTTCACAAAAGTCACCTCCTGCAGAAAAAGACGTATTATAAAGTCCGTAAAGTACTGAATAATTCAGGAGATGAGCTGCTCACCGGCACAATAAATGCTGCGAAACCGCGTCTCCTGCTGACGGCGCTGTTTAGATGGATATGTACGTACTTGTGCATGTAGTGTGTAGGAAAGCCCGTTGTTATGGCAACAGAGGAGGAGTGAGAGAGGGCCAGACAGGAGCGCAGGAGTTCATCCTGAACAAACAAAGCTCTGATTCCTCGGTCACCTGATGACAGAAAGAAACAAAGCTTCATTGAGAAAACACAGAAACGGAGGGTTGTGCTCGTATACACTAGTCGGTAAAGTAGATCTCAGGATTTCTGCAAACTGATCATTGATACACAATGTTTGTGACACAAACCCCTCGGTACGAATTAGTAATTTGTGTTACCTTTCTTATTCGCTAATCAACTGAAATGCCTGAACACGTATCGAGACTTCATTTGCATGTTTTACCTGGGTCTTCTCCGATCACATTCTCCAGCTCTCTGATCTTCTCCACGACGTGCTGAGAAGCCAGGCTGTACAGCAAAGGACTCTGGGACACCTCGAAGCAGAGAGGCGTGAGCTTGCCATCAGTTGCCCTGGACGGAGGAGAGTCTGGGATGTCGGTCACGAACATACAACCCGGGGAATGGCTGAACGCCAAGGAAGGCTCTGGAAAGAAATTTAAAAAAAAAATAAAAATATTGAGGGTTCTCAAAGTAGTTCATTATAAAGCTCTGTCACTTCAAAAAATGCTGAAATAAGACCATCGCTGTCTGAAATTATATAATTATATATATGCCAAACACAGGTAAGGTGTTGGTTCAATTCTGGAAGCATTTCTGCATGAGTGAACAAGTTCCCCCTGAGTTTTGCCCTGGGCTGTCTCTGAGCTGTCCAGGATGGACTCTCCCATCATGCATTGCCACACATTACAGAGGACGGATCATGGATAGATGAATCACGCTGCTCACTGCTGCTGAGGATCGCCTCGATAGCGGTCACCCCACATGCCCAGAAGGCCGGCACGTCACCGGGCTGCAGCTCCACTGCGTCCCCGTACTCCGGTTTGGACAGGTCCTTGATGCCCAACAAGGCTGCAGACAAACAGGCATCAGGTGTGTGGACGCATGTATGAGCCGGCGAGTCAGCTGACTGGGTTGACCTTCACCTGGGTCTCCTATATGTACAGGAGCTCCGTGAGCCACGGGGTTAAGGTGTGTCGCCTGCACCGCTTGGTCCAGCATGGCGGCTGGGATCGGCCGCATGGTGACCACTAGAGGGCAGCGGAACGGCCCGGCAGGAACACAGCCGACCGCAGTCTGAAAGCACAGGGAAATGAAGATGCTGGGGGACTGGAGGTTAAACTATGAAACAACAAAAGTGAATTATCTTGCATTCTGTTGTGAGTTTGCATGTTCTCCATGTGCTCATCTTCTCCAGGTGGCTCCTCCCACACTCCAAAACCATACATGTAAGGGTAATTAAAGCCTATAAATTGGTCTGGTCATGTTTCCAGGAGCATAAAGTGAGTTTTAGGCTGCTTTTCCAGTGCTGTGGTCAGTAATCTCCTGAGAGATCCACCGCGGTGTGAACTGGAGGCTGAAGAGCATCTCACCCTGTACATGCTGACATTACTGCCTTGCTCCACGTTTCTGACCGGCACTCCGGCGTCCTTCAGTTTGCCTTCGAAGCCGAAGCTGCAGCCCAGATAGAAAGACACCATGTCCGACAGAGGACCGGGTCGCCCATCCTGCTGCTTTGACACAGTCCTGACAACAAGATGCACGGGAGACGAGAAGATGAAAACTTAAGAAGTGCCAATGTTTAGTTCATCGTTTTGGCTCTCTCAGAAATGCTTCCCGTGTCCGTTAACGTACCCCGGCTCACCGCTGTAACTCTGCAGGCTGGACACTGACTGGACCAGGCGGCCCTCCTGGTACACACAGTACTGCGAGATATCAGTCCTGTTTACACAGAAAACACAAACGCATCCAGTGTGATGCTTTAAACAAATGTCAAGATTAAACATCGACAAGGAGAGCCGAGGTGAAAAAGACTTTATAAAACAGAAATCAATCCCCTCAGTGATTTGTGTGTGTGTGTGTGTGTGTGTGTGTGTGTGTAAAATTATGGTTTAAGAATTTTCCACAAAACCAGCAAAACATTAACAGAGAGATCAGTTTCATATCGGAGACAAAAGTCATCCAAATAAACTGAAAGGAAGTTATTCACAAAATCTGCATAAAAAAACATGAAGATTTATGAATTAAAAACTTTCCACAAACATCAAAACAACTTTCTACAAATGTGTTTTATTTTATTTTTTACGGGTTTCTACAAAATCTAATGCTTGTATGAATTGAGGAGTAAAAGATAAAAAAAAAAAAAAAAAAAACATGTTTTGTGTTACCTTATGTCAGCATGTTGAGCCAGGGGCGGACAGCCGGTCTCTCCTAATTTACTGCGATAAAGGAGCGGGAGGGGAGCAGGGTTACTGCGACAGAAAGCTTCAAAGTCGTCGGCCAGGTGGTGAGGCAGGACGACCACGTTGGCCTGCTGGTATCCTGAAACACAGGGAACAAGCGGGTTAACGCACATCACTACAAGAACACTGAGGAAGACAGATCCTTCCCGTTTCAGGAAGCCATGACTGAAATGAACTCTGGGGAGGAAACAGGCGCCGGCGGCTCTCTGGCATCAACATGAAGGCAGGACTGCGAGCGAGCGAGATACGCCGTCTCTTACCGCTGGCCAGTCCGCTCGTCGTGGTTATTCGGGCGTCCTTCTGCCTGATTAAAAGCCTCAGTTCAGCCGGACTCAGGCTGTCTAAATGAAGCGACTTCTGCATCTCAGACCACGTTCCAAGCTACTCCAACCGGCTCTACCTTCTCCTGAGAGGACGGCGGGTCTGGATGAGCAGGTTACACCGGCGTCACAGAGACTGATATATTCTGAATCCCTTCATGATCAGTCGCCGAGGTTAATGTTTGTGTGGAGTTGAGTTAGACGTAGTTACTCTTTGAAAGTCACAGTGGCTGAAGTCGAAACAAGAAACACTAACAGAGACGAATCTGTATGAAAGTCTTGAAAGAGACTTTCAGCTCTGCATAAAAAAATCTAAATTGCAATTCACCAATCACCATCTGCATCAGCTTCATCTCCTCAGTGTCACTTAGTTTGATCGAGTACTTCTGTTTTCTGGCACTGAATTTTAATCCAACCATCAATGCAAAAACACACTGAAAATGTCCAACTGTTAATCAGACCTTAACTCGTGACTGCATACACAGTAGTTTCAAATAAATGTTGAAACATACAGGATGTGAATGATTTTGTACCACAGTTCAAACACGTGTGCATCTGAGGCTCAGTGGTGAATTCAAGAGTGAGTTTTTGCCTCTGTGTTTGTTCCCTGATAAACTACAGCCTGACAGGTTGTACTTTGCCCAGAAGTCAAAGGTGGATGGACAGAGTGGAAGTTATGCATGATGAGTAGAACACATCTTGACTGCCCCCTTGTGGTTCACTAGATTACATATCATGAAATGTAAGTGGCTAAACCACAAATTCAAACTGAAAACATGAATGACTGTTTTAGATGATCTGTCATACACTGTTTGATGTTCTTTTTAATGTGACACATCTAAAAGTAGATCTGATGTCTGGACTGACATTCGCTTTGAGAGAAGTTGGCACTTCAGATTGTGTCAGGCGGCTGCATGAACATGAGCTCTGTGCCACCACCGACACTGGACGATGTGCTTGTGCAAAAACATTTTATCTTCACTTGTGTACAGTGGGAGGAAACGGAGATGCATTAACGATCTTAGAGCGGCTCACCTTTGTGCATGGCGGCGCTAGAAAAGGTCCTGAAGGATCTGAAGGAACGCCTGGCGGCTCTTACCGCAGAGAGCATGTCTCACCTGGATGTAAGAACAAAGGCAACTGTTTCCAACAACAGATAGTGGGGGAAATGTAAGATCTGCCAGACTGAATGTTGGTTATTTTTGTTGTAGTGAAATTGTTATTCACACGTTTCATTAAGATTCTTGCAGACGTATCACATACAGTCAGACCAGAGGTGTCAAAACACATTTTATTTGAGGGACAGCATACGGTCCAGTTTCACCCTGGGTGGGTCGTACTGGTAAAATACTGCCATAGTAGCCTGCAAATTTGAACTTGAAGAGTACACATAATCAAAATGCCAACAATCTCACTATAAAACTAATCATAATGAATAATACGGAAAAAAATTTCAATGATATCTTTGAATTTTTACAATTTGCTTGGTGGTTTAGGCGGCCGGTTAGAGTCTCCTGTGACCGATTTTGGCCCCACCGGCCTTATGTTCAACACCCCTGATTGAGAGGATTACTGTTTAGTGTGAGTGTGTGTGGGGGGAAGAAAAACAAGGAGCAAAGCACCATTTCCTGTTACATACATGACATGTGACCAATGAATAGTTTGTTACCTGAAGCTGCTCTTTTCTGCAAGGCTGCAGGAGCAGAGAGACAGTCTCAGGTCTTGGCTGAAGTCAGGATGAAATGGTTTAGGTGGACATACACAACATCTACAAAGCAAATACAGCAGATGGGAGATGAAATATATTATTTACATTATATTTCGGGGGTATAGCGCGTGCCATGATGCAGCAATAATAATAATAAAAATGCATCTGTGGTTTTAGCTGAGCATTTAATATGCAGAAGTGTTTGTCTGCCCAGGGACAACTTGCAGAAATGTTGATCAAATGAAGCGACGCGGCTGTCTTCACTGTTTACATCTCGCTCTGCAGTTTTTTGCTCGCACGCAGCGCGCGGAGGACTTTAGAAGGTAAGCAGTTTAGCTTAAAACACTCTGCGCGCTTATTAGTATCATATCATACCTTAGTTTGGGGTTTTCTTGGTTTTCCGACTCTTTCACTGTGAGGGAAGACAACGCTGCAAAGGACAGAGAGCACGTAAGGACACGGTGGCGGAAGCGACGCTCTTCTGGCCAACTTTCAAAATAAAAGCCCTAATCCGGTCAACCTGCTGCTCTGGAGCCACATGAGGCTCTTTGGGTTTTTTTTTTCTAGTTTCTCCCTTTTTATTTCTCTATTCCCTGACGGCTTTTCTTGATTCTGACTTATTTTAAAACCAGAAGTATTTTCAAAATGGCTTTTATCTCTTGGATAAAAATGGCTAGAAAACCTCGTGCCTCATACCACAACCCTCCATAAAAATACAAACTAAAAGAATACCTCACTCAAACAAGCAGGCAATAGTCAAAATAATAAAAAAAAAAATGAACGCTTCAATTAAGATAGAACCTAAAGTAAGTGGCGGTGTACATGTGATTCCAGGTGTATAAATTTGGTATCCTTTTTTTACATAATAAATCTGATAAAGATCTTAGCAAAATATCAATGTAGGTCATGATTCTGAAGTGTATTTGCAAAAAATACAATCTCAGCAGAGCTTGCATTAGCATGGCTTGGATGTGTTTTAACTTCTGGACTCCTGGTTGTAGACCTTTGTTGTGTTTACCTTTTGAAATGGCCAGTTCTTTTAATGTACAACCAAAGTATGTTAGAAAAAAAAAATCCTACCTTTTGGGCTTGTTAGATAAGAATAACAGTATTTGCTCAACCAAAAGTAGGGCACTATGACAGCTGTAAAAGTACTCAATGTAAATGTAGAATTTTTTTTTTTTTTTGGCATGGTGGCTTTCTTTGACTTCGTGATTTTATCTTGTGATGCTTTCAAGAGTATTGATCTTAAAAACGCAAACTCTCTGTGCAGTGATGTTCCAGGTTGCACTTTAACCTTTGCCACAACAGAGTTCTGAGAATCTAATCAGGGAAAAGCTGAGGTAGGTCCCACGTTTTGTCAAAATTCAGTCACTATTTGTACTTCCTTTCCAAAAATTAAGAAAAAACTACAAGTCCGCACTTACAGACAGTTGAATTATAAGTTAGAGTGGCGCAGAGGAGACATGGAGAAGTAAACATGAGGATACTTTCAAAAGCAGGGTTTGAGTTTCACTTTACTGTGTTGGAAAATCAGAGATTAAAGGGGTTCAGAGCTTTGCAAAGTAAAAACGTCATAAATGTGCATGTATGGATATGGTGTTGAGTCCTTTGTGCACCACTGCAATAAAAAAATAGACACAACTGTGTGTTGGAAGCTATTACAAGAGCTGAGGGTCACATCTGACAAGCACAAGCTGTTCATTACAGCATACACAACGCAGAGCTGAAACCTTGACGTTTATATAAAAAGACAAGGTTTCAATTTGACCTTTAGCCACCCGTTTCAAATCAGACTGTCTCTGTGTGAAAGTAAATGCGTGGGAAAATATTATAAGAGAGAATGAGATGTGAAGATATCCAGAAAAAACTTCTCCCAGGCCCTGCTGATGGAGTTTTAAAAGATGCCATCGAGTGAAAATATGGATGAAAAGCTGCTAAACTAGAATATCACATGTTGGAACTGCTATTTGAGTACGCTTGATGTTTAAACACAGACAGCATGCATATTGTACTGTCTTAAGCTCCATATTTATCTAGTCTAGATGCATCTGCACATATTTACCCTGATTACACTCTGTGGCCTATTTCATATATCAGTGACCTACATGGACAGGAAATATTACTGTAGTTGGCAAGAAATTAAAGTACACTGCGACACACTGTACAGTTAATCATTGAAACAAACTTCACAGAAAATCTTTAAAGTAAATTCTGAGGCAGCAACAGGTAAGACTCTCCACCAGGGTGAAACAGGGACAGAAAAGAAACGCAGCCGTCCGACACGCCCTGGTATTATTGTTCTGTTCAAAGCAGTGTGGTACAGCCTGAAATGTTCTCACAGTGCTGCTGCTCAAGACAAACAAGTGATTGCCCTGAAGTAGCTTCTTCTCTCTGCTGCTGCCACCAAATAACCCCATTAATCCATCCACCCGTCCATCCATCCATCCATCCATCCATCAGCAGTCTTCTCTCTGACTTTGCACTGAACTTGAAACAGATACATTTATGGGATGTTGATTACAGTATATTAATTGTTTTTAAAAAGAAAACATTTTTCTGTTCTTTTTTTAGAACTACAAGCAATACAACACTTTTAAAGTTAAAGCCAATAAATACTTGACATGTGTGAGTGGAAAAAAATATAATAAACAAATGTAAGACTTCCACCTAATTTTTTACATTTTTTTGATGCTGTTGTATATATGAACCTGCAATAACAAAAAAAAAAAAAAAAAAAGTTAACTGAGGTGGAGATGCAAAGATGAAACAAAGACGTGAATTAAATTAAGTGGAATATGTATTGATTTTGGTTTGATTACGACTGATTGTGGCACTTTGAGGTCTTAGCGAACATGACTTATGGTGTGTGACTTTAACTCTTGGCATTTGAGTTAATGACAGCGGGACATCTCATGACTGTCGAGTGGATGTGAACATCACTGTCACAACAAAAAAAATAACAAAATATTAAACGATTGATATTCTAATAATGTAGATTTGCAAGTTTCTGTTCGATCAAAGAGGACTCTATTCAAAGTTTGACAGCTCCAGTGTGCATTTTTGCTGAGTGTTTATTACACAACACATCAGTTTCTGATCAATATCTTAAAATTTTAAGAATGACTGCCTAAAGTCATCAAAGTTTGTTTATTCTGATAACAGCATTTCACTGATTTAATTTTTATGTTTAATTGTCATATATGTTGAGAGGAGATACCTTCATTCTTTTTGCACAACAATATAAAGCGCTCAGCTCTTGTCAGAGTTTGAACTTTGAAATAACCTCCCGGGCTTTGCTGTTCGATGTGATGTCACTGGTACAGAGAGCGGCGGAGAACAGGGCCTTTATATAAGATAAGAGAGGTGTTTCTCTGTTAGTACAGCTTGACAGGACTGGAGATCACAGAGGAGACCGTTCTTCATTTTATTTTCTTTTTTGGCCCATAATGGGTTACAAACTTTGTCTGCTACTGCTGCTGAGCAGCTACACCCTGGCTCGTGAGTACAAACGCAGTTTTAATTCTATGTTATGATCAAATCTGCACTAAATGTAAATGACATTATTTCTAAATAGTCCATAGTGATGAAGCTTTGGTGTGAAAAATCCTGTCTTGTGAAAAAAGTTGCAGTTATCACTCATGATGTGTCAAACAGCAAAATATCATACAGTTGAGTGTCAGCATGCATCACCTGGAATTACCGGTAATATTTTCTATACTTATTCACTTATTTTGCACGAAGGCCAATATATTGGTGGTTATTCAGGGTGTTGCATTGTGCATGCTGGTTTATTGTCACCTACTTGTATAAGTATGTTCAAATTAGTTTTGGATCCCTAATTCGAGTATGCATATTCAGTTATGATGCAGTGAAACATTTAAACATGTACATTTTACATGTAAAATGTGGCTGAAACATTGATTCTAACATGCAGAGTACAGAATTTGCAGTTGCCGTATTGATCCATAAGAACCTATATGATGGGCTTAAGATGCATCTTAAAAAATCTTAAAAAATACAGTTGAATTCTTGATTTTAGTGTTTTCCCTTTCCACATCTTACACTCATAGACATGTGTCAATTAAAATGTGATCCAGTGAGTCACGTGTTATACTGTACGTCCCTAAAGGTCTTTGTGCTTTTGCTGGTTTGTAGACAAGACTTCGTTTGAGAGTTTGCCCATAAAACAATGTTTTGCAAAAAGGTGTTGTGATTGCTTTACAGGGGGAAAGTAGAGAGCATAAATCCAGAATGTGTTAAAACAAACCATTGAGATAGTAAGGAACTCCATTCAGGAGACAAAGACAAAAACAGAGAACAGTGGCGGGATGCAAATTTACTTCCACTCGAAAGAAATCCTCTCACCTAATCTTTGAAACGGTTTGTCTTTGTGCACATGCGATATTCTAATATTGTCTCAATATTAAATACATTGCTATTGTTCTCCACAAAATAGATGCACTGTGATGAGCAAATTTTGTAACACAAGCTTTATCAGTGAGCAGTGCTGTTTTGTTGTTTACCACGGCGAGTTTAACCTTATCCCGAATCCCTGAGTCTCATCTGACTCACACAACTTTTTGTCCGCTGCACTCAGATGACATTTACCAGGCGAACATTTCATCAGACCTACTGATCATCAACCCGACATGAAGGAAGATGTTATATGTGCAAAAGAAGTCCATCAATGCATAGCACCAATTAAGTTGAACATTATTTGTCTTAATGTATCTTAGAAGTAGACATTATTGTATGGTTCGGTTTGTGGACACCACATATAAGATCAGAGTGTCACACAGTCGGAAAAAATGAATCAAGATATCAAAAAAAAAACAAAAAAACACTCAGTATCTTCACTGCATAATTATTTTTTAAATATATATTCAACAATACATATATATTGATTCCATCCCTATCAATCATCGACCTGACCCTGTTTTCTTTTTTTTTCCCCAGAGGACAGTATTGACAGTGACCAAACTCCAACATGTCTGCGTAAGTTACGCATCAACACTCCTTATTACTGTCTGTTTCTTCAAAAGTAACCATCACGTGTTTGCATCGTTTCCATTTTGTACTATTTTTATTTCTTAATAATGTGCTCTTCATGTGGAAAAAGTCATTTTCCAGTTTTCGTGTATTCAGAGAGGGGAGGGAAGCGGAACGCTGCTGCAAACAGACACATTGACCTGCTGACGGATCAATGGGGGTTTCTAACATGTGACCTGTTTTCTGAAGATAGTGCTGAGGGCACATGGACTCTTGCTCTTTGCTGTTTATGATTTCGGACAATAGCCAATGGTCCGTACTGTTGAAAAACATCTTTTACCTGCTGCTGTGTCCAAAGTCTGCTGCGAAGTGACGATGTGGAAATGTGATGGTGAACAAGAGGGAAAGCTTTCATTTCAACAAGTTGATTTTTTTAGTTTCTTTGAAGTGCTGAAATCCAGATTATCTCCCCATAATTAAGCAACGTACCAAATGATGTTCACAAGACCGATGTGACCATGTTCTCTTATTGCAGTGGCATCCAGATTCAAGGCCTTCAGGAAATATGTGTACCGGTACACAACAGAGAGTCAAAATGGTGTGGTGGGCACGTCCAACCTTAGAAATGGCCCAAAAGTCTCTTGTCAGGTATTCACCAGACGTTGTCTACTTATTCATAACAACATGCTCCTAACTCTGGGATCTTTTCCTGACTGTGTATCTGCCATCACATGTTTACAGGTCGAGATCGAAGTCCCCCAAACATGTCGCTTCATCATGCAGACCACAGACTGCTCTCTCAGTGAGGTGTCTGACATGGATCCCCAGGGCCAGCCGGCCTTCGGGGAGGCCCCCAGCTCAGACGCCTTCAGGACCGCCATGGAAAAGTCAGTGATCACATGTTTTCTCCCATTATCTCATGACACACTCAAATAAGAGACTTTAAATATGTAAGTATAGGGAGGCCTAAAAACCATTGCTGAAGTTGCAAAAAATGGCTTTTCAATCATAAAAATGTGCAAGAAAATGGTGAGAAAATAATATGACAGTGCTTCTAAAATCAAGAAAGAAACTATCACTGAAATCTGCAGGTTCAAAATGTCTTTAAGAAAGTTTACAGTGAAGTGAAACTGTGTGGCTTTTCAGATACAATGCCTTCTTTCCTGTTGAAGCAGCTGTCTCAGTTGGAAATAAACCCTAAAAACATCCAAGATTGTGTTTTTTTTTTTTTGTTTTTGTTTTTTGTTTTTTTTGTAGCAAGCAAACGAGCCATAAATAAACAAATAGTTCATGTTCTTCCATGGTCCATGGATTTTGCATTCAAAATTTATCCAGAGGAAACACAAAGACAATCAAGGAACCAAGCAAATGCAGCATAATTGGAAGACGTATGCACAAACAAACAAGAAAAGACAAACGTTTGCACAAAGCACTAACTAATTTAAAAAAAACAAAAAAACAAAACATAAATTTTATTTTATTAATTTCATCGTGCTTTGAAACCTTCAGGAACCCTCTGAAGTTCTCTGTAGAGGACATGACCAGCGTCAAGCTTTTCCCCGAGCCGGACGAGCCGGTCAACATCCTCAACATTAAGAGGGGAATCATTTCTGCTCTACTTGTGCCCATTTTGGAGGAGGAGCAGGAAAGACTTATGGTCAGTATCTGTTTCCCAACGTAAAGAAAGAGACCTCTTGAGATTTATGTTCTCTGCTAAAGAGTTCAGATTCATGAGGTAACTCAGGACTTTGCTGTCTCTGTTTGTCCCCAGAGCACAGTGCATGGCCAGTGTTCAACATCCTATTTATTGCAAATAGTCGATCCCTTCGATGTGACACTATCGAGAGATCTGTCCAAATGTGATCAGTTTTATGGCAGGGTGCTGCCCAACAGCCCTCTGGCCCTGCTGCAAAAACTGGTGAGCGTTTCTCTACAGTTTTATTTGTGTCCCATATTAATGTGTGTGTTTACTTTCATACTATTTCCTGTTTTTTTTTTCCAACTGCCATTACCACTGGTACTTTTGCAGCTACTTGCTGTGCTGGCATTTCCATCAAGCCAAAAACACAGTTTTCAAATTAAGTTTTCACAAAATGTCTGTCTTTGTTTGCAGCATAGCCCCTTGTCTAAGCTGATCACAAGCTCTCAGAACTGTAACTACGTGTTCGACGTAAAAGGAAAGCATATCGCCACAGCGATGTGCACAGAAAAACACATCTACTTGCCTTTCTCCAATGGGTAAGTCAATGTCAAAGTTCATATCGTTGTTTAAGATTAACTATTGCATTATTTATTTGAAGCAATCAACAGATATATGGTGGTTCATTAAAAAAAACAACAAACAAATCTATACATTTGTGTTCAAAAGGGAGTGAGAAAAAGAAAAAACTGGTTTAATTCACCTACTGTAACTTAACATAATGAATGCACTTTTGAACTTCAAAACCAGGACAGCGAGTGATTTAGATAATTAAATTAGAACATTAATAGCTGTTTTGCTTGATGCCTCTTTTGTGCTTCTGTTCAGAGACAGTGGAATATCATCGATCGTGACTCAGAAGCTCAGTTTACAGAACACCAAAAGAATCAACAACCGAGTGTTTGGTGAGCTTATTTCTTCAACTGCCTGCTGTGCAATGTTTCAGTCCATTGATGTTCTGGAGGTGCATCTAATTTAGGTTTTTATTTTTTTCCAATTTGTGTTACATATAAAAGAGAACAATATCCTTTAATATAAGCATGGGGTGACGCATGGTCATCATATAGTATATTATAGTATCATATAGAACTTCTATCATTCAATCATGAAAATATAGTTTAATTAAGTTTTCGTATATATTAATTTCCATCATTATCAATTATGTTTGCGCACAGATGTCAACCCGGAGCAGAGAAAGCCACTCCACTTTGAAGACCCTGATGAAAAAGCTCCAGTTCAGACCAAAGACGCTGTTCTGAGCACCTTCCAGGAGCTTGCAGGCTTGGCAACTACAGACCAGGGTCAGAGGAGGACCAGCTTGTTCCATAAGCTGGTGTCCAGCATGCGCGTCCTGAGGAATGAGACTCTGAGCCAAGCGGTTGCTGACATGTTCGATACGTCGGGCTGGCTCACCTGGCAGGCCCTGTTCCAGTGCGGAACCCCAGAGTGCACCAGCGCCATCCTCCAGGTCATCAGGACCATCGATGGGGTGTCACTGGAGGTGGATGCGCTTGTCTACGGCCTGGGCCTGCAGGCTGACCCTGATGAAGCGCGTGTCCGCGACATGCTCAGCATGGCTCAGTACAAACAGAGCAAAGCGATCATGTACGCCCTGGCCAACATAGTTGAGAAGTAAGTCTGTTTTTGAATGTTTGAAACTAGTAATAGGCTCACTTCACATGGTGCTGCAGAGACAGGTCACCTAAAAAAAAAAACCTTTATCTGTTACAAAGATTTATGGAAAACTTACATTATGAACACAGATGTTTTTGTGCCTGTTATTTTCAGTTGTTTGTCAAAAGTATTACGACATTTATTGAACTCCAGCTTCAGAGATATTACGTTCATTTCAACATTCATGCAATTGGCACAGGTGATTTCAGTGTTTGTATTTTTCAGTAAGATGCTCTTCTGACTTGCTTTCTTGACATCACTTCCAAAACACGGCTCAATATGAGATTAAGGGGAAGACCTTCGAAACTATTTCTGTGTGCATTATCCATAGAAACAATGACCTTTTCTTAAAAAAAAAAACAAAAAAACAAAAAAACAACCTTCTCCTTTTCTGGGTCAACAGGTTCCACAAATCAGAAGTCTCCCCAGTGGTCACAGATGTGTCAAAGTTTATGGAAACACTCTTAGATGACTGCTCAGGAGAGAACAGAGATACAGATGCTGAGTATTATGTCGACCCCGAGGAGACGTATTTCCTCGTTCTGAAGGTACATCAATCATCAAATGTTTCACACAGATTGGAGTCTAGCAATGTGTCAGAAAGTCTAACCTGGGTTTGCTGTGATTTTTGTCTCCAAATCTCTAGGTTGTTGGAGTCATGGGTCACGCCATGCAAGACGTTAGCCCCAGCCTGCTTTCTTCTATCTCACAGTGTGCAAAGAAAAACGATATGTCATTGTTAACTCAGAAAGCAGCCATACAGGCCTTCAGGAGGATGGACATGAATGATGAGGTAGAACTAAATACCTTAATATTTCTGAATTAATTTGCCGTTCCAAACCAGCATATAAATTTCAGCATTTTTTTGGTCGCAGATCAGAGAAGTTCTCATGGAGGTGTACCAGGACACCCAGAACCCTGCTGAGAAACGTATCGCTGCTTACCTGGTTCTCATGAAGAACCCAGACATCGCACTGGTTAGAGACTTGACAATCGTTTTTGAGAATGAACAAGATGAGCAACTCAAAAGTTTTGTGCTCTCCCACCTCAACAACATCCGTACGTCAAGTAATCCCGAGTAAGTGATCAGTTGGTGTTTTGATGTCTCTTGTTCAAATGAAGTCCCTCACCCCTGAAATAGATGTTGATGTTCACAATTGATTTTTGGCACATTCACATGCTTGACTGATAGTAAAATGGAAAATTTGGCAATTGATTGTTTTATTAAATTGTATTGATTGTAGGGTTACAGAGGGTTTGAGTAAAACCCAGTTGATGCTGGACTAAAGTTATGGCATCAGTTGAATAATTTACTATTCCATAATGAGCAATAATGAGAAAATAAAGAAATAATTGTTTTGTTTCCATTTCTACTGTGAAATTGGGTAATAAAGCAAATAATAATAGTTTGTGAAATATCTCAAAAGGCATGTAGGAACACTGAAATAACAAAACAGGATAAGGACAATTAAAATTTCAAACTAAATTACCATTGCTGTCATAACTGTGTTATGAATTTCAATTTTATCTCAGTAAACTGAACTATATATTGTAGTAGCTAACACAGTGTTACAAAAGAACCACTACTGGAACAAATAAGAGCCTGGCCAGGGGCGGGGCAAATGACGGGGTCCTTTAAACCCAAATAATAACACTCAACAGCAAGGTTTACAATTTCAGCACCACGGAGAGCGACCAAGTCATTTTAAAGTCCATCAAGTGGACATGAATTATAACAAACTAAAGGAACAACAAAAAAAATTCAGCTACATGGTCACTAATAAAAACACTAATTCAAAGCAGTTCAGCACCACGGACAGCGACCACATCATTTACTCATGCACCCACTTTAACTATTTCCACTCAGAACCTGTATCAGTTGCTATAAGGTTTAGTAAAACCTGCACAGCAGACCACATGTTCACAAACACAATGCCAGTATGAAGTACTATGTGGCCTACTCGCCACTGTTTGAAGGGCATACGACGAGCC
Organism: Salarias fasciatus; assembly: GCF_902148845.1. Lineage (NCBI taxonomy): Eukaryota > Metazoa > Chordata > Actinopteri > Blenniiformes > Blenniidae > Salarias > Salarias fasciatus. Next base: position 18,690,806 of record NC_043763.1, on the reverse strand, counting down.
TTGTGCTCTGCGAACTGGTCCAGAATGCTCTCTATGTCCATTTTGTTTGCTCTTATTCTGAAATCATGGGAGGAGCTGCCTTCTACATTTCCCTTGAGCCATGGTCGAGGCCCAGCTCCCATAAGTCATGCCTCAGGCATAGATGTATAGATATATTGCTGCAAGAATTAGCCCCCAAGAAGCTAATGTATTACAGTTTGTCACTGTGTACAGAAACTCTCATTCCCAAAAGGGATTTAAGCAAGGAAAAAAGTAAAAAGATGTACAATATGCACATGCAGACTTGCAGCTTTTGTTCAAAATGTGTATATCAAACATTTGCTGTCATCTTCTTTAACATGGACTGGAAATGTTTTGTCTTCACTAGAAATGTTTCTTTACTCTTCTTTCTGCAGAGTCGGTGGGTTCATTGAGCAGGTCTTGAGAGAAATACCGACGCCAAATGAGATCCAAAGCAGAATGTCAGGCAACTACAAACTGGACTCCCCTCTGGGCTCTGTACAGACCAACATTATCTTTGATAATGACGCCTTTCCTAAGGAGATGACGCTCGGAGGCAACCTAAAAGTATTTGATGATGACTATGATGTTTTTGAGGTATGATATGAGATTCTTGTTTACAGTTTTAAAAAAGAAAACACTTTTACAATTATGTTTCTAAAATGTTTCAAACTTTAAAAAATTATCTCTCTGAAGGTGGGCATGGAGGGTAATGGATTTAAACAAACAATCGATGCACTTTTTGGAGAGCGAGGTTTCTTCCGTGAATCTATCTCCAAGATCATGAACAGAGTCTCCCCCCAGAAAAACAGAATGAAGCGACAGGTAGGTTTATTTGTGTTTTTTTTTTTATGATCCCTCTTAAAGAAAATGTTGGTGCACCAATGATCCACCTGATAGTCTATGCATGATGACAAACTAAAACATATACTGATAATATAATTTCAGGTTCCACAGAATCTTTTGAGAGACATCACAAATGCTTTCCAGAAGCTCATGGATGATGTGCGTTCCTCATCTTCACCTGAAGCCATCGCCTATCTCCGACTTCTGGGAAAAGAGATAGGATACATGAAGAGCGCAGAAATGAGGAAAATGCTCGAGACTTTCCTCATGTACCAACATGTCTTCATGAGGGTGCTACCATACAAGGTCAGACTCAGTTTTCTGAAGCAATGACTGAGCAACAAAAGCATTTTCATACAAGGCTGATACATTTTTGCCATGCACTTGGTAAAACTAGGATACTCAAGTATTCCCTTATCTCTCAGGAACTCCTATGCAAGTCTAATACACAACATTACACTGAGCTGAATGATAAAATCAACATTGATTAGGTGACCTATTATGACTTTCTGCATTTTTTTTTCATTATATCTTGTCACAGTTCTGGCTGTTCGGCCACAGTTTACAGAGGATTTAAAAAAAACAAGAAAAACATTAATTTCAGATTAAAAAAGCATAAGCTTCAGACTGCTCAAAACATGCTATTAGCTCGAGCTCCTCATGGGTTCTGTCTATGGTCCGCTCTAACAACAATTTGCAAGATGGCAAGAAGATTTATTGTAGCACAATTTTCTAACCAATGGTAAAAACAATTTTCTTTGAAGTTGAAAGAAATGTCATCAGTGTAGCAACTTGCTCTTGAGCCAATGTTTTGGGCAGTCTGAGGGTTTAGCTTGATAACTTTTAAAGTGAGTATCAAAACCTCTGAATTATCCAAATAAAACAACTGCAATTCATTAAGTGCCAATGCCTTATAGCATCATATTGCATACATACTCTATCTGATCATATATTTTTTTACTTTATTTGAGGCAACTACTTGAGGTTTTGAAAGTCATCCAACTGAAAAAATACCCTGTTTTATTTTCTCAAGGCCTTTTCTGCGTTAACATCCAGCACTGAAAATGAAGTTTTTGGTCACTACATCTTCATGGAGAATGCCTTCTCTCTACCCACCGCCTCTGGCTTCCCTCTGAAATACTCACTTGCAGGAGTGTTTGCACCTGGTGCTAAAGGAGGCCTGAATCCTTCCCTACCGGTAAATTAGTGTGTGTATGAGTGACAGTTTGCATGTGTCCTATGAAGCGCTGTCTTTATCCAAACTGCTCTTAAATCCTTCACAGAAGACTGAATTGTCCTTCATGCCTTCCGTTGGGCTGGAGTTCATCACCGAAATGGGAGTGCATGTCCCAGACTATGTGGACTCAGGGATTGAGATGCACACCAATTTGTTCCATGAGAGTTCTCTTAATGCAAAAATTGCCATAAACAAGAACCAAGTGAAGCTGTCCATTCCTGCCCCCACAACAAGCACTCAGCTGTTCAGCATCAGGTACGCGACGGGACCTCAAAGTGACGCAAAAGTCTGTCTGTGGTTATGTCATGCTACTCTCACCACGCTTCTTTCTCTATATGAAATACAGCAATGAGCTGCTTTCAGTCTCATCCGGTCAAACAAGAAAAGTGCCGTCTGTGGAGGACAAGGTAGACTCAGTCGAGTGCCAGCCCTTCATCAGCGGCCTGAACTTGTGCACTGTAATGCTCTATCCTAATGCTACTTCAGCGGACCAAGCCCCTTATTACCCACTGACTGGAGAAACCAAGTAAGAGTCATCATCATTTGATACCTCAAGTGCTGGAAATGAGTCCAGTGAATAAAACCTTTGTTACATCCTCAGGTTGGGTGTTGAGATTCGGCCCACAGGGGAAGTTTCTGAATATTCCGCCACCATCACTGAAGAAACTCTCAGAGAGGGTAAAAAGGGCCGTCACAAAGTGGAAACCCTGAAGCTAACCCTGAAGGCAGAAGGTATCATGATCAAGAGTGTGGCATGGGAACTCTCATCAGTGTGTGTGAATTACTGAATTAGTATACAATGTGCTGGTATTATAAATGACCTGATTTTTTTAATTAAAAAAAAAGAAAACAAAAAACACTACAAAGTTTTTGTTCTATTTCTAGGAGACGACTCTACAGAGGCCACCGTAGCCCTGAAGTACAATCGAAATAAACACATTCTGTCCACTGATGTTCTCATTCCTGACTACGATGTGGAAGCAGGCATCAAGCTGGCTTTGACCGACAGCGACAGCAACGGCTTGAAGATGCGAGGTGTCACCATTGACGTCACAAATAAAAACATCCCACAGATGACTGTTGTTGGACGCACAAGGTACATGGCCCTGTCATTTATCCGATCAAAATGTTCTGCAAAATGTTTGAACTTTTTATCAACCTACATGTGTTTGTTTTCAAATGTAGACTTGACAAAATGAGAAATGCCATGCTGCAACTCCAGATGGCCATTCCCTCACTAAATACTGACGCATCCATCACTGCAAACCTGAGGAAGGAAGACAATATGTTCATGGACATTGAAACAGTTGTCCAAGTCCCCGAAACATCCTACCAACAAAAAGCTTCTCTGAGATACGGTACCTCAAATCATCCACACCGAAAACTGAGTTATTACATTGTTTAATTAGATAGATTGAAATGAAATGTTGGATTTTGTCATTACAGATGATGACAAGCTTGAACTGGAAATGAAATCGGACTTCAATTCAGAGATACAAAAAATGATCCCAAATCTGGAAAATCACCACAGGCAGCTCCAACAGCTTATTGATAATATCCTGGACCAGAAAGTAGCAAAGACTGACATGAAACTGCGACACATAGTCACCAAAGGAATAGAGGTAGGTTTTTCATTTCATTGTTTATTTTCATTCATGATAAATAGAAAAAAAATGAATGCATTAGGCTACATTTCCTTCTGAAGTTTATTGGTTTATCGCTCTCCTGAACTACTTTGTTTTAGTTTATTTTGGCAATATGTTTACCTTCCTTAGAAACAAATGAAGCGAACTACAAATAGTTTGAGTATTAAATGAATTGGCAGATTCGATTCTGATTTCCAAAGACTGTAGTAAGGCTGACTTATGGGAGTGTTTACAAAAACATCCAATAAAGTGTGCAGTCAAGTTTCATTATTACTACACCCTCCTATGTAATTTCTCTTTTTGACCCTCTGAAGGCAGGAAATATATGGCTGGACAAACTGACAGCAAGCTTCCCCTATCTTGCTAATCTGAAGAGGAGCTCTTCAGATCTTACTCTGCCAGCCTTGCCTGAAAAACTGTTTTTGCAATCGTAGGTGTTCTGAAGTCCTTAAAAACTCATTCATCTTCAAAATATTATTGTTCATAAACTGTGTCTTATGTGTTTGCTTTAACTCAACAGTGACAGCTTGCTCCGATACCAGTTCAACAAGGAAAAAATGGCCGTCTCGTTGCCTCTTCCATTTGGAGGCAAAAAGTCAGAAGAGCTGAACATCCCAAACACTCTTTCTGTGCCTGTCATAGATCTACCAGAGATAGGTCTGTATATCCCAGCCAACAGCTATCAGCTGCCAACGTTCACCATACCACCTTCTCTGGATTTCACCGTTCCGCTCCTTGGCTTGGCCGAAGCATCCTCCAAGATCAACAGCAACTTCTACAGTTGGGAAGGGTCAATCGCTGGTGGCAACAACACCGTTGATGTCCCAAGCTACGTGGCACAATACAAGGCGATGGCCCAATCTCCTTTATGCCTACTGTCATACAAGCTTGAAGGTAAAGTCCATTTTACAATTCTCAAAGATCTCTGCATATTTCTAAACTAAATCTTGCTTTTCTTAAAGAGTGGTATCTTTCTTTTGTTTCAAGGAACTGGAATGATGTCTGGAAGACCTGATGAAAATCTCAAGTATCTTCTGAATAACTCCCTCAGTCATTGCCTTATCGACACAAGCTTCAGTGTCTTGGAAACGATAAAAGTTACAGACAAATTGAATGCAAGAGCTAATTACAAGTTTGAAGCATCCAGTCCCTTGGGCCTGCAAGCATCTGTCTACTATTCTGCTCAGTCAACTTCCGCTCCAGATTCAGATGAACTCTCAGGAGACGGGACTGTGGATGGGTCATTTAAAATTGGCTCGTTCTATGCAAATACGTCTTACACCAACAGCTACAATGTCCGTCCATTAGGCCGTGAGGGAAGAGGCCAGTCCACCTTCCAGTTTTATTCACCAATCATCCAGGTGGACAACATGATCCAAGGTGTTTATGCAAATGATGAGTTGAACATTGTGTCCAAAACGAGTGCCCAAAAAGACATCCTCAAACATGTTGCAGAGCTCAAGTATAAAGATGCACAACTGACCCTAAAGTGCAATGCCATTGCCAAAGCTTTGGGTAAATCACTGAACAACAAAGTGGAGCTTGGCGCGTCCAGTAAAATGGCTCTGGTTCGAATTGAGTCACAGGCAGATGATGATGCAAACCGGGTTTATTCTCTCATCACTGGACTCCTGGACTCAAATGGACTCGAAGTAAACTCTGAGGGTACCATCGTCTTCGATGCTGGTCGCGGATTGCACAAAGCCTCTGTTAAAGTTGGGAAAAATGGCCTGACCACAAGTGGAACTAACAGCATTCAGTGCAGTCCCGTGACATTTGAGAATATCTTCAATTGTGCCATAGATGGCAATGGAGCATCAGTGTCCTCTACTACAAAAGCAATGGCTGACGAGGGCAGAGGAGAGATGAAAATTGAGGGCAAAGTCACCCCAACTGAAGCCTATTTTAATGGTGACCTTAAAGGTCATATGTATGATGGAACCACAACAAACAACCTGAATATGGCACTGAACAGAAGAGGTCTGACCCTAACAGGCAACAACAGGGGAACACTGAATCAGATGGAAACTGAGAACAGCCACAAACTAACAGTCACTTTGTGGACACTCAATTTACGCTCCAAGACCAACAACGTCCTCGGTAAAGACGTTTCCTACAAACACGATGCCGTGGTTGACGTGAAGCCATTCGTTATGGGAGTTGATATGACAAATGACCTCAAGCTGTACGATGTCAGTTTGAACAACGAAGGCCATATGAAGCTGGAGCCAATCAAAGTGGATCTCAGTGGAAGTTTGAGGGCGGCGTATGGAGACGATCACAACATGAGACACTCCTATGAACTCACATATGATAATATGGCTGGTACAGCGAAAAGCAAGACTTCTGGAAACTTAAAGGACACCCAGCTGAGTCACAACTGTGAAGTGCAATTTGCCGGACTTTCTTCAACCACAAACTGCGAGGCGCGAATGAATTCAGAGCCTTTTCGCTTTAATGGCACCATTCGCACAATGGCACTGCCTTTCAGCCTCACACTTGAAGCTTTTGTGGACAGTGATGGAGAAATCCATCTCAAGGGAAAGCACACTGGAGAACTGCGCAGCGCGTTCGTGCTTGAAGCTAAGCCGGCCATCCTCGTTTACGCACATCAGAGCCAAGTATCAGCCACACATCAGCTTTCAAGCGGAGAGTCTTCCACTAATCTCGACTACGAATTTGGAGGTCTCTTATCTCCAAGTGACCAACGTTTGAAGTGGAATTTAAAATCTAAACTGAATGACCACAGTTACCAGCAAGATATTAGCGGGTATAATAATCCAGAGAAGGTTGGATTGGAGTTTTCAGGAGTATTATTGACAGAGATTTCGGGCAAATCCACTCCAGAAATGCAAGAATATAGTATGAGTGGTTTCCTCAAATACGACAAGAACAGTGACTGTCACATGATCGAGATCCCTTTCATTGAGAGTTTCCCTGCTGCTTTTGAACAGCTCAAGACAACACTCGTACAAGCCTTACAGTCTCTACAAGAGTACCTTCTCAATTTAGATGTGAATCAGCTCATCGCCGACTTTAGAGTCAAGTTGGACCAGCTACCAAGGCAAGCAAATGACCTCATGCAAGCAATGGACTTGGAAAACAAAGTGAATCAGGTAAAAGCAAAACTCGATTACATGATCAATGAATTTGGAATAACAATGGATGACTTAGAGCTTGCAGTAAAAAATCTGATCGAAAACTTGGAATATGTTCTGAAGGACACTTTCACCAAACTTCGTGACTTCTTCCTTAACCTTGAAGCCTATATCAATGACGGACACTTTGCAGACAAGATTACATCTTTTTTTTATAATATTGGGAATCATTTACAGGACTTGGATGATAGATATAAAATTAAGGAGAAATTCATCAAAATGCTCAATGTTATTGACGACATTATTAGACAGATTGATTTACAGAAACTCGGAGAAACCAGTGCTGCTTTCCTGCAAAACCTCGATGCTAAATATGGAATTTTAAAAATGATGAAAAATAGAGTATCTGATATAAAGGAAGCTATGGAAAACTTTGATATTAATGAATCTTTACAAAATATAAAAAATTATCTACTGTCAATTGATTGGGTGGCGTATGTTGAACAACTAAGAAATATGATCCCTTCATCAGAAATAGCAAACATTATGGAATCGATGAATGATGTTCTCGTTAACTGGATTGATGAGTATGAAATACCCAACAAGCTAACTGCAGTTTATTCTTACCTTAAGGATTTAGTTTTGAAATACAATCTTGACAATATGTTGAAACAATTCATGGATCAGGCCGTCGTACTTGTGAATGACTTTAAAATTGCTGAGACAGTGAAGTCAATGACTGACACTTTGAAATCTTTCAATTATGAGACTCTCTATAACAATATCATGCAATTTCTGTATGGTGTGACAGACCAGCTCAAATCAATTGACTTCAGGAAAAGCATTGACGACCTTAATGAGTGGATTTCATCTACGCTTAACGCAATGGAGACGTTTAACTACAATAACTTTGTTGATGAGACAAATAGAAAACTAGCTGAATTTATTCAATATGTCAATGACCAGATTAAGGCGTATGAGATTGTACAGAAAATTGAGGCTCTTCGGGACTTCTTCAGAGAAATTCAAAGTTCCATTTTCTCATACTTGGAAGAACTCAAAAACACTAAGGTGGCTGATGCATTAAGGAAACTGAAAACTGTCATTGACACTACATTTTACAATGACTTAAAAATAAAATTGCAGGATATGCTTGAGGACGCAAGGCAGAGAATCTCTGACATGGATATTCGAGATGAAATGTACAAGTACCTCCAAAGAGCGAGTGAATCCTATACCAACATCATCGCCTACATTTCTAAACAGTTTGATCATGTGATGGACAAGATAAGGGACACAGTCCAGGACAGTGACGTCTATAATGGGCTGAAACGAGCTGTTGATGGTGTTCTGGGCAGGCTGAGAAAAGCTGAGATTGAGGTTCCCTCCTTCACCATTCCACTCACTGACCTCGTCGTACCAGCGTTTGCCTTGAATCTGAACAAACTCCAGGATATCACCATTCCAGCGAAATTTTCACTCCCTGAATTCACTATCCTCGACACATACACAATCCCTGCCTTTACTATAGACTTCGAGGAGATCAAAGCTAAGTTGATTGCAATCATAGAAGACATCCGAGACTTTGAGATCCAGACACCTGACCCTGACGACATCTTTGGTGATCTAAAAGTACTTTACCTGTCCGATCTGCCTGATCTCACACTACCGGAGATAACCCTTTCAGAAATAAAAGTACCTTTTATCAACATTCCTAAATTAAACCTTGATGAATTTAAAATCGTCAATCTTCAAATTCCTGAAGTCAAATTTCCTGCAATTCCAAGTGACATTTGTGTCCCAGTTTTTGGAAAACTTCATGGACAATTCAACCTGAGCATCCCACACTATACTCTGTTGACGGCAGGAAAAATTGAAAACTCAACGACCAATCTGAAAAATCCACAATTTACCGCCAGCCTCACGTCACAAGCTAAATCTTCCCTGGAGCCTCTGGAATACACATTTGAAGCCACAGCTCAGTTGGAAGCCCCCAGAATGAAAAAACTGTTATTCAAGGAGACAGTCAAAGCCACACACATGGCCTTCTCTATTGATCATGACGGATCCTTGTCACTTACCGGACCTTCTGCCGAGGCCTCTGCGAAGACTACTGCCAAAGCTACAACCCCAGTGTACACAGCAGACTTGTTTAATAATATGGCTCTAACATTATCAGATGGAATCAGTGCAACCATGGACACAGCCTACGATCACAACTTCATCATCCCATCAATTAAAACTGCAAGTCAGGCGTCAATGAAGCAAAACCTAGCAGCTACAGTTGAACCAGGCAAGATTACCATGACTGCTGATACGACCGCTGATGGAAAGTGGACGATTCAAGAGTACGCTGATGAGGGTAAACACAAAAGCAATGTCGAGTTTGAGATCGATTCCAGTGTTGCAAAGTTAACTTTTGTAGAGGAAACAGACACCGGGGAAATAAAAATGAAGAAAATGCTGAAAGCTGAAGCTGTGAGTTTAAGCCACATCACCGTTGATGCCAGATGTGAAAGTGAAGTTCCATCTGTCAAGATGAGCGTTCTGGTTTTGAATGGAGAGGCTCACATTGGGGACTTGAAAGTTGCACTGACGGCCTCTCATAATGCTGAATTCACAAAAAATCTGGGGGGCTCTATGTACAACTCACTGGAATTCATGGCCCATCCGTTTGAGATTGTCCTAGATGTTAAAAATAAATTAAACTCAAAGATATTCTTCCCCATAAAAATCACTCATAAGTTGGATATCGAGCATGATTATGGCCTTATCCTCAACGCTGATAAACAGTTTGCATTTTCGTTGGCCTCAACACGATTCAATCAGTACAAGTACCGTCACAACATCAAAGCGGAAAACAACGACATGGACATCTTTCTCCATGCTTCAGCAAATGGGGAGGCTAATTTGGGCTTTTTGACCGTCCCTCTCTCTCTCCCAGAGATTACTATACCTTATCTTGCAATCACCATTCCTGAGGTTATTGACTTTTCTCTGTGGGAAAATACCGGCCTCAAAAACTTGCTCTCCACACCTCAGCAGTCCTTTGATATGAACTTCAAGCTTGAGTACTCCAAGAACCCTGATGTGCACAGCTTCGAATTGCACCTGGAACCGTTCTACAATGCTTTCAGTGACAATGTCAACATGATCCAGGCTCAGTTTGAGGACTGGAGAGACAAAGTAGTTGCACTTCTGGAAGATTCCTACAACCAAGCTAAATCCCAGTATATCAAGCACAAAATTGAAACTTCCAGCATACCTCCCAGAATTTTCAGAGTCCCAGGATACAAAATCCCAATTTTGAATATTGAGGTTTCCTCTTTCAGGGCTGAAATGCCAGCTTTTAACTACTTTGTCCCCAAGGCAGTCAGTACACCGAGCTTCAAAATTCCAGCGCTGGGATTCTCTGTGCCCTCCTATACAGTTGTACTACCAACTTTGAAGTTCCCTGTCATCCATATTCCAGAAACCTTAAGAGATTTACAGCTGCCCAGTTTCAGGCTACCGGCCATCCAGAACAACGTTGTGATCCCTGCTATGGGTAACATCACTTTTGACTACTCCTTCAAATCCACTGTGATTACCTTGACTGCTCACGGAGGCCTTTACAACCAGTCTGACATCGTTGCTCGGTTCGGTAGTTTGTCGACATCTGTGTTTGATATTCTGAATTCCAAAATTGATGGCACAACAAGTCTGACAAGAAAGAGAGGACTAAAACTGGCCACAACTGTGTCCTTGGTACACAACAATTTGGAAACAAATCATGAATGTGCAATCAATCTGAACAAAAGGAGCGTGGACGCTTCTGTAGCAAACACTGCAAAAATCAATCTGCCATTCCTCAATCTGGAAATTAATGAAGAGCTTACTGGAAGTACCAAGACCAAGTCTAGTCTTTCGTCTAAAAATAAATTAAAGTACATGTTCAATATTCCCCTGATAGAGTCAGTAGGCAAAGGGAATCTTGATGTGAACTGGGAACTAGAAACTCTTTCATCTCATGTGTCATTGGAGACTTTCACACAAGGAAAGACAGACATGACTTTAATGGACAGCCTTAATTTTGCGGGAGATCTTGAAAATATCGCTAAATTCTATATTAATGTTAATGGCCTTCGTTCAACTATGAGGACTACCTTAAACTCTAACATCGACAAGCAGGAGAGACAAAAACGGAGCTCAAACAACAATATCTTACTGTTCAACTTGAATAAGAACATGGCTCTTGAAGCTTCCTTGCGTCGTATATTTGGAACCCTCGATTACTCAAGCAGTAACAACATGGAGTTTTTATCTTTCGACTCAAATGGAAAGCACACTGTGAATGGAGAACTTGATTTTGTTCCTTTAACAACCCTCAAGACTAGATTGAACATTGATGCAAGCCAAGCCAGCAGCTTAGGTAATGTTGGGCTCATTCAGAACATTAACCTTGTCGTCGGCTCTGAGAAGCAGTCTTTCTCCTGGAGCGGTAAGGAACAACTGGCGTCTTTTATCCATGCTTGCGACTTCCTCATGTCAAATGATGAATCTGAAGCTCGGGTGGACTTAAGTGGATCCGTGGAAGGTCATCTAGCATTTTTGAAATCAGTAAAGCTTCCTGTTTATCAGAAGAATCTCTGGGATGTGCTCAAGTTCAACCAGGTCACAAGTATGGACGACTTGCAGTTCCTTAATTTCTCGTCGAGTGTTGTGTACACAAAGAGCATGGACGGTCAGGAGTTTGCAATACCGTATAGGCTATTTGAAAACGGCGTCACTTTTAGCGTTCCTGAGGTTAGCATTCCAATACCCTCTTGGTTAAAATCAGTTCCAGACTCAATAAGGAACATTGACATGCGACTTGAAAACCCTGATGTACCTGAACGTCTCACTCTGCCCCCACCAATTACGGTGCCAGCATTTGATATTCCTTTTACCAGTCTCCATGTCGAAGCATTTACGATTGATCCCAAGAATTTTAACGTCCCGAAAGTGATCACCACCGAAGCCTTTGAAATCCTGCTGCCCGGCTTGCCAACGTTATCAGTGCCCAGTTACGATATTGACACAGAATATCTACAGGGCAAAATGTCATTCCTTCAATTCAAGATACCGCAACATGAAGTCACAGTTGGCGGGTATACCTTCAGTCTAAACCAAATCACAAACCCCATTTTCAACTTTGAACTTCCAACCATCATGATTCCACAGCAGAACATTGAAATCCCGGAAGTTACCCTCAGTTTGCCTTCAAGTGTGTTCATACCAGCCTTCGGAGCTCTCAGTGCCACTTTTAAGATTTCCTCCCCCATTTATAATGTGTCAACAAGCGCTACTGTGGAGAAAAAGGACTCTGATCTCGTAACTTCGCTGAATTCTGTCTGCACGTCCACCCTGATCTTCTTGGAATATGATCTCACAGGTAAGACTGGTACACACCACATTTTTGTGTGACTTGCTACTTCTAAGACTTGACGTATATTTCATATTTTGCCTTTGTTTTTACAGCTCTTGCAACCACTGGATATGAAAATGGAGTACTGAATCTGAATGGGAAGTGCAACCTGATCCACAATGATGTGAATGTCGACTGGCAGCATGCTTTGGCACAAAACCTAAGGTGAGGGTCTTAAATCTTAAAAAGTTCTGAATTCACCACACACTTAAAAATTGTGCTATGCCAGTAAAGTGGAAAGCAATAGTAACTTGTGTGATGATGGCCTTGGAAATAGTATTGCATTGACGGCTGTACTAAGTTTTCGGTTGTAGAATCAGTCAGTAAGCTCTTCGCTCCACTGAACACTCAGTAGCCTGTGACTGTACCCTGTGAGGGGACAGCGGGTTCAGGCAGTACTGAGACTGGTCAACACAGTTATTGGGGAGGGGATGGTGGCTGGGGGGCATTTATTGTTGTTTTTTTTTCCTTCAAATTATTCCTCAAGCAGTTCCTCATCCTCTGGTATTGTTAACAATAATAGGGACCGAGCCTGAGCGTGAGGTATACATACTATCCATATGTGTTGCCAGATAAAGGTGTTGATTTATTTTTATTTTTTTATTAACTACTTGCTTATGTATGAAACATTATAAATGGACATACTAGGTCTCCTGCTGGTTCTCAACCAGCTGTTTTTGGCCAAGGCTCCTGCTTTCTTTGAAAGTTTTACACAGGTCTCAATGAAAAACTTGAGTTTCAACCTAGGTTGTTAGTGAATCATGTCTTTAGACTTGTTTTTCACTTCACTTCAGACTTAGACAAACTCCTTTCTGTGGAACTCATGTTTTATGAAATAGGACAAAAGTATAAAACTTACCAAAATCACTCATATTTTACCAGTTAAAACAATATGAATGGAGTGGATTTTCTCTATATTATATGTTCAATAGTGCCTATATAATCTGTTGAGTTAAGCTTTTCCACAGTGTAATGTGTTGTTTGCCTAGTCTGAATAGTTTAGAGTCCAAATTTGATTTACTCGATGCATTGGTTATGTCTTTCAAAATCACTCTATCATCTCATGCACAAGACATGAAAACAAATAAACAAAAAAACAAACAAAAAAAAAAACTGACATTATCAAATATGAGCACTTTCCAAATAAATAGTTAACTCTCACAGCTACTTTTTTAGTTGCCCTGCCTCAAAAGTAAAATTTCTCCTTGGAGATGGTGAATAAAACCTGATTAGTCCTTATCTTGCACATAAAGTCTTGTTAACATTGTTTGAATCATAAAAGTGTTTTTTGTTTCTTTCAGATCAAAGCGCCAAACCTCGCAGGCCGATTCAGCGTAAGTCCTCTTGCAAACCAAACAATGATGTTTATCTTGATTCCCGACTGACCGAGACAGTTTGCAAACACAGTCGGACAGATTACGCTTCACAAAATATTTTCTATCTTTAAAGGGAGTCCCGGCATACTCTCAATATCGACGTCAAAAGTCCAACATTTGTTGATGGGAACTTCCGCTTTGCTTCACGCAAAGATAGCATCACAGCATCCGTGTCTTCGCCGTCCTCTGGTTTTCTTGGATTTCAGTTTCTGAAGAGATCCCCTTCGCAGCTTTATGGAAAACTGTTCAGTCGCCATCTGGTAATGTAATCCTCGCCCTTAAGATCAATCACTTTCAAAGTCGTGCTGTGCATGAATCACATTTGCTCCCCTTAAAGTATTTATTCTCATTTTCATTCCTCCATTGCAGTCTTCACCTGAGAAGGACATCGATGTTCTCACGGCCAAAGCGACGCTGAGAAACTCGGACAAGTTGACGTTTCAGACGACGTGGAACTGGGAGTTCTTCCACGATGTGATTGAAGCCACCAAGGACAAAACTCCTGAGATGAGGGAGGCTGTGCTCAAGTTCATCAACAAGTATCACACCTACCACTTCGGCTTTGATCTCAACCGTGGCAGCATGAAACTGAAAAACACGTTGTCCAACGTCGTAGAGAGGGCCTACCACGAGGCGCCCGTGTCCTTCGACGCAGTGCAGGACGCAGTCTCCAACCTCGGTGATCAGGGAAAAGATCTGTACAGGAAGGCGTCGGACAGCCTGATGTCCATGAGCGCGGAGGACATTCAGGAGACTGTAAATAGCAAGGTTAGACAAATCAACAGACATATTGAGATGATTTTGATGGACCTGCTAGACACAGTTAAACAATTTTTACAAGATACAACGATTCCATGGAGAGAACAAAGGGTGTCTTTATATGAAATTGTCGGAGAAGCCCGTCGCTCGGTTTCACTAGCAACCGACAGAGCAATGACCAATATTAGAAGTGTTGTTTCTGATATTAATCAGCGCATCAAACATACCGAGTTCACTATACCTGGAACTGACATTGTATTTAAGGGTGTTGATGTTGTGGAAGAACTGCAGTCTTTCAGAAACTCCGCCATGAAGCTGATCAACCGTTTTTTAATCGCAGTGATCGATTTTGTTGAAAGCATAACAGCAGGTGCTTTTCAAGTCATTGAAAAACATGCAGGAAATGTTCTCGCTTACCTAAAAGATGTCAACAGGAAATTGTCCCCTCAAGTTGACGCTGTTCACGATGACGTTCGCCAGTTTGCAAAACAGCATACAGAGGATGCAAAGAACCTTGCAGCCGAGTATAAAGATTTCATCAAACTACAGATTCAAGACACCTACAGTCATTTTACTATGGAGCGAGTGAACAACGGAATTAGAGATCTGATCACTGATTTGCAGTTGTTTGTCTATAACACACTGGGCGAACTTGGAGATCTGATAAGAAGGGTCTCCCAGAGCACAGCCCCGTACGTCAGAGTGAGCAACAAAAAAGTGGACGTTGAAGTTCCTCTGCCCTTCTTTTGGAAGTCTTTCAGCGATTGGCCAACGCATTTCAGACAGTGACGAACTTGGATCACTTGATAAAGTGACTTCTCTGTGGTTGTATGGAAATGAAATGATAAGTCTGTGAAAAAAAAAATCGAACTTTGTTTTATGCCAATAAAATGTGGTTCAAAGATATTTTATTCTAAGTACTAATAGATATACATGTGTTATTGTCATGTGAGATTCCTGTAAAACTGTTGATACACATTTGTTACCTTTCAGTGTTTCCCATGTAATTTCCTCTTTGTTTATGGTGTTCCATTAAAAAAATGCTAAACACAAGTTTTTGGTATTGTGATGTTGCAGTAATGGAAATATACAGTATGTCAGTATAAATAAAGCAAGGTCTTCACATCTGGATAGAATACTAGCTTTAAAGCAGAAGAAAACCTTTAAGTGGAAACTGGGGTGTTTCTTCCAGTATCTTGGGTTCGTGCTATTATAGTTAGTAATTTGGACTCCTTCCATGTCATGCAACAAAAGTTAAGATTATTTTTCACAAATTTCCAGTATTTCACCGAAATCTCAAGCCTTATTCATGTCTGCATCATCTGTAAGAATTTTAATTCAGTAACTAAAGGAAACAATGTACAAAAAAAACAAGCATCCTTCTCCACGTTCATAAAAAACTTGGTCATGTTCTGGGTTCTGGGTTTGTTTGATAGCTCTGGCTGCAACTTTTCAACCTATAATTATTTTTTCACTCTATGATGAGAATATATGCTGCTATGCAGAATGATCTTTGACTTAAAATACAAAATAAAAATGCAAATTAAATTATGTTTCCGTGTATGCTAAGTTTGAGTGTGTCTTCCTTTAAATAGTGCAGTAATATTGTGGCAGTGTTACTGCATTAAGGGATTAAAAATCAAAAGATAAGAATTGCCTGTGATTTACAAAGATACAAGTCTCTGAGTGTATCAAATTAAAACAACGTCTTATATGTTATTAATTAATTTATGGATGAGTCTTTTCAATGTGTATTTGACCTAAAATAACAAAGTACTTTTTCTTTGTTTTTCTTTTTTGTTTTAAGACGAGCTGCTAAATACAATGACGTTCCTCTCTCGGATTGTTGTCCCACTCATAAGTGGATAGAAAACTTTGCAAGTGTTTTTCATGCAAGACGAACACTAATGGCAGAACGACAACATGGTGAAGTCTCACTAAAGCTAAGTGAACAGGAACGCTTTCAGAGCAACATGTCAGGAGGAGGTCTGCTTGATGAAGATAGAAATGGTCTGAACTGTGATTGAACCACATTAATAAAAACTCAATAGCCAACTCAGTTACCCTCTTTATGAAGGCACTGTTCGGAAAATGAATGTGAAATGATCTGACAGAAGGATTTCAGCAGAAAAATGTAATTAATAAAAATCAAAAAACAAACAAAAAACCAATATGCTGGTTTTTGGAGACCAGAAAAGGAATTGAAGTTGGTTTTGTAAGACATATGATTAACTTCTCTGTGGTTTTGTCACATATCAGATTCAGAGAGAAGCCAGGCTCTGTATTTTAATGATTTGCGTTAAAGAATGATGTTCTTTGTCCACATGAGGTGTGGACAGCCGTCTCAGACGCTGTCATGACGAAGCCCAGACTGAACAAAAGGGACACTGTGCAATCTGTCAGAGGAAGTCCACAACCTGCATAAACAAAAGGCCTCCTGCACACAACATGCTCCTGCAAACAGATTGGCTTTTTGGTGAATGTGAGTGATTCAAGGTAATTTAATAAGTGAAAGTTCAAGAGAAGTTCAGACGGGTGCAGCTCAGAAGATCGGGGTGTATCTTCACTCCTGTGCATTTTACTCTTTAGACATGTTTGCAGCAATTCCCTTGAACATTTTCATGTTCAGTTAACTGCAAATGTAGCGACTCATTCAACTGAAATGTATTTATTAAGCAATTCATTTTTGTAATATAGTTTTAATGAAGTATTAGAATTGAAGAATTTTTTCAATGTTCTGCGTAAGCTTCTGTAACTAATTAAAAAGCTTGTTTCTTTTTTTTGAAGGGGTAGAATTAAATCTTATTTGCATTTTCAATGTAATATATCAGGTGAAGATATTTTCAGCTGTTTAGCAATGGATTTTTACAGTTGTAAAGAAGTAAATGTGATTTACTACAGTAGTATTGTGACTTGTTTTCAGAGCGGGATGGTTATTATGATTTATCTACCAACACTGAAACCTTCACAGTAGCTCTAAATTCATTTTTTTACAGTCAATTGAAACAAATACTGAAATTATAACTTCTGGTTTATGAGAGAAATATTTGAAATTGTTTATATACAAATATATTTGTTGAAAACTTTAACATTTTGATGGAAGCTGACTGGAAGCAAACAAAACCCTCCAGTTTTTATTAACGCTGTATCTTCTATATTTTAAATGAAAATGTTGTTTCAACTCCCCCGTGACCTTTGTTATAATTAAAATGTCTGCAGACACTGGTATGCAGGTGTCATCAGCACCTTTAGGTTGTATCCTTATTAGTTAAAATGTCATGTGTGTTTTTTCTCTCTCTCGCTCTCTAATCCCTGGTGAGCATCCTTTCTTTGTCACCACCTGCAGAAGTTCACCATCTGACTTTCCATCAGAAACCGGTCTGCGATAGAACAGTGCACAGTTATTCACTAAAGGTCAGTAAAACAGACCACGTGAAGGTGATTTGCAAGTCTGCTCAGATTCGACTCGTCCACCACCTGAAGAATGAACTGATATTGTTCATCTTCAGTGTTTCAGGACGTGAATCCACTAAAACATGAGGATTTGGGCCTTTGGACCCCATTTCAGATGAGAGGGACAGAAGGCGTCTGAAATTTACCAATGTGTTTTTCATTTTATTTTGCATTGCTGCTTTGTATCTTGGAATTGTACGAAAGTTCCTTGATAAAACTCATCTTGAAGTGTACATAAATATCAGGTAAAGCTAATTGTTTTTTTTATGCTCCTCACATGTGCAACAATTTCTTTAACACCTGAGGACTACTGACAAACTCACTTTTATCAAAATTTGGACTTACAGCACTATTATTTGCTTAGGCCTTTCAATAAACAATATATTTTCCGTATTTTATTACCAATAAATTTATGAGCTTTTAATTCATTTACCATCCTATTTTGTCTTTTTAATTGCTTTGTTTTTAATGTTTTAAAATAATGAGTCTCAATGGTGCCAGAGAGATTATTCTTATTCTAATCATTTTTTTTTTAAATAAAAATAAATAAATACATTAAAAAAAAAAACTTTGTCTGACACAGCAAGGTGTTATGGAAAGCTTCCTTGTGCAGCTACAGTTCTGAACACCAGGAGGCGGTAATTTACCCTGAGGATGACGTAATCACGCCTCACGCTCTGCTGACCAATCAGAGCGTAGCCGGAAGCAGCAGGAGGACAGTCAGACACAGAGGAGCAGGCTGTCAATGGGGAGGATAAACTTCACCTTTTAACCTGTTTTTATAAGGTAAATGATACTTTTACGAGCTGGACTCCCTCCTGTCTCCATCAGTAAACCTGCTACGTGTTGGAAAGTTGACGTCAGCCTCTAGTTGGTCGTTTTAACGAGTCTAAAGCCCACGTTTGTGCTAATGATGCTCACATGTCTGAAGATATGATGCTGCATTCAGAATTGATACTGTAAATCTGAGCGCCGTCAGATAGGCTCTAAAGGTTGTTTGCAAGGATTTGAAATGGTATATTGAGCCCGTTTTAACCTTTTACCTCGATGGCATGCATCACCTTTGGACCCTGTTGATAAGCTACAGTTACAGTACCGCCTCATTCATGTCAATATGAAGTATGGATGAAAATATCATTTCTGGAAGGGGTGATGGGGTTCTCTCCAAGTGAAATCAACACATTCCGTTTTCTTTGCCACAAATACATTATCAGTGTCCCCAAAAATGCAAGTGTTTTAGCTGTCACAATATGTTGAAAGTGCCAGATGAGATGTCATCACCTGTGTAGGATAGATATGATCATTTTGAAATTACTGACTTTGGTAACTTGGTAACTTTTTTTCAAGGCAGAACTTTTTTGTTTTCCAGATTCTGAACCCCAATATCTCAGAACTCAGAAGATATAATCTGAAAGTGCTGTGTACTTGTTATTTAGAATATTGATATGATTCATATGAAATAGAAACTCAGTATCTTCAAAATTATAGTGAAATCTAGTGAACTGACTTGGACAACACATATATAACAAGTGCGGTTGGTTGACAGCTGTGTGTCTCAAATTCTGGACATAATTTTCACAAAAAATGTTGAATCTGAAGTCTCTGTTCTTGTTTTCTCTCGATTTGTCGACAGCCAAGAGATGGACAGCACGGTGACAGACAGGAGGGACGAGCCGCACACAGACTTCATTTACTGCTGTGGAGCCGCCACAGAGGTCCTTAAATTTGGCTCCTGTCACTTACAGTCAGGACACAAGGTGCTCTTTCTCATCATTCCAGGTGAGATGATAAAATGTTCTGTGATGGGAGATCCACGTAGCTCACTTTCTCGCTTTACCGGGCGAGAGGCAGGAAGGTCTTCCATCTACAACAGAAAAACAGAAAACCACACACAACCCCTGCAGGTATAGATTCACAACACCAATTGGCATTTTATATAAACTTTTTGTGTCCTGTTCTTTCATTTTGTTATTAACTCAGTTAATTCACCATAAGACCAAAGAAAACCAAAGGTTTTAAACAACAGAAAAACAACTTATTATGCAAAAGCATAAAGATAGTCGATCACAAAAGAGGTGTGGTGGATGATACGAATTCAATCATTCAGTAGGAAATACCTTCATAAATGTCGCCAATATGAATGAAAACAATCCAGAATAGTCATTCTCCTCAATCAAATTATTTATTTTCACATAGCTAGAAGTCCAGACCCCTTAGTTTTTGTAACAGACCACAAATTAAATAATAGTTACAAACATCAAGTTTGTTTTCAGCCAGTTAAAATAAAGTAGAACCTATTAACTCAGGTGGCATTACGGTATACAACCTTTTTACATCCACCTCAACATTTTAAACTGATGAGAAATATGCTGTTCTTTCTGCCATATTGCATCCAGGTAACCCAGGTGTCGTCGGTTTTTACAGAACCTTCATGCAGACGATTCACAGCATGTTTGGATACAGTCACCCAGTGTGGGCTGTAAGCCACGCTGGCCACTGTGTGCCCCCAGTCTCCATGGACATGGTCGAAGGTGTGGATCCTCACTGTTCCGCTTATTGACACAATGGAAGAATGACAGATTTTAATCGGCTGAACCCCCTTTTATTTTTCCTCCCTCCGTTTCAAACACAGACGCCTCCTCAGCAGCTGAGAACGACGTGTTTGGTCTGAACGGGCAGATCGAGCACAAGCTGGCATTCATCAGGAAACACGTGCCCATAGAAACCAGCCTGGTTTTGGTGGGACACTCCATCGGTTGTTACATTATTCTGGAGATAATGAAGAGAAACCCTGAACTCAAGGTGAACTTACTTTTTCATATGCACCTTTTAAGGGGTGCATAATACAAAAAGTAAAGAAATATGTGTTTGGTGCATGATTTTGTAAATATATTAAATCATTTTCAGTTCATGTCATGGGACCCAGGTTCTTCTTTTTATTTATTTAGTTTCCTTATTAAATCTGACTTTACAGAAACAGGAGAGCCTCGACTTCTGTCATGTTCCTCTCAAATAACATAAAAATCCCTTTTTATACATTCAGGGAGTTTCCCTAATCGTCAAGCGAATATTTCCCTGCTTTGTTTTCTGTCGTCGCTTGAAGTCTGTCAGACTGAATGTTGTTCTATTCTCTTTCTGTTTTCGGTTAAAGGTCCTGAAGGCTGTCATGCTGTTTCCTACAATCGAGCGCATGGCTCAGACGCCTCAGGGGAAGGTGATGACCCCCGTGTTGTGTCGCATGCGCTACGTGGCCTACCTGCCCCTGTTCCTGCTCTCGCTGCTGCCCGAGAGCCTCAAGACCAGTTTGATCAAACTGGTGTTTGGCGGCATTCGCTCCCTGGACCATTTTGTCCTCCAGCCCACTGTGGGGCTGCTCAGTGGAGACAGCGCAGGTGAGTCGTGTGTTGTTTTTCACCTCTATGGCTCTCGTATTACTTACAATGGGTCATCACTTAACTACAAATGCATTTTTTTTTTAAACTTGAAGTGGAAGAACTGGAAAAAATCCTGAAGTGTTTGGGGAGAACATGCAAACTCATCACAAAGAATCTTAGTCTGTATTCAGACTGATGCCCTTCTTGATGTTAGGCCAGAGTACTTAATTCATGCACCCCTCACACACAGCTTTCTATTTCCTATATTCTAGTTTCTTTCAGTTTACCATTGATAGTAAAACTTGATAGATACACAAGTTACCAAACATGATCACTTACTCACTTTTTCACAGTTTCAACAGTCCTCAAAGCCTGTCACTTTAGTCAGTTTCACCCATTCACACCTGCAATCAAGATCCAGGTTGCGTTCAGTGTCTAGCTCAAGGACACTTCGACATATGTGCAGGAGGATGATGGGGGATCAAACCTGCTACTGTGCTATTGGAAAACAACCCACTGAGCTACTACTGCTCTGTGATCAAGGGTTAAGTAGAAGAATTCAGTTACAGCAGCTGTCCAGCACGAGTTCAGTTGTGAAAACTGTCAGTTTGAACACCGATTGAACTCAGCTGGAGGGAAGAACTGCAGGCTGTGTAGCTGAGCCTTTTGACTTGTGAGAAATGAGTATTGACATTGTCCTGGAGATGAGAATGAAATGAGAAGTCATCTAAAGGATGGAACCATTTGTTAGGAATAAGGAAGAGAACGCTTGTGTTTTAGTGCCTATTTGCAGCACAAAAAACAAATATGGAACTCAAGCAATTACTGATATAGAATTTAAGAAACTCTCATATTTGTGTCTTATTTCATTTTGGAAACAAAAGTCATTAAACCAGAGGTCTGTTGTTGGTTTTTTTCCCCAACTTCCAGCCAATGCCATGTATATGGGCGCTCAGGAAATGAGGGAAGTTCTGGAACGGGATAACACCACCATCAAGAACAATCTGAACAAGGCAAGAAAAAAAGGAAAACTGGATACTCACACATTTTGTTCACTAGTGTGTGTTGAATCTAAAACCAAGCAGTAAACTTTGTGTTTGTGTTTGCAGCTCATATTTTACTATGGAGCCCCGGATCACTGGTGCCCTGTGCAGTTTTTCCATGACATCAAGCGAGACTTCCCTCACGGAGACTTCAGACTGTGTGAGAACGGATTCCGGCACGCCTTTGTTCTGGACGCAGGGCGGGAAGTCGCCCGAATGGTGGTGGAGTGGATCCGAGGAGACCTGAGGACATGAGCTTGTTCTTGACTTCCTGCGTCTGTCGCAGCAGACACACGACGGCCAAACTCACAGGGACCACCGAGTGTGTTCAGAACAAATGGTTTAGCTTCAGAGAAACACAAAGACTAATTTATATACCTCATTTGTATCAATGACATGCATTAGATTTTAGAGTCAGCTCAAATCTAAATGCAGTTGCCCTTGTTACCGGGGACTGTTGAGCTAAACTTTTGATTACAGAGGAAATAAAAAAAACTCAGCAGAAGCTTTTTTTAGGCAGCATCAGCCTCCAAACTGAGGAGGGTAACTGGAAAGCACTTTGCTTATGTTTGTATGAAACATATAAAACTCTTTCTCTCACACAATGAGATAAGAATCAGAATCACTGGACCTGATGGCAGAGGCTCCCAAAGCTGAACAAACTGGAGGGGCTCATTGCTTTGCCTGATCAGAGGTTGTCAAAAAATGATTTGCATGTCAAAGAAAAATATTTTAAGACACTCTAGAATCTCAAATCAACCAGTCTTCCTTTTTTGACTGCCCCTGTTTAGAGATAATTGTTCTAAGACCAAAATACTAGCCAACGTTTTGTTACCAATAACACTTTCTGGTAGTGGATCATCAGAATAAATCAATGAAAATCCACATTTCAAGCAATCAGTATTATACTTCCTGTATTGAGATATTTTAGTGATTTTTTTTCTCTATAGATACTAAAAATTGATGCATTGTTCTTTAACATAACTGAAGGAT
Organism: Salarias fasciatus; assembly: GCF_902148845.1. NCBI lineage: Eukaryota > Metazoa > Chordata > Actinopteri > Blenniiformes > Blenniidae > Salarias > Salarias fasciatus. The sequence continues at coordinate 18,667,535 of NC_043763.1, read as the reverse complement.
ATGTTAGCCAAGCAGATAACTCTTTTTTTTTTCTGTGGCCACTTCAGGAAGCGCACCACACAACTCATAAACCATTTATTCCTGTGTTCTTGGGTAACATCTTTATCAGTCATGTCTTCGCCGGTGGATTATTGTGCCACTAAAAAACCAGAGCTGCCTCTTGTTGAATACAGTGAAGGAAATAAAAGCACATGTACCTCACATGGAAATTCTTGGTGTTTTTGGCCTGTTGGGACATTTGATTCTCTTTGAAACAGGATGAACACATGATGATGGTTACTTACCTTAAGGATAATGGACTTTTCCAGTTATTTTCTGAAAAGTTGTAAATATAATGTTCTTGGTAGAACCATGTGGACCCTTGGTCTCAGACAATATTTTTTCAAGTTTCATTCAGTATTTATTTATGAGTCATTCTCAGTCTGTTGATAGAAATCATTTACAAGACTAATTAAAAAAGCATAAATATTGTTTTTATTTAGCATTTCCAGAACAAAGGTGCAATGGTGATGGGAAAATTACAAATATAAATAATATTCTGTTAATGATAAACCTTTTTTGACATCTCACTTCAACTTTTCTGCTACAGCCATACAACTTGACATTTTTTTTCGCAATATTTCATCTATACATTTTGTGCATTTTCACATTATTCCTAATCAAAAATTAAAATTATTGTTACCATTGTTGACATACTTTTCTTTTCTCTGATGAAGTTATAAATATGTGGAATTTTCCCTGAAATTGTAATTGAGTAAAACAATATGAGCAGAATGAGTGAAAAGCATCCCCATGGCTGGTGCTACCAGCATCCACAGCTCTCCACCACCATGTCCTCGTACTGCTTGTAGACCACGTTGCCCCCCGAGTCGATGTAGAGGATGCTGATGGGGCTGAGCTTGGAGGGGACGCAGCAGCTGGGCGGGCTGATGTCGGGGTCGATGGAGTTCATGAGGGTCTGGATGACGGCGTGGTTGGTGGGCTCCAGGTGAGCCCTCAAGGGGAAGTCGCACACTCCCTCGCAGTGGTGCGCCTCGTAGTCCAGGGGGGCGATGATCCAGTCGTCCCAGCCCAGGTCTTTGAAGCTCACGTGGAGGGGCTTCCGCCCGCAGCGGGTCCTCCTGCGGCCGGATCTCTTTCCGGCTGCCGCTCTTCTCCCCGACGCGCCGAACGACCGCTTGGACACGGCTCTGCGTCCGTGGCCCCGCTTCTTCTTTTCACGTGTTGGGGCAGGTTTCTGAGGTACCTGGAGCCTTTTCTCCATAATCTCAGTGAACAGGTTCCCGCTGGTGTCTGTATGAAGGAAGGTCACCAGCAGAGCTTTCTCCGGCGGCGGCCGAGCGTGCCTGCCAAGCCCCAGCAGCAGCGGGTCGGCCACCTCGTTGGTGAGCTCAGATATGGCCTGGAGGTGGAAGCAGGCCTGTGGCGGATCAGTGGGGTTCCTCAGACGGGCCTTCATGCTGAACCAGACATCGAACACCTCCCACCTGGGAAGGCCGCCGTCCAGGACCTCCACGGTTCTGGAGTCCAGCAGCTGTCTCTCGGACGCGCCCTCCGGGGAGCAGGAGTACAGGCGGATGTTGTAAAGGTTTCCTCCGGTCGTGAGGGCGGTCAGGAGGTCGGTCGGAGGCTTTCTGAGGATTCTCAGCTCGGCCTCCACCAGCTGCTCCACCCTCACCAGGCTGGACAAGTCAAAGATGTACCGCTGACCGCTCTCCCAAGATGGGAGGTCTGCAAATGAGAGGGAGAAAGGATAAAACCACTTGATTCATTCTGGAAAATCTCAACCATCCTTCTGATTTAAAGCTGCTTTATCGGGCCGTGAAGTTTGGTTCTTTCCCACCGACCACTGCGCTCAGGATATGCTACATCAGGCCAGGGTGTGAAAATCATCTCTGGTTTCAAACAGTCATAACTTCTAATCCAATTAGGCGAATGAGGAAAATTAAGCACAGACTTCAACATTGTTGCAAACAATTCTATTCTATTTTCTTGAAAGCCAAAAATGTCACCTTTAAGCATAAACACACACATTTCTACATAGTATGGACTTTGAGGTGTCACTGATTCAAAAATGACTTGTAATGGGACTGAAAATGTAAACAGATGAAGGGATCTGGACACATTTCAGCAATGAAAATTTACAACATGATTTGCTAAATTCTAAGAAAATTATTCTAAAAGGATTTCTTCATATTTTATTTTCTGTACAGAAAATATATTTTCCAAACTATGTAGTGACACTTTCATTTTCATAAAATACCCCACAAGGGATTAATTGAATATCCAAAAAGTAACTACAAATTTAAAAAAAAAACTTATGCACAGTAGTAATAAATACACATTTCATTTGAACAAATTCATTTATGAATTCATAAATTTCATGTCACCGTTGCTATTTCTATTGATAATTTCTATTAAACCATTTGTGAAGTTTGTTTTTGGTTGTTTAAATGAAGATTTTATAATTTCATGTGACACGATCTTTTTAATTCCAGTGTTGACATAATAATCAGAGAAGTAATGTCACTTTGCTGTTTTTGCATGTTAGTTTAGTTGTTTATGGTTCCCGTTCTGAAAGGCGTTAAAGGTGATTACTGAAGAAACAGTTCATAAATTCCAACCTGAAGTGAATTCTTTAAACAACATTTAAACGGTCCTCTGACCTTTTCCTTGGTCCACGAAGCTCGTCACCGTGTTGGCAAACCCCGCACGGCCTGCAGCGTGCGTGTCCGCGGGCTGCAGCGTGGACAGCGTCCGGTACAGGAACATCATGTAGTCGTGGAGAAACACGGTGCCGTTCAGCGCGCGGTCTGTCCTCCTCTCGCCGGTGCGCGCGGCGGCTCCGCTCCACTGCGCCCTGACGCAGAGCGCGACGCAGAGCAGAGAGGCCGCGGTCCGAGCCGTCCGACGCACAGACATCGCGGCAGGTGCGAAGCCACAAGCGGGACTGCGAGACCTGAGGATCCCAGTCTGATAAACTGGCTGACATGATCATCTTCATCATCCTCATCATCACGCTCTTCATCTCTCTTCTTCACCTGTGGAAAGGTGCACGAGCGCACAGCGCCCTCCCTGCGTCCGTCACAACCAAACATGAAGGCAGAGTTTGGATGAAATTTGTCAGAGGTGCTGATTTTTTCTTCCTTAAATAAATTGAGCAGCCAGCATGAAAATCACGGGGAACATCTTTGATACCTTCTTGGCTGATCACAGAAGTCACGACGACTTTTACGCACAAGAGAATCAAGTAATTCAGGGTAGAAATAACATTTCTGGTGCGACCCGAAGGTGCATTGTTGTCCATGAGTGTGAATGAGTCAGCTTGCAAGAAGCAAAAAAAAAAAAAAAAAATTAATCGGGCTCCCACCCCATCCGTGCACACCGAAAAAATGTTTTTTTTGGGGGGGACATTTGATATGTAATAGAGCTGGGCAACGATTAAATTTCTTAATCGCAAGTAATTGCACCCCAATCCTGGAGTTAATCGCGATTAAAATGGTTCATTTGAAGTCTGCCAAGGCCATTCAAAATGTGTGTGTTACATAAATAAGAAGTAAGTCCTCAGAGTTTCTGTTTGTTCAATTAGACATGATTAATCAGCAGGCACACCGGAAACCAACAGGTAATTTGACACAGTTCTCTGTTCATGTGTCATCAACCAAGTCACAACCAAGTCATAAACAGATGAAAAATGGAATTTTCTTATGAGCGCACACTTCCTCAAACTTCATCATATCTCCGACTCTCAGACTGAGAAGATGGAATAACGTCTTCATCAAAAAAGATACAACATATTCTTGTTGATTAACTGACATATCTATAACTAGTCAGCAGTGACACCTGCTGGAATTTAACATGTAAAACCAGAAATCCTCAAGAAAAATGCCATTTAACAAGTATTAACAAGATCAAAAGTATATTTATGCAATTTGAAGAAACAACATTTTTCTGTTATGGCCATATTTTTTTATGACAGCAGCTGAAATTCTGATGCCAGTTGGTGGCGAACCAAAACCATCAAATCTACTCAGCCAGAGTTGTGTTTTGTTGTAATTTATGTCTCATTTGCCCATTTGTAAAATATCTAATATATGTGCCATAACTATAACTACCATTTACAGTATACTTTAATTTTTATTGGTTTTTTTTTTTAATTACTGCATTTGGAAGTTTTTTACATACACATGCCATAACTGTAACTACCTTTCACTGTATGCTTGAATTTTTATTGCCATTTTTTTTAATTACTGCATTTGGAAGTTTTACATTTCTCCTGTATCCTGTTGCAGCTGTAAAGTTGAAATTTCCCTCTAGTAAAACACTGTTTTATCTTACCTTATCTTACTACTGGTGTGTGTGTGTGTGTGTGTGTGTGTGTGTGTGTGTGTGTGTGTGTGTGTGTTCTCGTATTTCTATCCTTGTTGGGGCCAAATGTCCCCACAAGGATAGCAAAACGTGAAACGACGTGCCTTGTGGGGACCTTTTTCCGGTCCTAAGTAGGAGAAACAGTGTTTTCTTGACCATGTTGTTGTTACTGAAAAAAGTAAAAGTGCAAAAACATTTCTTTAGGGTTAGGCTTTATTGTGGTGTGGGTTAGGGTTAGGGTAAGGGTCAGGGTTAGGGGCTAGACATGGAAGGTCCCCACAAGGATAGAAATACGAGACTGTGTGTGTGTGTGTGTGTGTGTGTGCATGGAAGTATGGATTCTTCTCAATTCATTGAATTTTATTAATGATCTGAACATTTTCTCTTAAGGTTGCAGTTGCAAATTGGATTTAGAATCTGCATTTTGATATTGTATCATAATCCGGCTTGAAGGACCAAAAATTGTAATGGCGGTTATTAAAATTAAATCAAGGACTGTATGTTAACTAAACCCAAAATACGGTGCTGTGTACAGCCACCGGCGTACCGCTATGTACTTGAAATGTAAAGAGGACACTCCACTAAATAACTTGGGGAGGGAGACAGGATGGCAATCATGAAGACAGATATTTATATAAAAAATGATCAGAATCAAACAATGCAATACCACAATAAAATGTCTTATTCCTAACTAACTAAACAAATCAAATTCCCTTTCTAATTAAATGATACCATTGCGGCCGGGTGGAGCTCGTTAATTGGATGAAGGTCCTGGAAGCTGACGAAGATCCTGGAAGCTGACAACGAAGGTCCTGGAAGCTGAGGACGATTACGATGACGATAGTTGCGGCACTGCAGACAGCCCGTCAGTGGGCCGAAACGAAGCAGAGGGGCGAAGTGCTGATGTCCCGAACGATGATAATCCACTGGCAGTGACAAGGTCCGAACGAACTCCGATTGTTACTCACCACCTTGGTATTTGTGGACGATCAGCCGACGATGCGAGCTAATGCTAATTAGCCGGTAGCATCCCTCATATACGCACACCAAGCGCGCTGACGCCGCCACGTAGAGTTGCCAACCGTTCCTTGAAAAACGGAATCGTTCCGTATTTGGATGTAAAAGTGTGCGTTCCGTATTGAGCTGAAAAGGAACGCACTTTGTTCCGTATTTTTGTGAGAGTCAAAACGTGAGAAATGGAACTTGCGCTTTTTTTTTGAAAACTTACGGTAAATTGTTCACCGGCTCTCTGACGTTCTGTGACCAATGAGCTGACAGAGATGGCTCGACAACACAGAATCACTCTGATCTCATTGGTCAAAAAAAGACCGTTCCTCGGAGGCTACGGCAGCTCATTGGCCAGTAGTCAGTTTGGTCACAGAGCGCATGGGAAGAAGGAAATCAAAACATTAAAGCAGCAGCATGGCTTCCAGAGACACGTAAGTTTGTGCCGTTTCCATATCGGATATATCATGTTTAGTTCATTGATGTGTGTCTGCTGCTGCAGACTGTGGAGTGTTTTCAGTTTAGAAACGGAACCTTGTTGGTTTTTTTGTTCAGAAGTTTTTTCAGTTTTGATTTTGCACTTTTTTAGTTGAAAATAAAAAAAGAACATGTTAAAATCCAGAAGAGACAGCAGCTGTTTGATGTTATTTTGCACATTTAACAATAAAAATAGAATAGAATAGAATAGAATAGAATAGAAGACTTTATCAATCTCACAGTGGAGAAATTTACAGGTGTATCGGCTCATAGAACCCACAGCAGGATGCAAAAGTAATGAATGGTGCAATAATTAACAAATGATAGTGCAAATCATACTAGGATTGATAATAGAAGCAAAAGACAATAAAGATTTAACTGTATGTACAACCTGAATCTTAAAAATATAACAGGATATATATATTATATACAATATATACAATACAATATGCAATATATGATGCAATATATAATTATACAGTATGATATATAATATGTACAATATGTTTTAGCGGAGTGAATGGATACAGCAGAGTGAATGGATGATAAAGTGTCGCTGAATTTCTTAAGGGGGGGGGTGCAGGATACTGTAATGTCCAGGATTATTGCACATATTCTACACAGTAGAATTGTACAGTCTGACAGCGGTGGGGATGAGAGACCTGTGGTAGCTCCTTCCTGCTCTGAGGGTCTCAGTCTCCTCTGAAGGAGCTGCTGAGCTCCTCTACCGTCCGGTGCAGTGGCTGAGAGCTGCTGTCCATCATGATGATGATACTTGAATGATAACTGTCTCACTGTAGGCCTCAAATACAAACTGATCAAGCTGATCATGAGTTATTGTAATCTTGCTACTGTAGGTGTAATACAGTAGCCTAATGTGTTTTTATAGTCTGTAGTAGGTATAACTGTGGCAAAATGCTGTTATATATGTGTTTTTCACCCCCCAAAAACCCAGTTTTTTTCAGCTGCCCGCGAGAGGCGTTCCTTATTTCAATCTCTGGGAGTTGGCAACCCTACCGCCACGAGATCTCTTCTTGGAAAGTCCACACTATACAGCTCCAGCTCCAGCTCCAGCTTCATTAGATTCCACACCAGCGGCCAACAAAACGAAAAAAGTAGTACCCGCTCCCGTGCTCTGAGTTACATCCGCACATGTAGGACGAGAGAACTTCCCCCACAATGCCCCAGAACGCACATAAAAAAGATACACTGGAAGCATTCAATTACAATACACAAGTAGGACATATGAACTTTCAGGTATTTCACATTCAAAGAACATAAGAAACAAATAAACAGAAACACGTGATAACATTTCACCATGAAAGGCAGAGAAGACTCACATAAACTATTAACTAAATTATTTCAAACATCATAAACTAACATGAGCCTTCACTACAGTCACCAAAGCACACCCTGAGTCTGTCCTCACAGAAGGGCCACCAGATCCTGCCGTGCCCAAGCTGGAAAATACTCCATCTGAAAAATACTCAGTGGAATATACTCACGATTATCCTGGGCTGTAAAGGATTACCACCCAGGCTGAAGCACATCTGTCAAACTGGCCATCTGGAGAGTGCTTTTGTTCTGTTGCTTCTGGAACTGCAGTCAAGCCAGCCGACACTTCAGCAGATTCCTCAGACCCAGTGGTCGATACCATTTGTTACAAGGGAACATGGTTGAACAGGTATGACACAGACTCGCCGTGGTGAATTCTACGAATAACCTCTGCAAGGATCACGGAGATGACAATTACTTGAAATTTGGGGCAATGCGTCATTTTCTCCTCCTGAGGAATTGTATTGGTGACCACCACTGCCTCAAAACAGGCATTGTTGATGCGCTGAATGGCAGGGCCTGAGAATATGCTATGGGTCAAGATGGCATACACCTTGGTGGCACCAGCAGATATTAATTTGTCAGCAGCATGACAGATTGTGCCACACGTATCGGCCATGTCGTCCACGAGAATGGCGACCCGGTCTGTCATATCTCCAATGAGAGCCATGCGGTCCACCTCGTTAGCCTTTTTTCTCTGCTTGTGAATCAGGATGAAGTCCACATTCAGTCTGTCCGCTATCGAGGTGACCCTCTTTGCTCCTCCGGCATCTGGAGAGACGATGATACAGTTTTTCCATTCAGGGATGTTTTCTTTGATCCATATCAGTACAGCTGGCTCTGCATACAGGTTATCGACCGGGATATCAAAGAATCCCTGTGTAGGAGCCATTTATCATTTCGTTAGTTAACCACCAGGGGGAGCAGTAAGGGGAAGTACAAAGGGAGCACACAGGTGATCAGGGGCAGGTGTGGATAGAGGGACAGGTAACAGTCTTTCACCGTGTCCAAGCGGCGTGTGGAGGGTGTCCGTGCTGTATGGATCATGGAACTACTGTCACATGGAAAATAAATGGGTCACAGCACCCAAACGCGGAGAGAGTGTGGACCCTTTGATTGAAGCGCCGTGCGGGCACGCGTCAAAACGATTCTCCCTCTACACCCTCAAGAACTCAAAGTGTAGCAGCCCTATAGGGAAAGGGCTCTATACCCTGTATCTGTGGTGCGTGCAAGTCCATAGTGATGATGTGGTCGGCGCAGGACACAGACAACATGTCGGCCACCAATCTGGCAGAGATGGGAGCTCGGCTCTTGTCCTTCTTGTCTTGCCGGGCATAGCGAAAGCAGGGGGATGACAGCAGAGACCCCGGAGGCCGAGGCAGTCTTGTAAGCGTTGATCATGAGCCGCAGCTTCATCAAATTGTCATTGACCTCCCCACAGCCACTCTGCACGATGTAGACATCTTTTCCTCGGACACTCTCTCCGATCTTCACGCATGTCTCTTTCTTTGCTGCATTTTTTCGTCACAACCTTTCCCAGCTCCAGACCCAGGCGGTCTGCTATTTTCTGAGAAAAGTCTGGATGTGAGCTCCCGCTAAATATTTTGACATTAGGTATTTTGCTGCAGTCCAGAGCTTCGTTCAGTCGAGCGGGTTGCACTGGGGAGCGTGAGGTGAGGCGAGGGGGCGACGAGAGGCCACAGTCTAATTCATTCTCTTCATTTTGTGACTGGAGCCTCTTTTGCAAGTCCTGAATCCTCTCCTCTTTGTGTCTCAGTTGTTGATCTTTCTCATGGAGGTCAGAGTTCAGCTGCTTCTGTTTAGACTCCAGAGCTCTGATCTGGCTTTCAAAGCTGATGAACCGATGACAGAACGTCAAGATCCATTTCCTGTGTGTTGCTCATGTTGGGGTTAGAATTCTGATCCTCCAGCACTTCCTGAAGACTGGTGGAAGTATTTGTGGTTGGTTCCTGTGTAGAGGTTGACTGATAAAGGATATTTAAAGGCCGATGCCGATACCGATTTAAAAAAAAACAAACAAAAAATCAGCCGATGGCTGATATCTAAGGCCGATTTTGGAAGTCGTTGGCTGGGTAAAATGATCCCATATAGGGTTTTGTTTGTGCAGGGGAGAGATGTTTGAAGAACGGGGTGGGATGCGAGGGGGTTAGGGGGAGAGGTGGGGGAGAGGGGATGGTGAGTTCCCAGACTTTAATGTATTCATGTGAACAAGAGGGGGTGGTAGAACCTAAGTATTGGGAAAGGGGTATTACAGAGTTCAACAGAACAGTTCCCATCTGCCTCTGGGGTTATTGAAGGCCTGTGTCTGCCTGTACAGAATCAGTCCATATTGGCTATGACATTATTGTATTCTCAAATAATCACCATATTAAGGTTCAACAAAAACTGACCATTTTAACTACTTAAAAGTGGGCAGCCAATTTATTTGAGTTATCAACATAAAAATCTTGCATTTATTAAGTAAGCAGTACTTAAAATGGTCTTTGACTGATGACAAAAAATGAATTGACCCAAAGTAATATAGATTTTTAAGTTGAGTTATCAACATAAAAATCTTGCATTTATTAAGTAAGCGGTACTTAAAACGATCTTTGACTGATGACAAAAAATGAATTCACTCAAAGCAATATAGTTTGGTGGTTCAATGTAATTTGTAATGAGGTTGCCATAACTTAAAAAGACTAATGCAAACTGTTGCGCTGATTTTTTTTGTTGAGTCTAGACATTTGTTTTTAGAATGTACGATTTACCTCTTCAGGACCTTTTGGCACTGATATAAAACCACACAAAAACACGAATGAAGCAACTGTTGAAGAAAGATAGAATGATGACAGCAAAGGTGTCTTTATTAATGTATAATAAAATATATGTCCTTGTTACAAATGATTTTATAATAAAATAAGGAAGCTCGCTTAAAAAAATATTTGAATCAAAAATGTGTATTATTATTATTGCTTGACTTTCACTTTTGGGTAAAAAGATTTTTGATCGCTGTTCATTTATAATTGACAGAAATAATCAAAATCTGAAAGACTGAAGTTATGGACCCTCAATGTGCCCACATACAAACAATAATAATCCATCTGAAGACCCAAGAAAACACATCACTGTCTCTTCAAACCAAACTGATAACATGAGCTGCAACAAAAGAATGAAAGGAAATTTCTTACATGACTGCTGAACATTTTCAACTGGAAACAAAGAAAAAAAAGTTGAAATCTGAATTTTATCTGGTTGTAAATTCTCAAAATGACCACTAGAGGTCAGCAAAGACTATCAATATGCACATTTCATTCTGCTCTAGTATACCTCAGAAAAGACTCAAACAAAACTAACAGAATTATAAGTAGCCTATGGATTGTCGTTTATATGGTTTTAAGTTATTATTCCTACAAATTTTATCACACCATAATCTGAAGACATCTGCTGCTGATGCTGGTTCAGGTGTTTCAACAAATATCATATACGTCAAATCACTGTTGCAATAAATGTGTAGCCCTTATCATTGCATACAGTTTAAAAAGATAATCAGATCACACTCTTGTGTTTCACTCATATTTAACTCCAATCTAATCTGCTCAGATTAACTTGAGTGCACACCACTCTGAGATGTGCCACAGAATCACACTTCACTGTTTTTTTCAACAGCCTTTTCAAACACTCTCTGAGCGTCTTCAGCAACCAGGTCGAGCAAAAAATTCAGAATTCTGTAAGTGGAAACACCAGAGAGGATCATTGATACTGGAATCCCAATAAAAAGGAAGAATCTGGATACTTCCTCTGCAGCTATTAATGCTCCTTCCAGTGCAAGTTGGCTCAACAGCTTCTTGATGAGCTCTGGGGTGATTGTTGTTCCTCCCAGTTTTGAAGTCATGACAGAAACAAGCTCAGAGTATGGTACATCTGAGGAGTCAGAAAGCCTCCTCAGTGACGCCTTATCAAGCCCGAACCCGTTCACGTATTGCGTGACAACGCCCACCACCAAGACCAGATCAACAGCAGAGGAAAGTCCAGGGACCGGTACAGCTGCCACACCAGAAGAAAACAAAGCGTGATACTTGATTTGAGCTTGGTAAGCTTCCTTCTTCTTCTTGATGATCTCCTTGCTGATATTGGGTAGAGCGTAGAGAAAAGCGTTCCTCTTGTGTGCAGGAAGCTCTCTCTCCAATGTCTCCTCCAGCAAATGGAAATCAAACAGGTGGAGCTCAAAGCTGGACACCAGGAAGACCTGTGGAGCCTCAATGCCTTGATCACGAAGACCTGCGTCAAACAGAAAATCATCTTGTTGGAAAGATTTGAACAGCAACAACAGTGAGACTCTAACCCAGTGGTTCCCAAACTTTTTCTGTTGGTCCCTCTTTGCTCAAAAAGAAAATGTTTGCCCTTTGCAGGTGGAGACATTGGTATTAAAACTACTGACTGGCACAAAGTGACAAAACTACTGTTTTAATGTGTAACTCTGCTGAAATGTTAATATATATTTAAAATACATAGTTTGTGGTTGATTTAAAAACATAATATTAAGAGGCTGTTAAAAATCAGATGTTTTTATCATGTTTGAAAAATTGTCAAATTCATATTAAATTGTGTTTGTAAAAGGGAAAGTTTTATTTCATCATGTAAAACAAAAAGGAGAAAGTGTGATTTTATTTTAAAGTAAAATTGATTAAAAACCAGGTTGTTTTGGTCCTGTGAGCTGACGTGGAGATGAGGTGCTACGCACACAGGAAGAGAGGGGAGACGCACGCTCGAGGAAAGTGGATGAAAACAACTCATTTCTTTGGAGTGTTTGGACCATTAAGTTTTGGGTTCCAACGTTCTCAAGCCACGATTTAGGCCTCCAACTTTTTTTTCTTTTTCTTTTTTATAAAGGGAGTGCCAGCTTTATTTTGATCGTTTATGGCTGTGAAACTGAGAAACTGATTGCGTGAAATATTTTATTTGGTGAAGAAAAACATTGGTTATTGGACTGTTGTTCACATTTGTGTTAACTTTCTCACTGAAAGGGTACTGATATTTTCTTTATTCTGTTTTTTGTTTCCCATTACTTTATTCAATTAAAGTGTGAATTTGTTAGTTTGATAAAAAGATTGCTGTTGTGCTTTGAAGAAAAAGTGTCATTTACTCAAATAATTACAAGAAACTTAATTGTTTTGGCCCCGGTTTTAAGTTAAAGGTGTTTTAGTGACATAATTACTTCATCCAGAGTATGACACAAATATACAAGAGTATAACTGAAATGAGCCAAGGGCCCATTCTCAACAAGGAGGAAGGGTTAGAACACATAAACTGTGTTTAGTTCAGTTTAGTTGGTTTTCAGTCCTAGTGCAGTGCTGCTGTGTTGATGTTTAAAGCACAACTAAACTGTGGACTGGATGAAGTAAACCTCTCCAGGAATGACCTGAAGAGGTGAACTTGAAGCCCCTAAATTTGACCTCTGCTGTGAGCTGAATTCAGCGTGAACATTGTTATCTGCCACAAGTTTGAGCTGAGAAAGCTCCTGTGTTCTGTTGAGATAACTTTTTTGAAAACACTGAACAACTGATGTGTTGCTGTGTTCAGTAAATGCCTCAAAGAAAAGGGTCTCAGGATGGAGTCAGTCTGCACAGAAAGAAAAAGTGGGGGTTGGGAGTGAATGTTATCATGTTACTGTTAAGCTTTCTTTCCTTCTTCTGCTACATTTATCAGTGCCTGTTACAGCTGCAGCACCAGATGTTTAATGGGTGGAGGGGCTCCTTTGAGAAGCTTCTCAACGTGCTGCAGCAGTTAAGGGGAGTGTCTAGTTTTGTTGTTGATATCATCTCTCTGGCATTTCCCCTTTCAGCCTCATGAGTGACTGCACATGCCCAGGACAGCAGGTCAAATAGAGTCAGTGAAAGCTTTCACAACTCCACAATGTACGCTGTATGTCTGTGCTTCGACAGTAAAGTTTTAATATGTCTGGTTATTTTATTGAATTCATAGTCTGTAACTCGTGTTAGATTTCAGATGAATTCATTCCTTTAGGGAATTAAGGTGTGCCTCAATTTAAAGTTGGAATGTTGCTTCTCTGGTTCAATCCTCATCTGTTTGATTTAGTCACATTAAGTATAGAAGCTGCAAAACATCTTCTTTGCTCTTTGATGTGTTTCACAAGTAGACAAAACTTCTCTGTTTTAAATTAAATGGCAGTTCAAAACAACAAGGAAAAAAAAAATCCTCTGAGTGTTGAACATGATAAATACTTTCAGTGAATTATAAAGTGTACTTACCTTTAATGCAGTTTTCTCTGATGTCGTCGAGAGTCTTCTGTCTGTTGAAATTTCTCTTTCGTTTTTCCTCGTTGCTTATATCACTGTCGATCTTTGAACGAAGAAAGTAGAACTTTTTCCCCATCCTCTTGATGTCCAGAGCGAGTTTCACATCGTTTTCTTTGAAGCGACAGGCTGCGATGATGATGAAGAAGTCAAACCTCTCAAATCCAACCTTCTCCAAGTACTCATCAGCTGGGAAGTTGGGGGTTCCAACACCAGGGAGATCCCATAGCCTGACACTGGGATGGTTCGGATGAGGATACGATTCGACCACTGCTGTGGTTTCAACAACTCCAGTCGGGGCGGCTCCTTCATCGCTGTCGTTTATGCCTCTGAAAGCATTAATGAAGGTGGATTTTCCAGAGCCAGATTCTCCAGTGATGGCGATGTTCAGTGGAGTGTTCTTCTGCTTCTCCAAATACTCCTTTATCTTTGCAAGTCCTTTATCAGGACTTTTCTCCATTTCTTCTTGAATTTCTGTGACTTCATCACTTGTAATGACATCCCACTGATCTTCCATGTCCATCTTGGGAACTGAGAAAAATAGGAATAGCCATCATTTTCTTGTCATACATAGATTTCAAGGTACAAACAAGCCTTGAAATACAATACAATTTGAGACAACGCAATATACTTTATTGTCCCACTCAGTAAATTTGTCTTGGGTTCAGTCACTGTGCCATAAATGCTGACAGTCACAGTGACAACGAACAAATATCTCTCCACTACACTTACATAACAGCATTGCAGATGTCCCATCACATGACACAGAACACATACATACACCACATGGTAAAATTAGTTAAACCACTATAAAAAATTGTTGCCAAATCTCTGGCCTCAAGCAGCATTGTTTAAGAATTTGATGGAGGTTGGAACAAATGAATTGTTAAAACTTTTGCGTTTGCAGTTGGGGATTCGATATCGTCTGCCCGAGGGTTGGAGTTTGTTTTTTGAGTAAAGGAGAGGTGATGGTTCAGTCACTCTCCTCTGGGCTTGCCTCACAACATTTTGTTCATAAATCGACTTGGTGGTCGATTGGTAGGATTGGTAGTCAGTTTTTCCCATCACCTTCATGGCCGTGTGCACTGAATGAGCCAATCTGGTTTTCACCTTTCAGTATGGTGGCCATCCCATGTCAGACCAAGCTCTCTAGTACCGCTCTCTAGTACTGTAAGAATTTGATGCTTTCGTCCAAACAATGCAGCCTGAGTCTGCACAAAAAGTACAATCTTTGCTGTAAACGGGAACACACACGCTCCACATGGACGTTCCAACTGGAGGAGCTGTGTTAGTGAACTCCAGGATACTTACATGAACTGACCTGCTCAATGGGTGAGTCAAGCATAACAGCAGGACTTTAGTTCCACTGATCTTGGGTCTGAGAATATCTCTTTAGTTTTTTTTTTTTTTTTTTTTTTTTTTTTTACTTTAAAGATGATATGATGGACATCACACCATTCAACAACGTGTTTTATTTCACAAAAAAAGGCTGACATGTTTGGATCTTTGTGCAGTCGGATGAGAATGGTGGAATCATCAGAAAGTTCAAAACCAATGTTCCCGGGGAGACTGTTTGTGCATTCATTTGCGTAAAAAGGACGGGGATCTGACACACTCTGCAAGGCACCTGTGCTAATGTGAAAATGCAAAGATGCCTGTTCTTTCAAAACGGCCTGTGAGCTGGCTCCGCCTCCCATCCCTCTCAGGAGAAAGACCAGGTGGAACTAATCACCTGGAGGAGACACCTGTGTTTTAGCCTTCTTGCACATGAAACTCACCCAAACTGTGAATAAAATAGAAAAGATGTTCCTCTGTGTGACCATCCTGTGCAAAAACTCTTCACAACTGGATTTACAGCTGGTAAGCGCTGCGATTTCTCGGTGTTTCTGTAAACATGTCGGTCAGCTTGCACGGAGAAATGTCTGTTGCATTCAGGAGCGCCTGGGACATTCCGGCTTCAAACGCAAACTTTAAGTTTAATGTATGTTTGTTTTTTTCTCTCCATGGAAGCACGAAGTTTGCATTGATTATTGAATTTATGCAAGAATGAATAATTATTTAAAATGCTGATGAACGTTAAGTCATACATTTACTGAAAAGACCATGTGCTGTTTTTCAAAAGCATTTGATTTAAAGCTGCATTTTTTTTAACTCTGTTTAAACAGCATTAAATAAGTTAAATATTTAAAATCTACCTTTGTTAAGAATACTTGGTTCTTTATTGCCAAATCATAAGTAATTTTATTTTGAATGCAACTTTTATGAAAGTTTTAAAATACACTACTTGTTGTAGGAGTCATTTGGGTTGTGTTTTGTGTTTTCCTTGTAAAAGTTTTTCACCTAAAGAATCCTGGTGTTATCTAAGGAACCCAAGAACCCTGATAAAGAACCTAAATGCTGAAGAAACCTGGCACAACCTCCTGAAGAAACTTGGTAAAATCTGCTAGAGAACCTAAGGAAGCCTAAAGAAAGGTAAAAGAAAACCAAAGAAACTGAAAGAAACTTTAAAATTCAAAGACTTGCTAAATGAAGTAAAGAAACAAAAAGAAATCCTGGAGAACTAAAGACACCCAAAGAAATGGAGAACAACAAAGCCAAAGAATATTATAGAATTCTAAAGAAACTTAAAAGGCTCAAGAAATCTAAACTGAACTGCTACTGAAACCTGATGTGATGACAATATAAGATTGAAAGAAAACTTGGACTGGTTCTTTGAGTGAAATCCTGTGGAACACCTCGCCCGGAATGGCACGAAAATTCAGAAGCCAGTCATATGAAATAAGTAGTACCGGTATTTTGATTCTGCAGGTAGGATTTGGGTTATTGAGGGTTAATGAGACTACTCCATATAATAAATCACCCCAAATCCATCTGAATCCTACCAGCCTTCAGTCCTGCTTCTGGCCTACAACTGATGTCAGCTGACATGAATACAGTCCTTTACAGGAAACACACACACACACACACACACACAAATTCAGGAAACTCACACAATTACAGGACACACAGCTGCAGACAGAAATGATCACAGGGAACATGCATGTGTACACGCACACACACACACACACACACACACACGTAGCAATAAAGAAACTAGGATTATTGTATATTACCATTTCTTTGACTATATGTGCTTTTAGATTATTTTTCTTTTGTATTGCAGATTTATTTTCTGCCATTTGACATTGTGTTGTATGGAGTCTGGTGGACGGTGGCCACATTTCACTGCCATACCAGGATCTTCATGTTACAAGTCGAAAAACTTGATTTCACACATTCACCTTTAAGTTCAACCTCATAGGTGTTTCTTAGAGAAATCTGGTAGGTAAGTTCAAAATGAGACTGAATGTTACTCATTCAGAATTCCTCCACAGACCGACAGACAGAGAAGCTGGAGCAGAAACACTGTCCTGGCTGTTTCTGCAGTTCGATGGAGACCCAGAGGACAGTCTGTCAGTCAGTTGTGGGATTTCAAAAGAAAATAGTTGGTGAACAGTTTGAAAAGTGGTCAGTAGCCCATGTTCAAGTTCTCAAGGCGCTGAGGGCAGATGGGTAGAACAAGTGGTGCCAAGAAGCTCTGGGCAGAAATCCACAGAAGAATATAGCACTACTCACAAGAAACAAAAGAAAAGAAACCTACTCTTCCCTTTGTGTAAATCATCTAGGGCTCGCAAAAAGCAGTATTTGTTTTTATGTTCTAAGCTTTACAGTAATATCTGATGAAAATGGTATATTTTCTGCAAATTTCAAAGAAAACTGATAATCAAAGCAATTATGAAATCTCTTGGAATTCTTGTCTGGACAGTTCAGGAATGTTGCTGACGTAACTTGTGGTGCACTCCTTTAACTTCTGAATTTGAGAATCTGAAGATTGCGAAAGTTTTTGGACTGGACAGATAGTCTGAAATGTCCTTTTCTAAGTATGTATTATGATCCCAGTTGGATTTGGGTTGTTGAGGGTTAATGAGTTGCTTCATTCTTCTGTCCTGCTTCTGTTTTAAGGTTGTGGTGGGACACACACACATGCACGCACGCACGCACGCACGCACGCACGTACACACACACACACACACACACACACACACACACACACACACACACACACACACCTTTCAATTCAACTTCTTTAGCATGGTTTCTTCTATTTCTCAGATAAATCTGTTACACAAAATTCAAAATGAGACTGAATTTTACTCACTTGGGTTTCCTCCACAGACCAGAAGCTGGAGCAGAAACAATGTCTGTCTGTTTCTACAGTGAGACAGAGACCCGGAGGACAGTCTGTTTGAGAATGATTGGGGCAAAAAGGAGCTGATCTTTATATGAGTCCGTGAGGAGGAGGAGGCGGCTTTCCAGGAAACCAAACTGTTGAACAGAAACAGAAAGTGAAAGAATCCTCTCTGTCTGTGTGATATTAATAAACGTGTCCAGATGGATCATATGAACATTTTTTAAATATGTGCATCAAGTGGGCTGCAGTTACATGCTGCCTGTTGTTTGCTCTTGTTTTCATTTACTCTCTTTACTCTCTTTAATTTTTTTTTTCATCTTTTGTTTTCTTTCCTATTGTGTTGGTAAGTTTTACTCTGCTCTGTCTAAAATTAGCTTTTTTTTGGGACTTGACAGTAAATGGGTCCCTTTTTTAATGTTCCTATGATTGGCTGACTTGTTCAAAGGCAGACTAATCACAAATCACAGTTATAATGTGAAAACTAATTTAAAAAGATTACATTTTTTTTACAACACATGTTTTAAAAAAAAAATACATTTGGATAAAACAGTTTACACTGTCCAAATAGAAATATGTCCACCTGCAACTCTGCGTCTGTTACTGTGGAAATGAAACGAAAGGGATCTGATCTTTATATTAGTGGAGCGCATCACTGCACATATAGCCAGAATTGTTCTGTTAAGGCAACATTTCTAGATAGTGGCCGTGAAATTTAAGATGTCCACCTCAAAAATGTTTTTTTCTTAATAATTCCCCATACGTTGATTTTATGTCCCATAAATGTATTAAAGTTGAATATAAACTTGGGTCTTGCAGATATTTTGGTACCAAGTACATGTCTGTATCGATTACGGTTCTTGAGATACTGCATATAGATTCTTGTACAGATTCATGAGAGAGAGAATTTTGCAGCACTGTTAATATATTATGCTTGCACTTAAACTTACCTGGTGTTGTGTTTTACTTTCCTCCGCCCTCCAGTAGTCAAACCCAGAATCTTTTGACTAGGCTGCTTAACATACTCACCTCAGTGGTGATAACGTAACCGAAATATCCGTTACAACAGACTCAGGAGAGAGAGAAATTTGCAGCACTGTTATGTGAATATGGTTATATGAAAACATTATTTCATGACCTGTTAACTGGATCATGGTTCTGTTCACCATTGTTTATATATAGGAAACACTGAAAAATTCTAATCCCACACAGGCCACTGAAACTTCGATCATTGAAGCACTCTTTTTGATTTTATTATAGCAATGAGTCATTGGCACATCACAGCTGAAAGTAGTGACTTGACAGCAAAAGTGTTTTTATTTTGATATCATGAAATGTCCTGTATGTCCTGGTTACAAATGATTTTATATTGTAAGGAAGCATGCGCAAAAAATGTGAAACAAAAATGTGTATTATGATTATTATGATTACTTGACTTTATAGAGTAAAAAACCTTTGAAAGTTAAAACATTCATGAACAACTGAGAGAGATCATCAAAACCTGAATAATAACTGTTCCAGACTCTCAATCTGCCCCCATGAAAGAAATAAACTATAATAATCTAATCAATCTGAAGGCCAAAGAAAACACATCACTGTCTCTTGAAACCAAATGAATGATATGGACAAAAACGAAATAAAATTCAAATGGATTCTGAGGGGGGGGGGGGGGGGGGGAAAGAAGAAATCTAAATTTTTTTCTTTCCTGGTTCTACATCATCAATAGAATTACTCGAGATCAGTGAAGACTTTAACAATGTACACATATCATCATGATCCAGCATCAACCTCAGAAAAAGACTGAACCAAACATGAAATGCATGCAGGCTGTGATTTGCTTTGCTTTTGCCTGTAGTCCCTCCACATTATATCACACCAGCTATTGTCATCATGCACGTCAACATTAATAACAAAAAGTGCTAAAAGTTAACATATTCAAAAAGCATTGTTGTGATGAATGAGTAGCCCTCAGCATTGCATGCAGATCATCCACATATTCAGACCACACTCTTGTGTTACACTCATATTTAATCAGAGGAACTTGAGTGCTCACCACTTTGAGATGTGCCACAGAATCGCACTTCAGTGCTTTATTTAACGGCCTTTTCAAACACTCTCTGAGCGTCGTCAGCAACCTGGTCGAGCAAGAAATGCAGAACTCTGTAAGTGGCATAACCAGAGAGGCACATTGCCACTGGAATCCCAATAACAATGAAGAATCTTGATACTTCCTCTGCAACCATTAACGCCACTTCCTTTGCAAGTTGGCTCAGCAGCCTCTGGATGAGCTCGAGGGTGATTGTTGTTGCTCCCAGTTGTGACGTCATGACAGAAACGAGCTCAGAGTACGGCACACCCGAGGAGTCAGCAAGCCTCCTCAGTGATCTCTCATCAAGCCCGAACCCGGTCACATAGTCCTCAACAACTTTTTTCACCAAGGCCACGTCGACAGCAACAGAAAGTCCGGGAATTGGTACAGCTGCTCCAACTGAAGACACGGCGGCGTGATACTTGATTTGTCCTTGGTAAGCTTCCTTCTTCTTCTTGATGATCTCCTTGCTGATATTTGGCAAAGCATACACAAAAGCGTTCCTCTTGTGTGCAGGAAGCTCTCTCTCTAATGTCTCCTCCAGCAAATGGAAATCAAACAGGTGGAGCTCAAAGCTGGACACCAGGAAGACCTGTGGAGCCTCAATGCCTTGATCAAGAAGACCTGTGTCAAAGAAACAGAAAACCATTTTATCAGAAAGACCTGAACAGAAAAAAAAAACACTAAGAGACTGACCATTAATAAATAAACAAGTGCAATTAAAAAAATAAAATGGACCACCAGTGTTCAAGATAAAAAAGATCAAGTTCATCGCAGATCAGAACCAACCGGTCGGGTTTTGAGAATGGATTTGTAGAAAATCAGAGTTTCGGATGTCAGGTGGGAGTGAATTCCCTTGTTGGGGAGCGCAACAACTGGAAGCTCTTCTCCATAGTGCCGAGATGGGCAGAGGGGACAGAGAGGTGGAGAGAGGAGGAAGACCTGAGCGAGAAGGGGTGGCAATGCGAACGAGATCAGACAGGGAGCTCGTGAAGCTGTTGGAGCATGGGGGGGATGTGGCAGAAGGACGGGGTTGTTTAGATGATGTGGGTGGCAGAGTTCTGGACCTGGTTCATGTTTCCCATGTCCACGTGTTTGGGCGTTCTGCTTTGGTCCCTGTGACGTAAAAGTCGTCATCAATTCCTGTCTGCTCAGGTCTGCATGCAGTCCAAATTTTGTGACCACGTTGCTTAACAGTGGTATGAGGGGTGAGAGAGGGGTGGAGCTGATTTATGTTACGTATGGAAATATGCAGACTGAGTGAGGTTTTGGATGTGAGAGTGGAAACAAAGAGAAACTTAATATGGTCTGACAGGTAGGAGTAAAACCAGAGCTGGGGTGAGATATGGTGTTGAAGACCACACTCAGATCGAAAAGGATGAGGATGGAAAGTAAACCCCAATCAGCTGCCATGAGGAGGTCATTTGTGATCTTGAAGAGAGCTGTTTCAAATCAGTGGCAGGTACGAAACCCAGACTAGAATTGTTCATAGAGGCTGTTATGGGTGTTTCAGAGAGATGAGGGACGTTAAAAGTGGGGAAAAAAAGATGACCGGGCGGGATTAGATCAGACGAGGGAGGGTCATTTTGACATTGATAAAAGCAGAGAATTGCAGATGTCAGTGGGGTACAATTGAGCAGGTCAGGAGGTTGAATGATGTCATTGAATATGGAAAAGTGAAGCCTGTATTTGTCAGGTCATCGTCTCTTTCAAGTTCCTCCATCCATTGTTGCTTCTTCTGTTGTTCAGCTCTATTCCCAGTTTACAGTGGAGAGGTCACCAGTTCATCACTGACAGTCTGGAGTCTCAGGTAAGAAACACCGTCTGGACTAAAGTATCTCAGTAAAAGAAACTTTTGCAAACAGACAAAACTCCTGTGTGGTAACAGTAAATTATTGAATTGAAAACAAAGAACAAAAAAATCTTAAAGTGAATATTGGACACAATACACTTCACCCATTATTTAGAAACTGTATTTACCTTCAGTGCAGTTTTCTCTGATGACTTTGAGAGTCTCCTGTCTGTCGAAGTTACTCTGACGTCTTTCCTCGTTGCTTATATCAAAGTCGATCTTTGAACGAAGAAAGTAGAACTTTTTCCCCATCCTCCTGATCTCCAGAGCGAGTCTCACGTCGTTTTCTTTGAAGCGACAGGCTGTGATGATGATGAAGAAGTCAAACCTCTCAAATCCAACCTTCTCCAAGTACCCATCAGCTGGGAAGTTGGGGGTTCCAACACCAGGGAGATCCCACAATGTGACATTGGGGAGGTTCGGATGAGGATACGCTTTGACCTCTGTGGTGGTTTCAACAACTCCAGTCGGGGCGGCTCCTTCATCGCTGTCGTTTATGCCTCTGAAAGCATTGATGAAGGTGGATTTTCCAGAGCCACATTCTCCAGTGATGGCGATGTTTAGTGGAGTGTTGTTCTGCTCTTCTAAATACTCATTGATCTTTACAACTCCTTCAGCAAGACTTTTCTCAATTGCTGTTTTAATGTGCATTTGCTGTTCACTTGTAATGAAGCTCCACTGATCTTCCGTGGCCATCCTAGGAACTGAGAAAAATACATTTTCTTGTGAAACAAAGATTTCAAAGTACAGACTAGTCTTGTCATCAAAGAGAAAACAATTGGTGAACAGTTTGAAAAGTGGTTAATTATTGTTCAAGCTCTCGAGGTGCTGAGAGCAGGTGAATACAACATGTTCAGAGATGCTTTGAAGCTCTGGGCAGAAATCTACAGAAGAATATCAGTAATACTCATTAAAAAAGAAAAATACTCTTCCTTTTATGCAAGCCATCCAGGGTTTGCTGATTAAAGGAGGAAACATGCAGGAAACATGAGTGCACACACACACACACACACACACACACACACACACACACACACACACACACACACATACACACACACACACACACACACACACACACACACACACACACACACACACACACACACATACACACACACACACACACACACACACACACACACACACCGGCCTTTAAATTCAGCTTCATTAGCATGTTTTTTTTTCTGTTTCTTCATATCTGTTACACAAAAATCAAAACGAGACTGAATATTACTCACTTCGATTCCCTCCACAGACCAGAGCTGGAGCAGAAACACTGACTGTCTGTTTCTAGTGAGATAGAGACCCGGAGGACAGTCTGTTTGAGAATGATTGGGGCAGAAAAGGAGCTGATGTTTATATGAGTCCGTGAGGAGGAGGAGGCGGCTTTACGGGAAACCAAACTGTTGAACAGAAACAGAAAGTGAAAGAATCCTCACTGTCTGTGTGATATTAATAAACACGTCCAGAAGGATCA
Source organism: Salarias fasciatus (assembly GCF_902148845.1). Lineage (NCBI taxonomy): Eukaryota > Metazoa > Chordata > Actinopteri > Blenniiformes > Blenniidae > Salarias > Salarias fasciatus. Next base: position 18,644,384 of record NC_043763.1, on the reverse strand, counting down.
GGAACTTCATTTCTAAGATAGTCATATCTTTTTTTAAATATGTGCATGAAGTGGGCTGCAGTGTGTAAATGCTGCCTGTTGTTTGCTCTCGTTTTTATTCACCCTCTTTATTCTCTCCAAATGTTTCTTTCATCTCGTCTGATTTCTTTCTTCCTGGTGTGTTGATAAGTTTTACTTTGCTTTTTCTCACATGAGGTTTTTAAAGATGCCATGGTGGGCTTTACACCATTAAACAAAGTGCTCGATTTCAGAAAAATAGGATGACAGGTTTGAATCTTTGTGCTGTGGGATGAGGATGGTGGGATCATCAGAAAGTTTTCACACAATGTTCGCGGCGTGATTGTTTGTGCATTCTTTTGTGTAAAGCGTAAAAAGGATGGAGAGCTGACACAACTCTGAGGGCCATCCGGGCTCAATGTGAAAATGCCTGTCAAATAAAATAAGCAGTGTTTTTGAATCTGCAGGTAGGATCTGGGTTATTGAGGGTTAATGAGACGACTCCAAATAAGAAATCACACCAAATCCATCTGAATCCTTCCGGCCTTCAGTCCTGCTTCTGGGCTACAACTGATATCAGCTGCTGACATGTAAACAGTCCTTTACAGGAAACACACACACGTGCACACAATTACAGGAAACACACACAGGTGTTGTGGAGCCTGGTGGACAGTCGCCACATTTCAACGCCATACCAGTATCGTTATGTTACAAGTGGAAAAACTTGACTTGAGGCATTGGCCTTTAAATTCCACCTCATTGGTGTTTCTTCTGTTTCTGAGAGAAATCTCTTTGATAAATTCAAAATGACACTGAATATTACTCGGATTTCCAGAAGCTGAAGCAGAAACACTGACTGACTTTTTCTATAGTTAGAGATCTGGAGGACAGTCTGTTTGAGAATGATTGGGGAAGAAAAGGAGCTGATGTTTATATCGGTCAGTGAAGAGGAGGAGGAAGGCTTTCCGGAAAAACCAAACTGTTTAACAGAAACAGAAAGTGAAAGAATCCTCACTGTCTGTGTGATATTAATAAACATGTCCAGATGGATCACATGAACATTTTTTTTTTTAAATATGTGAATCAAGTGGGCTACATTTTGTAGATGCTGCCTGTTGTTTGCTCTTTTATTCACTCTATTTACTCTCTTCAAACTTATTTTCATCACTTTTTGGTTCCTTTCTTCCTGGTGTGTTCATTAGTTTTTCTCTGCTCTGACTAAAATCAGGTTTTATTTGGACTTGACAGTAAATGGGTCCTTTTTTTAATGTTCTGATGATCAGCTGACTTGTTCAAAGGCAGATTAATTACAACACACAGCTGTAATGGAAAGTGGAATTTTAAAAATACAACATATACACATTTTACAAAAAATACATGTCCGTGAAAACTGTAGCTCATTTATGGAGTTAAAATCATGCCAAAACCTCACAAACACTCAAGGATTCACAAATAATCAGTTCTTCATAGTTGTAGAATTGTTTTTACTTGAAATATTAAATTTGCACTTGAAGGATATTTTTTTTAAATTGAGTCATTTCTTTTTGCATGTGTAAAACATGCTGTATTTGTTTCTGACAGATGACCTAATTTGATAGTTATGTTTCTTATTTCCGAAACAAAATGTATAGTTTGTGAATGATGTTTTCTGTTTGAAAACCACACCGAGTGAATTGTTGGGCTCGAGTAAAACACGTTCTGTGTGTTTTTGAGGTGAGGCATGATTTTAACTGCACCTATGTAACGTGAAAACTGAAGGGAAATAAAGGACACAGTAATGAACAAGGGTGGAGAAGAGGTCTGGAAGTGACAACAGAGACATTCAATCCCACAAACCTACTACACACACACAATCTAACACACCAACAGCTGTTGTTACACACAGATATGAGCATGGACATCAGTACAGGCAGGGCCGTTTCATGAAATTTGGGGGCCCGAGCAAAATGGATCTGAAGGTAAAAACCTCCAGGAGCAAAGACACACTTGGCCCAGTTTACATGGGTGTTTTTTCAATCCGACTGTAAACAATTGTATTAAACGCGAGTGTATTCATGTACAGCATACAAAGGGTGAAGCAGATTATACAGCGGATTATACAGCGTCCTGTGACATGCGCACAAAGTCTCACGAGGAACTTTCAGGTCTTTAGCTCTGCAGCAATCCTCAGCAGTCCTCAGCGCCAAGCAGAGTGTTTTTATCTGCTGATATCTGCTCAAATAATGTCCCAACATCTCCATGATACGCTGCTGAAGCAGCGGCTGCTCCCCTGGCTGGAGCACCGCCGCGCCGAGCCGGCATGACCAATACATGATGGAAACATGTAGTCGTTCTTGCGAACGTCGGTTATCGACAGTTACAGTGAGTGTATACGTTCAGTCTTTTGTGAGTCTTACTTTAACAACTGCTGTAATCAACACAGACCTTTTCCGTCATTTGTTAACACGGGAACCAGTTAATCCATAACACCAGCGATTTCTGCTATGGAACTCTTTATACAACTCACTGCTGCGCGATTTGGTTCCATCTCGCCTCTCCAATGTTTTTTCTGTCGGGGTTTTTTATTAAAAAAGTGTTTTTCAACCACCGTGGCGTTCTTCTGCTGGTTTTTTGACTGTGATTCTTCCCTACTGGCACGTCACGCGTCACTACTATGAGGGAACGCAAGCGCAGAACAAATACTCCCCCTGTTTAATCCGCTCCGCTGTCAGGCGCGTTTACAAGGGACACGGAGCGGATTGTCGATCGGCGTAGACCACCTCGTAAAATCGGCTCCAAAATAAGATCCGCTCCGAGCTGATCCACTCGGTCGTTTACATGACACATTTTACAATCCGCTGCACGTATAATCAGCTTGTACTGCTCCATGTAAACGTGCTCATTGTTTCAGTGCAACCAAACTTTATTTTGTTTAAAAATTATTTTTGACAATGCAAATACAACCTACTTATGTTGCATTGACTGCACACATAGTCATGTTTACATTTGAACATGTGCAATGTAGAAACCATCACCATCCCATAACAATCAGCATACAGACCTAAAAAAGGGCAAATTGCATTCTAACTACAACAAAAAAATATATAAAAGTAAATATAATATAAAAGATACCACAAGATTTGCAAAGTCATGAATTCCAAAATAAGGGATTTCCAGAGTGCATGCACAAACAAACAAACACACACACACACACACACACACACACACACACACACACACACACACACACACACACACACACACACACACACAAACCACCACATCACATGAACATTATTTTTTCAATTCACATGCATAAATTACAAATACTGCTTACTGAAGTTATGACAAACAATATTTGAATAACAATATCTGAAACAAAACACTGTAGCCCTATGCAGAATGGTTAACAAATGAAATAACTTATTAAAATCAGAATATTTTATCTGGTTGTAGATTCTCAATATGACCACTAGAGGTCAGTGAAAACTTTATTAATATAAACATCATTATGACCCAGTAATGCAAATCAACCTCAGGAAAGACTCAAACAGAAGTAACACAACTGTAACACAAGTGTAGATTGTAATTCATATTTTTTTAATCTATAATCCCTCCACATTATATCACACCATAATCTGAAAACATCTGTTCATTATGCTGGTTCAGATGTTTCAACAAATGTCATCCTGAACATCAACATTAGTTGTAAAAAGTCCTGAATTTTTACTTAACACTAATTCATGAATCACTGTGGAGATAAAAGAGGAGTAGCCTTTATCACTGCATTCAATTCATGCAGATAATCAGATTATGTTCTCTTGTGTTACACTCGTATTTACCTCTCGTTTATCTGTATCTCCTCTTCCCCACGGATCAAGAGAAGCTCTCTGATCTCGCTATCTTGCCAATGCTGGGTCATCTTGATAAAGGATTTCTCACGGGTTTAGCTTTCCCACTGAAGCCGATCGGAGGCGAGCTGATAAAAACCTGGGTCGCTTGCAGGGTCAGTCGACCCGGGTCAAAAGCCTTTCCCACTGCCATGAGGAGCTGATTTTTAGCAAGTTCAAATGGGTTTTTGGCCAGTGGGAAGGGGGTATCGGAGTAAAGACGTTTGGCTCTTCTCACCTCCTTGCTAAACATGTGCTTTGCCTCTTTGAAGCTGTCTTTGTTTCCACTCCTGAAAGCTGCCTCTTTGTCTGACCTGAGCCATCTGAGTTTTGCTGTAAACCAGGGTTTGTCGTTGTTGTAACTCACCCTGGTGTGGGATGAATACAACTGTCCTCACAAAAGCTGATGTGGGACTTCACAGCTCCTGTAACTTATCCAGAGTATTGGTAGCAGTCCTGAAAATGTCCCAGTCTGTGCAGTCCAAACACATCTGAAGAGTCTCCACTGCTTCACTGGTCCACTGTTTGGATTCCGGCACAACAGGTTTACAAAGTTTCAGTCTCTGCCTGTATGCAGGAATCAGGACCATCACATGGTCTGAGAGTCCCAGTGCAGCATGGGAGACGGCTTGATAAGCACTGCTTAGTGTGGTGTAACAGTGATCCAGGATGTTCTCCTCTCTGACATTTAATTAACTGTATTTGGGGAGATCGTGTGTGAGGTTACGTTTGATCAAGTCCCAAGTCTGTTTGATATGTAGAACGATCGTGAACTTCATATTTAAGATAAGGTCATAATAACATACTCTTTCAATTCCCTGTCCCTCCAGAAAACATAGCATCCAACATGCTACAGAGACCAGTGTAAGTATTAGGCTACTGTACTTTTTTTAGTTGCTCATTGTTGCATTTATTCTTTAAATGGTTTTACTTTAATCATGCCATAGACAGATAAACCTGATAATATTTTTACTCCATCTTCCCTCCTCCAGAAAAGATATCCTGGTTGCAGAGGAGCTTCCTAGTGATTAACATCAAGTGATTAGAAAATTCAGAGCATTTGTCAAGTGCCTCTCAGTCTCGATCGACTCCACAACCATGCCATATTCGCAAACCTCCCAGCAGCAGCGTTCTCAGCTCTCACGCATTGAGGATGAGACATGCATTTCATCCTATTCACATGCCACACCTTACATTTGTCAAACAAATAACTCGGCCATTGAATACATGTCGCCTGACTGGTAAAACCTTTCCATTTGCATTTACCAGCAGCCACACAACCTGTTGTGCGAGCACCCTGCTGCTTTTAGAGATATACAGGGCAACGTTGAACCTCACATGGTCGTTATGGTTATCTTAAAAGTGCTGTAGGCAGGATTTTGCTAGTCAATGCTGATGTTTCTGTGTTTTCTTTGGATTAAATGTCAGAGTATCCATTGATAATCCTTTAGGAGTGTAGCATAATTGCACTACCACAAGGGTGCAGCGTTTCCATCTGTCTCTGTTCTGAGCTGAAAAGGAATCTCGACCGCTCCAGGTATCTTTGACCAATCAGAAGAGCCCCTGAGGCTCTAACCGTGATTGGTCGAGGGGCGTTCATCACACGTTCTTGTGGGAGGGGCCTAACTTGCGTAAGGGCGTGATGTCAGAGAAAACAGGACAGGATTGGCTGTGCTGGGTTTCAAATCGCCATCTTAGATGGGTCAAATCTCCATCTTGCTTAGGTAAACCCAAGCAAGATGGCGGAGATGCCGAATCCTGCCTACAGCACTTTTAATGTACAAAAATCTTCTAAAAACTAAGTTCTTGTAATCTGTCGCTGACACATTTAAATGTGATACACATCAGAGATTCTTTTTAAATAAGGAGAATAGACAAAAGACTACGACACCTGTTCAGAGCAGTGAGAATATATAGCTGGCATTTATTTACCAAGGTCAACAAAGATCTCTGTGAACTTCTCATTTTTTAGTCCAATTTGATTCATTTGTGTCCTTCTTTATGGACTTCTTCATCTTTTCAGTTGGGAAAATTTGTTTCCTCTTCACTGAGTTTCTTTCAAGAACAAAATCAAATTAAGAAAACGTTTGAATCAGAGCTCTGAAAAAAGATTAACTAAATCAAATAGACAAAAAAATAGAAAAAAAAACTGTTCATCTACCTGGGCAGTGTGTTGGGTGTGGTGTGATTTCAGGCCTTTCCTGTAAGTTGGACTGAAGAGAGGGAAAGTGAATTGGATCGCTGATGAAATGTCTGACGAGACTCCTCAGACACTCAGTGAAAGTTGTCTAGTTTTGACAGAGTACTATTTGAATTTTGTTTTTACGCATTTACAAATGAATATTTTTGTAAATACATGCTCAAAATTGTCATTGTAATACACACTGAAAGTATATTTTAAAAGTACACATTTTAATATCATCACTGTAATATTAAGGTTGAGTGTATTTTTAGTTACATTTGAGTCTAATTATGAAGTGAAGTTTACAGTTTATTTGTGTTTCAGGACAGTGTTTTGGAAAATGTTCAATAGTATTACCATGAAAATGCACTTAAACCTATTTATGAAAATATGTTTGGTGTGTAGAGTACACAGATAATGATTCTTGCAGTTGTTATGGTAAATGGATTACACTAATACAGCGCTTTTCACACTGCTTGAGCGTCGCTCAAAGTGCTTCACACTGCAACATCACATTCACCCATTCACACAAACATTCACACACCCATGGAGGCATCTGCCATGCAAGATACTCGGTCCATCCACTGGGAGAAGTTTGGGGTTCAGTGTCAGTGTTATGAAATGTTTCATAAGTTCAGCAAAAAGAAGAAAAAAAAAAGCAATACATCTTACAAAACACAAAATGCATACTTCGAAAGTGCAGTTGCCCAAAAAATGTGACTATTCTGCTGAAAATCAAGTGGTTTAACATCGGAGCAGTGCTGCATTATAGTTTAATAACAAATACATAATGGTGCTTCCTGTGCTTCATGATGGTGCTTTACTGTCAAGCCACAGAGCTGTAATCTCCTTAGAGGCACCCAGGGAGACAGTGTGTTGGTAATAAGGAAAAAATCCAGTAATCATCTTGAAAATTTCAAGTTCGTTAAAGGGATGGGCCTTTCATGCCCGTAACAGGATTAGCCGGTTCTGCCAGCATAGCATGCTGGAAATGAATCATCTCTGTCCTTTACGCGGTTCTGGGGTTTCCTCTGCCACACCACCAGTGACAAGACAGAAGTCACATCCTTTCTCAGGAGGGGCCGGGCAACTGAATCTGAGGAACACAGGAGTAAACTAATACCTCTTTCCCACTGGCCAAAAAACCTGTTTAAACCAGTTAGTAATCAGCTCCTCATGGCAGACCCAGTTCGACGTTGCAAATTTACGTGTTGACATCGACGTAGCGTGCACGCTTGCTGTTTTTGGACACACTGTGTGAGAAAAGGGGTATAACTTTGCTTGTATTCTCCACGTGTTCAGAATCTGCCCATTTCATCTCCGGCTATTCCAGTTCTTAATTCTGCCCATGATTCTGCCACAAAAGCAGTTAAGAAAGCTTTCATATTTGGCTTGCTTTGGCCAAAACATAAGCATTGGTGACAAATCCCTTCTCGTTGAATACTGTAACTTTGGCACACCTGTACACACTTTCACTGTCAAATAGTTTGCAGATTAAAAAAAATTGTGTTGTATTGAGAGAACTATGGTTCATTTAATGCGCTGAGACTTCATTGCGCCGGTCAAACAGCGGTTCAGAGTGAGGCGGGCGACCAGACCAAGATGGCGGCCGCATTTATCGACGGCGCTCATCCGTGGTAGCGGCCGATGCGGGGTCTACTCTTTATTACGTCTATGCTTGCGGCCCTATCAGACCGGTGTCGTGTCAAAAAGTGATTGCCTGCCAAAAACTGATTTGCGGTCCGCGGACAGCTGAAAAGCTTCTGTGGCTCTGCAGCAGTCTTCATCGGGCTCCAGCAAGTTTGTTTATGCTCATCTAACAATGTTTATTTGTGTTTGTGTTTGATAGCCTCCTGTACGTCCAGTTGCCTTATATCACTGTTAAATAGGCGAGTTGGTGATTTTAATCTGGCTTGTAATTACATTAATAAAGATATGTGTCACTGAGGTGTTCTATATGTTCTTTTTTTCTGCACCAAAATCAGTAGATTGCTCCACAGAGTAATTTGATCCCAAGCAGTGCCTTTGTACTGTTTGAAAATTGAGTAAAGGAACATTACAATGTCAAAATCAACGTATTTTGCTTGTCAAAAATTGATTAATTCCTCTGGTATTGCATATAGAGGGATATTTTGCCCCAAAATGATTTAACATAACACAGCAGAGTCAGATTTACAACATTTGAACATAACCAATACTTTATACCACTTGAAAAATGAGTAATGGGACATTACAATGTCAAAATCAACTTATTTTGCTTGCCAAAAATGGATTCCGCTGACCTGAAATCACTTTCTGGCAGAAATCAAGTTTTGGCATGACACTGGCCCACCGGGATTGGTCCTGGTCCTCCTGATCAGCCAGTCTGAGCCTGCTACTACATCATTGCTGAAAGCAGTCATTTCATATCAAACATGTTATTTTTATTATAATTTAACTAGTTTCTTCTTCCCCATTTTCTACTAATATTAAAAGTCTGTGGCTCAAATAGAGCCATGTTTGGAAATATGTGTGTGATAATGGTCCTCTTTCTGTGTTAGTCTTATGATTTACCTCTTCAGGACCTTTTGGCACTGATATAAAACCACATAAAAACATGAAAGAAGCCACTGTAGAAGAAAGATAGAAAGATGACAGCAAAGGTGCCTTTATTAATGTATAGTAAAATATATGTCCTTGTTACAAATGATTTTATAATAAAATAAAGAAGCTCGCTTAAAAAAATATTTCAATCAAAAATGGGCATTATTATTATTGCTTGACTTTCATTATTGGGTAAAAAGATGTTTGAACGCTGTTCATTGATAATTGACAGAAATAATCAAAATCTGAAAGACTGAAGTTATGGACCCTCAATGTGCCCACATACCAACAATAATAAACCATCTGAAGACCCAAGCATACACATCACTGTCTCTTCAAACCAAACTGATAACATTAGCTATAACAAAAATTGTTACATGACTGCTTACAGATTTCAACGGGATATACACAAAGAAAGGTTGTACATTCTCAAAATGATCACGACAGGTCAGTGAAGACTAATAATATACACACATCATAATGATCCAGTAAAACAAATCAACCTCAAAGGACTAACAAAGGTCACATAATTATAAGAGGAGATTGTCATTTATATCGTTTTAGTCTATAATCCCTCCACATTATATCACACTATAACCTGAAGACATCTATTGATTATGCTGGTTCAGATGTTTCAACGAATGTCATCATGTGCGTCAACAAAAGTGTTGAAATTTAACATGAAACTAATTCACTAATCCTTGTTATTATAAATGAGTAGCCCTTATCTTTGCATGTAGTTTATCCAGATATTCAGATCACACTCTTGTTTTACGCTCATATTTAACTCCTATCTGCTCAGATTAACTTGAGTGCACACCACTCTGAGATGTGTCACAGAATCACACTTCACTGTTTTTTTCAACGGCCTTTTCAAACACTCTCTGAGCATCTTCCGCAACCTGGTCGAGAAAAAAATTCAGAATTCTGGAAGTGGCATAACCAGAGAGGCACATGGCAACTGGAATCCCAATAAAAAGGAAGAATCTGGATACTTCCTCTGCAACCATTAATACTGCTTCCAGCGCAAGTTGGCTCAACACCTTCTTGATGAGCTCTGGGGTGATTGTTGTTCCTCCCAGTTTTGAAGTCATGACAGAAACAAGTTCAGAGTATGGCACACCTGAGGAGACAGAAAGCCTCTCCAGTGACTCCTTATCAAGCCCGAACCCGTTCACATATTGTGTGACAACGCCCACCACCAAGGCCAGATCAACAGCAGTGGAAAGTCCAGGGACCGGCACAGCTGCTCCAACTGAAGACACGGCAGCGTGATACTTGATTTGTGCTTGGTAAGCTTCCTTCTTCTTCTTGATGATCTCCTTGCTGATATTGGGCAGAGCGTAGAGAAAAGCGTTCCTCTTGTGTGCAGGAAGCTCTCTCTCTAATGTCTCCTCCAGCAAATGGAAATCAAACTGGTGGAGCTCAAAGCTGGACACCAGGAAGACCTGTGGATCGTCAATGCCTTGATCACGAAGACCTGTGTCAAAGAAACAGAAAACCATTTTGTTGGAAAGACTTGAACAGCAACAACATTGAGACTATAATCCAGTGGTTCCCAAATGTTTTCTCTTGGGCCCCTGTGCTCTAAAGAAAATTTTGGCACTTTGCAGGTGGAGACATTGAAATTAAAACTACAGACCGGTATAAAGTGACAGAAGAACTGTTTTAATGTGAGGAAGCTTTCACACAAACTGTGTTTTGTTCAATTTCGTTGGTTTTCAATCCTAGTGCAGTGCTGCTGTGTCGGTGTAAAAGCACAACTGAACTGTAGACTGGACGGAGTAAACATCTCCAGGATGACCTGAAGGAGTGAACTTGAAGCTCCTAAAGGTCTGAATTCAGTGTGAACATCGCTGTTTGCCACAAGTTTGAGCTGAGGAAGCTCCTGTGGTCTGTTGAGATGACTTTATAAAAACACTGAAATATTGATGTGTTGCTGGGTTCAGTAAATGCCGCAAAGAAAAGGGTTTCAACTTGGAGTCAGTCTGCACAGGAAAAAATGGCAGGGGGTGGGAGTGAATGTAATAATGTCACCATGAAGCTTCCAAAGTTGTCAAATCCAATAGTCATGAAAACATGGCCGCCATGTGATAGCGTGGTTTTCGGTCTTCTTTGCCTGTTACAGCTGCAGCACCAGATATTTAATGGGTGGAGGGGCTCCATGGAGAAGCTTCTCAATGTGCTGCAGCAGTTAAGGGGAGTTTCTAGTTTTGTTGTTGATATCATCTCTCTGGCATTTCCCCTTTCAGCCTCATGAGCGACTGCACATGCCCAGGACAGCAGGTCAAATGGAGTCAGTGAAAACTTTCACAACTCCACAATGTGCACTGTGTGTCTGTGCTTCGACAGTAAAGTTTTAATATGTCTTATTATTTTACTGAATTCATAGTCTGTAACTATAGTGTTAGATATGAGATTAATTAATTCTTATTTAAGACATGCGAATTAAGATATGCCTCAATGTAAAGTTAAAATTTTGCTTCTCTGGTCCAATCCTCATCTGTTTGATTTAGTCCCATACAGGACGGGAGCTGCAAAAGATCTGGCATACATCAATCTTCACCGTAAAACTACATTCTTTGAGCTGTTTCACTAGTAGAAAAAACTTCTCTGTGTTAAATTAAGAGTCAGTTCAAAACACATCAAACAAATCCTCTGTTGAATATTGAACATGATAAATACTTAAAGCGAATTAAAAAGTGCATTTACCTTGAATGCAGTTTTCTCTGATGTCGTCGAGAGTCTTCTGTCTGTTGAAATTTTTCTTTCGTCTTTCCTCGTTGCTTATATCACTGTCGATCTTTGAACGAAGAAAGTAGAACTTTTTCCCCATCCTCTTGATCTCCAGAGCGAGTTTCACATCGTTTTCTTTAAAGCGAAAGGCTGCGATGATGATGAAGAAGTCAAACCTCTCAAATCCAACCTTCTCCAAGTACTCATCAGCTGGGAAGTTGGGGGTTCCAACACCAGGGAGATCCCACAATGTGACATTGGGATGGTTCGGATGAGGATACGATTCGACCACTACGGTGGTTTCAACAGGTCCAGTCGGGGCGGCTCCTTCATCGCTGTCATTAATGCCTCTGAAAGCATTAATGAAGGTGGATTTTCCAGAGCCAGATTCTCCAGTGATGGCGATGTTCAGTGGAGTGTTGTTCTGCTTCTCCAAATACTCATTGATCTTTGCAAGTCCTTTATCAGGACTTTTCTCCATTTCTTCTTGAATTTGGAGTAGTTCTTCTTTTGTAATGACATCCCACTGATCTTCCATGTCCATCTTAGGAACTGATAAAAATAGGAATAGCCATCATTTTCTTGTCATACAGATTTCAAGGTACAAACAAGCCTTGAAATACAATATAATTTAACACAATGCAAGATACTTTATTTTCCCACTTGGGTAAATTTGTCTTGGGTTCAGTCACTGTGCCATAAATGCTGTCAGTCACAGAGGCAACGAACAAAAGCCTCTCCACTACAATTACATAACAGCATTGCAGATGTCCCATCACATGACACAGAACACATACATACACCACATGGTAAAATTAGTAAAACCACTATAAAAAGTGTTGAAAATCTCTGGCCTCAAGCAGCATTGTTTAGGAGTTTGATGGCGGTTGGAACAAATGAATTGTTAAAACGGGTGAGTTTGTAGTCGGGGACTCAGTATCGTCTGCCCGAGGGTGTGAGCTCGTTTTCTGAGTAAAGGACAGATGATGGTTCGGTCACTCTACTTGGGGCTTGCCTCACAACACTTTGTTCATGAATCGACTGCAAGGACGGTAGCCATCCCATCCTGTATCGGACTGAGCTCTCTAGTGCCGCCTGACAAAATCAGAATTTGATGCTTTTGTCCACACCATACAGTTTGAGTCTACGGAGAAAGTACAGTCTTTGCTGTAAACGAGAACACACACTCTCACAAAAGCCAAAGAATATTATAGAAATCTAAAGAAACTTAAAAGGCTCAAGAAATCTAAACTGGTACTGGAACTAAAACTTATAGAGCCCTTATAAAGGGACATGTTTTTGTTTTTTGTTTTTTTTAAAGGAGTTTTTCGTGTTCACGTAAAACTTTTAGGTGGGCCAAAACCAGCCGTCATCATGGCGGAGATCCTGGAAAGATAAACAGAACCCTGCAGTTTATTGACATACGATCGTTTGATAAATTAGGCCTGGGTGTCTTTGCAGACGGATCTACAGCCTGAGGGCTTCACAGAGTCACTTCTCAAAGTTAGCGTCCGTCATGGTTTATTTGCTGTGGCGCTCTGGCACATGCGTTTAACAGTGAGACCGGCGTACGCGCAACGTGGTCTCAAAATTTGGGCTGCGTCCAGGGAGGGATCCGCATGGACTTTTACGTGAGCATGTAAACAACTTCACGCGCGGCCTTAAAACTTTTACGCGTGCGCATAAAACCCCCTTTAAAAAATAAATTGGTAAATGGACTTGTATAGCGCTTTTTACCCTGCATGACAGAGCCCAAAGCGCTTCACACTGCAATATCACATCAACCCTTTCACACCATACTCGGTGGTGGTAAGCTACGACTGTAGCCACAGCTGCCCTGGGGCAGACTGACAGAAGCGAGGCTGCCAATCTGCGCCATCAGCCCTTCCGACCACCACCAACCATTCACTCTCGCAACTTTCATACTAGGCAAGGTGGGTGAAGTGTCTTGCCCAAGGACACAACGCCAGTTTTATGCCTGCGGGAGCGGGGATCGAACCGCCGACCTTCCGGTTATAAGACGACCCACTCTACCAACTGAGCTACTGTCGCCCTCAAACTGGCATTGGCAATTGAATTCTCTTTAGGGCCTCATAGAAACCTGATGTGATTACAACAAAAGATTGAAAGAAAACTTGGACTAGTTCTTTGAGTGAAATCCTGTGGAAAATCCCACGAAGAAAATGTTCTGTTCAAGTCTGCAATGGCACAGAGAACTTGACAATGCCAGTCATAAAATTAGTAGTATTTTGATTCTGCAGGTAGGATTTGGGTTATTGGGGGTTAATAAGATTACTCCAAATAAATCCTACCAGCCTTCAGTCCTGCTTCTGGGCTACAACTGATGTCAGCTGACATGAAAACAGTCCTTTACAGGAAACACACACACACACACACACACACACACACACACACACACACACACACACACACACACACACACACCTTTCAGTTCAACTTCTTTAGCATGGTTTCTTCTATTTCTCAGATAAATCAGTTACACAAAATTCAAAATGAGACTGAATTTTACTCACTTGAATTTCCTCCACAGACCAGAAGCTGGAGCAGAAACACTGTCTGTCTGTTTCTACAGTGAGTAAGAGACCCGGAGGACAGTCTGTTTGAGAATGATTGGGGCAAAAAGGAGCTGATCTTTATATGAGTCCGTGAAGAGGAGGAGGCGGCTTTTCAGAAAACCAAACTTTTTAACAGAAACAGAAAGTGTCTGTGTGATATTAATAAATGTGTCCAGATGGATCATATGAACATTTTTTAAATATGTGCATCAAGTGGGCTGCAGTTACATGCTGCCTGTTGTTTGCTCTTGTTAGGGACCGAGCCCCCGAGGGCAAGGTGGCCACAGGCCACCTTGTTTTCATTTACTCTCTTTACTCTCTTTAAATTTTTTTTTCCTCTTTTGGTTTCTTTCTTCCTGGTGTGTTGGTAAGTTTTACTCTGCTCTGTCTAAAATTAGATTTTTTTTGGGACTTGACAGTAAATGGGTCCCTTTTTTAATTTTCCTACGATTGGCTGACTTGTTCAAAGACAGACTAATCACAAAGCACATTTATAATTCGAAAACTAATTAAAAAAGATTAAATTTTAAAAAAAACACACACACACATGTTTTAAAAAAATACATATGGATAAAACAGTTTACACCGTCCAAATAGAAATATGTCCACATGCAACTCTGCGTCTGTCACTGTGGAAATGAAGTGAAAGGGACCTGATCTTCACATTAGTGGAGCGCATAACTGCACATATAGCCAGAATTGTTCTGGGCAGGCAAAATTCCTAGATGGTGGCTGTAAAATTTAAGATGTCCACCCCAAAAATGTGTTTTTTTCTTACAGTTTTTTTCGATTGCTAAAACACAAATAGCTGATGAAAATGGCACATCTTCTGCAAATTTCATCGAAAACTATGATAAATAAAGCAATTATGAAATCTCTTGGAATTCTTGTCTGGACAGTTCAGGAATGTTACTGACGTAACTTGTGGTGCACTCCTTTAACTTCTGAATGGTAAATGGTATACACTTGTACAGCGCTTTTTACCCTGCGTGACAGAGCCCAAAGCGCTTCACACTGCAATATCACATTAACCCATTCACACCATACTGGTAAGTTACTACTGTAGCCACAGCTGCCCTGGGGCAGACTGACGGAAGCGAGGCTGCCAATCTGCGCCATCGGCCCCTCCGACCACCACCCACCATTCACTCTCACACTACATTCACACGCAAGGTGGGTGAAGTGTCTTGCCCAAGGACACAACGACAGTTTTACACCTGTGGGAGCGGGGATCGAACCGCCAACATTCCGGTTATAAGATGACCCGCTCTACCAACTGAGCTACTGTCGCCCCTGAAGATTGCGAAAGTTTTTGGACTGGACAAATAGTCTGAAATTGCCTTTTATAAATATGTATTATGATCCCGGTTGGATTTGGGCTGTTGAGGGTTAATGAGTTGCTTCATTCTTCTATCCTGCTTCTGTTTTAAGATTGTGGTGGGCCGCGCACGCACACACGCACGCACGCTCACACACACACACACACACACACACACAGTCTTGTATTTCTATCCTTGTGGGGACCGTCCATTGACTCCCATTCATGTCTAGCCCCTAACCCTAACCCTAACCCTAACCCACACCACAACAAAGCCTAACCCTAAAGAAATGTTTTTGCACTTTTACTTTTTTCAGTAACAACATGGTCAAGAAAACACTGTTTCTCCTACTTAGGACCGGAAAAAGGTCCCCACAAGGCACGTTGTTCCACGTTTTGCTATCCTTGTGGGGACATTTGGCCCCAACAAGGATAGAAATACGAGAACACACACACACATACACACACACACACACACACACACGTTTGTACAGCTATAGTTGTGAGGACACTCATTGACATAATGTATTTCCTAGCCCCTTACCCTAACCCTAACCATCAAAAATTAATGCCTAACCCTAACCTGTACCCTAAACCTAACCTAAACCCAATTGTAACCCTAAACCAAAAATCAAGTCTTAACCCTCAAAAGGGCCGAAAAAGATCTGTCGAAAAGTGAGGACCGGCAAGAATGTCCTTACTTTCCAAAACTGTTCTCACTTGTAAGGTTATAAACCCATGGTCCTTACAAAATGTCCTCACAACTATAGCTGCACACACACACACGCACACACACACACACACACACACACACACAGACACACACACACACACACACACACACAAACACACACTGACTTTTAAATTCAACTTCATTAGAATGGTTTCTGCTTTTTCTCAGATAAATCTGTTACACAAAATTCAAAATGAGACTTGAGTTTTACTCACTTGAATTTCCTCCACAGAACAGAAGCTGGAAAAGAAACACTGACTGACTGCTTCGACAGTGAGATAGAGACACGGAGGGCGGTCTGTTTGAGAAAGAGTGACAAAGAAAAAGAGCTGATCTTTATATGAGTCCGTGAGGAGGAGGCGTCTTTACGGAAAACCAAAATGTTTAACAGCAACAGAAAGTGAAAGAATCCTCACTGTCTGTGTGATATTAATAAACATGTCCAGAATCATGAACTTCATTTAAAAGATCATAATAACATTTTTTCTGAATACATGCATCAAATGGGCTACAGTTTGTAGATGCTGCCTGTTGTTTGCTCTTGTTTTTATTCACCCTCTTTACTCTCTTTAAACTTTTTTCATTGCTTTTTGGTTTCTTTCTTCCTGGTGTGTTCTTTAGTTTTTCTGTCTAAAATTAGGTTTTGTTTGGACTTGACAGTCAATAGGTCACTTTTTTAATGTTCTAATGATCAGCTGACTGGTTCAAAAGCAGACTAATTACAAAGCATAGCTGAAATGGAAAGTGGAATTTTAAAAATACATGTATTACAAATTTTACAAAAACATTTTTGTGGGTGAACATTGTAGCTTATTTATGGAGTTAAAATCATGCCAAAACCTCACAAAAATTCAAGATTTTGTTCTCGTGAAAGAATTGGTTTTATGGTTTTATTTGAAAGATTTCATTTGCACTTGAAGAATGGATATATATATATATATATATATATATATATATATATATTTTTTTTTTTGTAATTGAGGAAATGTTTCTTTTTGCATGTGTAAAACATGCTGTGTTTGTTTGTGACACATTATGTAATTATTTGATAGAAGTTATGTTTCTTATTTGAAACACAAATGTATAGTATGTGAATGATGTTTTATGTTTGCAAACCACACTGAGTGTTGAGTTGTTGGGCCTGAGTAAAACGTGTTTTGTGTGTTTGAGGTTTTGGCATGATGTAACTGCACCTTTGTGATGGGGAAAACTGAAGGGATAAAAGGACGCAGTAATGAACAAAGGTGGAGAGGTCTGGAAATGACAACACAGACATTCAATACCACACACAGACAGACAAACACAAACACACACACACACACACACACACACACACACACACACACACACACACACACACACACACACACACACACATCACGTGAACATTTTTTTCAATTCACATGCATAAAGTACAAGTATTGCTTAGTGAAGTTATGAACAAATATATTTCAATGAAAATATGAAATAACACACTGTAGTCCTATGCAGAACGGTTACCAAAAGAGAGAAATCTTTAAAATCTGAATGATACTGTTGTAGATCCTCACTGTGCCCATGTGAAAGCAACGAACAATGATAATCAATCTGAAGATGCGAGAAAAAGAAATGTACATGAATATACATGAAATATATATAAATATCCTTGAAAACAAAAATCAAACTTTGTTTCATGACTGCCTACAAACAACTGGATACAGACAACAAAGAAAAAACAAAAACAAGTTGAAATCTGAATTTTATCTTGTTGTACATTCTCAATATGACCACTAGAGGTCAGTGAAGATCTAATTAATATACACATATCGTTATGACCCAGTAACAAAAATCGACCTCAGGAAAGACTCAAAAGTAACAATTTTATATGTAGATTGTCATTTATATTGTTTTAATCTATAATCCCACGACATTATATCACACCACAATCTGAAGACATCTGTTCATTATGCTGGTTCAGATGTTTCAACAAGTCTTCATGTGCATCAAATTGGAAATAGGGCTGTGAGAGTTAATTGCATTAATCATGATTAATAAATGTAAAAATGACTAAAGATTTTTTTTTTTTTATCGATTTGAATTACATCATTAAGTAAAGGGCTTTTTTCAGTTTGAAAACTGTATTTTTAAATTAGACATTGTATTAAGTTAATCTGCACAAACTCAAAAAAGAATTTCTTTCTCTGCGATTTATTCCCAATCAAGACACTCTGGTAAGAAATCAGTCGCTGCAGGAAGTCGCAATGCTAAAACTTCCATAATTACATTAATTCAGCTTTATAAATGAACGCCTGGACTGAAGAGTGTTTTACATTATAAACTGAAAACTGCCCTTGAATGCAAAACAACAGAATATAAAAAAATGCTATACCAATTTATCGTGATTAACTATGAAAATAATGTGATTAATCATGATTTACAAAAATGTATGTTTTGACAGCCACAGTTGTAAAAAATCCTGAAATTTAACATGATACTAATTCATAAACACTGTTGCCATGAATGAGCAGCCCTTATTATTGCAAAAAGTTCATGCAGATATTCAGGTTGTGTTCTATTGTATTACACCCATATTTTACTCCTATTTAATCTGCACAGATTAACTTGAGTGCAAACCACTTTGAGATGTGCTACAGAATCACACTTCAGTGTTTTTTTTAACGGCCTTTTCAAACACTCTCTGAGCGTCATCAGCAACCAGATCGAGGAAAAACTTCAGAATTCTGTAAGTGGAAACACCAGAGAGGCACATTGCTACACATCGCTAAATCATTTTGTCAGAAAGTCTTTCACATCAAAGAGACTGAAAGTTAAAATATATGCTGACATGTATTAATTCTCAGTTTTTTTTGGTTTGTAATTGTGTTGCTTGGCTGGCAAGATGGTGTCACCTGCTGTCTGCCCCTGAAAATGCCATGTGTATTTATTTTGTTTGTGTTACTCGTCACTTTACAAGTCAATTCTCTTCTGCTATATGATCATGAAACTATCATCAGCCTTCATCTGCTGTTCAGCCAGTGTCACTGTCACCATCTCTGGGGGAAACACAGCAGTCAACCAGTGACATTGGAGGCTCTCTTGCTCTTCGATTTCGTCCTGGATGAAACATGGAGTAGCACCTCACCTGTACTACAACTCTATCATTTTAATGCAAAGCATCAAATAAGATAAAAGATTTTTCTCAATTATTCAGAAGTTAAAGAACAGATCCTTCGTGATCTAAAATGTATAATTTTGTAGCAGAATCATCCATATTGGACAAGTCTCTGCATTTTTATTACAAAAAAAACAAAAAAAACATTTTGAGCTTGATTATAGGAGCCATCTTGGATTTCACTTGGCCAGCGTGCTCACCTCAGCTTGTTCCTGCGTCCCTGCTGCGTTCCTGTG
Organism: Salarias fasciatus; assembly: GCF_902148845.1. Taxonomy (NCBI): domain Eukaryota; kingdom Metazoa; phylum Chordata; class Actinopteri; order Blenniiformes; family Blenniidae; genus Salarias; species Salarias fasciatus. The sequence continues at coordinate 18,625,003 of NC_043763.1, read as the reverse complement.
CTCCTGCTTTCCTATGACTGTGACTTTTTTCTTTTTTTTTTTGCAGCAACATCATACACATTAGAAGAGTGAACTCTGTTGTCATTGTACGAAAGTGAAGTGACACCACAATTGCACACAAAAAAATGCTAAAGAGCAATGGAACTGTGGCGCTATAAACAGTCCTATGATGGGAGCAGGTCCCATGTGGTGTGTGCTGTGTTGCCAGATTGGGCGGGTTTCAGGCTTCTTTTGAACACTTTGGGTGGGTTGATGAAATGGTTATTTGCTTGATGTGTTTTTTATGACGCAAATAAGAGTTTTACGATTTTAACAAACATTTTATACAGAGATGGAGATTTGGGCTGATTTCTATTGAGTTTTGCTGGTTTTACATTTTGTCTGTGCTGGAAACAGCGACACATCTGGCAACCTTCTCCTGCAGACTGCAGAGACACCTGAGGCAGTGACCCACCTCCGTGTCATCGAACTGTAAGTGGCACTATTAGCAGAAAGTGGACATCAGCAGCGTCATTAGAAAACCCAGCGGGACAGCAAAGCGGAAAAAAGAAAAATACTTTTTCAAAAAACCCAGAAATGAGGAGGATGTGGAGCGAGCCAGCAACGTTAGCTTGGAAGCATGGCCTTCTAGCAATGGCGCCCAACCTGAGCTAACAGCAGCAGCTAACTACCGAAGAAAATACTAAAGCTATAAATGACACCGAAGAGGGAACAACACAAAGTAATGCCTCAATCTCTGAAGACCCTGCACTGTGAGGGTCACTTACACAAAGCACCCGCAACAAAATTTTATTGAAAGGAATCTCTGCTTTTCAATATCAGGCAGCTAAATACCCAGCATCAAGGAGGGGGAGAGGCAGGGGGAACGACGCGCTCTCTCATGCCGGAATTTATCAGTTTAATGGGTGAAAAAACAAAATAAGTCCAGCAAGCGAAGTATTTTTTCTGTTATAGACTCTACACCTGACATATGTCACGTGGGCCAGCTAACGTTAGTGTTTCGATTTGTGAGTGAGACAGGGACAGTGGTTGATCAATTTATCACATTCGAACAATTCATAGTCACACTGGAGCAAGTCTGGGTGAATGTGTGATAAAGATGGTCAATGACTTGGGGCTGGATCTTTCTAACTGCCATGGGCAGGCCTATGACAATGCATCAAACATGTCAGGGCAATATAGTGGATTGCAAGCTCTACTCAAGAAGTATAACGCACTAATGCATTACATTCCTTGTGCGGCAAATTCTTTGAACTTGGTTGTTGTGAACACTGATCAGTGTTAAAAATAGCTGTCCGGGAGTGAGCCAGTTCTTTGACTTCCTTCAAGCTTCATATGCATTTTGCTCTGCTTCCACCCACCAGTGGAATAAGGTGTTCACTGCTGACATCTCACTGATGCTGAAATCTCTGTCCTGTACAAGATGGAGCTGCAGAGGAGACTCCACGAGCTCTTTGTGAAAATTATGCTAAAAGTGCAAGTGCCTTACAGTTAGCCTCGGACAATGAAGAGCAACAGGAGACAAGGCGGGAGGCTGCTGCGCTGTGTACCAAGCTTGAGAAGTTAGAGATCGCATTCATGGCCTATATTTTGGAACACTGTGCTGCATCGGTTCAAGCTGACAAGCAACAGCTTACAGAAGAGAGAGGTGGACCTGATGACTGCTGTGCACACTTATGTTGCATCACTAAGAGGACAATTTGCTGACTTTGAGGCATCTGCTTGGGCCATCACGGGTGTGACACAGACCTACCACTCCGAGACCCACCGCGAGAGTAAAAGAAGAACCTTTGAAGACGACACAGTTGACAGTGAAGTTGTTTTCACTGGGAGTAAAACGTTCCAAGTTGAGACATTTCTTGCTGATGAGCTGATCCAGTTCAGGTCTTTTGTCAGCACTGAGCAAGATAAGACACCTGCAAATCTATTGCAGATTGTGCGGAGGAATGGACTCCAGACAACCTTTCCCAATGTTTTTGTGGCTCTCAGACTGTTTCTCACACTGCCTGTATCCAACTGTGAAGGAGAGAGGTCCTGCTTACATTTAAAGAGAATCAAAAATGAAATGAGGACCACTATGGGTCAGAAGAGACTTTCTGCACTGTCGTTGATGGCCATCGAGTCCGAGCTGGTGAGGGAGCTGGACTTTGAGGATGTAATTAGTGACTTTGCAAAGAAAAAGACCAGGAAGAAGAACCTCTTAAAGGTGCATTAAGGAGTTTGCACGTTTTATGCGAAACAGCGCCCCCTGCAGGTGTTGCAGGTATCGGGCCGGTACGATCACCACTAACAGTTTATATTTATTTTGTGGGGGAGGATCGGTGACTGGACATGCAACTGTAAATAAAATAAAGAAAGGAGACAGAGACTATAGTTGTGTTGCCTTAGCTCTCTGCTTCTGCCGAGTAACTTTACTCTTTTCACAATAAAGTTTGCACTTCACATTTTAACTTTACATCATCTTCACCTCCTGGCTTCATTGACAACGTTTTCCTTAATCCATGTTCTTCTTTCACTTTACTTAAATCCGTTGTAATACACCAGTATTTCCTTTTAGTTTTCACTAATACATTTCTGTCATAAAACATTTTAAGCAGTAGAACAGCACAGGTCACACTTTTTCTTCTCTTTACAACTGTTTAACATTTAATCTTTTCTTTTACAAAACATACAAATACACAGCAAGCCAATACTACGTTCAAGGGACGGACTCACATTCCTAAACAATAGCCGTTACGTTAGCATAACGTTAGCGCGACGGCTAACTTCTAACCGTCACCTTCTAAATACATAACACCTGACGCTCGCACAAACTACGGGACAAATACACTTATATACAGCCAAAACGTATGTGTTGTGATGGTTGGTGAAACAATACTAACCTGTAAATAAAATAAAGAAAGGAGACTATAGTTGTGTTGCCTTAGCTCTCTGCTTCTGCCGAGTAACAGGAAGCAGGAGACGCAGCACCCTAAAGCCGTCTCACAGCGGGGGCTGCCCCCTAGTGGTGATAGACGATATTACATTGTTCCTGTCCAAGCATCGACTACTATAACTTTTACTTATTAAAGCGATACTTCAACATTTTGGCAAATTGGCCCGTTTAGCGCAATTCATTAGTCATTTCGAAATATTAATTGAAATATTAATGCAAAATTACGAGATTGAGTTGTTTATGCGAAGATTGCTAAGACGGAACTACTTGTCTGGGCGTAGTGATTTCAAAAGAAAAAGTAGTTCCCAGTATTTGCTTCAGTGTCGTAACGCTACAATATTATTTGTTGGTGTTCCACAGCGTAGTGAATGTGCGGATTATAATTTGCCCACCAAAGTGTTTTGGGGTTGTTGGATTGTGTATTTGATGAGTTTGACGAGGGGGAACCAAAATACCACCCACTTCCATTGTGTCCGTCCCGAAAACCTTCCCCGACTCAACTTTGAATAAACAACAGCTCGCCCTCACAAAAAAAGTAAGTATACTGTTCGAAATGACTAAATAATTGCGCTAAATGGGCCAATTTGCCAAAATGTTGAAGTATCGCTTTAACAATTCATTCAGAAAGTTTTTAGAATTTAATCAGGGCTACCGAACAAAAATTTAGAATAATGATCCAAATTACAAAAAATGTGTTTGTGTACTGCATGCATGTAAAATCACAAAATAACAACAAATGTGGTTGCACACTCGTGTGCACCACACTGGCCTTGGGCGTAATGCAGCTTAGTGAAACACTCATGCCTGTGGCTTGCTTGCACGGAAGAGGGGAGCTCCTTCCTCGCTCTTTTAGTAGCGCTCAAGTAAAAATTAAGTTTCTTTTACCTGGTGGAGTCTGTGCTGGAGTTGTGGCAGTGCAAGAAGCCAGTCTTTTCTTACTTTCTGGAAGCTCCTGCTCAGTTGTTGCTCACTAAGCATCTGGCGGAGTAATGGCGGACAAATTGAAACCTAACTAAATCAGGCCAGCCGGAGCACGCATTACGTCATTCCTTTCAAATTCTCCCCCAAAAAATTCTGGTGCCGTACCGGCACTGCAACTTTCAAGTGACAATTTAGCGCTGTTAGCGGTACTTGTAATGAATATGTCAGGGCACATTGTACACATCATTAAAAATGTGTAACATATTTATGGTGGAAAATAAGTATTTTAAAAGTTGAAAAACTCCTTAATGCACCTTTAAGAGTCAAGTGAAGTTTAGAACACATTTCAAAAACAACCTCAGTTGATCAAAGTGCTGTACAGCTCTAACTGAACAGGTAGTCTGTTCCAGAGTTTTGGCGCTGCTACCGCAAAGTACCTGTCCCCACGAGGGGAGAGGCTGGATCGTAATAATGCCAAAACCTCACAAGCACTCAAGACATGTTCTATTCACGCTCAACAATTCACAAATAAACACTTCTTCAAAGTTGTAGAATTGTTTTTACGTGAAAGATTTAATGTGCACTTAAAGTATATTTTTTTGTAACTGAAGAAATGTTTCTTTTGCATGTGTAAAACATGCTGTGTTTGTTTCTGACATGTGATGTAATTATTTCATAGTTATGTTTCTTATTTGGGAAACAAAATGTATAGTTTGCTAATGACGTTTTATGTTTGCAAACCACACTGAGTGAATTGTTGGGCCTGAGTAAAATCATGTTTTTTGTATTTGTGAGCTTTTCGCATGATTGTAACTGCGCCTTTGTGACGTTGAAAACTGAAAGAAAAAGTGGGCACAGTAAAATGAACAAGGGTGGAGAAGAGGTCTGGATACGACAACAGAGATATTCAGTCCCACAAACCAACCACACACACACACACACACACACACACACACACACACACACACACACACACACACACACAGAAACAGCTGTTGTTACACACAGATATTAGCATGGACATCAGTACAGACAGGGCCGTTTCAAGAAATCTGGGGGCCCCGAGCAAAACGGATCTGAAAGATGAAAACCTCCAGGAGCAACTTTATTTTTATAAAAATAACTTTTGACAATGCAAATAGTACTTACATAAGTTGCATTGACTGCACACATAGTAATGTTTACATTTGCAATGTAGAAACCACCACCATCCCATAACAATCAGCATACAGGCCTAAAAAAGGGCAAATCGCATTAGAACTACAAAAACTAATATAAAAATAAATATAATATAAAAGATACCACAAGATTTGCACAGTCATGTATTCCAGTGTCCACACACACACACACACACACACACACACACACACACACACACACACACACACACACACACACACACACACACCAACCACATGGACATTTTTTTCTATTCACATGCACTTTTTTGAAATAAAAAACACTGTAATTCTATGCAGAACAGTTAATGAATGAGCAAAATCTTCAAAATCAGAATGATACTGTTGTAAATCCTCACTGTGCCCACGTGAAAGCAACGAACAATCATAATCAGTCTGAAGATGCAAAAAAACAAATCACTGTCTCTTCAAACAAACTGATCTAATAATAAACATGAACGCAAAAATCTAAATATTTCATGACTGCTTACAAATGTCAACTGGATACGGACAGCAAAGAAAAAGCAACAGTTGAAATCTGAATTGTATCTGGTTGTACATTCTCAATATGACCACTAGAGGTCAGTGAAGACTTTATTATTAATATACACATATCAATATGATCCAGTAACACAAATCAACGTCAGGAAAGACTCAAACAAAAGTAACACAATTGTAACACAAGTGTAGTATGTACTTTATAATTTTTTTTATCTATAGTCCCTCCACATTATATCACACCATAATCTGAAAACATCTGTTGATTATGCTGGTTCAGATGTTTCAACAAGTCTCAATATTAGTTGTTATAAGGCTGTCAGAGTTTATTGCATCAATCATGATTGATTAATGTAAAGATGACTAAAGATTTATGATTTTTAAATAAAAATTAATTACATCAATAGATTTATGGCTTTTTTCGGTTTGAAAACTGTATTTTCAACATAGACATTGTCTTAAATTGATCTACATGGCATTTTAACTTGAAACAAAACCCAACAAGCTTAAAAAGGAAATTATTTCTCTGCGATTTATTCCCAATCAAGACACTCTGGTAAGAAATCAGTTGCTACAGGAATTTTCAATGTTAAAACTTCCAGAACTATGTTAGTTCAACTTCATAACCATTTGTCTGGACGGATGAATGCTTTACGTTATGGACTGAAAACTGTCTTTGAATGCAAAACAACAGAATATCAAAAATGCAATTTAAAGCGTGATTTACAGTGACAAACTATGGAAATAATGTGATTAATCATGATTGACAGAAATGTATGTTTTGACAGCTACAGTTGTAAAAAATCCTGAAATTTAACATGACACTAAGTCGTAAATCACTGTTGCCATAAATGAGTAGGCCTTATCATTGCATACAGTTCATGCAGATAATCAGGTTGTTTTCGATTGTATAACAGCCGTATTTAACTCCTATTTAATCTGCACAGAGGAACTTGAGTGCACATCACTTTGAGATGTGCTACAGAATCACACTTCAGTGGTTTCTTTAACGACCTTTTCAAACACTCTCTGAGCATCATCAGCAACCAAGTCGAGAAAAAACTTCAGAATTTTGTAAGTGGAAACACCAGAGAGGATCATGGATACTGGAGTCCCAATAACAATAAGGAATCTGGATACTTCCTCTGCAGCTATTAATGCTAATATTCTTGGAATTTGGCTCAACAGCTTCTGGATGAGTTGAGGGGTGATTGTCGTTGCCCCCAGTTGTGAAGTCATGACAGAAACAAGCTCAGAGTACGGCACACCTGAGGAGTCAGAAAGCCTCTTCAGTGACTCCTTATCAAGCCTGAACCCGATCACATATTGCGTGACAACACCTGCCACCAAGGCCAGATCAACAGCAACAGACAGTCCAGGGAGCGGTACAGCTGCTACACCAGAAGACAACAAAGCATGATACTTGATTTGTGCTTGGTAAGCATCCTTCTTCTTCTTCATGATCTCCTTGCTGATATTGGGCAAAGCACACACAAAAGCGTTCCTCTTGTGTTCAGGAAGCTCTCTCTCTAATGTCTCCTGTAACAAAAGGAAATCAAACTGGTGGAGCTCAAAGCTGGACACCAGGAAGACCTGTGGAGCCTCAATGCCTTGACCACGAAGACCTTTGTCAAAGAAACAGAAAATCATTTTGTCAGATAGTTTTGAATAGCAATGAGACTGAAAGTTAAAATTGGACGTAAAAAGAGAGGATAGGGAAAGGAAAGGGAAAAGAAGAAGGGAAGAGAGAGTAGAAGAAAAAGGAAGGAAAAGAAGAAAAGGGGAAAGAAAGTTAAAAAGGAAATAAAAAAGCTTCGCCCTCTAAGGATATTTAATCTACTGAAATTCACCCACGCACCCAGGATAACAGAAGCAGGAACCTTGTTTTACCAAAAAAATATGACGCTATTGAAGACAGATGTCAGACAACTCTTGGACAGCCTCAGATTAGGCTGAATTCTGTGACGTCTCTCCTTGCTGCAAGACTCTATATTAAATTCTCAGGATTTTTTTTTCACCTGCTCTCCTTCTGATCTCTTTGTATTTGTCTCTTCTTGAAGTTTCATGAGAAATTTCCCTGACATTTATCCAGAGCACTGGAAAACTGATGTGTTGCCAGGTTCACGGAGAAGGGTTTCAATAACAACTCCGTTCGGGAGATTCCCAAAGCGCTGTAGTAACTTGGAGGATTTTCAAGTTTTATTGTTTATATCGTGTCACTGGTAGTCCCCTTTCAGCCTCATGAGCGACTGCACCTGCCCAGGACACCTGGTCAAATAGACTCAGTGAAAACTTTTACAGCTCTACAAAGTACACTGTATGTCTGTGCTTCAACAGTAAAGTTTTAATATGTCTGATTGTTTTATTCAGTTGATAGTCTGTACTTCCTTATAACCATATTGTTAGACTTCAGATGTATTAGTAGGTTCAGGAAAAGAAGGTCTGGCTAAATATAAAGTTAAAATGTTGCTTCTCTGGTCCAATCCTCACCTGGGTGATTTCGTCAAATACGTGATGGGAGCTGCAAAAGATCTGGCATACATCACTCTTCACAGGAAAACTACATTCTTTGAGCTGTTTCTCAAATAGACAATCCTCCTGCGTTTTAAATTAAATGAGTCAGTTCAAAGCAAAACAAAAAAGTCCTCCAGTGAATACTGAACACAATAAAAAGTGTATTTACCTTTAATGCAGTTATCTCTGATGGCTTTGAGAGTCTTCTGTTTGTCAAAATTTCTCTGACTTCTTTCCTCATTGTACATATCAATGTCGATCTTTGAACAAAGAAAGTAGAACTTTCTCCCCATCCTCTTGATCTCCAGAGCGAGTTTCACATCGTTTTCTTTGAATCGACAGGCTGCGATGATGATGAAGAAGTCAAACCTCTCAAATCCAACCTTCTTCAAGTACTCATCAGCTGGAAAGTTGGGGGTTCCAACACCAGGGAGATCCCATAATGTGACATTGGGGAGGTTCGGATGAGGGTACGGTTCGACCTCTGTGGTGGTTTCAACAACTCCAGTTGGAGCGGCTCCTTCATCGCTGTTGTTTATGCCTCTGAAAGCATTAATGAAGGTGGATTTTCCAGAGCCAGTTTCTCCAGTGATGGCGATGTTCAGTGGAGTGTTGTTCTGCTTCCCCAAATACTCTTTGATCTTTGCAATTCCTTGAGTAGGATTCGTCTTCATTGCTTCTTGAATTTGTCTGTGTTGTTCATGAATACTGGAGCCCCACTGACCTTCCATGACTCTCTGAGAAACTGAAATAAATAGAATAATCATTATATTATTGGAAAACCAAGAAGGTTTTGCTTTCATCAGTTTGGCATTGCAACAATGTTGGTTGAAGAATCTCAAGCGGTTCCTGACTGTTTTTGCTTCTGTCACATTACTCAGTACTACTCAATCCCATCGCCACGTCTTCCGTAGAGGAAGCAGAGGCTTAGGTCTCAGAGGTGGACTCGTCCATCACCCAAGCTGAAGTCACCGAGGTGGTCGGTAAGCTCCTCGGTGGCACCGGGGGTGGACGAGATTCGCCCTGAGTACCTTAAAGGTTGTATAGAAGATTTCATTACTAACTACTACTTCATTACTACTAATGAATTAAAGCTAAAAAAATGACGTTATTAAGCTGTAGCAGCCTTGTTTTTATCGTGATCAAACAAAAGAAAATAACCGTTAATCTACTCTGGAGGTTGTAAAACCAACATTACTTTAGCCAATCAATAACGAGGTAGCCTAGTTATATATTGGTTTTCTAACGTGTCAATCAACCTCTCTACAATTTGTTTGCTTCACCCATGCTAGCCTCTGCTGCCACTATCAACACCTTTTCACCTGTAGACTTGAGACAATTTTTCTTAATCATAGCTGCAACGTGCTTGCCATTTGGTGAAAATGTATGTTTTAATCTTCAAACAAGACTTGTATGAAAAAGTCTGGAGAGTGAGAGGAGGAGGGGGTGGGTTTGTTTATGCCTGCATGCTGCAGCGCACACACAGATCAGCTGTGAGCTCCGAGCATCTGCTCCAGTCCTGCAGCTCCACACAAACCTCCCCCGTCCTCCTCTGATCCACCCGAGAGCAGGGACGGGTCAGGTACAGGATTTGGCGCAAGTGCAGGATTTTACTCATATTCGCTGTGTTTTGTGTTGTTCAAAAGGACACATTGGTAGTTATGTGTTAGCGCTATGATGCTAAGTTGCTACATGCTACATGCTACTTTCTGCGTAAGGAGGAGGCGTTCCTCCGTAGAGAGCAGGGGAGGAGTGGGTGTGGGTCACGCATGCACAGCATTTCAAAAAGGACTGTCACTAGATTTCTCTCTCCATGGAAAATCCTCTATACAACCTTTAAGTCTCTGGATGTGCAGGGACTGTCTTGGTTGACACGTCTCTGCAACATCGCGTGGCGGTCGGGGACGGTGCCTCTGGATTGGCAGACTGGGGTGGTGGTCCCCCTGTTTAAAAAGGGGGACCAGAGGGTGTGCTCTAACTATAGGGGGATCACACTCCTCAGCCTCCCTGGGAAAGTCTATTCCAGGGTACTGGAGAGGAGAATTCGACCGATAGTCGAACCTCAGATTCAGGAGGAACAATGCGGTTTTCATGCTGGTCGTGGAACAGCGGACCAGCTCTATACCCTCCATAGGGTGCTCGAGGGTTCGTGGGAGTTCGCCCAACCAGTCCACATGTGTTTTGTGGACTTGGAGAAGGCATTCGACCACGTCCCTCGTGGTGTCTTGTGGGGGGTGCTCCAGGAATACGGAGTCCGGGGCCCCTTGTTAAGGGCCGTCCGGTCTCTGTATGACCAGAGTAGGAGTCTGGTTCGCATTGTCGGCAGTAAGTCGGACCTGTTCCCGGTGCATGTTGGACTCCGGCAGGGCTGCCCTTTGTCACCGGTTCTGCTTATAATCTTTATGGACAGAATTTCTAGGTGCAGTCAGGGGCCGGAGGGGTTCCGGTTCGGGAACCACAGGATTTCATCTCTGCTTTTTGCAGATGATGATGTCCTGTTGGCTTCATCAAACCCGGACCTAGAGCATGCACTGGGGCGGTTCGCAGCCGAGTGTGAAGCGACAGGGATGAGGATCAGCACCTCCAAATCCGAGGCCATGGTCCTCGACCCCCGGTGGCTTGCCCTCTCCAGGTCGGTGGAGAGACTCTGGCCCAAGTGGAGGAGTTTAAGTATCTTGGGGTCTTGTTCACGAGTGAGGGACGGATGGAGCGTGAGATTGACAGGCGGATCAGTGCAGCGGCTGCAGTGATGCAGTCGTTGTATCGGTCCGTCGTGGTGAAGACGGAGCTGAGCCGAAAGGCGAAGCTCTCGATTTACCGGTCAATCTACGTTCCCACCCTCACCTATGGTCATGAATTTTTGGTCAAGACCGAAAGGACAAGATCCCGGACACAAGCAGCTGAAATGAGCTTCCTCCGTAGGATGGCTGGGCGCTCCCTTAGAGATAGGGTGAGGAGCTCAGAGGAGAGCCGCCACTCCTCCACATCGAGAGGGGCCAGCTGAGGTGGCTCGGGCATCTGGTTAGGATGCCTCCTGGACGCCTCCCTAGGGAGGTGTTCCGGGCATGTCCCACTGGGAGGAGACCCCGAGGAAGACCCAGGACACGCTGGAGAGACTATGTCTCTCGACTGGCCTGGGAACGCCTTGGGATCCTCCCAGAGGAGCTGGAGGAAGTGTCTGGGGACGGGGAAGTTTGGGCATCCCTGCTGAGACTGCTGCCCCCGCGACCCGGCCCCGGATAAGCGGTAGAAAATGGATGGATGGACATTACTCAGTGTGGTCTCATTCTGATCAAAGTGAAGTCCTGCACCTCGATAGATTCAAGACAACCATGGCCACATACTGACGTGACTTGGCAATATCTTCATCAGTGAAACCAAATTTAAAAACTATACATAATCAGAAAAATTGTGCACCGAATTTCTCAGATTTTATGATTATATTAAAAAAGCAGTTTATTTATTTACAAGATATTTTCAGGTACCCTCAAACCTAAATATCATAAGAAACAGTGGTAGTGAATTACAGATTGTGATATTTAATGTTTGGATTTCCAGACGATTTTTAGCCTGTATCACATTTTTACCCTGTGTGCTCTGATTTTCCACTGCAGTATGAAGTCCTGCATGTCTGTGAGCTCATGACAACTATGGAAAAAGAAACAAGATTTAACTAACCAATGTGTCCTGAGCAGTATAGCATAATCTGAATGCAATTAATCGTTCAATACAGAAAAATGAAGCTTGAAATTTTCTAAATATTTATTTTCAAAACAATTAAAAACTGTGAGTAACTCTATTATACACATTTCAATGTACAGACAAGTCTTGGGATCAAAAAACTAACTCGACTCATAACATAACTGCAATTTCAGTTGCAGGACCGGATGACTTTATATTATACTAAATCCTTGTATCACTTGTACCACTGTGACTGTAACAACTTCCTTCTAATTTCCAGATGTTTAATCACAGATGACACGTTTGAGTCCATAGTTTGTTTTATTTTTGTTCTTATGTTGAAAAATGTGTCAAAAAAGTACTGTAACTTAAAAACGAGTCGTAATTTGATGCTACTGGTGGGGTTTGGGTTATTCAAGCTTAATCAGTCTATTCCAAAGAACTGTTGAGAAAGATTTGAAGGCAGCTGATAAGTCACCAGTCTGTAGCAGGAAACGCACACGCACACGCACACACACACACACACACACACACACACACACACACACACACACACACACACACACACACACACACACACACACACACACACACACACACACACACACACACACACAGGTAAAGAAACTATGATTCTTGTATATAAAACAGCCTGTTCTTTTAAATTGTTATGTCTTCCTTTAATATTTACTTTCTGCTGTTTGACATTGTGTTGTCCTGCCTGGTGGATAGTAGTTGTATTTCACTGCTATACAAGTTTTTGTGTGTGACAAGTTATGAAACTTGACTTGACACACTGACCTTCAAGTTCTCCCTCATTGGTGTGGTTAAATCTGTTACATAAATTCAAATTGAGTTTAAATAGTACTCACCTGGACTCCCTCCACGGACCAGAAGCTGGAGCAGACACGTCCTGACTGACCGTTTCCACAGTCAGAGACCTGGAGGACAGAATAATTGGGGCAGAAACGGAGGTGATCTTTATATCAGACATTGAGGAGGAGGTGGCTTTACGGGAAAACCAAATTGTAAAAGAGAAACAGAAAGTGCAGGGCTCCTGACTCTGTTTGTTCTGAAACAGATAATCCTCTGGCTCTCACTCTTATTGTTTGAACAGTCACATCAGTGATGTGCAGTCAGGTGAGGCAAGGGCAGCAGAGCCTCACCTGTCATCATGGAATAAATGAAACATAATAAACTAGAAATTGGCACTCAGAGAGCGCAGACCTCCGCCACAGGTCAAATCAGTCACCAACAACAATGAGAATACCATATATACTAAAAACAATATTGTGATCGGAGGTGTGATCGGAGGGGAGTGATTTCAAAGACCTTGATCAACAGTCTGAAGTCAGACTTCTTTAAAGTCATAAATTCGATTGCAAACATCAAAATCTAAATTCATTTGATCTTAAAAATGTGACCGTGTCAAAACTCAGTTTGTGAGCTGCTGCAAAACTTGTTTGTTGCATTGCAGGAGTCTGTGTTGATAAAGGGAAGCTGTTTGTTCCTGCTGGGCTTCCTCCTCCTGTGTTCTCTGCAGTGCTGCTCAGGGAGGCATCCACTCTCTCTCTGTGTGTGTGTGTGTGTGTGTGTGTGTGTGTGTGTGTGTGTGTGTGTCTTCGTATGGTCGTGAGGACAAAATGTCCCCACAACATTGGAAAACCAGGCACAATGTCATTTGTGGGGACATTTCTTGGGTCCCCATGAAGGGAAACAGTGTTTTCTTGACCATGTTGTTGTTACTGAAAAAAGTAAAAGTGCAAAAACATTTCTTTCGGGCTATGCATTGTTTTGGTGTGGGTTAGGGTTAGGGTAAGGGTCAGGGTTAGGGGCTAGACATGAATGGGAGTCAATGGACGGTCCCCACAAGGATAGAAATACAAGACTGTGCGTGTGTGTGTGTGTGTGTGTGTGTGTGTGTGTGTGTGTTCATATGAGTCACAGGATGGGCCGTGGCCCTTCCCATGTTCCCTCCCATCCTTTCTCTTGTAATTGTTTTCTCCATGGAACAACATTTTCTGTTGCCAGTCCTGCTTCTGCCATTTCTTTCATCAGTTCACCTTCCAGTCCCACTGTCGCTGCCCCTATGGATACAGTTATTTATTCTCCTTGTGAATCAGTCGTTGCCATTTGGAAATAAGTATCAGATTGTGTTCAGTGATTTTATCTGTGGTGAAATTGGCATGTCTGTCTCTCTCATGTGACTCATACTGTTTTATTCCTCCAGCTATGTTACTGAGATCTGCTTTAAAATGGAGGTTAATCTGATCTACAATGCTCTGCAGCTTCTCAGTCCTCATTGGTGAGAGAGTGAAACTCTTTGAAATCTGGGCTAGTCATGAAATTTGCTTCTACACTGGCTGTCCTCTCTTGATACCGTGAAGTCTTGCACTGTGATAAATCACCACTCTCCTTTTTTTTTTTTATCCCAGTGTCTTTCTTATATAGAGAAGCATTGACAAAGTCTTCATATTTCCTTACATGGAGGTGGAACAGTTTGGTGTAGTCAGAATCAAATCAGTTCAACTACTTCGTTTGATTTTCATTCATATTTGTTCCAGCTTTGCAGTCTGCTCCATTTTAGGCATAATCAACCAGTAAATAATTCACAGAAATGAAATTTAGCAATATTTAGATCTTTACTATTAAATATTAGGTGTTTGGTTTTTTTTAAATATTTGCCCTTTAAAAATAGTGAATACATTTAATATCTCAATATAATACAATATAAAATATAAAATATGAATGTATATTTTTTTTCCTGTTCTTTATAGTTAGCTTGTCTGTCCTCCTAAAGTATTTAATTTTTATGTATTTTTGTCCTAGTTTAAATACAGGAACCTGTTACCACACACACCAGTCTGATATTGACTGAAGTGGCAGCCAGCCTTCCAGGGAGTGTCATAATCCAGAGGAGGTCAGAACCTAAAATCCAAGGGGTCAGTCAGCAAACCACAGTGAGGGAAGGTCAAGGAATGAGGGGCCTAAACGGTCGGGAAAGTCCACCACTACCAGGAAGTCAATTAGGTCTCTGGATGTGAATGAGGCATTTTCTCCTCCTTTTCTTTGTTTTCTCTCAATGTCCTCTGTGAGAACAGTCTCAGACTCAGTGTCTTATAGCCAGTTGATGGATCCTATTATTGTTTCTCTGTCATCACTGGATGTCCCAGACAGAACTGTACTCAAAGTGTCAACGTGCAACAGACCGGGTGTCCTCAGGACAATAATATCTCTTTGAATATAGGAACCTCCCCCCAGTGTGTGAAAAATTTGTCTTTCTTCCTCGGTTTATCAATCGGTAATTGTTATTCAGGCACCTATTTATATTATGTATAATGATGAGTGTCTTTGTTACAAATAATTTATATTGTAGTAAGACCGAATACACAAAACAATGTAAATCAAAAATGTGCATTATTGTTGCTTCATTTTATTAGTAGAGTAAAGGCCTTTTTGAAAGCTAAAGTATTCATTAGCAACTGGGAGAAATCATCATGATTACTGTTGTGGATCCTCAATGTGCCTACATGAAAGAAGCAAACAATATCAATCAATCTGAAGACCCAAGTAAACAAGTTTTGGAACCAGACTAACAACAAAAGAAAAATCTAAATTTGTTACATGACTGCTTACAAATTTCAACTTGATACAGACAAGATAGAAAAAAGGAATAATTGAAATATCTGGTTGTACATTCTCGATATGATCACTAGAGGTCAGTGAAGACACATAACACCAGTAACAACCTCAGGAAAGACTCAAACATAACTGACACAATCATGATTGTCATTTATTTTGTTTAATCTATAATCCCTCCACAGTACATCACACCATAATCTGAAAAAAAATCTGTTGATTTTGCTGGTTCAGGTATTTCAATGATTATCATCAAGTGCTTCAACATTTGCGGTAAAAAGTGTTGAAAAGTAACGTTACACTAATTCATAAATCATTGTTGCAATAAATGAGTAGCCCTTATCATTTCATACAGTTCATGTAGATAATCAGATCACACTCATGTGTTACATTCATATATTGACTGTACAC
Organism: Salarias fasciatus; assembly: GCF_902148845.1. NCBI lineage: Eukaryota > Metazoa > Chordata > Actinopteri > Blenniiformes > Blenniidae > Salarias > Salarias fasciatus. Next base: position 18,609,226 of record NC_043763.1, on the reverse strand, counting down.
CACTTTGAGATGTGTCACAGAATCATACTTCACTGGTTTTTCAAAGAGTCTCTGAGCATCATCAGCAACCAGGTCGAGCAAAAAATTCAGAATTCTGTAAGTGGAATAACCAGAGAGGCACATTGATAATGGAATCCCAATAACAAGAAAGAATCTGGATATTTCCTGTGCCGCCATTATTGCTGATCCCATTGCAAGTTGGCTCAACAGGTTCTGGATGAGTTGAGGGGTGATTGTTGTTGCTCCCAGTTAGAGTACGGTACACCTGAGGAGTCAGCAAGCCTCCTCAATGATTTCTCATCAAGCCCGAACCCGATCACATATTCCTTGACATCTTTCTTCACCAAGACCAGATCCAGCATAATACTTGATTTGTGCTTGGTAAGCATCCTTCTTCTTGATGATCTCCTTGCTGATATTAGGCAGAGCGTAGAGAAAAGCGTTCCTCTTGTGTTCAGGAAGCTCTCTCTCTAATGTCTCCTGTAACACATGGAAATCAAAGTCGTGGCACTCAAAGCTGGACACCAGGAAGACCTGTGGATCCTCAATGCCTTGATCACGAAGACCTGTGTCAAAGAAACAGAAAATCTTGTTTGAAAGGCTTTAACAGCAAAAACACTAAGAGACTGACCATTTAGAATTTAAAATGTATTAATTCTCTGTTATGCTGACTCATAATTGTTTTTGTCAGGTCATTTTCCCTTTCAAGTTCCGCCATCCATCATCGATGCTACTTCCAATCAGGGTTTTGCAGCTCCAATCCCAGTTAAAGTGGTCAAAGTCATGGTGCACAGTGGACAGGTCACCGGTTCATCACTGACAGGGGATTTTCTAGACACTCTTCAGTCTCAGGTCAGAAACACTGTCTGGACTCAGTCATCACAATAAAACTACATTCTTTGAGCATTTCATGATTGGACAAAACTCCAGTATGATAACATTGAACATTAGCATTGAAAGGTAAAAGATGCCAGGTTTCAGGAGTGAAATAAATAAAGGGTAACCACTGCTGCTCAAGACACTGCAACTTGATAGATAGCATATGTAGTTCTGTGAACGTGATTGTCTTCTGTGGAAATGGAAAAAGTGTATGATTTAATGTAAAACTGCCAGTCACTTCAGTTCACGAGTTTGGTTTTTTAAAGTTGTTCTTGCAGAGCACAGCTAGTTTATCGTGCAGCGGACAAGACAGGGAGTAACTCAACCCTGTTGAATGGTCTCTGCCTCAGTCAGTGTGGTTTCTTGAGTTAACACAGGATTAAAATGGAAGTGACAAATGAGCTGCTTGATCCCGAGAAGAGTTTAATTTTTTTTGTACTTTGTTCAGTCCCAGATATGCTGTTACTTCAAGTTTAATGACTTTGTAGATAAACTGAGACGAAGTCTAATTTGTGATCTTTGAGGCTTTTTGTTCTTAAAATTACACCAATTTTATCCTCAAAATTTTGAAGTTTAGGTGTTTTGTGAAGATGATTGTGATATGTGCATTTTCAGAATATTCTTTTCACTCTTTTGGACTAAAGGAAAACAGGCTTCCTGGCTGGACCCACCACTGCACGGCTCTATCACTGACCTTTCAGGACCACATCCTGAGCCATGGGATCAAGTTCTACTTCCACCTTGTGAACAATTGCCCATCGGGCTCATTGTCGTCTCTGGTTCCAAGACTTAGCTCAGGCGTTTGACGAGATCTGCTGCGAACAACCTCCTACATACTACAGAAATAATTATGGGCAAAGATCCTTTTTTCTGAGCTCACCAGGGCCTGGAATGGGATTCCGCTGAATATAAGAACCATTCAAACACCTGGGCTATTTAAAAAAACTCTAATAAAGCATTTGGCAGATGGTCATCGCTGTGATCACTAGTGACGGGGGCCACAGGCCCACTCCAGTGTGACCTCCCCCATTTGTATGTCTGACTGTTTGCTGTGCTGTTGTTGTGTGTCTGTCTGTTTGTCTTTTGTGTTGCTGCAGAGCAGGAACCTGCTGAAAACCAGCATTTGCTGAGTCAGGTCAGATTTTGTTTTAATATTTTCCTGTTGAAATAAATAAAATAAAATAAAATAAATGAATAAAAAAAGAAAACAAGTTGAAGTTGTGCTTATTTTAAAGTTATTATGTCATGATTTTACCAGTCTTCTGGCCCACTTGAGAAAAGATTTTTGTCCATGTGCCCCCTGACCTACAATGATTTTGACACCTCTGCTTTAGAGGAAACACACACACACACACACACACACACACACACACACACACACACACACACACACACACACACAGCTCACGTGAACATTTCAATTCACATGCATAAAGTACAAGTATTGCTTAGTGAAGTTATGAACAAATATATTTCAATGAGAATATCTGAAATAACACACTGTAGTCCTATGCAGAACGGTTACCAAAAGAAAGAAATCTTTAAAATCTGAATGATACTGTTGTAGATCCTCACTGTGCCCATGTGAAAGCAATGAACAATAATAATCAATCTGAAGATGCAAAAAAGCAAAATTTACATCAATATACATAATATATATATATATAAATATACATGAAAACAAAAATCAAACTTTGTTTCATGACTGCTTACAAACAACTGGATACAGACAACAAAGAAAAAGCAACAGTTGAAATCTGAATTGTATCTGGTTGTACATTCTCAATATGACCACTAGAGGTCAGTGAAGACTTTATTAATACACACATATCATTATGACCCAGGAACACAAATCGACCTCAGGAAAGACTCAAACAAAAGTAACAATTATAAGTCTAGATTGTCATTTATATTGTTTTAATCTATAATCCCACTACATTATATCACACCACAATCTGAAGACATCTGTTCATTATGCTGGTTCAGATGTTTCAACAAGTCTTCATGTGCGTCAACATTAGTTGTAAATAGGGCTGTGAGACTTAATTGCATTAATCATGATGAATAAATGTAAACATGACTAAAGATTATTTGTTTTCATCAGATGAATTACATCATTAAGTAAAGGGCTTTTTTTCAGTTTGAAAACTGTATTTTTAACTCAGACATTGTATTATGGTAAGTTAATCTGCACAAGCTCAAAAAGGAAATTCTTTCTCTGCGATTTATTCCCAATCACACGCTAGTAAGAAATCAGTCGCTACAGGAAGTTGCAATGCTAAAACTTCCATAATTACATTAATTCAGCTTCATAAATAATTGTCTGAACTGACCAGTGTTTTACATTGTGGGCTGAAAACTGCCCTTGAATGCAAAACAACAGAATATAAAACAATGCAATTCGAAGCGCGATTGATCGTGATCAACTATGAAAATAATGTGATTAATCATGATTTTCAAAGTGCAATACAATAACACCTATATTTTACTCCTATTTAATCTGCCCAAAGGAACTTGAGTGCACACCACTTTGAGATGTGCTACAGAATCACACTTCAGTGGTTTTTCTAACAGCCTTTTCAAACACTCTCTGGGCATCATCAGCAACCAGGTCAAGGAAAAACTTCAGAATTCTGTAAGTGGAAACACCAGAGAGGATCATTGATACTGGAGCCCCAATGACAACAAAGAATCTGGATACTTCCTCTGCAGCTATTAATGCTAATACTCTTGGAATTTGGCCCAACAGCTTCAGGATGAGTTGAGGGGTGATTGTTGTTGCTCCCAGTTTCGACATCATGACAGAAACAAGCTCAGAGTATGGTACACCTGAGGAGACAGAAAGCCTCTTTAGTGACTTCTCATTAAGCCCAAACCCGAACACATAATGCGTGACAACACCTGCCACCAAGGCCAGATCAACAGCAACAGAAAATCCAGGGACCAGTGCAGCTGCTACACCAGAAGATAACAAAGCATGATACTTGATTTGTGCTTGGTAAGCATCCTTCTTCTTCTTGATGATCTCCTTGCTGATATTGGGCAGAGCACACACAAAAGCATGCCTCTTGTGTTGGGGAAGCTCTCTCTCTAATGTCTCCTGTAACACATGGAAATCAAAGTCGTGGAGCTCATAGCTGGACACCAGGAAGACCTGTGGAGCCTCGAGGCCTTGATCATGAAGACCTGTGTTTAAGAAACAGAAAATCATTTTGTTAGAAAGTCTTGAATAGCAAAGAGACTGAAAGTTAAAATATATGACATGTATTGATTCTCAGTTATCGTATGTTGGTTTGTAATTGTATTGTTTGGCTGGCAAGAAGGTGTCGGTGTGTGTGACCTGCTGTCTGCCCCTGAAAATGCGGTGTGTATTTATTTTGTTTGTGTCACTTCACTTGTTATTTTGCAAGTCAATTCTCTTCTGCTCTACGATCGCAGAACTATAATTATCGTCAGTCTTCATGTGTCTTCCAAAGGAATGGACATCCCCCCACCGCATGTCTATCATTGGTATCAGCTCATCACCTGCATCCTCCTGCTGTTCAACCAGTGTCACTGTCACCTTCTCTGAGGGAAAGACACCAATCAACCAGGGGAGGCTTTCTTGGAGTGTTCTCTGATTTCCTCTTGGATTATAGCACCTCAGTCACCTGTACTACAATCATTTTAATCCAAAGCATGAAATTAGATAAATGGAGTGTTCTCAGTTATTCAGAAGTTCAAATTCAGATCCTTCGTGATCTGAAATCAATGATTTGGTATCAGAATCATCCATACTGGACAAGTCTTACTGCAAAAAAAAGTTTTGTGGTTGATTATGGGATCCATCTTGAAAAATAGCAGAGGTGTTGGATTTCAGGTGGTCAGCGTACCCGCCCCCCACCTCCACCCAAAATCAGGAGAATTTACTCCAACAGGTTTTTTGCTCTCGTAACTCTGATGGCTTGGTTGTTTTCATTTTTCCATTTTTCCTGTGTCGAGATGGCGCTGCTGCTTCACAATGAAGAAATAATCAACAGAGAGACATAATTACACATGTTTATTAGTTCACCATTGTTACCTTCTCTGTCTGCTTTAATTTTGCATTTCATCTTTATTAGTAAAAATGGGAGATGTTAGAAAAAAATGTTTCTGAAGTGAAGTGGTGTAATCTTCGATGAGTGTCATCAGGACATTGTGACTCTAAACTAAAGATATTTTATCCAACTGAAGTTGTGTAATCTTCATAGATTGTGCAGCCAAGACATTCTGACCCTCAGCTAAGGATATTTAATCTCCTGAAATTCACCCACACACCCAGGATGATGGAAGCAGGAACCTTGTTTTACCAAATAAAAATGAGACTATTGAAAGATGTCGGACAAGATGTCGGATATACAGTTTTGTTTTCATCAGTTTGACATATCCTCAAACCGAAATATCATAAGAAACAGTGGTAGTGAATTACAGATTGTGATATTTAATGTTTGGATTTCCAGACCATTTTCAGCCTTCCTTCTTTCCTTCCTGCCAACAACTTCCTTCTAATTTCCAGATGTTTAATCACAGATGACCATAGTTTGTTTTATTTTTGTTCATATTTTGAAAAACGTGTCAATAAAGTACTGTAACTTAAAAACGAGTCATATTTTGATGCTACTGGTGGGATTTGGGTTATTCAAGCTGAATCAGTCTATTCCAAAGAACTGTTGAGGAAGAACTGATGGCAGCTGATAAGTCACCAGTCTGTAACAGGAAACACACACACACTCACACACACACACACACAGTCTTGTATTTCTATCCTTGTGGGGACCTTCCACGGACTCCCATTCATGTCTAGCCCCTAACCCTGACACTAACCCTAACCCACACCAAAACAAAGCCTAACCCTAAAGAAATGTTTTTGCACTTTTACTTTTTTCAGTAACAACAACATGGTCAAGAAAACACTGTTTCTCCTCATTAGGACCGGAAAAATGTCCCCACAAGGCACATCTTTCCAGGTTTTCCTATCCTTGCGGGGACATTTGGCCCCCACAAGGATAGAAATACAAGTACACACACACACACACACACAGGTAAAGAAAATATGATTCTTGTGTATAAAACAGACTGTGCTTTTATATTGCTATGTCTTCCTTTAGTATTTACTTTCTGCTGTTTGACATTGTGTTGTCCTGCCTGGTGGACAGTTGTCATATTTCACTGCTATACAAGTTTTTGTGTGTGACAAGTTATGAAACTTGACTTGACATACTGACCTTCAAGTTCTCCCTCATTGCATGGTTAAATCTGCTACATAAATTCAAATTGAGTTTAAATAGTACTCACCTGGACTCCCTCCACGGACCAGAAGCTGGAGCAGACACGTCCTGACTGACCGTTTCCACAGTTAGATGGAGACCTGGAGGACAGAATAATTGGGGCAGAAACGGAGGTGATCTTTACATCAGACTTTGAGGAGGAGGAGGCTTTACTGGAAAACCAAATTCTCAAAGAGAAACAGAAAGTGAAAGGCCCCTCATTGTCTGTTTGTTCTGAAACAGATTATCCTCTGGCTCTCAGTCTTATTGTTTGAACAGCCGCCTCAGTGATGTGCAGTCAGGTGAGGCAAGGGCAGCAGAGCCTCACCTGTCATCATGGAATAAATGAAACATAATAAACAAATTAAATTACCTGGTGATTTGAATTATACACTAGTTTTGCATTTTACCTCAACAACCTTGGTGACTGGCATCGTCCATAGTGGCCAGCAGTTTGTCCAGATTGTGTAATCAGTGTAAAAAAAAAAAAAAAAAAAGACAAAATATAAGGCTGCTAAGTATAAAATCCATAGATTTTCATTTTTCTGGTCTACCTCATCATCTTCTTCAGCATCAAAACCTCCGGGCTCAGAGGAGACACCAGTGGGGTCATTTTGGTCATTTGGTAAGGTGCTGGTTTCAGTGTCTCTTTTGGTTAGAGCCAAATCAACGCATGGAACATATCAACCCATCAAACATAAATCTGATGACAACATTTTCTCTCTCTTCTGTAAGAGAATTATTAATACCAGAGTGTTGGGCCAATTCCTCTGACATCATGCGTAGACCCTGCAGGGATGCTCGACTCCGGTCCTGGAGGGCCGGAGTTTAAAGCCCAGTAAGGAGCCTCAATGCAATCAGGTGTGCTGCAGCAGGGAGAAAACTAAACGTGCAAGACACCGGCCTGAAGTTCCCTACTTCAAGGCCTTTGTGAGAGACTTGTCAGGAGCCACGTAGTTTAGGATAGATATGCAACAGACTGTTCCAGTCATCCTGCAGCCACCACCTTTTACAATCAATACAGAATCCAATGCCATTCTGTTCTTATAAGACATCATAGACGAGGATCTAAAGTAGCTACATTATTCAAATGTTGTCAAGTGCATTATATTTTTTTCCGTTCATCATTCTTGGATGGAGGTTATTAAACGTTTGGGCCTCTCGCCACAAATTGGGTCAGACTACCAGGATTGTGATAACCAACAGGCCTGATTAGATACTGTTACGGCCGGCTCAAAGCCGCAACAAAACGAGGGAGACAGAGACCGGGTAACGTGCGTAAAAGGAAAGTTTAATAAAGTACAGCAAACAAAAGATCCGCTAACATAACCAAAAGGTGAACAGTGGACGCCATCAGGAGCCTGCAGCCGACAAGCGGGAACGGAGCGCCGCAGGAGGAGGTCATCAGGAAGTCCAGAGCCCGCAGCCGGCACTCCCCGTGACCTCCCACCGACCCTGGGTCGTAACAATACCACAACCCAACCTACACCACAGTTTATCATACCTCCTTTGAGACTTGTCCGTCATCGTCCTCACAGTCACTGTCCAGGTCTCTCAGTCATTGTCTTCTGTCAGTCGGAGGCTTTGTACAGGCACGCTGAGTCTTGAGTCAGTTACTGAGTCTGTGTTCATCTGGTCAGACTGTCACACTGTCGTCAGTCACGTGAAGTCAGACTTCTTTAAAGTCATAAATTAGATTGCAAACATCAAAATCTAAATTCGTTTGATCTTAAAAATGTTACTGTGTCCAAGGTCAGTTTGTGAGCTGGTGCAAAACTTGTTTGTTACATTGCAGGAGTCTGTGTTGATAAAGGGAAGCTGTTTGTTCCTGTTGGGCTTGCTCCTTCTGTGCAGTGCTGCTCAGGGAGGCATCCACCCTCTGTGTGTGTGTGTGTGTGTGTGTGTGTGTGTGTGTGTGTGTGTGTCTGTGCGTGTGCGCGCGCGCATGCGTGTGTGCTGTAGGCGGAGGTTCATATGAACAATCACAGGTTGGGACGTAACCCTTCCCATGTTCCCTCCCATCCTTCTTCTTGTAATTGTTTTCTCCATGGAACAACATTTTCTGTTGCCAGTCCTGCTTCTGCCATTTCTGTCATCAGTTCACCTTCCAGTCCCACTGTCGCTGCCCCTATGGATACAGTTATTTATGTTCCTTGTTAATCAGTCGTTCCTATTTGGAAATAAGTATCAGACAGTAGATAATCAGATCACACTCTTGAGTTACAATCATATATTGACACCACTTTGAGATGTGTCACAGAATCAAACTTCACTGGGTTTTTTTTAACAGCCTTTTCAGAGAGTCTCTGAGCATCATCAGCAACCAGGCCAAGCAAAAAAATCAGAATTCTGCAGGTGGAATAACCAGAGAGGCACATTGATAATGGAATTCCAATAAAAAGAAAGAATCTGGATATTTCTTCTGCAGCCATTATTGCTGATCCCATTGCAAGTTGGTTCAACAGATTCTGGATGAGTTGAGGGGTGATTGTTGTTGCTCCTGGTTGTGAAGTCATGACAGCAACAAGAATGGAGTACGGTACACCTGAGGAGTCAGCAAGCCTCTTCAGTGACTTCTCATCAAGCACGAACCCGTTCACATATTCCTTGACAACTTTCTTCACCAAGACCACATCAACAGCGACAGAAAGTCCAGGGATCGGTACAGCTGCTCCATGAAAGGATACAGCAGCGTAATATTTGATTTGTGTTTGGTAAGCATCCTTCTTCTTCTTGATGATCTCCTTGCATCAACAATGCAGTGTTTCTTTGTTTTTTATTTTTTATTTTACTGACACCCAAATAAACCCAAATTTGACCCCTAAACATGCTCCAAAACTCACCAAATTTGGCACACATATCATAAATGGACAAAAAAATTTGAAAATGGAAGAAATAACCTCCTTAACTGCCAGGATGTGCTCTCTAGCGCCACCTAGATACACTAAATGGCTGCCACGTCCAGTAGGAATAAAATCAAGGGATCAATCAGCTGCTCACCCATTCATCCCATCAAGACCAAAAAATCACATACTGACACCCCTGAACTAAATCCAACAGGAAATCTGCAATTTGCCTTTCAAAATAAGATTTTTGCATCAATTTGGTTGTGGCTAAACCTTCACTCTTATCAACAAACCGAGCACATATAAGCTGTCGCCTGTTAAAAACTTGCACTGAACCGCTTGGTCGTATTTTCAACTATATCTTTAACATGTCTCTCTATCTTCAGACTGTGCCATCTCTATGGAAAAAGTCTATTATGGTACCTGTTGCTAAAACAAAAAATCCCAGCACACTGAATGATTTTCGGCTGGTGGCACTGACCTCCACAGTGATGAAACAGTTTGAGAAGTTAGTTAAAACGGAGATACTAGCAAAAACCGAGCACCTACTAGAGCCCCTCCAATCCGATTATAGAAACAATAGAGGTGTTCAAGATGCCACAGCTACTTTACTTAAAGGTGCCTTAAGGAGTTCGCATGTTTTATGCGAAACAGCGCCCCCTGCAGGCCTTGGGCGTAATGCAGCTCAGTGAAAAACTCGTGCTTGTGGCTCGCGTGCACGGGAGAGGGGGACTCCGTCTTCACTCATTTAGTAGCGCTCAAGTAAGATTTAAGTTTCTTTTACCTGGTGGAGTCTGTGCTGGAGTTGTGGCAGTGCTAGAAGCCAGTCTTTTCTTACTTTCTGGAAGATCCTGCTCAGTTGTTGCTCACTAAGCGTCTGGCGGAGTTATGGCGGACAAATCGAAACCTATCCAGCCGGAGCGCGCATTACGTCATTCCTTTCAAATTCTCCCCCAAAAAATGCTGGTGCCGGACCGGCACTGCAACTTTCAAGTGACAATTTAGCGCTGTTAGAGGTACTTCTAATGAATATGTCAGGGCACATTGTACACACCATTAAAAATGTGTAACATATTTATGGTGGAAAATAAATATTTTTAAGGTTGTAAAACTCCTTAATGCACCTTTAAAGGAGTCATATTATGAAAAATTAATATTAAAAAGGTGTCTTTACAGTCATATTGCCTCCCAGAGCCTCTGTATGATCCCCCAGAAGTGAAAAAATTCAGTCACCTCCCTCAATTGTGCACTCCACTTTTAAGGAAATATACACTCAAACACGCAATTCTGAAATCTTCCTCTTGTCGACATCAACAAGAGGAACGCCACTCCCCCCCGGAAGAGGATCCAGCCTTTGGCCGGCCCCCAGATAGGTCGCTCATTTCGGCTGTATTTTTTCATCCATCGCCAGTGTTTTCATAAAGTCAGCTCATCCACCGTCTTCAGGTGGGTCAGCTGACAGTTTTCGCTAACTTAGCCACAATTAGCTCGGATGGGAACGTTGCGGAGCTCCTCTCCCCAGCAGAGAGGCACTTTGGCTTGGCCTCGGCTGTCACGGCGCCTGGGTGCCTGACTTCCAGGGGCCGAGTTGGGGCCGATTGGGTAAACGGCCCGGAGCTGCTGGAAGCTCTGGAGGTCCCGAAGCCGGCGGAGACGCACTGCTCGCGCGCGGCTGCTGGGCCGCTCCTGGATGCCTCTCCTCGCCGGGAGGCTGCGAAGCTCCGGTGCCCAGTGGAGGCGCACTGCGCGCGGGGCAACGCACACCGGCAGCGCCATCCGGATGAAGAGGGCTGCTCCTCTGAGAGGCCGTCGTGCTCTCGATATCACACGAACAACACATGTTATATACAGAAAATAAAAAAACACACCTCATTTCGCTTCTGCAAGGTCGCTCTGCTCGTCCAGCCACATTGATCTGTAATTTATAGTACTTCCAGCAAGGATGAGTACATGGTTTATGTTTTGATCTCAAATGAGTGCTTTTCTATAACCAATAGTTACTTTTGTATGGTTCATTCTATATAAAAACAGTAATTTCCGCGTTTGCTACTGTCTGGGACCCTGTTCAGCTGATTCTCGTGCCTCCCGAGGCGGCGTAATAACAACATACAGAAAAACTTTACATCCGTGAGGTCGTGCATTGTGTTTTATTTTGAAACTTCCGGTGTATTTTCCTGTAAGGTGCTCTCTCAACGACAGTAAATTTAGGAGGTGGGCGTGGCCAGATGCGTTCAAGTTCATCATGGAAAGTAGGCTGTCAAAAACAGGCTGTTCTGAAGAAGACTCCTCAGAGCCACTTTTAAGACCGCTCAAACTCCGAACATAGGACGAATTTGGGGCAAACAAACTTATATACTATGTTTTTGGGCATCCGTGACCTATATGACATGACTGAAAAATAGCATAATAGGTCCACTTTAATCTTGTATACAAGCATCTTGAGGGCAGCAAAAATGATGTCAGATTGCTTTTTTTTTTTATTTTTCATCAGCTTTCAACACGATCCAGCCTCATATCCTAGTAGAGAAACTCATAGACCTGTTTGATCTGGATGCGTGTCTTGTGGGCTAGATTCTTGACTTCCTCAAATAGATCACAACAAGTAAGAGTGAATAGAACATTGTCCAGCCTTCCAGCATCCTCAACCGGTTCACCTCAAGGCTGTGTTCTGTCTGCACTTCTTTACATTTTGTATACTAATGACTGTTGTAGTACTCACACAAACAGATTCATTTTAAAGTACGCAGACGACTCTGTTATAGTCAGCCTGCTCCATGATGAGGTTAGTCACGGCCAGGTACTTGATGATTTTGTATCCTGGTGCGATGAATTCTTTTTACAGATCAACGTTCCTAAAACAAAGGAAGTCTGTATTGACTTCAGACGTGCGACTCGGGTTCCTCATCACAGTGTCGTTCACAGTCAGGGAGTTGAACTGGTGAGCAGTTACAAATATCTGGGCACTATAATAGATAACTCGCTCAAATTTGATGAGAACTGTGACATGCTCTGTAAAAAGGGTCAGCAGCGCCTATTTTGTCTGAGGAAGCTCGCCAAATTCCAGGTAGACAGAAGGCTGATAAAAATGTTTTACTGTGCCTTTATCGAGTCTGTTATTTCCTTTTGTATCCTGTGTTGGTACGGTCACCTTGCTGTCAAGGACAAAAACTCCTTAGGGAAAATTGTGTACATTGCCTCCAAAGCAGCTGGGGTGAAGTTCAGTAGCCTGGAGGAAATTTATAAAATTCAACTGCTTAAGAAAGCCAATAACATTCGCAGAAACGAAACCCACCTTCTGCATCAGGAGTATAAGCTCCTTCCCTCTGGCCTCCGCTTCACTGTCCCTCTAGCTACTAAAATCAGATATAAATTTTCCTTTGTGCCTCTCTCCATCCACGCTTTAAACGCCGAGGAGAAGAGGAAGTAATAGCACATTTACTGATTTCTGTGCTTTTACTATGCAACTACTGTATATTTGCTGACAGTAGTCTGTCATTTTTTACTTACCGGTCTGGAATGCTTCACACAGCTTGGTTTGATGGGCCCACCTTGCTGATCTGTTTCTTATTTGTACTGGAGCTAACTATGCACCGAGGTCTGTAATGCTTTTTATGTTGTCTTATATATTCATGTTATGTATGAATGTGAAGGTACTGCAAACTGAATCGCCTTGCAAGGGACAAATGAATAAACTGAAATCTGAAATCACATGTGACCCGACAGAAGGTCCTTCCACAGACCTCCTTCCAAAAGTCTTCCTCACATTTGGCCAAAATTAATTGATCGGTGAGCAGTTTTCCCCAAAAGAGATATGTTTTTCTGCTGTGTCTCAATTTAGGATCATGAGACTCTTATGACCATGTTTGGACATAGACTGCAGTTAATCAGCTGAGAGCAGCTGTCAATCAAACTGACCAGTCAGTGACTGAAGAGAGGAGTGTTTCTCTCTCTTCTTTTCATTCAGCTTTTCCGCTACGCCTCTGACACCTCAAAAATGTACGACTACCCACGTCTCAGTCGCAGTTCAACAGGTCACGGGGTCCTGATGGAGGAGGCTGTTTACAGCTTTATTTGTAATTGCATTTCCCATTATAACTAAGTCTGCCTTGAAACACGCCGGTCACAAGAATATTAAAAAAAAAAGAAGTGATCTTTATATCAGACAGTGATGAGCTTTTCACTTTCTGTTTCTCTATGATAATTTGGCTTTACCGTAAAGTCTCCTCCTTCTCACTGACTGGTATAAAGATCAGCCCCTTTCTTCCCCAATCATTCTCTGTCCTCCGGGTCTCGATACAATCAATCAGGACAGTGTTTCTGCTCCAGCTTCTGGTCTGTGGAGGAAATCCAGGTGAGTAATATTCAGTCTCATTTTGAATTTTATCAGACAGATTTCTCAAAGAAACAGAAGAAACCATGTCGATGAGGTTGAACTGTAAGGTCAACGTGTTTAAGCTTTATACTTCTCACATGCACAAACTGATGTGAAGCGTAATGTAATGGCAGAGCGATGTCTGTCCCCTTTTATTGGGAAAGTGTGTGTATGTGTGTGTGTGTGTGGGGAGGGGGGGGGGGGGGGGGGGGGGATTGGTGTCTTTAAAAATCTGGGGGGGGACCTGGCCCCTCCATTCCGTCTCCAGTGCCATCACACCATGCATGGTATACACACACACACACACACACACACACACACACACACACACACACACACACACACACGTATACATGCACACACCAATTCACCGACTCTCAATGCCTTGACAATTTGAACATGGTAAAATTAACCATTCAACTGTTCAACTTTTTTCTCTTTGATAGCAAGACGAGTCTGTACCTTGAAATCTTTGTTTATCAAGAAAATGATGGTTATTCCTGTTTTTCTCAGTTCCTAGGAGACCATGGAAGGACAACCGGCCATGGAAGGACAACCGGGCGTCTTTACAAGTGAACAACAAATGGACATTAAAACAGCTATGGAGAAAAGTCTTGCTGAAGGAGTTGCAAAGATCAATGAGTATTTGGAGAAGCAGAAGAACACTCCACTGAACATCGCCATCACTGGAGAATCTGGCTCTGGAAAATCCACCTTCATTAATGCTTTCAGAGACGTAAACGACAGCGATGAAGACGCTGCTCCAACTGGAGTTGTTGAAACCACCACAGAGGTCAAAGCGTATCCTCATCCGAACCTCCCCAATGTCACATTATGGGATCTCCCTGGTGTTGGAACCCCCAACTTCCCAGCTGATGAATACTTGGAGAAGGTTGGATTTGAGAGGTTTGACTTCTTCATCATCATCTCAGCTGCTCGATTCAAAGAAAATGACGTGAAACTCGCTCTGGAGATCAAGAGGATGGGGAAAAAGTTCTACTTTCTTCGTTCCAAGGTCGACTTTGATTTAGCCAATGAGAGAAGAAAAAAAAAATTTGACAGACAGAAGACTCTCAAAGCCATCAAAGAAAACTGCATTAAAGGTAAATACACTTTTTAAACTATGGGTGTAGTGTATTGTGTTCAATAGGTCATGGAGCGATGAGGTTACAGTTAACCCTTTATTCCGAAGTTGGTATAGATGGGGCATATTGTAGGGATGTGTTTGTGTTTGTATGTGGTCTTTAACGGAAACAAATTACAAATAATATGAATAACACTGTACAATTATACAGAAAGGCATAACATAATAGTAAATATTGAAAATATGACTAGAAGTAAGAAAACTTAGTCATGTACAGAAGATACAGCATTATTAAAAGAGCTGCAAAGAGTTAATTGACGTAAACATGATTTCAGATGGATTTGATGGTCTCTTTCTCATGTGAACTTAATCAACTACAAAAAAGTACTAAACAGTATTCAAACCTGAAAAATGACTTGACAAATACAATAATGAGTCAACATAACAGTCTTTCAGAGTTTTTGCTGTTCAAGTCTTTCTAACAAAATGATTTTCTGGTTGTTGTTGTTGTTTTTTGTTTTTTTTTTGACACAGTTCTTCGTGATCAAGGCATTGAGGATCCGCAGGTCTTCCTGGTCTCCAGCGTTAAGCTCCACCTGTTTGATTTCCTTTTGTTACAGCAGACATTAGAGAGAGAGCTTCCTGCACACAAGAGAAACGCTTTTGTGAGTGCTCTGCCCAACATCAGTGAGGAGATCATCAAGAAGAAGAAGGATGCTTACCAAGCAAAAATCAAGTATCATGCTTTGTTGTGTTCAGGTGTAGCTGCTGTACCGATCCCTGGAGTTTCTACCGTTGTTGATATTGCATTGGTGGTGACAGTTGTCAAGGAATATGTGAACGGGTTCAGGCTTGATGAGAAGTCACTGAAGAGTCTTGCTGACTCCTCAGGTGTGCCATACTCTGAGCTTCTTTCTGTCATGACTTCACAACTGGGAGGAACTAAGATCACCCCCGAACTCATCCTGAACCTGTTGAGCCAACTTGCAATGGGATCAGCAGTCATGGTCGCAGAGGAAATCTCCAAATTATTCCTTTTTGTTGGGATTCCAGTATCAATGTGCCTTACTGGTGTTTCCACTTACAGAAGTCTGAATTTTTTTCTCAACCTAGTCGCTGATGATGCTCAGAGAGTGTTTGAAAAGGCTGTTGAAAAAAACAGTGAGGTGTGATTCTGTGACACATCTCAAAGTGATGTGCACTCAAGTTCCTCTGCGCAGATTAAACAGGAGTTAAATACAAGTGTAACCACGAGTGTGTGATCTGATTTGTATGAACTGTATGCAATAAGGGCTACTCATTTGTTGTAAAATGGATTTATGGATCATTGTAATTTTAAATTTCAACACTTGTTACTATTAATGTTGATGCACATGTTGACATTTATTCAAACATCTGAACCAGCATAATCAAAGGATGTTTTCAGATTATGGTGAGATATAATCTGGTTTGATTTTACTGTAGATAAGAAAAACATCAATGACAATCTGTAATTATAGTTTTGTTACTTTTTAATATTTTCTGAGGTTGATTTTTATTACTCATTTAATGGTTAAATGACCTCTAGTGATCCTATTGAGACTGTAAATAAAAATATTTCTATGAGTGTTTTTTCATTGTGTGTATCATGTGAAATTTGCCAGCAGTCATGTAATGAATTTATTTCTATTTTGTTGTAGTTTATGGTATCAGATTGGTTTCAAGAGATGTCTTTGTTTTCTTTGTTGTGGGCACATTGAGGGTCTACAACAGTATCATTCAGATTTTGATGATTTCTCTCAGCTGTCAGTGACTACACTGACTTTCAGAAAAGTAATCAAACTTGAGTAATAATCACAATACACATTTTTGTTTCACAATTTTTGTTCATGCTTCTTTATTACATTATGAAATCATTTATAACCAGAACATACATTTTATTCTGTGAAAATAAAGTGAGTAAGTAAAGTCAGTAGTCGGGGCTCCTTGGCAGTGGGGCGGGGTCGCCGGTGGGGCCTGGATCGGTGGATGGGCTGGGCACCTCGGGCATGCTGCTGCAGGCAGTGTCAGGGTCACGCATTACAAAGTAACATATCGTTACTGTAATGCATTACTTTGTAAATTTGTTGTACTTGATGTCTGTAAAGTGTTACTTTGTAACATGTTACATCTACAATATTGCTTTTTTAAGTAAAGAAATAAAGTAACACATTAAGCTTAAAATATCTGGAACAAAATGATCAAACTACAGAAGCACACTTCTCTGCATTTCTCGAACCGTGTTCATTTCAGTGTAAAGTTCTGATCCTGCACCGCAAGCTTACAGCCCAGCGGAACGATAACCACGATTACCGTTTCATCTCGCTCTGACCTTCATTGACCGCCTGATAGTTAGCTCATGAAGAAGACCACCTGATCACCTAAACACCAAAAGTTCTCCAACTGAAGTCGTATGTGCCCATGATTGCGTCTCTAAATCAGCACTATTACATTGTGAGCAGAGAGAGATTTTGTTCATGAGTGTGATACAGTCGTCATGCAAGGGGTTTCCCTTGTGTTTCCAAAAGACTATATTATGAGACTTTCTTCCAATAGTTTTGCAATATACAATAAACACTATGTAGATGAGGTAAGTGATGATACGACTACATGTGCTGGGGTGTGCTGAGGTAAGACTGAGTGTGTGTGTGTGTGTGTGTGTGTGTGTGTGTGTGTGTGTGTGTGTGTGTGTGTGTTTTGGGGTGCTGATGGGATCTTGCTGTTTTGACATGTCAGCATTATTTTCATTTTTAAAATGTTCACTTAGAATAATGGCGGCATAATCTTCCTCAAACACTCTGATTCATTATTCCTTTTAGAAAATCTTACTTCTGTTTTTTTTGGTTTTCAGATTTCTACTTTTTTTTTTTTTAATTTGCAGCTTCAATTTGTTTTGCTGACTTTATTAGTTTTCATATGATTCACAGGTTGGGATGTGACCTTTACCAAGTTCCCAATAATTCTTCCACTTTTTTTTAACCCAATGTTCTATTGCTGGTTCCTGCATCTGCCATCTGTCATCAGTTCACCTTCCAGTCCCACTTTCACTACCCCTATCGATTTCTTCATTTGTTTTCCTTGCTCATAGCCACTGTGCCAATCAGCAATCAGTGTTAGATCATGTTCACTGATTTTATCCATGGTAAAATTATCTGGCTCTCTCATGTGACTCTTATTCCTTCAGCTTTCTACCTTAAAATGGAGGTTAGTCTTCTCTAGAATGCTCTGCAGCTTCTCCGTCCAGAGTGGTGAGAGTGGAAATATTTGAAATCAATTCTTGTCATGAAATTTGCTACTAGACAGCTTGGCTGTCCTCTCTTGTTAGTGTCTAGTCTTCTCTCCATCAACACTCTGATTTCCAGTGTCTACCTGATACAGATCAAGGTGGAACAGTTTGATGTAGTCAGGATCAAGTAGTTAATCAGTTTAACCAGTTTCTCTTTGATTTACATTAATAATTGTTCCATCTTTGCAGTCTGCACCATTTTATGGTTCAACACCCCACGTGATTTCCTGCCAAACAGAAGTTCAAAGTGTTCAAAGTTCAAAGTTCAAGTTCAAATCCCATTGAGGCCTGGGGAACCTTCCACACTGAAAGCAAGTGAAGCCATTTATCCCAATTGTGTTCATCCTCATGAATGAACTAACGAATCATGGACTTTAAAGTTTTATTCAGTCGCTCCACCAGACCGTCGATCTGATAGAAAATGGTCCAAATACACTTAATAGACAGGTATCTTCCTGCCATTTGAGAAGATCATAAATTTGATTTAAAAACATTTAAAACATGTTTCAAATCTATAAGCTGACGTTCTACAAGGTTAGAGGCCGTCTGCATGGAGCCCAGGGCCTCAACAAATGTGGAGAGGCAACAGTAAATGACTATCATCAGCATAAAAATGGAATTTTTCATTAGGGACATTTCTGCCAAGTGTGTTTATGTAAAACACTGAACACGACTGGGCCCGAAACAGAGCCCTGGAGCACACCAGAAAATACATTTAACAATGTAGAAATACTACCATCAACATGTCCACATTACGTTCTTTCTGACAAATATTAGCAAACCAGCCAACAGCTTGATTTGACAGTAATGTTGTTTTTGGCAGCCTGTTTTGATTTCAGTCTAGTCTTTGTGTCAAATTGTCATTTTAGTTTTTATTAGTTTTAGTCACGTTTATATCCTTTTTTGTCTCGTCAAGTTTTAGTCGGTTAAAAGTCGGAGCATTTTAGTATTATTTTAGTCAGAATAACCAGGGCTATTTTCATCTGGTTTTAATCAACGAAAACTGATGAAATTTTAATCTTTTAGTCAGTTAAAATTGTCTTTTCCTCGCTTTTAGTAATGTAATTCTATTCAACCCAATCAATATAATTTCCTAGGGTTAGAGTTAGTATAATTTCCTTGTATAGTAGACAAACCAGATTTTTCATTTATTGAAACCCATTTCACAAATCAAACATGGTTATTTTACTATTATGTCATTGTTACCTTCAAAACTCAAGAAACACTCATTTTAGACAAGCAGGATTATCTGGTCAACATTATCTCTGTTCTCTGGTTAACATTATTATTAGGTACACACAAAATAAAATAACATAAAGGAATAAAGAAGCATCACGACTGACAAGAAACAAAAGAATATATTCAAGTTCAACATACAGAGAAACCAAGTGCATACATGCAATTCACAACATTGTGTGTGTGTGTGTGTGTGTGTGTGTGTGTGTGTGTGTGTGTGTGTGTGTGTGTTCTTGTATTTCTATCCTTGTCGGGGCCAAATGTCCCCACAAGGATAGCAAAACGTGGAACGACGTGCCTTGTGGGGACCTTTTTCCGGTCCTAAGTAGGAGAAACAGTGTTTTCTTGACCATGTTGTTGTTACTGAAAAAAGTAAAAGTGCAAAAACATTTCTTTAGGGTTAGGCTTTGTTGTGGTGTGGGTTAGGGTCAGGGTAAGGGTCAGGGTTAGGGGCTAGACATGAATGGGAGTCAATGGATGGTCCCCACAAGGATAGAAATACAATACTGTGTGTGTGTGTGTGTGTGTGTGTGTGTGTGTGTGTCTGTGTGTCTTGCTTGTATACTGAAATTTTAAAGTGCAACACAACAGATGACACAGATGGCATACAACAGCAGCAACTGTGTCAACTGTGACCTCCTCCTGGATGTCTTATTTAAAAACTGATCGTCACACATGCCAAAAAAAATAGAGAATCTCAATTATTGTCAAAATACAGTGCAAAATTATATACATATACTATGTTACATCCATAAGACCCACATTTGTCAAGCTATTGTGGTGAGGAGTGACTCTGGTCCTACCCGGCACTGTGAGACAGTCAGCGCCATCGTCTTGTGACCACAGAGAAACTGCGATAAAATTCTGATAGTGACAGTGTTTTCTGGATAAAGTTGCAAACTGATCAAGTTATTGACTGCATTCACATTTCAGAATGACCTTTTAGTAATTGAGTAAAGATCATTTTTGACAGGGCTGACCCTGACTGCACACCACTGCTCACCAATAAATCTACTGTGAGCATATTGAAGACCTTAAGGCCGGTACACACTGTGGGATAATTAGGCTGAATTTTGCCCCCGATCTTCTTCTTCTTCTCCAGCATGATCATGCAAATTTGACAGTGATCATGTAAATATGACCTCTCACCCCTGAGCAGACCAGAAGCAAGCCAGATAGGCCCTCAGGGTACAAACAACCAGCGGCCATCTCAGAGTCCAGATTCCATCCACTCCCCCAGGGAGATTACTTTTGCAACAACACATCATCAGCAGGGTAAAACTAACCTGTCTCTCAACGGTCTAAACCCAGCTCACGTTCCCTATTAGTGGGTGAACAATCCGACGCTTGGTGAATTCTGCTTCACAATGATAGGAAGAGCCCACATCGAAGGATCAAAAAGCGACGTCGCAATGAACGCTTGGTCGCCACAAGCCGGTTATAAGAAGGCCCCGGCCGGGACCCCCGGCAGCCCCAGGGGACCAAGACCAGCAGACGCCGACCCCGCTGAAGAATTTTCTGTCTGGCTTCTTCTTGTGCTCTCTGCAGTGCTGCATGAGGTGTGTGTGTGTGTGTGTGTGTGTGTGTGTGTGTGTGTGTGTGTGTGTGTGTGTGTGTGTGTGTGTGTGTGTGTGTGTGTGTGTTTTAAGAGTAGAGTCTTGCTGTTTTGTCTTGTCAGCATTCTTTTCATTTTGAAAATGTTCAAATGGAACAATGCTGACAGAATCTGCCTGAAACAGTCAGATTCATGTTAGGAAATCTTACTTCTGTTTTTGGATTTTCAGACTTCTACTTTTCTTGTAATTTGCAGTTTCAATTTATTTTGCTGGGCTGCACAATCCCTCCTCTTTTGACTATATCAGTTTTTCATATGAGTTCCAGGTTGGGACGTGACCCTTCCCATGTTGCCAATAATCCTTCTGTTTTTGTTTAACCAAATTTTCTGCTGCCGGTCCCTGCGTCTGCAATTTCAGTCGCCAGTTCACCATTCAATCCCACTGTCACTACCCCTTTGGATACCATTATTTATTTTCCTTGTCCATAGCCGCTGTGTCAATCGAAAATAAGTGTCAGATTGTGTTCTGTGATTTTATCTATGGTCAAATCGACGTGTATCTGGCTATTTCATGTGGTTTATACTGTTTTATTCCTCTTGGTGTGGTTTACTTAATTCATTTTAATGATAACAGCAAATGGGTTCAACAATACAAAACCATTTTCATTAGTTTGGATGAATGGAAGCAGAAGGAAGAATATACTTATCTTGTCTGCCCCTTTTTCTCGCATAGTCATATTGTAGCGACCGTGGGGGCCGCTGGGGGTCGCTGCCCGTATTGACTGTGCCTTCCGCCGCTAGGCAGTATGGGTAGCGGGACTGTTTGGGCCATTTCGGGCCGTTCTGTGTGCTTTGTCGGGTGTATTTGCATTCCGTTTTGTTGTGTTCATGTGTGGATTTATTGTTGTGTGCTGTTGCCACGTTTTCTGTTCCTTTTGTGTTCAAAAGCTGTGCAGCTGGGTTTGGTTGTTTCAACACTAAAGCTCCAGTTTGTTGAACCTAGCATGCATCCTGTTTCTTCGCTGCTGCCACTGCTCATCACACGCCACAATATTTACTAATACAATCATTTGTTTTTAATGAACAACACAACAAAACATATAAACAATAAATTTCATTAAATATAACCAACTTGTAGCTAGATATTTACAAAATCTGAGCAACCTGCAGCCCCTCTATCTCTTAAAAGTTTTATTTCATATCGTGAGACTCATTCTTTTGATTCATTATTTAGATTTTTCCTTAACTGGACCCCTTCTATTAAAATGCAACATTCCCTAACTTTGGTTCTAAATTTAGGTTTGGTTAAAGGTGCATTTAGGAGTTTGCACGTTTTATGTGAAACAGCGCCCCCTGCAGGCCTTGGGCGTAATGCAGCTTAGTGAAACACTCATGCCTGTGGCTTGCGTGCACGGAAGAGGGGAAATCCTTCCTCGCTTTTTTAATAGCGCTCAAGTAAAATTTAAGTTTCTTTTACCTGGTGGAGTCTGTGCTGGAGCTGTGGCAGTGCTAGAAGCCAGTCTTTTCTTACTTTCTGGAAGATCCTGCTCAGTTGTTGCTCACTAAGCATCTGGCGGAGTAATGGCGGACAAAACGAAACTTAACTTAATCAGGCCAGCCTGACCACGTCATTCCTTTCAAATTCTCCCCCAAAAAATTCTGGTGCCGGACCGGCACTGCAACTTTCAAGTGACAATTTAGCGCTGTTAGAGGTACTTCTAATGAATATGTCAGGGCACATTGTACACATCATTAAAAATGTGTAACATATTTATGGTGGAAAATAAGTATTTTTAAAGTTGAAAAACTCCTTAATGCACCTTTAAGATCTCTGTTCCTTTTAAGTTGTAGTTGCTCTGACTTTCTGTGAATCTGCTCTAAATATTGATGGGTAAAGTTTTTTAAGTGCTTCTTACATAATTTGTAGAATACTATATTCCACTATGTCATACAATTTCAACAATTTTAACTGAATAAAGAACAGCTTTGTTGGAACTCTGTTTTTTTTCCCAAGTAATTATTCTAATGGCTCTTTTTGTAGAACAAATAGAGACTGGATGTTGATCTTATCGGCTTTCCCTCAAACTGATTAACTGACTGTTTTTTTTTCTGAGGCAAGTTCATTTATATTGCAGTGAAAATTCTAATTGGTAGGTCATCACTTACCGGTATGTGGTTCATCAAGATTCCACTCTGTTCTTTGTGTCTATTGCATTTGTGAAGATATTGTCAACAACAGAAGCACTGTGATGTGATTCTTGTTGGTCTGTAGCTGGGGGGCTGCAAGCCTGGGGCGGGTGGCCACCCGTGGGTGCCTGTTCTCCCGCGTGTGGTCATGGGTTAGGTTTATTGCAAGTCCATGGGCATGAAGTCCAGACACAGGAGACTGCAGGGCAATCAGGAGAACACAAGGAAGGGCACTGAGGGGCATGAAGATGGATGGATGGTGGCAAAAGTATCTATATTATGTAATAGATAGTGTGCCTGTGTTACTAATTATTTTAGGAGTAATAAGACTACATACAGAAACAAATGTGAAACAAAAATGTGAATTATTATCATTTCTTCACTTTAATTATTGGAAAAAAAGCCTTTTTGAAAGCTACGGTATTCATGACCAACTGAGAGAAATCATCAAAATCTGAGCGATTACTTTTGCAGAGCCTCAGTGTGTCCACGTGAAAGCAACAAACAATAATAATCCATCTGAAAACCCAAGAAAACAAATCTGAGTCTGTTGAAACCAAATTAAGAACAGCAAAAGAAAAATCTAAATTGGTTATATGACTGCTCACAAATTCCAGCTGGATAAAGACAAAGAAAAAGCAATAGTTGAAATCTGAATTTTATCTGGTTGTACGTATATTTTTTCCTGTTCTTTATAGTTAGCTTGTCTGTCCTAAAGTATTCAATTTTTATTAGTCTTTTTGTCCTAGTTTAAATACAGGAACCTGTTACCACACACACCAGTCTGATATTGACTGAAGTGGCAGCCAGCCTCCCAGGGAGTGTCATAATCCAGAGGAGGTCAGAATCTCAAATCCAAGGGGGTCAGTCAGCAAACCACAGTGAGGGAAGGTCAAGGAATGAGGGGCCTAAAAGGTCGCGAAAGTCCACCACTACCAGGAAGTCAATTAGGTCTCTGGATGTGGATGAGGCCTTGTCTCCTCCTTCTCTCTGTTTTCTCTCAATGTCCTCTGTTAGAACAGTCTCAGACTCAGTGTGTTATAGCCAGTTGATTGATCCTATTGTTGTTTCTCTTTCATCACCAGATGTCCCAGACAGAACTGTAGTCAAAGTGTCCCAGTGCAACAGACCGGGTGTCCTCAGGACAATAATATCTCTTTGAATACAGGAACCTCCCCCCAGTATGTGAAAAACAACAAAATGTGTCTTCACTATTCTTTGTTCCTCAGTTCATCAATCAGTATTTCATATTTCAGTGAAATATATTTATCTATTATTATATATAAAGAGTCTCTTTGTTACAAATAATTTCTAGTGTAGTATGACCCCATACACAAAACAATGTGGATCATAAAAGTGTATTACTATTGCTTGAATTTATTAGTAGAGTAAAAAGCCTTTTGAAAGCTAAAGTATTCATTAACAACTGAGAGAAGTCAACAAAATCTGAATTATTACTGTTGTAGATTCTCAATGTGCACACATTAAAGAAATAAACCAAAATAATCCATCTGAAGACCAAAGAAAACAAGTCTTGGAACCAGACTAAAAACAAAAGAAAAATCTATGTGTTTCATGACTGCTTACAACTTCCAAGTGGATACAGAAAACAAAGAAAAAGCAATAATTGAAATCTGAATTTTATCTGGTTGTACATTCTCAATATGACCACTAGAGGTCAGTAAAGACTAATAATACAGTAACAACCTAAGGAAAGACTCACACAAAACTGACACTTCACAACTTTCTTCACCAAGACCAGATCAGCAGCAACAGAAAGTCCAGGGACCGGTACAGCTGCTCCAAGAAAAGATACAGCAGCGTACTATCTGATCTGTGCTAGATAAGCATCCTTCTTCTTCTTGATGATCTTGCATTGACTATTTATGTTTTTTTCAGTTTGGAAGGAGCTACGTGCTTAAATCATGGTGTAAAATTTGTAATACAGGCTGCTTTTACAGTCCTGTAGTGCAAGGACCCTGCTGTATCTGTAGTGTTTCTTTTTTTTTTTATTTTACTGACACCAAAATAGACCCAAATTTAACCCCTAACCATGCTCCAAAACTCACCAAATGTAGCATGCATATCAAAACTGGAAAAAAAATGTATGAAAAATTAACCCCATCACTGCCAGAATGTGCTCTCCAGTGCCACTGAGATGCACTAAAATGGCTGCCACGTCCTGCTGGAATATCGTAGACTGAGGGTTCAAACCAAGGCTCAACCTTTCGTCTCATCAAGACCTAAAAATCACACACTGACTGACACCCCTGAATTAAATGCAACAGGATTATCTGCAATTTGTCTTTCGAAATAAGATTTTCGCATCAATTTGGTCCTCATGATAAAAACATGTCCTTAAAAGTTGAGAGCACCACTAAATGACAGAGGAGAACATGCTGGGGGAAAAAAAACCATATAGCACAGTTTTTTTCATTGGATTTTGTGTCCCAAAATACTCTCGTGTTCCGGCCCTCATCATTTATAATGAAAAAAAAGTCACACAATGGAAAAAAACGCCTTTTCCAACCACCTCGAACAAGTGGCGAATGTGGCTAAACTTTGACTCCTGTTAACAAATCGAGCACATGTGACCCGACACAAGGTCCTTCCACAGACCTCCTTCCAAAGGTTTTTCTCACATTTGGCCAAAATCAATTGATCGGCAAGCAGTTTTCCCCTAAAGACAAATGTTTTTCTGCTGTGTCTCAATTCAGGACCATGAGACTCTTTTGACCATATTGGGACTTAGGCTGCAGTCAATCAGCTGAGAGCAGCTTGTCAATCAAACTTTTGACCAATCAGTGACTGAAGAGAGGAGTTTCTCTCTCTCTTCTCTTTATTCAGCATTTCCACTACTCCTCTGATACCTCAAAAATATAGGATAAGCCAGGTCTCAATCGCAGTTCAACAGGTCATGGGGTCCCGATCGAGGCTTCTTATAGTGTTATTTACAGTATAATTGCACTTCCCATTATAACTAGGTCTGCCTTTGAA
Source organism: Salarias fasciatus (assembly GCF_902148845.1). NCBI lineage: Eukaryota > Metazoa > Chordata > Actinopteri > Blenniiformes > Blenniidae > Salarias > Salarias fasciatus. Next base: position 18,583,481 of record NC_043763.1, on the reverse strand, counting down.
CATGCTAGTCACCAGAATATTAAAAAAAGTGATCTATATTAAACAGACAGTGATGAGCTTTTCACTTTCTGTTTCTCTATGATAATTTGACTTTACCGTAAAGCCTCCTCCTTCTCACTGACTGGTATAAAGATCAGCTCCTTTCTTCCCCAATCATTCTCAAACAGACTGTCCTCCAGGTCTCCATCTAACTTTGGAAACAGTCAGTCAGGACAGTGTTTCTGCTCCAGCTTCCGGTCTGTGAAATCCAGGTGAGTAATATTCTGTCTCATTTTGAATTGTATCAAATAGATTTCTCAACAGAACAGAAGAAACCATGTCGATGAGGTTGAACTTTAAGGTCAATGTGTCAAGTTAAGCTTTATACTTCTCACATACACAAACTGATATGAAGTGTAATGTAATGGCTGTGAACCAGAAAATAAACATAAAATGCAAAAGAAAAACAATATAAAAACAACGATAGTCAAACAAATTATTATATACAATAATCATAGTGTCTTTACCTCTGTGTGTGTGTGTGTTTTGTATTAAAATGTTATAATATGATATAAATCATCCTGTTTACTGGATGCAGAATAAGTTGTTGTTTTCTCGGTGTGTGCAGCGCTCACTGAGAGCCTGGTCTTTGCAGTCTGGCTCTATGACATTAATCCTGTTTTACCAGCAATGTTTGTCCTCTTGTAATGGGAAAGTGGGGGAGGGTGGATTGGTGTCTTTAAAAATCTGGGGGGGGTACCTGGCCCTTCCATTTCGTCCCCAGTGCCATCGCACCATGCATGGTATACACACACACACACACACACACACACACACACACACACACACACACACACACACACACACACACACACACTAACTTTTGTCTCTTTGATAGAAAGACAAGTCTGTACCTTGAAATCTTTGTTTTACAGGAAAATGATGGTTATTTCTGTTTTTCTAAGTTCATAGGATGGCCATGGAAGAAGAAAGGGACTTTATTACAAGTGAACAACAAATGGACATTAAAACAGCAATGGAAAAAAGTCTTGCTGATGGAGTTGCAAAGATCAAAGAGTATTTAGAAGAGCAGAAGAACACTCCACTGAAGATCGCCATCACTGGAGAATCTGGCACTGGAAAATCCACCTTCATTAATGCTTTCAGAAAAGTAAATGACAGCGATGAAGGAGCCGCCCCGACTGGAGTTGTTGAAACAACCACAGAGGTCAAAGAGTATCCTCATCCGAACCTCCCCAATGTCACATTATGGGATCTCCCTGGTGTTGGAACCCCCAACTTCCCAGCTGATGAGTACTTGAAGAAGGTTAAATTTGAGAGGTTTGACTTCTTCATCATCATCTCAGCCTGTCGCTTTAAAGAAAACGATGTGAAACTCGCTCTGGAGATCAAGAGGATGAAGAAAAAATTCTACTTTCTTCGTTCCAAGGTCGACTTTGATTTAGCCAATGAGGAAAGAAAAAAAAAAATTGACAAACAGAAGACTCTCAACGCCATCAGAGAAAACTGCATTGAAGGTAAATACACTTTTAAAACTATGGTATTGTGTTCAGTATTTGCACAAACATTTTGTTTTTTTGTTTTCAATTCAGTCATTTAATGTTATCACACAGGAGTTTCGTCTGTTCATGAACCAGCTCAAAGAATGTAGTTTCACTTTGATGAGTGAGTCTGGAAGGTGTTTCTTACCTGAGACTCCAGAGTTTCTAGAAAATCTCCTGTAAGTGATGAACTGGTGACCTGTCCACTGTAAACTGGGATTAGAGCTGAACAGAACTGAGTTAAAAGAAGCAGCATAGACAATGGATGGTGGAACTTGAAGGGGAAAAGGACTTTACAAATACAGATATGAGCCAATATAACATAAAAAAAATTATTTTAAATGTTCAGTGTTTTAGTATTTTTGCTTTTTAAAGCTGTGTTCACTATTAACCTGAGGATGTTTCTTGTTGTTTTAAACTAACTCTTTTAATTTAACACAGAGAAGTTTTGTCCACTCATGAAAGAACTCAAAGAATGTAGTGGACTCACTCTTACTGTGAAGAGTGAGTCCAGGAGGTGTTTCTCACCTGAGACCTCAGTGTGATAGAGTGGGACACTGGGTGAAAGTTGCTCGATTCTTTTGACAGGGCTCATGGATTTCAGATGGATTTCTTGGTCTCTTAATCAACCTCAAAAAAAGTACTAAACAGTATTCAAACATGAAAAATGACCTGACAAATACAATTATGAGTCAACATAACAGAGAATAAATACATTTTAATTCAAATTCTTAAGTTAGTCTTTCAGTGTTTTTGCTGTTCTAGTCTTTCTTATAAAATGATTTTCTGTTTTTTTTTTTTTGACACAGTTCTTCGTCATCAAGGCATTAAGGATCCGCAGGTCTTCCTCGTCTCCTGCGTTGAGCTCCACCTGTTTGATTTCCTTTTGTTACAGGAGACATTAGAGAGAGAGCTTCCTGCACACAAGAGGAACGCTTTTGTGAGTGCTCTGCCCAACATCAGTGAGGAGATCATCAAGAAGAAGAAGGATACTTACCAAGCACAAATCAAGTATCATGCTTTGTTGTGTTCAGGTGTAGCAGCTGTACCGATCCCTGGAGTTTCCACTGCTATTGATATTGCCTGGGTGGTGACAGTTGTCAAGGAATATGTGAACGGGTTCAGGCTTGATGAGAAGTCACTGAAGAGTCTTGCTGACTCCTCAGATGTGCCATACTCTGAGCTTCTTTCTGTCATGACTTCACAACTGGGGGCAAAAACAATCACCCCTGAACTCATCCTGAACCTGTTGAGCCAATTTGCAATGGGATCAGCAGCAGTCATGGTCGCAGAGGAAATCTCCAAATTCTTCTTTTTTGTTGGGATTCCAGTATCAATGTGCCTCTCTGGTGTTTCCACTTACAGAAGTTTGAATTTTTTTCTCAACCTGGTTGCTGATGACGCTCAGAGAGTGTTTGCAAAGGCTGTGAAAAAAAACAGTGAGGTGTGATTCTGTGACACATCTCAAAGTGATGTGCACTCAAAATAATCTGAGCAGATTAAACAGGAGTTACATACAAGTGTATCACAAGAGTGTGATCTGATCTGTATGAACTGTATGCAATAAGGGCTACTCATTTATTGTGAAATTGATTTTTGAATCAGTGTAATGTTAAATTTCAACACTTGTTACTGTTAATGTTGATGCACATGTTGACATTTATTCAAACATCTGAACCAGCATAATCAACGGATGTTTTCAGATTTTGGTGAAATATAATCTGGTGGGATTATAGATGAAAACAACATAAATGACAATCTGCAATTATAATTGTGTTACTTTTTAATCTTTTCTGAGTTTGATTTTTATTACTCATTTAATGATTGAATGACCTCTAGTGATCATATTGATACGGTAAAACCAAATAAAATTAATATTTCTGAGTGCTTTTTCATTGTGTGTATCATGTGAAATTTGCCAGCAGTCATGTAATGAATTTATTTCTGTTTTGTTGTAGTTTATGGTATCAGATTGGTTTCAAGAGATGTCTTTGTTTTCTTTGTTGTGGGCACATTGAGGGTCCACAACAGTATAAATCAGATTTTCATGATTTCTCTCAGCTGTCAGTGACTACTTTGACTTTCAGAAAAGTAGTCAAACTTGAGTAATAATTACAGTACAAATTTTGTTGAATATTTTTTGTTCATTCTTCTTTATTACATTATGAAATCATTTGTAACCAGGGCATACATTTTATGAGAAAATAAAGTGAGTAAGTAAAGTAAGTAGTCGGGGCTACTTGGCAGTGGGGCGGGGTCGCCGGTGGGGTCTGGATCAGTGGATGCCAGCTCAGGAGTGGGTGACAGTTATGCTCTGGGGTGGGTGGGGTCAGGGATGCTAGGTTCTGGTGCCTGGGAGTGGCCCCCTCCCATGAGACTGAGAGGTCAGCCTTGTTGGGGGGCTGGGCACCTCGGGCATGCTGCTGCTGGCATCGTTGGGGTAACACATTCTAAAGTAATATCATCATCATCATCAAACTTTATCGCAGACACAAGGTCCAGGTTAAGAACAGACACACACACAAAAGGAGTATAAAGTAGACACCTGTACCAGTGACGCCACAGTTCAGACTGATGGCATGTGGTACTAATACTAACACTGGTCAAACTCAAAATGATAGAATTTTCAGTCTTTACAGCCGACATATAAATTTGTGCATTAGGTTACGCAGTACCACATGAAATGTTTGAATTCCAGCTGTAACAAATAAATGCCTGGCACTCTCCCAATGGGGCTTTTTCAACAGAATTCTCAAACGGTCATTGTACGCCACATTGAGTTTCCGAATGCTCGACTGTTTATAGTTACACCACAGGTGGGCTGTATATAACGGTGTACAATATGCTTTAAATAGTGCCTTTTTCACTTCATTTGTTCATGCCCCAAACCTGTGCATGAGCATATTAGCCTGTGCATACATGCGACACTGCTGCTGCACGTCTTCATCATCTGTAAGTTCATCAGTGATAAAATGTCCCAAATATTTGTACTTGCTGACCACAGTAAGAAAATTCCCACATAATCTGAAGTGTGAAAAACTCAGGGATTTATCACCTTGCGTTCTATAGATCATCATCACACTTTTTCCAGCATTATTGATATCATAGTCAAAGCCATACTTGGTGCACACATTAGGCAGTTCCTGGAGTCCAGCGCTGCTTGGACTCAGGACAACAAGATCATCGGCATACATCAAATGATTTACAAGAGTGGAACCAATCATACAACCAGTCCTGCATACATTTGACTGCTGCAACAATTCATCCATATACAGACTAAACAGCACAGAAGAGAGGATTCCACCCTGTCTCACTCCATTGGTTACACCAAATAAAGCTGAGACACAAGTGCCCCATCTCACCTGCATCACCTGGTGGGCCTACCACTAGACTAAGATCCTCAAAATATACTTAGGAACTCCTCGCTGACGCAGTTTCACAAACAACTTTAGGTGGTTAACATGGTCAAATGGTTTTGATGCATCAATAAAGCATATTAGCACTGATGAGTTTTGACTATGATATGTCCTGATGATCTGTTTGAGAGCATATACATAAGTCCATGCCATGCTTTGTCTTAAACCCAAACTGATTGTCTGCAGAGTAGATAATATGCTGTATTCTACCCAGCAGTACCTTTTATAGAACTTTAGATGCAGTACTAGCCAGGGCAATGGGTCTGTAATTGTCTGAACTTCCCAGTCTACCCATTTTGTCCTTTATGACATGGACCAAAGTAACAGATAAATGTGCATCAGACAGGTAACATGTCATTACTGTAATGCATTGTAACTTTGTTGTACTTGATGTCTGTAAAGTGTTACATTCTAAAATGTTACAGTTACAATATTGCTTTTTTGGGTAATGAAGTAAAGTAACACATTAAATTTAAAATATCTTTAACAAAATGACATTATCAAACTACAGAAACATGCTTTTCTGCAATTCTCGGACCGTGTTTGCTTCAGTGTAAAGTTCTGATCCTTCCAGCCTGCACTGCAAGCTTACAGCCCAGCGGAATGATAACCACGATTATCGTTTCATCTCGCTCAGACCTTCGTTGACCCCATGATATATAGCTCATGAAGAAGATCACCTGATCATCTAAACGCCAAAAGTTCTTCAACTGAAATCCTACATGCCTGTGATCGCGTCTCTAAATCAGCACTATTACATTGTGAGCAGAGAGACATTTTGTTCATGAGTTGTGATACGGTCGCCATGCAAGGATTTTCCCTTGTGTTTCCAAAAGACTGTATAATGAGACTTTCTTCCGATAGTTTTCTATCATACAATAACAATATGTAGACAGGGTAAGTGATGATACGACTACATGTGCTGGGGTGTGCTGTGGTAAGACTGAAGTGTGTGTGTGTGTGTGTGTGTGTGTGTGTGTGTGTGTGTGTGTGTGTGTGTGTGTGTGTGTGTGTGTTCTTGTATTTCTATCCTTGTCGGGGCCAAATGTCCCCACAAGGATAGCAAAACGTGGAACGACGTGCCTTGTGGGGACCTTTTTCCGGTCCTAAGTAGGAGAAACAGTGTTTTCTTGACCATGTTGTTGTTACTGAAAAAAGTAAAAGTGCAAAAACATTTCTTTAAGGTTAGGCTTTGTTGTGGTGTGGGTTAGGGTTAGGGTAAGGGTCAGGGTTAGGGGCTAGACATGAATGGGAGTCAATGGACGGTCCCCACAAGGATAGAAATACAAGACTGTGTGTGTGTGTGTGTGTGTGTGTGTGTGTGTGTGTGTGTGTGTGTGTGTGTGTGTGTGTGTGTGTGTGTGTGTGTGTTGGGGTGCTGGTGGGATCTTATTTGTTTTTTCGTTTGTTTAATTTCGTTTTGACATGTCAGCATTATTTTCATTTTTAAAATGTTCACATACAAAAAAGCCGGCAGAATCTTCCTCAAACGATTCATTTTAGGAAATCTTGCTTCTGTTTTGTTGGTTTTCAGATTTCTACTTTTCTTTTAATTTTCAGTTTCTTTTTTTTTTTTTTTTTTTTGCTGACTTTATTAGTTTTCATATTATTCACAGGTTGGGACGTGACCTTTCCCATGTTCCCAATAATCCTTCCACTTTTTTAAAGCAAATGTTCTATTGCTGATTTCTGCTTCTACTATGTCTCTCATCAGTTCACCTTCCAGTCCCACTTTCACGACCCCTATCAATTTCTTCTTTTATTTTCTTTGTTCAAAGCCACTGTGCCAATCAGTAATCAGTGTTAGATCATGTTCACTGTTGGCTGTGCCAAAACATGCCACAATCGATGCATTCACCGATGTTTTCCGATGTTGAGGCGCAGTTGTGTGCCTCAACCTTTTTCTCCGGCTATAATTGCAGAAGCGTTAGTGGAAGCTGCTCCATGGGTCGGGTCCGTCAAAGTAGCCTCGGTTCACATCAAGGTGAAGGACTGCCAGAAGCCGGTTTATGGTGCTAAAATGGTTCTGCGTGACTGCAGTGTTGACTTACCACTGATCCCAGTGCATAAGCTGGTTAATGTTTCAGTTTGTTTCCAGGATGAAGCTAAGGTGATTTGGGAATCAGCTGAGGATGCATGTTTTTCTGTGTTCAATGTCACATTGAAGGAGAAGGCGTTGCCGGAGGAGTTGTATTTGATCTGTGATGACCAAGCTTACAAGTGTGTGCCGGAGGATGTGGGAGCCAGGTTGTGCTACTTAGTCTATCTGATTCCGCTCATCAGGAAGGTAGATGCTGCTGAGATTGCTGGTCTGTATGCTCCGTTGCACAGAGAAAAGAGAACGATTTCGACTGCTGATGAGGTTTTCAGCGTCCTGTTGCCATGGTACGGTGTTTATGTGACTGAGGAGGAGACCAAGTCCTTATCCAATGTCGTGGAGAGACACATGAATCTGTCTACCAAAGCGGAGGCTGCGGTGAATGAGGAGTTGCAAGAGGTGAAAGGTGTAGCGTTGGGGAACAGGATGTCATTGGATTTGATTTTGGCTGCCCAAGGGGGTACCTGTAAGGTTATTGGTAGAGAATGCTGTACTTACATATCTGATGCTACTGCTCAGGTTTTGGATTTAGCTCATGACACCGAGCTTGGGGTTAAAGAACTTCACGTGAACCATGGGTTTGAACTACGCAACTCACGCCGTGAACCGCGGCCGCTACGCACACGGCGCTGCCCCGTGTCTCCTGTATGAACCGTCGGATAGGTTAACAGGGGCGCCGATCTGACAGTCGGTGCGCGGTGCTTCCCACTTCCGCGTCCTGTGTGAACCAGGCGTTTGTACCCTACTGTCGGCGGACCTGCCCAACTATGTGAAAGACCGCCCTATCTCTCAATGATAAAAAATCCTTGAAAAAATTCCTAGATCCAGACAGTGATCTGGCTCTTCACCAAGGGATACAGTCAGGTCGGCACCACTCCAAGTCGGCCCCGGCCAACTCGGCACCGCCCCGGGATACAGTCAACTCGGCAGCAAGCCAAGTCGGCCTCGCGGGCGGGGGGGCTCTCGAGTGGCCAAGTTGGACTTGACTGTAAGCTGCTTACCAACTCGGCCAAAAGCGTCTTTCTTTTTTTTTTAATCACGATGGTGGATAATGTACCTGGAGCTTCATGTTTGACGTCCGAGTAGCTTAGCTACGAGCGCGCAGCGCTTAGCGGCTGTCTGGTCATGTGACCGGTCCCAAGGCATTCTGGGAATCGTAGTGCAGCGATGCCGGCTGCGCAGCGACGATTTGCAGTTTTTTTCGTGCCGGCAGCGCCGCTTCTCCTCACGTAGCAGGCGGGGGACTGGAGGACAAACTGTGTGGTTATGGTGACTGACAGGTTAGAGGTGGAGAATGGACCTGCAGCTTCATGGTTGACGTCCTGTTTGAACCGAGTAGCTTAGCTACGAGCGCGCAGCGCGAGCGGCTGTCTGGTCATGTGACCAGATCATGTGACCGGCATGTGATCCGCCAACGCCGCATGATCAAACCAGTCGCCTGCATTATAATTTTATTGTAATGTTCTCCACCCCCGAAGTTTGGTCAGCCAGTACAATTAGATTTACACTTAGATCTCAAACATGTAGGGTCACCGACTTGGAGTGGTGCCGACCTGACTGTAAACCCTTCACCAAAATTTAATGGATTCTAAGTTAGCCCAAGACCCACCTTTCCACAAAGTTTCATTGCAATCCGTCTATTACTTTTTCCGGGATCTTGCTAACAAACCAACCAACCAACAAACGGATGTGATTCCATGACCCCCTGGCGGAGGTAATCAATTCTTGTCATGAAATTAGCTACACGCAGCTTGGCTGTCCTCTCTTGTTAGTGCCTGTGTGGCATGGTGGGGAGTTGCACTCCCCTCCACTAGAGGCAGTATGGCTTCTAATTACCGTACTGGGTGTCTAGAAATACCCCTGCTCCGCCCTTCCTCTTCCTCTTCCTCCCTCATGGGGCTGACAGACATGTGGCTGCTGTCCTGACAGCGTGTCAGTGCAGGATAGTGTTGAGTCGTCCACAAAGGTACGCATGTCCTGTTTCTCTTTAATCCACTTAGCAGCACCAGCATTGTATTAACCCCAGCCCTGCGCTTCACAGCAGTGTATATTGACTGGGAGCTGGACTGCCCTGGAGTCTGTGGGTGCGGTGTGTTTTTCTGCAGCCACCGCTGCTGAATTGGGCTGTGTGCACTCTCCTTCATGCTGCCAGGTGTGTCAATCCCTCCTCAGTAGGGAACGGTGATTTATTGTTTAGATTAAAGCTAGGGTTGGCGATTTGAATTAGATACATTTTTTTAAATACTGGTTAAAATGATCTTTATGACCCGATGGGAAGCGATTCATGGCGTGTTCTTAAAGTAGTTTGGAAAATATCCGCTATCTACCGCAGGAGTAAAACGGGAAAAACAGCAACCAATCGTCTTGACGGGACACCTTTTTTAAAACCAATCAAATCCCTTCGCCGTTGGACCTGCCCCCTGCGCGTACATGTCAATGGCGTGCACTGACCCTGGTTCAGTGCGCGCGTAGAAGGACGGAGCGTCGTTGTAGAATGGCGGAGAAGAATGTTTAGGGGTTTACTCACCGGTGAGTGCGCCATAACTTGGCATAGTGCAAGTAAAGAAAAACGAAGAAACGAAGCGCTGAGGACAGGTTATGCCAGGAACGCACTGAACGCGGAAGCGCCGCGCGCACCGCGCGTGCTGAACATCTCCGCGTCCCAACGGAGCTCCTCCAATGGGGTGGGAGCTGGGCGGAGCCTTGGGAGATGCTACATTCGTGCTACATGCTAGTTTTCCAAGATCGCCAACCCTAGCTTTAATTTCAATATTTTCAGGTATAATTTCATGATTTGTTTTACAGTTGTGCAGTCACCAGCTGTAGCTGCTCCTGGGCTGACTGCTGTTTTGGCTCCCCTTCTCTGGATGTGCTAGGCACCTAATCCTCATGCCTTGGGCTCCTCAGGAACCCTGCTGCCCTAGCGTCCTGATGGGCGGCCCAGGCTCTTGTGTTGCCCACCTGTATCAAGCCTAGGCGCTTGGTTATCTGCCGTGTCCTGGCATTTTTACCAAATGCAGACGCGCTGTTTCTTTTGAATTTCTTAACTTTTCCGTTTCTCCTGTGGGATTGAGTTTATTCGTGATTACTTTTGTTTCATTGTTTTCAATTCCTTTTTGAGTATTTCGTCATTATTTCTGTTTGTCATTTTGTATTAATTGCTTTGTTCTCATTTTTTTCCTGGAGTATTGTTTAGGTATTGGACTTTTTGGTGGGGTATGAGGGCTGCCATTATTGCCTGAGTTTAATTGTTGTTTTTCTTTTCTTTTGACAGGTGCTGGGGACTCCGGAGTGGCAGCGGTTCCCTGGTGGTGGTCCCTTTTTCACTTTTTGTTTGCGGTGTCACGGGTGCTGTGTGTTTTGGATTCCTCTCCCTTTCTGTTACCGCTGTCGTGGTAAGCCCCAGCCCTGTCTAGTTCAGTTTTCTTTGGCAGGCCTCAACCCTGCGCACCTCCGCTACGCTTCCGCATCCAGTGCTTTCCTGGAGTGAAGCGAAGCGGGCGCACTGCGGAGAGCGAGCTGCGGCACGCACGGTGCCCCCTGCACGTGGTGTGCGGGCATAGGTTAACATGGGAGGCGATGAGAAACTCCGTGCGCAGTGCTTCTGCGTCCAGTGCGTAGTTTCCCCCTCCTTTCCCCAGTGACTCGCACCACTGCTGGGATGCGTATACACCCCCCCAGGGGGGCGCCACACACACTTTGAGAAACACTGACTTAAAGCAACACTAAGGAACTTTCAGTTTTCGTTGATTTTGGTGGCGCCAGTGGACAAAAACGGTAGTGTTTTGCCTGAAGGAATACTACAGTTCCCATGAGGACTAGCGCGTGGCGTCGTAAATTGCTGCTCCCGGTGGCGTGCTGTCGGACTGAACTCGCCTTCATTTGTTTCCAGTGGCTGTGTGAAGGATGGATAGTGACGAGGTAATGAATCTAATTGAATCTAATGGTGGCTAAACAATGTTATATCGTGATGTGACGAATGCCGTAAAGCAGTCTGCACATCTGGAGTTTTTTAGTGTGCAGGGTTCCTACCACCCTCCTCACAGTTTCTTAGTCCAAGTGAAAGCAATACTGACGCCCTCAGCCCATGACAGAGGGGTCATTCAACTAGTTGAAAGTCGATGTATCATCACAAATGATAAAATGTTTTATTAAGGTTGAAAAGTTCCTTAGTGTAAGTTTAAGGCAACTTTACAAAATTTACCTCAGTGCTGCCGCAATTGGCGCTGTGGGTAAATGCAGCCACCAGCCAAGGCGGCACGGGAGCGCGCACAAACATTTTACAGAATGTCCGTCTTCACAGCACTGCACCAGGGATGCTCCTGCTGTTTACTACGTCGCGGTTTACTGCAAGACCACAGTGCACATTATGTGATTTTTGTCAGCATCCATTTTCACTCCCAAATGCAGCTGAACTTCCCTCCATGAATATCCAGTATTTATTCGGGTCCCTGCCCGGCTTCGGTTATTTATTTTTTGTTACTCACGAGATAACGTTGATAAAGTCCTTTTTTTCTTCGTGGTGTTTTTTTTTGGGCGAGCGGGGGTGGGCGGGGCTCATGCTTCGATTCACAGACCGGGAGCAAATATATAATATACCGGGAGAGCGGACAAATGAAACTACAAATAGAACTACAAATGAACTTTCTTCTGTTGATTCTTGGTTTGTCAGCAAGTGAGCAGCGGCGTATTTGCGCACGCGCGATTCATTTGAAGTGTGGACGCAGAGTGGTGTGGGTCTCCTCTCTGCTCTGACTGCAGCAGGGAGCGCTGCGTGAGACTGGCCGCCTGAGAGTGCTTTGGGACGGGGGAGGGGCTCACGCAGCACCCGTTGCTTGTTGAGGACAGCGGAGACATCTTGTCATGTCATTCTCCAGAGCACCAGAAAAAGTCGCTAAATTTGTCGCTAGTCATTTTTGACAAAAAAGTTGCCAAGAGGCTTTGGAAAGTCGCCAGATTTAGCGAGAAAGTCGCCAAGTTGGCAACACTGCCCGCCCCTGATCCCAGCAGTTTTTGAGTCCGTGTCCACGGCGGCCATGTTCTTCCTGTTCGGCAACGTGCATACAGCGTCAATTTACGTCACATCCCCACGACTGTGCGGGAAATTCGGACCCCGAACTGCAACAAATTCTGTGGCACACAGCCTGTATAAGGCAACAGACAGATTAGCGGATTGGCCTGTTATTTTACGTTTTTAATGCTTCACGGCCCATTAGCATTGAATAAACTGGAAATGCATGTGTAGTTTTTCACAAATCTTGCCTTAAGTCCCTTTAAAGTGATAGTTCGGGATTTTTGACATGAATCTGTATGGCCTCCCTGTCAGCAGTGTTGTTCATTGACACAGACTTACCCCTGACAGCATCCAGTGAGCGGAGATCCTGTCTGGTTTCCTTCCAGAGGAAAGTAGTCCGACAAGTTTGCTGGGCCTCGAAAATAAAGGGTTTTTCTTCTCAAACCAACCTGTGTTTGAAAGAGTGATATATTTGCATCACAAACCGTTTTCCACGAAAAAGTCAGACCTCGTTAACGCTTGGCACTATTTTCTCTCCATTCATATCACTCCACGCCGTCTCCAGCTGGCAGCCGCACTGGTTTCACTTTGTTTACCGCTGATAAAGTTACCGCCAGCTGGAGGCAGCTCGGAGTGATATGAACAGAGAGAAAATGGTGTCAAGCGTTTACGAGGTCTGACTTTTTTGTGGAAAATGACTATCATCAGCATAAAAATTGAATTTTTCATTCAGGACATTTCTGCCAAGTGTGTTTATTTAAAACACTGAACACGATTGGGCCCGAAACAGAGCCCTGGGGTGCACCAGAAAATACATTTAACAAAGTAGAAGTACAACCATCAACATACACATTACATTCTTTCTGACAAATGATTAGCAAACCAGCAAACTGCTTGATTTGACAGTAATGTGTGAAGCCTGTTTTGATTTCAGTTTAGTCTTCGTGTCAAATTGTCATTTTAGTTTTTAATATTTTTAGTCACGTTTATACCCTTTTTTGTCTCGTCAAGTTTTAGTCGGTTAAAAGTCTGAGCATTTTAGTCTTATTCTGACCCCTGGTCAGAATAACCAGGGCTATTTTCATCTAGCTTTAGTCAATTCAATCTGATGAAATTTTGGTCTACTTTTAGTCGGTTAAAATTGTCTTTTCCGCTCTTTTAGTAATGTAATTCTATTTAACCCAATCAATATAATTTCTTTGGGTTAGGGTTGGGGTTGGTATAATTTCCTAGTATAGACAAACCAAATTTTTTTCATTTATTGAAACCCATTTCACAAATCAAACATGGCTACTTTACTGTTGTGTCGTTGTTACCTTCAAAACTCCAGAATACACTTGTTTTAGACATGGAAGATTCTCTGGTCAACAATATCTATATTCTCTGGTTAACATTATTATTAGGTACACACAAAATAAAAACAACATCAAGGAATAAAGTATCATCACGACTGACAAGAAACAAAAGAATATATTCAAGTTCAACAGAGAAACCACGTGCATACATGCAATTCACAATATTAACGTAACTGTGTGTGTGTGTGTGTGTGTGTGTGTGTGTGTGTGTGTGTGTGTGTGTGTGTGTGTGTGTTTTAGGAGTGGGGTTTTGCTGTTTTGATTGTCAGCATTCTTTTCATTTTGAAAATGTTCACATGGAATAATGCTGACAGAATCTGCCTGAAACAGTCAGATTCATTTTTGGAAATCTTACTTCTGTTTTTGGATTTTCAGACTTCTACTTTTCTTGTCATTTGCAGTTTCAATTTATTTTGCTGGGCTGCACAATCCCTCTTCTTTTGACTATTTCAGTTTTTCATAGGAGTCACAGGTTGGGACGTGACCCTTCCCATGTTAACAATAATTCTTCTGCTTTTGTTTAACCAAATTTTCTGCTGCCGGTCCCTGCGTCTGCAATTTCAGTCGCCGGTTCACCATTCAGTCCCACTTTCACTACCCCTTTGGATACCATTATTTATTTTCCTTGTCCATAGCCGCTGTGTCAATCGAAAATAAGTAGATTGTGTTCTCTGATTTTATTTGTGGTAAAATTGGTGTATCTGGCTCTTTTGTGTCTTTCATGCCATTTTATTCCTCTTGGTTTGGTTTACCTCATTCATTTTAATGATTAAAGCAAATGGGTTCAACAATACAACGCCATTTTTGTTTGTTTGGATGAATGGGAGCAGAAGGAAGAATATAATTATCTCGTCTGCCCCTTTTTCCTGCATAGTCATATTTGCTAATGCAATCATTTGTTTGTAATCAACAAACAACAAACCGAAACATGCAAATAAAACATTTTGTTAAAGCTAGTCAACCTTTAACAAGATATTTATAAAATATGAGCTGCCTGCAGCCATTCTGTCTCTTAAAAGTTTTATTTCATATCGTGAGTCTCATTCTTTTGATTCATGATCTAGAATTTTCCATAATTGGACCCCTTGTATTCAAATGCAACGTTTCCTCACTTTGGTTCTAAATTCAGGTTTGATGAAGATTTCTGTTCATTTTAAGTTGTAGTTACTGTCTTTCTGTGAATCTGCTCTGAATATTGAAGGGTAAAGTTTTTTTAAGTGCTTCTTACATAATTTGTACTATATAATACTATATTCCACAGTTTCAACAATTTTAACTCGATAAAGAACAGCTTTGTTGGAACTCTGCATTTTTTCTAAGTAATTATTCTAATGGCTCTTTTTGTAGAACAAATACAGAGTGGATGTTGATCTTATCGGCTTTCCCCCCCAAACTGATTGACTGTTTTTTCTGAGTCAAGTTCATGTATATTGCAGTGAAAATTGTGATTGGCAGGTGATCACTTATATGTTTCATCAAGATTCCACTCTGTTCTTTCTGTCTATTGCATTTGTGAAGATATTGTCAACAACAGAAGCACTATGATGTGATTCTTGTTGGTCAGCAGCTGGGGGGCTGCTAGCCTGGGGCGGGTGGCCACCCGTGGGTGCCTGTTCTCCCGCGTGTGGTCATGGGTTAGGTTTATTGCAAGTCCATGGGCATGAAGTCCAGACACAGGAGACTGCAGGGCAACCAGGAGAACACAAGGAAGGGCACTGAGGGGCATGAAGATGGATGGATGGTGGCAAAAGTATCTTTGTCATGTAATAGAATTTGTGCCTGTTACTAATTATTTTAGGAGTAATAAGACTACATACAGAAACAAATGTGAAACAAAAACGTGAATTATCATTTCTTCACTTAATTATTGGACAAAAAGTCTTTTTGAAAGCTGAGGTATTCATGAACAACTGAAAGAAATCATCAAAATCTCAATGACTACTTCTGCAGAGCCTCAATGTGTCCACGTGAAAGCAGCAAATAATAATCTGTCTGAAGACGCAAGAAAAGAAATCACTGTCTCGTAAAACCATACTAATAACAGCAAAAGCAAAATCTAAATTGATTACATGACTGCTTACAAATTCCAGCTGGATAAAGACACAAAAGAAAAAGCAATAGTTGAAATCTGAATTTTATCTGGCTGTACGTTCTTAATATGATCACTAGAAATAAGTGAAGACTAATAATATACAAACATCATTATGACCAAATAATACAAATCAACCTCAGAAAAGACTCGAACAAAAGTAACATTTCAACAACAATTACAAGCGTAGATTGTCATTTATATTGTTTAAATCGATAATCCCTCCACATATCACATATAATAATAATCTGAAAATATCTGCTGATTATGCTGGTTCAGATCTTGAAATGATTGCCATCACATGCTTCAACATTAATTGCAAAAAGTACTGACATTTAACATACAAGAAAATTTAAAAAAAAAAAACATTGCTGTAATAAATGCATGACTCCATTGCATATATTGTGTATTTAACACATATTTAATCTGCTCAGAGGAACTTGAGTGCACCACTTTGAAATGTGTCACAGAATCACACCTCACTGGGTTTTTTTAACGGCCTTTTCAAACACTCTCTGAGCATCATCAGCGACGACGTTGAGGAAAAGTTTCAGAATCTTGTAAGTGGAAACACCAGAGAGGATCATTGATACTGGAATCCCAATAACAACAAAGAATCTGGATATTTCCTCTGCAGCTATTAATGCCAAAGCTATTGGACTTTGCTTCAGCAGCTTCTGGATGAGTTCATCGGTGATCGTTGTTGCTCCCAGTTGTGAAGTCATGACAGAAAGAAGCTCAGAGTACGGTACACCTGAGGAGTCAGAAAGCCTCTTCAGTGACTTCTCATCAAGCCCGAACCCGATCACATACTGCACAACAACTTTCTTCACTAAGGCCATATCAACATTAGAAAGCCCAGAGGTCAGTACAGCTGCTCCAAGTGAAGACACAGCAGAATAATACTTGATTTGTGCTTGGTAAGCATCCTTCTGCTTCTTGATGATCTCCTTGCTGATTTTAGGCAAAGCACACACAAAAGCGTGCCTCTTGTGTTCAGGAAGCTCTCTCTCTAATGTCTCCTCCAGCAAATGGAAATCAAACTGGTGGAGCTCTAAGCTGGACACCAGGAAGACCTGTGGAGCCTCAATGCCTTCATGACGAAGACCTGTGTGAAAGTCAAAAAAAAATTATCTTGTTAGAAAGGCTTTAACAGCAAAAACACTAAAACACAGAGAATTTTAAATGTTTTTATTCTCAGTTATATTGGCTCATGTCTGTATTTGAGAATCTTTTTTTTTCCATTCAAGTTACACCATCCATTGTCGATGCTGCTTCATCTAACTCAGGGTTGTTCAGCTCTAATCCCAGTTTACAGTGGACCAGTACACCAGTTCATCACTTCCAGGGCATTTCCCAGACAGTCTGGAGTCTCGGGTAAGAAACACCTTCTGGACTCACTCATAAAAGTGAAACTACATTCTTTGAACTGGTTCATGAACAGACAAAACTCCTGTGTGATAACATTAAATGAGTGAACTGAAAAAAAAACAACAAAAAAATGCTTGTGTGAATAATACTGACCACAATACACTACACTCAGTGTAAGAAGTGTATTTACCTTCAATGCAGTTTTCTCTGATGGCTTTGAGAGTCTCCTGTCTGTCAAAATTGATCTTACTTCTTTCCTCGTTGCTTATATCAAAGTCGATCTTGGAACGAAGAAAGTAGAATTTTTTCCCCATCCTCTTGATCTCCAGAGCGAGTCTCACATCATTTTCTTTGAATCGAGCAGCTGAGATGATGACGAAGAAGTCAAACTTCTCAAATCCAACCTTCTTCAAGTACCCATCAGCTGGGAAGTTGGGGGTTCCAACACCAGGAAGATCCCACAATGTGACATTGGGGAGGTTCGGATGAGGATACGCTTTGACCTCTGTGGTGGTTTCAACAACTCCAGTAGGGGCAGCTCCTTCATCGCTGTCATTAATGCCTCTGAAAGCATTAATGAAGGTGGATTTTCCAGAGCCACATTCTCCAGTGACGGCAATCTTTAGTGGAGTGTTGTTCTGCTCTTCTAAATACTCATTGATCTTTGCAACTCCTTCAGCAAGACTTTTCTCAATTGCTGTTTTAATGTGCATTTGCTGTTCACTTGTAATGAAGCTCCACTGATCTTCCATGGCCATCCTCGGAACTGAGAAAAGTAGAAATAACCATCATTTCCTTGATAAACAAAGATTTCAAGTTACAGGCTAGTCTTGGCATCAACAAGAAACAATTAGTGAACAGCTGAGCAGATTAATAGTTCATGTTTAGAGGTGCTGAGAAGTTCTGGGCAGAAATCTGCAGAAGATAATTATTTGCAACCAGCCACGACTCCACGGCGCTGCATGGTGCTGAGCTTTGTTTGATGTCAGCAGAGTAGACTGCTGACATATTGGAGTGACTTAAGTTCACCAGGGAGGCCAGATTTTTTTCTGTTCTTGTTTATTATGAAAGGTAACTGGGAGAAAAGTGTGGATGTTTGGTTTGTTCTGGAGCGCTCACTGTCACTTTAGATTTAAGTAGCTCTTGATTTGTTGTTCACTCACTGTTGTGAATGTTGTGAATGCTCTTTGAAAACATTTTGGTGTGACTGTTTTGCGTGGAGTGGAGGATGGCGTCACACACACACACACACACACACACACACACACACACACACACACACACACACACACACACACACACACACACACACACACACACACAGGGAAAGAAACTTTGATTCTTGAATGTAACTGCTTTTTTACCCATTTGTGCTTTTACATGGTTTTTTTTTTCTTTTCATTTGTATTTGATTTATTTTTTTTGCCAGTTGACATTGTGCTGTAGAGCCTGGTGGACAGTCGTCACATTTCACTGCAATACTGCATGTATCTGTATCTGACCAGTGAAAACCTTGTCTTCACACACTGACCTCAAAATTCAACCTCATTAGGAAGTGTTCTTCTATTTTTTAAAGAAATTTGTTCGATAAATTCAAAATGACATTAAATACTACTCACTTAGATCGTGTCTTCGACAGACCAGAAGCTGGAGACCCGGAGGACAGTGTGTTTGAGAGTGATTGGGTAAGAAGGGAAGCTGACCTTTATACCATAGAGTGAGGAGGAGGAGGCTTTACAGTAAAACCAAATTCTTAAAGATTGTCTCCCTTCAACAACCATTCTAAAACAGACTGTCCACTGGGTCTCAATCTTTAACGGTAACCTCAGTGATGTGCAGTCATGTGAGGAAAGAAAGGCAGAACCTCATGAAATGAATGAAACATATTAAAATAAATAAATAAATCTACACACATTAAATAGATACATTTATCTGAAATTCAAACCAATGGATATTTGTTCATAATCAGTCCATCCAGTCGGCACCATTTCTCAGATAATTCAAAGTTACCACAATCACTGAAAAGAAATGTAGTAGTTTTTAAATATTTAATACATAATTAAATATTAGATTTAATTATATTTTTCCTGTTCTTTGTACCTAGCTTGTGAGTCTTCTTAAAGCATTCTGGTCCAGGTGTCATTTGCCATTTTGTCCTAGTCTAAACTGTAGATATGCAAAACTGTTACCACACACACCAGTCTGATATTGACTGAAGTGGCAGCCAGCCTCCCAGGGAGTGCCGTAATGCAGAGGAGGTCAGAATCTCAAATCCAAGGGGTCAGTGAGCAAACCACAGTGAGGGAAGGTCAAGTGATGAGGGGCCTAAACCATTGAGAAAGCCCACCTTCTCCCAGAACGTCAATTAGGTCTCTGGATGTGGATGAGGCCTTGTCTCCTCCTCCTCTCTGTTTTCTCTCAATGTCCTCTGTTAGAGCAGTCTCAGACTCAGTGTGTTATAGCCAGTTGATTGATCCTATTGTTATTTCTCTGTCACCACCAGACAACAGAACTGTTCTCAAAATGTCAACGTGCAACATACCAGGTGTCCTTAGGACAATAATATCTCTTTGAATACAGGAACCTCCCCACAGTATATGAAAAACAACAAAATGTGTCTTTCCTATTCTTTCTTCCTCGTTTCATCAATCGGTAATTCATATTTCAGGGACCTATTTTTTTTTTTTATTGTTACGTATAATGAGTGTCTTTGTTACAAATAATTTCTAGTGTACTATGACCCCATACACACAAAGAAAAATGTGAATCAAAAATGTGTATTATTATTATTATTGCCTCAATTTATTTATTTATTTATTTATTTATTTATTTATTTATTTATTTATTTATTTATTCATTGATTTATTTATTCTTTATATAATACATTTTATTTAATACAACCTCTCATAGAGGACAGTAAACAAGAACAAAGCCTCAATTTATTAGTAGAGTGAAAATCCTTTTCGAAAGCTAAAGTATTCATTAACAACTGAGAGAAGTTATCAAAATCTGAATGATTACTGTTGTAGATCCTCAATGTTAGCCTTGTAAACCAGACCTGCCCACTCCTCATCCACATTTGGATTTAGAGTTGGGCTTGGAGTTGAACCCAACTCCAAAATCCAAATGCGGATGAGGAGTGGCCAAGGCTGGTTTACGTGGCAACCTCAATGCACCCACATGAAAGAAGCAAATAATATCAATCAATCTGAAGACCCAACAAAACACATCACTGTTTACTGAAACCAAACAACAAAAGAAAATTCTGAATTTGTTTCATGACTGCTTACAAATTTCAACTGGATACAGACAACAAAGAAAAAGGAATGATTGAAATCTGAATTGTATCTCGTTGTACATTCTCAATATGACCACTAGAGGTCAGTGAAGACTAATAATACAGTTTACACACATCATGAAGACCTGTTAATATCAATCAATTCCAGGAAAGAGTCAAACAAAACTAATAGAATCATAAGTGTAGATGTTTATTCATGTTGTTTTAATCTATAATCCCTCCACAGTACATCACACCATAACCTGAAAACATCTGTTGATTTTACTGGTTCAGGTGTTTGAATGATTATCATCAAGTGCTTCAACAGTCTTCGTAAAAAGTGCTGAAAAACAACATAACACTAATTCATAAATCATTGTTGTAATAAATGAGTATCCCTTATGATTGCATACAATCGATGTAGATAATCAGATAACACTCTTGTGTTACATTCATATATTGAGTGCACACTACTTTGAGATGTGTCACAGAATCACACTTCACTGGTTTTTTTAACAACCTTTTCAAAGAGTCTCTGAGCATCATCAGCGACCAGGTCGAGCAAAAAATTCAGAATTCTGTAAGTGGAATAACCAGAGAGGCACATTGATAATGGAATCCCAATAACAAGAAAGAATCTGGATATTTCCTCTGCAGCTATTACTGCTGATCCCATTGCAAGTTGGCTCAACAGATTCTGGATGAGTTGAGGGGTGATTGTTGTTGCTCCCAGCTGCGAAGTCATGACAGAAACAAGAATGGAGTACGGTACACCTGAGGAGTCAGCAAGCCTCTTCAGTGACTTCTCATCAAGCCCGAACCCGATCACATATTCCTTCAAAACTTTCTTCACCAAAACCAGATCAACAGCGACAGAAAGACCCGGGAGCGGTACAGCTGCTCCAAGAAAAGACACAACAGCATAATACTTGATTTGTGCTTGGTAAGCATCCTTCTTCTTCTTGATGATCTCCTTGCTGATATTGGGCAGAGCGTAGAGAAAAGCGTTCCTCTTGTGTGCAGGAAGCTCTCGCTCTAATATTTCTTCCAGCAGGTGGAAATCAAACTGGTGGAGTTCAAAGCTGGACACCAGGAAGACCTGTGGAGCCTCAATGCCTTGATGATGAAGACCTGGGTCAAAGAAACAGAAAACCATCTTGTTAGAAAGGCTTTAAAGCAAAACCACTAAGAGACTGACCACTACGAATTTAAAATGTATCTATTCGGTCTCCATATTTGCTCATGATCATATCTGTTTGGTAATTTTTACCTTTAAGTTCCACCATCCATCATTGATTCTGCTTCATCCAACTCAGGGTTGTTCAGCTCTAATCCCAGCTTACAGTGGTCAAAGTCATGGTGCAAAGTGGACAGGTCACCAGTTCATCACTGACGGGGGATTTTCTAGACACTCTTCAGTCTCACGTAAGAAACACCTTTTGTATCTTTGATTTTCAGGTGGTTATCAAAACTATACACGGCTAAAAATAATGCATTTGCTGATGACACAAGCCTATTTTGATCAGGTATATTTCAGATCTACTGAGAACAGTAACTGCTGAAAGGTGCAAATGAACAAAGTGGTGAACTGATTGTTGAAACGGTCTCACCTTACATGCAAAATAAAACGTAAGAAGACGCAGTTTGAAGTGTTTAAAAAGTAAGGCAATAAAGGAACTGTACACAACAGAGGTGAGAATGGCTCAGAAAGGAAGTTAACAAGCGTAAATGTGAGTAACTTATAGATGTATGTGGGTGTAAATAGTTTGTCTTTTCAAGCTCATACAATTATTCTGGATATATTGACATAACACGAGAGTCGATAAATTGCGCAGATTTTTAAAGAAATTCAGATTAAATAAATTTTGAAATTTAGAAGGCTTCAGAAATTTGTCAAAGTCAAGAACTATTTTGCATTGTAATTTAGTTTGAAGTAAGTTTATAGAAGGTGTGAGTTCTGAAAGGCAGTTCTCCAGTTGACATGTTTGAATTCTACTTTGCAATGATTGGAAGAGCCAACATCATTAGCAGTGAATTTAGCAATGAAATTAACAACTGAAATGTCAAAGACCAGTGACCCACAGTCCCTGAAAGGAATCATTCTTGTGATGATGTTGAAACTCATCGACAACAGTTGAGAGGCGGTAGAAGAGTCAGAACTCTCACAGAAAAGTGAAATGAACAGCAAGCTGAAAATGAAAAGGCTTCAGTGAAAGTTCAGTGGGGGACACAGATCAGGTCATTTGCGCTGAATCCCATTTCATCCCTTAGCCCTCCCCCTTGGCCCTACCCCTCCGTTTTGCGCGTTCACGTGGAGGGGTAGGAGTGTCCCGATTGTCATTATGATGTAGGGGTAGGGCCAAGGGGGAGGGCTATTCACCCCTCCAAACGGAGATTCTCCCGAGGCACACTTCAAATGGAGGGGTATGATCCAGTGGCGGCCGGTGGCGAGAGGCGGCGGCGGGAGCACCTGTTTTGTCCGCCTGCACCGCGATTGATGGGCGGGGTTAGTTCACTTCCGCATTGGCGGGAGCGCTCCTGCGTATTCCAGGCGCATTCCAAACACAACAGATAGACGATTATTTTCAATAAACTGGTTTCTTCAACACTGTCCGCCTGGAATGCGTGGGTGTGGAAAGGAGCCAATGCGGAAGTGAAGTAACCCCTTCCGTCACTCGCTGTGTAGGCGACCAAAACAAGCACTCCCGCCGCCGCCCCTCGCCACCGGCCGCCACTGGATGACAGATTTCCCAGAAAGCCTTGCAAGACCCAAGAAGTTCATAAATGTATTTTCCCAATGAGTAAAGTTTTAAAATGTCAGAAAAACATTCTTCTTCGGCAAACAATTGTCGCATCTGCCTACGTCATCAGCAGCGGCGACTACTGATGATGATTGTCGAAGGGGTGTCCCAATTCGGAGGGGTTTACTTTCGGCCCCACCCCTTAGCACTCCGTTTCAAAGGGGTAGGGGCAAGGGGTAGGGCTAAGGGGGAGGGCTAGAAAAAGAAATGGGATTGAGCCTTGATCTCTTTGTTACTTATTTTGGATTGTGGAATCCACCTCGTAGTTTGTGCATCGCCCTGAAATGTCATTCCGAGTTACCAGTTTTTCTCAAGCCACACTCCTATTAGGGATGAGATAAAAAAATAAATAAATGAATAAATCTCCTCCCATTCTGGACCGGTACAACAGGTGTTCAATTTAATTTTTTTTTCTTTAATTATTCCTGAAGCACTCAAATCATCCCGGGTTAACTGAATGACTGACAGCACCACACCGCACCCATAGCTTGTTTTACCTGTGCTGTTCCACACTGAGCCAAGAGTTTGAACACAATGACTCCAAAACGAAAATCCTATTGTGCAGAATACAAACTGCAGGTAGTAAATTGTGTAGCAGAAACAAAGTTTGGAGTGAGGGACAGGCAAAAAGCAGAGGCTAATCCAAGTTAAACCACAAACATAGAAGATTCTGTAGAACAAGAAGGGCCAAAAATCCTCCTGAACCAGGCTGCTGCAAAAAGAGCCGAGACGCGTTCGCTATTGGTGAACCATAGATTCTGAATATGGTAGTGAAATGCTTATCCATCTTCAGCTGTTAGCTTGATGTGACTCTGCAGAGTTGTTCAGAAGAATTTGATGGATTCAGTGGTGTGGAATGAGTTCGGGAGCTCAGTGAACTTGCTCTCTGGACTTTCCTGTTAGACTCGCTGGCGAACTACAATAATTTAGTCCAGTGAGAATCCCAGGAATGTTCTTTATGGAATTGTGTAGCTTAATAGTCATTATTGTTGCATTAACGTATCGGAAACCTGTCCAACCTGTTGCTCTCTGCGCTATTGTGCAGTTGTACAACTTGTCTTTCCAGACTGAATGTCTGTTCTTGGTCATTAATTTTGTGAAATAAAACTCTAAAATAAAATGCAATTTTTAGTGTGACTTATATATGTTTTTTTCCCCTCTTCAAAATGCAGTTTTTGACTAATTATTAGACTTGTGTTCTGGAGCAACTTAAATCACTTGTATCACTTTTTTGTTTTATTTTACTTTTTATATATTAAAAAAACAGTCATACAACTACTTTTTAATATAAGGAACCTTTCAAACCAACAAGGAAAGTTTTAAGTTCTGTTGTTGATATCAGTGTTATGGACCTCATGTGCCCCTTTCAGCCTCATGAGGAACTATAACTGCAAATTTACTGAACACCAGGTCAAAAACACTCCATGCAATGTTTATTGCACGTCTGTGCCTCAGCAGCAAAGTTTCATTGTGTTTTAATTTATTCACGTCATAGTCTGTTGATCCCTATTCACATAATGTTGATATTAAAGGCTTATTTGTCTGTGTTGAACGTACAATGGACCTGTAAAATATTATAGAATCAGCAGGTTTAGGAAATGGAAAAACACTAATTGAATGAGTTATAAACTCATTTTCTGGTGATTTGAATAGTGTATTTACCTTTAATGCAGTTTTCTTTGATGTCGTTGAGAGTCTTCTGTCTGTCAAAGTTTTTTTGGCTTCTTTCCTCGTTGTATAAATCACTGTCAATCTTCGAACGAAGAAAGTAGAACTTTTTCCCCATCCTCTTGATCTCCTGAGCGAGTTTCACATCGTTTTCTTTGAATCGAGCCGCTGCGATGATGATGAAGAAGTCAAATCTCTCAAATCCAACCTTCTCCAAGTACTCATCAGCTGGGAAGTTGGGGGTTCCAACACCAGGGAGATCCCATAATGTGACATTGGGGTGGTTCGGGTGAGGATACGGTTTGACCTCTGTGGTGGTTTCAACAGCTCCGGTTGGAGCGGCTCCTTCATCGCTGTTGTTTATGCCTCTGAAAGCATTAATGAAGGTGGATTTTCCAGAGCCAGATTCTCCAGTGATGGCGATGTTCAGTGGAGTGTTCTTCTGCTCTTCTAAATGCTCATTGATCTTTGCAACTCCTTCAGCAACACCTTTCTTCATTGCTTCTTGAATTTGGCTGTGAAATTCACTGGTCATTAAATCCTGTTGGTCTTCCATGGCTGTCCGAGAAACTGAGAAGTTAGGAAAAAAAACTTTATTTTCAGGTGAAACAAAGAAAAACTGAGTTTGTATTTCATCAGTTTGAAATCAAAAAGATTTTTGAAGAACATTAAAAGTATTTTCTCCAGATATAAATCATACCCTGCCTTCTATGAACTTCTGATTTGGTGTTGCAGTGAGCTACAACTGATCCCAGTTAAAAACAGACGAAATCCGTTGGATAAATTCAAAATGAGATTGAATATTACTCACTTTGATTTCCTGGAGCAGAAATGCTGTCCTGACTGACTGTTTATGCAGTTAGATGGAGACCTGGAGGACAGCTTTAGAATGATCAGGGATGAAAGAGAGATGATCTGTCTGTCACACAGATATGACTCTGCCCCTACCTGTAGTACCAGCTCCACCCAACCTCGTACTCACAGCTCCACCCCTACCTGCAGGCAATGAAGATAGAAGTATGCTCCCTAGTTTGGGTGTGAGACGAGAGAAGTAAGAGTTATATTATTCTATTTTAAACAACAAAGCTCCCCAAAATAAGCAGATATCTGTATTATTGATATAGAGGTTATTTCAGAGGTACTTTTTTTAAGTTGTCTTGACAGCTTCTGATTGAGTTTTGACTGCTGCAACCAGCTGTGAGGAAATAAAGCCAACAAAAACAGAATAGGATCCTTGATTTGGGCACAAGTGACCACAACAGCCACAAAGCTCACATCGCAAAAAATATTCTACTTTACTGAGACAAAAATCAATCAGAAAACTGATCCCAGGTTGTAGGACGGTGTAATGCAGCTGATTCCCATCGTCTGCATCCAGCAGCATGCTGACGATGTTTCAGCCTTGTAATGTGTGAGAGGAGTGTCATTTCATTGCGTTTCTCCGACAGTGTCCTTCAAGTATCAATAGCGGAAATTGAAGCGCAAACACTATTTCCTGAAATCAAACCCTGGATTTCTGGGACCTTTCAGACTCGACAAGGGAACCTGAGACATCCTGTAACAGTTATAGAGTCGAAGAAAACTTCAGGGTTTTCAAACCTGCAGCTCCCGTTTGTAAGTATTACATCAAACTTTAAATATTAGATGTTTTGGATCAACCCGTAGTTAGATGACAGTGTCTAGTTTTTCTTCACTTCACAGTTTTTCTTAACGTCATACACTAACTGCTCAGAACAGTGGCTGCTTCAAATGAACTTATTCCCCCTCTAATTTTCTTTCCCATCACAGTTCATGTTGTACTAAAATCTCTTTCCACCCCTGGATGACTGTGACAGAAAGACAGTATTTTTCCCTCTGAAGGCAAGATGGATGGAATCCAGAGGCAGTATGACTGGGCCACTCTTCCGTATGACTGAGTCGTTCTCCCTTTAGTCAGCTTGAGCAGCGTGAAGCAATGATGAGAAGTCATGAAGAGTTTGACATTTACAGTGAGAATCAATACATTAGTTCTGACTGCTCAGATGGTTTTTGGGCAAATTGAGGACAGATGTTTTGACATACGTAATTTGAGGCAGTGGCCGACACATTAAGACGCTGAAAAGTGTTTAGAGAAATAAATTTATAGTACTTAATTTAAAAAGTTATTTAAAAAACATTATAAGGCTAAAATAAATCTTTAATAAATTAATGCAGATGTCATGTAAGCTTAAAGATAAAAACTACTCATCACTACATACTGAAATAGGTCACGGAGTTCCACAAGGTTCAGTGTTAGGACCCATATTTTTTTTCCACTTTTTTTTTTTTTTTTTAAATCCCGTCGCTACACAAACAAACTGGAAATGCAGCCGAGCAGAAAGCGTTCATTTCAGCATGTTTATTTGATTACCAGAGCAGCGAGTTTATCAGACCAGTAGGTTCAGTGAAACAGCAGCGATTAGCGGAGCTATACGCCAAGAGAAACAACAGGTTTATCAGAACTGTGCACTCTGTGGAAGACGTTTAGCGGGGCAGCAATCGCAAAATGGCACATTTCAAATGTCTGCAGATAAAGGTCAGCAGAGAGACACATTTGGAAGATACGGTTCATGCATCAACATCTTCATTCTGGAAACCGGTTCAGGTTGGATCTGGACGTGACGCGCTTGTGCAGGAGGTCAGGAGGTCAGACAGAGTGGTGCCAGCAGTCCGGGGTTCCTGGATCAGCAGAGCGAACAGTTCTCAGAGAGGTCCGTAGCGAACAGGCTGCAGGTCAGCCTGAGGTCTGTTCAGCTTCACACCCAGAACGAAGGAATCGGCCTCATTTCAGCAGCAGTCACCAGGATTCCCTCATCCTCTTCGGTCCTCACAATCTGGATTCAACTGGGTCTTTTTCCACTTTTTTTATATTTTATTCTCACAGTTTTATTAGGAAGTGTTGCAATATTTGACATTACGGTATATATATAAACATTTCTTTTATTTTTTCTGTGAGGAACGTATATGGTGTATTTGAGCGGGGCATTTCTGTCAGGTTCTCTCAGATGTGTGACAATGAAATCAGGAGCACATTGGCTCAGGAAAATGATGAAAAGTTAGTCATTCTGTTTGACTTCAAGAATGAACTTTTGTAATTCCATATTATCAGGATTTCCCAATAAGTAATAAGTCTTTTAAAGGTCCCTGGTTGTTTCAAACTCTGGCAGAGTATAAGCATTAAAGAATCGACTCCTATATTGTTATCTTTTTCATTTAATGTCCAAAATAGGATTTAATTCAGTCTCAAAATGAACAATACTAGTATGTCTGACATAGATTAGTATCCTATATTATCCTAATTTGATCCATCAATTGAACATATACATTATTAGGAGCTACTGTGGCGCTGACAAATCCATATGTACGAGTAAGTGCCATTATTTTAGCTTATAAAGCTTAGGACACTACTGCTAACTGCAGTACCCCCATGAGCACAGAAAGCACCTCCATGTTCCTGCACAGGGAGTCTCCTGGCTGACCTTCACTACTAATGTGAACACAGGCATTGCTGATGGTGACTTTCAGTTGGATGGACAGAAGCAATGAACTAAATCCGAGTGCAACCCGGTGTGACTTTAAGCGTAAAGCAAAGACGAGCGAAGGAGGAAACGGAGCGGAAAAGGTGACCATGCCCCTCAGTGCTGATGTAAACATTTATTTAAGGGCTGAAGCCACAAGCTGCTTAGCAATTCCCTGACAGGTGCATTATAAATGTACAGCTGCCAGTGAGAATAATCTCACGATGGCTCACCACCAACCCAGCACAGTCCACGTATCCTTTGGCATCCTTTGGAGGGCAGCTCGGACATTTGGTTTTCATTGATCGGCACATTCTTATCTGTGGTAGGGAAAAAAATAGACACACCGCACGTACAAACTGTCAATGAAGGGGACTGCGGCAGTAAGTGGGGGGGTAAACGACAGCACGGTTCAGTGTATACATGTAAAACACAAACTGTTGTTAAAAATGATCAGTCAAATAAAGACCGTCCGTTAATTCCTCTGTTTAAAGACTTTCGATTCACGTCGTAGGATGAACTGTGCACTCAGCACCTGCTGAAGATTTTTATTGATTCTTGACCGAGTCACATTGATGCAGAAGTCATTACACTGATGACCCAGCACACAGCATTACCACTCGCGCCGGATTAAACATTTGAACGCACTTTGAAACTGAATACAACAGAGACATGACGATCGATAGCAGGACAGGACTCCAGCTGCAGCGTGGGAATGGACACCAAGGAAAGATTCAGAAATACATATCGCTGTGTCATCTCCGAGGTGGTTATGAACATAACAATGACTTGGTGCTTTAATAGACTCGCCGAATAAAGGAATAAAATGTTAGTTTAAACTCAAAGTAGTAGAATTCCTAGTCTGACAAGTCAATTTTAGATCCTGCGTGATTAAAAAAAACCCACCAAATTTCAGTAGAAACAAAGGTTTTGGTGGTGCGGTCTCGCTTTGTTTGGTACCACCAGCATGGTGGCTGATGTTTGCTGCCTTGACTACAGTGTCTCTCTCAGTGTTTAATCCAGTTGTCTTTGCAAATTTCTGCAGATCATGCACACATTCAACGATAAGATCTAAAGGTTGCTAAAGGTTGCTATCATCATCATTCATATCATCATCATATCATATCCATTTGATTCCATATCCTTGATATGAAACTACAGAAAGACTTGACAAAGCTCAAGAAGTGCAAAGTTTAAAAGGTTTAAAAGATGCTACTAGAGATTTTCATCTTGGAAATTGCTGTTCATAAGAAAGTTAAAGTATGTCAAACTTCCATTGCTGTTTATAATCGGAAATTGTCTGAAATTAGCAATTAAAATACAGTTACTGCCATGTAGACTGGCTTGTTAAAGCTATTTTGTCATACATGAAAAACCTTCCAAGCTGGTGTTTCTCTGTGTGATGAGCTAAAGGGCTGACTGTGAGAGACTGATGTTAAACATTAGTCCTGAAGCTGCACCATCAAAACAAAAACACCTGCATAACCAAGTAATTTCCGTGATGCTGTCAATCACAACGTCATATTTCATTGTATTAAGTACCTTATTAAAACTGACCACAAAAAAAGACACTAATGTCTAAAATGACATCTATCTTCCACAAAAAAAAAAAAAAAAAAAATCAGGCTACCACTTTGAAAATCTAATTTGGCTTGTGTCTAATGTGCAAACATGCCAGGGGCAGATCTTATGACCTATTTTAAAATCAGCCACCAGGGAGAGGGATAGTTTGAGTTCGCTGTGAAGAAGACGTTCATATCTATATAGTCCATGGAGCAAAACCGGTCCATCATAAACTTTACACTTCACAAAAAAAAAACAGTTATTCCTCAAGTATGAGGGAACACCAACATCAACAACAGTAATGTTGTAAATATGATTTATATTTCACAACAAGCTCCTTTTAAATCAGTTTGTTTGCAGTTTATTTGGCAGCTAATACAATTTCTGTGAACATTTTGTGTTGGAAGTCTTTATGTGTTCTGGTTTTGTTCTCGGACGAAGGTTTATTTTAAGGTTTGCTTGAGATCCAAGTGTCTTTGCTTCTGGTAAAACTTGGAGAACTTATTAAAGATGTTTGTGATGGGCAGCGCCACAATCAGCAACCCACAGATGATGCACACGGTTCCGATCAGCTTCCCGGCGAAAGTAACAGGAAAAGTGTCCCCGTAGCCCACCGTGGTCATGCTGATGGTGGCCCACCACCAGGCGATGGGGATAGTCTGCAGCTCCGACTCCTGAGATTCCTTCTCCACACAGTAAACCAGGGCGGAAAACATGGAGATGCCCACGGACAGGAACAGCACCAGGAGCCCCACCTCCCGGGTGCTGTGCCGCAGCGTGGCGCCGAGCGAGCGGAGACCCGCCGAGTGACGGGCCAGCTTGAAGATGCGAAACACTCGCATCAGCCTGAGGATCTGCACCACCTTGCCCACGTTCTCCAGCTCCGTGCTGTCGTCCTCCATCAACATATCACAGGTCATTGTGACGAAGAAGGGAACGATCGATAATAAGTCAATGATATTGAGGGGGCTGCACAAGAACCTTCGAGCTGACGGCGCTACAACCAAACGCAGAACAAATTCCACCGAGAAGAACAGGATGCAGAAGTACTCAAAGAAAGTCAGCACTGGATTCTCTATCTCCTTTTCATCGAGATCCACTTGATGGAAATCTGGCATGCTGTGAACACACATGGCCACGATAGAGGCGAGGACGACGCTCAGCGAGGCGACAGCCAGCACCTTGGCTGAGGTGGAGAAGCCCGGATTCTCCAGGCGAAGCCAAACGCTCCGGCGGGCGCTGGCGCACCAGGAGCCCTCAAACATTTCCTCGTCGTCCACCGAAGACGCCAGCTCCTCGAGAGAAGAGCCCAGGCTGTGAAGCTGCTGCCCGTCGTCGCTCCTCTGATCCCAGCGCTCGTCCTCAGCCATCTCCATCAGTTCGTGGAACCGGCCGCTGCAGCAGCAGTCCAGCTGGCCCTTCTTGATGCCCCAGTACTCGATCTCCTGGCAAAACGAGACCACGCACAGCCCGTCCACCAGGTGGATTTTTCCGGTGAGGTAGAAATTGAGGACGTAACAGAAAAAACGAGGGTTGCGGTCAAAGTAGTACTCCATTTCCGAGGGGCTGAAGTCGTCGCAGAGCTCCAGGATGGCCTCTTTGGAGCTGCAGCAGAGGAGGCGGCCGAGGCGGGTCTGCGGGAAGCGTTGCAGAACGGCGTGGCCCAGTCGTTGCTTGAAGCCTCCAACATTAACATTGATGAAGCAGTCGTGGGGTGGATGCAGTACCTGACCGTACACCATGATGAGGCCGTGGCGGGGCTGAGCGCTTACACCTGGTGGAAATCACAGAGGCGGCGCTGCCTGCACACAAACAGTGAAATTAGCACCCTTCACTGCTATCGCGTATCAGGTTGCATGTGGGTTTCTGTGACACCATGTAGGCTAATGAAAGGTGGAAGTGTCAACATTGCTTCCTGGTGATTACTTTAAATTAGGTGGAGGAGATGTCACCTTTGCAGCATGTGTGACATGAGCACATGTTTGGCTTGTATTTCTGCAACAAACTGCATGTGAACAGTACATACTTAATATATCTGCATACCATTATAAAGATTAACTTGGTAAATATCAGGCGCATGCACATGTAGTGCTCAAGCATGATGTAGTGAATGCTCTCCTGGGGAAAAAAGATCTTTCTGCATGTTTTTTTCCCAACTTATTCAAGAGTATTACATCAAATAATGATTAAATCAGAAAATAAAGAATGATTTTGTTAAAATAAAACACAGTGACCTCTTTTTCACATGTGAACCTGCTCCCAAAATGTCAGTCGACCTGATGATTATTTTGCACTGTTGCCCGTATTTTTATTAAATTCTGGATTTTAACTGTCAAAATCTGATGTCTGCTCTGTTTCTCATTCTAAAACGAGCAGCTGCGGCTTACTTTGGTTTCTGCTGCGCACTGTAATATAGCGTTTCAAACTACAGCCAGAGACGAGCCAAGGTCAGTTTTTAAACAATTTTGCAGCATTTTAACTGCTGTACACTCTCACAAAACAATTCCAAAGGAGAAATACTACTATTCATATAAATAAAGTAGCCGTTTACATAAAAGTGACAGAAAGGAGCGCCTGTCCCCGATATTTTGCAAACTAAACAATCACCCAGTAAAGTAAAACACGCCGTTGGCACCAAACGCAGGATGCGTGCAGCGGCTTACCTGGCCGTGCATGCGCTCCGCCGCTGTGTCCGGTCGCCTGCTGCTTGACTTTGCTCGGTCCGGAGCGCGCGCGCCCTGGCTGCAGCGCGCAGTCCCGCGCGGAGCTCCTGAAGGCGCGCGCGCGCCGGCCTGGGACCGTCCGTCAGGTGCGCAGGTTCATGCAAGTTGCGCTCGCGCTGTGTTTATCAGCGTAAATATTTCATCGCTCCCTGGGCTGAGAGCACACAGCAGTCTTTCCGGGTCTGATTGCGGTTTTAATTGGTTTTTTTCTTTAAAAAAAGAGAGCTGCAAAAGCAGTGAGCACAATACTAAAGCAGGTGGGAACATTGTGCAGGGATTGTATGAGGGAAGTTGATTAAATTTAGAGTGTCAAAGTACATTAAAAATATATTATTAATATTGTTATCATTTACTTATGCTGGGGAGATTTAATGAGGCAGAAAGGTCAAAACATGTTAATGTTTGAAAAGCTCTCACAAACTTCAACCAAATTTATTTATTTATTTATTTATTTATTTGTGATCCAAGACGTCTCTCACTTCATCAATAGTTGTTTCTTTTTTTAATGTCATGTTGGATGAAGGACAGACTAGAAAGTAGAGTTCCCATGTTTTGACATTTCCCAAGACAATTCCCAAAACTTTTCATTTGCAGTTTTCCCAGTAATGAAAGCAGAAAGTCCACATTACCACATCTGAGTCACAACAAACTATTTTTAGGAGAGGTTTTGGCAAATGTGTTGAATTTGCAACTTCTGTTATTTAGCATTGGAGACAGAGAAAAGCAGATCGATCAGTAGTGGATTGGACCATCTTCATCCTTGGTATCATTTAAGCAAATAATGGAAATATTCCTCAGGGAATTTGTTTTGCATTACGTTTTATAGGATCTAACCAAGCCCAGTTAAATATACAGTATATCAACCTTTGTTTTTATTGGCAAGCGCTGAGAAAAGTGCCTTTTAAAAACTAAATATATGCACTCATAAATTTTATAGTGTTATCTGGTGCTGCTGCGGGTGTTTTTATGCAAACCCTGAAACAATAAACGTCGTTCAGCAGGTTTGAGGTGAACTCCCAGCATCTCGCTCCCGGGTGAAGTGAGTTCTGTTTAAGTATTAAACCCACAATTAGAAAACAGTGACTCCGTTTTATCCACATCCTCATTAAGTACCAGACTGACCTCATGAGAGCTCTGAGTGAGGGATTTCATCCGAGCTGAGGGGCTTCGCCGCTCCTACAAATGGTCTACTTACTTGTTAGTCAATATTCCCAAGTAAAGTGATGCTCGCAGGAAACACTGCTGATGGTGCAGAGCATCGATCGCCACCTCCAAATGGACCCGTCGGTGAAAATGGGCTGAGAATCACACTGTCAGCTGTGTAGTAGTTGTTTTCTACATTAACTGGTCGATCTGAGACCCACAAAACAGCCACAAGTCAACACGCATTTAAAACCTTTTATTTTCTTTACAAAATTTAAAATAAGAGTCGTGTGTTTGATGAGTTGCTGCAGAAAATGTCTCGTGGAGGTGGAGGTTTCACCCCACAGGAGCGTGGCACAGCGGGCAGCAGTTGTACTTGCTGATCTCCTGCTCTGAGGCGCAGTGTTTGCACGTGCCGCACATCCAGAACTGGTACTCCTGGATCGGCAGGCCCGTCACGATGCACGTTGGTAGTTTTCCTTCAGGCCTAAAAGCAAAAATAAAAAAAAAAAATGGTTAAGGAGATTTTTTTTGAAGTAGAAAAGAAAAACAAAATCCAAATTTAAAGGTTAAAATCGCATCCAACTGGTCAAATATGCATTAAAAGTCCTTATGATTAAGTTTTCTGGTAAAAATGCATTAAAGAGCAGTGGAAACGATCCAGATTTCAGTTTTTACAGCAGAAGACTGCAAAAGCTGCATATGTGTCACAATGATGGAGAAAAGACACGCAAAGTTCTGTAAACATTTCTGCTGCAAAGGCAGAGCTGATCCAATTTTACTGAGAAAAAAAGAAGGGAATACCAAGAGACAACAGCAAAAATAATTTTTATAGCTTTAAAATGTTTGACGAACATATTTTTTCCATAATAATATACCCTGCCTACATTTTCTTTGCGATTCCGTGACAAATTTCCTCATAAAAAGTGATTCAATTTGCGGCACAATGAAGATAATATGCTTTTTATTTCTCTCTTTGTGATAGTTATCCAAAAAGATCATGTCACCACCTGCTGAATGAGAGGATGTCAGAGAGAGAATCCCTTCATTGTTCTTGAGTTCAAGTCAGACGATGTTTAGAATGTTTTGAGCCCTATGAAAGTATTCTGGTAAAACCGCTTCAAAGCGAGGGTGTGTTCCAGGTTTGACTGACACCTTCAGGAATCAATCCTCCACAAAGTGTGTCACACTCCTCATGAGTTTAAACACTGTCAGTACTTGAGGTGCGAGTCTGATTTCGGTGTCCTCACCCGTCCATGGAGCTCTCCAGCTGGAAGGCGCGGCTGTCCTTGGGGCTGTGTTTGGTGAAGATCTCCAGGGCCAGACCCTCGTAGAGCTGCCGCTGCTCCGGGCCCAGGCTCTCCAGGGACTCCAGCTTGATGAAGGCCTGGGAGCACGTGCCGAAGGCGCGGCTGGCCGTGGCGCAAACGGCCAGCAGGGAGTAGATCTCCACAGCCGGGATCACGTCCTCGTACTCCCGCAGGTGGAGCGCTTCGCCAAAACACAGATGGGAGAGAGCAGATTCAGGAGCAGCTATCCACAGGTCAAAGGGCAAAGAGAGACTCTGAGTGGGTGATGAAAGACAAACAGCCGTCCTTCTATAAAATAGGACAAAAGGAAGAGCAGCTTCTCGGATGTCAGCCAGCAGCAGCGCAGACTGAAGCCGAGGCGGCGGGTGTCGTATTCAGCGTGCAGCCATAACACGAGCGTGTTCGGAGCAGGATCTTGCTCAGGGAGATCAGGTGTGTCACAGAGGAAGGATACAGGGTAGACAACTTCACCACAATATGAAATAATGAGGAAGTTCTCAGCTGCTTCTTCTTTTGAGTCTTTACACTTAATAAAAAAAACTTTTGACACATATACTGAAACATCAAGAACCTTATACTAACATGAGAACCTCGAACTCCTGATGAATATCTGAGTTAGAAGATGAAAAGTGGTGAGGGCCTTGCATGCAGCGAGTGTTTCCTGTGCAGTAGCCTGCTCTGTCGTACCGGTGATGAACACTAGATGGCAGAAAAGTCCTGGAATGAAATTAACCTTTTCTTCTGTTCACACACTTGCATCAATAAGCTCTGGGTTTGGATCTCTTTAATACACAAAGATGCCACAAACTACTTAAACACAGACTGTCTGGATATGTGTCAAAATAAATCAGTGTGAAATAATCATGGGAAGAAATTAAATCTTGATTTTTTTTGTGTTTCATGAGCATCGCGTGGTAGAAAATATCTGAAAAGATCTGTTTGTAACACTAGATATCCAAAAGATCCATTAGTACAGCAGTTAATCAAATCTTTAAAGGCCCAATCAAAGAGTCATTTCCATTTTTCTAAAATAAAAACTAAATTACTTTGCTTATCATCTGACGGATTATTTGAAGCCGAGGTGTCCTGTGTGGGCAGGTACCTGTCCGCATGGCGTTCTCCGTGTAGCCGCCGTACAGCTGCCTCTGGGCCAGCAGGAAGAAGTGGTAGGCCTCCGCTCCACGCCAGGCGTTGTCCACGATCCGACTGTCTGCGGAGGACGCGTCTTCCTCCAGCAGCCCGGCGAGTGCAAATGTCGCCTATTTCAGCCAAAAGACACAAAAGACACGATTCATTTGATTTAAAGTGCAAGAAGAATACTCAACAATTTCATAAAGAGACAGAGTTTACAGCAAAATAGAGGAAATAGTGAGGAAACATCAGTTTCATTAACTATTTTTTTTTGTTGCAACATTTTGACAGTTAAGAAATATGCATTTATGGGATGTGCAGCAGGGCACAAACAACGACAGATTTGGGAAATATTTCATGGATGCAATATAAATACTCATCCTGCAAATGCATGTTTTTAACCAATATGGCCTCATTCTAAAGACAGAAACAGACTTTTCAACAGCATTACACATTATTCTCCATATACATAGCTACTTCCTGATTGTTCAGTGGTATATTTGCTTTTAGAGCACGGCCTGCATACGTATGTATGGAGTGAATGTGATACAATACATCACCTCAGACTTCTTTTCCTTGGCTTTGCTCTGCTGTGACATCTTCACCTGCTCGTGGTAATTTTCCACGAGGTGCGCCGCCAGCACGTAGAGCTTCTTCACCCTCAGGGGTCGGCTTCTTTTCTGCGCCTCCTCCTCTGCGATCTGCACACAGTAGTTAAAAGTTCACACTTCGCTGAACAGAGCAGTCACGCTCCCTCATTAATCGACACTCTGGAACCCATAATAACCACATCAGACCCGTGTTTGGAAACTATCGCAGAGTCGGTTAAATAAGGAGAAAGAAAAGAAATCTAATGATGCATTACTTTTTAACGCGGCAGAACACTTCGTTCTCACGGTTCGGGCTCGGTGGAGAGTTTGTGAAAGTACAATTTACTCCCATGTGGAAACTGCAGGTACCTCAAGACGAAAGTAAAAACATCCCACCTTAAACATGAGCTTGGCTGCGTCGAGGAAATGGTGAGCTTTCCGGTAAAGTTCAACCGCCTCCAAAATCTTGTTCTTCTCCAGAAGGTGTGACGCATATTTGGAAAGAAGAGATTTGATCTCCTTCATGTTGTGAGTCCTGGCAAGTTCCACCGCTTTATTCCACTGTAGAAAAAAAAATCAGTTAAGAACAAATAAATATAGCTGAAATCTGAAAACATTTTAGATTTTCTTGCAGCTTTGCTCATATCTCTGGTCTATTTGTCATGGGTGAAAATAAAATGTGCATTTAATATTTGTATTCTAATCAGTGCAGATCACCTCTATCTAGAAATATTTTAAACATGATAGCATATAAATAATGAAATTATGTAAAATACGCAAAAAGAAAAAAAGAAATTTAATCCATTTCTTTTTCAAGAGACGAATGTCGACATTCACGGCGGAGCAGCAGCAGCGTTCACACTGCAGAGCTAAATTTCTCTCAGGAAGAGGAAGACGGCGGGTGCCACGCTGGCTGCTGTGCATCTGGAGCAGCCAGGTCTGTGTGGAATCGGCAGATCGGTGAGGGCGATCGCCGTGCTTCATCACGGCGTCGCTCGGCGCCGCGGGGTCTTTCCCGTCTGCCTCTCACCTGGTTCAGGTGAACACACGTGTCCACGGCGGCTTTGGGCTGGTTGCACTTCAGATAGGCTTTCACTGCCTGTTCGCACATGCCGACTGTCGCAAACATCTGTCCGATATCCTAAAACATCCAAACAGACGACGACGTTAGTGAGGACACTGGAAGACTTCATTCAAGTTGCTGAACTGACATCTGAACTCTTTCCACGCAGGCTGAATGTGTTGCTCACCGGTAACAGTTTGTGGTTCTCCGGCAGCGTAGCGGTCAGCCTCTCCAGGCCGTCGTAGTCCTCTAACATGTAGTAGCTCTCTGCTAATCGCTCCTGGTTGCGACCCTGCAGGTAGTACTGCACTGCATTCACCCTGGAGGGAGAAGTGAGACGTTAGCTTGTAGCCGCCGTACCTGTGATGCGACAGTCGGGCACATAAAGACAGGAGAAACAGAGATTTGGTACCATTTCTGTCTATCAGCGAAGTAGTCTCCGATGGCGTTGTAAGCTTGTTCCAGCAGAGCATCGTCAGAGTCTCCAGAGCCGGTTTTCAGCAGGTGGAGCACCTTGAACCAGTCGCCCAGCTTGATCCTAAGGCTAATGGCGAGATCCCTGCGGAGAGATCAGGCCTGCTCGTCCATCGCGTTCCAAAAGAATCGACGCCCACACGCGACGGCGGCTCGTCATACCTGCGATCCATGTCCAAGTACATGCGGTCGGCTTCCTCAAACCTGCCGAAATAAGCCGCCACCTCCGCCTGCTTCATGGGCTCGCTCTGCAGGTTGCCCAGCCGCTTGACGAACTCGATGCCCTGGTAGTCGTTGCAGCGGACGAAGGCCTGCTCGGCCGTCTTCAGGTCCAGCTTCTCGAGGGCGGCCTCGGCCAGCAGACGCCTGCAGGAGAGGAAAACTGTCATCTCAGACTTACCAGTTTCCCCCAGATCATCTGGAGCAGGTTCACTCAACATCGAATCAGGCCTGAAGCACTTTTATGTTTACTGCATTGCTTCTATACATCTATGCTGTTGTTTTATCAGTGAAAAATTATACAGGTGAATAAACCTCCGTGAATGTTTGATATTTTAACTTTGTGAAGGTGGTGTAAAGATTGTCCTCGCGTCAAGCTCTCTGTAACCGACTGTTCGAATCAGAAGGACTGTTTTGTTGCTGTTGCCAGAGTTTGAAAGGATCTGCAAAAACTGACACATCCAGCCAGAGGACACACAAAAGCAACAGTGATCACGCTGCGGTTTTGAGACATAAATCTCAAGGACTCCTTCAGCATCCTCCCATATCGCCACTCTGTATGTCTGTACATACTCAGACAGAAAGCAAAGGCTTCCCGTTCATAAATGAACGTTTCTCTGGCTGCCGACAGCAAAACACAAACTCAGAGGACGAAACAGATCTGAGGAGGAGACTGAGGAGGTTTACCAGAGTCTTGGGTGAGGGTTGTCTTCGATGAACTGAGAAGCGTCTTCGATGCCCACTTTTTCGATCAGCGTGCGGCTGTCCCTCAGGGAGCGGATTTCAAAGTTGATGAGGTTGTCTTTGTTCGGCCTCTCGGGATCCTGAAAGGAAAACATGCAGCCGCTTCGTTTTATTCAGGCAGAGAGAAAAAAAAAAAAGGATGCATCTGAACTACAAGAGAAGAAAAAACGTACACGTTTCACTTCATTTTTACAACACATTAACGATGACCTAATCAAAGCACAAATATTCAATTTACTCTTCAATATTGAAAATGCAATTGTTCAACTTCAACAGCAACAACTTGGCAGAATTTGCAAAAACATACACTTTTTGCAAATGAACCTGTTGTAAAACAAAAGAAAAAAACAGAGGTGATATTTATTGATAATTGTAAAAAACAAAAATAGAAAGATTGTTAGAAAAATAAATATTTTAACTAGTAACCTGAAAACTCCATTAAAGCATAATGACACGAGAAAAACACTAAAGAGATAATAATCAATATGATCTGCTCTGACTGAAACTGATGAATGAGCATTTTACAAAAGTAACTGTAGACACTATGGTGTTAAAGATGTCTAAATTTAGACCTTCCAATCATGAAATGAAAATATTGAACCTTAAAGGTTTACCTTCATGATTTCATCCAGCAAGACAGATTTGATTTCCAGATCCTCGAAGTTGCAGATGTATCCAGATGTTTGGATGGGCTCCTGTTTAAAAGGAAAATAAACAATCTAAAATGAAGGTTGCATTTAAAATCTTCTATTTGGTCTGATTAAAACGAGCTTTGATGTGATCGCTGCATCAATGCGATCGATTTGTGGAAGTGGTAACATTCATAATCACTTACATAGTACTGTACGAAAATAAACAATACACCAGTGCAGCAAACTGTTGTTTTTAAAAATAATTCTGAGAACTATTTACAAATCCACTTAGAAATGTCCTGCATGCCATCCAGAGAAACCCTAAAGCTTTCTGTAACTGTATTCCACGCTCACCTCTGGATCCAGGTTTCTAAAGACGTACATCCTGGTCTTTTCCATCATAGCAAACAGATCCGGGTTGTCGTTCGCCCACTTCATGTCCCAGACGTCTTTGCGTTCGAACTTGGATGGATCTCCGGCAGAAGCCTGATTCCCCGAGCCGTCGTCCGAGGAGACGCTGACGTCCAAGTCCAGCAACGACAGGACGCCCGCGATGTTGATTATGGCCAGGCGGCTGGAAGGAGCAGAGATCACGTGAAGGGACACTGAAAAAATTGTGTTTAAATATCTGTTATTTCACTCTAACGATGAGCACCTGAGGTGCCGCTCACCTGGAGTTACAGTTCAAGGACAGATGATAAGCCCTGCTGTTCAGAGAGTACTTCTGGATGAGGACAACATTGGGAAGGCTGTATCTGTGGATTGTGCCCGACTCACGACCCTAAAGAAAAAAGAATTTATTCCAAACTGGATTCCACAATGTGTCTGGCCTCTCCTTTAAATGCCGGCGTGTACCTACCACTATCAGGGTCTTATCTGTTGCTGTGATGCTGCAGATGGGATCTCGAGTTGCCTGAAATAAATTAGAAAGAATTTTCTTTTTTTTTTGTAAAGAACGTTTTGAACAAAGAGGATGCAAATTGTGTTTTAAATGAATGTTTAATGATTATTAATTCTCACAGGGAAGGATTTTGCAAAGTCCGGACCGCTGTCGCTGGCTCCGGACGGGTTGCTGTCGATGTGGTAGACCCTGGAGGAGCAGGGAGCGGGAACACGTGAGACAGGAGCAGACAGACTCGCAGTAGCCAGCTTCCCTGAGATGACCTTGCGGTGCAGGTGCGAGGAAAGCCCTGGCAGAACATTAGGTCAGCCTGTCTGAAACCTCTCCGAGCTATTTGATTCAGATGAATAAATCCTTTTCACTGCGCCGTTAATACCAACACTTCACATTGTAGCAGTGAGGTAAGAAACCTGAGGTTCCGTCCACTGACTCACTGAATCCAGCGCTGTAGATTTAATCATCCGGTAACTTTCCACAAGCAGCTCGACGCCTCCTGGACGCTCTAACAGTGAAATACTGCTGTCAGACTCTCTTTAATGTGTAAAAACTCAAAGTAGAATCCTCACCTTTCCCTGCCCTCCTTTTTCGTTCTGGTCACTTGGTTGATCTCCAGCGCAGTCAGTTTCTTTGCCACTCTGTACTGCCACAGGTAGAAAGCTTCTTTGGATGCAGCGATCACGTGAGTCTTGGTCATGGTGACAAAGAGTGGATCTGCGCCAAAACACATGCAACACATTTCATTACACGGACAAGATCAACACCCGCAAAAATACACAATTCTGTGTCATTTGGGTCAAAATTATGGGTCAGGATGGATGGATGGACTCTACTCTGAACTGATTGTCACACAAGCACAAATATTGTTGCAACTATAATAGCCTCTTTATCAAGAGTGTAAACCACTACACCACCTCGTGGTCACTTTGGTGTGGTAAACTGTAAAAAATAGATATATTAATAAATAAACACATGCGTTATTTGTAGGAATAGGAAAGTGTCCATAGAGTTATGGTGTTTTATGATCTGAAGTTAAAATTCGGGTAAAAAATGGTCCCGAGAGTGAAAGACCTGGTCAGCATCCTGACATATAAATGCTTATTCATGAGATTTGCATCAGCCAAACCCTCAGTTAGATAAAGCAAGATATGGAAACATCTTGACCCGACTGACTCTGAAAAGTCTCATCTCTCTCAAGCAGAAGGCTGAATATCGGTGAGATATCAAAATGCCCACCGCTCGCAGGAACGGGAGGCAGCATGCCAGCTTCCATGTCTGTGTGATCTCTCACACGGGGCTGAAGGAATCCACCAACCCGACGCTCCTCCACAATCTGATCACTCCTGTTAGCACCAGGGTTAGCCCAGCCTGAAAATCCCATTTGGTAATAATGTTGTGATATTTAACTCACCAATGTCAATGTGTTTTGTGTCCAGTGGAGTCCCAATGGAGTTGCAGAGGATCAGGACGTACTGGAAAACACACACAGCAGAGGCGCGTTACTCCACAGGTTGACGCTTAGCTTTGTTTCAAGCAAGACAAATACTCGTAGTCCTCTTTTAGAATGAGTTTTTGAGTTGTACGTTACCCTCGAATGACTCCCAGACTCTACCTCAGCATCCTCCTTCGTTGCAACAAATTAAGAGAAACAGGCAAGACAGCAGAGAAACAATTGTGACGCTGTTCCTTTCATGCTACGTGGCAGAGTCAGATTCAGCACAGAGCTCCTCAGAGAACCACAAAAGACTTTTCCTTCTCTCACGCGGCAGAGCGTTTCAGCAGGAGGTGTTTGTACCTGGGGTTGTGTGTCGTCTGCCTTGCTGGCCAGAATACAGAAATCCCCAGAGGTCGTGATGGACATCAGGCTCTTGACATATTTGACGAACTTCTCGTTGTTCTTGGTGTCCCAGAACACCACGCAGTGCTCCTGGCGCTCCGGCTTTGTGTAGGCATAGACCACTGTGCTGCAGCAGTAGCCCCACTGTGAAGAGGCAGGTGAGACTGTTCAGGATGACCTTTTGACCTGATCTTAGCTTCAGCAACAGTGCTCCAGCAGTTGTTACTGGAGGAGCAGCAGCATCTGATAAACTGGAAATTTAACTTAGGAAGTATCCGGTTTTTTATTGGTAGACCTTAGCTTACATTTGCAGAAGCTCAAAGAGCAATTTCCCACATGTGTCTAACTATTTACCTGATAAAGATGTTGTTTAATCATGTTCAAGAGTTTGTCAGTGGAAAACAGTCTGCACTTCATGAGTCATGAATCACCTTGTAATCTGGTCTTATGTTGGCAAAGTAAATGTGGGAGTCCACGGCCAGACCGATCCGCAGCCCTCCTCCCTCCCAGGCCACTCCGGACATCTGCTTCCCGGGCACTTTCAGAGTCCTCAGATGCTGTGTGAACACCAAAGGGGTTTTTTTTTCTTACTTTAATGATTTCATTGGGTTTTAAAGTCAAACTAGGGCTCATGGGGGATTTGGGT
Source organism: Salarias fasciatus (assembly GCF_902148845.1). Lineage (NCBI taxonomy): Eukaryota > Metazoa > Chordata > Actinopteri > Blenniiformes > Blenniidae > Salarias > Salarias fasciatus. Next base: position 18,540,342 of record NC_043763.1, on the reverse strand, counting down.
ATGAGGTGCGCAGCAGGAAGACCCTCACCTCCCCAAAAGGCGTGTAGAACTGCACCACATTGAATTCTTTCTCCACGTTGGAGGCTCGAAGACAGCCAGCCACGGCCAGCACGCTGCCACAGTGGTTCCACTGGATACTGACGACATTCATCATGGTGTCGATACACACTGGGTCTGCAGGGCAGTGACGAAGAACATGAGCAAATGTTTCATTGAGGCAAAAATATTTAAACACACTGATGTAGCTGAGAGGAGCTTTCATCGCTTACTTTCATCGTTCTCATAGCGCATGATCTGACATCTTCCATTGTCGAAGCAGATGGCCAGACACGGGCAGTCTGGCTCGACGTAGCCACCGGATCCGGCGTACCAGTGGATCCCGGCGATACTGACTGCTCCGGTCGCATTGGTGAGACAGCTGATGGTCATTTTCATCTGGAAAACATTTGGGCTATTTGAAACCTGCTGATCTGAAATCGAATCAGCTGAACTTTAATGAAGCTTGCACACTCACGATGAAGTTTCCTTGATTGTCGTAGATTTGTACATCCCCACTGGCCATACCGAAGAGTAGGATCTTACTGTCCGGTGACCACGCCACATGAGCAAGCTGGTTCCCCTTCAGCTCCTTCCCCCAGATCCTGTTACCTAAAAGATTATTTAAATCATTTTACTGCACACGTTGATTCCCATGTGAATTAAATACACCCATGTCAGTGTTTCATCACTATTTTCTCAGTGATCTCTCTCAGAAGCAGTTTACCATCTACAGATCCAACGATGACCGCCCCGTCTTCATACACAATGCAGATCTTTTGACCGTCGGCGTTCCAGCTCATGCTCCTCACCACTGACTTGTTCCTGTTGTTGATCATCTCCTCGTACCATGCACCTCAAGAAGGAAAACAACAACAAACCTTAAAAGACAGACTTCTGACAAAACACACGTTGTGTTTGTGTTCTTAGTCACCTTTGTAAAGCATCCAAACAATGATGAGTCCATTCTGGTCGCTGGTCGTCAGCTTTTCATACTGTTCGTTCCACGTGACCACCTGCACCGCACCTGCAGTGTGGCAGAACAAGTACAGAGGTACAGTGTGAAAAAGGTTCCTACTGCGATTTATTGCTTAGTTTGAATTATTTGTTGGATGGTATTTGAAGGAAAGCATAGAGCAAGCAAAGAAAGCATAGAAAAGGACTGATGGACAGTTCTTTTCATCTCGTCTTCACCTTGTATTTTACTGTAAACACCTAGCAATAGGAACATTAAAACACTAAATCCTTCAAGCTTTTTTCCGGACTTACAGACAACTTTTGTAAAGCCTAAATCCAACTTACCACTGTGTCCATCCAGAGTCTGGTTCATTGACAGATTATTCGGTGCAGCTAGACCTTTAAGCTTGGCATCATCTGTTGACAAATTAAAGGAGGAAAAACAATGCTTAAGTAAAACGTGTATTCTTTCTAATCATTTTTCTGTTTATTATATTGATCATCATATTCTTGACTAGAAAGTGTAAAAAAAAACCAAAAACAATATTTTTTCATGTGAATGCAATATGGTAATAAAGAATTGCAAATTGAATTGCTCAGAAAGGGAAGAGACTTTGTGGTCAATACCGATAATGTCTGTGACTATTTGCACTGAAGCCCACGTTGGTGAAATACAATAAACACAAAGTGAGGAAATCAGTGTGAGTTCCTGTTTTTCTTTGTAGTAACAATGCTTCATGGCAATAAATACTGTAGTTTTTTCTCTTCCAGTTGATTACTTGATTCACATTCATAAGGTGCACGCATTTGTGGTATGAGCAGCAGATTATTTGTTTTTTGTATGAAAACTGTTGTGAGCTGAAAAAAATGTGATTTCAGAGTCCCTGTAAGAGAGGTGGATGCACCTTACCTGTCTGAGTTTCGAGCTTAAGTACTTTAAGGAGGCCATCATCTCCCCCACAGGCTATAAAGCCCTGGTCTTTGTTCCAGGAGACACATTTTAGATGGATGTTGTTGGGTATGGCGATCTATCAGACACAGAATGACAACAACAGTCAGCAGTGCTCCGTCTCATCTGTGGGCGGGATGTGTGGGAAGCACTCACCTTCTTACTGAGGTAGATAAACATGATGCTGGTGTCAGAAGCTTACAGACGTCTGTCGATTCAAAATAACTTGATGGAAAACCTTCAATTAAATAACATCGAGAGCTAGACCTGCTTCAGCATGCTAATCAGTCACGAGCGGAGACTGTTAGCTTAGCTAGTTAGCATGTCACGTTAACCATGACTGATTCGTGATAAACGCGACAAAGACTGTACAAAATGAGAAACGCAAAAGCCGGAACTATATGAAGCAAATTATAGCGCTGACTAAAGAAACAGAAAAAATACTAAATTCAACGATGTGGAGACTGGGCTGGCAGGTCTCAGCACTCGGAGGCTGGAGCTTCCCTCCGTCTCCCGTGGTAACCGTAAACCGGAAGTCTGAAGAGGGGGCTTTGTGGGAATTGTAGTTTTCAAACATTGGTTCCGCTTTTAAATAGACTCACTTTTTCAGAGACAAGGGACTTTACCTTTAATAGTAAGGACAATTAGCGTAAATAAACACATACATTTCACAAATACAAAGCAACCAAGAAAAGATTTTGAAATGTAAGAATGAGGTTGAAATGTCCTTCACTATTTATTTGACTTTGTTCTCAAAATTATAAAATCTCACTGACGTTTTGGAGTTTAATGTAAAAATAATAACAAAAAAATAGCGTTCCTCCTTTGATGCGTCTAATATTTTACCATTTTAACTTTAATTAAATAAAATATAATCTAACTTTATTAAACCCAGAAGGACAGAATATATAGAAAAGAAAGTTGAAAAATAAGAACAAATAATTTTTAAAATAATATCAATACGTACAAGTCTTAATGATGACTAATATAAGGAGGAATGAAATTGACAGAAAAGCACAACAAATACTGGCTTCCTGGCCACAGGAATGATGGCTCTGCTGTGACTGTGCACTGCACTTTGGTGATGTGAGTCTGTTTCTGCTCCTGCTGCTGAGCAAAACATTATGTGGTGGTAAAAAAAACATTGTTCAGAATGAATCTCATTAGGATCTTCCTAAAAGAGACTGGGTTTTAATTTTCCATTTGTTTATGTGGAAAATTATATATTTAAATGTTATCAGTCTTGGTTTGGTAATTACAAACGCAAATACAAGATCACGTTTTTTGAAATCTTTATTTTCCAACTGCAGCAACAAAAAATATCCAACATTTTTTTTATATGACAAAAGCACCAAAATATTTAATACACACCTGCATGATTATAGAGGAGTGCGATACAGTACATAAGTTTTTTTGTGAAGAAAATATGGCGAGAGGTATCAAAATGTTGGCACAGAAAATTGGTCTCTGTGCTCAGAAAAGCTGCAAGAAAAACTAATATGAGATCTGCCTCCTGTGCAAAAAAAAAAAAAAAAAAAGCAATCCAGTCATCCTTGAATTCCAGATATATATATATATCTCCCTAAAACAGCTCTATATCTTTGGTATCAATCAATATAATGTCAATATAATGCATTAAAGTTACAAAAAGACTTTAGGTATCAAACTGTGTACACATTCAGCACTTCATTGTAATGTAACATGTCTTGAGCTGGTGGGGTTTGGGAATCTACTTATTAGACAGACCACAATTACACTTGTAGCAAAAGACCAGAGTTAATGGTTGTGCAAAAGAGGCCATCTATTTACATTATCTTGGTTAAAAATACCAAAAAGCCCTCATAATGAAAGGATAGAAAAACACTGACATTTCAGAGAGCCTATGTAGTAATACTTGTAAACATTTCTATAAATTCTACCTCACTTGAGAAAGGGATCCACAAACTAGGCTTACATTAGAAAGTGCTGTCAAGAATACAGTTAAAGAGATAATACCAAGTGCATTTTTACTCAAGCGTAGAGACATTTTCGAGGTTCCAGAAGAACAGCAACCAGCGAAGAAATGTAGACGCACTGATGGAAAATCCAGTGACCTGACTGTTCCTAATAGTGCTGAGGACTTCCAAACAGGTCCACTTTGTCCGAGAGCTCGTCGAGTGATCATACCGTCAAGGAAATAGAAAGTGCAAGGAACACATTCGAAACAGTACCTGTTCAAACTTTCATATAATACAGACAAATGATAAATATAACTACAGAATTAACCCTTATTATCATTTGTGTGCAGGGCCAGGAAAAGGATATGCTTTCTGCTCAGCTCCTGAATTGTTGACTGTACTTTTTTCTGGAACAAAATCTGAGCTTCACACATGCATGCATCTTGAGTTATTTCCCCTCTCATCTCCTCTGAAAGAAGAGGCAGAAATATGAAAACAGTCAAAGGATGTGGAGAGCGTTTTCAAAACGTGATTATTCACTCAAACATAGAAACGTTACTGATGAAAATGCACACAAAGGAGCACATTATATTAAAAACGCAATCGTCAATAAAATATCTTCTCATGGTCACAGTTAGATGCTTTCAATCTGAAATACAAAAGGTGGGACACGACTGTTGTTTAGGCAGCATTTCGGCAAAAACCCATCCTGCCATCCATCCGTCCAGCTCATACTTTATACCACTTTATACCACTTCAGTGTCAGTGGTGCTGCTCCCGGCTGACACCGCTTCACCCTGGACAGACTGCCAGTTCATCACAGTCAGAAAGTCACGTGCACTCACATTTGAAACCTACACGCATATTTAAAGTCACCAGTTCACTTTATACAGCACTGGAGCATTCAGTGCACTTCTTGCTGACCTTCCAGGTGGCAGGCCAGTCACAGCCCAGGAATGCAGAAGAAAAGCAGTTGTAACCCAGACTGAGAATTGTTCAAAGTAGTCATCGAGCAAAATATCTGGGAAAAATTCTTTCTTACGTGAGCAAGTTTTCTTGTCCACGTTCAGCACATATCCCGTCTGACATTTGCAGGTGTAAGATTTCCCTTTGCTGACACAAATGTGCTGACAGTCATGTCCCTGGGAGCACGGATCAGAGACTGGACCTGAAAAGCAAAGCTTCAGACTTAGTGACATTCAACACCAGTAGATCAGTTAGGTTATAAAGTCCCTTTAAGATGGACCCCACAGCGATCCCACCCTGTCTCCAATACCTCTTACACATACTGTCCAGTTTTCCACTCTTTAGTACAGTTAAGAGGAATTAAAAGCAAGTAGCGGAGATGATTTGTGACACTCCCCTGAGACAAAGCTTTTCCCACAATGCTGATGAATTTGTTTTTGGAAATGTTTTGAAATGATGAGTCACATCGCACCACAGACACCAAGAGCATTATTCTACACTGACACTTTAAAAAACTGACTGAATCTGACAGCACCCGTCCATATATATCCAAGACCCTGACAACTGAAGCTGGGACATCACTGTGAAGCCAACCACTGCTCCACCATTGTGTAGCAACTTAATCTCTGACCATGATGTCTTTTATTAAATGAGGTGCATCCAACGACTTGATGGCCACTGTTATATTGAGGCAAGAAAAAAAATGGAATAGCTGAACTGAAACCAGAATTTAAGCCAATGTTTGTTTGCTGTTTCATGGCTGAAGAATATTAGTACTGTCACTTATACCAGCAATGTGCTAAGACTAAATACAACCTCTATCAAACCACATGTGCACACATACTATCCACTAAAGAGCTCTAAATCAGGTGAATGTCATGAAGTTACGTAAATTAATCATCACGTTTCCTCCACTATGAAATTTGCACACAAAAAAACAAAGAAAAAGGAGAGAAAGACATAAAAATATCCAGATTCTTACGTGAAATATCCAGATTCTTATGTGAACACGTTTTCATATCTGGATTCAACACATATCCCACTTGACATTTGCAGTAGTGAGAGTTTCCACTGTTGACACATATGTGTTGGCAATCGTGTCCTTGGCCACACGAATCAGAACCTGAAAGGAAAGACTGTCACATCTACCTGGCTCAAAAACAAAGAGCTGGGTTCCTCCGTGGACATGTTTTGACAGTGCTCTTCAATAAAAGGGGCTCCAACACACATCTATAGAAAAGCTGCAAGTTCTTACGTGAGCAGGTTTTCCTATCGAGATTTAAAACAAATCCGTCTCGACATTTACAGATGTAGGAGTTTCCGCTGGTGACACATATGTGCTGGCACTCGTGTTTCTGGGAACATGCATCTAAACCAACAGGCGAACCTGAAAAAAACAGACTATAACAGCTACAAGGTCCAGTTTACATCAATTCTTACATGAACTTAATTCAAATAATAACCCAGAGCACATCTAAAATAAAGATCCAAGTTCTTACGAGAGCATGTTTTCTCATCCTGATTCAGCACATATCCCTCTCGACACTTGCAGGTGTAAGCGTTACCACTGTTGACACATATGTGCTGGCAATCGTTTCCACGTCCGCACGCATCTGAATCTGAATCTGAACCTGAAACTGAAACTGAAAAGCATAACCGCCGCATCTACCGAGCTCTGTTTATATCAAGCAGAAAACTCTCGATGAGTAACAGAACGTGATTAATCAGCGTAACACTTGGCATCATAGATTCAGAAGCAGAAGCACGTTATTTTTAAAAGAAAGGTCCGGACGCTTACGTGAACATGTTTTCTTATCTGGATTCAAAACAAATCCCTCTTGACAGTTACAGGTGTACGAGTCATCGCTCTTTACACAAATGTGCTGACAATCATGTCGAGAATCACATGGATCAGAACCTGGAAAGAAACAAGATGTGATGTAGTATCTCATATCATCAGTCAAGACGTTTTTGGACTCTTGATATGTCTTGCATTTTGTGTTTTCTTATCATTCTATTAACTTCTACGACAGTCATTTTCCTCGCTGGGTGTCTGATTTTAAAGAGATTTATAGAGCTTAAGAGATTTAAATTTAACTGCAGGCTCACCTCGACCTGTCCAAATCTATTTGCAAACATTAGTTGCATATAAGATTATTGAGGTTGCAATGTAATCATTAAAAAAAATACCACATGATATGAGCAAGTTATTGACACAAATCTGCTTACAGCTTCACAGTGTTTTTGATCACAGAGTTTGCAACCTGAAAAGCTTCGTATCAGTGTTGTCCAGAACAATGGTTGAGTCAACCGCAACCAACAAGGATCAACATATTTTTTTCTTTTTATCTACAATACTGATTGCATGTTGTCAAATCCACAGCGAGGACATAGCAGCGTTATTGAGCACATCAATAAAGGACATTTGTATGCTTACGTGAGCATGTTTTCTGATCTGAATTCAATGCGTATCCACTGTAACACCTGCAGATGTAAGAATCCCCATTTCTGACACAAATATGCTGGCAGTCATGCCCCTGAGCACATGAATCCAAATCTGAGAAGAGACATGTCGACATGTGAGCCGATGCCAAAAACTTGCTGTGGTAGAACTCTCAGGCCAGCTGAGAAATACAGTGCTTTTCCACAATGCAGTTCTTCCCAAATGTCTTTAAAAGGATGCTAAAAGTGAAAGAAACACCAGCTTTCAGATGAATGGTGCACACTTCAAGCCTACCAAAAATATCCAGGTTTTTACTTGAGCACGTTTTCAGATCTGCATTCAGAACGTATCCTGAGTGGCATTTGCAGATGTAGGAATCATCGGTGCTGACACAAATGTGTTGGCAGTCATGATCCTGTCCACATGCATTTGAACCTGAAAGAAAACCTTTGACACACACCCAGTAATGAGATACGAAAAGGACCTCCAAATTAAGAATTCTGTCATATTTGCATCTCAGATACATCTAAAAACCAAGGCTCAGATTCTTACGTGAGCATGTTTTCTTATCCGGATTCAAAACATATCCCTCCCGACACATGCAGTTGTACGAATCATCGCTGTTTATGCAAATGTGCTGGCATTCATGTCCTTGTTCACATGTACGTAAACCTGAACCTGAACCTGAAACTGAAAAGAGAAACTTCAAATAGTGAATTATATGGTAAACCTCCTGACATATCTGAAAAAAGATCCATATTCTTACGCGAGCAAGTTTTCCTATCTGGATTTAAAGCATATCCCTCGTGGCACATGCAGGCGTACGAGCCATCACTCTTCACACAAATGTGCTGGCAATCATGTTCCTGATCACAAGCACCTGAACCTGCAGCCAAAGCTGAAAAGAAAGACTTTCACTCTGATGTGACACAGTTTACATCAATAAGAGAACTCTTCATAGGGGAATAAATGAAGGAGTCTGATGTACGCATGTGGCACATGTGAAGGAAAGTTCTCGGCTTACGTGAACAAGTTTTCTTATCCGGATTCAACACAAATCCCTCTCGACACATGCAGTCGTACCAGTGTCCACTGTTGACACATATGTGCTGGCAATCGTTTCCCCGAGAACATGCATCTATACCTGAGCTGGAACCTGCAAAGAAAGACTTTTACATCTACCTGGATCAGAGAACACTGATAAGGAACATAACAGCCGATGGGTCATTATCATAGAGCGCTACAAGTAATGGAAGATTTCAGACATCTTAAAGAAACGTGCAGGTTCTTACGTGAACACGTTTTCTTATCTGGATTCAACACAAATCCCACTCGACATTTGCAAATGTACGAGTCATCAGTGTTTTCACAAAAGTGCTGGCAGTCATGTCCCTGGGAACAAGCACCTGAGGAGCCTGAACCTGCAGGTGAGAAAGCAAGATTTCCACATTCCACAGAGAACCCTCAGAGACTGCAGAATTTACATTAGTTATAATACTGAGCCTCCTCAAACGCTGGAATCTGCCAGGGTCTTACGTGAACATGTTTTCCTGTCAGGATTTAAAATATATCCCACTCGACATTTGCAGGTGTACGATTCTTCACTGTTTACACAAATGTGTTGGCAATCGTGTCCAGAGCCACAAGGGTCAGAGCCTGAAAACAAACCACATGTGATGTGACGTCTCAGTCCAGCCTGGCCCAGTGGAAAGTCAAGGTCTGTTTAGTGCTTCGAGGATCAGTCAGTCATTGGACATAAATTTGTGATGCCAAGGTTTAATCATTTATATTAAGAAGATTTGTCAACATTGCAAATTATGAATCTTTGGATTTGGCACTGACAACGGATGTAAACATAAGACAGCTGTCGAGATCCTTACGTGAGCATGTCTTCCTGTCCGGGTTCAACACGTAGCCTTGGCGGCACTGACAGGTGTAGGAGATGCCGCTGTTGACACAAATGTGCTGACAACTGTGTCCCTGGGCACATGGGTCCAAACCTATGAGAGAAACAGGCCAGTGTTTCATTAATGTAACTTTTCCAAATAGTTTTGTCTGTTATTTATATTTTAGCAGTTCGCTATTATGCAGAGTTGTCTGCCACATGCAGGTTAGTTTGCTTGATCTCTCTATTTCAGCTTCACTCACATTTATATTAGCTTTTTTTTTTTTTTTTTTTAATTTTTGCCTTGTTCCGGTCAGTTTCTGTAAATATGCTGTCAGGGTTTGCAAAAGCCCAAACTGTTTACCAGCTAAGCGTGCCATCAGGTAACTGAGCGAGGCAGGAGGCACAAATATGCGATGCAGAGCTTGCAGAGCGGCACGCTTCCTGTGAAAAGGATGAGCAGCACCATGGTGGGGGTCAACCACTTTAAAGTACTTCAGCTGAATTGAAACAAGAATCAACAGGTGATCAAATGGTTTGTCTTCTTATTTCAGATAGTTAGTGTTTAATGTTCACCACGTGCACCGGCGAAAAATATGTGAGCATTTTTAATACTTGGAAAATCCAAATGAGCAAGTGGCTGTAACTCATGTAACTCACTGGTTACTTTCCCCTGGGTTTTCAGAGCAAAACCAGGTCTTTAGAATGGAGACTTCTTCTATGGTGCTGCCCATGCCCTCACAGGCGGCTAAATAAAGGATGGCTCTGACGTACCGTTGTTTCCTTTATCGTCACTCTCATTATTTTTTCCGTTATCGTTCTTCCTGTCACCTAGGCCTAGTCCGTAATCATCTCCACTCCCACTCTCATCATCATCCTTACCACACAAGGTTTCCCTAAATTTGGAAGTGAGCTTCTCAATGACACCGTAGGTCTCCACGTAGAAGACGTGCTCGTCGTGCGGAGGACTGGCCATGAGCCGGAGGGACGACAGGTCGGCCCTGTCCACGCCCACGGCGTAGATCTCGATCCCGGACGCACGTGCCGCCGCCGACACATCCTCCACCCGGTCCTGTGGCCGTCCATCCGTCACGATGATGGCCACCTTGGCGATGTTCGTCGAGCCGCTTCGGGCCCCCGCCTCGGCGGTGAAGGCGCTCTCCATGGCGGTCTTGATGGCCAAGCCTGTCATGGTGCCTGAGGCCAGCGGCTCCACACGGGCCAGCGCCTCCTTCAGGGAGGACTTATCCACGTAGGTCTTGAGGAGGAACTCGATCTTCACTGTGCTGGCGTAATTGACGAGGCCGACTCGAGTGGCGTCGGAGCCGATCGCCAGACTGTCCACCGTGTCCTGCAGGAACTCCTTGGCCTTTTCAAACTCCGCAGGGCGGACACTGCGGGAGCTGTCGATGATGAAGACCAGGTCTATTGGCCGGTTTTTGCAGTTGGACGTTGTTGCTGTAGGAAATAGGTTCACAAAAGTATTCATGCTTTACATTTTGGATAAGGATAAAAATTGTCCATAAAGATGTACTTTTCTCTGGTATTCTTATCCAAAAACTGCATTGTATTGATATCCTTTATAATAAAAGTAGGACTGAAACTAGAAACATGTTAAAACCATATAGAGATACACCAACTATATACTCTCACCAGACAACAGAATAAATCATTACACAAATATTAAGGGATCACTGTAACAGAAAGGAACTTGTCAAAATCAAGACCAAATCAATGAGGGATTCTTTTACCACCCCAGTCAATGAAAGAGAAAATTCACTTTTGTTTCACAGTTTGATGTGGTCCCACACCTGTACTGTTTCTGATGGCTGATTCTGAGCCGCTTGAGCCCCAACTGGCCTGCCGGGAGCCCGATTGTTCAGCTTTGTGCCGTGGTGTGATAGGCTGGCTTCTTTGTGGCGGCTTCTGATGAGAGCCCTGAGAGCCGCGAGCCCTGGAGCCAGCAGCACCAGCTTCGTCAGGGGAGAGGGAGGAGAGAGAGACAGGAAGGGCAAAATGCATGAAAACAGTCATTTCTTTAGCTAAAGGAACAAACGATGTTCATCGAGAAGTGAGAGTCCTTGTTTGGCATTTGACTTGTTTCACCCCTTATTTGCATCTTAACCATCACCAGGTCCATTCTAAGTCTAAAAAGATCCCAGAAGCAACTGAAAATTAGAGTAGGCCTCTACTAAACTCTGCAATAATGTCAGAAAGGTTTGCAGCTTTAAAAATGCATCATTCTGTGTAAATTATTGACACAACTATTTCCAGATTTCATGATTATGTCATTTCTATAAATTACATTTGATGGAGTTTGTTGCTTGAGGGAGCCAGGCTGGTTCATGGTGATTGTTCTTTACAGTCAGATATCCAATCCTGGCACTGAAGAACCCCTGACCTGCACCTGCTAGGTCTACAACCCAATAAGGTGCTCATTATTGGGATTTCTTCTGAGCTGTGTAATACATAACCTTTAGATTTAGGCCTGTGTGTGTTCCATTATTTTATTCTGAATTTATTTCACTTTGATAAAACAGGTAATATATAAAAACTATTTTTGAGAGGCACTTGATCAAGAGGAAAATGGATATAATACAATAGAATAAGCAGGAAGAATCACATAGAAAAAAATACAATTAAGACAGCATTGAAACATTTAGTTTGCAAGCAGCAATCACACAAACGTTTCTAAGTTTGACTGAATTTGGTGAGTGATTTTCAGAGTTTTTGAATTCTCTCAGGGGGATCTATCAACCTGTTTGGGATGGGGGACATCCAAGTCATGCACAGGTCAGGGAGCCTCCAGGATCAGGATTGGAGACCACTACTCTATGAATACATTGAAGGCACCACCAGTTTGTGGAAAGCAATTGGAAAGAGCACAAACCTGAAGTGTCTCTCCTCTGTGTGTCCTGCAGCAGGTTGTCCCCTGGCCGGTCCCCAACCCGGTCCCCTCTTTGCTGCTGCTGCTGCTGCTGCGAGCCTCGGATGCTGTGATCATCGTGTTGCTCCCCCTGAAAATTCTCTGCGCTCCAGATCTCGTCTGAAATTTTCTCAGTAGATCCAAAATCGTCCAAGCGCCGGTTGACCCCGGACGGGTCCGGAGGGGTCATGGGGGCGTCCAGGGGCCGGGCTGAGTGGATGTGCCTGGGTCCGGCCTGCAGGAGGGATCCGGGAGATCCCTGCAGCAGGACGCCGGCGACACACAGCAGTCTCCACAGCACCGGGGTCATGTCTGCTGGTTTCACCCGACCGTCTCCTCCAACACTTCACTGCGTCCTTTATAAGGACGGCCTGAGAGGCGGAGAGCCGCAGGCCCAATCCACAGTCCAGAGGCTCTGGGAGGGAAATGAAGGGGTTTCACAACTGTAAGTGATGCGCTGAGATGTGTCCTCTGATCCCCGGAGCTGCGTTTTAAAAATTTAAACTAATACAAATGGTATAAGGTTTGAATCCAATCATGATATCGATAGTTGTTTTTTTTTTTGTTTGTTTGTTTACTTTTTTTTGGAGTTTTTATCATTCTGTTCCATTTTTGGACAATAAATTCAAAGGAAAAAAAAACATAAGGTTACGAAATATAATAAAATGAATGAAGGAATGCTAACTAGTCATAATTCAATACATAGAAAATAAAAACACCAAAAAGAAAAAAAAAACTGTCCACATTACCTGATTAACTAAGAAAATAAATACATTAAAGACAATAGATAACTTATACTCATCCTCTAAAATCGATGAGTAATGTAGAATTTGTACAACTTACAACCAAAAACAACAAATGCAAAACCAAAGAAAAAAATCTGAAGAAATATGTGAATAGTATGAAACAAGAATAACAGGATTCAGTAATTCATTTTTCTTCATCCTCAGTCTGAACTGTAGCCCTTAATTGTTTTCTATTTTGCAATAAATGAACTCTTATATTTCCCAAGGAAACTGTTATGTGTCCTGTTTGTTTTCAAAGCACCCGTCTAATCAAATATTTTCTCAAAAGTACTTTGGATTTGGTGGTTGAGAAAATCACACATTCAAAACAGATGTAATGAAACAATTGCATTTATGATTGTAATTTCCTTCAAAGTCTTCAGAGTACCATTATGAGCAGGGCATTGCCCTCTACTGGTTTATCCCTGCAAGACACAAGCTGAGGCCAGAAGTGGGATGTGACACCTTGGGTAAAACATCTTTGTGTGATGATTCCATCATCTGGTGATCATATCATCTGTCGGATTTAGTCCTTTCTACAAAGTTACTGTTCTGTAATGTTCCTGTGATACATCAGCTGAGCTGACAGTCTCATGATTGATTCCTCCATAACCATAACCTGCTGAAGTTACATTAGTTAGATGGAGGAAGATGCTCGAGCATCTGGATGTTAGAGCATTGAGAATTTAACAAGGACACTAAGCAACCTGAAACAAATATGCAAAAACACCAGGAAGAGGCATGCAGGACTGAAAAAATAAACAAAAACAAAGAGTAGTGTTTTTAAAATTATACATCCTCTTCAAGTGGCATTTTGTGTATTTATTTTGACCAGGCGCTGGAGCCACTGGCAGGACACAACAAAACAGTAATATTCCTAAATGCAGTCAAACAGACAAACCTGCATAAGATGAAAATGGTAGATCATAACATGTGATTATGGATGACTTCCTCTTTTATGAGAGATTCTCATCAATCTGTAGATTGTATCTTTGAATGCAAATGACACAACAAGGGGAAGTTTTATACAGACTGCTGACAGGGAACCAGTTAGACTCTGGGGAGATGAGCAAATGTATGCATCCATGCTGCAGCTGAGCACAGTAGCGATGTATGTGTTGTGGGTGTGTGTCAGCCTCCTCGGTGTGTTTCACACCTGTAGAGGAGTAAACCATCTGAGACGTGAAAATTCTCCCGGCAACATCATTATTGGAGGACTTTTCTCCATTCACTTAAAAACCAACAGAAGTAACGGACCCGGACCGCTCATCTGTCATGAGTAAGTACTCTGTGGACTGATTCCTGTCGGAGAAATTAACACAAACCGTCTCTAGAATGTCGTCTGTCGCCTCTTTGTAGCTTTGACATCCAGAGTTTCCTGCACTCTCAAGTGATGATTTACGCCATCGAGGAAATAAACCAACGCAGACTTCTGCCCAACTTCACCATCGGGTACGACATCTACGACACCTGTGCAGACGTCAGCCTCGCCATCAGAGCAACGCTCCAGCTGCTGAAAGCTGAGTCCGATCCCCTCATGTGTGGACTGACTGAGGATGCTCAGCCTCTTCCCGGAGACCCTGAGACAAAGGTGGTGATTGGCGAACAGTCTTCCGAGGTGTCCATAGCAGTGGCACGAATCATCTCTCTGTCATCAGTGGCTCAGGTTTGTCCCATTTCTCTGCTGACTCCAACTGTCTGTTAGATTATTTGCAGCGTACTACGTGGAACTGTTTTAATATACATGTATTCCTTCTTGCAACAGATTAGCTATGCAGCAACCTCCGAGCTGCTCAGCAGGAAATACAAGTTCCCCACTTTTGTTCGAACTGTATCGAGTGACAAACACCAGACACAGGGAATTGTTGAACTGGCGAACAAGTTCAACTGGAAAGCCGTGGCCATCGTGGGGAGTGATGATGAGTATGGGAGGTACGGCAGCGAACGTCTCAGTGATTACTTCTCAGTCAATGACATCTGCGTTGAATTCATGGAAATCCTACCTAGCTACTTCAACCAAAACATTTCAGAGAGCAGGAAACTGCTGGTTAAACTGGTGGGACTTATCAATGACTCCTCAGCAGAGGCGATTGTTTTGTTCACCAAGGACACCAATGTAGAAATAATCATGTTGGAGGCTATTGAACACAAACTCAACCGAACCTGGATTGCAAGCGACACGTGGTCCACCTCCACAAAGATATCCACACTGCCAGGCATTGAGTTGGCCGGGCAGGTCTTCGGATTCACCTTCAATGGACGGGAAGTGCCAGGTTTCAGACAATACCTCATGTCACAAGTCGACAGGACACACGGTGCCATGACGGCAGAAAGTCCGTTTTGCTTGGATGAGTCCAGCAAGAACACAGTGGAGGACTGCGTGCTACCAAACAGCCAACATCAGTCCAAACAGTGTCTGGACCCGGAGTGCTTGATAAAGTACATTGACAAGGACTACTCCTATAGCATCTACTTGGCTGTTGGGGTCATCGCTGACAGTCTGAGACGCCTGATGAAATGTAACAGCCAATGGTGTGAACGGACCTCGGATTTCACAGCCTTGGAGGTGCAGTAACCATATCTAATATAAATTGCATTAGTGCTGTATGACTTTAGCTTAGAATTACCTCAATTTTATGACCACAGAAATGCCAAAACAGTAAATATTATACATTTCCTGCTCAATGTAACTGCATTACTGTTTGTCTTGCAGCTTCTTGAGGAAATTAAAAAAGTCAACTGTACAGTGAACACCACGCACATATTCTTCGACGAGAATGGGGACCCCAGTTTAGGATATGCTATAGTGTACTGGAATCGATCTGATACCGAAATAAAAATCATTGGGGAGTACTGGCCAAACGGAACGATTAGAGTCCCGGATCATCTTGAGGAAGCCATGACTGCTGATGAGGTGAGGTGATAATGTCAAAATGCGGTTATTGGTCGAGATGGTCTATAAATTGTATGTTCTGATTCTGCTCTGTCCGTCAAAGGTGACTGCCTACAACTGCTATAAGACGTGCAAACCTGGTCTGGAGTTGAGAATGCCGGACAAGAGGAACAAGTGTTGTGGTTACTGTGCACCCTGTGCGGATGGGGATTTCTCCCCTGGGAATGGTGAGTGCTGTAGCTGGTTCAGCATAAGCGAATATTTTGTTATGTCCTAAAGGTCTGGACACTTCCCTTTTTTTATATATGTGCTGAATAATCTAATAATGTAGTTCTGGACAGGTTGTTAGCTCTTCCAGTAAAGACAGTAAAATAAATATCCACTGAGGGAAGTGAGCAAGTCTACAATGAACTTACTTCTCTCTGGGTATCTGCAACAGATGCAGGCAGAAAGAAGTCATGCTGGGAAAACATCCTCTCCACCCCTCTCTTTTCAGCATTCATAAAATGTCTTCTTTTTTTTTTAAATTAGATTCTATATTTAGACATATCTCACTCAGTTCCTGTGTAAGAGTTTCATGCATCGCATTTGGATTTCCCTGTCCAGGTACTGCGTGCCAGCACTGCGGTGAAAAGCAGTTTTCGATGGATGGCCAGAGAGACAAATGTTTCAACATCACTGAGGAGTACCTCAACTGGTCCAACCCCTTCTCCATCACTCTGAGCTGCTTGGCGGCCTTGGGGATAATCATTACCATCTCGTTCGCCGTTCACTTTGCGATCTATCAGGGCACTCCCATCGTGAAGGCCGTCGGAGGGTACCTGGTCTTCCTGGAGCTCCTTTCCCTGCTGGCCTGCTTCTGCCTCACGTTCAACTTTCAGGACAAACCCACTCGGGACTCCTGTCGCATCGGCCTGCCCCTCTTTGGCGTGGCGTTTTCCCTCTGCATATCATGCATCCTCGCTAACCTGCTTCAGATCCTGGTGTGTTTTGACTTTAACACGAAGGTGGCGTCCTGGATAAAGAGGATTGACCGAGTCGTCGTGGTGACCGTCGTCTCGGGGATCCAGCTGACCCTGTCGGTCGCGTGGATGTTGTTGGACCCGCCAGTCCCCGAGGAGACGGAAATCCACCCCCACAACGTGCACACGTGCACGCTGCAGTCAGTGGGGTTCTTTGCAGCCATGATAGCCTACCTCGCCTTCTGGGCCTTCGTTTGCTTCGTGTTTGCCTTTAAAGGCAAAAAGTTGCCAGATCTGTATAAAAATGCAGTTTTAATCAGCGTGAGCATGCTGCTGTTTCTGATCATATGGATCATCTTCGTCCCACTCTTCCTCGCTTTGAAAGGGAGGAACAAGGCAGCGGTGGAGATTGCGGCCATTCTCATTTCGAGCTACAGCGTCCTGGGCTTTCACTTGGCCCCAAAGTTTTACATCATGATCTTCAGAAAGGAGCTTAATAATGAGAACGCCATCACCGGGTACATCAAAAAGCATTATGAGCAGCAGGGAAGAGCAGTGATTGCATCCTGACGCAGTACACAAACAAAATGACAACACAAAGAGACGACAGTAAAGAAACAGATCGATCATAGTAACATAGATCTACACACAAAACAACCAAATACCTTCACAGAGAGAGGTGAAACAACCACAAAACTGAATATAATAACTAAGTGTGTTTATGATGCAAACGTTTCTGTTTCAGCCATTTCAAAACGTAAAAAAATGTAAAAAAAAAAAAAAAAAAAAAAGACAAAGGCACTGTCTCATTGTGTTTTTGTTTCTCTTTCTAGACTTCAGTCAATTACTGTTGAGTGAAAGAAAGGACAAAATGTAACTGAGGTCACTGCTACACACTGCACCATCGTTAATTCCTACTTGTTTCTATTTCTGTGTTACAATAATGCCTTTTAGTTTTACTTTTTGCTAAAACTTCTAAAGTACATGAAAAGGTGATTATATAACTTTTCAGAGGACACATAAGTTGCTTCTGAAGTGTGACATTTACCATCTAAAACGTGAATTTCATTCCTTTTTGTGAAAAATCTGTGTAATCTAAAGGCTTATCCTATTGTGAAAAACTAGAATATATGAAAATGAAATTTGCTTTGCAATGCATTGTTTTTGTAGAGTCCTTAAAATAAATTATCATTGTAGGTCTTTGGCTCATTTTTTCTCAAAATGTGGAGGGACGCCTCCCCAGGGGGCGCCAGAGAGCTTCAGAGGAGGTGATGAACTCTGTAGCTGCAGAAATCTGGAAGTCAGATTTCCTTCACACAGGATAACCTAACAAATTATTAACAAAACCAACCTGCAGCTGTGATTTAACTTGTCTGCTGCTGTATTTGCACAAAACACATGACAATAGTAACTCGGCCCTCATCAGACATTTTATTGATTAAAAAAAATACAAAAATTCAGAAATATTTCCATAGGAACGCAATGTGATTCTGCAATCCCGTCTCTTCCATATCCATTTTAAAATGCGATTAAACACTGTTGACTCGTATCGATAGCAGAGTTGCTACTTTTTACAAGTTACAAAACAAAACAAGAACAATACAACAGAGGAGAAGAGGAGAGGAGCAGTCTGCTTTTTGAGTCCCTGTGATTTGTGTTAACCTTTAAGAGTTGATTGCGGCGGCTCCTGCGAAATCATTAGGCGGCGGTAAGAAGTGGCGACGCTCTCCTGCAGCTGTACCAGCACAGACTGCAGGCCGAGCGCCGCGGTGCTCACTACGGTTTGAGTGCAACTTGTTTTGGGGTGCCAACAATTCTCATAATCAAAGACTAAAATATAGATTATTAATTTTGGCATGATGCGATCTTGATGATTAACACTTGAAGCGTTCTGTACTGAAGTGGAGACCATGGGAAAGATAAATATGAATATATAGCAGCCATCTTTGAGGAATGAAAATCAGCCTTCCAACTACTTCCTTGTGAGTTGTGAACTTGAGCTGTTTGAGCAGTTAGCTGGGTCTTGAAAAGGTGAGCAGGTGTAGCCACTGCCACGTTGTTGTTAGGAGTGATTCAAGCCCCTTGCGTCATGGCGTGTATTTGTTTTAATGTAACAGTTCGTCGCACTGCTCAAGTGCGAGCAGTCACTCTGAGGACGACTGCTGCAGCAACACACCCAAGCCCAGGGAGCGCCGAGACACCCCCGAAAGCCCACAAAGAAAATCGGAGTGTGATTTGGATTCATTCCGTTGAGGGTTTGATCCCCAGCCTCGGTACAGAACGCAGCAATATGTGCAACAACGTGTCCCTCTCGTTCTCCTGTCAAGTAACTGGCCTCAAAAGTTTCTTTTACATTAGCAGAAAAGAGAACCTGCTTCGACTACTTAAGATGCTAGGACCGGCCGCAGGCTGTTCAAACTACGTGGGTCTGGCACGGCTTGGGAGGCACGTCCAAGTTGCTCTCGCGGCCGCAGCAGGCTGGCATTTCGGGGGGGCAGGCCGCCTCCGGAGCAGCAGGCAAGTCCCCGCTGCTGATGTGCTGCAAATATTGCCTGGAGGAGGAAAGAGAGGAAAAAATACAAAACTCCATTTATATACTGGTTACATGCATATAAATCTTTTAAGGAGTTTACTACAGTTCCAATGCAAAACTGATAGAACTACAGTTTAAATGAGAAGCTACATTTATGCAGGTATACTCAATTCTTAAGAATTACACTAATATTTTTATTTTAAGTGTTTACAGTGTTGGTACATACAGCTCCATCCAGATTGCACCGTCAGTGTTGCTGACTCACCATGCGGGGCGGGACATGACGTAGCTGATCTCTGGCGCCTGGAAGCCGTTGAAAGTGGAGGACGCTGCCACAGTGTAGGCCCCCATGTTCTCAAACAGCAGCCAGTCGCCCACCTGCAGGTCTGGTAGTTTACACTGCTCCACAATGCGGTCCAGACCGTCGCACGTCGGACCCCAGATGCTGCTGGGGTACAAGACCTCATCCGGCTTTGGCTTCTGTTAAAATAAAAAAACAACAACTCTTAATTCATTTTCTAAGCAGCTTTTGCAGCCATTTCTGCCTTCGACTTTCTCTTACCTTGTGCAGTGTCGGTAAACAGTGAGCGTGGTCGAACAGTATACAGTTGAAGGATCCATACATTCCGTCGTTAATGTAGTACATCAGGGTCCGGTCAGCGGTCCCTTCGTCCTCCTCTGTGAGAGACAGACAAAAAAAAAACTGAGTTTGATGCAGAGGGACACTATGGATTTACTTTCAGAAAAGTTACGGTAAAGGCTCGTACCATCAGAGGCCGAGTCCTCATCCACAATGACCTTCTTGGCAATGATGTTCACCACCAGTGTGTAAGCAGAAGCCACATAGTAGCGTCCGGGCTCAGCAATGATGTTGATGCCAGAGTCAGCGGGGAAGTACTTGTCCAGGGCTGGATTGATCACCGCTACGATCTGAAACGAACGGGGCCGCTGGTCAACGTCAAATCCATATACAAGAATGAATAGAGCACAGCAGAGACACATCACGAGACATCATACCTCCTCGAATTTCAGTTCAACGTCATCCGAGCCAGGAAAGCCTCCTCCGATGTCGAGCAGATCCATGTTGTAGCCCAGTTCAGCCTACAGGTCATAAAGGTGAGTTTTACTGTACACTGCCGGGTGCAAGTCCCTTTACAATGTTTCAAGAGAATTCTCCTTTAACTCACCCCCAAATCGAAGACGTAGCGGGCGTCTGCGATGGCCTGGGTGAAGGCATTAGGATCAGTGCAGCCGCTGCCAACATGGAAGCTGACGCCAATCACATTCAGATCGAGTTTCTTGGCACGCTCCAGCAGACCCCGGCAGGCTTTGAGAGAGGCCCCAAACTTCATGCTCAGTCGACACACTGACTTGGAGTCGTCCGTGGCAATGCGCAGCACCAGCCTGAAAACCGTGACGAAGGAGAATGAGACCAAAATGCAAAAAAGAGAAATTACAGGCCTCTAAATGTTCTAATTATGGTTATCAAAGAAGTCTTACTTGGCATTGCTATGGAAGTTGGCCACTTTGACGAGTTCTGCCTCACTGTCAAAGGTCATGGTCTGAACCCCGTGGTTTGATGCATACTTTATCTGGGAGACTTGCTTGCAGGGGTTGGCATAGATGATTCTGCTTTGATCCACTCCCAAAGACTGAACGAGCTCAATCTCTACCTGGAGAGAGACGCGTCAGCGAGACGAGGATCCAATTAAACATGAGCTTCTGTTGCAACTTCAGTGAGTCATCAGTCTGCGTGCTTTGTCATTCCAGGAAACTTGAATGCTGATCAAAATATTTCAAAGCGAACCTTGCTTGCACAGTCGAAGCCGGTTCCCAGGGACGCGAGAGTAGCAACCACTTCGCGGCTGCTGTTGCACTTGACAGCGTAGAAAGGGGTGACGCGAGGCAGCAGCCGGACCCAGCGCAGGTGTTTCTTCAGTAGGTCCCCCAAGTCACACACAAAGAAGGCATCCCTGTCATCCTGTGAAAAGGAACACCAACTCCAGCTCTTATTACATGGATACACAGTAATCATTTCAACTATGTAATATGTGAGCCAGTATGAAAAGACGTCTTGCATAACAGAGTAACTTGAACATAGCAGAGAAATTGCCAATGTGTCAACACAGGTATCAAACAAACATGCTGCAGGTTAAACCTGCTTTGTGTTAAACTTAAAATGAAATGCAGTTTTGTTCAAAACAACTTTTCCACTGTAGCAGACAGAACACTGTGACTTTTGGTGAAAGGGGGCTGTCTTTGTCTTAGCATGACATGAAGCAACAGGGCTTCAGGTAACTGTTAAACCAGGTTTTCTTTAGAACAGCTCAAATGTTAACTTTTTTTCCAGAATGCATGTGTATCTCTTAGAACTGAAAATATGGGGAATATATTGCCATCGTTTCAAGGTCCTAATGCACTACTTGTTAAATATCTACTCTTAAATAAGCTACTGACATTTTAATATGTCACAGCGGTTGTAGTCATGCATGAAGGTGTTGCTACATCTCATCACTTGAAGAACTGGAGATTGAAATACTAAAACAAAACATCGGCTTGTTGACAGATTTAAACAAAACGAGTTCATTTGTACATCTTCTCAGTTCCAGGTCAAGATGCTTACCGTGATGGACGCCTCATTTATCTTCTGCTCAAGAATATCTCGAGCAGAGAAGCCCTCCTCCAGATAAGAGAACTCAGAGCTCTTGAGCACAGTTGTGTTCATGATGACAGGAGGTCTTTTTGACGAGTCACGAGTAAACTGGAGAAGACCAACAAAGAGGAGAGGATAATCAGGTTACATTCAAGGAATGGTGTACAATATCTTTAGTTTAATTCAATCTGATTTCTGACATATTGGAAGCAATTCTGACACTGTTCGGATACTGGTATCTGTAAGATTAGATAACACATCAGTGTTCAGTCAAGTTACAAACCACAGATGGTGAAGCACTTACATGGATATGAAAGAGATGGAATTTGGAGGAGCTGCTACTCAGGTGCAGAGAAGCCAAGGAGGTTCACCAGTGAAATTAAACCCTTTTAAATAAGACTCAAGGCCGGGACCTGCCGAGTAGCCAGTGTGCGATTTCCTAGAGTGTGATTTCTGGAAAGGAGATAAGAAGTTCATTGTACTCAACAAGGCAAATAATGGAAAACAGACGTCATGCTATAAAGTTGAAAGTATATTAAACATCTTGACTGTGAATGAGGCATTTTAAGCCTGAGCATACTGCACTAATGTAGCTAAAAACCTTTAAAGACTCGAGCTGGGCTGGAAAACGGGTGCGGGACCCCTGATCCCCCCCACGTTTCCCAATCCTGCTCCATTTCATAACTGTCATGACAACCCGACACCGACGGCACTCGTTCAAAGAATCGGGCGTCTACGCCCCGCCCACTCACGATTCAAGCCAATCACAAAGGGAAGTCGCCAGTTCACGTGTCTGAAGACTATCGGAACGGACCAATCGCAGACGCGGGAATAACGCCGACGTCCACACACCGGTTCCGCTCCGGGTTCCCTCACGCCATGCGGCGACTGAGCGTCTCATGTTACCGATAACGTGGTTTTAATCGAGCCAGATTCACTTCACTCTTTAAAGAATACAGTTAACACGACCACGGCGAGTCAGACTAACGCTACAAAGAAGGCTTTTGAAGTCAACAATGAAATAATTATTCACTGGTGTAAAACCGGACGAGTCTTAACGTACGGTTACACTCCACTTCCATTCAAATTTCCATTAACCAGAACTCGCAGTTCCGGTTAAATACAAAGACTGCCTGAAAACATAAAAACATCGCGTTTCTGTATAAATCCGCCATGAATGGAGCCGACCAGACAGCACACGTCTAAGCTGCGGTATAACGGTTTTACTACAAAGTCGCGGCAAGTCAGAGACGACAACGTACCTTAAAAAGCATTTACAAAGAGTTTGCCCATGAGACCCGAACTCTGGGGTGTTAAAAGTTAAGTTCTCCCTGACGATGGAGACTGCTGCTGGGGGAAGGCTGGCTGTCTGCGCCGGCACGACTTGGAGTGAGGCGGCGGAGGAGGATGGCTCGTTTTTATAGGGCGCGTGTTACCGCGGAAACGCAGCCAGCTGAAACCGGCCTCCCGTCCACGTACAAACCGGTTTAAACTTGTCGCGCGCGCACACACACACACACACACACACACGCAAGCAAGCATACACGCGCGCACGCCTATTTAGGGGCCTATATGATTTATCCAGACATTTTGGTCTAAGAAGCCCTCCTTCATTCTCCTTTCCCGCGGTCCTCCAGCTGAGAGTTGGATAAAACCTACTGAAAAATATTTAGCAAAATAAGTTCGCTCTGTGTTTCAAATCCAGCCAAAGAATCCTCATACACAAAAATCCAATTCCATTGTCACAGAGAGTATGATATTTGGAAAAGTTGTGATTAAAAATAAACCACCAAACAAACACTGCAGTAGAGGGACAGCTCCACTTTTTCACCCCCTCTCGAAATTGAATGATATTTGATTTATTAAAAAAAAGTTTTCATATTTGTGTTGCATTATATAAGCTATTTTTTAAAGGGTATTTTTAAAATTATTTTGTGATTTGCACATGGGAATTATGTTTTATAAACTTTAGTTACATGGTAGTACACAGTGTTGGAGATGTTTAACACTCAGTGTTTATTTTGCCTCCACAATAAATCTTTAAGCATTAAACACTCCAAATTTGGTGACAATACTAGAAATTGAAATAAAATCGTTAATGCAGCATGACTTTAAAATATGATGAGTTTCCTGCATCATTTTAGAGCTTTGTTATGCCTCCTAGCAGCAATTCCACAATTTCTAACAAAGTCTGTTATATTTTGACTTGTCCCTCATTCAAGGATATTACCTTCTGCCGCCCTGAATTTGAGTTAGGTTTTCCCGATGTGATACTGTAACAATGTCATAACAACAATAATAATAATAATAAAACCTCAGCCACTGACTATGGCTACTTTGTAACTTGTCTGCCATTGTGTTCTTAGTCATCTGAAAGGCATGCAAAAAAGAAACAATACATAACACCAAATGTTACATAAGCTCTGTATTGACACATCTGTTTAATCATGGATAAACTTGGATCGTCAATACAAAAAGAAAATATCAATACATACTATCATGTTGAAGATAAGCCCTTCCTTTGAAATCAGCAATTCATTGTTTTAGTCTATTTTCACTGATATCCAGTCCATCTGAGAGACTAAAGGACTAAAATAAGGAGCACATCTGTGCAGACTGAGATGACCCATAATCTCCATAATATGTCTGAGACCGACTGCATAGAGGTCAAAAAAAAAAAAAAAAAAAAGGTAAACAGGAAAATCAAGTAAACGTGGTGTAAAATACTGGAAATGCAGACCAATAGTACTTTAAAAGGAGCTATACTAAGGTTTATGGTTTAACTTCCCAACAGTCTCATCTATGAAAAAGAGAAAGTTCAATAATGAATGTAACCAATACTGCATGAAAATGAAACAAAATGTCTTTGCTGTTGACACATGCATTTGTGGCTGTGTACACACTCTGTGCAGGTAGAGGGAGAGCGGCGCTTCAAAAGCGCCTGCTTAGTTGACGTGTGGAATTCTTGGAACGGAACATGATATTGATATTTTCTGAATTGTACAACAGTACTTAAAGCTGTCCTTCAACTCCAACTTCAGCAAAGTCCTTAAACTGACTTAGGGTACTGTGAATCTGGAGTTAATGTTTAGACTTGCTCACAATGAGTAAAAGGCGGGGTACCACTACCCTGTGTACCACTAAAGTGTGCACAGAAAGGAGAATGGTTTGTTTTTCCCCAACGGTGTAGACCTGTTTCACTGGATGCAGCATTTTCAGGCTGTTCCACAGTTTGCTGCGATAAAGCAATCCTCAGCAATTATATCAGGCTGAGGTCTACTCGACTGTTCGGGCTTTAGTCATCACGTCTGCTTGACGGTTGAAACCTGCACTGTTTTAATCTGCAGTATGCTCACTCACGCTAGCAGACAGCAGCCGTCTGTTCGCGCTGACCCGATTGGCAGCCCTGTCTGGCTGATGTGACCTGGCGTTCACAGTGGTCTGCTTAGCGTTGCTCCCTCAGTTCCTGACCTACCTCAGTAGATTAAAGGAGCTCAGGGGTTGACTTACAAACGGCAAGAGGGCAGTGCAGGCACATATGTCACGTAGTGCCCCGAGTATCTTTTAAGCTGCTCCCGTTTACAGGGGTCATTACAACCTGCACAGAATGACTTAACTAGTTTCCTCGCAGGTGGCCTTCTTGAGGCAACTGGGATTCAAACGCAGTGAAGGGCGGCTGTCTCGCTATCCTTAACTGCTTTAAGGGCGCTGAAGATAATGACTTAACCCAACAGGTTACCAGGGGTTTTAAAATGTTACATGATGGCTGTAAATTTAAGCTTTGAAACTTTGTTTTTATATTCATGATACAAAAAAAAAACAAAATTTCATTTTTGAAGCGCGCCAATGGTGAATACAGCTACTTCCTCGATTGCAATACATTCACTTCAAACAAGTTTTCAGAAAGCTTATCTGATCATTACAACTTAAGCTGAGTGACCGATTAAACTTCAATAATCAGCATGATTAGAATTGGAGATAGGGTTCATTAAGCTTTCTGATATTGAATGTTGGTTATAAGATATGTAGAATTAAACAATTTTCATAGGATTTGGAAACCATCAAGTTCAAAGCCAGCAAGGCACTGCTATAGACAATATGCTTGAGGGGAGTTATATCTAACAAATCAAAAATCTTGAGGAGCATCCCTTCATAAGATGAGTGTTTTTTTCTGGTTAGATTGATTCCAAGATTGATAGATTCCAATCTAACCAGAATCCACCACTCTGTATCTGGTTACTGTTTCCTGTTTTCTCATGCCACTGGCGTAGCCTTGAGGACTTGACATGATCGATGGTGGTGCTTCCTGAATGACTGTAACTATCTGCAAATTGTTGAAAAAAAAAAAGTTAATCAAAAGAAGTTTTAAATCGATTTACTGAAAGTGAAAAACAGTTTTGGGAAAGCAAAATTTTGGGAAATCCTCCACTCTCTAACCCTGAGTAAACTGTGAAAACCAACCTTTCTGTTGTAAGAATTGTCCCTGCATCTGTATCGATCAGCTGTAACGACTGCGGAATCCAGAGTTCTGTTTGTGCTTCGCCAATACAGAGTGCATTTACTACACTATTGTCTGAATCACATGCAGACTTTTTTTTCCCCCTCATACACCAGACACTGAGCGGGCCAATACAGGGCTTGAATGTTCACGTCAGACTATTCTGTGCATGGACGCATGACTTCTGGTCTGTCAAAACTGCCTAGCTGGCTCCATCTCACATCCCCCGTCAAGCAGGAGGACAAAACCAGTTATTTGACAGAAAGGTGTTCCTCTCTGACTAACTTGAACAAAACCTCTTCACAACCGTGGATGGACAGTTGGGAAGCGCTGAGATGCATCGGGGTGTGTAAATATCTCCACTGGCTTAACATAGAGAAATGTTTGTTGCCTTCAGGAGTGTCTGGGACATTCCGGCTACAAACGCAAACTTTAAGTTTAATGTGTTTTTTTCCCATTAAAGTGCAAAGTCTGCAGTTCTTTAGATTTAAACAAGAATTGATTAAAATGTGGAGAAACCTGGTAAAATCTACTACAGAACCTAAGGAAGCCTAAAGAATGCTAAAAAAAGCTAAAAGAAATTTAAAGGAACCTAAAGTAACTTAACGATCCAAATTATTGCTAAATACGGTAATGTAAAGAAACACAAACAAATCCCAGACAACTAAAGAGACCTAAAGAACCGGAAAGCCAAAACTATATTATAGAATTCTAAAGGAATTCAAAGGGCTGAAGAAATCTGCAATAACGTGCATCTGGAACCTGAAATGTGATGACAATAAAAGAACAGAAAGAAAACTTGGACTGGTTCTTTGAGTGGAATCCTGTGTAACATCCCTGTGAAGGAAATGTTCTGTTCAAGTCCGGAGCAGAACAAAAATTCAGAGGAATGGACAGTTTCACCGAGGAAACCCAGAACCCACCAGTGTCGCCACATGAAAACCGTTAGCATTTCTGGTGTTTGAGTGTGTACAGCAGTCATTATCGAAAGGTTGACTGAACATAAAAGGCTTCTAAAACAAACAAACCTATTTGCAATTGTAGAGAGATCACGCAAACTCAAAGAAAATCCATGCATGGGCATGGAGAACATGCAAACTTCCCACAGCAAAGTTCTTACTGGAGTCAAACTGACAATATTCTAACCAAGCAGCCAAAGCCCAGCAATAAAATGCTTTTCCAACCGGATTCCAGAAGTTTTCCTCCTTAATGCAGAAGCTAATCAGCTCAAAGGTTGCCTTGGTGCACATCTGGTTTGCACACAGACATGACAAATTAGTGGAGAATGGAGAATTTGGTTAAAGTGACCCAATGGTACATGTGGAAATGTAGAAAAGGAATCAGTTTCAGGAGGCCAGCAGGAAGTTTCGGGGCTTCGGGAGGACCACATATCCGTGGGCTATGCATTAATATCTTTTCCAGGTCTTGAGGCCACAATCAGGCTGGCATTCTACTTTCTGCACAACAGGGTTTCCAGTGAAGTCATTGCTTTTCCAAGTGGTTTCCTCAAAAACGCAGAGGCACAATCATTTTTTGCCATGTAAGAGAGTTCAAATGAGCTCCAGCGACACTTGTCTGGTGATACAACCCCACAATTATATTCCTATGTGGCTGTTTTTCTTCATATTTCTGCCCCGAAGTTGAACTTGCAGCAGCCAAGCATGCTTCAGCTCCTTTGCAGAGCCATGCCTGTCAGGCAGGAAGTAAGCCGGCACTCGGAGGGCTAATTAATTTTCTGCAGATGTTTATCAGGTTTTCCACCATCACAAGATCAGAAAACATTAAAAATAATACATAATAGCAAATTTTCCCTCCTTGCTATGTTTCCTTTGACTGTTCTTTCACTGACTTTCTGTCTCTAGACTGTCCTTCGCCAAGCTCTATCGGCTCTTTTTGTAATGTCTGTCTCTCACTATGAGAGGAATTTCTGTTATCGTGGAACTGCGAACTATTGTGAGCAAACCCCCACATCCACAAGGTCTCACAAAATAAAACAAGGCTAGTGATTGTTGGTGGCCTCCCACATGATACAGTGCAGTGTTATGGGCTGTTGTGGCTGTGAGTGCATTGCTCCTTGCCTTTGGTAGCTCGTAATGCAGTTTGGCACAAACAAATATTACAGACGTCTTCTCCGTTTCTCGAAATTATGCATGTGTATTATATAGGTTTTTTTGTGTCACTGATATTCATATGTGTATTGAATGTTTCTTGTTCTACTGAGAATAGTGAGGCTATCTGACAGAGCCTACCTTCCCGTTCTGAATTCTGTTAAATGATGAATGAACTATTGGAGTCTATATCTACATGTCCCCATGTTTTACAAGATACGAGGAAACTCACTGATTTGAAAGTCACCTTTCAAGCAGAATTCAGCAGTTTGGCTCCTGAATGACACTTTTCTGGTTGATCCATGTGTGCCAAACTTCTTCACACAGTCCAAACACTGCCGCACGCAGGCCAGGATGCATCTGGCCTGGCTACGGTTGGTGACAGTCTACCAGCTGTCACTATTAGGGCGTGAATGGGTGAATAACTAACAATAAAAATAGCTCTCAGGGCTGCTAAAGCAATGGAAAAGCTCCATGTCATTGAACTCTGTTGACTATTCATCTGCCTTAAATAAGATCAGGCCCAGAGAAAACACTATTGTCAGTGGGACTTGATTATTATCTGGTTGTCCCTTTGTATGATGGAGTTTCTGAACGCTGAGTACAAAGTACGACTGAATAATGGCTTTAAGATGAACTAGTTTGTTGTGAGCTGTTTTGGGCATCAAAACCTATTGCAGATCCTCAGCAAGATTAGAAGCAAACTAATATATGCTGTATTTATCTCACATGACTTTGAGGCCTCTGTATTGGTACAGTGGCCAGCTGGGGTCATATCCAGCCCGAAGTCATCAAGGCAGGATTTAAAATGGACAGATGGATATTAAGATGTGCAAATAAAATGTTAAATCAAATCTGTATCCTATTCTCGAATAGTTATATTTAATTCCGTATCCTGAAAGACTAATTGGACTGAAAAGAAGTGACCCTGTGACCATGCGGCTGCCCCAGTTGCCCACTTGTCAGCTCTGTTTCTGGAGTGATGAGAGGAGAGTTGTTTAATCTGGCTCTGTGCTGACTCATCATATCTTCTTCTTTCAAGGTTGAGTTCCCCAGAGTTTGTCTGCTCGGCGGTGTGGAGACCACGGCCCGGGGAGGGAGGAAAAAAAAAAAAAAAAGAATGGGGGGAAAAAAAAAGTGATCGGATTTTCGCTGGAACTTCTTTGGTGCTTCCAGGGTTGGCCTGAAGCTCGGCGAACAAGCTGCATCAGCACATTTCACTCCTTTGATCCTTTTTGCACAAAAAAAAAGTCACAGACTGAAGAGAAGAGTTCACAGCTTTATACAGTCTAGGTGTCATGGTGCTGCCGTTTGCTCTAGGAAACTTTAAAGGACGACAGAAATAGAAGCAAAAGTTCAGATTTGGAAGAAAAGAATGGCCTGAGTGGCCTTCAGTGTTACAGGGGAGGTGCTTGCATGTGGGACAACTACTTGGTGACATTAACTTTTTAACTATTTGCGATATTAAAAAAAAAAAAAAAAAAAAGACTTACTGTTTTCTACGTTTGCAGTCTTTCTGACTTACATCCAAACCTCAAGTGAAAAAAAAACACCGTGAAACACTGTCCAGAGGCAAACATAGTGAGAACAGCCCTTAGTGATCAGGGATTCTGCACAAAAGATGGAAAATTCTAAACTGTAAGCACAGAGACCATAATACACAGATTGAAATGCTACTTTTTGAACCTCACTAAAACTGTTTCACAATTGCAAAACTGTCAAAAAAATAAATAAATAAATTGATTGCGTGCACTAGTTCCATTTCTGGATTATTTTCATGGTCATCACATGTGCTCTGCCTTCTCAGCAGTTAAATATAGATGTGCTCAAGGAGAAAATCAACAGTTTCTTTGCCACAGGCAACAAGAGATGTTCCCATGCTCAGTATATTATGATCATCTGAGGTAGATAAAAACCCTTGAAACCTCCAGTTTTAACTCTTGACTATTTTAATATTTGTTTATATGTATTTATAGGTACTGCCTGAGGTCAACAAGAAACTGGCTGTCAAGCTGATGGGGAAGCGGGGTGAGGGAGGACAGGAGCAAGATTACAGGACATGCTCCACAAAGCCACACACACCGTAGCTTTGAAGGTTATGTTGACGAGAAGGAACGAAAGCAGTTGCGTCATTTATATTCCAGCAAGGGGAGGATATTGTGTTCAGTGGTCACAATAACATAACATGTTTCAAATCACAAAAGTGTGGTTTATGTTAGTTGGACCGTTTAAAAAGGTCAGAGTTTCAGAGAGAAGGGGGAGGAAAAAAAGTGTTAACCTAACTTTCCTGGATTTACCCCTGATAGGGATTAATTGAAATACAAAAAAAGGTTATAACACTTTGTTTACAAAATGGCTTTAAGTGACCTTGTTTAGTTTGTAAATATGAACTGCTCATTCATGTAAAACTGACAATACAGATTTTAAATCGGCAACACCCTGCAATTCACTGCTGATAAAAGGCTGGTGGCTATGAAAAGATAATTTCTTTAGTAAAACATTAAATAAAGCAAGAGATATATTAAAGACAGACTTAAAAAAAACACAAAGAGCTATTCAAAACGTTTTATCCAGTGAAACTTAAAAAGAGCTTTTTTTTTTTTTTAAATAATTTAACTTTTGACAAAAATGGCATCATCTCTTTCTTTCCTTGATTCTAGGTATTATTTATTTTCATGAAGCTATTTTTGCAAGTAATACAGGGGTGGCAGATTGTTATAAGCATCCTAAAACTTTCTGAGTAGCCTCTTGATTTCAGTTTTGGTGCTGGAGAGATATGCTGTATTTTGTTATGTAACAATGTTCTGTCCATACAGAGGATCTGTATTTTGAATATACTATAATTATCAGCCATCTTTCAGTAAACTATTTGATTTTCTCTAAAGCTTTGCCACACTTATTATTATTAGTACCAGTTAATTTATGAAGTACTTTTGTGCAGTACTTTTAATTCTGAAACAGAAGTGACAGAAGAGTCCAAACAGGCCTATTTTTTCTTGGTCTGTTTAAAATAAATCAAAATGCTGCTTTGAGGACGCGTTTCCAACAGGGTGGCGATGAAGCTGAGTGCTGGAAATCCCAAGGCAACTGTTTGCTTTTGGTTTAAAGTTGTGATTTTCCTATCGGCACCTGATGGTGCGGCACAAACTTTGTTCTGTACACCATGTCTCGAAGTCACTGTTGCTTGTCGTTTTGTGACGTTAGAGCGCCTGCAAGGTAATAGTCGGATAATTATCATTATTGTTGTTTTCTAACTTTGATCTGTTCCCAACTTGGAAAAACACCCTGGTTCAGGAACTGACGTACAAAGATGTTATGTACCTATCATAGCTTATAACAGCGTTCTTGTAGCTCACTTGTTGTGGGAGTTGTTTTCTCAAAACTTCAGTTTTTCTCCATTTGTAATAGCAATGTACATTTAATACTTTATTTAGGGTATATATTTTGAATATTTAAAATGAGATCAATCATCACTTCTGATTTTCCAATTTCAGATTTGCACTGATTGTAGAAATTAGTATCTGGTAAGTGGTACTTCCCATCACGTGTCCAAATATGATTTCATAAACATCCACATGTGCTGGCACTTACAGAAAAAAATCCTTCTGTTGCTTTCCCGTGGACTCATGTCATCTTAAATTCAGCTCCATCTCTTATGCTTTGCACCAGCTTCAGCTGACCCACTTCCTGTGGCCTGGTTTTGGTTGTCATGGGGAAGCTGAAAGCCTTGTGAAGTTTTTTCTTTCTTCTTCTTCTTCTTCTTTTTGTTTTTTTTTTAAAAAAAGGGGGGTGTGGGGGGGCTTGATTTAACTGGAATCGTACCCAATGACATTTAGCTAAACAACTGTTATTTGTTGACGCAGGGAAACAGTGTCACTGGTTTTCCCCAAACACAAAGGAGTGAACTAGGCTGGAGCTTTGTCACCGAGGCTGAGTCAGACACTGTACTGATGAATATCTCAGCAAATCCTGCACCTCCTGTTCAAGGCTTTCTCACATCTTCTGTCCACTCCTGGGCAGACCTGTTCTTAAAGCGACAGGAATGAATGAGTGGAGAATTCCCTCCACCGCTTCCAAGACGTGTCACACACCGCATTCGGTCGGAGGTGCTGGAAGTGATTTGTCATCCTCCCCCCCCCAAAAAAAAAGAGAGCTGACATTCACTCCACATCATTAAGATCAGGAACGTCACTTATGCGAGTGACTGCAGAGCATCACATATCTAAAAAGCCACATTTTTAGATTACAACCAAGGGTAGGCTCGAGCCACAACTACAGATATCATGTTTATCTTTATTTTGATTTCAACATGTGCATCATACATATCGCAAAAGACTGGCTTAACCCTGATAAACTGTGTTTCCATGAACTCAATAACTCAATTTTGAAAAAGACGGAGATTCTAGGCTCCCTGTCTTTCCCTCCTGGAGTTTGATTGATATTTCAGTTCGGGGTAAGGTGTGCCGTTTGGTGAAATTCCCGAGCTTTGCTCTGAAACCCGACAGATGGGGTGGGTGGTGGAAAAAGGAAAAGAAAGCAGAATGGCATCAAATGAGTTCAAATGAACTTCGGGGGGCCGGGGTCAGCATGTTGGGTGGCGTTGGGGGGGGTGGTGGCGGTGAGGAGGTGACACGGCCTCCCTCTGCTTTTGAAAGCGGCCAATGCTGGAGCGGAGTGTACAATGCGGGGGTGGGCTGGCCGGGCATTCAGACTGACCTGTTTCTAAGAACTGCAGTTGTTGGCAGGGGAAACGTGTGGGGGGTTGCTATCCTGGCCTCCTCATCCACATTTTTTTTGTCCCTCTCAACTCTTGACCAGAGTTGGTACATTATCTGCTCCAAAGGACACCTGCTTGAGCTCCACCAAGATGCTGTGAAATTTAGACGAACACTCCGATTTCCAGCAGAGCTGTGAAGCTGCTAAAATAGTGACGTTATTGGGAGTAAAAAGTCTTGAGAGAGAGATAAGCAGGGGTGAAAGACTGTACAAGCAGTTGATTTAAGATGTGCGGTTCACTCCATGACAGGGCAAACAGAAACACACACCTTCCATCCTAACATTCACACATGGACAAGTTCACAGTCTCAAAATATTAAACTGTTAGAAAAGTATTGTTACTTTAGCGTGATTGTAGGTATCCAAATGATTACTTCAGTAAGATGTAAAGTGGGAAGTGGTTCTTCTAACCGGGTAGTGGTTCTTGACGCCGGGTCCACGCCGTCCGCAGCATCCGCTCTCACACAGCTGTGTTTAGTGTTACCGCCACAAGACCTCATAACCTCGTAAGAGCAGGTTGTGTTGTGCTGAGGGTTTTGTGGCCATTACTGGCAAGAAAAAAGGATTTTGCAATTTGCCTTCCATGTTTCAAAACTCTTTGAGTGTTGCACCTTTTAAGAGTGTCAATTGATCCTCACCTTTTAACCTGCAACCATGGTGATACTAGCACAATATTTCTTGTCAGTGAATGTCATATTTCATCAAGATCGTTACTAAACAGTGTTGCACCTGAATAAAGAACATTATGTTGCTAAAGTTGAATGCTGTGCTGTAATTAATGTGATAAAGTGTGTTTTGAAGCAAGATTCTACCTCAAAAGATGGGGACAAATGAATTATTAAGTAGGGTCTGACTGATATGGATCTTTAGAGGGAAAATTCCAACATTGGGGATTAAAATTCTGATTACAGTCGATTCCATTTTTCAGTACGAAAAGATGTAATGCCTGCTTTTGATGGCACAAATAGATTCACTTTTCAGATGCCTTTATTATTAGAAAATAATAAGACACCTGGCAGCTGCTGTGGCATCAACCCAGCTGTGTGCTGCAGGGTGTGACCAGTGAAACCCGGTCGTTGCCACTAAAGCAGAAAAACAGCAGCATTCGGCACAGCAGCAGATCACACACATTTTCACAAACGCAAAGTACAAAATAATGATCATTTTCACTCACCTTGTGCTGTTCCATTGAGGATATTATTTCCTCCTCGACCATGTAAGAACTGTGTCCAGTCTGTGATCGTCGGTCCACGTGTGGCTGCCCACCTGTTCCTCAGCAGCCCACCGAACAGGCCCCTTACAGGCACCCATACTTCTGACTTTAAAGTCACAATTCTGAGTTGAAAGTCAGAATTTAAGATTTCTTTTTTTCCCCCAGTGGCCCTAATCCTCTTCTGTAGATGAGAGCTGTTTTGGATAAATTAAAATGTCTGAGTAAACCTTGAGTATCAGTGAGATGCCTCAAACCTGAGTCACTTTCTTTGAAAATGAAAACGCTGCCACTCCTGCCATATCTTGTAAGAATGGATCTAAACCAATATTAAACCCAATGTGGGCGGCTGCAAGAGAAATGTTGATCCTCTTCTCTCCCAAACTCGCTTGAGGAGATTCTAGTGGCAGAGAAAACCAGATCAACTGGTTAGATCATGTCAGTGCAGAATCCTGTGAAGAGTTGATGTAATTAAGCGTGTGTCATGTAATTAAAGGTGTGAGTATCTGGTAAAAAGCTGAAAGCCAACACTGGATGTCTGATATCTGTCGCTCAGGTGGAGATAACTGAATGAAAGACTGTCTGTGGGCACTACTGTAAAGATGAAAACTCCATCCCAGAGAGACCACCACCACAAATTCTGTTACAATTGCAAAAAAAAAACAAAAAAAAACAAACAAAAAAAAAAAAAAAAGTAAGAAAAGTGGCCGATTTGCAGTATTTGTGAAAATGTATTCTTAATTTTCCAAATACTTCATCTCATATGCAAAACAGCTAAGATGGACGGGCATTGTAAGGTATGAAGGTATGAAATGTACCGTTCCAGTTTTTCTGGGATGGACCCGGTGATGTCCCCCAGTCCCCGGTCTTTGGTTTCTGCAGTCAGTTTGCAACACGAGCTAGGAAACACGGAGCAGGGATCCTCAAAGCAGGGCTCTGTCTTCTAGTCCTGACCCATTAAGGCAGGTGAGTCATCTGCAGGTTTGTTTCTCAAAAGGTTTTTTGTTGTTTTTTTTTTGTTTCTGATCCACCATCGCCCTGCTTGCTCACGGTGACAGGAGATGTTGTAATTGTATTGAAAACAATAACTAAATGGTGTACATGTATATGTTCCCACCTCACCTTTCCAACAATAAAGACGTTTAAAATACTACACACATTTTGCTTTTTAGAAATTGTACTTGCATGTTTTTTTTTTCTGGACTGTTAAAAAGAAAAAGGCTGTTTTGGATCAAATATAATATATTGTACAAATGTTATTAATACAGCATTTTCCTAACAATATACAGTTACACCAAATAAAAAATAAAACACGTCGCTGTTATGCAAATGTTAACAGAGATCATATAGAGTCCATTCAGCTCTTCACTGCCTTATATTTATATCACCCACTGTGTGAGTGGGAGAACCTACGAGGATCCGGCAGCTGTCGGAGTGCCGGGACAGGGACTCAGTGGCGGCCTCTTCCTCTTCCTCTTCCTCTGCCGGCCCAGCCTCTCCCGCGGCCGCGGCTGCTGCTCAGGTGTCCGGCTGAGCGCCGCAGCTTCTTCCTCTCCTCGTGGTGCTCTCGCTCGGCCTGCTGCTGCTTCCTCTGCTGCTCCGACTGCACAGGACGGCAAAAGGACATGATGCAATGACAGCGGATGATACAGGAAACCATTATGTCACAACATGCTTTATGATAAGATGCAAAATGATGCAACAAACTCCAACATGCTGATGATGATGAGAGAATTTGCAATAAGAAATGTCACTACAGGATGAAGCACTACAGGATTTCGTATGAAACGATATGAAAAACAATGACAGAGGAGGCTCAGGCTCCGGGAGGACACAAAACAATGCGACGGAAGACGCGGCGGTGTATTTTGGTTCACTGCTCCCACAAGAATAACTCCCATTATCTCTGAGCAAAAACATCTGTGGACAAATTCACAGAGAGGTTAAGTGATGCGGCACGGTTCCACAGGCGCACCTTCTTGAGCGTGAAGGTCAGCTGCTTGCTGCCCACCGCCGTGTCGGCCGTGCTGCTGGTTCCGGAGCGCTCCTCCACTTTCAGCCGGTCCTCCAGAGAGGCGCTGCGGGAACAAAGAGTGTCAGATGGCGTTTTAGGTGATCAGATCACACGTGGTGAGTGAAAAGAAATCACTGGCGAACGCCATCATGCCACGCTGTGAGGATGTCTCGGTCTCGCCACATGCGATATGATGCATATTGATGTCAGGTGGAAACTTCTGAGAACTAGTTGAAGGTTTGATTGACTCAAAACGGGCAAAAACACAGTATGAATTTTACACTCAGTACTTCCAAGCTCATTGCTGAGGACGTACTTCTGAAGCTTCTGCTTGCGGGCCATGTCGTTGAAGCTCCTGAACTCCTCTCCGGCTTTGATCTGATAGAACCGGGGCTGGATGGTCTTCTTGCCGTCGGCCGCGTCGGACGCCGCCTCGCCGCCGTTCGGCCGCTTCTCGAGCAGGACGGTGTTGCGGTCGGCCTCCTTCTTCTCCTGCCGCCGCCGCTCCTTGCCCTCCAGCCACAGCAGCCGGCGCTGCTCCCTCACCTCCTCCACCCAGCCCTTGTCGTCGTCGTCGGAGCTCTCTTCCTCGGAGCTGCCGCGGCCCTCGGGCTCC
This sequence comes from Salarias fasciatus, assembly GCF_902148845.1. Lineage (NCBI taxonomy): Eukaryota > Metazoa > Chordata > Actinopteri > Blenniiformes > Blenniidae > Salarias > Salarias fasciatus. The sequence continues at coordinate 18,503,195 of NC_043763.1, read as the reverse complement.
TCCTCGTCCTCCTCGGCCGCCTGGAACGGAAAAGCGAGACGGGCGGTTTGATGTGGCGCGCTTGCAGGGAGCCACTAAAATTTCACACGGAGGCAAGAGAGCACAGCGAAGCCGGCGGAGGCTTGAGAACAAGGGGAGAAACGCGTGACCGTGTCTGGAGGGAGCCGCAGCTAAAAAGAGGGCCCTCGTTCTAATATTAGCCGCGGCTTTGGAAAAGCCGCTGTTTGCCGAGGCTTCCCACCTCTGGCTCAAACCCACTTGAAAGACTTGACTATGGTCTGCGAGAGCGGCCGAAGCGGGGCCGTTTGGAGGCCGGGCTTCTGCAAATATTAGCGTTTGGAAAAGCAGGGAAACGGGAAAAGGTGAGACGACGGGACGGAGAGTCGACCTGCTGGGAGGCCTGCTGAGCCAGCAGGCGCAGCTTCTTCTTCCTCTTCTGGCCCACCCTGGAGATGATGGGGTTGAGCAGGCGGAAGTCCTCGCTCTGCTCGTCCACCTGGTAGTCGGGGTTTTCGAACATGACTTTGAAGCGGTCGTCTCCGAGGAGGCTGGGCAGCGCCTGCAGGGGTGAAACCGGCCGGACGGCGAAAATTCATAAGTGGATTCGACATTTAAATCTCAAACACTCTTGGTTTCATTTTTGCCACAATCCTCTGGCTTCATGAAAACTTCACGGTTAGTGCCAGTCTTGAAATTACTGTTACAACTTGTTCCTACATCAATGTGTAACGGAGTTTTTTTTTAAGCAATTCAAAAAATAATGGTATGATTTCTGTTTAACATATTTCTTTTTCTAACAATGTCTTTTCTTTATTTTTAAAAGTATGAACATGAATAGACACGCCCTCTCGAAATAACAAAAACAGCAAAAAAACATTTAGTGATTGATCAATCAAACGTTTAAATTTGTCCATTTCTCAATCCAATATCATTTACCTCAGTCATACTTTTCAACTCCAATTTGTTTGCTCCAATGTAGCTTCTAAACTGGAGATATTTGAAAAATTGCTTCTTATTAATGTTGTATTTATGCTTGAGTATCAAGACATCATATATTCTGAGTCTGCTGAAGACAGATCCTGAATTTTTCCTTTAGTTGATCGTTGTTTAAACACGTCATCCTGAAATCTCAGTTTCTCCAAACTCAGGTAAAATAACAGGTTCCTTCATACATCATACCACACTTTAACCATGTTCTTTATGACTGGATTATTTGTTTCTTAATCAAATCAGCTGAGGGACATTCTGTGTATTAGAATGATATCTTACAGGCCTGAGTTGAGACGCCCACTGATCTCTATGTGGACACTTTATTCCTCCCTTGTTACACGATAGATGAAGCAATTATAATCTAACCCTGGATTGTTTATTTTTCCATATAAAACTAAGAATAAGCTTTTTAAATTTACTAAACCAACGCGCAGGAAGCGTCAGGGGGGGATAAATGTTGACCCTGCCAATCTTCCATCTATTTCCTGTTACTTCTTAGGTTCGAGTTTTGTAAATATTTTCCCTGTGAACCACCGAGGGGAGAGTTCCCTGCTAATATTTTACCGAGCACCTTGAGATCAGACTCAGGGAAGCTTATCTGCCTCATATTCTCACGTTTATTACCTGGCATAATAAGATAATCGGTGCACGTGTGGTAGAGTTAGGGAGGCGACCATTACTAAATGATTCCTGCTACATTTAGATATGAATCAAATCAGAAACAGTCTTTTAGCTTTAGTGTTGAGCCTGGTCAGCCCCGGTTGATCACTGGATCTATAAAGCACTTCCAACCCTCTACAATTCCAAGAAGCACATTAAATTTTCCAGTTTTTGTATCATTCAGTCACCGTGTATAATAAAGCATGCTTGAACGTTTCTGAGAGCAAACGCATCAAAACACAAAACGCAATATTAAGAAGATCAGTGAACCACACCAGGAACAAACATGGTGGGGTTGATACTGAACTCTGTTACATAAATTTCAGAACTTATCAGTTATTTTATGGAGCAGTTCAGGGCAGAGCCTCACTTTATGGTGCCGCCACCGGAAGTTGCTTTTATTGCTTTTTTTTAAAATTCATTCCGTCACTTCAATAAAACATGACTGTTAAACATCATGTGACTTATGTCACTTTTATAAAAACTATTACTGCACATGAATGCAATTGAATGAGGTTTATATTTATGAGGTCTCATTAGCTTTTAACATATTTAACACAAGTTTTTTTTGTAGCAAAAATTCATTTTATTATTTTTCAATGCGTTTCCTATCCAGGGTAAACATGAGATCAGATTCATGATCAGATTCAGATTCATTCTGCGTAACAACCTTTCCAAATGTGGAGCACAGAGAAGAGTGTGACCGCCTTTATCTCGTCGTCAAGCTTTCTTACCTTGCCCTTCTTCTTCCTCGCAGCCTCTTCAGCCTCATCGTCGCCTTCTTCCATGAGCTTGAGAGCCAGTTCCTTGTTGACCTTAGGTAGAGCCTGTCTCAGGAGAAATTACACATCCATATCATCGACGTGTGACAGAATCTACATGCTCGTCTCACAGCCTGCATGTAAGCTTTGCTTTAAGAACACAGGGTTGCTTCTCTGAGGAGGGACTGACGTATCCGTACCTCACGTCAAGAAAGGATGAAAGTGCATGAAGTGGAACACGTTGTGGGGATTGCTCACCTTAACTTGCACTCTGTGGGTCCGGGACTCCTCGATCTTTTGGCGGATCTTGTCCTTCCGATACTCCTCATATGCGAAGGGATTGGCCATGGTTTTGACCTGCGGTTGTATCAAACAACAAAATGTTTCTGATGACGGTCCGAGAGATCCGCTTGAGAAGAGAGAGCTGCAGAAGGTAAAGTCAGTACCTTGTGATAAAGTCTTATGTCCATGAAGTATCCGTGCATGTAGGCCCGCAGGAGCGAAGAGCCCACCAGGTGAGACAGGCCTGGCATGAAGGACAAGAACACACAAGTGTGAAAAGAGACGACACTGAATTGGCTTCAGAAGTTCAACGTTTGAATTGCTGTAACATTACTGGTTATTCCACGTTTTCTCAAAGCATCAATCTGGGCCAAAGGAGAGCATTTATTTTAAATATTAACAGATTTGCTCACATGCAGCGTATTATTGTGATCACATAGCGATCCTCAGTTTACTTCCAATAGAATCACCATACATGATCCAAAAATATCAGAGCTTATGATCACTTTTTAACAAGCTAGTACAGCGTGAGACCAACGCAGGTTGAGATCAAAAGGTATTTCGTAATAAACCATAATGGCAGTTTCGCATAAATTCAGTAGTTTTATCCTTTTAAGAGAAGAAATTAAAGCACAGCTTCTCTTTGAGTCAAAAGCTGAAAAGCTGCTTCCATGGATGATAACAGACGTTTGCCCCTGTGCTAACCATTATGATGTGATGTTTCCAATCTGGCCTCATTGCTGTGGCTGTCTGACCTCAATTATTTTTTCTTTTTTTAATCTTTTCTATACTTATACAATTACAACTCCATAATTGAGTAGTTTAAATACAAACAACCCGCTACAGTTTCTGCTCCTCAGATGATTAATTAAACGCTGCAGCTGAGCTCCTAACCTTTAACTCCACCACCTCACACAGATCAAAGGTCGTAGCCGGTGAAACCGTAACATTTAGAACCCTGAGCTGCACAACTCAACACTTGAGTCATCGCTTCCTTACTTTTGTTTGGTGAAGACCGACTCATCACATCGAGACCATAACTGATCGGAACCATTTGTGCTCCAGACAGAATGCGAAGGGCCTTGAGCTGAACTCAGACATCCTGAACATTTCCAAAGAGCCTGGGGGGAGAGTTTGGTTCTTTCTAGAAATCATATCTGGCATGTTGAAGCCTGTAAAGCGTGGAGACGTAAGATTACGGGGGGAGCCAGTAGCTCTTCGCAGAGAAACCCCCGCCGAAGCGCTGAACCCGGGGAGCCTCGCTGTTATGTAACAGGGCCGCATTACGTGGCTCCTGTAAGTCAACACTGCTCGTCCCCTGCCTGCCCCCTTCGCTCCTTTTCTACTCCACGCCAGCCAATCGCTGCTCCGGGTCTTGTCACTTGATCTTTTTACTGCTGAGCCTGCATTCCTATGTTCATTCAACCCCTCTGGTGTCCACCCCCCTCCCCTCCGACCCCTCCCACACTACTTTTCTTACCTAAAGCCTCTCAATCATTCCCCAGGCCTCTACTTAGAAAGTCTCGGCGCCGTGGCTCACACTGATTCATGGTTTTGGGGAGAACTTGTGAGGCTCCGGATTAAAGAAGATATTGTCAAGGTGTTCCTGATCTCTTGAGCCCCGTTCTCTTTCATGCTCGCTCTGGGACGGGCCTCTCCTGGGAGCCACGGCGCAATTTTGAGGCGGCTTGTTCCACGAGGTTGAGGGGAAATCCGGCCAAGTCTCACTCACCCAGATTTTCCAAGTCTTTCCGAGTGACGAACTTGTAGTCATCATACACCGTGCTCTCCGGGCTTTCCTCCAGCTCCTCAGTCAGGCTGTCGAGGAAGGAGCACCACCGAGGCGCTGGGCCCAGAGCCTACACACAGTTTCCCTCAGCGTTAACTTGTGGGTTCGCTCGCTGACATAAAAGCATTTTCTTTAACACTGTCCCGTCCGTCATGATGGAAACAAGCCCCGCCCACACACACACAACAATATCGAGTTTCCAGCTGAGGACAGAAGAGAAATGATGCAGGGGATAAATTAAGATTGGAGTCAGAGAGAACTGCATGAAGGCGGTTCATCATGCAGCTTCGGTCTGATGACAGCGAGTTCTCTGACGCACACGACAACACAAATCCCAGAAGGCCTGGTGAACATGGCGGTGTGTTTATTCCAGAAGCTGCTCTGTGCTGCATTGTTAACGGTAATATTGGTAGAATTTCTGGCTTGATCGCTTAAAAAAAAACTAATATCTACACCACAGAAACCAGATCTGTCATAAAAGGAATGAACTCATTATTTCCTCTACATTCTGTATAATCATCCAAACATATTTTTCTGAGAAGTCACAAGTTAGGCTTGTAGAGGAGAAGAGGGAAGAAAAAAACCCAATTTTAAAATCTACAACAGGTTTTTTAGCTAGAGAGAAACCATAAGCTAACAACGTACCACTTAAAATGTGTGACCTAAAAGGCTCCAAGTCAAAACAACGATTAGATTCTGGATTTTTTTTATCTCAATTAATTAGAGGAAGTGTGAAATATTTCCCCAGTTTGATCAGTTCATCATGAAATCAGACAGTTTAGTGATAAGTGACAGTACAAGATGTGCTTGGAGTGCTCAGTTATGCTGCAACATTAAGTTTTATAACATACATGCACAGAAATATGTTATTTCATTTGTAAAATGCTTGTGTGAACTCACAGGAATGTAGAAAGTGTTCATCTTGGGGTCTTCGTTGGCAGTGAACAGCATACCTGGTCATGAGACAGATCGTCTATTAGTGTGTTTTATTCATGCTTGTGTGCGGCAAACCGAAACACCAAAACAAATCAAACCAGGGCGCACAATGAAGACGAACCGCAGAGGTCGTCCCAGACCAAACATCAGAGGCGTCCTGCAGCAGATCTGCTTATTCTAAGCTATTTATATTGTAGCTTTGTGACAAGTGCCCCCAGCATTTTGGTTCTAAAATGCTGTAGCGCGTGAAATGGCATGCAAATGTTGCAAAAAAAAAAAAAACACTCCTGTAATTGCAATAATAAACACAAATTTAACAAAATGCAGCACAGTTTGCATAGACCTGCAATTGTTTTGGTATAAACGGTAAATGAACATAATTGCAAAAGAAGAAAAAAAGCCTGCAAGATCCTGGAGGGACTGTTTTGGGAAAATGCCTGTGTGACTAAGAGTGATAAAGTAAACTGCACAGCTTAGCCAAACTTTACTTTCTCTCTTTTTTGTGCAAAACCAATCAGAGGGTTATCTCATGTGGGAGCATTGTGGAAAAAAAAGTTATTTAAAGCGATGTCTGATTAACAATTATGAACCTGTTTTTAATGGCTTTCAGACATGCTGGACAACAGAATTTATGAGATAAAGAATGCTAAAAAGTGGCTTCAAATGGCTTTTCCGATTAAATATGAGCATTAAATTACTTTAAATGGGAACTTCGGTATTTTATGAGCAAGTTTGTGTCTCTGTTGCTCTGACTGACACAAGAAAGGTGGAGAGATTCCGTGGAGAGACCTGGACTACAGTTGAAAACTGGTGTTATTTTCATCACATTTCAGTTAGAACTGCTTTGTGCTTGACGTGTTACTAGAAGTTCTTCCTATAAAAACATGTGTAACAATACTGGTTTCATAGATCCATCATTATGTGTCTAAATTAGGTGTTTTTGGTAAAATGAAGGAGCCTTCAGTCCCCTGTAAGTTGACTGTTGCTTTACTGTATGATGGCGCCGCCTAGTGGTAAAAAGAGGTGGACGCAGGTTTTATGTAAAATCAACATCAAATGTGTCTGTGTGCGAGCTGTGGGTGAAGAGATGAAGAACAGCAGTTATTCTTCATGTTTCTGTAAAAAGCGGATGCTGTGTTTCATCTTTCCTCGAGCTGTCCTCACCTGAATTGGGGTACATGCAGACATCGTTGAGGTTGGCCTGAGGCTCAATGGAGGAGAACAACTTGCCCTGTGGTGAAGACAAAGGACGATCAGGAAGAGCCTCCAAGGAAAAGGTGATGATGATGATTTCTGCCAACAGCTTTTTATTTCACACCCGAGGGGGACGACTCGTATTAAAACATCACGGGAACAGAATCGGTTGCTCACCGTGTCTTTGTTCCACATTTTTATGATCTTAGAATCGGAGGACACGACCAGGTTCAGAGGATCGTGGAAGTTGAGCGATTTGATTGGCAGGTTGTAAAAATGGTCTTTGACCAGAAGCGGCTGGTTGGATCGCAGGTCATAGAGCAGCACCTTCAGGTCCAGGAAGAGGAAGACAGAAGAGAGTGTCAATGGCCGCGGTGACACATTCACACTTTTTAAAATCTATGATCGATGGTGTGATAGTGAACAGAGAGAACATCAATTTGGTGTTTTTAAAGTCGTGATCTCGAGCTGGCATCGTCACCGGATTTTGTCTGAGTTGAGATGCTCCAGGTGAGCACGGTAAAGATGGCTTCACAGAGCCAGTAATCTCAAGTAAAGAGTAGTTTGAGCCGAGTTTCAGTGAAGTGTGAATCCAGAACTCTTGAAGATATGGACAAAGGGCTCTGTAAACCTCAAGCAGTGCATCTGAGCCCCATGAATACTCATCATTTCATATTTTAAAGATCTGTATGTCCACACAAAACTGCTGCCAGGCATGGTGTTGTATGTTTTCTTTTAATGGGTAGAGTCACAAGTTTCTATAACTACATTAAAGATCAGAAGTTCAGAACTTCATGGTGCTTCATTTTTGTTGAATAATTGAAGCTCTAATATTATCTCTCTGGGTCTTAAAAAGGTCAATAAACTTTTCAGAAAGCCTCTGCTCTGGCAGCATTACATTTAGCATAATGTTACACGTTTCTGAAATAATGACTGTAAACTCAAATAGGAGGATCAAAACCTGACTGATGAGGCTCACCTGTCCTGTGCTGGTGCCCACGGCCATACCGAGGGAGCCGTTGAACTTCAGCGCACTGATAGAAGGCAAACTCTGAACTCTGCAGGTAAAAAAAGAATAAAAAGGCAAATCAAAATGATCCGAGCTCCTTCTGCCACTGCGTGTCTGGACGACACACAGCGGGCGGATTGGTTTTTAGACACAGGCCGTGGAGGAAAGTGTCATGTGGGCATCGGGGCTGAGATCTGGTCTGGTACTTACTCTGCCCCTTCAGCGAGGCTGCTCAGGGCACAGTCCAGCTTTCCCACTCGGTTGCGGACCCGAGGGTCCCAGCATTCAACCCTGCCCTAGTTACAGCATAAAGGGGGGGAAACGTCAGCCACCCGGACAGCAGCAAATCAAATATAAAGGCAGCAAATCAAATAAAAGTGATTAAATTCAAACCGCTAACCCATTAAGGGGTTGGAAACGCCTCCTGTTTACTATCAAATTTCTATAACGGCCAGTTTGGATGCAAATACAAAACTGTCTGACAATCAGCCACACAAGCAATCGGGTTCACTGTGCCTCACGTCACACTGACCTCAGAGGATCCAGCCGCGAACAAGTGATGGACGGGGTTGATGTCACACACATTGTTCTCCCTGACCGGAAAATCAAGAAACAAATATGTCGGTGTGAACATCAGCTGAGATCAGACTAGATTTTCATAGTACGGCTGCAAAGGAGAACTTACACAGCGTCAGTCTGCAGGGAGTTCAGGAAGCGCCCCTGTTCCAGGTTCAGTCTGTACACCTCTGAACTGAGAGCGAAACAACACAAGCAAAAAGTTACAACTCATTCCATTAAATACAACTAATTAAAAATGGTGTTAGATGCGATCAGCTCCTCACCTTGTCCCCACGAAAAACAGGTCACATGAGGGGTAGTGGTAAGAAAAGTCCCGTCCAAACTTTGGAATGCGTGTCTTGTAGTAGTGTCCATGTTGAGAGTGGAACTCTACGTACCGATCGCAGTGCAGGAACACCAACTGCACAAACATAGAAAGGAGGGATCAAGAGATCAGAAACGAGAGTGGAGAACTCTGTTAACACATTTCTTAAGTGCTCTACCTCGTGCAGCTCTTTCATCAAAGAAAAAACAAACTAAATTTAATGCTGCCAACACGGAGCTGACCATTTCTACACGATAAAATATTCACATAAAAGTGTTTTCAATGACTTCACACAAAAGTTTTATTATTAATCCGTTGGGAAATGAACCGTTCAGAATCTCACCTTAGAATAGTCATCAGACAGGACATCAAACGCCACCACTGTGAGAGACACAAAAGAAAGTTGTTCGTTTCAGTCAGGCAGCTCATAGAGGCCAAGCAACAAGCGAGAGTCTGCATCTTTACCGTCTGAGTCCAGACAGCGCTCAAACTTGAGGGACAGCTGATAGGTGTCGTAACAACGAACTCTCGGTTTGTAAGTGCCTGGAAACAATGAAATGATGGTGAAACATGACGTGAACACGCTTTTGAAAGAGACAACATCGATAATCTTTCATAGGTAAGACTGCAGTTTTATCAACAGCTTCCACATTTGAGACAAGCCACAAAAGGTGATGGGGTAAGTGTTACTGTTCAGAGTGTGGGATCGAAGAAGACTCATGAGAAAGACTGGGGATGACCGCCATGTGATCTGCTGCTACTTTTTTCCAAAGCCATCATAATATCCACCAGGACATTTTAGAACATTTACTTCTACTTCCTGTCCCGAGATCTGCAGAGAATCTTTGGGCTGAAGCACAATGAGCTGCAGATGAGCTAAAAATGGCTCCTATTGAAGTAAGTGAGCTTCATAATATCTTGGCAGGTTCACATGCTGATGGCCTTCATGCCACAATGCACTGACATGGAAAGTCAAGTACAGAGAGCAGAATTGAATATATTTTTAATAACCTTTCTGTACCATTAGTCCATTCTTGGCATTTCTCATCAAATATTTAAACACTGCCAGAGGCTGTAAGGTAGAATGAGAAAAAGTATAACATAAAAAAAAGCCTAAGATATTTTTGTATAAATATATAATAACTTCAAAACTGTTGTAATTAAGAACTTTCTTTTGACATCGTTTGTGATATAATCTTTAGACATGTCATTAGCAATCTGGCCTAATAGTCAGAGGATCATGACTTCAAATACTGGCTAGGCCTTTTTATATGGAATTTGTTTGTCAATCCATCCATCCTCTATACCGCTTTATCCAGTTCAGGGTCACAGGGCGCTGAAGCCAATCCCACATAACTATGGATTTGGGCATTATACATCTTGGACAGATCACCATCCATCACAGGACAGAGAGAGAACCACACATGCATGTTAGTGACCCTAATATACCCCAAGGTGTACATGGGTGTGTGTGTGGTTGCCATTCTGTGTGTTTGCCCTGCGATGGACTTGTGACCTGACAAAGGTGTATTCAGCCCTGACCCATAGTTAGCTGGGACTGGCTCCAGTGCGCTGTGACTCTAAAAGGTCTGGGTCATGTAGAAGGTATGATACTTCAGACTTGGTAAGGCAGGCAGGAATATAGTGCAACATTGCTATTGGCATTTCGAAACTACACCATCATGCAGCCACTTGAAGCTCAGAAAGCTGGTCTCACCTGCAGCCAGGATGTACTGACCGTCCCTGGTCACTTTGATGGAGGTGCACACTGTGGGCATCTCGAAGTCCTGGATGAGCTCGATCCTGCGCTGGATGTCTGAGATGAAATGTCACAATGAACGTTCATGTTGTGGAGTCCAGTCTCCGATGCTGACTTTAGACATGACTTTAGACTCACCAACATCTTGCTTTTGGAGCTGCCTTTTCTTTCGATCTGACAACCACTGTAACGACACGAGCGATCAAAAACACCGCCTATATCACATATGCAATGTGATCTATATTACACGAGACTGAAACATTTGGTCAAACAAGCAAAGTTGAGTAAATGTTTGCTAGCTGGCTAGGCTAAAAGTGAGTAGCAACATTTGAATTTAGTACATTCAACTGTGTGTTCGGGACAAGCTGGACTTCGTACCTCCGGGAGAGACTTTCCGTGACTTAAGTTGTAAATCTTCACATCGTTCACACTGGATATCTGCATTTTGTAGAATGAAAAGCGCCACGGTCACACATAACACAGGTCCGACTCCCACACCGGCTGAAAACACGTTTCTGCCCGGAGTAACAACAGGAAGAATGTGTTCTGGCAAATAGGTCCGATTAGAAACAACTCCCGGGAAATAAAATAGTCCGGGTACAGGGAAAGCCCATACAGATTATCGGTATCAATTGAAATTACTTAGAAAAATCTACAAAAAGATCATTTTGACGCAGCTTTGGATGTACCATGTCAAATCAGGTTTTAATTTTTTTCCCTATTTGAAAATAATTTGGTTAAAAAATGTAATTGATAAAATATCTATAAGTGCAGAAAAAATTGAACTTCCTGCATGAATTCAAATAATTTCTGGTATAAAGGTCTGGTTCTATCTATCTATCTATCTATCTATCTATCTATCTGTCTATCTATCTATCTATCTATCTATCTATCTATCTATCTATCTTGATAAATGAGGGTTTTTTTTTTTGTTGTTTTGTTAAAAAGGAAGCAACCAACACTTAAATGTGACTCTCAACGTGCAGCATGGTTGAAGTGGTGTGTATTTGAAGCTGGGCATTTTGGTGTGTTTGTTTTACTCACCTGGTGTGACATAAGAGCTCCAGGTGACACAGGCCATAGGGCTAGATGTCAGTAAGTCAGTCCCCAGTGGAGCCACAGCTCATACTCTCTCCCAGAGGGACTGGCAGGCGGCAGATGATCCTGAGGATAACCTGGAGGTAAGCGCCTGATTTCAGAGGAGAGTCCTTATTTTTGATGTATCTCATATGCCCTAACTTGTTATACAGAATTGTCATCTAAGTATAGGAAAAATAATTTAAAAGGACATAGCTCAGCATTACACTTTTAATGATTTTACTGAAGATTATATTGTTATTTAATGCTTTTTTTTTTTTTTGGGGGGGGATCACAGACTGATGATTTTTTTGACTGATGGCCTCAGGGAGTCATGGCTGAGTTTTGGTTAATTTCTGTCCCCCTGGACAAGACCAGCTTAACTGGTGTGGAAAAACTCAAGCGCACTGCAGCCAAAACCAGCCTGGCCTCCTGTTGCAAGTTCTTCATTCCAGATCTCAAGGTGAGCTTGTGTATCATTTTTCCTACAGAGGTGAGAGTGAAGTAAATCATACTGAGCAAATATACTTGTGTCTGTACTTCACAAAGCCGCTGTCAAATAATGAGAAAGTGGACTGTATTTAGTTTGAGTTGATGTGTTTATAGCAGTACAGTCGGGTGTAGATGAGGAGAGTGATGGTGTTTGGTGTCCTTCTCTGGTGAAGGGATGAAGGCTCAGGTTGCTCGCTACAGTTTGAGGCAAAATTTCCATCTGACCCATTTCACTCAACGTGACCGATGCTTCCCCTGCTCACTGGTACTTGCTTTGTCACTTTTTCCAGCTTAAAAATGACACAACACAGCTACAACACGTTTGTAAGAGATTAAATATTTTGAAAAACTAAAAAAACACATTTAACATTTGGAGAGTTAAAGGATATTTCAACACTTTGAGACTTTGAAATCAGCTTGATGCTATTATATGTAATTCTAAATGTAACTCCAGTTCTACGAGTGAACGAGCGATTCCGCGCCTCGTAGGCAGCTACAAAAGTGCCCCCAACCTAGTGGGCAAGACGCTGGGAGGACAGCGGGGTTCCACGCCCCCTGGCTCTGAACCGCACAAACAGCTGGTCCATAGTGCAAAATCCAGCTGTACGCTCAACGTAGCAGCACAGAGCCCTGACCGGACACAGCAACCGAAGCCGAGGATTGTCCCCTGACGAGCCAGGCAGGGGGCCAAGTGCCCTGATCCGGATCACTCGCGACCGGAAGTCTGAAGTGATCACCTTGGGATGAAAGGCCGGGTTAGGCCAAAGATGCACCAGTCCTCCATCCTGACTGAACACCATGCAGGAGGGATGGACCGACAGGGCGCAGAGATCTCCAACTCTCTTGGCGGATGCCAGCGCCAACAGGAGGGCAGCTTTAAAGGAGAGAAAGCGGTCCTCAACCTGCTCCAAAGGCTCGAAGGGGGGTCCCTTCAGACCATCCAACACAGTGTGGAGGTCCCACGGGGAAACCACATATCTGGGGGGCGGCCGCAGCTGACACACCCCGCGCAGAAACCGCTTCATCAGCGGGTGACTGCGTGCAGAGAAACGGCCGAAGCCGCTGTGGCCCGCCGCAATGGCCGATGCAAACACCACGAGAGTGGATGCAGCGCGGCCGCTGTCCAGCAGAGCCTGCAGAAATTCCAGCACCCTGCCAATGGCACAGGAGACCGGGTCCAAGCCCTTTTCCGAGCACCACGACGCGAAGAGGTGCCACCGAGACCTGTAAGCCTTGACAGTGGAGGGGGCCCTGGCACTCTGGATGGTGGATACCACAGCCGGGGGGAGATCTAATCCCACTAGTCTCACCCTCTCAGCTTCCAGGCCAAGAGTCTCCTGCCCAGGACGGGGCGAGACCGGAGGGCGCCCCCTGCCTGTGACAGCACGTCGGGTCCGTCGGGAGTAGGTCACGGATCCAAGACTGCCAACTGAACCAGGTCCGGGAACCACCTGGCGCTGGGGGTGTCCAGGGCCACCACTATCACATGGAGGCCATGCACCCTCACCCTGCGCAGCAGTGGGGTCAAGAGGCGGGTCGGAGGAAACGCATACAGGAGACCCGGAGGCCAGACCCTGTGTGCGAAGGCGTCCACCCCGAGAGGGGGTCCGCCGGACGACCTGAGCGTCCGACGCAGTGGGCACTGTGCGTTCTCTGTACTGGCGAAAAGGTCTGCCACCGAGTGGCCGAACCTGCATTGCATTGCATTTTGGGAACAAAGCATGCTCAAAGGAGATTAATCCACCCAAATTGTTATCCATTTCCATCCTCACAATAAACAGGTGAGTGCCTCAATGGTTTATTAGTTAGAGTCAGCAACAACCACCGTTTACTAAGTCTGAGGTCATTTGTTAGATGAGCAGTTTGATATGATAATAACACCGGCTGGTGAGTAAATTATTTGCTAGCTAATATTTACCCGCTCTGAATAGATGCTGATGGGATTCCCCCCTCAAAATAATTTATTGCAATTTCAAAATTTGTGGTGTTCACAGCCTTGTGCATTAAGGGTTTTCGACTACTCGGCTCCGACTCGGATAGTTAGTCAATTTGAGACTCACACACACACACGTACCATTCCATGTTTTTTCATTTTGACCCGGTTTATTTTGTCCTTGCCATACTGTACTGTTTAACTTCTTTTAAAAATGCCATTCATAAAGTTATTTACAATTTAAACCCATTCAGGAATCTGCCACAGCAGCTGATGTGGAGAGAGCCCTCCCACTTCCCACAATGCCTGGCTGATACTTGTGTACGACATTTTCTTTTTCTTTTTATGTGTAGATGTGTGTTTTTCCGAACATTTCATGACTTCAAAACACATATAAACCTGATATTGTGTGAATCCTATTTCATCCTCTGACAGCATTATCATTGGACGGCTTTCCTCTTGCTTACATTCATATTACTATAGACAATTAAGGCAAATGATGTGAGAGCAGAAGGCATTTTGATTTTTGTGTCATCTTGTGTTGTTTCCGTTTTCATCTTTATACTGCTATGCAGCAGCCAAATCTAAGGTCTGAGTCCCTCACTTGTAGCCTTTTGAGTATTCTATCATTGATGGCTGCACTCTTGTTGTTTGCTTAAACAAGAGGTTGACTAACATTGTGGTTGCGGTGTTTTTTCTTTTTGTTGCCAAGTTTCAGGTGAAGCACCGTCACCCCACTCTCAGCCCACCAATCTCAAGTCTCCTAAGAAGACTGCTGGATTTTGACTGGGACTTTGTGTTGTCAGTTACACACTCACAGATACAGATGTACACACACAGTCTCAATAACATGCACACACAGTGGTTGATGTTCGCCTGTAACTGAGAAGTTTGTAAAACTAAATTTTTGATACTTACTGTTCGTGAATGTTCTTAGACAAACAGATTGCTGTTGTTAGGCCTAAACCACCTTTGTGTTTTATGTTGTTATTATAGTGTTGCTCTTCTTGATATAAGAAAGTCTGATGGTCCTAAGAACCATCAAACAGTAAACAGAGCAACAAATATTTGAACAAATTCAAGATTTGGCATATTTTTTTAAACTCAAAATGTTGACCTTTTTGCAGAATGTTTGTATGTTGAAATTCAATAAAGAAGCATGGTTTGAGAAGACACTTTGTTTTATTATTTGTCTTTATATTTTAAGTTGCAGTTGCTGTGTTTATTCATCACATTAAAACATGGTGTTTATAACACAACACTCAGTAAGTAGTTTTTCAAACCACTAAGTCTGGAGAAATAAAAATACTGTCAAATTTGCTAGAGGAACGCTAATTAACAGCAAGGTGTACAATTAACAGTAAAAACTGCAAATATACTGTACCTCTTCAGAAAAAGGTGTAAATAAACAGCAATAAACTGCTAATCTTCTCAACAGTTATTTCCTGTTAAGGTTTAAAATAACAGCTCTTTGCTGTATTTATAAGAACAGTAGGAAATTGTAAATTTTCAGCAACAGCAATATACTGTTAATTTTACAGTTACTTCCTGGCAGCCCTGCTGCCGGTTGCAGCGTGATGCTCAGGTTATCAGCGGTCAGATGCATCACAGTAATATTAACTGTCTGTGTTTCGACCTCAGGTGGGAATACTGGACCGTCTGCTCAGTGTGTCAGATCATCTCTCCAAGCTTGATACGCTCACGGAAAGGTAAACGTTCCCTTTCCAATAAAAATGCCCCAATCCAAGAGAGTGGAACGCATTGTTCTTGCTCTGCGTGTGTCAGTATGATTGTTGAGCATTTGCAGTCTAAAGTGCAGCTTTGTCTTCCTCTGAGACTCGGAGCTTGTGTGCGGTCAGTGTCATGATTAATTGATGGTCAGGGGCAACTGACGGTTGACCTTCCCGCCTGATTTTAAAGTCATTGTCATTTAGTCTAAGCTGGTCTTTAGTAAATAGAAATGTTCTTGTCTGTTCTGTCATGTCATGAAAATAATGTCTTGATTTAACAGATTTAACATCTCACCTTCATCACATCGATTGGTTCTATACATATTTCTGAGCTTGTCCCAGTAGAGACCAGTTTGTGCGCTGTCAAAGCGTATAAATAGTTTAAATACTCCTGGATGTTTTCTTTTCCCTCGTGGAATGCAGTGTGATCAAAAAAACATGTCAGTGTATGAAGGAGGTGATGGAGCCGTCCAGTGACAAAGTGCTGGAAAGCGCCTCAGCCAATGAAGGTGAGTCACAAACGGTGTTAATTACATTGTATAGAAACTCATTAAGTAAGTGGGCAGAAACCACAGACCACAAGCACAAAACACGCGCAGCCCTGATCCTTTTACAGCAGGAGAGAAGAACAGCTGGCCGACAGGACCCGGACTAAACCACTTCTCTGATCGCTTTCCTCCTTCAGATCACAGCGTGAATCAGAAAGACGTCCTGTCTCCACTGAAACCTCACCTCAAGTCTCTGAGGGGTACTTTAAATACTCGCAGTGTGTCATTTGTGCTGGAGTGCAGTGCAGTGTGACGTCTGTGTCGTGCACCTCTGCCTTTGCGAACAATTACGATGGCATTACTCATGGATGACGGTTTTCAACGTGTGTCTCTCTCAGAGGACCTGGTGAGCTACATGACCAAGTTTCAGTGGGACAAAGCCAAGTATCCCACCGCTCTGCCTCTCTCCAGCCTGGCAGGCAGCATAAATAAGGTAAAAATAAAACTGAGTAAATACTTTAGAGTTGCAGCATCATTTACATGTAATTTGACCCCAGCTTCATTGTCTTCCTTTGTGATTTTACCCCAATCTCATCCTGAAGAATGAAATGTCTTTTCTCACGTTACACAAATTCTGCAGCGTTAAAATGACATTAGATGTAAAGGCTTACAAGAACGTAGCACTTTCTCAGTGCAAAGCAGTAAGCTTGACAGCTTTTTCCAATCAAAAATGAGATTTTTCCCACTTCCCAGTTTCTCATAAAGGCGTCACTTACAAACAACAAACCTTTTTCCATGCTATGAACTACATCAGTATATTGTTCCAAAGTTTGTTTTTTAGATGAGTGTTGAGAGAAAAACACAAGATTCTGAGTTGGTTTTCAGGGTTTCACAGGTTTCACACTCGACTGAATCAGACATGATTGTTTTAGGGACATGAAAAGCCTTTTAACATCCACCGACAGAGGACTTTTCTCTGAATTTTTGACAAGCTGACATTAAAGTATTTTGCCATTTACTTCAGAAAGTGCATAGAAATACTTTATGATTACATGTGATTGAACAGACTCATTTTGTGTGCTGGTCACACATGAGTGCGTGTGTGTGTGTGTGTGTTCCAGGAAGTTTCCCAAGTGGAGACTGAATTGAAATCTCGTGCTGCAGCGTACAGCAGCGTGAAAGCAAACCTTCAAAGCCTCAAGCGCAAACTGGAGTGAGTGACAACAGTTACACATGAAGTAAATGCACAGAATTACAGGTGCTGTCCACTTCATCAGACACACTTCAGCCAACCAGTGTGAGCTCTGAATTACTGGCTTCAGTCTGGCTGGAAAATACTTATTGCACTGCTTTTTCCTGTCTCTCTTGTTTTTTTCTCCAAGATACGAAAAAAAAAAAAACCTTTCATGTCAGGAAAATGAAGTTAAATGAAGACTAAATGAGGATTAATTCTCCTCTATTAAAATAGAGGTTTATGAAATTTCAACAATGACACAAAAGCTTCAGTCGACAGTTGTTTCAAAAGCTAACTGAAACTTCACCAAGTGCATCACTGACATCTCAGCAGCCTCAAGTGTCCGTACTGAAGTGGCCAGTGAGTGTCAATACACCCTATGTAAATATATTAATAAATCCTTTTTTTCTTTCCAGTGGAAGTTTGCAAACTCGCAGTCTGAATGACTTTGTGAAGCGAGAGGACCTGGTGGTGTCGGAGTACCTCACCACCCTGCTGGTAGTGGTGACCAGGTGAGCGGCATCACCGTCACCCTCCATTCGCACGGCCGACTTCATTGTTTTCCGTCTCGCAGAGGGAGCTACTCGCAGTGGGAGAACACCTACGAGTCCCTGACGGAGTTTGTGGTTCCGCGCTCGAGCAGGTGAGTCATCTCGGTGCGATCTGGGCCGTGAGACGAGTCGACCCGAGCAGGAGAGAGCGGGTTCAGCCCAGAGCGCCCGATCTCCACATCCGGAAAGGTCAGGCTAAGTAACCGCAGGTGTTCCATTACCAGCAGAAAGCGAAAGCGAGGGTGGATCAGTGGCAGACACAAACCCTGTCTGGTAGATAGCAGCTTTTTAATATTTCAATGTTTTATGACATTGGGCTGAAACGCAAAGCAGGAGCAGAGCGCTGCGCATGGAAACGTCAAACACTTTGTGACAACCCAACAATGCAGACTTTAAAGTGTTTATAAGATGTTTCAAAGAAGTAGAACCATTTGGAAGAAAAAGAAAAAAGCTGCACTTTCACCAACTGACTGTTCATTCACTTCAGATACTGGTAGTGTGACAGCGTTAGAGCGATGTGTGTGTGTGTGTGTGTGTGTGTGTGTGTGTGTGTGTGTGTGTCTGTGTGTGTGTGTGTGTGTGTGTGTGTTTGTGCTTCTTTAAAAGCTTTTGGTCTCTGATGTTTTCCACCAGCTGAATCTTGTGTCATTCAGGCCAAGATTTCCTGACAGCCGACAGTGTTCAGAAACGAGTTTGTGTTTCGTTCTGTGTGTTCATGAGTGCTTGAAACAAAGATCCGCTCTCTTTTCATGTGGTTGGACCACATAGTGTAAAACTTTAGTTTGTCAGTGTTGGGTGATGTGTGTCATTGTGTTAGTGTGGTGTGAAGAAAGCATGGAGGTCACTGCGGATGGCGTCTGTGTCTGGTTGGTTAAGCAGCAGCTGTTTGTCCTTGTGAAGTGTGAAATCTCTCAGGAGATGATCCTGCTGCTCATGAGCCCCACTGGGACCTGCAGACCTTTGCCGCTGATGTTATTTTCCCTTGTTTGGGCAAAATATTACAAATCTTGCACATTTGTAAAGGCTACGATACAACTGACTTAGTGGTAAAAGCAGTAGAGACTGGGGACAGTTGTAACACCTGAAATGGCTCCAATAAGGAGCAGGAATGACTCAGGACGTGCTTGAAGTTACGGCTTCCAGCTCTTACTCACAGAGTGTGACACTTCACACATTTCAATGTAAACTCAAGCTCTCATGCCATCCATGAATTTCTTTGGTATTTTAAGCTCAGTGTTGAATTTCACGTGGTTATTGTAATGCTGTTGGTTTTAATCGCATTAGTCACGATCATAATTGAACTTAAAGTGAATTTATTTGTAACAGAGGGACTGGCCTTCCCTCAACTTTAAAATGTTGGATAGTTTAAATTCCACATTTGTGTGTTTTCTGACGTGACTCTGCTCCACTTCAGTTAAAAGATTCAGATAAAGCCATTCTCATGTATTAGACTGATGATTTTATGTGTTGATTTCATGTTCACAAATGATGCCATTATGTCACGATAAATTGTGGTTGGAGTTGTGATTAATAAGTTCAATAATTTCAATCGACTGACAGCACTAATTTGTTCATAAAAAAATAGGATTTGACTACTATTCATAAGTATGTAAAAGCACATTTAAAAACGCTGACAGGCAAAGACATGAATGAAGCGATGAATCTGTCTATCGACTCTGTGCCCGTCAGGAAGCTGTACGAAGACAGAGAGGGCGGAGTCTTCTCCGTGACGCTCTTCAAAAGGGCCGTGTGCGAGTTCAAAGCCAAGGCGCAGGAGAGCAAGTAAGCAGGACGGACTGGCAGAAAGCGGAAGGTCGAGTCAGATGTGGGTTGTTCTGTGTGGATTACCAGGGTGTAGCCTGTGATCCTACAGGTTTGTGGTGCGTGAGTACAGCTTCGACGTGGAGGAGAAGCAGCAGCGGGAGATGAAGCGGCTGACTGCTCACAAAAAGGAGCAATACGTGAGCAGGACATTATGCATGCTCTCTGTAGCAATTCTGGCATGCATGTGAGTTTGTTCTGCATGCCTCCTCCTCCTACGTTTCCTCTGCAGGGAGTCTTTGCTCGCTGGCTGAAGGTGAATCTCAGTGAGGTGTTTATTGCCTGGATTCATGTCAAAGTGCTGAGGGTGTTTGTGGAATCTGTCCTCAGGTAATTCGGACTTACGTCAGCAGCTTCACCTCATTTTCTCTCCACATTAACACAAAGATGATTGATCTGGGACATCCTGAGTGTCAGTTGAGTCATGGTGATGTCTCCCTGTCAGATACGGATTACCGGTCGGTTACCAGGTGCTTCTGCTGCAGACTGACAAGAAGCATTCAAAGAGGCTGAGAGAAGAACTGGCCTCGCTGTTCATCCATCTGGATCCCACGGCCAGCATGAAAGATGTAAGAACATGCGAACTCCACACAGACAGATGCCAGCTTGTAACTTTAACCAGGGCTTTACTGCAGCACACAACTCTGAGGAAGTTCCACAGTCATGCTTATTTTTCTTTTTCCAAATAATTTATGGCCAGTAAACATAAAAACAGAACATGCATTCTATTTTCGGCTAAAGCATTTCAAAATTGAGGCTAAAGTAGGTTTCCTGACAGCATTTTGAAAGGAAAGGTTTATGATTAAGAATTTAATTTCACGTCTACTAACATTGCAAGAAGCGTAAAGGAAGCTTCTTCATTTAGCCAGCTGTTCTGATGCAATGTTTAAGCAGATCACATATACCGAAGCCTTTAATATGAAGGCTGAGGCAAAGAAATGCAATAAAAAAAAAAAAAAACAAAAAAACTCTCAACAGTTAATTTATACATTTTACAAAGACAGTCCAGCAAATGGAGTGTTTGTTCAGATTCCATGCTGGTGTCTGAGTAAAAAGAAACAATGTGAACCATCTGCTGTCCAGCCCACATGAAATGACATCTGCTTCATGCAAATTCATCCATGGTCTTTCCATACCACAGTGCAAGAAACCCCTGAAATCTGGGCTTTCTCTACTGCAGGGAGCACATTCCCTGCATGCAAACAAACAGTGGTAACATAGCCGTGATGCACACTGTGGTGCTGTACGTACACCACTGCTCTGTGTCTTTTTCTGCCAAACAGGTGAGCTGTGACATCCCGGGACTCAGCCAGCAGGAGTACTTCTCCTACGTCTGCTTCCACATCAGCACCAGCATGCTGGAGATCAGCTAGCTGTCTGCGGCGTGATTGTCAAAGCTGAGAGGGCTGTGACACGCATGCTGCCTCCGAACTGACCAGGCAGAGCCAGAAACAGACCCTCCGCTCTAAAATAAAACACCTCTACCAGTGAAATATGTCCTTGAATATTTGGGCCCTCGAGATGTGTCTTGAGCCAGAGAGAGTTGACTCTTTTTTTTTTTAACAAGCCTGGCATTAATAATTCTGACAGTGAGTCGATTTGAGATGCTGGCAAAGTGAAATGATGGATCCATTTAGTGTTTTTCAGCAGATGGTGAACGCTTCAGTGTAAATATGATTGTAAAGCCCGTTCCATGCTTAATGAAGGAAACCCATATCATGACTCTGTAAATACTTTAACATTTATAAACCTTTGAGACCACAAACAGGAACAGTAATTCACTATTACAAACCTTTATCAATCTTGACTGTCTGAGCTCCTTGTACAATAACATTTTTCATTGTTTGTCTAGTCAGTGTTTTTTAGGGAGATCCATTAAATGTATTCAGTCCACATTATCAGTGTGGACTGTACATTTCTGTACCTGCAATCATCACTTGTACAAATGTTGTAAAATCATG
Source organism: Salarias fasciatus (assembly GCF_902148845.1). Lineage (NCBI taxonomy): Eukaryota > Metazoa > Chordata > Actinopteri > Blenniiformes > Blenniidae > Salarias > Salarias fasciatus. Next base: position 18,481,645 of record NC_043763.1, on the reverse strand, counting down.
AATAAAAGTGTTGTCAATAGTCTGGTTCAAATCGAGCTGCTCTTACAATGACTTGTGTTTGGGAGGAGTCAGGGCGACCACACTGTGAAAAAGGCGGCGTGAAAATTCTTTGTAGTTTTATAGTTGTGTTCTCAGCAAATCGCCAATAGTCCGAGAGTTCATAAACAGGCCGCACGACACACAGTATGAGATACAAGCAGGGAGTTCACTTTGTGGGTAATGTATTCAGGCCTTAGGGGAGGAAATGCATTATTGGGCAATTGCTTAAACTCATATCTGCGAGGCAGGGCAAGTCTGCATGATGTTAAAATGATGCAAAACACCTGAAAATGCTCCGTATGCTTTTTGAATTCTGTGGTTTCATTGCTGAGAATCATTAAACATGTATGAGGAGTTTTAACATCATTGTTGGGTAAAGAGAAATAAGCACATATAAAATGTGTGGATTTGTTTTCTGTTTTCTTCAATCTTTTTGGTGAAAATATCAGGATGTCCATAACTACTAATGTTGTTTTGAACCTCGTGCTGTGTTCAGTGTTCATAAGTCCCAGTGAGACAGAATCCTAATTTTAGTTTAATCCAGAACGATTCTGCTGTCTCGTGAGCATTTAGTAGAAAATCTGAGCACGAGATAGAAAGGCTCAAATAAACAAAGTGCCAATCCAGCTTGTTTTCAGAACCATGTGCTTGTTCATCTTTGAGGTGATTTAGCTACAGGTCAGGTACAGGACACACACAACTGCTTTGTAACGAGAAAACAGTGACTGTGTGGCAGCTCATCCTTCAGAAATGAAGAGAACCACAAAGGGGTCTACACCCTGGTCTGTGTTTTTACTGTTTTCTTAAATGTGGATAATGCATTTAAATCATAGTTGAACACTGTATTTATTTTATGAAACTTTGAATGGAAGTTTCAATACCTGCAATTTCTGTAAAAAAAAAAAAAAAAAAAAAAAAATTAAAACTTTTTTTTTTTTTTTGGCATTATTCACTGACTGCAACTCATAAAATGTCAGTACTTTTATCCAGGCGCGCGAGAAGGTGTTCTAAGTGGAGGGGGCCTGGCAGCTGAATGAATGATGGAGTGACGTCATTGCATATGATACACTTCAAATAAACATTAAGAAGTTCTAACAAATTCACATTTTATTACATTTTTTTCTCTGTAAAGGAGGTCGGCAGCAATTCACCATATGACAAGAACAGAAGAGAACAAAAACACTTCCACAGCAGTAAACCGCCGCCATTTTAAACGCTGTCCATGGTGCTGAAGGTGCAAAGAAACAGTTCGATAAAAGTTTTATCAATTTCCCTGCAGAATGCCGCTCAGCTCCCGGTCGTCAGAGAGCTCTTTGCAGTTTCAGTGAACTTATCATGTTTTAAGAGATCATCTTTTGAACATTAGCACTGAATTATTTCTGTCTATGATGCAGACTGTTGTCTTCACTTGTTACAAACTTGTAAATCAAAGTTAAAGTTTGGTTTTTACGGAAAATGCAGGAATCCAGGAAGAGAGGGAGAGAGAGAGAGAGAGAGAGAGAGAGAGAGAGAGAGAGAGAGAGAGAGAGAGAGAGAGAGAGAGAGAGAGAGAGAGAGAGAGAGAGAAGAAAAGCTGGACGCTCAGGCTGTACTATTCAATACTCCAGACAGTCTGGAGAAGAAACATTTTACGCACCAAAGTCACCATGGGCTTTAAATCTCACTAGAGTATGACACTTCCACTTATTTAGATTTAATATTTCTCCGAGTCACAATTAATATAAAATGTGGACAGTTCCGAAGCCAAACTACAGGGGTGGCTTGTGCGCAGACGGGGAGATCGCGGTGAACATCGGCGGAGTCCGAGTGGTGCTTTTCGGGGACGTTCTGAACAGATACCCGGACAGCAGGCTGGCGGAGTTGGTGAACTGCTCCACCCAGAACGCCGAAGTGATCTCCGCGCTGTGCGATGACTTCGACCCGGGCAGAAAGGAGTTTTACTTCGACAGGGACCCCGACGCGTTCAGGTGCATCATCGACGTCTACTACTTTGACGAAATCCACATCAAGCGCGGGATTTGCCCCATCTGCTTCATCAAGGAGATGGAGTTCTGGAAAATCGACCAGAGCGTTTTGGACGAATGCTGCAAAAGTTACCTAAGTGAGAAAGAGGACGAGCTGAAGGAGATCGCCAACAAAGTGAAGCTGATCTTGGAGGATCTGGACGTGGAGCGGTGCAGCACGCGCGCCCAGCGGTGCCAGAGGTTTCTGTGGAGGCTGATGGAGAAGCCGGGCTCCTCTCTGCCGGCGCGCGTCATCGCCATCGCGTCCTTCCTCTCCATCCTGGTCTCGGCCGTGGTGATGTGCGTGGGGACCATCCCCGAGCTGCAGGTGGCAGACGCCGAGGGCAAACTGGTGGAGCACCCCACGCTGGAGGCGATCGAGACCGCCTGCATGATGTGGTTCACCGCGGAGTTCCTGCTGCGCCTCGCCTCCTCCCCCAACAAGCTGCACTTCGCGCTCTCCATCATGAACATCATAGACTTCATGGCCATCATGCCTTTCTACGTGGTCCTGTCCCTCACCTACCTCGGCACCAAGTCCATGATGGAGCTGGCGAACGTGCAGCAGGCTGTGCAGGCGCTGCGCATCATGCGCATCGCGCGCGTCTTCAAGCTGGCGCGCCACTCGTCGGGGCTGCAGACCCTCACCTACGCGCTGAAGCGGAGCCTGAAGGAGCTGGGGCTGCTCCTCATGTACATGGGCGTGGGGATATTCGTGTTCTCGGCGCTGGCATACACGATGGAGCAAAGCCACCCGGAGACGCTGTTCAGGAGCATCCCGCAGTCCTTCTGGTGGGCCATCATCACCATGACCACGGTGGGCTACGGCGACATCTACCCCAAAACCACCCTGGGCAAGTGCAACGCGGCCGTCAGCTTCCTGTGCGGCGTGATCGCCATCGCTCTGCCCATCCACCCCATCATCAATAACTTTGTGGTCTTCTACAACAAGCAGAAAGTGCTGGAGACCGCAGCCAAACACGAGGTGGAGCTGATGGAGCTCAAGTCCGACAGAGAGGAGCGCAGGGGAAGTACGGACGAGGCTTTCCCAAAACCCTCAAACCCTGCAAAAACTATTGAGTGACGGTGGCACAAAAAAAAAGAAAGAAAAAAAAAAGTTAAAACACACACTGACATGAATAAAAGACAAAAATAAAATTTAACAGCATCCAAAACGAGTGTTGGACTTTAAAGGGACATTCAGGCACACATTTTGTTTGACTCAGTTGCAGTTTGTCTGTGGTTGTTGGTCCTCTGATCTTGTCATCGTATTTCATTGTGACGACTGACTATAGAAATAAGTTGCATGAAAAATAATATATAAAATAAATAATTCAAGGTACATTCAAAAGAGTGTACGTCGATTCCTGGGGTCTTTTTTTTTTAAAGCTGTTTAGAAAATAAGTATTTTATTTAAAAAAAATACATTATTAAAAAAAGAACAAAGCACTAATAATGTGCTTGTAATGACTCATTTGAAGCTATTAAATCTTAGTGATTGATCTACTGGCTCTGTTCTTTGCTCCCTCATGGTTTCAGCTCCTAAACTGCACTTTACAGAAAAAACATCAAACTCAAGAATTTACAGGAAATGCCTTGAAATTGTTTAGGTAAATAAGCTTTTTCAAACTTCAGCACAAAGGTGAAATATTGAGTTTAATTGTTTCCATCTTGTAAAAGAAAAAGGAACAGAAGCCTTTAAAAGGTGATTTAATAAGATGACGAGTTCAAGTGACTTGTGTTTTATTGTTTGTACAACGGAAAATATCAATGCTCTCTTTATTGTTGGTTTAAGTTGCTGCTTTGTGGTGCTGAATTATGTTTGTACTACTTGAAATATCTTGTTGGTACCATTAAAGTCACATTATTAAAGTTTGAGGTTCATCCCTCTTATTTGGTCACTTTGTCATCTCAACATGTCATTTTCACTTTTGGGTAAAATAAAACGTGTAAATCTCTTGAGTGAAACACAGTGGTGTTGGGGGGTGCACTGTCATTTATTTATTTATTTATTAAATATTGCAGAACACTACTCATCTGTGCCTCTTTTTTCTTTTGAGGAATCAAACTTCAGTTTGAATACACAGCTTTAAATACAACTTTTCCTTCTCTGTCATAGAAGATACATGACTCTAGTAATTGTGTTTTGTTGCCACCCAATCACACAGGGAGAAAAAGATGGCTAATTTTCTTGTGTTATCCTATATTAAAATATTTTTTGATTAATCAACAAGTATCTCTGCATGGGCCTGAACTCCTCTGTGGTCGTGAGATGGTTTTTCAGACACTTTAACTGCGGTGTTTCCCCTCTAAGCTTTCAGGATCCACAATGGTATGCAGAACATCGTCCATCACTGAGAAGAAGTTCAGCAGACTGAGGACGAATCTGCAGTCTGAGCAGCAGTCAGGTTCAATCTGAGGTTTCCTGCAGAGCCATAAGCAATGGATTGGACCCATTAAACAGCATGAAACTTAAAAAGAACTGCGCAAAGAAAAGTTTGACACTTATTTAATGTTTTGTCATTTCGCAAGCAAGGGAAGCACATCATTCGAAATGGAAAAACAGTTTAATCCAATACAACTATAAAATCACTCATAACAGCAACAACATGTGGTTGACAGTTGGATGTGATCTTTATGTGTCATTTAGGTTGTTAATGCTGCAGGAGCTGTAAATACCGTTTCTTACAAATTAATTAGTTGTTCTGCCTTCATTAAACAGACGAATGAAAAGAGGACTGTCATTGATTAAAAAAAAAAACTTCCCAGTCTCTCAACAAGACAGAGCAAAAAGCAACTGGGCAAAAAGTAACTGTTATAATCACTGGGAATTCAATAAAAATAACAATCTTATTCCAAACATGGTGACGTCAAGGCTGCTCAGTTTTTTCAACCTCAAAGCTAAACATTTATGCAAACAGCTGCCTTGAGGATGCTGCAGATAAATTTCTTTGTAGATGTGTTGTAAAGAAGTAAAGTGATGAAAGCCTTTGGGGTCAGAGGTGAACCAGTTTGTAAATGGGCGGAGGATATGTGCAGACATTGGCGAGCGTTTTTCTGTAAATGAATGACACTGTTGATCCTGTGAGCGATGTGTGTGTGTGTGTGTGTGTGTGTGTGTGTGTGTGTGTGTGTGTGTGTGTGTGTGTGTGTATGTGTGTGTGTGTGTGTATGTGTGTCTACATCTTCATCCCCGTGTTGCCTGTATAAGTTTCTGTGCTTATCCGTCCTTGCCCCGATCCGAGGCAGTGGTCTGTGAGAAGCTGCCATCCCCAGCAGGAAAACACACTTCAAAGCACGGCTATACACACACCCACGCACCGCTCGGCGTTGAAAAACACACCGCCCCACCCGCTGCTTCTGCTCCTCGCTCCCGCTTCCCGCCTCCGCCTCCTCATCCTCCCCACCTCGGATGATGATCTGTCAGCCTCGGCGGCTCGGGGAGCGATCAGACGCAGTGATACGTTAAAGCCTTAAGTTTCTGGGGCCCTGCTGCTGCTGCTGCTGCTCTCTGAAGGAGAAAATGGACAGAATAAATGTTTTACTGCTCAAACGTCCAGTGCGAAACATTTGCGTAGAGATGAAGGGGAAAATCGCTGTAATTTAGCTGACAGTGGCTTCAGCTGAATATAGCAGTCCATATGATATGCATCAGCAACCATTAACAGATGACTCAGTCTCACTGCGACTGTATGGACACACACACACACACACACACACACACACACACACACACACACACAGGGTGAGACTGTAAGCTGTTGACCGCAGGCCGGAACGACCTTTAAACACGGAAAACGCACACAAGTTCAAGATGTGCATTATTCTGCTGACGCGATTGATCAACTTCAACCTGTAAACAAAGTGATCAAAGACGATGGGTCCTCCTTATCAATGCCTGCTCTTCCCCTGGGGCACTTTGATGCTCCGTAGAAGGGATTTCCCATGATCCTTCCTTCCAACAGGTGTGACTGCTTTTGATTGAAGACTGGTTTAATACTGACAACCCGTCATTTTTAATTGGTTCCCACTAGGGATGTTGATCACTTCAGGTTCGAGCCGCTGTACTTTCAATCGTTCCCAGGCACCGAAACTGTTTGGTTCGACTTTAGCTGACTTTAATACTTTTAGCATCGTGAACATTCCTATGGAACAAATTTTGGAGGGTTCAACCAGTAGATTACTGTAAATCCATAAGTTTTGATAGCTTTTTAAATTTTAGAATGTTAAAAAGCTATAAAAGTGCTTTTAGGTGTTTAAATTTCAGTTTCCCTGTGGGAGGCCCAGACCGTGATTTCCACATATGATTTGTCTCAAAAACAACTTTCTCAAAACTACATCTGAACATCCAATCAGACTCGCTGTGTGAATGAAGTCTCTGTCCTCCTCCAAATGTGGACTTTCTAACTCGGTTTTGCTGAAATGTTACATTATGTAAATTTCTCTTATATTTTCAAGATATCTAATATACGCACACAGGCTGGTGTGAAAGCACACTTGGTCCTTCTCATTATAGTTCCATTCACCAGTGACATCTTTTTCTCTTGTTTTAGTGCAGACACTCAAGAGTGGCTCACAAAACTAATTTTGTACTGAAAAGTAACAATTCAAGACCTTAATTTCCACTAACTTGTAAGTGGCTGGATTTTTTTCTTTTGGAATACTTTAAAGCACAGATGACTGTACACTTTTTCTGTTTGACCTAAGGCTCCATATTCATTTTGGCTTCTTGTTACAGAAACAACAAAGAAACACAATGCAGCCACCTCTCAGAACCCAGATCGTCTCACCAGAACGACAACGAGACACCTGAAGCACGGCTCTCGTCTGTCAGATTCAAGCAGTAAAGTCACTTCCACATGATCAGCGTTTGCTTTGTGATATCAGACAAAAAATATCTAGTGAGAAAAACAGCATTAGGTAGAAATGGCGGTGCTTTCTTCATATCCTCACAAACATGTGAGCACAAAACCAACCATGGTGTGTCAGATGTCATTCGGAACATTATTACATCGAAAACTCTTAATTCTGTCTTTCAGAAAATAAAAAGCACTACTAATGTTCCTTGCCAGCAGTGGTCTTCTGTTGTCATGGCTCCAGTCTTTAAATAACAGTCTCGCTCTCATTATTCTGCCTCGATGAACCCTTTTCCTTCCACACTGGACTCCCACATTCAATGCACTCTGCAGTAGTAGACTTAATAGAGCAGCACCGTCGGGTTTTTTCCCCGATGTAGCGCACGTCAGAGGAATGAATCATTTCAGATATTTTGAGGTGTTGCTCAGTCTGACATGGAAATAGGAGTGGAGTCTTATTTCTTGAAATCTGACCAGGCCACCAAGTAATAAGACTCCTTCCATTTATTGGCATATTGGCATCACATGTGGTGCAGATTACCACCAAGGGAATAAGAATATGAACTTGAATAAAGGTTTCAACAAGTTTTATTTAGCGATTTTTAATTCTGCACTCTTAATTTCACAGTTAGTTTCAGGATGTTGTGTCTTTTTAACTCGCTCAGAAGTTTGCTGCTTCAGAAGCACTTCAGCTCAAACTCCTCTCTTTGAACCGCGTCAACAATATTCTCAGTTTCAACATCTTTGTCGGCCCGTTAATAGCTCCCTCTGCCGTACTCTGATCAGTGACGCTCCAGAATCACGGCACATGGAGCTGATTGTGCAGCAGATCGTTGTTCACGACCGACTTGACATCTGATTATTATAGTTTCTGCTGCTTTCAGGGTCTTTTAGTACGCATTTAATGAGGGAAGTAAAAGAGTCGCGGCTGAACCAATAACTGCACATTCGGTCTCTGTTGTGGTGACGGTGATTCAGCGTGACTCTCTTTGGAAACAGATCCGCTCCTCAATGCTGAGTCCACAGTATTTCTGGTTGCCATGTTTTCTCATTCATGTCTCACACTTGTTGCACTTCTGGTCTCATCTGTGTTTTACTTTGTCTGTTTATGATTCTTACCAAATTTTGGGATAAATATTCTACCTGCTGATTTGAATATTTCTGCTATTCTGAGTGATCCCTGTGGATCAAAACTTACTTGTTTGAGTGGTGATTCGACAGTGATTCTGTCACAGGACCGAAAAGACATGCAAAATCATAAAAGAATGTCACAAATGGCAACAAAAAGACACAAATGAATAACCCAAGCTTGTATTTGTGGTACTTGTGTGCCAGTCAGACTCACACTGGCGCCACTGGGGACGACAGCTCCACGTTAGATTCGACTGGAGACAACGGAAGGAGACTCTGTGCTGACAGATAACTTGTAGTGTGACTCAAGCTGGTAATGTATTTCTGGCAGGGGCTTTCTGGAAAAAAAAAGAGTAAGAAACCCCAGAATCTTCTCTCTGTCTGTGGAGATGTGAAATGCTGTTGCTGTTTTCTATCTCTATCAGGGTCAACAGACGTATGACTTGAACAGATCTGTAGGAAACCCTTCAGCGTCCGTGCTTCTGATTCTATAGTCCTTGTGAAACATTGATCTTTAGAGGGAATCTGTGAAAGCAGCAGGATGTTGACCTTTCAGACACCAGCCTTTCTTTCCTTCGGTCCGCAGCTCCTCAGTCGAGCGAGCACTCAGCCTTGCCCACTCAGTGATTGCTTTGTGTTTGTCATCGGCCCCTGCTCGCTCGCAGCTGGTCACTCCTTTTAAGACTTGTACATTTCTTTAGTTTTTCGTTCGTCAATAAAGAATGTTCTCTCAGCTAAAGGCTGGAGGTTTATAATATGGTCTGACTTGCTCTTGGAGTTTCTAATCTGGAGACAATGGTAACTCAGTGACGGTGATCTGGTCGGACTTGAAGAGCACTTGACTGATGAACACATTGATTCATTTGTGGATTGGGTTTGTTGTTGGTGTAAAGCAAACAATTCAAATACATCAAAATGTAGCAATTCAGCAGCAAATAACCTATGAAATAGCACTCTCATGTCACGGTGAAATGATCACTGTGCAATCCTGAACTCAGGGTTGTCCTTCTTGGTGGAGTTTCCATGTTCTTTAGTATTTTATCTTCAGGTTTTCAAATCTCTTCAATCAAAAGAGGTGTGTATTCGGTGAACCCTGGATTCCTGCACGGGCTGCAGGTGTCGCTTTGTGTTAGCCCTGAGACGAACGGGTGAGCTGACCAGCTTGTATTGACCAAAATTCAGTGTCACCTTGATCTTATGAAACACACCGTATGGCTACAGTTAGGTGAGGGGATAGAAGGAAAGAACAGGACAGGACTGACCGAGTGTGGAGAGGGAGTCAAACTCAGGCCGGGTCTCGTTGTCGTGAGGCAAAAACACGAACCACACGGTTCCTCCTCCTTTTGGTCTCTCTAGTGTTTGTTTCAATGTGTTTGACTAATAATCTTAAAATAAATATGACAGTTTATAAGCTGGAGGGCTCCATTTGTTACTTATCCTAGGATAAACTTGCTCACATGAAAAACTTGTAACAGACAGAAGCCATCTGAGGATAATCTCCTCTAATTTCCACTGTTCACAGCCGTGTGCTCGCCTAAAGATCATCGCGGACACGGGGAAAACTCAATCACATGGTTGAGCTAGCTTCTTATCCACGTCCACTTCTTGTAAATTGCTCCCCAAAATGTCACGACTGCAGAACTGCTGCACAAACGCACAGTTTTTCTTGAGGTTGAAAATAGGTGTTTAGGTGTTCTCGCTGCACTGTACGCAGGAAGCTGCTTTCCCAGCAGCCTGAACGCCCCGGGGGGACGGAGAAAAGTAAATGTAACCGAGAACGAGCTTGTTTGAGCTGCCCGGGCTGTACATTTTCCTTCAGCTCCTCATTCTAACATCACTGAGCATATTTTGAGGTCGTAAACAAAAGAAGTGAATTCTGCCATGTTCATTTATCGTCGCTGTGTACCGCCGCTCTAATGTGAAAGCCGGGGCTAATGTCGGACTCCTCGGCGCCTGAACCTGCGTGGAGCAAATTAGTGGCAAATTTGACGGTCTGATGCGTCCCAGCAGGAAAAGCACAGGTGCAGAGTAGTGTCATTCATTTAGCGGCACTGGATTTTGTCGTCTCGCTGTCACTGTGTCATGGGAAACACCTGTGCTCTGCCTCCTCTGGATTTCACATGAAAACTCAAAATGCAGGATGAAATGTGAACACCTTTCTCAGCTATCCACACTCGAAGGATCTTTACAGTTCATCATTTATGTATGTGAGACTGTTGCTGAGCACATGACACGACGGAGCAAGTGCACAGATCAATCATCGATCACATTATGACATCCTGCTAGATATCACTCAGCCTGCGAAGCGTGAATTCTGCCTCACCTCATCTGGCAAACGACACCCAAACATCGGGTTTTGATTAGAACTTAAACACCTCGGCTCAGATGATTTAAAACTGATGTGAAATAATCTGTCCTGATGCTGTGAGTGGCAGAAAAGCCAAGAAGTTACTGAATGAAGTTTAGAGTCAAAAGTTAACTTTGCATTAGTTTCAAGAAAGCATCTTGCGCTGAAGAAATTTCTTGCTGGTATTTCATACAACGGCATTATGCTTTTAGATTTTCCTTCAACAGAAATTTGGCAGGCAGATGTGAAACGACCGTTTTCCCAGCATCCATTAGCACCGCTGAACTGCTGAGGCTCGGCGATTTCAAATTCCTGTCAGTCACAGCATTTTCATCACTCTCAAGTTATCAGACGTTTCTATTTTCACTCGTTATTTATTCATTTGTCCTGCAATAACCGCGCGGCTCCCACAAGTGACACAGTGTTGTGATGAAATCTCACTTTTGCAATCAGCTCCAGAGGAAGAGAGAGAGAGAGAGAGAGAGAGAGAGAGAAAGAGAGAGAGAGGGAGAGAGAGAGAGGGGTTAAGTGGGTGCGGGTCCAAATTGTGTTCAGCGATGAACCGGGAGGACCGAGCTAAATTATTCACATGCTGACTACCTTTTCATTAATCTCTGAGATCTAAAAAGTGCTCCACCTCTGCATGAGTTAATAATAGTCCCTGGAAAGTGAAGACGCAAAATGGTGGAGAGTTAAGAGAGTGAAGCGGTCGAGTACTCTGCAAGAACAGACAAATGTGTTTTTTTGAAGTGGCAACAATAATATAAAGTTAGTTCTGATCAAGACGTTTTATAGCTCACATGAAACTAAATGCAGACACCAAATGACTCTGTTGTACATGTGATAAATAGAAGTCCTGTCTTCTAAAAACACACACAGATAAAAATCACAATCCGTGTGTGAGTGTGCACTGCGGCGTTCAGTGTGCAGGGCGCTGGAAAATCAGGCCGTTAATCGTGTCTTTTCCTGGCTTTAATTGCAGCCTTGCTGCACTCAGGTATTCGCGACTGTAAACCAAATAAAATGCCAAACCAGTTATCCAATCAGAGATAAGAAGGAGAGATATGGAAAATTACTGGTGTTCACTGAAGCCAATATCAGGCAGATTTTTCCTAGCAAAGGGAAGTTTGTAATGGACTTCACTTATATCACGCATTTTGCATCCTAGTAAATAAATCTACTTGCAGTTGGTGTTGTGGGATTGCTTAATGTCTTAACCACTCCACTGCCTGGGAAACCAATTATGCAATCAATGGGCGCAATCAATATGCGTCTGCAGCACAGAACCACCAGAAAACCTCTGAGTCCCGCCCCGCTGTCGTCGCTGGATGTTCAAAGTTATTTAGCGGTTGCCCTCCTCTCGTCTGAACATCTGCATGTCCCCGCGTCTTGGCGGCGGTCTCCTGTGGCGAACACCCACTCTGGCAAGGGATTGATAAACGGCTCGAGGATTAACTTCAGAGGCTCGCTGCAAGTGCCCACAGTCCCCGGAAGTCAGTGCAGAACAATGGCGAGTCCCCAAAGAAGGCCGGGAGTCAAACAGGCATGGCTCTGGAGGATATTGATTACTGTTTGGAGTTCATCCTTCCTTTACTGTACTTGGCAGCGCGGTCTCCCAGTGTGCAGTGAGCTAATAGTCTTGAACAGAGATGTGTAATAGAAAGGTCAAAAATATATACTGCAAACAGGCAGGCAGCGGACAATATGGTAGCGTATATAACTGCACTTTATCATCAAAATCATGTCTGAAATGCACAGCACAAGACGGACCACTCAAGGTTTTGAATGTTTCATTGGCTTGAGGTCAACTCAATCTCAGTAGATTTTTACATTTTAAACTCCAATATCCCTCAGTAAATTCCCCACGCCTGATCTGTAAAGCTCATGAGAGTTTAAAAGTTTCTCCAGACATGTCCACCCATCTGAATCATTTTAGAATTCCAAGAACAAGTGTGCTCTCGTTTTCTGCTTTTTAAATTTGAGGCAACAGCAAAAACTGGCAAAATGATTTCTACGACACTAAAGTGAAAAGAAAACAACCCGAGAGTCAAAGAAAGGCAGACATACAGTATTTTAAAGTAGTCCTTGCTGGTGACCTTGAGAGAATGTGAAATCATTATCCTACAGATGACCGTGCTCTTTTAAAGACCAAGTGTCAGAATGAAAAAAATTTTAAAGAAAAATAGATTAAAAATGCAATCATTTTAGTACAAGACAGAGAATAAAGAGATAAGAAAAGTTAGATGATTGGACTCAAACAGCAATATAAGACATCTATCTGTAGGATACTGCAGCATGGAGACGACCAGTGAATGAGTTTTATCTCAAAGCACAATTGTTCCAGAGACATTACAGCAACGCTGCTGGAAGGCATTATTATGAAAGTCACCTTCTACACCAGTAAATCTCTGCAATGCCGTTTCTATCATGCATCGCAGACGCAATTGTAGACATATCTCTCCATCTGTGTGTGTATTTCCAAGGGCAGTGCGTTGTTCTTACCGGTGGTCCCAGTGCCCTTGGCATGTACCGGCGTTTACGCCGTTCCTCAAAGAGATAATATTAGTATACATCACTTCAGTAGTGGGTTTCATTTCCTGACCTATACTCAGCACAACTCCCATTGTGGAAATTTACTATAGATTTTTGCATCAATATGGATGAAAATGTGATATTGCCCAATCAGAGAATACGACTATCTATTGAGGATACCATCTGGCAGAAACAGCACGCACACAAAGAGTTCAGTTCATTTGCTTTCATGAAAATGCAATATTGGGAGGACTTTATGCAAACAGAATAATGTGCAACCTAAAATGTGATTCATATCTGAAAAGGCTGGCTTTCTTTATAATTTTGTCTGTCTTTTACATTTTTTTACACGTTTGAAAAATGCGATGCAGAGATGATGTTTGACACCATGTTTATTATAAATGCACAATATTCCGCTTGTTTATCACAGGAAAAGAAACTCAAAATCCATCTTTCTCTGAACACATTGCCAAGATAACTGGGGCGGTGAATCTTTTCTCTAACTTTCCCTGAGTCATTCATCCATCTTTTTTTTACATTTCCACCTTCATCTAATTTAGACTCGCAGAGTGGAGGAGTGTGTCCCGGCCGACTGTGCAGGACTGTCAGGTTACACACCGGACAGCTCGCCAGTCCTCTGACGGACTAACGCGAAGAGACAGCCATCACACCTAATTTAAAGTCACACATCAAAGAGACTTCTCTCTGAATTGTGGGTGGAAGCTGAAGTGCCGGGATGAGTCTCACCCCCAAGCAGCCACAGCGAGAACCTGAACATCCTCAGAGTTCAATGCCTGGATTCACAACTGTGCCACATCCCACAAAAAAAGCCATGTTAGATCTTACTGAATCATATAATTAAAAAAAAAAAATGCTAATAACTTTGAAAGCACCTTGAAACTGTAATCATGTATACATTTTCTGAGTTGCATGCAGCTGCTCATCATTCATGAAATTCTCCGGTTGCACCATTAAGCGACTAATTCTCCACATCCTTGACTGGCATCCAGCGTGACACATGCGCCGGGGCTCTGGCGCCGCCTCAGGGAGCAGGAAGGACGCCCAGCTCCTCCCACCATGGAGGCAAAACATCACGGAGGCTCCATGCTTTACTAATGGCAAAATGCTGATGACTAATAACCAGATAGCCTCATAGACCTGCGCCACCTGCTTTCCAAGCAAGGCTCATTCATGCCAGCAGCACAATGAGTGTGTGATGCACGAACAAATGTAAATGACACCCTGAAGATCTGTCCGCGTTTAGAATTCATTGCCATTCACAGTTCAGGGGGCTGCTGAATAAATCTGAAGTTCAATTTTCGAGGTGATGTTGAGAGCATACTGTAAGATACTGAAGCACTGGATACTATCCTGAAGAGCTGGTCGAGTGAAGCATTGATCCATCCAGCCATCTTCTCTTTATCTAGGTTCAGGAGACTTGGGAAAAATCAAGAAAAGATTCATGCTGGATCACGTGATGTCTTTGGGATCTGAGAATGGATTGTCTCTCTTTACTTTTATTATAACAGAAACATTTTGCTTTGAAATTAAAAATTCAAGTTCCAGGTCTGATGAAACCTCATTTTAAATAAAATCACTTAAAAAAATAGAACTGTACCTGGTGGCTGCTTAGGTGAGAACAATCCTTCAGACGGACTCAGAGAGCCTCATCTTTAATTCACAACATAAACCAAACATGCTCCAGACTGCTTGCCTAATCCTTGATGGCAATCACAGAAAATTGGGCTGTTTTATTATTATTTTATTTATTTTTTACATCTGGCTTCTCATACTTCTCAAGAACAGGGTAGATTACACTGCTTTCTTTCAGGTTGCTAAACTGATGGACAAGATGAATACTTTTAACATATTTTTACTTGGAAAAGCAACTCCACAGGTAAGCTATTGAAGTGAGACGCCGCTTATTGTGGGCTGTATGCAAATACACATTCGCTCTGATTTGATAGTAAATCACACCCACACAAACTCGGCGAGAGTTGCTGCTGGATGAGAGTGGGAAGTGAGCCTATCATTTAAGAAATCTCTTTTTATGCTCTGCACTTTCCTTAAATACCTTGGTGTAATTGGTGGGTCATGACAGGATAATTACCACCGTCACTCCAACCATTCAGAGTGAGTAGCAGGCCTGCAGACTATACACTTCTAAACTGTCCCTATGCTGCTAAATAAAGCTTTTAGTATCAATTATGAGAAAATGAGAGTCACAGTCAGAATAATTTATCTTTGTGCTCGACCTCTGCTGAAGCTGTTCCTGTGCTTGTTTTGAGTATAAATTACGCATTACGCTGTTTTCCATTCACAGGAACACCACAGCTTCGCAGCAGCTGTGACAGAGCTGCATGGGAGTCAGTCCAAAGGTCACAAAGTAAAACCTCTGGGTGCATAAAAACAAAATGTTCAACATTCTGATTTGTGAAGAAACCAGAGAGGGGATTTTCTGATGGCTGGAGGTTGTTTTCAGGATGTCTGATTCATTAAAATTTCAGTACTCAAGTTTAAAAAAAGATTGCAAGGAGTTTGAGGCTTTCTCAAACTGAATGGAAACTTAAGGTCTGTAATTAGCTTGTGTTTATTAATATTTTTAGTTGCCAATGAATCCCTGCTTACTTTGAACAAAAAGCTTTCTTAGTAAAACTGTTAAAAAGACTGGCATCAACCAATTTTTCCCCCGATGATAACACTGATTCAGTATAAGTGCAGATCTGTCGACCTCCACCGTCTAACATTTTGCTGCACCTTGATTACATGTCACCTGGCAGGAAGATTTAATGAAATCTTAACCCGAGTCTGAAGCTTTCCAGGTTTGACCTTGGAATTCAATCTTTAATATTCCAAAAAAACAAAACAAAACAAAACTGCTGAAATTCAGAATTTCCACTTTTACAGATTGCTGTGCCCCAATTCTCAATGGGGTGAAAACTATCGTCCAAAATCTCACAAGTGTTACTATTCACAGATTCAAAATGTCTCTGAACTGAATAAAACACCACAGAGTCACAGAAACATCACAGAAAGTGACCGGCCACTCTGTTGTTGGGAAATATGTCCAAACACAATTTTAAAAGAATTATGAATCTATGAAGATTGAAGAAGGGTCCAATACTTCATAGCTCTCCTTTAACAATCTTTAAAATAATTTCCCTCTTAGATTATTGAAGTATTTCTCTTCAGTTCTATTCTATTCTGACCTTGGTCGACAGTTGTCCTTGCTCATGCACTCTTCTGGACCTCAGCACCACCATCCGTGTGTCAGACTCTAAATGGATTCGACAAGTTTCAAATCCAGTCAGGTACTGATTCAGTAAAGAGGCATTTCAGGGTCTCCTTATCACTGAGAGGGTGAAAAAAGCTCATACGGCCATAATAGGAGCTACAAGTCCAGAATAACACTTTCTGTCCATTTCAGACTGACTGGAAATAAAAGAGATGCAAAGTCAGACACCAAAACAACAACAAAAAAGAAATCTTCTAAAATCTTTCTGCAGCTTTAATGTATGATGCTGCTGGCAGATTTGGGAAACAAAGTGAAAACGTTGGATTCAGTGTTGTTTACAAGTAAATTCTTTATGGTGATTTTATCCCTGGCAAGCACAATAACGCAGTTACGTAGCATCATGGCGACAATCTGCATGCATTACAAATGCAGTGTGTTAAAGCTGCATTTGTTATGTGATTGCTAAGGGGGTAGATCAGCTCTGTATGCGCTCATGACAACAGCTGTTACATCCGCCGCATTCATATGTCTGACTGGAAGAAATTCAAACACAGTGAATGGGATGGAATGAAAAAGAGAGGGAGAAAAGAAACGTAGAAAGTAAATTGTGCTAGAAATTACATAGGCTGAAAAAACTAGCATGCTTAACAGGATTCATGGTTTGGCTGTGATTTCATGGTCCTTTGCGCGGCTGAAGTGCTCCGTGGATTTGGATTCATTTCAGGTGCTAAAAGGAGAATAATGACAGGCAACAGAAACCTGCAGGAGGCCCTGCTGATGGAGACAGAAGTGCGAAAAGGACTTTTTAAAATGAAACGGACTGACAGTTTTTCAGTTACAGTTAAAGTCACTTTGCTGTGTGCAAAAAAAAAAAAAAAAAGTGATAAAACAATGCAAAATTAATTTACAGTATTCAGATATCGGGACATTTGTTCAATTGCTCCCAAAATGTTAGTGTGGTGGAAGTGTGATCAGCCAGTAAAGACATTTTTATTGCAAATGAAAGTGTCAAGTGCCAGTGACAGTTCATCCAGAAACAAGTTAGAGCAATGTCATTCTTTAAGCAGTAACACACGAACTATTCACCTGAATACTGTTGACTCATTACAATTATCATGCATAAAAACTGTTGCAGAGCTGCAGGCCTGCAGCCGTTTTCTCTCTTGTTCACTAAATGTATTTGCTTTAGCCCTCAGTAGGACTGTAGTCTTAACAGTCAGTATTTCAACAAACTCTTAGTTGTTGACGTTTGAAGAAATCTCAGCTTGTAAAACCTTTTTGCATGTTGTTTCTGTATCGGTGTGATTCCAGGCTTCTTTCCAGGCAGTCTAGTCTGTGACCACAGTGCAGAAAAAAGCATTATGTGCATGCATGCATGGATTTTGCATAAGTTAAAGCTGTGGTCCTGTTCAGACTGAAACTGAAAAAAAAATGATAATAATAGTTTGATGATTGGCCCATTGCTCAGTGCTGATTAAGCCCTGTGACCCATGCGGGCCCTCTGCTGCTCAACCCTGAATCTCACCTCGATACATAATGACCCATGACTTTCATTTCCAAATGATATTTCAAGAAAATCACCCAGATGAACGGTGGGTTCGACGCACCGAGCCACTGAGAACACTTTTCAGTTCAGTGCTGAGAGAAGGATAAAGTGGTTGTTATGACACTGTGAAAAGCAGACAGGTCAGTTTGTACTATAAATCATGTTTGTGGATGTTTGAGATTTCTTTCATTTTTATGGTAAAACACAACTTTGAGATCTCACTCTGTCTCACTTTTCTAAAGAAATAAATGTTTCCAAGTGGTGCATATTGTAAGAACAGACGTACTGGCAGGATGGAACTCAGCAGGGGTGAAACAGAAATATACCTGAGCGATAAACGGCTTTATCAAGTGTCTGCATTCGAACACAATGGCCCTCATTAGCAAACACTAAGGAGTCTGCCAATCCAACAGTTGGTTGTTGTTATTTATAGTTTAAGGCAAGAGGTATTATTTGCACAGATATGGTCTTGATTGGCATCGCTGTATTTCAGAGGTTACCACTGTTGCTTCACAGCAAGAACACTCCCAGTTTACATCTGATGGATGTATTTTCTGCTCTGCTTGTTGACTCTAAATTAGATCTGTGGCTGCATGTCTCTCTGTGTTAGGGCACACAGTGGATAAAGTCAGCCTCAATATTTTAATGTGTTGTTTAGTATCACGATATTTACAAATAAGACCTTAATGTAGATATATTACAGACTGTCAGTGCATGTGGGAGTCAGGGTAATTAGTCTGGGAGCTGCTCCAACAGCAAAGTGTCCTTATGTAATTTTAATACAAACAAACAAAACTAACCAATTTGTATGGTGTGCTCAAGTTTTTATTTATTTATTTATTTATTTTTTATGTGGCTCAAGTTTTAGTCTTGAATGGCCTATGAAGGTAATTTAACCAAGTTTTCTTTTTTTTTTCCAAGAAGCCTTGTGAAGGCTTCTTGTGAAGTCCTTCAACACGTTATTATACTGCCATCTAGAGGACAATTAGGAGAATAACATCTTCCATCAGAGGATTTCAGCATGTTGCAGGAAGGCAGAACAAACAGCTATGCACTGTGAATTCTTTGGCTTTTTGTTTTATGTTTTTAAATGGCCTTTTCATGATCACCTCGAGAGTAATTCGTGATCCAAACATATATTAAACATTCTGAAACGTGCATTATTTTTCAGTTTTCAATAAGCTCAACTTTTTTTTTAACCTTTGGTGGTTCACCACTTTCCTTTGTATCATTTCACGCTATCCATTAGACGTGAACAACTCGAGTAATCGGAAAAATTGGGGCGCTCTAAATTCTTTGTCTGATAGTGTGTAATGTACATTCTAGACATTGACTCAAGAGAGAAAGAAAGAAAAATACACATACAAATTATAATTGTAAACTTAAAAAAAACATTGCTTCATAAAATCAGCACCTTTCATCATGTCATGTTCAGCGCTTCTTAACAGTGTCAGAATAAATATTAAATATATAAGAAAGAACAGCTGATTAATAAAATGCATATTTGAACCTGTAGGGGCTTAAGTGCAAAAATACTGTAGGTTAACTAACTGTAAAATTTAATAGAAAAATGCTAAATTTAACCAAAAAATATAACTTATTAGCCTCCCAAGTATCATCCCTCGCCTGGAGTATCGTGTTGATGATATTCTAATGTGTTAAAGCAATGTTGAAATAATAAATGTTGTACATTAATACAACATTAAGAAGTCTGTGACATATAGGGAAGCTAGAATCACTGAATATCACTTTCACGGAGACTCTGCACTGTTTTCAATGTTTTTCAGCTCAGTTCAAACCTGCTGGAGCGTCTGCATTATTTAGACTACATTACCCAGAATGCAACAGTTACGTTCGCTGTCAGGTTGCGTCTCGCCGCCGTGACGTCACGCTCCTCTCCGCTCCCAGCGCTGACCTGACCCGTTTTACCGCAGAGCAGCACTCTAGCAGCCCCCCTCCCGCAGCTGCCGCACACTCCGGAGCTGTCATAAAGTAACAAACATGGCTCATCCTGCTCTCAGTTACTGCCGCCTGCTCGGCCGACGTGACGGTTTGGCGCATTTCAGGAAACTCTGGGTGGACGGGAGCAGCTCGCGGACGTACAGCGGCGCGACGACGCACAGGGAGAATGAAGTTGAACTTGGAGAGTCGACTTTAGGCGCTCCCAACTTCTCCGCATCTCTGAAAAACAGCTCCCGAAAGGTAATGCTGACTTAAACAGACAGGAGGTGAACGTATTCGCCCCCGGTCACCGGGTGCCCACATGCTATCTGCTGGAGTTAGTTAGCGAATGCACGAGCACGCGGCAGGAGAATGTTTACTACCAGTTAACTAGAGGCCACAAGCTAGAAGTGCCAGGGGCTTAATGATAAACCCACACGTGCATAACTGCAAGAGTGGAGCTGAGAATGAGATCATCAGATTTGTGTTCGATGTTTACTTATTTAAAGCTGAAAGTTTTTGTTTGTCAGCGTGATTGAGCCAAAGGAGCCCGGGGGGCCAGCTCACCTCAACCGGCCCCTCTGGACCTGCAGCACTTCACTTCCTAGAAGGAGCTGTAAAGTTTCCTGGCTGGGAAACACACAATGCTATCTCATGTCAAGGTTCAAAAGGTCATGTCATGCAAGCGAACGAGACCATTTATTGATCAACCCGGATGGACGCCAGGTTTTTCTGAGGGTTTTTGGTTTAATTGGAGACACTGATGTTACATAACGTTTATAAAGATTGCTCTCTGAAACTACAACTTGCAGGTTCACAAATGAATGAACAGAACAGTACAGAACAGTCTCCAAAATCCATTCTTGGTTAAATCTATTCCTTATTGTGAACACAAACACACACACAATGGATGCTAATAACAATCTAACCACTTTGATTGCTTGTAACTAAGTAATAAATAGTAAACAACACAAGTTGATGATCACAACAGATGATGATGTGTTAAATCTTTCACAAAACCTATTGATATGAGATAGTGGTGTTAAAGTGATTTTAAAGCTGTAATGAATCATATCAGGAATATCTGTACATAAATCATTTTCAGTATGTCAGTTTAATGCTGTAATATGGATTTTTAAGGTATTTAATCAAAAAAAATTTAAAAAAGTTGTCATTGTCTGTGCTTGCACCAGCTGATCGCCACAGCACCACTGCCACAGTGTTTTCTTGAGTGGCTTTGCCAGTTTGAGTCTGTGTAGCCACAGCAGCGCTGTCATTTTTTTGGGAAAATGAACAAAATGCCAAATTCCAATTTTTTTCATAAACACTTGATATTGGAAGAACAACAAAATGCACCTCCACTACTGAAGATAACTGCCAGAAATGTAGCCACCTGAATGCTTACGATTATTAAATATGCACTGGGGTCATGACCTCAACTCAACCAAGCAGAAAAAGACGTTCCTATTATACCGCCTAAAACCCAGGAACGAAGTGTGACAAGGAAAGGCATCCTTTTCCTCTCCATCTCTTTAACAAAAAAGGGGTAGAAAAAAAATAACATTAATCCAGGAAAGATGTGGCTCAACAGTTTATGGCTGTGCCTTATAATTTCCTTTTGCAAGCACAAAGCGCGTCTGTCAGCAATACACGTGAGTGGTCTGTTTGTCCCTTGTACTGATAACTTGTGATATAACAGTGGCCCACTGGTGACGGTCAAAGGTCACGGTGTGTGACTGATCCACGTGCTCCTCTCTCACCGTGACTGACCGACCCAATCCGTTTGATATGCCCCCGCTTTTATTCTAATATGTCTAATATGCCAAATGATCTCGTGGTTTCTACACACAGAGTCAGGTGACTGGACCTCATAGCTTATGAAGAACCTGTTTTTTTTAAATTCATTTCAGGGCTCTGACTTTCTTCAGTTTTACAGAAATTACATTTAGTCTCTTTTGTTGAGTTTGATGAAAAGTAATCCAGTTTGAACAGACACAGCGGAGCCGCATTGCCCCCTTCTTGATTTCACAGTTTCTTTCCTGTGCTCTTCATCCCCAGGAGAGGCTCGCAGACAGCAGCGTACTTCCCTTTTCAGCCTTCTTGACTGACAACTTTGGCCGTAGGCACAGCTACCTGCGCATCTCCCTGACTGAGAAATGCAACCTCCGCTGTGAGTACATGCCATACGGCCCAGTCGGCCTTGCTTGATTTCCCCTGATTCGCATTCGGCTATTTGAAGAACCTATTTTCAGCAGCGACGACTCTGCTACTCGAAAACATGACCTCCACGTCCCTCGCTGGCAGTATTAGATCCTCAATCCCTCTGCGAGGATCAGACTAAGATATAAAAATCAGTCATATGCTAAAGCAGTTTGTTTGGCAGAGATGCTGCTTTACCACCAAAGAAGAGGAAATAATTGTTCAATAGCATTAAAGCATGAAAACATCTCAGCTGGAATCACACGTTGATAGAAATGTGGAGACTGTTGAGTAATGACGGGTGAAGTCAGGGCGTGTCTGATGTGTCCTGGGTCCAGGTCAGTACTGCATGCCGGAGGAAGGGGTGAAGCTGACGCCGCGGGGCCAGCTGCTGTCCACCTCAGAGCTCCTCACCCTGGCTCGCCTCTTTGTTCGAGAGGGAGTGGACAAAATCCGGCTGACCGGAGGAGAACCCCTCATCAGACCTGATGTGCTGGATATCATCAGTAAGGCCCTATACGAAAAAATCCATTATTAATAAATAATTACTTCACTATATACGGTATTGTTATAAAATTGTTTGAAGCTTTTCGCTCGTCTTATGGCAGATACAAGCTTTCTCTCTAAGTGGACAGAGTAAGAATGTTTTTAGATAACTCTTGGCCATATGTGATATCAGATAAAAGACGAGGACGGAGGAAGAAAGCTGATTTTCCTTGCATGCTCTCAAGTTAAGGTGAAAATGATCTGTCACACCTGATTTGTTAAATAAGTTAGTGCAAATTTGACCAGTTGTAAAAATACTATATTGATTTATGTCATGCATTTTGGTAATTTCACAGCAATTTTATGAGACAAATAGATCTTTGCAGGAAGTGAACCCAATAAGCATCTAGTCCTTCACGTTAAGATAAACAATCAGTGCTGGTGTCATGTGACTGTTGTCACCGCAGCCTCACATGACCTTCATCAAAGTCAGGAAAAGGAAATAATCTACAGATTTTACGCTACTGTGTTTTCAGGGATAAAGACACAAGAAGTAATCTTTTCTGAATTAACTTCTACTTTTGATCTGTTTTGTCAGCGTTTGTTATTTTTTTGTTATCCCATCGCAAACTGGACATTACAGACGTCACGTCACGGTTTTTCTGCCTCACTCTCTCTTTACGTTTTCTGTTCCCACGCTTGTCGTTGCGCAGCTGAACTGAGGAAACTGGAGGGTTTGAAGACGATCGCCGTGACGACCAACGGCATCAACCTGGCCAGACTTTCACCGAAACTCAAAGACGCCGGTTTGGACCTGATCAACGTCAGCTTGGACTCACTGGTTCCCGCCAAGTTCGAGTTTATTGTGAGGCGGAAAGGTATGGTAATAACAGCAGGAAATCATTCTTAATGTTACAGCAACCAGAGAGCTCAGGGACCGTTAATGACGCAGTGTCTGTTAGATTAAGGTTACATATCGAGCTCACTGCAGCTGATAAATATGTGTCAGCGTGTTATCAGGACTTTCCGCATCGCTGTGTTACTCTGGTTCTCTCTTCCTGGTCCCAAACCGTGAGCTGCTGACAGACTGAATCACTGCAGCTTGTGCTGTGGGTCGGTTCCACCGGGCTCCAGAGGGAGGCGTTCCGTGTAGGGGACAGCAGGCCAGAGCTCTGGGAGTTTGGCTCGTAGAGGGCACGCACAGATGGACTCGCAGAGATTAGTAGCAAAGTGTCTTCTGAGCCAGTCCTGTTGGACCACACTTACTTTGCTCGGCTTGTTTCAGCGTCAGGTTTAAGGTGGAGGCTGAAAGGCGTCTTGTTTCTTCGTCCTGATGTAAAGTTGTGGTAGATTCAGCAGGTTTTCAATCGCCCACCATCAACATGTAGATTTTAACTTCCTGTCACTGAACTCAGTGACAGGAAGGTAAGATGACTGTGCCAATGCTGAACTCTGAGATCAATTAAATTTAGTTTTATTTATATGAGAAAGACAACTATTCCACATGAGGAAGCATAAGTGACTATGGAAAGGAAATCCAGTCTTTTACTTTGCAGGATTGCAGATTGAGGCTCTTAGCGGCTTTCTGCTGAACTATTAGGAGAGAGAAAGATAGAACAGAGATGGAGATCAGTAAACAAACAAATTGACAGGAGACAGCAAACTAATCCACCAATCACTTTTTTAAATTATTGCAGCTCGTGTCTGTGGAAACCCAGAGAGTTGAACTGATCTATGTTAACCAGGCCTTTTGTCTTTATTTATTTTATTCCTGAATCTCTTATCCATGTATTTAACCATCTCTCTCAAACACCATTAGAACATTTTAATGATTTTTTTTCCTTCTATTGTTTATTTTTCCTTCCCTGTATTGATCTCAGTTCCTCATTTTATTATTTTAACACTGTGTTTAGCCACTTTTTCATTTTGCCTACTTTATTGATGCTTGAAAAGCAGAGAGACAGAATCTTGGTGACATGTTACAGTAGCATATGAATGTATCTGGTTTCCATAACATCTCCATGTGTTTTTTCAGGGTTTCACAAAGTGATGGAGGGGATTGATAAGGCTATCGAGTTGGGTTACAATCCAGTCAAGGTAAGCTTTCCAAGCTTCGTTTTACATGAAACTCTTCTCCACCATAACAAGCTAAACTTCGAATGCAAGACGTTGGCAGCAGACTTGATTCAATGCATGAGTTTTATTTTTGTCTAATTTTAGGAAATGTGCAAAATAAATAGCAAATCATGACATTACTATTTTTGCAATCCATCTTAAAACTTCCAACCATTAGGAGTAGTACAACTTCAAGAAAGGAAACAAACCAGTTGCCTTCATCATAGAAGAGGAAAAATCGATCCTTCTTTTAGCCACCAGATGGCAGTGTTGTAATTTATCTGAGCAAAGTTCAGATCAACAGGAAGTCCAGGCAGGCATCAGAATCAATACACAGTTGAAAATTTTTTTTTTATTATTTTGGAATTAAATTGCATACAATTTTTTGACACCTATATAATACACAAAATGAGGCAGGTGTGAAATTACCAGTGCATGTTGGCAGGCTGAAGAAAGATCTCATCTTAAATAGAGAAACAGGAGGAAGACAGAGCGTTCTGACGCCTGGTGATAATTACAGGTGTTTTTAACCAGCGTTTAATGATGACAGCCGGAAAACTGCAGATCCAAAGTGTTTTAAAAACAGCGCAGCGGGAGTCCTTCAGTCTGGCGTTTCAATAGATACACGAGTTATTTTCATTGAAACCTGTTTTCCTGCTGTGAAGCACATTCAGAGTAGAATCCAGGAATGGGTTTTACTTTGAGTCAGACATCTTTCTGCTGAAGGGCGACGGCAGCAGCAGGCCAGTTGACTTGATGGCACCGTGTGTGGATTTCCCAGAATCCTGATCAGTTCCCGTCTCTATTGGAGAGGACAAATAGCACCATACTTAATTCTTATGCGTTTTTATCCAGTTCTAAAGATAACAAGACGACAGCTTGTACTTATGGCTTCATTTTGTCTGCACAGGACTTAATGTAATCCCACCGTATGTTGAAATTATGGAAATGAGTCTCTCGTTGTTGTCTTGCTGCCCTCTGCAGATCAACTGCGTGGTCATGCGAGGCCTCAACGAGGACGAGCTGCTGGACTTCGTGGCGCTGACTGAGGAGAAGCCGGTGGAGGTGCGATTCATCGAATACATGCCTTTTGACGGTGAGCGCTCGCTTCCCCTCGCTTCTCAAAACACGGCCACACAGAAGCACCACAGTCGTTTAATCGCCAGTCAGTTATTTCGCCGTATTAATGGAGGCGTCTCCTACCTGCAGGTAACAAGTGGAACTTTAAGAAGATGGTGAGCTACCAGGAGATGCTGGACCGCATCAGGCAGCGGTGGCCCAACCTGGAAACACTTCAAGCTGCACAGGCGGACACTGCCAAGGTCAGCGTTAGGGTTAGGGTGAGGAGGGTTAGTGTTAGGGTGTCTCTACTATTCTGATTGTAACTTGTACGTTTTCTATCCTCTGTGAATTTGTTTGTTTACTCAGAGAAAGATCACTCTGCATTCTCAATTTGTTTCTGAAGGATTGAACGCTGTTGTGGCAAACTTGTGGCAATTCCTATTTACAATGAAATCTCTTCCCCCCCCCCCCCCCCCCCCCCCCCCCCCCCCCCCCGTGTCTCGATGCAGATGTTTAAAGTGCCGGGCTTCAGCGGTCAGGTGGGCTTCATCACCTCCATGTCCGATCACTTCTGTGGCTCCTGCAACCGTCTACGGATCACTGCAGACGGAAACCTGAAGGTGAAGCCACCCAGAGTTCTGCTCTTTACTGTACAAACACCATGTGGGTTTTTAAACGACCGTTCTCCCGTGTGGTTTCTCTCCCAGGTGTGTCTGTTCGGTAACTCTGAGGTGTCCCTCAGAGACGTGCTGCGCTCTGGAGCCTCCGAAGACGAGCTGCTGCAAATCATCGGAGCCGCGGTGGGCAGGAAGAAGAAGCAGCACGCAGGTAAAAGTCACAACCACACTCAGCGGTTCATCAGTTTACTTTTACACCTCATGTAGGACATGTGCCTGCTCGTCAGCCAATTACTTTTTGAAACTAAAGCATTAAGAAGGGCCATGCTGTGGCAGCAATTCATTGTCTTCCAGATGGTCTTACTGTGACTTTACTAAAGAATAAACGTCAGTAATCAGGATGCCTACATATGAAGACAACAACGCTGCATAAAAGCTTTTGTGTGCATTTCTCTCTTCAGGGATGTTCAGTATCTCTCAGATGAAGAACAGGCCGATGGTCCTCATTGGTGGGTGATCCAGCTGTACGTACAGACTCCGCACATTGCTGTTGTGTCTAGATTACACATGATTCATCAACACATTGAACAACTTGAATTTTAAAGTCATTTTCTTTTTTGCTTCATACAAATGCATTCTGCTCTCTACCAGGCACGACGTCCCAGGGCGTTCTGAAGAAGCCACAGGACCGTCAGGGGGCCTCCTCCGTCGTTCCCAGCCTTACAAACGATGTAGTCCTTAACCCAACAGCCGCTCGCCACGCGCGCTGCTCCGGCAGCGGGAGAGTTCTGAGGAGAGAGAGTTTGTTGTGCCTTTCAGATCGCGCTGATTTACCCCACGCAGCCCTTATTAGCAGCTGGAAGACTTTCCTGGGTGAGGGGGAACCCATTAGGATACGTCACCATGAAGAACTCCCTCATCTGGCGGAGAACATTCTCAATGTAGCGTCCTTTCACTCACTGTGTAACAATCAGTTTTTTAACACTAGACCTACTCGTTTCAGCACACGCACAAGTGCTCTGAGGGACATGAATGAAGGCCTCGGGCATGCACGAACCAGGGGTCCCTCTGCTCTGCGGAGCAGCACACTGAGGACCCCAGGCGCTTTTTGCACACTACTAATGAATGCCAAATCAACCGCTGCACAGCACAATGTCAGATTCTACCACAGCAAAGACTCCAGTTTCGCACCAAGTAAATCTACAAGTTGCCAAACGGGCGAGCCCGCCGCCGCCGCCGCCGCCCAGCTGACCCACACAGACGCCCAGGGCCGAGCCGCCATGGTGGACGTCGGGGGGAAGGCCGCCACGGCCCGAACCGCCTCGGCGTGCGCCACCGTCCTCCTGGGACCCGCCGCCTTCCGTCTGCTGCGAGAGAACCAGCTGGCCAAAGGCGACGCCATGGCGGTGGCGCAGCTCGCCGGCATCATGGCCTCCAAGCAGACCGCCGCCCTCATCCCCCTCTGCCACCCGCTCCCGCTGGACCACGCCGCCGTCGCCCTCCGCCTGGACGAGCCGCGCCGCGCCGTCGTCGTCACGGCGACGTGCCGCACGACCGGCAGGACCGGGGTGGAGATGGAGGCCCTGACGGCGGCGGCCGTGGCGGCGCTCACCGTCTACGACATGTGCAAGGCGGTGAGCCACGACATCGTCATCACGGACGTCAAACTTCTCAGCAAGACCGGCGGGAAGAGGGACTTCCACCGTGATCTGAGCCAGACTGACTGAAAGGAGGAGTCTCTCTCTTAACCTTCAGCGAGTTTCCACTTCGGGTTGTTTTGTACCTTCCTGACACGATGCAGGGTCAAAGTCTTTGCTGGTTTTAGAACCGCACATGTTTTTGATTTTTGTATTTTTTGTTTTTTTGCTCGCCCAGGATTGTTTGAATCTGTGTTCCGGTCTTAAAATGAAATGGGCTCCAGGAGCACCGAAGCCAAGTTTGCTTTCCTGTAGCAACATCAAAGCTTTTGCACCAACGGCCAACTAACGATAAGTCCATGCTGCTGTGTTTTCTTGGTGTTTTATAGACACAAAGTCTAAAAAAAACCAAGTGAACTCATTTGACTTTTTCTGTGATTGTTTCATTCTCAAGTGGAATCAGACACTTTGATGATCAACAAGTCAATAAATCTAAGTTTATATTGGTGGGTTTTCTGTTCGGACTCCAGTTTCCTCCCAAAGTCCAAAAACATGCACGTGAGGTTGATGACACTCTTGAGTATTTTGAAGCGTCAAACATCAAAATAATGAAGAGATTAACTACGTCTGAACCTTAAACTGGATTTTATAGAAAGATCATTGCGGGTTAAAGGTGAAAAAAATAGACTTTCTGTTGCCTACATGCCTGCATGCTGTGACTTACAGATGATTCTCTTTAGATCATTTTAGATATCTGTCATTCCCAACCTCCCTTAATAACATATCCACTGTCACTTTTACCACATAGTGTGAATCCTGGAACTCAACTAGTGTTTTACATGTAATTTGAGTGAAATAGCAGAGCTGCCTGTTGATCTATAAAGGAGAAGAAGCTGAGGACCGGCTAATACACACTAATCCTATCTGATGACAATAAAAAAATTAATCACACCAGTTACTTTTACTACCTTTTTTTTTTTTGACTCTCACTGCCAATGTGAGTTTCCGGGTTTTACTGGAGTAATTTACTTTTTTTAACTGGAAAATGATTAACTTTAAAATGTTTTGGAGATAAAGCGAAATTATTTGTGAAAAATATTTTTCCTGTTCCAATTTATAAAATTGTGACATGAGAAGAGGATTCACTGTTGTCGTTCCTTCATTTCACATTAAATACTACTGAAAGTTTTAGATTATATATTATATATACTTATCACATTTGGTTGATAAGGTCCCGGATGTCAACATCCAAAGAGAGGTGTGAAATGAGTGAGCTCAGCATTTGAAGGATCTTTGCCTCCACAATAATCAACAGGCTCATCAAAGTCCCTGATCCACGTTTCTTTCTGAGGTGAAGGATGCTGACAATTCAGGGGGTAATAGAATCCAGAAAACTACCAGAATTTGACGCCTATGGAGCACAGACAGCTGCTAATCCTCAACAGTCCATCAACGTGGCTGCACTAATCCACTATTAAACCATGACAGTGTCATCAAACGGCCTAATTTAGGAATTCAGAAGTGATTTTTTGTATTTGCTTCAGATACACTTTACACTAAATATTTTCACAGTTCATTCATATTCAAACTAAAATAAACCAAGGAACTGAATGCACTAATCAGAAAAAAAACATTATCCCCAAATTATTGAAAAAACATGAGTGCAATAAAAATCTGTAATGAGTTCCGAAAACATAAGCTGCCTTCACACTCAAACCAGTGTCTGACACATTATCTATCTTTCTCCAAATAACTAAACTTCACCTCAATTTCATAACTAGAGCACAGGAACACTGCAGAAACAGAGGCTGACAAGACAAGTCTATTATATACCGCAGCCACCAAGCGACGACAATCACACACTCAAGCACAGGTGAGAGAAATCAGGCCAGGGAACAGCGATCAGAAACGAGGAGGGGAAACCAAGGACTCTAGTAAACAGGAATTTAATCTAATAGTTCCTGATTTGACAAAGATTTCTGGTTAATTCTACTGAGAAACACCAAAGTGCAGCAAAAATGAAGTAATTGGAATAGGTAACTAATATTAATTTATGTGTTTTCCCTACCTCATTGCATTTTGCTGACAGTTTCTGTGTGGTTTTTTTTTCTTATGCTTAAAATAAATAAAATAATAGCCACAACTGTTGGCTTTTCGTTAACACATCCCTACATTATTTCCACCATAGAAAGACTTCATTATCTGTGATTGACCTCTGCCTCCTCAGTGTTGTGAAAATAACATGTTATGGCTGCTGCAGTTCCACTACTGACCGCTGGATGGCAGCAGAGGCTCATTAGTTCATGTGAATCCACTTTGTCCACTTCAACACACTGCTGGATGAAAAAATGAGGAAGAAACATCATATTGCACCTTTATCGCCTGGAGATGGTAGGAAGTCTCCCCTTTTTCCGGGTTAAACACACTTTATTTGTAAATTAAGCCATTTAATTGTCCATTGCTGCAATTCACTCAACACAGAGTAAATTTTTGGCGTTTATTCTAAATGCTATGTGGAGAGTAGGCTGTGTGTTAATGTTTTCTATTTGACCAAAACAGACGTTTAATAGACTGCAATTATGTCTTAATATTAAGTTTACAACTATAGACTTATTAGTTTATAGTTCTTTAACCTGTTACCAAGACTATGGTTTAAAAATGTCAACCAAATCATTTTCATTTTCACCACTTGCAGCACAGATTTGTGATGGCTTGTGTGTGTAAATACATATTAGACATACCATCCCCCCAGCAGATGTTTAAAATGTCTCTAATCTGCTGAAACAAAACCTTAAATAAATATTAACAAATAGGAAACGGAGTCCAAAACAGAAGAATTTGTGTCTTCTCAGATTTATTTTTTTAATCCAAACAGGAGACAAAATGTTATCCCAATATTTTCAGCACAAGTTTGTGCCAGCTCTTGCTGAATAAATTGTCTGGGTTTTTTTTTTTTCTTTTTTTTTTTTTTCTCCACCTGACTCTCAAGTAGCTCTCTGGTCTTCTGCTCTCCTCCTCTTGGCTGATTGCAGTGTCTTTTTCTCAGTCAGGTATTTCCCACGCATTTTTTAGATATCTGACATTATTATGAGGACATATCCATCCTTGTTACTGACAACTCTTGAAAATGCCCATATACAGTATTTCATGGGAAATCATTCAAACAGAAAGTCCTGTGTGCTGAGAAAACCACTAAAACTCTAACAAATTGATAAATATAAATAAACAAACCACAATTTGAAAGTTCAAAATCATTTTTTTATTATTATTATTATTCTTTTAAATTAACAAACACTGCTATACATATTGCTGTTTTTTATTAATTTTGAATCATTTTCAACAGTTAAAGCATTTGGAAAAAGAAGTAATAGTAGTTGAAAACAGGCGACAGACAGTCGATGACATGTACAGTAGAAGATCTACAGTCAATGGCTTTCCTATGTGTGTCCAGGGGCTCCCGAATGGTTCAACGTACAGATATGTTTTTGGTTATCATTTTGTCTCTTCAAAAAAAAATCCAACATGGCAGAGAGAATTTAACAGCCTACACGTTCTATACAAACCAGTAGCAGGTAGCAGCTTGTGTTGGACTCTCTGTGTTTTTTTTTTTTTTTTTTGACGGCGTGCAGTGCCCCAAAAGCCATCCAACTTTTGAATCGATGCGTTGGACGGCAGATGGCGTCCTCCTGTAAGTAACCCCTGACATTATGTTCATTAGGAATGTCTGAAGTAAACCAAAAAAAAAAAACAAGCCTCAGATGTTGCTGTTCTGTCCTTCTCAGTGCAAGATATTTAAAAACCCTCGTCCCTTTAAGATACACGTTTAAAAAAAAAAATAAATCACAGAACTTTAAGGTGTCCGCTCTTTCTCGTCAGGCCAGCTGGGGAGAGAGTCTTCTGATCCCTTTTCCTCATTGTCGTGACGCGGGCCGCCGCGTCTGGCGCTCGTCCGAAGCCACTACAACCTTCTAAGTACCTCGATGTTTGGCGCACGTTGGTCCACCCGTGTATCAGCACATCTGAGTTGAATTTGAACATAATTCCTTTACTTAAAAGTGACAGATTTACAAACACAGTATAAACAGGGTTGACATCATTGGCAGCTGGCGACAGTCTAGACCACAGTGGCTTTTTCCAGATTCGAGCAAAATTCCTCCTTTTTAGACGAAAGACGGACGAATTACAGGGTTACATGTGTCATACAGACCTTTTTTGGCTTTTTTTATATATATATATATAAACCTGACCCACCCTCTGAGAGGCAGTGTTAAAAAACCCAAACAGAACAAAAAAAAAGTAAGACCTTTTTGTTCAGAATCCAGCGGCGGGAGGGTTTTGTTCAAACTTTTCGTTTTAGAAACGTTGGAGCGGAAAAGACTCTCGATGAGACACACGGATTTGATGATCGTCCCTTCACACGTAGAACCACCTCCACAGCTCTGAGACCGTACAGCAGCCAGCTCGTCCTGCAAACGCTCGTCCACCATGACTCGGGGTGGGTGGGTGGGGGTCGGGAAAGGGACTACATATGAGCGATATCCCTGACATCGATGTAAATCACATACACTTTGTCAAAAAACAATGTTGTAAAGTTCAGGTACAGAATCACTGAGGAAAAAGCACACTAATACTACTGCAAAGTCAAGCCACTATGGCAAAATAGAAAGTAGAGAGTACTGAGGAACTAGTCATTGATTGAAAGTTGGCTCGTATCCTTTGCGACGCTGAGGAGTGCTTGGGCCGCCCGGCGGGCGACGGCGCTGCTTTTTCTACAGGCAGGTTAAAAAGGAGAGGACGATATCTCAACAAAAACACTGTCAAATCCAATCAGCACAGGCCATAAATACAATTAAAGAGATGGGAATAACATCGGAAATGTGTGTACGCACTCTTTCGAAGTTAGCCTGAATCGAGTTCCAAGTTTTACGAGAAAAAAAAAAAAAAAAAAAAAAAAAACCAGGACAAACTGTAAACGGAAAAGAAGACAAGAGGAGGTCGTTTTGCTCGTTGTCTCTTTCCCTCCTCGGGATTTCCAGTAGAGTGCTGACCTCGCTTTGTGATTTATTGATAGATTCATCTTGGCAGAGTGCAAGTGCGGGCCCACATGGCTTTTTAATCATTTTCAAAAACAAAAAAATATATATATATATTTATATGTATGTATATATATTAAGAACGCGCTCTCTTGGTCGATGTCACGTCAACTCATGAGATTGTAGGCATGTCTCTCTTCAGACGGAGTCTGCCCGGTAAACAAGTCGACGCTCTGGAGTTGAAATGACGAAGGGATGATGATGATGTTCTATCAAGGGTCGGTCACACACGGACAAATAATTCTTTTTTTTTTGTTGTTGTTGTTTTTTGTTTTTTGTTTTTTTTACACTGAAGCAGAACAAGAAGAAACAGGCGGCGGCGTAGCCCTTGTGGGGGTCTCCCTCCGGACGGCGGCGGGGGAGACGGCTCACACGGTCAGCTTGGTCTGGACTTTTTCAATGTGCTCTTGAGTCTTTAAAGACACTAGAATAAGAAAGGAATCGGGTGAGGGGGAGGGAGGGCGTGCAGTCAATCCTCGTGTTTGCTTTCAACCACAGTGTTTTGTTTTTTTTGTTTTTTTCCCGAGCCACGCCGATTGACGAGCCCCTCCGCCTCAGAGGGCCAGCAGGGTCGGGGAGTTGAGGGAGTCCGAGGACTGGTCGCCGCTGCTGCTGCTGCGCCGGTGGGCCTTGGAGCAGGACTCGGAGGAGGGCGACGGGCTGTCGGGCTCCAGCATGTTGGGGTAGGTGAATATGAGGCTGGGCGCGTTGGGCGTGGCGGCCGGGGTGGACGCCGCCACCACCGGCGTGTTCAGGCTGTCTCCCTCCGGGCAGTACATCCCGCCGCCGCCGCCCAGGCAAATGGGCTTGATGACGGAGCGCTGGGTCTTGCCCACCGCGTCCTCCAAGTCCTCGGGCTCCTGCTTCACCACCACCTGGTTGATGGGAGCCCGCATGGCCATGCTGGGGCGCATGGTGAGCGGCAGCGGGGTGCACTGCTGCTGCTGCTGCTGCTGCTGATGCTGCTGCTGCTGGTGCTGGTGCTGGTGCATCGACTGCTGGTGGCGCTCCTCCATCGGAAGCTTGCACACAGGGTTATGGGCGACCAGCATGAACTCCAGCTTGTCTTTCTCCTTCTGGAGGCTCTCGATCTCCTTCTGCAAGTCTGCTTTCTCATCCTCCAGTTTCTCCGTCTCCTGCGGAGACAAAAAAGGAAACAAGTTTTAGCTTTTTTTTGTCTTTATTTTACTGCAACGACACAGAATTTGCATAGAAACATGGAAAGACTGGCTTCAAAACTCTCCAAACGTCAAATCGCAGGAGTGCTTCTCTGAAATCCCAACAGAGGGCAGTATTTGTTTGTTTGTTTCCTTCGAAGGCAACAGTCAAGACTAAACCAAGACTTCATCATGAGCCTCTTGGACCAATAACACTTAATCTCAAAGCCTTCTGTGTGATTTTCCGGCGTCTCATAATGACTGTGTCTTGTTTGTGTCTCAGCAAGATGAGTGTGTCAACAGTGTGTCACACCAGAGACCGAGGCGGATCCCTCGGAGACGCGATCATCGCTCGCAGACATCAGACTGATCAAGATAAGCTGACATGCTGTCTGAGAACTTTGACTCACGGGCAAAGGTATGAGGAAGTTCCACACGGAGAGCCACGACCGAGCGGCTCATCTACATTACCTCCGCTTACATGAAGCAAATTAAAGCAGAACATTTTAAGAGATATTATTAACTCACTATCTCAAATATTTCCTGTTTCCTTGAGTTTTTTTCAAAAACTTTTAAAGCACTCGAACTCCTCTGGGTTACATCAGCTCCACTTGATGATGTTATTCTGTCGTGCTTGTTTTTATTATTTCAACATGTCTGCCCGTCTCTCATCACCAGCAGTGACGGTGTGTGTATTGAGTTGTGTGTCACACTGTCAAACATTTCAAACTCATTAAGTTAAATCAGCCTAGTTTTAAAAGAAGCTAAACGGGTTCAGTCAGCGAGGGATTCTTCTCACCTTGACTGAAAAGAAAACAATATTTATATGTTGTACGAAATATATTGTTTCTAAACTTTTTTCTATTGTTTCAAAACTGATTAATATTCGATAAACTGAATAATTATGCTGTTCTCAATTCATTTATAAGAAAAGTTCAACAAGCATTAATATTTTGTTTGTCCAGCATTTCCAAACGTTGTTCTGACACACATTTGAGTGGCATAAAAAGAAAACTACAAATATTTTGAGGTGCTGTGAGGTTTTCTTTTTTTTATTATTTGTTGCAGAGCACAATATTTCTATATGAATAAATCACTGAACAAGTTAACTCAGTAACAGTTACACAATTTTTTAAACATCACTGAATATTTATTATTTGCATCAGAAACAACACATTCTCAGAAGGCACTGCCACTCTGCGTTTGCATTCATAAACTCCGGACAGCAAACAGAAATCTCAAACTATTTTTATGTAAGAGAATTAAATGTAAATCCTCAGAACTGTTCCGTTAAATGAAATAAACTCACTCGAATGTCAGCAAATCAGACACTGTATGTCTTCCAAATCAATATTTAAAATAGTTTTAGGATTATTTCATTAAATTCAACAAGCTGAAATATTAAAGCTCCTGTGAAATTGTCAGGAAAACTAACAAAGTTTTGCAGCTTTTGTGATTTCCCCCCCCCCATTTTGTTGTACTTCAGTGCATTACTTTTGAAATAGTTGATCTTTTCACTTTGTTAGGCCATCAACAGTTAAATATTCATCTACAACATGACTGACTGAAATTTCTAAACACCTTATAAACCTTATTAACTTCATACACAAACGATCACAAGATTGCTATTAAAAAAATCCAGTTTAATTGAATGTTTTTTAGTTGGTGTGATGTACATTTTCTTCAGAATATATTTGATTACATTCACTGATAGCACTTCAAGACTGATTTTTTTTTTTTGTATTTATTTAAATGTGAGCGGATCATTTTGTAGCAGTGTGTGTCAGGTGGAAAAAAGAGAAACATGTGTCTGCTCTGTGTGAACACTCCCTGGCAAATGATCACAAAAATCCTCAATCATTTCTCCAGTCAGCCAAAGGAAAATGATTTTTCAGGGAAAAAATATGCTAAATCATTTTTTTCACATTGGTGGATTAACTGATCATTTTTTCAACTTCAGCTTTTCTTCAGATGGAGTTGAGAATAATGTTCGAGTTATTTCATAGAATTTGAAATATGATTTGGGTTTAACTTGGATTACTTCACCCAGTAAATCTGTAGCAGTTATTTGTTCAGTTTCAGAGTTTATTCTCATTTCAACATCATTTTTTGAGTTGGGGGTAGAGAGAGGGTGGGCGAGTGTGTCACTGTTAATCTATACATTAAAATTTGGAAAATAACTTCTAATTTCATTGTTTTTGCAGCCTTATTTCAACAGTTATGCTTATAACAGACACTCAAAGTGAAGAAATGGCACAAAAATCATTTCACTGTGGAAAAAAAAAACGCTTAAAAAACAGGTGTTTGAACAAGATTTTATTCTCTGGAAGCATTGCTCGTGTGCATCTTGTGTGTGTGTGTGTATGTGTGTGTGTGTGCATGTCACCATGTGAGATTGCGAGACAAGCAATTTGCCCCTTTTACAAAATGTCCTGCATTCATAGAGACAGCTGCCTACAGCAAATTCCATTCCTGGGTTTCTTTTTCTTTTTTTTTTTTCTTCTTTTTTTAAAGGTCTGACAAGCTCAACCTCACTGTAATTCGGCTAATTAGTCCATTTAGATGCCGTTTACTGTCTGGCAGGCTGGAGCGGTGAGACAGCCCTACCTCTGTCTGCAGCCGCCTGAAACAAAAAGCTTTTCATCGCCCTGTCATCTCTTCACTCAGACCTTGCACTCAGAGCCGCAGCCGGAGTCAAACCAGTAAGGCCGGGTTGTAAAATTTAGGCGTGGAGTTCAATCACTCATCAGAAATCTGGACTCCTGCCAGACTTCTGAACTAACCTGACTTATTTTATTTTTTTTTATTTCCTTCTGTGCATTGTGTGTTTGCATAAGGTAGATTTTAGCATGAGTAAATAAAAAAAAAAAGTCCAAATAAAAAAGAAGAGGAGGCAAGAGCGGAGATGTGGGATCAGAAACGGGGCCGCCGGTTCTTCTACTCACCCCCTGGAGCATCTCCGTCAGCTCTCGCCTGCGGTTGCGGCACTTGGCCGCGGCTAACTTATTCCTCTCACGCCTCACCCTCCGCTTCTCCTCTTCCTCCGGGGTGAGCTGGGGGCAAACGAGGAGAGAGAGAGAGAGAGAGCGGGGCAGGTGAAGTAAGGCGCTTGACGGACAACGCGCAATCAATACGAAGCAGGGAGGATGAACAGGAGCCGTGAGCGGAATAGCCACGGCGTGGATCCTCACCTGCTCGTCTCTTTTGCGCCGCCCCCTGGCGTCCCCGATGGAGCGGATGACCCCGGGCCGGGCCAGCGCGTTGTGGCCCAGCAGGCCCGGCCCGTTGGTCAGGTGATGGCCGTACGGGTGGGAGCGCGAGTACGGGTTGGACATGGAGGTAATGACGGTGGGCTGCACCATCCACTGCAGGTCTTGGCTGGTCGTGATTGCATTGATCGTTGGAATAAAGGCACTGTTGGAGCCGGGCATGTCAACCCTGTACTTCTGCGAACAAGAGAGAGGGGAGAAAATAAATACGGGAAAAATGGGAGGAAAACATGTTCGCTTGCAGAATCTAACCAGAATTAAAGTTTCCTCATGAAGCTAAACTCTGAAACGTCCATGTATTTGGTTCTAATGTCTCAGATTCAGGATTGATGCTTTCGGCTGGATGTAGGATTCTAAAATTCTCTTCTATGTAGGCGACCGACTTTCAGGACATCCGTCCTCAGTCCTGCAGATCCCTGCTGGTTTAACACTCTACCCCCAAATGGGACTCCAGTCCTTCAGCATCTAAGGCTTTTTTTTTTTCCTTTCTTTTTTTTTTAAATTTCTGACAGCATCGCCACCCACCATTATCAAATTCACACATTTTCCACGTTTCCAGCTTATAGTAAATGATTCAATTCACATCGGCAAAAAGCGTGTGTTTGTAACCCCCGGAGTGGAGCAGCGTGACACATTCAGTGATTCATGAGGGGGAAGCCCAAGGTGTCCTGCAACAACAACCGGGGGACAAACTCAGAGAACACTGTGTGTTGGACAAGTTAGATGCTCTTTTGAAGGAGAAGATCCAAGAGATAATGGGGTTTTTCTTCTGTTTTTGTTTCAGTCAGTGAGAATTTGGATTCATTCCTCTTGAAAATCTCATGTTTTTGACACCATTGCAGTCCAACAAAGAAAATAAAAAAGCACAAAGAGGCAATAGTCGTTTGGATACCTGCATCCCTGAGCAGGACCTGCGCGCACATCACCAGCGTGAAAGGTGACGGCCGTGCATCCTCCTACACCAGGAAGGCTTGGCCGCCTGCGCGCATGATTTACGCACGTCCCCGTAACTCTGTGCACCCCCCCCCCCCCCCCCCCCCCCTCCCCCTTTCCACTTTCCGTCGGATATCCCGGCAGTCTACTGGAACTTTGTTTATCTGGTGAGTCATTGTGTATGGATTTGTTAAGCACATGTGAAACGCGGTCAGTTCCAGTAAGGAGAGGAAGCAGCCAGCTGGAACGAGCCAGACGTGTTATCCAGAATTACGTGCGCGCATTTTTTTTTCTCCTTCTTCTTCTCCCACTTCTTTTTGGACGAGTTCAACTCCAGAATAAACGCAATCTCCGTTGAATATATTAAAAAAAAAAAAAAAAAAGTCCACAGAGGACTTCACTTTGCACCGGTGACACGGCAGTAAATAAAGACGAGCTGGTCTCGTAAAAGACATTGTATTGGTCTCATAAAAGGAGGGGAAAAAATGCCCTGTTTTCATGTCTCAATAAAGCAAGAGGTCGTGTTCCAGCCCGCTGTAATGGGAACCAGACAGCCAATGTGTGATTACAGGGAATCACGGCAATGATACGGGCCAAAAGTCGTTTACCGTAAGGTTGCGTGATCCCGACGCCGCTTTTTCCACAGAAGTGCACCGAGCAGAACCAGGGTGTGGGTAAACAACCCCGGCTGTTCCCGGATTTCAAATCCCTTCCCTATTATTTTTAATACACGGACACGGTGTTCTCGTGGCTGCGCACCGGCACACCTACACAAGAGTCGCTCTCACGCTGCGTGCACGACAGCGCAACATCTCCATGATGAAATCCTACCGATGGCGCGCGGTTTTTCTTTTTTCTTCCTTCTTTAAAACTGTCGATCATTCCTTTCTTTAAGGAAGCCCGGGCTGAAAGGCTGCAGCCTCCCGGTGCGTGTCGCGCTTCCCGCTGGAGGAAACGTGCCATGTGCAGCGCGAGAGACGTCTGATCGTATCAGCGCGCACTCCCGTCTCCTTCACCACGGAGCCTATCCACGCGTGAATAATCACCGTAATAATAATGATAAATCTCAGATGTCGACTGAACTTGAGGATCACACTCCGCCACACCTGATGCTCTCGGTGGGTATCCAAAACGACAAGTCGTAACCCAGATACTTACATGCGCGTACATGCCTGTTGCATCAAGTGCCTCAGCCTTATCTCGAGCCTGTTTATTGCACCGCAAAGAGTGGAGAGCTCAGGCTGTGATATGTGCCTGCTATTCGAAGGCTTTTACCGCCCTTGCATTTACTGTATGTGCGTGAAAGCCTTAAAATACACACATATATTTCATTTTTTTACAAACTGATTTCCGAATCAGACAGCATGTAAATCCATATCTCTACTTATTACCACCAGCTTATAGGTTAGTATAAACCTGACAAGTGTTTTGCTTCATAACAGGTCATTACTTAAGGACAGGTGTTCAGAATTTAAGCAGAAAAATCACGCGCCCTGGCAGCTCACAGTGCGCGTCGGGCAGCGCGTAAAATGGCTATTTGATCCAAGCGTCTCAATCGCTTCTGGCAAAAAAATAAATAAATAAATAAAAACCGAGTCTGCCGGAGAAACAGTCAGATGACGGTAGTATAGATGAAATGTTGGTGACATTTCGAGGTGAAGCGGTCATGTGCGGATCAGTTCGCAGCGTCTCCGTTGCGTTACCTGGTAGCTTGAGGTAGAGATCGGACTTCCGATCGTGCTGCTGCCGCTTGTGAAGGACTCTGGCTGGGCCGGAGAGGTGCTGCTGCCGCGGGACGACGTGTCGTAGGTCCCGGCGTAGTCCTGGTACATGATCCAGGAAAGAGGGAGATTTCAGCAGACTGTTCTGAGCTTCTGAAACTCTCCTCCTTTTATTTAAATCCCCGCCGTGGAAAAAAAGGCACCAGGAGAGAAAAAAAAAATCCTCTGACTCGAGTCGTTGTTAAATTTAAGATATCCAGAGAAGAGTTGGTAAAAACAAAGTGCAATTTTGCTCCTCTAAACTAAGCTGTTTTTTTTAATTAAAAGAAAAAAATTTAACAGATATTGCAGGTTGAGATAAAAAGTCTGGATTTGCTTGTCTGTCTTATTGCGTGTTTTTTTTTTAATTCCAGGTCCTCTCAGGTGCGCAAACTTCAAGTTAAAGTCAGCAGCGCACCTTCAGCAGTGAGCTCCAGCAGTCAACCTGTAGTTACACAGTGACTCACGCAGGTTCACATTCGCTTTAAAAACCCTGCTGCCTTGCCTTTAACCTGCCGAAGATTTTCCGCCGCCTTTGCCTACCGACGCCGCTTCTCGAGCTCTCTGCTGTTCACGGAACAGTTCTAACTTTTTTTTTCTCTCTCTCTCTCTCTCTTCTTCTTCTTCTTCCTCTTTTCCTTTTTACCACACTTCCTAGAGATGACTCACTTCAATGGCACTATGAAGAACTGCAACGGCTTTTCAACACCAACGAAACGACCCACGTCACGCCTGGGCGTTCCAACACGGGGCCAAGGGAGGGGTCGAGTCTGGATAAGGCAGCGACGAGAGAAGAGATCCGCCGCGGCCATACCGGCTCCCGGCGGGCACCGGGGATCGAACCGGGAAGCCCGAATGCGGTTAACGTGTCCAAAAAAAAAAACCAAAAAAAAGACGCGTTTTGTTTTCCAGACATTTCTTATTTTTTTGGCGACGGACGTCAGCGCCCGAAGCGGACTTCACTCTTCTCTCCGACTTGCTTTTGGTCCATTGACGCACGTTTCCTAAAATGGGCAGTTGCGTCAGAGCGCGCATGTGGGTTTCCTTGGTAAAGGAAGCGTCAGACACTGGAGGGATTCCCTCCCCTCCGCGGACTGCAATCCGGAGTCGGAGCTCTCTGCGAGCTTCGGGTCCCGGTCCGGGACGAGGAGCGATGCGCGTGAAATTAGTCGGATTTGAAGTTTTGACCGCGTAAAAAGAAAAAGAAAATGCAGCGACTATTAAAAAGAAACGCATGCGCACGCGGTCGAGACAGGAGTCCGTTCTGATTAAAGCGCCTCCTGGAAGTTCTCCTCTTGCAGAAATGAACACGAAAACTAAAATAAATGGAAAGCAGAGGGGACCGAGCAGTCAGAACGATTGGACACGCGGCGGTTTACATGCGTGAATTTGTGCGTAATTTGGAGAGGTGGCACAAAACGTGGCGCGGACGGTCAGATTAAAATGCTTTCCCACTCGGATGGGGGCAACACAACGGTGCAAAAAAGCAGGGTTCGCTTCAAAGGAACCTCTCTGAAATGTGGGCTAATTGTAATTCGGACGCACCTCATAAACAAGGGCACGGCGCCCAGAATGTGACACGTTACGCGATATAAAACGCCGCATTAAATCTAATCCAATCCGCCACGGTTCCCATTTAATCTGTATCGCCATAAACTGGTTGTGCTGAGCTCTCTTCAAGCTGTTTTGCCGCGCGCGTCTTTGCCAGAAAGAGTCGCTCCCGTCAAAGATTAAAAAAAAAAAAAAAAAAAGAAGAAGAAGAAGAAAAAAGTTTGGGCTGTCTGGGGGAAGTTGTGAGGAAGGAAAGTAATCTGGAGCAGGGATGAGGGAAGGGGGGGGGGGGGGGGGGTGCTTTTAAGGTGACCACTGGTGTTTACGTGCTCGCGCATGAAGCGAACACGTGGAAAAAAAAAAACACAGCACCAGTCCTGTCACCCTAATTCACAGTCACCAGGTGTCATTTTCATTCCCCTCTGGAAACACACAGCGGCCACAGAATGCACGCAGATGTTCAATACTTTTTTTTAAATATTTGAATGCTATTAATTAATGATTAATGTTAATAATCTGCCAGCGGCGCCGCTTTTGAACGGCAACAGTGTTGCTAAGCGACGCCGTTACCGCAAAAATTACCCCGGAGGGAAAAATCTAATCTGCCATAGTCCTATAATTAATGCTGTAATAATAATTGGAGATGCACCCATCGGCATCAATTTGGATGAAGCAAGGTATGGCACCGTGACAGGTCCCGTTCCCATAGCAGGCCCCATTTTTTGATCTTTAAGTACTTAATGAGATCGCTAGTAAAAATAAAAAATGGGAAACACAACAAACAGGGTTATGTGACGCCTGTCAGTCAGATCTTACGGTTTCCCCGGTTTGTTATTAGTGGCATGGATGTTAAACGGCAGAGAGAAAACAGACGTGAGCGTGCAGGCCTGCAGCGCGGCGGCGGCGCACCGGCCCGGAGACAATAAGGTCAGGTCAGGTCAGGTCAGGTCAGGTGACAGTGGTCAGCGTGCGCACGCCGGCCGCCTGATCCGCGGGACGCGTGCGCCACCGGGGCGTCGACACCTCGCCACCATCCATAAGGAATCAGACGGGCATGGAGAACATCCCCGTCCAAGCCTGGACTCCACGCAGGAATTACGTCCAGCCTGACTGCGAGGCAAGAGGCTTACCGGTCCGCAGCTACGCCGGTGCTGCTGCTCTTGACGTAAGAGGGGCTGATGCTAAATAATGCTGCCTTCAGGCACCGCCTGCTAAATCTATAAGAGCAGAGGGTGCAAGTAAAGGGCGGATGAAGATTTGAATCAATGCAATATCAAAAAATCTTTAGTTTGGATGCCTGACCTTCGCTGACTCCCAGTCGCACTTTTGTGCTAAATATCAATGCAGAGGCTGTGAAATTTACAGCATGCGGCAGAATTTCTTGGTTGAGTTCAGACAAACACTTGCAAATAATTATTGACTCAAATCTCCCATGTTTTGCCATTACAAGTTTTCTTCTTTAGCCTGGCGCATCACTCAGTCACAACATCAGCCGTTTGCAGGCTCACGAGTTGCACTTTTCAAAGAAACAATCCTGATTCCACCTTCTTACTGCTTCCATGAACAGTTTTTTGCTGCGAAGAGAAAACTCTCACCACAGGCCAAGTTTGTGAGACAGGATGTACTGTACGTCTGTTGATTATACTGCAAGTAGTGTGGTCAAAAGCAACACATCTGACTGTCCAAGACCACAAGATGACTCTGAGAACATTAGAAATTGAAAGTGCACATCACAATATAAAGTCAAACAGTGCACAAAAAAAAAAAAAAAAACTAAGCGAGGCAGAAGAATCTTCCACCTCGATTGAAGTAATTGATGTTGCACTTCACTCGTGCAGGATGCCACCGTTATGTAACCATGTCACTACGATCTGCCGCACTGAAACACGGCCTACATTAATAATCCAGTAATATATGTTGATGTATATACTCCGTTTGAATTCACATATTTCATCATTGAAGTGCATGTTTGCAATGACAGGGTTTAAAATGAGGCCTTTTCATTTCCAGATTTGGCTGCGCTGACTGAAGAACCGTCAGCCGACTGACTTCATTTGCTGCTCTCGAGTTTTGTGATGTGCTGAGTGCAGTGTTACACAAGTTACTGAAGACTAGTCCTTGATTAGAGTTACTGAGTGTGTTATTAATGTATCCAGCTCTTCAGATCTGTGACTAGAGCTGACAGTGAGCACTGCAGAGGGAAGCAGCAGCTCTGCAGCTTTAAAGATTACTGACACTCTTCTCCAGTAAACAGGAGTTTAGTGAAATAGTAACCAGCAGTGCATTGAGAAAGCTGACTGTAGAGAGCACTCCAAATGTTTTTATGCATGACAGACGTGACGCTCTGACCGTACCTGCGTTGCTATTTCATGATAGTGGTTATCTGGTTGTTACAGTGTTATTACCCGGCGCGTTACTGCCGAGGGAACACGTGACTCGTCGCTGGTTATTCCCAACACAGTGATTCTGCCTCTGCCCGTTACCTTGAAGCACACATTCAAACAAACCCACTCACAGGTGCATTGACAGTCTCACTGAGTCACCTCTCGCTAAATGACGAGCAGGAAAACAGCTGAGTGGAGCAGAGAGGTGGAGACTGAAGACGCACTTATTATGTTTGCTTCATTCAGTTTTCTTCCTTTCTTTCTTTCTTTTTTTTTTTTGCCCTTGCATTCCTTTGTTTTGCTCTCCCCTGAACGTCATCCTCCTGTCATGTTGTAATGCCCTAGCCGGGATAATAGCTTCACATGATCAGCGCGGCTAATCTCGCGGCTCAGGTGCGGCCAGTAGGACACGCGTAGGAACCAAAGTGCTGACTAGGAGCACGGAGAGTGGGGTAAAGAACAATCGCAGACAGTGACACACAAACACAAACACACACACACACACACACACACACACACAGGGATTGAGCGCTGTTCTGGTGGCCCGATAACACATTTACTGTGCAGCCTGTCTTTGCCATGCGGCGCTGCAGCAGTGCACGGCTGCTGGGTGCGCTGCATGTGTCAGTAAGCTGCATCAATCTAACTGCTGATCGCATAAAACACGTCGTGCAGAGATTCTCACTGGGTTATTAGCACAAGTGGTTTCACTGTTATGGAGTTCCAGTTATATGGATTGCTCAGGTGATATATGGGGTTATGCTAAAACTAATCAGCAGGCCTTATCAAGATGTTCCAATGTGCAAGAACATGTCGGTAAAAAGAAAGAAAGAAAAAAAAAAAAGAAGACTCCTGTTGCCAGACTGGCAGGCAGCTCCTGTGAATTTAAGTGGCCATCCTTCACTGATTTCATTTACGGGTTGCTGTGGTGACTCGCGAGAAGCGGTCGAACACCGCCGCACGGGCGGGTAATTTCAGCGTTCTTGACCTGCAGATCGTGTGATTGTGA
Organism: Salarias fasciatus; assembly: GCF_902148845.1. Classification (NCBI taxonomy): domain Eukaryota; kingdom Metazoa; phylum Chordata; class Actinopteri; order Blenniiformes; family Blenniidae; genus Salarias; species Salarias fasciatus. The sequence continues at coordinate 18,436,743 of NC_043763.1, read as the reverse complement.
GACGAAAAAGTGGAATCCATTGGCTGCATGTCCTTCAATATGATTCAGGTATTAAAAAAAAGGAAAAAAAGAAAAAGCAGGAGCTGCTGCAGGAACATACATGGTGACGCCTGGTGTGGCCTGTGCCAGACTGTTGTTTGGTTGAGGTTGTGTGACAGCTTTACTATTTTAATTGTCTGCAAAGGCATCTCACACATCTTGTCATTGTCAAATTACAATTGTTATTTTCTTAAAAGGAAGGAAAAAATCTTTAAAAAGTGGATCTGTGTGAGACAAACGCTAAATCAGCATGTTTTTATGTAATTGTAGCTAAAGAGAGAAACATTGGAAGGATATTCATTGAAGTAACTATCAGAACTGACATGCTTGACGGCATCGGAGTGACACAAACACCTAAATGGAACATATGACATTCATTTAGAAGGTTTGTTTCCATTCGAGCCTCCAAAAAAGACTAATTTCTCATGAGTTACTGCTCGTCACTTCCTTTTAATGCAATCCCAGAGAACATTGTTACATTTTACAGGAAACCGAGAATCTAAAGGCTCCACATTGATTTAAATATATTTTCCCCCTCTCCAGGCGTAGCGGGAGCTCACAATGTTATGAAGCAAGTGTCAAATTACAGAGCCTGCCTGCTCAGGGGTGTTGGATGAGATGTTTTTGAATACATTGTTATGTTTTAGAATTTTCTTTTCCTCTGAATTTACCATCTAAAAAATTGGATCAATGGGAAAAAGTTACAAAGTGCAAACTTGGGTCTGATAATCTGAAAGGCTACATAAAAAGTCAATATTAAAAAAAAGTTTAAATCAGCTTGTTAATTTGGTTGAGTGAACACTTTTGTAATTAACCCACGTCTCAAAAATATAGAAGAGTTCTCTTTAATTTGCTTCAGAATTCAAACAATTTTGAACTTTACTAATAAGTCATTGAGTTAAAAAGCCGTGTCGGAGACTTTCCTGCTGGCCTGAAGTGTGGTTCCAGTGTTGTAACCTGAAACTTGCCCACACGTCACTGCTGACTCTTCGACATCAGTAAATCACGTCTTGAGTGTTTTTTTTCCCGTCTGCAGTTGATAAGTGAAATATTTCCAGTTGATTTAAGAAGAAGAAGAAGAAGAAGAAGAAGAAGAAGAAGGGCCATGGACGAAGCCGCGATGAGGCGGCACGGAGGAAGTGGAAACTTAAGAGCATAGTATGACCGCTGCAGTCGAGGAACATGCCGAGTGACGTAATCTGACTCAATTCCTGCTACAGCTTGTTGTCATGTCACCTTCGCCGGTCCTGGAGATGGAGAAGACCTTCATTCTGGCATTTACGCTCAAAGAGCGGAGGAATGGAGCAGCCAAGGACAAACAGACCAGTGGAGAGACTGATGATTACCTGAGCCTTCTCATCAGTGACAGTAACTTCAGACGCTCGCAGGTATCAGTTCCTGTACAATGGCAGGAAGTGCGTCACGTCCACACGGCACCTCCAGACAAAGAAGTGGAAGAAGAGAACAAACGACGGGGTCTGGAGGAAGAAAACACAGCGAGCGGTTGGAGGGGGAGTTCTGAACGGGCGCGGAGCGGAGCGGTCCACCGTAAACAGGACCCCGTCGTTCCTTCCACTTTTACTGGACGGCTTGTTTTTTTTTTTGTTTTTTTTTTTTCGACGGAAGAAAAACAAACGTCGCCCCCTCCCCGTTTCTGCTCCATCACGCCAGATACGAGCAACCGGGGGGAAAGGAGCGTGTGTGTTGGACTTAAGCTTTGAGTATTATTCTGTTTTGGAGTTGTTTTCCCCGTCGTCGGCCCAGAGCAGCCAAATCGCGTGGCGTGTCTGAGTGACGCGTCCTGGTGCAGCAGCAGTTCACACACAATGGGCGAGTTTATCTCGGTCCGTCAACAGCGGCGTCGCAGTAATTTACGAGTATGCTGGTCCGAGGGCTTGGCAGCGCGGAATGTTAATGGGTTGAGAAGTCCTGCAGAGTTTAGGAACATAAACCCCGTCCCATCTGAAGACGAGTCGAAGAAAATGTTGAATCTACTTTTAAATCTGATATCCGGTATACGCTGCTCTGTGCGACGCATTTCACAGAAATCTCCCGTCAAACTACAAGTGTAGGAGGCTGATGAGTGACTTCATCCTGAAGTTAAATTTGCAGGTGATGATGGTTGAGTTTCCAGACTTCTGATCTCTTCAGCTGACTGACATCAAAGTTCTTCCACATATCTGGAAACACAAACGCGTCACTTTCTGTGCGTGACTGCACTTGTCACAGTAAAATCAAAAGCTTTTGTTTACTACACCGCAGAAACAAATCAAGCGTGTTTGTCTGGGACCGTCACCACTTGGAAAACAGTTTTCCAGTCTAGATGCAATCAGTTATTTTCAAACATGTGGAGGACAGAGAGAGGGAGAACTGGAAAACTCCACTGCTTGTCCTGTTGCGACTTACAGGAAGATTACCGCTGGCTTGTCTTTAGATGCAAACTTGCATTTTGTCTGCGTGCAAACATAAAGAAATCTTTGTTCCTCTGCGTGCCAGAATCTCTCATGCCACTCCGAGGCTTATCTCCCACTGCAGAATAATCCACATTGTTGGGAGCGCCGTTTATCCGGGTCCTCAGAGGGAATGCTGAGAATCAAATGAGGAGATTCAGTGATCAGCTTTTGGATCCACTGACACCTTTTTGATATCTTACTAGACGATGACAGTGAACGATAACACGTTCTCCTTTTGCACTGATTTTGCTGTATGTCTTGGTTCATTTAATATTCATGCATGTTCTGATCAAACTCCAGCAGAATACTTTGTGTAGTACGGGACACAACCGATAGATTGCACTCAGAATGTCGGCAGCACACTGTCTTTGTGATACAAGAAATATCTAAAGGAAAACGATGTAGGTACACCCAGCAAGGACATCTAGAGAAAGAGACACTATCCGTCGTCCTTGCTTTCATTCCATTCAGTTCAGGTTCGCCTTGGCCCGTTGTGAATCCCAGCTGATTGTGGGTGAAGGTAAAGAGAGATTCGCATTTACATTCCAGCCTACGGGCTCCAACTGTGTTGGAGATGAGGGTTTAAAAACAACTAAAAATGAGCATCCTTAAAAAAATAATAAAAAATCTATAAAAAAATATCAAACCGAGCCGGTTAGATAACCAATCCCAAACACATCTCTGCACAGGAATCAAAACTAGAACAAGTCAATCACATGCAACTACGGGGAATTGAGCTGGCCCGCCATCTCTCAGGGTCTCTGCATGTGGAGGAAAAGGAGGGAAAACTACACCTCAAGTGTTTTTTTTTGGGGAGCAAAAACACTTGCAAGTGCATCGTGTGAATGAAAAACACATTACTCAGTGTCCACGTGTGAAATATCACTGTAAATTAAAAATATTTTCCTTTTAAAAATACACTATAATGCAATTTAACTGGGCTCTGATCAGCAGTCCAGATGTGCGCTGTACCCAGGCATTGCGTAACATAAACAGTTTCCTATATTCTCCTGTCTGCTGCGTTGGGAGGCTGCGGACCCCAGGAAGGCTGGAAGCCGCTGTGCCACGCCGCCGGTGTCGCCGAACAGCAATAGGTCAAAGCCGCATTCACAGCGTCTCAAGTTCTTTCACCAAAGGTGTCCTGCCATTTTCCTCTTGTCTGCTGACATTTCAAGTTATTCAAAGAGAGCTAAACTGCGGGATCAAATCTATTTTTCCTACTGGAAATGAAAAAAATAAAATGCATTGTGTAACATATGTTTGACAAACAGAACCTTAGTGTCATTTTAAGCTTTTTTTTTTTTTGTAACATATGTCAGCGGTTTGCTGAACAACAGTGGACGTTCTCTCCCCGAGGCCGATCTCCTCCTAGCTGATGGAAACAGAAATAACCGAGCCGTTTCTGGACAGCAGCGTACATCATGTGCTCTTGGACGAGACAAACATACCAGCAGCTTTCTGAGGGGATGCTTTGAAGTTTGCTGCCATCTTGTCAGTTGTTTGGAGCGGGAGGGGAGAAAAGGATAAATTTGGAGTCTGAAGATGGACGAGCGAGCAGCAGCCACCGCAGACACCTGCCAATCAAGAGCGGAAGACATCGAAACATTGCGTTCTTTTTGCGCTGTAACTCTCTGTTCAGGGCCGTTTATATGTTCAGGAAATCCACTGCGAAAGGCTTTTTCTCCGTCCGTCCACTCAGCGTCAGCTACACACACTCTCATGAATGACAGACTGACCGGAGCGTGGAGCCTTCTGCCCTGCAGCATCATGGACGTGTAATTTAACACCGACATCTTTGTGTTTTTGGCTGCTGCTTGTCTAAAATGTGTAACATCTGGATGAAGCTCATAAGGAGTCATTCGAACACAAACTCACCTCATTAATGTTTTCTGAGATTTAAATGACTGCTGTTTTGCTCACTTTTGTAATAAATCTTAAAAAAATCTTAATAAATTTTAAAAACAGCGAGTTCAGCTGCTTATGTCTGAAACATGTTGTTTAAGCATCCCTCCAAAGTTTCCCCATCTGATAGGCCTCACTTTTGAGAAGCCAGCTTTCGAAAATCCTCTTTTTTTTATTTACAACATGCTCAAATCGAATGAAATCCTAATTTCTGTGCTTCTTTTTTAAAATATGGAACAATTAACCACATTTACTACAAACTGAAAGACGTGTAGCGTGTTCCAGTTTTCCTTGAGAGTCACACTTTGAAGTTGTTTTTGGTCTTGAGAAGCTAAAGTTGTAAGAAAACACTCCTTAAACTTGGAATTGTTACAGCATTTTAAGAACTCTAATAGCAGTTTTTTTTTTGCATCCCTGTACACAATGCTCTGCCATAGTTTTTTAGGAAACCGTCATTTCATTTATAGTATAAAGAGTATTTTTTTTTCTGAGGGTAGCCATGAGCAGCATTACACACGTCATTTGACACCAGCTTCATGGCTTTGCAAACGAGGGCAAGAGTCGCCGCGTGTGTGAATTTAAATAACATGACAGACATCACGGAGAGCAGGCGAGGAACAAGAGGGCACCACGGAGAGCAGTCAGGTACATGAGGTCCGGAGCAGCAGCGCTCCTGTCTGCCGTCAGTCAAACAGAGATGTGGCGGAGCAGCGAGGGAGGGGGGGTGGGGGGAGGGGGGGAGGGGGTGGTTGATCTTCTTCCTGGGGTCGACTCCTCCGGTGCGTCCATTCCTTCCGGCTCAATGGAGGCTTAATGTGAGTGTGGAAAAGTGGAAAATTTAATTAGGCTGCCAAGGGGGGTTTGTGTCACTTGGCACGAGCCAGCCCCCACCCCCTCCGCCCCCATCCACACCCCCACCCCACCCCACCCCCAGCCACGACCACCACCACCACCACCGTTAACACCCCCCTCCCTCCTTTTTTGCTCTCATCTCATCTGCCGCTGTGTTTGCGCCTGATTTTCTCTCTCTTTTTTTTTTTTCCCCCTCCCGTTACCCACAATCCTCTAGGACATGACCCACTGGGCCAAAGGAGCAGATAGAGGTCAACAGTTTACAGCTGCACAGAGGTTGTGAAGAGGGTGAGACCTGACGTGTGGATACACTGAAGCAGTTTGCCCGCCGCAGAACGCGCCCAGTGCCATTTCTACCATCGCGCTGCTTCACGTGAAACACGGCCACCGCCGCCACGCACGTTTCGTCCTCTTTAATTTATCTCATCGCGGTCAGGAAGGGGTTGGATTCACCTCCTGCATGAATGTTTGGTTAATTGGTGGGTGTAAGTGTGTGTGATTGTTCTCTGGCCTCTCTCTCAGTCAGCTGGAACCGGCTCCATCTGACACAATCGGATGAAAATGTGCAAAAAAACAAACAAACAAACAAACAAACAATCCTCTGCCATTTGTGCAGAAACTAACCGAACATCGAAGTGATGCCAAACCGATGGCGGGGCTGCGCGCCGTCACGTGGCCACATCACATCCGCTAAGGCTCAAAGGAAAAGTTTCCCGTCCGCTCGTCAGGCAGCGCGCTCATCCCTCGCACACTCGTCCAACTTATGGATATTTTTTTTTTTTTCGGTCGAGGAGGGAAGGAGGCGAGAGAGAGGGTGGCGGTTGTGGTGGCGGTTGTGGTGGACGGGGGTGGGGTGGGGGTGGGGGGGAGGGGTGGGTCTTGTCACATTACATGTACCTGTCTGCGCGCGTCTTCACTCGCAGCTGTCATCTCACCTGACAGGTCTATCAGTGTCCACGGCTGATCAGAACGCGTCCCTCAGCCTGACAGGCTGAACCGACAGCGCCGCAATCCAGACTGACAGCTCCTCAGGTAGCTGGTGGAGGATGGGAAGGGGTGGGGGGGGGGGAGGAAAACGGGGAGAGGGAGGAATCTGTGAGGGGCAAATCAGAAAGCCATGGAGCAAGAGGAATAAATCAAAGAGGGTAAAGTCTCTGGAACAAAGCACAAAGCAATCTCATATTTCTTTAATGCATTTCTGTATTTCCTGATTCGTGTCTTAAATGTTACCGAAGTCTACAAACTAACTGGTTTGAACAAGTCATTGCAAAAGTTTGTCACAAACTTTATATTTGAGTTGTATTGAGAGACTGGTGTGAAGTTACAAACGCTTCAAAATCTGAACAATTAATTAATCTCATGCCATAAGGCGCCGACTCTTGGTCCCTCAGTTGAAAGGTTAATGGTGTTTTAAAGTGACTTAACAGAAAAGCCAAAAACTGTTGAAGAGCTGCAAATAACACAAAGTGGATGGCGTCAAAGTGCAAGCGGCCCGAGCGACACGCTTCAAGATTCAGTCACTCTGAAAAGGTTGAGGTCAAAGTTCAAGTTTTAGTCTGACTGCTTGTCTCTTAAAGGCCTCAGTATACTTCCCCGTCGCCGCTACGTCGTTCCTACGACGTAGACGTCGTAGCCCTACGACGGGCTACGTCGGGCTACGTCGGGACTTGACGTGCGCCTCCCGAAAATTGTGACTTTGCGTCGTTTCGACGCGTGGTGACGTGAACGTCGAGGGCTGTGATTGGTCCGCTTTCGCGTTGTTTATAGAATAAAGTAGAACTCACCCGAAATGCTTTTCTGATCCGAACAGTGCTTCGGGAGAAATTGAGATCCAAAATTGAGCGGCGCACATCCCCATATTGTTAGCAGTGTTAGCACTGTTAGCAGACGGGGCTACGTGTATAGCCGCTCCGAAAACGGCTTTAATCGTCCAAAAGCTCATTAGTTTCACCAATATTTCATCACGGTCTGCTCAGCCTCTCCTCCACCACAGCCCGGTGTCACCAGATATGTCATATATGCAGATATATGTTCGGTAAATGCACGCGTGTCTAGATACGTATGTCTAGAAATCTATGTCTATAGATCTATGTCTAGGTAAAGCCGGAGCTACGGAAGCCGCATTGTTGTTGTGACTGCTAGCGGCTTGGCAGAGGAGGGCGTTCCCTTGACGCAGGAGCAAGATATGTTCAGTAGCGGCGTAGGGTTGCCGGCGTAGGAACGCCGTGGCGGCGACGGGGGAGTATACTGAGGCCTTAAGTGTACAGACACTCACAATGGGTTGATAGTAATGTTCGGCATGTGGTCATAATGAAATGATGAGGCTGGTGTCAAATTTGAGCAGTGAATGGGTCAAGAGAACTCTGAAAGAAAGGAGGCTTTTAATGAAATGTTCAAAAAGAAAGGAAGCGAAAACGGCTTGTTTCAGGCAGAAGATTAACCGAACGGTTGCTTGAAAAGCCTTTGTCCAGAACGAGTTTCCGTTCTGTGACTCATGACAAACCTGTCCTTGTAGAGTTCTGGGATGTGAAAGAACCTGAAAGCGAGCATAATAGGTCCCCGCTAATTTCACAGTAGCATCTGATAATGAGGTGTCATTGAGGTAATGCTTTCCAAATGAGCTCCTGTTGCCAAACATTATCGTTAAAAAGTCTATTACAGCTCAGAATCTGCCAAGAAAATACGTGATGCCAGAATTCTTAATCGAATTGAGTCTCATCTTTTACAACGATCATGCGTGTTGAACCGAGGCCAAGCAGCTTGCTTTACACACTGGTACCAAGAGCTGGATTCCAGAGAGGAAACACCTGCGGGATGGGCTTTAGTTAACCCATGAAAGGTTTAAATCAAGTGTCTTGATCACACCCAAGGGGGAAAAGAGGAGGAAGCCAACCCCCCCCATTCCTTCACTCCCACTTTCCCCCCCTCTTCTCTGACAAAAATCTGTCTTTATCTTGTCAAAAGCCGGTGAAAACAAGCCCATCGAGAACGCCCCAGCAACACAAGGATGAGACAAAACGGCAAAAACCTACAAGCCGGGAGAGAGCGAAGACTCATTTGATCAGCTTAGCCACGCTCTCCTGGCTTCTCGTGTACGAGGAGTAATTAGCAATTAACAATCAGGGTTTAACCAGATCCAGCTATTATCTGTAAGCAAGGAGACGAAAGCGGGGTAGAGGAGGAAAATATCTGCCGCTCTGACACGGGGGTACAACCAAATTCTGGTGCTCTTCGAGTTTGAAGTAAAGTGAAAAAAAATAAAAGAAACGGGAAGAGTGAGGGACCCGCGCAGTAATTCTCTCATTTTCACGACATCTCTGGGCCATTTCTCCCTCTCTCTCTCTTTTTAAACTCCCAGATCAAACAGGCTGCAACAAAAGGCCCCAAATCCCCCCTCCGCTCTCCTCCTCCTGCTCTCTCTTTCCAAAATTAGTTAAGCCTCTCAGCTCCATCATCCTCAACATGGCTCGCATCAACAACCCTACGCTGCGTTGCAAATGCCGCGCAGCCCCTGAAATCCACCTCCACTACCCCTCCTTCCAAATACACTCAAGATGAGTGGGGGGGCGGCGGCTGGAGGGTGGGGGGGTTGCGAAAGACTCACCATATGTCACTCCGAATTTGGACTTCCAGACAAAACACAAAGTACCCCACAGTCACAACAGCTTGTTATTTCACCGCCTTCTTCGTCTTTCGCTTGGCAAACTTGTTTGTCTTTTGTCTTAAAGTAAAGTCCAAAGGCTGCGGCGGTGGGGGGGGGGGGTGGAAAAAAATATAGGTGAAAAAGGAAGAAGAACGGAGTCACGAGGCTGACGGATTGGACGTTTCAGATACAGTGACAGGAGAAGGGAGTAAACAATGTGGAATGATGTCCGCCTCTGTTGCTCTCTGACATATCCAGGCCTCCTGGACGCTCCTCGTTTCCCCCTGATTACCTCATTATTCACCATCCCGCTTCACGAGGTGGTGATTCAGGACTTTCAATCACTTTCGCGCACCCTCCCTCCTCCGTCCACCTCCCGACGCAGTTTCGCCAACTCTTCAAAAAGTTTCCGGCGACTCGCCCGCCTTGCCGGGGTGAAGCCGGGTGAGTGACGCCGAGAGCTGGGTTCGTGCCCGGGAAGGTGCTTGTTGCTTGAGCTCCAAGTGATCCTGTTTCACACACTTGTCAGTTCTCCAGGCTGGCAGGTCCTTCCTGCCTCCGAGCTAGCTGCTTATAGGGTTGTCACCAGCACGGTTAATGTTAATCTAATGCTCATATTCATGTTTGCCAGCTCCCGGAAAGCTGAGGACACCTGTTCCCCAATGGACGGGCCGCATCCTCAATTATCTGCCGACCACCTACTGGGCGGCGGGTAATTGTCTTGGATTAGGTTGGCTTCCTTGTCACCAGTGGGAATGGATCTCTTCTTACCTCAAGTCGTATAATCAGAACAGAAAAACTATTAGCAGGAAGTGGAATCGCTGCTCAATCACCCGTAAAATCTCTGAGGATTGAGGAGATGGTTGACTCCCCAAAAATCTCTAAAATCAAGTCTTGGTCCAGCAAAGCGTGAACTCTGCCAGGCCACAAAAAAAAAAGGGGCTTCATCAATTTAATCATCCGCCATCCAAAGATTTCCAAGCTAATTATTCCAGCCTTTAATTATTCCATCCGACTGCTGTTGAGATCTCTTAAAGACGGCTGGATTAGTGGATTTGGAGTATTAGCTGGGAGGGTTGGCAGACCTCTGCACTGTGATTCAGGGGGGCTGAGAAGCACATCTTCAAAAGGTACCTCGCAGCACCTTCACGGGATCATTAACGGCGGATAAATCCACCGTAAGTTGCTTAAAAGCGTGTAAAAGGTGAGCCACGTTTGGGCGCCGACACTTTCGAGGGAGGAGGCTAACTGAATGTGACTCCGGCGTCGCAGCGGTGACACAGTTTGAGCCACTTCAGAGGGGATTGTTTACAAGATACTTAAAGGGCTTATGTCAACTTTGGTCAAAATCAGCAGAATGAGGAAAAGTTCAAGAGCGAGAGCTTCTTCTCGGGAAGGTAAGCTGGTGTAGTTTACCTTCTGCAGAGTCGTGGTCCGGAGTCAGGGGCCTCTCTTGTGTTTCTAACGTTCAGCTTCCCTCCAGTTCAGGCAGAGTCGTGCGCATCAAGAATCAATCAGGACCTTCTGGGCGCCGAGTTGCTACGTCTTTGTCAAGTTCAACTAATCTCCACTCGCGCTTGTTAAAGATGCTACCCATCATCCCGCTACCCCTCCTTTGAACTCTCACCATCCGCAGACTTACTCCCCCCACCCCCCCCTCGCTGCTCCCTCCATCCCCGCAGCCCTCCGAAACAGGAGCAGCTCGTCCCGCGGCTGACAGCGGAGATGTTCTGAAAGCAGGTCGGGAAAGGTTAGCACAAGAAACATGGAGCAGGGCAGGGAAAAAGACAAAAAGAATCTTGCTTTTTAATTATTTTATTAAGAGCCTTGATGCTATTAAATGCCCCAGATACATTCACCCTATAGTTCTCAATTAGAGTTGACAGTTGCTGCATTACCGACAATAAATATAGCAAAAGGCTGCGCCTTGGGCCAGGAAGGACCCCTAACTCTGACCCTCATATTTAATGATGAAAACAAGCAGGCGCACACTCTGTGCCTCACACACACACACGCACACACACACACACACACACACACACACACACACACTACTCTGTGCTGTGCCTCCCTGTTACACAAGCACAGCAGAATGTCTGCGATTTGGAAAAGAGCGAGAGACACAAGGTTTCGATAAATCAGCGTTACGCAGTTTAAAGCTTCAATTTGTTATAGCTGAACATTTTCATCATCTCACAGCTATTTTTAACAGAATTCCCTGATTCTGATTTCAGGTTCAGTTGGGAGTTACCGATGCCAATAACGATCATTCAGTCGTCTCCAATTGATCTTAAAGTCCTTCCAAGATTCTTCACACAGCACAACAGAATTACCACACAGCTGGATGGTTGGTGAAGAGGAAATCTGAATCAGAATGCTGATTATGCGGGATATTGTCTCCACTTACTCCTCTGATATTCCATTCACTTCATGATAAACTCTTTAGTTTATCTCTTTAGATCTTAATCACAAGATCTCAAAATGCGCCCCAACTCTTTGTCACTGAGACGATACGGTTTGAGAAACTACTCAGATACAAATCTGAAAGAAAAAAAAAAAAAGAAGTCTTGAGTAATAAATAAAATAGACGGGTGGGAGGGAAAGACATTCTTTTTATTTATTAGAAATCGTGTCCAAACACATTAGTCAGTTACTTCCAGTCCTGTCAACATGTCAGTAAAAGACTTCAAGTAGATAAAAGAAATAACACACAGCATGTCGAACAACCGAAGGAAAAGTCCCCGATCGCATGAACGTCGGCGATCCTGTGCCTGACGGAGGCAAACAAACCATAAACAAAAATATTTTGCATTGTCCCACCGGCTCCTGGCGATTTACAAGTATACAAATGTGTGTTTACATCACAGGTCGTCAGGGCGGAGTGTTGCTGTGAGTCCGGACTTGCGGGTTCACTTCTTTGAAGTCAGAGAAACATTGGCACAATAAAACAAGTCGAGAGTATTTACTGCCAGTTCAAAGCCAAACGGTACAGTGCAGCCTGTCACACCAGGATCCCGTCAGTTTGGAGGTTCTTTACAGAATGAAAGGATTGATTGTTGAGATCAATCTTTCTATTTTCTGATGTCTGAACTGAAGAAGCCGTGGCTTCTCTTCTGAACGTCCTGACTGGACCATCTCAGGGTCAGATGGCGAGGGATTCACCGTGTTTGTGCAATCAACACGCTGTTATTCTCACTGTACGGCTGCGGCGTCGGTATATTTCACAAATGGAAGTCTGCAGGTATACTGGTGCACAGGTACACGGTGACACACACACACACACACGCGCTCACTCACAGACACACTCCCGCAGGCTACCCTTCAGGCATGTCATTTAGCTAGAGAGTACTAGAGCTTCCCGTTGGCGAAGGCTCCCTCATGGAACTGTGGGATGAAGCTCTTGAAGTATGCCCTGAGAGAGAGAGAGAGAGGAGGGGAAGGGGGGGGCAAGGGTCGAGGGTAGGCGGTGGATGGTGGGGAGATACAGCAAATAAAACATCAAAATGTGACAGTAACGGTGTTTCAACTGCTTCAAAGCGTCTGACGGACTGGCGGGGTCAGCCCCAGCCTCGCCGTGTATCAAAGTGCACATGAAAGGCCGGGGCCTGTTTACTTCCAGCAAGCGCACGTCGACGCGAGACACCGGCTCCCCACATGTTAACCCCGCCGAGGGAAACCCAGGAGACCGCGGCTACGAGCGGCGAGAATCAAAGCGGGCCGAGTAAACAACGGTCCGCGACGTGGCCGGCGTGCGCATCGGTGTTGAGTCTCTCCGTCACACGGGAAGAATTAAAAACTCTTGAATTTGTGAAATCGTCCACCATGTGGTACGAAGGGAGGAAATTCTACGAGCTCCCTCGGGTGTTTTTCCACAAAAGAAAAAAAAAAAAAAAACCTGACTTCTGTGTCCCTCGCTTCTTCAGCTTCTTCAAACAGACCTAAGATTAGACACTGCAGACCTTCAGTGGACTTTAATGAAGAGTTTTTAAAGTTGATTTGGCCGAGTTATTTCATCAACACTTAGAAAACTACTTTTACCACCAAGCTGTAAGGATTCATGAAGGCAGCATCACGTACTTGGCTCTCTTCGCCATCTCGTTGCCGTCCCAGCGCGGGCTGTACGGATACGACTTCTGCACCTGAGAGTACAGCTGCCCGCTGTTGGTGAAGTGGTACACCGACTGGAAGGTGAGGGTGGGCTGGTCCCTGGGGAAGTACAGCGGGAGGTCCACTGCGAGGCGGCGAGGGAGGGAGGGAGGGAGGGAGGGAGGAGGGGGGCGTCAGTGGAAACTCCTCCGGCACAGAGAAACCCAGCAACTGTCTACTTTCTTACCGTGCACTAGGAAGCAGAACTCTTTCCACATGAGCAGCAGGGTGAGTTTGGTGAATCCCACGGCGTCGTACTCCACCACGCCCCTGCAACACACACACAGAGTTGTCAGAGGTGTTTCTTCATTTGTTTGCTATATTTTGAGTGTGTATATGCATGCAACTGCAAAATCAGGAAATACGACAGGAATTTCATTTTGCACTCAAACCAAGAATGTACAATGTCCGTCCATATCAGCCCCAGATTAAAAAACTTTTCGCGGCGACAGTAAATTAAAGAGAACCGACTCACATCCCGAAGTGGCTGAGAAAGGCGGCGATGTACTCCCTCCTCTTGTGGTAGCCCTGGATGACATACTGCACCTAGACAGAGCACAGTGACAGGATTAGTGTGGGCCAGAAGCAGAGGAAACGCACCGAAATGTTTACGTCTCTGCTCTGAACCCTCATCACACCACGACAATTAACGCTAGACACTCCAGACGCTTCCACTGCAACGCTGAAGACCGATGTTGACGCTTAAAAAGTGAAAAAGAATCTAAAAGCTGCTGAAATGACGCAAATTGTCTTGTTAATATTCACATTTTCAAAGATTCTAATCCCCAATGTGACCAAAACAAGAACAGTTTGATAACTTTATGGACCACGGATGGTGCAATCATCCACGGCTTTTATGTTTATTGCTCCACAAGTTTTAGTATCTTTTCAGTTTGGCAAATGTTCGCCCGTCTCCACTTCTGAAAAACTCCTTTCAGATGCTTGCCTTTCCCAACATTTTTACACGTGTTGCGGCAGTCACATTGAAGACACAATTCTTCTTTTCACAACAAACCTGTCAATGTATCTTTGTGTAGGAATCTTATTCCAGTTTCTTTCTTTACTCAGAGCCATAATCTGGACTGTTTGAAAAAATTATATGATGGATGAATACACAGAGAATATACATCATTGCCGTTAAAAAAACAAACAAAAAAGGATAAAGTGAGCTTGCGGTGTTTCGGGGCAACAATAAGGGGATGGTGTCACGTCGTATTGCTGTCAGTGCATCTGCGTGGCCTATTAAAATCGATGATTGATCGCTTGATGAGTGGTTCCAGCTCCAGCAGTCAGAAGTATGTAGTAAAAGTGAGCGGTTCACTCCAGGACAGGATGCATCACGGTGGGTGCTGAAGACGGTATTGCCTTTTCCCAGTGCTCCGGCATATTTGTGATTACTCATCACCCGTGTATGAATGACGGCGTTTTGTGAAAGAGAGGAAAGTAGTAATCTCCGACACGCAGTCGTGTGTACGACGGGTCTCATCTCTGCGAGAACTCTTAAACGGAGATACGCATTGTGACTCAGACTCCTGTTCAATTATGTTTACATGGAACAGTGGAGGCGGCAATTTAGCTTTCTGAAAAGCTGTAAGGCCGCGTAGTCAATAGGCTGTTTATTCAGTTGGACTATGAGTGTGTGTGTGTGTGTTTTGAGGGAACTGTGGATCACTGAACTTTCACACCCCTGCTGCGGAAGGATTTCCTGCCCCCGCTGTCAGTTCGATCTGCAGCCAAGTGCCCTCCTATTGGCTGCTCGGCGGTTGGTGTGAAGCAAGGCAGGTGATCTCGCTCTGCAGGTATTCGAAGCCCGCCCAGCCCACGATTCCTCCGCCGCCCGCGCATCCACCCATTGTGTTTGTGCATGCGTGTGTGAGCGGAGTGATGCAATCGCACCGGAAGTACAGCGCAATTAACAAATCTCTCTCCTCCTCCTCCTCCCGTCTCTGCTTCATTCATCGTACAGAACTTTGCCTTCTCCGATCTACATTCAAATATCGAGCACTGTAAAACAATAATTAAAGACAAGTACACTTTCAGTGTTTGCTGGTAATTAGGCCTCATTAGAAGCACTTCTAACTGGGACATGGAAACTGAAGCACTGCCAGGAAAAGAGACATCGGTTGTTTGCGAGTTTGCCGTCTACTCCTGATTGTTCCATTGTTCCCAGTCAGTGTCTGTTTCCCATCATTCGGATGATGTGTTGTGCCGCAATCTGTAACTCAGTCACACTGTATCCCAGGTCATTGTGTCTGTAATCGTCTCACGCAGCCCCCCTGCCAGGTCAATCCGTCGCTGAGAAATGCCTGGAACATGTGAAACAGCTCTCATAAAGCGTGAACGAAAGAAGGAGGCCACAAACACTGATGAATAAAAGCTGCCTGGATTTTACACCAGAACAATGTTTGAGGAAATTGAATATAGAAACTGTTTGCAAAAAGACAAGTTCTCTCATCTAATAATCTAAATATTTCCTGTTTTGACGGTATGAGATCACCTGCTTTGTTTCACACCCTCCCACTCAGTAACACGAAAGATAAAAATGATCAATGATCGCAAATCCAAAGCAGGATGTAACGTTTTTAATTACCTAATTTCAAGAGAAGACGCAAACTCAGGTCTGCTACTGTGGCTCGGTTCATATCGGCTCGTCCCAAATCTCTGCTAATCATTTTCTGCAGGAGCAGCAGACTCCAAGATGATGAGGCTGGTGTCAAATTATGAATCCCAAGCTGCAGATACATGGGCTGAGTGTTGTTCAAAAAGACTTCATGGAAGACGTCCAATCGGTGCCAAGGGGGCCTTGTTGCAGACGGATGGTGAGCCGAGCCGAGGCAAATAAAACTGGCTTTTTTTTTCTTTTCTTTTTTTTTGGAAGCCGCTAAACGCTGCTTTGAGGAGTTCTAGCTCAGGAAAAAATATGCCTAAGAAAAAGAACATAATATTTCCTCCTCGACAAAGTTGCGTGAGTGCAGTCGAGCGTCTCACCACCAGACGATTACTATTGTTTTTGTTGACAGTGCCTCTCCTCCCACTGTGTGTTTCACAGGAGGAGTGGAGATGCTATGAGACTGCCAGCAGTGACATTACAATCTCTATACGGCAGTCAGGAATTTCAAAGCCACCAGAACATTGATTGTTTTAATCACAGTATGTCTGAATGGGGACGGCGATGAACGCCAAGCGGCTGCTAATACCTGTGCTCTCAGAACAGATTAACACTGAAAGACAATAAAAGAGAGAAGCGAAGCAGAAGCATTAATAATTGCTAGTGTTGGATATAATGTAACATCAATACTTTTGTCAGTAACGTGATGACAACGGATCGCTTTTATGAAATGAATACCACAGTTACCTTGAGCTTGTTAGCTTTGTCATGCATAAACAGTGTCGTTATCTTTAAAGTGGCTATTCTCTTCTCTTAAGCCTTCAATTCTGGGAAAATCGCAACCTAAATACAGAAAGAAAAAAATCCTTGACAGATAATTTATACAGAAAATTTATTTCCAGTAAGTAAAAAGTGACTAAAAACCATCAAATCCTAATTTTCCTGATTGAGTGATTTATCAAATTAGGCTGTGAAATGGGTTTTTGACAGGTGATTTTTGTGAGCGATGTAGGCGCCATGTGCGACCGTCACCCGTCGGAGCGCCGCTCAGTCACAGCTGAGGTATGTGGCAGTATAGCCGTGGCGATGCAGTCCTAGCATCTGGAATAAGTGGGAGGAAACAACCGATGGTGTTAAAAGAACAAAATGACTGCACAGCTGGTCGTCGCCTGGATGGCGAGAGTCGCTGAGACGTTGGAACAATGTCTTTTTTTATATGTTGAGCCGTTGGTTATTGTTTTTTTTTTGTAAGAAATCTGAAAAACATTTGGAGATGTACAGCTCCCACAGCTTCCTCTAATGCTTTCATCGAATATTTATGAAACATTTATTCTGCAAAACAAAATTATTAACGTTTTGTTAATTAATGTAAATTTTTTATCTAGTTTATTAGTGTAAAACTCGGTATGGGAAAGTGAAATAACACAGTCTTTGTATTTAACATACAGTATTTGCGTTTCTTCTCTCTGGTTGCAGCCAAGCTGAACGATGCAGCAGTCTTAAGGCTCAATAATGCTCATTTATGCTCTATGTACACATGAAAACAGACACGAAGGGCATAAAACGTGTAAACACCACTGAATTTATTCTTCTTTGCGTCCAATGCATTGCAAGCGTTTGGCAATCAATGCACCGGCGGGCGCCGCTCTGAATGAACACATTGGTGAAATACCAAGAAGAAGAAGGGCAGAGGATTTCTCTCCAGGCGCTGGACTGCAAAATCGTTAAAAAAAACCTCGCTGTTTGAATAAATCAGTCATTTGTTGCTGGCTTCTCATCTCGGCACTGCCGCTACGGTGACTCCGAGTATTGCGATGCTGATTTGCAGAAGGCTTTGTAAACAAGACTTCAGCCCCGCCTGGAATACTTTGTCTTGATTGAGACGGAGCATGAAGCCAAACCTAAAGCCAGTCCAGTTTTAATTCTCACCCCTCCCTTTGTTTTTCTCTGTTTATTTTATCCAATTAATGTCTTAAATCAATACTTGAACTCGCCCGGCCGGAGCAACAATGCATCGTAACATTCCTGTGTGACTGTGATGACGATTGACATTTTGATGTCATGTTGGAGACAATAAAGGAATTTTCATTACATTTTCAAGCGATGACTGATTTTTGCACCATAAATGTTTCATGTTTCACGTTCCAGTTAACCAAACCACAGACTTTTACTCCCCTCTCATTTGAAAGCACGCGGAGTCGACCTCTGATTGGGCTTCTGACTCAGTGAATTGATGAAAAAGTGGCGGAGAAGTATTTTGCAGCGGCTCTCTAAGACGGAGGCTCCTCCCTCCCTCCCGAGTCTCGCTCCCTTTTTATCTGCTGCTGACACCGCCTGTCAACATGCCTTTCCCAGGCCGGGCGGCGGCCTCCGCTCGGCGGAGCGGCGGTGGGAGCGGCCCCGACGCCGCCAGAAGCCGAGCGCCCGAGAGAGACGCAGAGGTCAGTCAGGGACACGAGCGCTCCAGATGCTCCGAGCGCGCTGGTCACATTCCAGGTAAAAAGGAAGGGGAAGGGGGGCCGCAGATTATGGGCAGCTTTGTATATATGCGAGTGTGTGTGTTTTTGTGTGTGTGTGTGTGTGTGTGTGTGAGGGGGGTTGCGGGGGATGGGTGTTCGCCTGGAGGGAAATTGCATTACATCGTGTCCGCACCGCGCATCTACTTGTCAACCTGCGGAGGCCAGGGAGCACTCAGACAGCCGATGGAGGTCGGCCAGCACGCCCACGCCGGCAGATGCCAGACGCGCACGTGCACGGACGCGCGCACACACACACACCTTGACAAAACACGTCCCGCCGCTGCAACCGTATGACACAAACACGCAATAAATAATTCATTTACACGTGTCGCACACGAACGTGGAGAGTGCGGCGCCCTCGAAACGCTGAAGCATCGGGGAGTTCCGAACTCTGGAACAATACAAACATTCACGGAAAGAGCAGAAAGTCAGGAAGGAAATGACAATACCTTGTTGGTGAGGAGCTGACACACTTGAGGGACGTAATCAATTAGGCATCCTCCGCTGGGGAAGGCTGGGATGTGAAGAGCCGAGGAGTCTCCCAGAGCGCTGCGTGGAGGGAACGACGGCAATTAGCCTGGAACTTCTCGGTGTAATCACACGTCAATGAAATCTGTATTAGAACTGATAACAGGAGAACCTTATATCAAATGGTTGTGGAACAACCAAATCTTATGGAAGTTTTACCAACTCAGGTTAGAGAAGATGGAGATTTATTGATCGACTGCTCAACTGCTTCAGTGTACATTATAATTATTACAGTGACAGTTGGCTCGGCTTGTAAATAAAGAGAAGAAAACCTGAGGAGGTGAAAAACTGTAGGCTGGAAACTGTTTAGCATTCTCTCCCATTAGTCGCTGTGTACCTGAAATGACTGAATTAATCTGCTTCCTTCTCTTCGCCCTTCACTCGTTCAATCGTTACTCTGACATGCTTGGAGTTGAATCCTGCAGCCCGGCACCATTAGAGATGAATGCATGCTTTCTAAATCGGGAAATCTGCTCTCCAGTGACTAACTGAGTGGAGTAGTCACTCTTTTTTCTTTTTTCTTTTCCCTGATGTTGGGGCAACAACAGAGGGAATACCCGGAGGATGGGTTAAAAGGTCTCAAGAAACTGCTTATTGGCTTTTAATGCTCATTTTGAGACACAAATGGGGAGGAGGGGTATCTTCCGCTGCGTTCTATTTTATTTAATTCTTCGTTACAGCTGAACAGTCACAGGACATTTAGCGACGCTTTGGCCGTTTACCACGTTAAGCACGGATGACCAACATAAACGATGTACATCATGCAATGTCAAATGTCAAGGATCATGTATATACTGAGAGGAAGTCCTTCAGGCTCCTTCTTTAGACGATCACGGTGTCTCAAGATACAAGAATAGCAAACACGCTCAAGTAAAAAAAAAATCTAACTGATTTCCAGATCATAGGTACAATCCCATTTATGAGATGACATTATCCATCTGCAATGAGAATAGCGCTGTTCTCACCATGGTGTGAGAGGATGTTTTCCACATTCGGTCATAGATAAAGGCTGCAAATGTTCAAAAAAATAAAAAATAAAAAAATACAAGAACTCCTGAGGATTGCACAAGGCTGTAAATTCCCTCTCCAGCAAGGGAGGCTGTGGGAGTAACAGAGGAGGAAGGTGGAGAACCTCATGATGCTGTCAAGACCGAAAACCACAAAGGTTTATGGGAAGAGGAATGATTCAATAGAGTTGACAATAAGTTCAATGATGAGTGGACAGCGCCGGGCCCTCAGAGGTGTGTTCGGAAAACCAAGAAAAGGCTAAAAACAGCCACTGGAGTCACAGTCAGGAGTTTTTACCTATATTCTGATGTTACTAAATTTAGCTGAAGAAAACAATTAGACCCTTCCGCAAATATTCCAACATGTTAACAGCTTCTGCACAACTGACGCTCGGCAGAATATTAATCAGGACCTCTTTTCACGCAGAAGCGATGCATGTCATGAAACTGTTTCCATTGTCAGAGTCTTTTTTTCTCCACAACTCCGAAGCCGCCATTTACAGTAGGCTTTGTGCACATAATTAGCATTAGCCCGCGCGTTTTTTGCCGCGCACCAACAAATGGTCGATTGAAAATGGCTTACAGCGACGGGGAAAAAAAGCCTTTGAAAATGGTAATCTAAAATGATGCCCATCTATCCACCCACAGATCTAAGAATAGCTCCATATCATTCAGATGGAAATGCGGACAGAGGCACAAACTGGATGGCGGAGTGCTCGTCGTTCATTTGTGTCAATGCTATACACATCTGAGCAACTGTGGCGCGTTTTAGATTTGGAAGACTGATAAGGCACTGGCCTCTGGCCATTAAACATCTGAGATGCTACTTGAAACTCACATATATTGTTTTGAAATGGACACACTTGAAAAGCACGACACCAGAAAGGTTATTTCCTTCTGATGAAACTTTTCCAAGAGACACACTGAAGAGAAACTGCTCACAGGCTGAGCGGTATCGCTCTCCGTGACTCGTGGGATGACCTTCATGTGTGATTTCAGCGGAGATCCCCTGGTGGGCCGAGAGAACACTGACCGTCGTGAGACGATGGAAACGCGGGGTTAATAATGACTGACGGAGAAAGAGGGAGAATACCTTATAACCAAAACGTGTCTGCATACACATGAGCGTGGTGATGTTAAGTGTGCCGAGTCTGGAGTGTCATTCAGGCCGTGTTCTCAGACCTGCAGAGGTTTGAAGCCCTCTGAAATGAGCTTCCAGTGGGAGGGCCACCGATCGACTCATGACGCCGTTTCACTTTCTAATCGGCACCCTGAAGAGTCCCCGCTTCTGTCTTCAGTGGCGACACCACTCTTAACACTACCCACACACACACACACACACACACACAAACAGGAGTCATCATGTAGACGCGCACAAACCCTCTGAGCAATGCAACTTACTGTATGACATATTTACACTGTATACATGCATGTAAACATGCAGACACTCATGCCGTACAGTGACGGGACTGCCTCTGACTTCATCAACCGGAGAGATTATCCTCGGTGACTCAGGTGGATGGTGACGAAGCAGTTTGTTTATGTGTAGCTGTGTGTGCGAGTGTGTGTGTGTGTGTGTGTGTGTGTGAGAAAGAGATAAAAAGAGAGGGTGTGCGTGGCAGTGCAATGACAGCGTGAGAGCAGATAAAGGCTCGACTGGGAAAGAGGGCAGCCATGATTCATTATCAAAGTGAAAGATAAGGCCAAGAAGGATTGCTCGGAGATTCTGATGCAGTTTCAAAGCAGCAACATTTCCATTTTGATTGCCTTCTTCATTTTGTTAAAGCCTGGAGGGACCTCAGAGGCCCCACACGAGTCTGCTAGCAGGCTGACTGGGCTAAATAAGGTCCCGTTCTTTTCCTGTGCCTGCAAGAGGCGCGTTTGGCCCGTAGCCATGGCGGTGCATGACCTTTCTCCTGTGATGTGACCGTCTTGGCTCGGCAGTGGCGAAATTACTCAGATGCTCTATTCATCATTCATTTGGATAAAATCTTTTTAATAAAGACGTAAGGCACAGACGCTCTGCAGTCCAACAAGGCGTCGTCGAAGGCAGAGGAGAGGGGAAGAAAGCGTGCCTGTTGAACCTGCTGGAGTGGCTGCGGTGTTTGAGACCAGGTGGCCTTTACCAACATTCCACAGCTCAGAGCTCAGAGAAGAGGCAGGAATTCCCTTTTCAGACCTAAAAGTCTTCTTTCAGGTATATTCGATGAGTAAAGAGTCATTTTGCTGTGTCCCACAGGTTGTTCCAGTGTTTGTTGCTGGTGTTGCAGCACTTTTCCAATGCACAAGAGTTTGGTGAAATAGTTAATTTCACCTTTATCTTTGTATTACCTCTATCGATCTACTTTGTGTGATTCCCAATGATTGACTGCTGTACAGGTGAGGCACAAACACAAAATGTATTTACTTTCTGGATGCGCATGAAGATGAATGTACGTCAAAATCAATCATTTCACGGACAAAACAAACCCCTCCCGACCCATAATCAAATCAATCCTAACAGCAGACACTAAGTGATTCTGTTGAGGACGCACTGCTCCAGGAACAGAGCTCGTTTTCTGCAGACTGAAGCAAAACGCATGAAGCACAAGTCCAGAAGGAGACGAGGAGGAAGGGAGTAAAAGTGTCGCCGGCGATGGCTTTCACTGTCAGGTGGGTTTGCCGGGTTAGCGCTGGATTCATTTTTCTTTTTTTTAATCAGGCTGACAATATCCGAGTGTGACAAGACGTTCACAAAACCTTGAAAAATATCTGATCCAAATGCAAAGATTTTCAAAGGCTTTAAAACACCTCGACAGACCCTGGAGAAGGGACACACACAAGCTATACACCCACTCAGCCAGGCGCACACACACACCAGCAAGCAAGGAAGGCATGCACATACACACACACGCACGCACACGCACACACACACACACACACACACACCCAGGCACCTAAAGGCAAATGCAGATACACAAACATTAGTGCACTGCAGCCTAAAACTGTCTCTCTGTGTTGATTTTTCTGGGCTCCTAAATCTGGTTTGGGGGCAGAGACGGTGCCCACTCGATTCTTTTATGCAATGCAGCAGGTTTTCTGGGGGAAGGAGAGATGTATCCAACTCATCTCATGGGCACGGCACAATCAGGTAAACGAGAAGAAAAAGTGAAAATGAAAAGAGCGACGAGTCTGGTTATAAAACGATCGGAGAGCGAGACACAAAAAATTGGGGGAAGCATAAAGGCTTGGCAGAGGTTCAGCTTTAGATGAAGGTCCTAAAATCAAAGAGTGGTGAAACTCGGAAACCTGTCAAAATCTATACATAGATCTTTCTAATACAGGTAAAAAGCCTGACAAGTCACGCCAAAGAGTGTTTGACTGCTAAACGTAGCTGGAAGTGGTGTTTCCTTCAGGCAAACAGTGACATCAGGTACGCTTTGAGTCTGCTGGTTGCTCCAGTTTGTAGCTGTTTATCCCAAAACTGGGACTTTATCTTAACGGCTCCATTGTAGAATCCATCATCAGGATCATCTTTCACATGGACAATTAGTTATTTTATTTACCAAATTGAAATTGATGAAAACTATCACTTCTCACGTAAATATCAGATATCAACAGGTTTGTCTGGGAAAATCTTTACTTCAGTGAGCAAAGTATTAGTCCTGATTCTCCTGGAGGATCCTGTCTAGGGGGAAATCGACACGTATTTATAGACATGTAATAATTAAAACCAGCCTTGACTTCCTCCTGACAGCTTCACTGGTGTTTCATTCATTGATGTTTTATAGTTAATTTCTAATCTAACCTGATGAAATGAAATTGTTCATTTTCAGTCTGACCTACATGAGTGGAAAACCTGAGCACCGACGACCAACAATAAAAAAAAAATCTAAAGAGATTTCACAAACTGAGAACACATAGAATAAGAATGAAATGAAAAATAAAACATGATTACACAAATATTTTAAATCCATTTCTCATATTATTTGAGTTTTTTTTTTTTTTTTAAGAAAAGGCCACAATAAGCGATCAAATGTTTTTCTGTTTCGTCCAACAAGGAAACAACCATGATGAACAGTTCATGCATTTAGAAAACCCTGTAGGCTCGATATTCACAATCTGAGGAGGATCACGCCGAGCGAAGTTGCCCCATGGATCCACAAAGACCACGTTAATTAGCAGTCCCTGATCTTCAGACCTTTTGGAATACAAATCCTCCATTTACTGCCGCAAATTACTAAATAATACGAAGTAAAAGGAGAGCTGCCTGAAGCCACAGAAGGATTCTGTAATCTGCTTGAATCCATGGGGACAGATGCATTTGATCTGCGTCTTGTAAGAAATCGTGATCCAGTGGCCACTTGGATCTTTAATTTGCCTGCGTGTGCGAGCCAACACGATCCCAGTGACTGCGGCGCTGCCCTCTCTCATTACCATCCCGTTTCACTGGGATACTGGAATCCTACTTTTTTTTTTCTTTTGAGGTCTTATCATACCACGACCTCCACTGCAACACAAGCCATTACAGATATGATTTGGCTTGACAACAAATCCAAAAACGCCCCCAAAGCCAACATTCTCTTGCTTTTTTGTGGGCTCTCTAAACGTCTACATGTATTTAACACCTAACAGCTAGTTTAAATGAGTATGGGAGGGAAGAAGCACAGCAGACACGCAGCGTAACGCGATGCCTTTCACTATGTATTTTCTTCGAGGCGTCCTGTGAAGCATTATATAACAAATGAACACTGAATCTTAAGCAGGTGCATCTCAAAGCCGTCGGAATAGGAGTGTAATCAATAATATCTACGGAGAAAGCAGCAAATAGGAGTTGATGCTAAACATCTGCAAACACTGTAAGACACCGGTGAAATCGTGGGAGTTTGTCAGAGTGTTTTCAACACATCTCTCTTCCCCTCCGCCGCGGAAAACATTACGGTTGATGGTCTGTTTGAAGACGGAGAGAGACAAAGTAACGGAGAGAGCGAGAAAGACAGAGGGAGAGGGAATAGAAATAGAGGTATGGCGCTGTAGCTCAGGGGGGCTTACGAGTCTGCATTCGCCGCTCTCAGATCCGAGCGGCGGCTGAAGGAGAGTGAAAGTGAGATATCAAACAAACTCAGGAGTGATGGGAGAAAAGAGCAGAGCGGAGAGAAAGACAAAATGAGAGGAAGAGAAAGAGAGAAGATCTCTCCTTTCCCCCTGTGTTGTGTGTTTTTTTTTTCCCTCCCAATCCTCCTCACCAAGTTTTTTTTTTTTTTTTTTTTTTTCCACTCCAGTCGAGCGAGGGACGACCTTGCTGGGTAGAGCGCGGCGCTTCTCTCTCTTTTAAGTCCCACTCACTCTCTCAGTTCCCTTTGAGGATCAGCCAGAGGGATCAGCGAGAGGAGAGAGAGTGATAGAAAAGCTGAGGGAAGAGAGACAAGCGGCAGACGTATCGGTTAAAAAAAAAAAAAAAAAAAAAACTGGAGGGTTGGATTGGGTTAGGGGGAGTTGGTGTGGACTGAAGTTTAAAAAAGGTGTATTCAGACTGGACACTGATGCAGGAGACCGCACGGATGAATCGTGGCAAATGGAATCAACTCTGCAAATCAAAAACCTACAGGTGAACCGCTGCATTCTCCCGTGAGGTATAAAGCGCTCAAGCTCCGTATCTGATGTAGGATAGCACAAAGGCACCTTATAAAAATCTGCAAGGAACATATCCCAGTCACATGTGGCTGAAAAGTTAAGGAGACAGCATCATGACTGATCGCGGATTTTCATCAAATTTCCAAGTGGTGTCAGTGTAGCAGACTATCTAACTAACATGAGTATTTAACAGTTTTCTGATAAATCCCTTTATTCTCAAAACTACATGAAAGTTACCGTCTCTGTTTTTCATTTTCAGACCATCGGACTGCCCTGAACTGAACTGTGAGACGTGTAGTAGTAGAAGTAGTGCTGGCAGCAAGTGCCAAATCTCTATAATGGACTTAATCCTCAGTCCAGACAGGTGTGGCATCAAGAAACAATACTCTCTATGCGCTGCCAGGGCAGACGTTGCTCGGACTTTTTAATCCTGAGAAAAGATACCGCAGAGGGGCAGAGAGAGCGGCGCTCATGCTGTTGGTATGCTGGATGCTGGTATGTAATCCAGGCTCGTCGAGACACATCGAAACGTGCACGACTCCACGGGGGCCCTGAGGACAGAGGGAACGGCGCCTCTTCAGAACCAATCATAAAGATTTTGATCCCGTTCTGAAAATGTAGCATTTTGACTTGTCTTGTCCATTCGACTCTTAGCAGAACCTTTTTTTTTCCCTGTCTGTCTAAAGTGAAGTCTTCTGGAGCTCAAACTGAAAAAAAGCACCGTCCCCTCTGAGCGTAAGCCAGGTTTG
This sequence comes from Salarias fasciatus, assembly GCF_902148845.1. Lineage (NCBI taxonomy): Eukaryota > Metazoa > Chordata > Actinopteri > Blenniiformes > Blenniidae > Salarias > Salarias fasciatus. The sequence goes on along the minus strand of NC_043763.1, from coordinate 18,410,684 downwards.
GCTGCTTCTGCGGATCAGCTGACCTGCGGGAACAGGCAGGACCGGATGGAACACTTCAGATCAGTAGGATTCAGAAAGACCATTTCTTTGGATTCAAAAGCCAGTCAGCATTTCAGGAATCCGGCCAAACGGTCACACGGATTACCGTTTGAAAATGCAACTTCCCAAGAACTGAATTTATTTTGGTTAATTTCCTCAAAAAAAAAAACAAAAAAAAACTTGATTTAACCACTTCCTTTATCTGAATGTCCTGGGTCCTTTTTCCACTACAAACTCTGTGAAGGTTTCAATAACGCTGAGCAAGTTTGGGCTTAATCACAGTATCAATGGCACTTGCTGTGAGCGCGCATACTCATCTGATTTGTTCAAACACATTCTCTAGGTATCATAGAAAGAGTTCGGGTATAAAATGACAGGAGAGAGAGAGAGAGAGAGAGAGAGAGAGAGAGAGAGAGAGAGGTGGATTACCTCACTGTGAATGTGAAACTGACGGCGTGGGAGATCTTTGTTATGACAACTTGACAACGACCAGGACAACGTGACCTCCGATGTCTTTGACTACTGAGAATGTTCATGAGTTTGTGTAATTTCACTTCACTTCCATCATCCCCAGCTGCGACAAGGCTGCGTTTATAACCAGGTTGTCTTGTTCAGGTTCATGTCAGGTCAACAGAGAACAAATAATAACAGCTATGTTGTAAAACGGTACAATTCTAAATTACATTTAATGACAACGGTCCCAAGCGTTGTTCGTGGTGAGTGTCACGCCATTCTTATCCTCGGACCTTTCATTAAAGTTTACCCTGTGGTCCATTAACACAATACCTGGGATTTCTGATGAGCTTTTTTTCTGGTATCCACATAACCGATCACTTCATTCTGACATCCTGATTGAAGACTGGTTGAAAAGGGTAAATTTCTTCAGCACCCTGATCCTGTAACTTTATAGGCATTTATTTCCCCAGGCCTGTTTCCCTCTTAGGAACAATGAGCATCTGCTGTAAAAGGCTGGTGGAAACTCCACAGGTTGCAAGGCTCTGATACTTAAATACAGACTTAAATTGTTGAACATAAGGTATGACCATGCCTTTTCAGAATACTAATCATTGTAATTCCACTGTAAGCCTTGATTTGCCTTAAAAACATGCTTTATTGCTAGGGAGACTCAAAGAATAAGGTTTATGAGAATGTTCAATAAAGAATTAGGGGGGATTTTTTTTAATAACTACAGGATGGAAGAGTGGAGAGAAGAAGGATAAATATATGTGGACAAATGGAAAATGACAGCACAAGTGACAAAAAAATAATGATGGGATGATTAAAAGGCAGAATGACAGAAACATTAGAGGCAATAAGAAGCCTGGAAATGTTTCTGACACTGAATAGATGCAGCTGATACGACACCCTGCACCAACACGGCGATCCAGCAGTGTCAGTCTGCCGCCACACTCACACTCTGAGCAAATTAAGGCTGATTTAAACGATTTCTGGATTGGCTTTGATGTGGATTTTTTACATTGTGCGTCTGTGCGAACGTTAACGGCGGCCTGTGTCGGGTTCTGAACTTCTCCGGCGTTCCACTCGATCGGGCGCTTGCGAGAAGAAGGAAAAAGGGGGAGACCGTGAGGGGCAAACAAAAAAACGAGTTTTCCCGCTCGCTGGAGCCAGAGAGAATATAATGGGCAGCTAACGGGGGTCAGCGAGGACACGGAAAAACACTAACAGGGTAACGGATCTGCATACGAGCTAAAGGCTGCCTCGTGCACACACAGGAACACACACACACACACTTCGGCATGCTAAATTAAGTAGCATCCGCGGTGAATGCGGCACAAAACTCGCGCACACATGCAGTCGCTTGTCTTCAAACAACGGTGAGGGAGATATACATTTTCGCCCTGGGTCATGAATTAGCACACTCCCACACAGCTGACAAAAAGGTGCACAAAAACACGGAGCCGAACATATTCATGGCTGGCCTTGATATGCATATGTGCAAATATCTGGAGACAAAGCGGCAGCATTAAGTGGCAGGAGAAGGGTGGTAAATGAGAGCTTGGCTCGGCGCGGCGCGGCTAAGCCTCCGCCGATCTGCAGCGTTTCTTAGAGGGTTTAAACCGAAGGGGTTTGTTTCATGGCACTTTCCATTTTTATCTAAAGTCCCCCCCCCCCCCCCCCCCCCCCCCCCCCTCCGCCCCCACCGCCACTCCGAGGGGCATCTCTACAACTCCTTCCATCCTCGGTAGGTACTCGGCTTCCCGCTCTCTCCACTCGGCAGCCGTTAGCCTCCTTCTGTCTGATCTCCTCACGCAGCTGGCAGAGGAGGAGAGGCTCTAATGCCTCTGTGATGGCCTCCGTCACCGAGGTCTGTCTCCCTACATGCATTAACGCATGGCTCTATATAGGAAAAAAAATGAATAAATAAAAATACTGGCCGGTGTGTGCAGCGATCGCACGCACGGACGCCCTATTCTGTAATTTTAACACCTCGGCAGCGCACTTGATGAAAGCCTCTTCAAACAAGTGGATTCTCTGTGCCGAGGGGTGTCAATCAAAACCAGCTTTTGTTCAAACGAGACAAGAGGTAATATGGCCGAGAGCACAACGTGAAGAGCCGCAATCTCTGTGTTCAATGCTCAACGTGGCTACATCAACAAAAAGGTATTACATCACAGTACGGCATTGTATTAGAGGTAAATTTAGGTAAAATAGGAGACAAAACTGTAGCCGATTCCTCGTTTCAACTATAACAAGAACATTAGGAACAGAATAGTAACATTCAAAGCAAAGCCAACATTTGTATGAAGCCACACTTTATCACAAAGTCACCGTGTCAACAATAACAGAAAAAAAAGCAGCAAATCAAATGATTAAATGTGAATATTTAACACAGAATGATCAAGATACAGAACACAAAATGCTGAAATGTTTGACAAAACATACACAAAATACAATGAAAGGACAAAAAAAAAGAACAGAAAAAATAAGAATAAAAGCAACATGTGCATATTTAAAAATAAAATAACTGAGAACAGAGACAAGATATTAAACTTAAAATGCTATGAAATGCTGTTATCAAAAACCAAGACAGATTTAAAAACACATCTCAAAAACAACCAAAACATGAACAATAATGCAGCTAAAATATGAAGATCACCGAGATGAATTAATACAAATTGTTGAATTAGATCAAAATAACCTTAAAATATGAAAGAAGAAATAAGTTAGTATCAACAACAATATTTTAACCATGTGCACGCTCTATAAACATACATAAATGAGTGTGCAGTACATTTTGTATCAATTCTGCACATATTGACCTTATTCTTTAAATACCAAACTAAAAAAAGCCTCCATGCATTCATTCCATAGCATGAAGCCACACGGTGAAGGTCTCCCACTCTCCCAAGCCTTCGCCGAAGCTCTTGCACATGCAAAGAGTGGAATTTATTAGGATTATGTAGGACAAGCAGGAGGTAGGTGACCTTTGTTCGGTGCGCTCTGTAATTAGAGTATTTAGTAGCACTGCGTGTGAGGATAAGGCCCTTATGGACCGCACTGAAAAAAACCCAGGGAAACGCGCACGTGGGGTACGGGCAGAAAGAGACGGCGTGCGGAACTGGGACGAGACAGACCGGTTTGATAACGGCAAGATGAAACCACAGAGGAGCGCGCAAGATCAGGATGGAGAACGAATGTGCGCAGAGATCAGGATGAGAGAGAGAGAGAGAGACAGAGAGGGAGGGGGGTGGAGGAGGTGGTGGTGGTGGTGGTGGTGGTGGTGGTGGTGGGGGCATGGGGGGGGGGGCAGAGCAGCGGTCTCTTAACCTGGTGCGACGGGGCGTGTGCTTGTAAATAAACATCAGCCTTAGATTATTCCGAGCACGGAAGCCCAGACCGAGGGGCCCCGAGGTCAGAGTGGGCCCATACCTGGCTCTGTCTCGCAGAGAAGCAAGTGCACACATACGCGCACGCGCGCTCACGCACACACAGAGTTAAAAACGTGCACATTGATCTACATCCACACACCTACAAAAACTCGACTTTGAGAGCAAAGCCGGTCCAAATCCTGGTGTAAGCAAATACACAAATAACATTTGGGGGGGGGGAAAGAATGAAAACCTACATGCATTCATCTACACACACACACACACACACACACACACACACACAAATATAAACTGACAAACGCACGCGTGCACACACAGAATCCAGCAAGACCAAAGGGGGGGAAAAAAATTGATTCACACAAAGAGAATGTGCACACTGCTGCAGTATTCACACAGTGCCCACAGACTCAAAAAACAATCCACACACACACACACACACACACACACACACACACACACACACACACACACACAAACACACACACACACACACACACACACACACACACACACGGAGGGAGAGAGTTAACACCCCAGATGTCTGCAGACATCCAGTCATCCATAGCTCAGACGCTGTGTGTCATCCATCTCGTTTTTTTTTTTTTTTTTTTTTGTTCTTCCCTTATTGTTTTTGGAAAAAGCGACTGATGAGTCCAGACGCTGGGATGCGGGATTATTCGCCTTGACATAATGTCGCACGCATGCCGTAACGCTGCAATCGCATCTCGCATTCTCGACATGGGCAGAGCGGGCTACCTTTGGCTGGCCCTTCTGTCTGATTTTCAAGGTGTCTTGACTTCGCAAGGCTGCAACAAACTCAGATGCTTTGCTTCAAAAAACCCCAGCCTGCAGAGAATTGCGTCCAGTTTAAGCGCAGCAGCAAAATGTATCTCCAAGCATCGTCACCAAACAGGTGAGAACAACTTGTGTTTACAGACGTACCTTTAAAGGGGTGAATGCAAGTGTGTAGAATACTGTATTCCTCTTTTTTTAAACTCGGCAAATGGATTTATTAAATTTATTTTGGTGTCATCTAGTGTTGACTGTGAAGTCTGCCTTTATTCAAACACTGACTTACCTTAAATGCCTTTTCATCTTTTTCTTAAAAAATGTATTTACCATTACTATTTCCAAACGGGTTTGACTTCTGACACCAGATGTTATCCACACCAACGCATGACGCAACCACCACCATGCTTCATGGAAAAGATGAAGTTTTTGTGATAATGGGGAGTATTTGGTATTTGTCCAGAATTATGTTGACGTTAAAAGTTCCACTTTGTACTCATAAGGCCAAAGGACTGACACTTCGTCCAAACTTCAAGTGCAAAATGCACTTTTCCTTTTGATAGTAGAGATTTTGGTTTGTTAATGCCTGCTAAATAAAGTACAAACTGTACAAACCATGCTCCCGTGTGTCAACTGACACACGGGGGATTCAGAAAAGGCTTTCACTGCACTGCCTGTTGAATTCAAATATATCTCAATCCATCAAAATGTGCCACATCTATGAACATTTCAAACCTTTCCATCACCTGTTAGAATGTCCCCAGGCGCTCTTGAACCAATGCATGATTAACCACCTTGAAATCCCTTATGATAACAATTCCTTCTGTACAAACAGCTCTATTAATATCAACTTATTTGAGACCAAGTGCTACAAAAAAAAAAGAAAAAAAGAAATACAGTTATGCAAGTTCAAAACCCCGACATCTTTATCCGATCCGTTTACTGGGATAAATAAATCAATGATATTAGAAGCTGAGGAATTACTTTACTTACTGTTCGATGCCGGGGGATAGGTAGAGTTTGGGGAAGACCTGGGTGGCCTCAGCATCCTCAAAGCTCACTGAGAGAAGGGCCATATCCTCTCCTGGGTCCATCGTTGTGTCCTTAGAAAGAAAAAAAACAAAAACAAATGAAGGTTATTCAGTGAATGAGACTGTTGACGATTGATAAATCATTTCTAAGAGATTCAAAATCTAAGATCAACTGCATCCCTTTCTGTGGCAGTTCTGATTCACTGATGTTTATTTGGAAATTTCAACAACTGAACAAAACTTTCCTCTGGTGCTTTGCGGGATAACTTACAATCGGTATCGAGGCTAGTTTCTTGTCCAGTGCCCGATCAGTTGAAATGAGCTGACTGGTCTTAAAAGTGTAGTCATATTGATATTTCCTGAGAGGCAATGGAAAACAGCGACGCAAACAACAAGCTATGCTGCAAGTTGACAGTTGTTTTAAGGTTACGACACGTTACTGGATCACTTACACTGGTGGCTTACAGAGTGTGGAAACTGTCTTATGTACACAAAGGCATTTCAATGAAATGTTGTCAGGATCTGAAATTGATTGTACAGCTCACGGCTCTTTGAAGTTACCCTTAGCAGTACGATTTGTTTTTAGAAAGATGGCATACTTAATTGATCCCCGTCGAGGAAATTAATTCTCTGCATTTAACCAAGCCTATTCAGAGCTCGCCTTAAACACACACACACCGGGAGCAGACGGGGGTCACGGGACTGGCTCAGGAGAACACACACAGTGAAAACCTGTCAGCGGTGGAATGCAAACCTGCAAGCCTCTGAACTCACGGCTGCCTCTCTGACCGCAGTGAGTGATGAACGAACTAAAGACAAGATCGGTCGGACCTTTCAGGCAAGTGAGTCGTCACTCATGAAGGTTTAATGTTGCACAGAACGCTGTTCTTGTGCTTTGTCAAAGAAAAACAACCAGAGCTGTTTGTAACTTTTGTGATATTAAAATTACACTAGTTAAACTTCGCTGAAAGATTTCAAATGTTTCAGCGTCTAGAGAAAGCAGCAAACCCAGAGTGGGGAGTGAATTACTCTTAAGGGTGACACAACAAGTGAGTGAGCCACAGAATAGTGAAGCAGGCAGAAAGAGCGAAAAGCAAAGACACCAGATGAAACATCTGTTTTGTTTCATGCCGCATTAGCTTCAGCAGCCGCACCATGAGGATGAGCCGATGACTAGGAGCACCAATCAAACCATGTGTGAGACGTGTGCTGAGGCCACCCGGAGCCGCTCGCTAGAAGAACCTCATCCGTCTCTCTGAGGTTCCAATTTCTCATTTTGTGATAGGTTTTTTTTTTTTCTTTTCCTTTTCCTAGAGCATAGCCACACACCCCGACACTGTCATTAGCGCAATTCCACATCACATACCACTCCGGCCTCCGTCTCTTTATCTCTCTACCAATGGAGGCTCGGCAGCGTTAATCAAATGTCTTACAGATGGTTTGAACTCATCCATTTGTTATAATCGTAGCCCGCCATGGTGAGAGAGGATCTAACCACCATACATGATGGACAGAGGCACTACGCTACCAGTTTACAGTGGAGGCAGCCCCAGATGTGATTAGGCCGATTAACTAATTACGCACGCTTTGGTGTGCTCGATAGCAAAACCAAAACTGACCACTGGCTTGAGAAAAATGGGTCTGAGTGGGCGGAAAACTGAATTCCTTCAGTGAACATCTTCTCCCCAAGTAGAGTGGAATTAATTTTTCTGCATGTAATGTAATGATCTGGACCATTGTACTTCATTAAAGAAGGATCTTGTGAATTAACCAGAGGCAATAAGATCAATACTAATCGGTGACGGACTCAAGTGTACGACGGCTATCAAAGGCGTAGAAGTGCAGGAAGGGTCATTTATACACACTTCTTTAATCCGAAGCAGATTTATAGCGTAACATAAACAGATATTAGTCACAACAAAGGCTGACGCTCCGCTGACTGTCACGCAGTCTTGCCTTGTCGCAGTGGATTCATTAGGGGCTAAAGACAGAGGGAGTCGAAAGGAGGCAGAGAAAGACGGCAGGGTATGTGGCGTCCAAAAGTGTCGCCTGATGGAATCAGCTCGCATCAATATAGTGTGCATCAGTAAACAAGGGCCGCTCTCCCGTCTCACAGCAGCGCTCGCGGCCCCAGCCGCTGACGATACGGGACAGATAGGAACAGGCGTGGGGACGTGGGGGCCGGGGTTTGGGAAAAGATTGTTTTGCTCCGGTTTGAAGCTGTCAAGTCTCGTTCCCATCTGGAAAGGTGATTTAATACATGCTTGCTTCGGACTGGGAGAACGTAAACAGACTGATGAGAACCAACATAAAGGTGAGAGGGCCAAAATAAGAACACAAGGGGCGGCCGGCGCTGCGCAGGGCTGCAGCGGACCGTCTCTACATTCGGTCAGACCAAAGGCGCTCATGGAAGAAAGGGTCTTTTTTCTTTTTTTGACCAATGATTCAGACTCATCCAGTTCCAGAAGACAACAAAAAGCTGTCAGAAGTCACATTGCATCAAGGAAACAAATAAGCTTAAACTAAAGGCCATCTGAACTCCACAGATGGGGGGGAAAGAAAGTTGTTTTATCTTATTTAGTTCAGGACTGCATGTCAAACTTTCAGATCATTAACTTTCAAGAGTGCAACTGAACTGAAAACCAGGCTTTAACCATCAATACCAGTATTACTAACACTATATGATGTACAACTGTGCGTTTGGCCATGATGCAGCGGTACATTCATGGAGTGCATGCAGGAAAAAAAATACCAAGATATCAGTTGATTTAGAAATGTGAAAACTGTTTTCACATGAGACTGCATGCACAATCAGTACTATATCAATAGACTTTTTTGTGCTACCAGGAAAAGCTGTAGAACTGTTTAATAAACACAGAATGACAGATTCTCCTGCTATCAGGGTTTATTTACATTGCTGCTTTGGAGATTGTTTCATTCCTGCTTGATCAGGCAGCTATGTGCCGGGAACATTATATTGCTCATCGGCAGCATTGCTACATGAATACTTGAAGAGAGTACATTTTCACAAAAATGTAAAATGATACATCAAAATCACCATAAACACCAGATTATCTGGAAAAAAAAAAGATTCAGAAAGAATGCAAATGACTGAAAACAACTGGATTAATTATTTTTAAAAACATTGTCGGGCTAGTTCTTAAGAAAGCGTCACAAGCTGATGTTTTCAGTGAGAAATGCTGCAACAGGAAAAGATAACTTGTCATGAATCACTGAACTTCTCACTGTACCAACTGGGCTGAATCCATTCAGGATTCTGGGAACTGGTCCAGTCAGTGTCGTACCGCTGGTTTGAAATGCAATACGTCACAGGTTCATGTTTCTTAGTTTATGTCATTCGGGAAAAAACAACTCAACTCTTATTGAAATAAAAAGCTATTGCCAAGTAACTTGTAAATGGTTACCCACAAACATCAACCCACTGTAACGGAAAGAACATTATTATAACATAAATAGCTGAAATCCGTGAAAAAACAAAACCCACTCAACAGAAACATGCAGTGTACATACAGGTTTATCCCGGTGGGGCGAACAAAGGTAAATGGATTTCACTTTTCTCGTGCTTTTCCCACTGTGCAGATCAGCGAATATGTATGTACGGACGTTTCGTTATGCACAAACCCATGGCATCTGACGAAGTCTCAGCTCTTCAACACCGAGGACAAAACAAAGATGTTTGTCTTTGCAGCACTGCTCAAATTTCATGACGCAATTTTGTGGGGCAAAAAGTTTCTTCTTAAGTGGGACATTTAAAGTAAATTAAAGTGTGGAGGGGGGCAATACAAATGATTTACTTGACAGCTGGTTTTGGTTATGGAATACACAGTGTAGCAGAAGGGATATTTTTGCTGTGTGTTGGCAATTTAGAAGTATTCGGGGTAAAGAAAAATCCCTCTGAAGCTTTTCTTTGCTCAGAAAAACAGCAAATCCCTCCAGGAAGCTTGTGAAAAGACATCCCCAAAAAGAACAAAAGTTGACCTTTTCACCCACTTGTCTTGAAACCATTACTTAAAATAAAACAGAAGAGCGTTTTCTCCTCTGTAATGGAATAAAAGCCCTTCTAAATGTCCATTAATGTTTCTCCATTTTAACCAGATACACTCCGGGGCAACTGCTGCTTATGTAAATAGTGACAAGAAGCGATATTGAAAAAGCCGTTGCTCCACGGGCCACAGGCAGCACCTTAATGAAGAGACTACTTCATTGGTGGATAATGAGCACTGAAATGGCCTCAGCGGAAGGACCGCCATGGACGGAGGATGTCCGGCAGCAGCAGCGGTTGGACGCTGAGGCAGTATTTAGTACACGCCCTCAGAGAACGTGACTCAGGAGCTGAAGGGCCGGTTTTAAGAAAGGGAGCAAAGAGCACGGACGTGTCCGGACATTCGGGTTAGAGGGTGCCTCCAAGTCAAAGCCTTCCACATGGCCACCACCCTACATCTTACGTCCTTACTCTGTCAACCACATGAACACACACACACACACTCAGACAAACACACATTCCCTCGCTGTGTCCGTCCTTGTGATTCCCGATGCCCCAGCCTCTGGCAACTCCTCTGCGTCGCATGTGACAGGCTGGAAATGTGACAGCTGTCCTTATGCCAGGCCAAGTCTGGCCAAAGTCACAACACACACAAACACACTCGTTGGCGAAGCGCTCGTACAACAAGGGGCTCCACTGCGGGGCTCGTACGGAGGAGGTAAGGGCACTTTGTCCGCCTTCTTCGCCCAACTTTAAATGTCATGCTCAGCGTAATAGGGCGCCTTTGACTGACAGCAGGGTTGTTGTGTGAGGACGTGTCCGGCTTCGAGGCCAGTAGCTCTGAGTGCCCCTGCACTGCTGGACACGGCGCCTCGCACATGCACAACCACCAAGAGATCCGGAAAACTAATACATCCTGGCGAGGTTGTTGTGGAAGTTAATGATTAAGGAAAACTCTTGTGCTTGTTTCTCAGTGCTTTACACTCGCCAAGAAATTCTGCTTGCAGAAATGGTGTAAAATCATCAAATGTCCAATGACTAATGTGGTGAAGTTGTTCTTAAAAGTTCCAAAATTGAACAAGTATTCATTATGACCAGACATCTCGGTAACTTTTCTTAAGATTCGTTTATTTTATTTTTTATACGAAAAGAAAATCCGAAGGCTTTTTCTCACACTGACAGATTGAAATACCAAGAAGAGAAATTTAGCAGTGATCCTGTCAATAAAAATATGACAGCAAGCAACAAAATGATTTGGATTGTTCCACAGAAAACACAGTTGATGTTGATATAAAATACAGTCGCCATGACTCAACTTTCTGTTGTAGTCTAGAACAAATGAAACTAAAGGTATCAAACCTGCAAATGCAGCTTCAAGTCTCAATATGTCAGAAGCTGAGGAGACAGAAAAAAACGTGGAGAGTTTGGTTGCCATTAAAACTTTGACTACAGAGCATTTAGCAAAGAAGCAACAGCAGCGGATGTTTTTGAAATGTGTACCGAGAGTATCTGGAAACTGAACAGTCGCTGTGCTCAAAGCCACGGTGGATGTTATTTTACATGCAGTACTGATGAAATTAGCCTTTGGATCAGGTCAGGTCAACCCCCGCTGCATTTTTGAGAGCAGATGATCAACCAGGAGCAGGGCCCATTGACTATCTCTTAAATATTTTCTCATCATGCTGACATATCGAACCCTCTGGGTCTTTGACAATGAGAATTATTTAAACATCAAGCAGTTCAATGCATCATATAGCCTCTTAAGATAAGCTGCTCTTTAAATCTATGCTCCATTAAACAATTCTTGGTTTACCAAATTATAATAGATTTAATGTCCAAAAATATGCTGTTACACATCTAAAGTAAAATCAGGTTACTTATACTTAAAAATGTATTCATAAAAATTGTGTAAATGGTCTTTTGCAGATCATGGACACCTAAAATCAAAAACAAGATGGTCTCAAAGGAACCAGCATTCATTTTCTTTTTTTGTGGGAATTCATTAAAAAAAAGCAAAGGTTGAGAAAAGACGTTTTGTTACGCTGGATTGAATACTTTCCATTCGCAAAACTGCAACTCCCAGTCAACAAATTAACAATAATGGATCTTGCCTAAGTTGTTCTGCTGCTTTGCAAGGATAAGGACACACAGTGGCACACCCCATTAAATAAGTCCCATTATCCAATTGCTGAGCCGTGGGACAGGAAGCTTCATTTTCAGAGCTTTATTCCAACATGTTGCAGCTATTAGAAAACAAACAAACAAACAAACAAAAAAGTTGCAACAGCACTTAAGAATGAAAAAAATAAACATGTCAGTGACCTGAAGACAGGTAATGTAATAACTGTGGACATGGTGGTTTCTGATCATGCTTTTTTATGCGTATGCTAGTGGTCAATACTGGGAAAAAAAAAAAAAAAAAAACGGAGTAAAAGATTGCAAAATAAGTCCGCGCAATTCATTTTGCCATCCGATTGAGAGACCGTTTCATTACCTGTGTAGGAAACTGCTGTGAGGATCATTCGAGAGCGGGATGAAAAAAATTTTACCATCGAGCCTTACAGTCAAGAGTTTCAAATGGAGCTGAACGACAACCATAAAGAGTGAACTGGTGGGACACATTAATTAATACTTGAACAGTCCTTCAGCGGAGTACTTTGAATGATTGTCTGACATTGCGAGCTGTGTGTTTGTGTAAGCCCTTTAAAAGCTTTGACAGACACTGACGCGGTCGCAGCCCGAGGGGCAGACGGAGAGGGTCAAGGTGGTATCGTCGCCCCAGAATGCGTCACCGCATGACATTAAACGTGATCGCTGAGAGAGGTCCGGAGCTGAACGCCGTCCGGGGGCAGAGGAGGTCTCTCCAACTCAAAACGTACCGGGAGCTCCACTCAGACTTTTCAAGACTCTCCTCTCCGACAGGCTCTCGGCCCACACAGCCTTTCGGGCAGGTGGATTATTAACTCGAAAAACCGTGTCCCCACATAGTTGTACCCTGCGCCAGGGCTTTTCTTTGACAGGCAGACAATGGGCGAAAGATTACAGAGCACACAAGCTCCACCTGGAACCGTGAGGGCAGAGCAGCACCCAAACACACCTAAACACTGCCTTGTTGCCACAGTCACAAAGGCTTTTGTGCGCGGGGTGTGTTTGCAAAGCGAAGAACATGAACATGTTTGTGTGTGTGTGTGTGTGTGCCTTATAGCGTAGTGTACACAGTCGATTAGTATAATGGGTGTGCCCACAAACGATAATCTGCTTGTCAGAACGTTCTCAAGTTAATGAGTTTTGTTACAGCAGTAATGCAGAGAAGAACAGAAGTGTTTGGCGCTTCTGTTGCTCGTTTGCTCATGGGGCACAAGAGATGTGAGCCAAATATGGCTTTCCTGGGCCAACTGCACCATTCACCAAAAAAGAAAAAGACTCACCAAGGTCATATGGCTGTGAAGCTAGAGTGCCAGGACGTAAAGCGCATGAGAAAATCCCAACTATTCTGATTGTGAATAATTCTAATTTTAAAATTCTGAATTCTTAAAATTATTAGTCTTCACTAGATACAAACTGCGGTACAAACTGGAAATATTTCACATAAGGAATGTGTTGTGGAAAAACTATTCAACGTTGTCCTTCATTAAAAGAAAAAAAAACCCATTCAGCTTGGAAATCAGACTGAAAGAGACACATGTAAGTGAGTCATGGTCATATAACCAGAATGAGAACACAACCAGCAGGGTCTTCACTGACAAATATGCAGGTTACCAGTTTAACAATACAAACTACCTGATTAATTCATTAAACAAGAAAATGCTCCCCCCCCCATGCGCTTGGCCACCAGCCAAAATCTTTTCTCGTTTTGGTGACGACGGCTGGCAGATGACCAACCGAGATGAGCCACCGAGACAAACTGGTGAAATATCACAGCAGCGCGAGTCATATGTTTGACCGTGGCCAAGAGTTACTGATACTGTGTCACTGATAACATGTCAGCGCAATGATCTGCCTGAGCGGCGCACGATGAACAAATCCCAAGCGTGTGATGCTGGGGTTTCAAGCCACGAGGGGTGACTCAAGTATGTGAATAACAACATGCGTGTGTATGTGTGTGAGGAAACACATGAATGCATGTATGTTCCTACTGATGACACAATGCAGAGTGACCTGTAAGTCAACTGCCATCTGACTGGATGGTGACAAGACTCTGTCCAGTGTCCTTACATTTCTAATTTGCAAGTGATTTGATTGCCCTGCGAGCGCTGCAGAGGCATTCCCATAATCCCATCAGGCTTCAGAGTCAGCATAGGCTGGAAACAGGGCTCACTCGGAGCAGAGGACTTAACACACTTGTTTGGTTATTGTGGCATTTTCCGGGGCTGACAATTGTAATTGCATTAGCGCTGCCTCACTGGCAGTGTTGCAGGGTGTTTCTGTCCTGCTGAACCGTTAATGAGTCTTTTCCACTCATTTGAACCAGACGAGCCTCTCGTCCACATTTGGGACCGATGCGACAGTGGGCCTCAGAGATCACGAAGTCCCAGGTCATCTGGTTTGTGGCTTTCTGAGAAGAATGGCGAGCGCTCAGTGGAAGGACGGCGTAAAACAAGAACACAAACCACATCTCTGGAAAGCTTTGCAGATGTAAGACTTATTCCATGACGGCTATTTGGAAACTTGACAGAAAACACAATCTGCTGACGGGTCAGTCATTGATAAAATGAACCAATGACGGGAGTGAACCAGTGCTGGCCTGGAGGTTAGAGACGCAGGTTTGGACTCAGAGGTTAACCAGTTTGAATCCTCCTGCTGACTGATGACCATTGTGGGGAACTTGACCCCCAACAGCTCCTCAGGCACTGTGGCAACACGCTGCATGTGGCTACGGTCAACTGCAAACAGGATGAGTCAAAATCAGACAAGTCATTTCTCCAAGGGGATCTATAACTTACGCTTTCTGTCTTTGCAGAAATACAGCATCCGTACCGGGTAAAGAGTCTGGTTTTTAAGTTTAGAATAAACATTTAAAAAAACATTCAATTAGGGCTGGGCGATCAAGTGATCGAACTCTGTGATCAGTGGTGTCAATGAAAAAAGGCAACACAACTGATATATCCTGTATCATCACTAAAATTACAACCTATTTTAGGTGGACTGTGTATTTCAATATTTTTCCAGAGTAGAGGCCACTTAAACAAAAGGCAGCAACCGAACCAATTTGATACGGACTGCTGACAGCCGCAGATTCCTCGTGATCTTTACTGCTTGTGTTAATACACAGCTGTAATCTGTGCTACCCCACGAGAGCTGTAAGACTAAAATATCCCACGTATTCTCTTTGTAGTTCCCCTCAGAAAGCTGATGTGTCTGATACAACTGCTGCGTGACATTACAGAGGGCTCCAGCAGCTTCGCCCACTAGCTTGAAAAATATTAGTTGTTTAACATGCAATTAATATGGGCGTGTAGTCTTCCGATTCGGCTTCAGATTTCCCATACAACGCTGTGGAGGGTGGGGTGGGGGGGATGGTTAACCTCGGTAGAGACGGCCTCGTATATTGTGGAGCTTTAAGAACGGCAAAGGCCGGGACTAATAAATGAACATGGACAGGCAACATATAGGGCCGCGGTTTTACCCTGAAGACATGAGGAAAGGCAAAGATTTGAGAGCTAAATGAAAACTGACTGATAGCAGGACTGGAGTTAAGGAAGAAAAGGGGAGGAAAAAAAACAAACAAACAACAAAACAAAACAAAGGATTAGGAGGAAGAACATCTGGAGGTGTTGGAGAAAAATAATATATAGATAATGCACAACTTGATAGAGAGCGAGGGCGGAAAGTAGGCCAGATGGAAGTAATTCCATGGAGGCGTGGGGAAGAGTGGGGAGGGGGCGAGGAGGGTGATGGAGGAGGAGGAGGAGGAGGAGGTAGGTGGTGTTTGGGGGGGAAGGGGAAGGGAGGGGGGGGGGGGTATTCTCCTGAGAACACAAAGCTGGAAACCTCTGATGCTCAGCTGGGGGGATACGTGCAGGTGGGTGGGAATCATCGCGCGGAGACGCGGTGTGGGTGGCGATTGGAGGAGGGCTGTGGGTGAAGCGGATGGTGGAGTTGCTGAGGGGGGAGGGGGGAGGGGTGGGTGGGGGGGTAGCGTACGGGAGGCGGGCGTGACCTTTGTTATCAAGGAGTCACACTGGGGTCACTGGAGCAGCGGCGCTCTCGGAGCACCTAAACACTTGAGGCTGTGCTCTCTCTCCCTGACTCCCTCGCTCTGCAGTGGTCCTTCATGTCCTCCCATCATGCTCCTGCCATCGACTCCCACCCTGCAAACGGGGGTGACAGAAGCTTCAAGCACTACAGCTCCTCAAAGCCAGGGTGATGTTTCATCGTTTCCTCATGGAGGCGTTGGCTTCTTCATCTATCCATCTGTACTCTTGGGATGTTAGAAACATTGATAAAAGGAGGAGCAAAACATAAAATTTCCTTCTTACTCATGTCTTTATCATGCATTCTTGTCTCGCATAACAATGACGTAATAGAAAATGTTTGATAGTAGTTTACAAAGGTTTGGCTACAGTTCGGGTTCTTTTCAAATGACATTTAAAATCGTCAATAAAATCATTCCCAACTTTTTACAAAACATCAGCATTTGCAAATTGCAATAAATTTCCTCCGGTGCATGTCGTTTTTGAGGTATAAATATTCCTTCTTTTTCCTGATAATTTATGGACACATTTTCCTTTCTTTGACAGAACACAGGAATCATTTTACGCGCTTGTTTAGTATTAACAGATTATGAAGTTTAATCTATATGGTACCTTTTTCCATTAAAGACTGAATTACTTTTCAAGTTATTTTGAAATTGCTTTTATTACCCTTTAACAGGTCTACATTTATCTCAAAGGCCTTTTTTCAATTAAGTTAAATACATTTATTGATTATTTGTCATATTTTCCAATATTTAAAGTTTAATTAAAGTGTATATTGTCTATTATTATTTTTCTGTTTCTATGAAATTATAGTACATAGCAGCATTTTGCTGAAGCAAAAACAGAAAAACCATTTAATTTTAATTAATATTTTTTGTTAGTATTTATTCCAACCTTTCAATGGTGATTTTCAAATTGATTCTCTGGTTTTCCAGCAGACCGACTTTTCTTTCAGATGCAAATCAGTCTCTTTTGTCTGTGAAAGCCGTTTCCAAACTGTCCAAAATTGATACAAAAAAAAAAAAAGAATACTTTGGTGTGTTTATTTGTGAAATTATTAATAAATTATAGGTATATTCAGTCACCATTCCATTTTACCAGACAGTGGTAATATCGCTATTAATGTGACAACATCTCCAAAAGTTTGCATAAATCATAGCAAAGCATAAGAAGAAAACAACTCCTCAGCAGGTATTTACAGAATGTTTCTCATAGGCAGCACTATCAGTCCCCATTTAATTCCTTAACAAAAAATAACAAATTAATCATTTTTAATTATTGGGGAGGCCAACATTCATATCAGACCAGTCAGGGCTAACAAAGAGCCGCCACAGTCACTGAGTTTTATTCATTTAATAAACAAGCACAACAAAGATGAAGGACTAATTACCAGTGGCAAACAAACAAATGCCCAGGGTGTCATCATCATGGAGATGAGAACGTCTGCGCTCCATGTTTCCTGTCTGCTGCGACGTCATGATGCAATAGGTGACTCAGACGCAGCCAGGAATATGTGCAAACAATTATCAATTCAACAGCGTCAGAAGCATTCGGTGGTATTAGTCACTGCATATGGTCCCACACCTAGCTATGATATGATACGGAAAGACTTAATAGGCCAAATGTGTGTCATCATCATCATCATCGTGATCATCAGTGAAATGGGAGCCCGCCAAGGTGTTTCTGACGAATCCTCACTTCCAGGGAAGAACACGCAGCTCGGTTTGGTGCTGCTGTGTGGAGCCAGGCGACGGAAACCCGAGGAGAGGGGGAAAAGGTGGGAGAAGGGAAAAGGTCAAGGGGCTCGTGTTCCCCGCTGTTGCTAAGCCGGCTCGTCATGCAACGGCGCTCGGCGCCACCGGTCGTGTGTCACGAGCGCCAGTGACGGGACGAGGCCTGACTCCTTCGACCCGGGGGCGCAACCTTTCTGACAGCCCCGTCTGTCGATGCAGCCACCGAGGCCGACGCTACAAGGGACGGGTCAGCAGACGCAAGTGCGGCGGAGGCGAGGACGGGGAACACAAAGCAGGTGCCACCTGGATCCAGGTGAACAACCAAACCCTCTGACCCTGTCGCCAATATACATGCACCTCAATGTAACCAGGGCATGAAAATAAACACACACACGTATATTTAAAAAAAAAATATATCTGACAGAGGAGGAGCAATGATGACAATTAGAGGTGGAGATGAAGTGAGAGGAAACAAAAGCTGAGAAAACTGCCCTACCCTGGAGGCTCCGCTGGAACAACAAAACAATGGACAGAAGTCAGTTGCCATATAATTTCAGTAAATTTGTGGTTACAAGCCAAACCTGTTGCAGGGCCTGGGAAAATTGAAGAGCATTCCGTAAACCCACAGATCCCACACTTGGGCAAAAATATTGTACTTGTACTGTTAACTCCAGCTGGCGGGAGAATGTAGGATTTCTTTTGTAGCTCTGAGATTAGTTAGAGGCCAAAAAACTAGTTTTTTTTGGCTATTTATAAACTAGTTACCATAACCCCAGTTGCCTTGGGGAAAAAGTCAAAGGCATCCTTCCACAGAATTTTAGATATACTTATCTATGAAGTCCGAAAAAAAAAAAGCAATAATTCCAAGTTTAAATCGCTTTCTGCAATTTCAAACATTTGAACTCCACTTAAAAAAAAACTGATCTGCTCTTAAATAAAAACAGATCATCTGACTGTATATTCTGTCTGGGCTCACACTAATCAGTTCGTCCTTTACTCCATCAGCACCCATCAAATAAAGACAGCAATGCCCAATCAGTGAAATATTACAATAAACATGCAGTACAGCTGGACTCTGGGAAAGGAACCTTTTAACAGCACGCTGGAAACGCTTCTACATACGAGATGTCAAACTGGAGGGTTTCTAATCCTGTACAAAGCCAAAGGATAACAATTATGTTTCAGCTTTTATCAAAAAGGCCAATCATTATCCACTTTTGTTAGCTATTGTTAGCCGGTGCAGTTTTATAACTGCAGCAGACTTTGCATATAATCCCGCCGCATGATTTCAAGTTCTGCCTGATTTTCCTGCCAAGGTTGTCCTGCCCTGTCTAATGCAACAACACAGGAGGGTGAGGGAGATGTGTATCAAGCACAGCCTCCACATGCCCACACAGTTTTCACACGTCTTGTTTATATGGTATAAGTGGTATACTGCTGTATTTCAGCATTGTACATGCTGTACTATGTTTGGTGTTTTCCTTCCTTGTGTATGCATTTGAAATGAGGCTCATCTACAGGGTGGGACAACTTTTCACTCACTAACTCTGCATTCAAGCTTAACTCCAATTATTGTTAAAAAAATGTGTGGATCCTTTATTTCTGTTGTTTTGTTTAGATGCTTCCATGGCGTCCTTCTAACCTAAAAACAAGTCCCGACAGCAGCAGAGTGCCACTGGAACAGTAATGGTTATGTCACCGGCTCAAATATTTACATTTGGATCTGTGGGTGTTTCAGGGTGTGGACATCACTTACCACAAATTGATATTTACAAGAACGTGGATCAAGTTCTTTCTGGTTTCCATGGGATTTCTATTTTTAGGCATTCAAATGACAGTTACAGTATATCAGGCGTCTGCATGCGCATTCATATCTATGAGAGGTAAAATGCCCGAGTCAGACTATGGAGTCATGTGAAATGACCTCAGTCCACCAGACTTCTCAGAGCAGAGGCCGTAATGATCCGTACGATGAATTATTACACTGAGGAGGTTTGCATGCTGACACCATATGGTAACACAACAGCAAGGCTGGGATCTTTCTTCCCATCGAAAGTTCACAGGAAACCATTCTCTGACGAGAACAGTGGAGGAGTGATGCTTCCAGAGAAGTTTACACAACTCAGAGATTTTCTCAACACAGTTCCGATAAGCATAATGAACATCTGTGGTCATTTAAAGTATCTGAAAGTCTCTCAAGTACATCCACAAATGAATAAAGCCCGTGTTGTTGGGCTGTTGTGTACGATGGTGGCTTCATCGAGAGTGTTTCTATTTTTCTTGATATAATGATAGACAATACCTCAGCGAAAGAATCCTTCATCTCCGCCTGTAGACAGGCTGGATGGATGGATGGATGGATGGCTGCTATATAAACCTGGTTTATAGTTTCATTGAACAACCAAGAGTTCCAACCTCAAAACTTGTGCCAGTGAATGTTAGCAAACTGTCAATTGAAAGAGCTTCTTCATGTTTCCTCCACTCTTGACATAAACGTAACATACAGCCAACATTTCAATTTTTTTCTCTTCTGAGAGAAGCAGTGCGCTTGCAGCTGCCTCTGCCCGAAACATTTTTACTGCAACAGGTGCCTTTCCAGGGCGGCCTTAAAGGCCACTCGTGTGTGCTGACGATCAAAACTAGCCCCAATCATTATTTGCTTACACGCTATTGCACAGGTGTCCTTTGATATTTGGAGCTGTGGACACTGGGTGGCTGCCCTGCACTTTCTTCATGACCGCCCCGAAACACGAGGGAGATGAAAGCACATTATTATTACCACGAACAAGCGTCTTCCAGATTTCCTCTAACTTTCTGACTGCGCAACTTTTTTTTTTTTTTGCTCAGAAGTCTGAACGCTGTGTTACTGCCAGATGGTTTAACATCTGGCAGTAACACAGCGGGGCTCCTCAAAAAAGAGATTCTGTGAGCACGACAGATCACATCCCAAAGTGTGGCCCTTGATTTTTGTCAGTCAATACTGTCATAGACGATACCGAGTCTATAAATCCTATTTTGTAACCATGATTTTTCTATATCAATCTAGTTGAGTGATCCTCGGAGAAACGGTGTACTATCTGTATAGTGCAGCAGCAGTAACAATGAGCACTTTCAGTGTATACAGGGTTTTTTTTTTTTTTTTTTGCTGGCCTGAGTCAAAGAGGCCACCGCTTTCCTCCACTCTGATGTAACACTTACGTTGGATAATGGCCCACAACCCACCGCCTCACTGTATCCTTCTCTTTTGCAACTGATTCCAGCATCTTGCAACACATAAGTTTCAGTTTGCTGCGTCAGCAAACTGAGGAGAGGGTGTGCATTTCCTGTCAACAGCGAGGACTCACAGCTACTGAGAAGTAGATATTACCGACTGGTAACAACTTATTGGAAATGTACTTTTCTTCAGCGCTGCAATCTGGATTCACACCTTTGTCCGAGTGATAAAATCTTGAGGCACACACACACACACACGCACGCACACAGGAAATATTTTAACACTTTCCGCACTGTCACTTCATATTTCTGTTTTAGACCTTTTATGCATGACATTTAAATTCATCTCCGAGAGCATACTGAGCTATAATACATCCACCGTTTAAAAGCCACATAATTGTTTATCTGCATGGAAGCATTGGCTGGCCTTTTCAGATTTCAGTCGTACACTACATTAGTGAAGCGCAAACTGGCAATTACTTGATGATGTCTTTTGGGCAAGTTGATTTCCTGCAAAATGCCATGTCTCAGTATTTGTGCGGATATTCCAACACTTTCAAACAATCTTTCAGAAAGTAGTGCACCGGTGGTAAGAGACTCCTGATATGCTCTGATGTTATACAGAGCCCAGTTGGAGATTCGACTTCATGTTTCACATCTTGGAAGCAAGAAATGTAACACGGAAAAAGAGATATTAGGACATGCAGAGTGAAGGAACTCCAAATCACAGTGTGGACAACATGTTGGGTTTTTTTTCCAACAGTCATTTAATGCTTTGTCAGAAGTGACAAATACATTCTTGGGTAAGCCTGAGTCTGTGGTCAAAAGTGCCCATCAAACATCGCATGTGGTTGGTGGCTTCCAGGTGATCATCCATCTGTGATCTTACAGATTTACAGTGGAGGTGACAGAGATTCAGACTGCAGCGCTGGCCAGGCACCGAGACCCCGAGCTTCCAAGACAGCCGCAGTCTTCACAGGCGAAGAGGCTTCAGGGTTAGAAGGAAACAACATTTTGTGTTTGCACCCCTATAAGAAGCCTACAACTGCCGTTTCCTCCAATCTACCAAATCAAAAGCTCTAATAAGAATTTAGGAACATATTCAATCAAAGCTGTCTTTACTCTGCCGACAGTACTAATATGCTCTTTGTGTCTATTTTGATTTTTAAGATGGATTCAAGAACTCTATCTTCTGCGATATGTTTCTCAATTAATGCTGAGAAAGAATAAAACCTTGTGATGAGACAATCAAACGCTCTGAAATACATGAAACTGAGATACTGCTTTAATCCTGTACTGGTTCAACTGCGCAAGATTCAACCTAAATACAGATTTCAGTAAGTGTTCATGTCAGAATTTCAACTTTTTTCAAGTTATTAAAAAAAAAAAAAAAAATCTCTGAGGATTCCAGTAAGTTGCACTTCCAGTAAGTTGCAATAGATTAAACAGTATTTGGTAAGCCTTAATAACACGTTATGCACAAAATCAATTTTGGCACGTTTAGGAGCTACTGCAATGAGCCAAAGGTTTTACAACTACAGCGTGGAAAAATTCAGTTTTAACGTGAGGCTGAACAGAACGAGAGATGATGCAGCAGAGGCAGAGCACAGGCAAAGGAGCAGCGCGCTCTAAGCATTATGGGAGTAACCTGCAATTATTTTATAGCTCTTAAGATTCCTGAGCTCTTAGTCAGTGTTTACCGTGCAAGGGCACGGCAAGGCCACAAATTACAACCACTCACTTTGGCACCAAACGCTCGGCAGTCACGCACAGGCCGAGGAGTTCTCCCGACGTCGCAGACAAAATGCTGAAAATGAAATGACAAAATTATAATGCAATGGAAGTGGTCAGTAGGTGATATTTTGATGCTGCCCTCTTTTTAACTTCGAACGTCGGTCATGCAGTGGCCGGATTTGGTGATGGTAGTGCCATTTTGAGCCGAGTCATCCAGAAGACATGAACTCTATTCACCAAACAAAGTTAAAATAATTGCTCTAACCAAATTGTGCCATGGTTTTTGGACATCATGTACTCTATAAAGAATGGTGGTGGCAGCATAATGCTGTGTGAACAGTTGTCAGTAGTGTGTTAAGCCGGTAAGAGTGTTTGAAATTGTTACTTTGCAGAACTCCAGCCTCTTCAAAAACTCCAATCACGAAAGCCAAACACATTGAGAATAAAACGCACATTTAGCATCCTCATATTTGTTTTCCAGTTCTGCACGGAGAGTTGCAAAAGACTTCCATCATGTGATGCAGGGAGCTATCTTCAGTTACGACTTCTCTAAAAGCCCAACTGCCATGCAATAGGAGTGGGACGGGACCTCAAACAGAAAAACCACAACAACGAAAGGGCCTCCCGAGTAGATTGAGAAAGCAATTATGTGGCAACAAGAGAGTTAAGGTAACCACAGCAGCAATGTCCTTCTTAATGTTTTTGGTTTCTCGCTTTAGGAAAAATTATTGACTTGAAGTGATTTGAAATGAGTAACCAGGTGCTGATATTGATGAGACTATGAGAATCATGGCAAAAGAAAGCCCATCTTTTTTTTACTTTTGTTTTTAATTTGTAAGATTTTTAAATTTGCAATGATTTATTAGGAAATAAATGAAAACCATTTGTCTGAAGAAATCATAGCTCATATTTACTAAACACTCAATTTTAGCATCTTCAGTGGAGATCCAGGCAGTTGGGCCGCGAAGCGCTTTCAGCAGGAAGTCCTCGACTGCTGTTTGATGGCTATTGGGGAAGACAACACATCATGGAGCAGGGGAATTGTCTGTCTTAGATAACAGGGATTTGACTGGCAGCTGAGATATGTGTTGTGAAAGAATAAACCTGTTCTGTGTAATCGCTAAGGAAAACAAAAAAAATCAGCAGAAATAAACAGCGCGATGAACGACGTACCATTGTTCCGTGGTTGTACTTTTTGGTATTTCAAAATTTCAATCATTTCTTCAAAACTCATATGCACGTCTCATACTATTAAAAATAATATGAATGATGAGAACGATTTGTACATCGTCAAGAATTTTGAAATTCGCTTTTCAAAAACAAAACAAAACAGAGTGACCCACATAACCAACGACACAACCAAAGTGCTTTCATGTGCATGCCAACCCCTTAAATCTAATTACTGTTGTTTTGCCTTCATTGTACCAGAACAGGATGTCTCTGGCATAAACGGATAAGTAAACTTGAAGGAACATTTGGATGGACGTCCAAAGCCAGCAGCCTTGGTGACCTTGAGGGGGTTTGGAGCGAGACGGTGTATCGCAAACTTTTTTGGTACAACATCTAAAGTGAAAAGCTTCGATTTTGAAAACAAATACAAACTCAAAACGGGAGGTGAACTCGTCCGAAAATCTGCGCCAAACAGTTGAAGCACCAGGAGACAAAGAGCTGGGTCAAGGACTTTCAACTGGAATGGCGGGAAAACCAACAAGCAAAGTTACACGACGTGTTGTATGCATGTGTAAAGTTCTAACTTCTATCCTGCTTGTGGTTGGGGTGGCAACACGGAGAGCAACAAAAAGTTTTGCTATTTCATAGATGAAAACAAATGTTTTGTCGTCAATGGAAAGAAGATACTTGATTCAGGAGGATTTAAGTCAAAGAAAGCTTGAGTATTGTCAGTGTAAGAACAGAGGGAAGCATTGTACCATTTTATAATACAGCCCAGAGGGAGGAAATAACATTATTTATACAACGACGTCCTGAGAAACACCATAGTGGAGACAAGCCGTCAGCAGTACATCAGCACTTGAAGACACACAAATAAATATTTCTAACGGAAATAATGTCATGGACCTGCGAGTTAAGTTCATCCTTGAGTCAGTCATCAATCGAACGTCCTTAAACTTGACCGTCTAAAAGGTTACAAACCTCAGCATTTATGAGAAAAAAAAAATAGCAAGCTCAAGAGATGCAGAGTTGAACGAAACATGTTTTTAATCACAAACCAGGGCTCTAGTTGGCTGTCCATGAAAAGTACTGACAAATATTTTTTGTTGAATCATTTCACCATGATGTGATTTTAATTTAAAAAAGAAAAAAAAAATGTACCAAGAGAGTACTGTAAGCTTTGATTTCTTCTGCATTCTGTCTTCCTACACTCTGTTGATGCTACAGGGTTTTTATTTTTTTCCCCAGTAATCCAAGGTGGTACAATAAATGAATAGGATTTAGATAAACGTTTCAGCGGAGTAACATTATCTAAAGCAGTGGTGCACATATTATTAAAGGTTCTTAGCTAAATCACTTGTGTTTGAGAGCAAATCTTAGGATTTGACTCAACAAATAATGAGAGAAATCCTGAGTCATTTATGTTGTTAAAGACAAGTGAGCAACATTCTTGATTACGACGCAGAAAAAAAAGAAAAAAAGAAAAAGAAAGAAACACATGGATCATCACACCTCTTTCAGTTAGACAGGCCGACAGTCTCTACTTTCAAGACCAGGTTTAAGACCTTTCTATTTAGTAAAGTCTACAGTTAAGGCTGGTTTAAGGCCTTCCTGGACCATTTTCTTAGTGAAGCTGCTACAAGTTGAGAGGTTAAGGTTTACGTTTTTCGACTGTGACACTACCGAAAAAGCCACAAAATTACCCAGAATCTACATTAACATGCACCACAATTACTTCATTCCCGACATCCTGATTCAAGGTAATGTGCAGACTGATTTACACCAATTGCAACCTTTTTTTACATCACTAATTAATCGTTTTATATAAATTATGTCATCTGATGTTAGGAGATCCAAGCAAACTATGGAATAGTATATATTTTTCTCTTCAGCGTCTTTCACAGGTCTGATTACAACTGAAGAATGACTAGATAACATCACCAATATAACAGTTGAAACGACGACTATTATCTGCTGCAATTAGGTTTGTTGGTTGTGAAAGACTGACCACTGTTAACATCCTTGATCTATTTTAAATCCTCACTTAACCAACAAATACAAAGAGTCAAACAGTGGGTGGGTAAAATCAATTGCATTGAATAAACACCTACATGATCGGGCCCATGCATTAATCAAAAGCTGACCTCAAGCTAATGCTAATGCTAATGCTCCTGCTATGCTTCATAATCCATTTAACACTGAAGTGGTTGGAGAACTTGTCAACAGGCCGGCGCTCAGAGGTCATTAGGGTGTTTTTCTTTCTTCGGCTGGTGGGGGCGTGTTAAAAGAGGCCCCAGGTGAAAGCACCGTTGAAATATTCACCACAAGCAAATGATATGCTTCTTGTCGTACTGCACCGATGGAGAGGGCCCTCAAGAAAACACTCCTTTGTGCTAACATCCAGGCCGCGACGCTCTACGCTTTCCCGTGAACCTGGGCCCCTCTTTGTCCTCGAGTCCTCCACTTGTGCCCCTAACAGAGGGAAGAGGTGAGGCGACAGGCTGCAAAGGTGAAAACCATAGCATCGCAAGAAAAAGACCCTGAGCAGCTTCAGTAACACGTTCTCAAAAGGATCATGAGGAGGACATTTACATTTCTTTTCACCTGCTCATTGAAGTGTTTACCAAAGGTGATCCATAGCATTACAAGTAGGATTCAGAGGGAAGCGGGGAAGCTTAAAGAAGCCTCAAGACCCACATATAACACTGATGGAAAGGATATTCATTTAGGATCAACATTCAGCATCAGTATATCTTCTTTTTTAAAATGAACATTCAATTTTTAATTGTCGATGCCTGAATTTACATTTGCTTAAGGCAAATCCAAGACTTGATATGTGAATGGGAGAGGTAAAAGAACTAAAAAAAAAAAAATAAAAAAGCCCAAAACCAAACGGGAGAGGAACAGGAAGTAGAAAAATAATCAAGTCTGTGACGCTGGCAAAATAAATGAGAAGACAGAGCGAGAGCCCACGGCTCTGCTTCACCCTGAACCCTCCCCTGTCAGTTGCTGCCTGTGAAGCTTCGAAGGTTAAAGAGTGTGTGTGAGTGTGTGTGTGTGTGTGTGTGTGTGTGTGTGTGTGTGTTGGGAGGGGGGGGGGGAGGGGTATGAGGATGCAAGACCAAAAATAATTAGAGTACAAATAATTAGATGCAAGTGCTCTTGTTGAAGCATGCAAAGCTTGTGCAGACAAAATGAGGATAGAGGGACGCCCAGGGCTCGATGCAACCCGGCCTTGGGTCAACTCGGCAGCGAGCAAACGGGGAGAGATGAAGGCTTTGCATCAAAGACCGCGAGGACCGAACAGGTTTTAAAGGTACAACGCTTCATCCGGCTTTTCAAGAAGAAGTGTAACATTTCGGGGAAAACATTTTTCCGTTCTGGATGAAGGGAACACGGCCAATCGTGGTTGACTACACTTGAACAAATTAGTAATTAACATGTTATGCTGATGTTCATTTGATCTGATAATGAATGAGCCATTGGTCAGTGAAGTGTCTCGCATCCTCGCCTGATCACTGAAGCCCACATCGGCCTGTAAAACTACAACGCCGGCTGAAGGATCAAAATGACCATCGGTCAAGCTGGTCAACAAACCAACCAATGAGATTACAACTGCTTGACAGAATGCCACAAAACTAACGCTTCACCGGTCAATTCATCAGAAACAATTCATCGGAACAGTATTTCACAGTAATTTCTTAAACTATCTTGTTATTTAATGGTCAGTCTACATTTATTGATAATGTTTCAAATGAGCTATTAGGTCCGTGAGGTTAGCAGAAAAGGTACTGTTTTTGTTGTGTTGTGGGAAAAAAAAGATTCAAGAGGCAGTGGTTTTAGCAGGATGTTTCATGACACGGCTCAATGGTGTGACGGTGCAGCATGCAAACACTCCCACTGACCCCTGTGCTTCCATTTTAACACACAACGCCGCGGATTAATTGCCTCGTGTTGCTTGAGTCACCTGAAACAACCTATTAGATCGATGACAGCTGCTTTGGAGCAGCAAACCGCAACACGCATGCACGAAGACACAAATCACACACACTCTGCAGTCACTTTGGAGCCAGTGACATGGGTCAGTGCTTGTGGGGGGAAACAAAGCTCAACTGAAGCGAGAGCAGAGGGTTCAGTCACGAACGCGGCGTCACTCCGCGCTGATCGGTGTGGACACTTCCAGGCAAGCCGCCGCTGCACATGTATGTAGTCTATAAGCAACGGCGGGCAGGCAGATGAGCAAAGGGGATTTTTAAAGTAAAGGTCAAAGGGATGGTTAGGCCAAAAAAACAGGCATGGCTGAAATAACAAACAAGCTGCGCTCGTGTCTTATTGCACCGCAAACATGCAGTGTGAGTGAGAGGTCAAAGGCCAGGTGCTAAATGAGTGGGGATGAGTAAAGAAAAAGCTGTGTCGTATGGGTGACGAGCAAGAGGTCAAGGTACGATCAAAGGATGAGACAGTAAAAGACTGCCCCAAGAGGGCAACTTGGCCTTTAAAGGGGGAGAAAACTGCCAACATCTATCTGTGTGCATTTCACTTCCCTTCATTTCCAATCTCAGTGTCCTTCCAACTCTTTTATTTGAACTGTGACAGGCTGCCCCCTTAAAAATAATGATTTTTTTTTTCCTTCTTTTTTTTTTTTGTAAGCCCAGTGTTCCTCCCTCCTCCCCGAGGCAGGGCAGTCCATGCAGGAAGGTAAACATGTCCACTGTGGTGAGCTCAGTCCACGCGGATGCTTCGCTCCAGGTAACAGTCGTCCTCCACAGCCCCGTGCCCACCAGCAACATCTCGGCGTTCATCCGCAGAGCGGACTAGCCTGTGTCTGAACAGATTTCCGCTTCACTGCCAAACCCTGCCTCCTCAAGCAAGGACGGCCGCCCAATTGATGGCGGGGTTGATTCAAATCAGGGTCAACAGTCTGACCTCTACCTAGTGCACCTGGCTGATGGCATGTATTCTGTCGGAAAAGCGTCACCTCTCTGACTTTTGAAGTACTGATTTTTTTTTTTTCTCCCAAAGAACCTCTATTAAGTAGGATGCAACTCATCTTGAAGGCGTAGTGGGCGTTCAGACCAAAACATCCATGTGTTAAAAAAAAAAAAACACAAAGCCGGCGCTGGCACGTTGCTTCAGGTATTGCTCAGACAATGAAATACAGTATCAAGGATTCATAGACCTGAGTATTCATTAGACGGCAAACAAATGAAAACTTTACTTATTTACAGCGTTTTATGGCTTCAGCAGTCTCAACGAGCTTTATATGATCCCTCATGCACCTATTTGCGCGCCCACTCACTCATCAGGATTAATGGCTGCCCTGCAAGGCGCTCAGACACTGTTGGGGTTCAGTGTCTTTTCGGTGGCTCCTCCTGTGCATAACTCTAAAATGTGGCTGATTTATTTGTCAGATTTACTTCTTGGATGGTGACAGATCTGCTTTAACTGTGTGACACTGTCCTGTTAATTTGGAAAAATGAGGACATTTCTGAATACCTTATAGAATCAAAGTCGACAAGAATGAAAGCATTCTTAAGGGACAAATAAAAAAATAGGCTTTAACTTGATGAGAGCTTTTATTTCCTGCGCCGTCTATTACATGTCTGCTTGAAAAGACACTTTGAGATGCTGGTGATCAATTCTCTTATTAAATATCAGGCACTGAATTGCTTGCGTTACGCTTATTATGAACTAGTCTTGAGAAATGCAACTTAAACAAGTGAAATTCTGAATCTGCAAATGAATAGAGAAACGCACACATAAGCAAACATTCCTCCTCAAGATGTTCTTTTGTTGGGATCTGCAACTCCAACAAACATGGGAGGATCTCGAACCTAATCAACCGAGACTGAATCATTCCTGCTCGGCTTCAGCGCTGACCCACAAGCCGGGGATAATATCGCATTTACCCACAAATCGACACGTAGGAAGTGTAATCCATTAAAGAACAGAGCACAGATGATCTTCACTTCAACACACTTGTGAGGATCAGTGTTTCCTCATATAGGGACATATAGGGCATGCCTGTGTGCTCAGTCAGGGGCTTAACTGTAGGAATTCATTAATTGCACTTCAACCGTTCCACAACAGTGTGCGACAGCGGCGCGGATATGTGCAACGCATGGGGGGTAAAAGAAGAAAGAAAGAAAAACTGACTGGAGACTGCACTCACACTGACAGAGCTAATTGCATGACAACTGTCAAACTGAGAATTCAGGTCATTGGCTCGGCGTACAGTACATTTATGTTCTTAGAGTCCAGCCTATATGCTGCATAATCCCGTTCCTCTGTAATGCGTAGGTGGACAAGGTGTGGGCTGATGTTCATTACTTTCCTCTCCGCCAGTCGATACTCTTCCTCAGTCTTCAAGCGCTCCCTTGGTGATACTATGTATACCCCAGCTGCCAAATACAGCATAATACTGCCAGTGTGTGTGTGTGTGTGTACGTACATAGGAGAAGCAAAGAAAATGATATGATTAGAGTGACAGGAATGTTCATCCACATCCAAGATTTCGCCTCTAATAAAATCACTAAATATTACAGAGAGTCCTTCTTTGACAATATTGTTTCATTGGCTCCACTACCACCACCGCCCACTGGTTAAAGGTGTCAGTGTGTGCCTCGTTTCTCTAAGTGACAGTGTGCCTGCCTCGTTTTGAGGAAAAAAAAAAAAAAAAAAAAAAAAGCTACCAAGAGAGAAACCCTGAGGGCTGAGTCTGGAAACTTTCCTGCCTCCAGACAATCAGAGAGAGAAGGAAAAAATAAATAAATAAAACTTCCACCATTGCTGGCTGTGAAATGTGACTTTGGATGAGTCCGTTCAAAAAGAGCCTGCAAACAGAGACGGATCTCAGGGCTCCAGGTCTGACAGACGTGGAGGGAGGGGATGCACACAGGCTGATGATGGTTGCTTTTTCCCTTATGTTTACCATCATTTTCCTGCACAAACAAGAGGCCAGGCTGGAAAAGGCCAGCGAGCTGGGGCCTCCAGCGTGCGGGGAAGATAGATCAGGGGGTGGGAGGGGGGTTAAAAGAGATGTAGGGATGGAGGAGAGAGCGAGAGCAGAGAGAGGGACAGGGAGAGAGAGAGAGAGAGTTGGGGCTAAGCTGCCTCCAGACACCACACGGCTCAGAGCAGATCGACAGTGACGGCTTGCTGATTAGTCAACTCACAGCCCCCAAGACTGGAGTCTACACAAATACACACACACACACACACACACGGACACACAGACACACACAAAGCTGCACTGAAGTTCATTAAAAATAAACCCTACTGTTATCCCTGTGCATAATCAAAACACACACAAGCGCGCACACACACACGCACACGCAACAGCCAGGAATGCCATCATATCTGAAGGAGGCTCGTGTGATGAGTGACTTTCTGTGGGTCTGCATGCAGCCATGACTGCATGCTTTTGATGTGGGGCCTGAGCGAGAACTGAAGCACCGGCACCAAGGCGATGTTAAAAATTCTAAAAAAGAAAGCAGGGCTTATTTTTTTGATGCTAGAGTTATGTTACGTCTGGTGCTCCAGGGGGGTTTCGAATACTGCATTATCATGTTTTATTCTGAAAATACCATAGTTGAATTTACGTCATACATATAGGAAGCCACACAGTTCCTATCTCTCACTGAGCAGCGGCGTTATTGATTGTGTTCACAGTTACTATTCCATCAATCTGCTCTTTACTGGGGAGGAACGCTTCATTAATCCTAAACTAACTGCATCTTCCTCCAAGCAAAATCCAGGATGTCAGATAGTATCTAAATTTAAGCTGCAATCACAGTGATGCATTAAGCAACTATGTTGGTTGACCTTTAAATAATCTCTCTGGCGCTGTATGCACGTTGGTCCCTTCATCAAATCTGTTTTGTTGCTGCTTCATTTTGACGATTTTCGATTCTTAATTTTTTTTTTTTTTTAAATTCAAAAACTGATGAAATCCTGGATTTCATTTCAAATTATTTTCCTCGAGACTGGCTGATGCAACATCAGTTGAACCGAACAAGTGAACCAGTTAGACTGACCCACGCAGCGCTGGCAACTCAACTAATGTATCAGGTTTAACAAGTAACCACAACCATCAGCCCCTGTACTTAAACAGCTAACGCGCCTGGGCGTGCTTCTCTCAACACGAGGTGTGGTTTGGCACAGGGTTGGTGCACTGACTTATTTCCAACAGTGACTGGCTAAAACCAGACAACATAATGGATTGGAATCTAATAACAGACGATGCTTTGCTTTGTTTTTTCTTTCCTCTCTATTTCACACCGGTTAGTTGTCACAGGTTATTAATATCATGAAACATCGCTTCGACCTGAAATGTTTACTCTCTGATTTCTTGATGAATCCATCCTCAGCAACGCCTGGATTAGGTCTTAATAACTCCAAAAAAAGGTGTGAATGAGTGAAGGAAACCTCTCAGAAAAATGGCAGTGTGAAGCCATTTGAGGACAGGAAGACCATCCCTGTGCCCCCCCACTAAATGAAGCTTCATTTTATCCATCCATCACGTTGGCAGAAATATTTTCTTTGGGACATTAACAATATTTAATTTCAAAGTTAATATATTTAATACCTGCAGCAAGGTGATTTGTCATATGTCCAAACTGTTACTGACAACTGAACTGGATCTGAAACGCTGATTACTGACCTTCATTAGATAGACAGGAATGTTGCTGAAGTCCACCGGGAGTTTGAGGAGGAAACGGGCAGAAAACTCTCCAGTCTGAGAACACAGGCAGAACACAAAACACAAGTCATATCCTGCATTAAAACGACAATGTGTGATATGTCAAAAAAAAAACAACTAAATAATGACTAAGAAAAGAAAGGATTCAAAACTACTTTAAATTAAAAATATAAACGAAAATCAGTAATTTAGAAAAACGGAGAACAGAAAACACTTAAAAACTAATTTTGATGCTATTTTATTAAAAAAGTAAAACAAAAAAACTAAACATATAAATAAATAAAATACAATAATCCATGTAATCATATGGCTATTTATTGCAGATGCTGGTCAAGTTTATTTGCTGCAGAAAACATGATTAAATAATTAATCGATCAATGGATCATGCCGACTGAGTTTTGCAAAGATGGCCAAAAAAAGAAGACCACTTTTCGTTATTTGTTCTAGATTTGCTGTAAGAATTTCTGACTAAAAGAGAAGAGAAATAAGAGTGGAAACACAGAAATATGCCATTCCGAGACAGAAAGAAATAAAAAGATGCTGGCAAACCAGGAGTCTGTTCTATATATGTGACTTTCCTCCACATTGACAACCTGTCACCCTGTTGCATTAAAGCTTTATTCAAACAGCAGATTTCACTGTAACATGTGATTCAGGCCATTAGTTTGGCTTATTAATTCTCCCATTGTGCTCATTAGCCATTTCATTTGGAATTATACAGGACGTGTATTTATAAGCATTGTGTGCGCGACACAAACGTATTCAGTGTGACGTTCCCTGGCCAACAACTGCATCTAAATGCACAACCTGTGGTGGAGGCAGAAAATTGGATCATGTATTGTTAGCCAGGGACTGCCATTGTTTTGTTAAGAATGAGTCTTTACATGGGGCTCGCACACACGCAGAAGAAACCAACAAGGTGGCACAGTTTTCTCCAAGTCATGCGATGCGACATTTTTTTCCTGAAACCTTCACGGAAAAACCGAGTCATTTTATTTCAGACGCTGGAATCTCACTGCAGTAACCGTGAAACCAGTACTAGTCTCGACCTGTTCAATTTTGGGGATAAATTATTTCGGTCTGATCCATCACACAATTTCTGTCTGTTTATGGCAGTGTGCATTTATCAATCAGGGTAATTCGGCGCTCAACTATGACCCCTTTGAGTGAGATTGCGGCAACTGCTGGGAGGGAAGATTCCCTTCTAACAGGGAGAAACCTCCAATGGAAACAGACTCAAAAAGTGGGCGGCCATCTGCCTCCACCGGCTGGGGTGAGACCGGAGCAGAAGGAGAGAGGGGGGAAAAAAATATGAAAAACAAGAAATACGCACATAAGGTAAGTATTTGGAAATATTACACTTGAATAAGAAGGACGGGGAATGAGAGGTTAGAGCGCCAACTTGATGAGAAAGCAGATAGTTTTGACGCAATATTGGTGAAGAAATGCCTTGAAGAAATGAAGTTTTAATCTTCTAAATGGTCACAGAAAGGCATGAAGCATTCCCATGAAAACGGCCTCAATCAGGTGGAGCTCCAAATAGATGGCTTCATGTATCATTACCTGTCTTGCCAATCAGAAAAAAATATAACCTTGAAGGAATAAAGGCACTCGGGAGGTATTTTTTAATCATTATCACACAAACTCAACAGTCTCTGGCCGGGTCCTTACCCAGCTGTTCTTACGCCCAGCGTAGATCTCCATGTTGCGTCCGTAGTTGGGATCTTCGAGCAGACTGTCGTACTCGAAGAGCAGCCGGGAGCTCTCGCGCAGGCGCTGGCACTGGTACTGATGGTACTGCTGGATCAGCTCCTTCACCAGCTGGAGCAAACATTCTGGGTTCCCGGCGTCCCACTCGACAAGGTGCTGAAGAAGAGATCACAGAGGAAGTGTAAGAACAACTGAAAACACACCACTCCTCTACATTTAAGGGTTCGATGAGTTCACATGCAAAA
This sequence comes from Salarias fasciatus, assembly GCF_902148845.1. NCBI lineage: Eukaryota > Metazoa > Chordata > Actinopteri > Blenniiformes > Blenniidae > Salarias > Salarias fasciatus. The sequence continues at coordinate 18,376,268 of NC_043763.1, read as the reverse complement.
ATCGGGGGGTCGGTAGAACTGAGAGGATTAGCAGTTCATCGCAAATACATCTGTGTTCCTGCACAGATAAAAGGTTTAAATGCCTCTCAGTGATTAGATCCTGAAAAGATCCACTGATGACACATAGGGATGAATACCAGCTTTCTGACCATTTACAGAAGCTACATGAACAGATTTCATTAGAAGGGAAGTTAGACTCGTAGCTGGGAACAGCTGGATCATGGAAAAATACTCTCTTCCTAGGAATTACAGGAATGTCTGTTAATAGCCGATTCCGAACAAATCTCGCTTCCCATTACAAGACCCGAAGGAAAGGGTTGAGCTAAAGGATGTCCTGTAGCCAAAAGAGGGATGAAAAACCTGGATGGAAAAGTACTGAGTGGAGCCTCTCCTACCTACAGCAGTGTGAAATCTGTAAATTACCAGGAGAAGAAAAGTTATTTTAATTGAAAAGGCCACCGGGTTGAAATTTTGTAAAAATTTGTATTTTAAAAATGAAAATGATCGATTCAATTCTTCACCTCTGAAGAGCATAAAGCCTTTAGTGTACAGCTAATAATAAGGACGACAACTGATTTAAAAACATTTCTTCTTAAATACGAATAAGGCCGTGGAGATTTCAAAGAGCTGGGACCTCATTTATATACGTTGCTTACGTTAAAAACGGGCCCTGAAAGTGACGTACGCCACTTCCTACGCCATGGTTGGCGTTCAAAAATTTCTCCTGACACAAAATTAACAGTTTTGTCCAACTGCAGTTATCTGTAACATAGAGACAGACAAAAGAATCGGCCTTTACTCCAGACAGATACTTTAAGAATAATTAAATTATTTCAAAGAGTTGCGTTGTCACAGCAAATGTGGGAGATTGTCGTGGAAATGTTGTTATTCTGACGTTACTCCACTTTCTCTGAGAACCTGCAGTCATTGCTTCATAGCTACCGGCAAACGGAGCATTTCCAATAAGAAGGGCGGCCCTGTGTGCTCTTAGGCAATGTGTTTCTGGACTCCTTGAGTTTAAAACTCAGACAATATCCTGCAATAGTCCCGACCACTGCCGGGATGACGGTCACTGCTGAGTGGGCTGGACGCTTCAGCAGATTATTCTGCATCTTAAATACTTCACATGTTTTTAAACCTGAAATCTTCTTGGAAAGTGTTGAGCTGTGCCTATATCTTGACAAAAAGTATTTAATGAGTATAGACTGCATACTATCTCTGCTTTAATTCATTAATAAACTGAACTATATTAAATATCTTGACCCTGTGAAGTCAATCAAATTCACACAAATTCAACCATGTGTCAAATATGAGTGAACAGAAGCGACCAAACACACCTAATTGGTTTTAATCTACCAAACCCAGATTCTGCTCAGCTGGAAAGAAGACGTCTGTCTATTCATGTGCACAGGTTGAACTGCTTGTAATTAATGAGAATGGCACTGGGCAAAAATAAATAGCAGAGAACATGCCAGGTCTAATCAGGATGAATGGATGGCTGAGCTCTGGAGAGTTGATGCCTTTAGAGCTTCATGACGGAGCATGCAAATCAAGATCAAAGACACACAAAAAATACAGCAAAATAATAAATTCATTTAAACATTTGCTTATAGCTTACAGTTAAAAGTGTAGTTTTAAAGAAACTTTAAGATTTAAAGTGATAGTGACTTTCCTCAAAATTACTTTCTAGGGTCATAATCTGAACCACAGAATCAACTATGGTCAACCATAAGTGCCTCAAGATTCCACTCTTTGAAAAGTGAAAGTGATTCTTTTTCTCAACTCATTCTGAAAGTGAAATACAAATACCAGACAAACAACATCTTGATGACATAACTGCAGATTTAAAGTGAATATGTAAACTTCCCGTCTGGCTACAGCTCTCCAGGCCAATTAAACACGGGTCAACCGAAATGATGAGTGAGCCACAATGGAGAGTCATTTCAGTGTGCGCTGAGTGGGTGTTGGAATTAATAGGTGCTGCAAGTGGTGTTACCATTAATAGCCATTACATTAAGGTGTCAGAAGCAGGGCGTCTTTGGCTTCCATTCGCTTGCTTCCCTTAACCGCCAGTTCATCCGTCTCTCCAGCAGACCATATCAGGCCAATGGAGAAAGCTCCTATTGTTTTAGACCAGACTGCAGCACCCCCCCCCCCCCCCCCCCCCCCCCCCCCCCCCCCACCCTCAGCATGCCAGTGGAAGGAGTGGGGGTGTGCAATGGTAACAGCAGACTAAAAAGAGACAGTGACCTCATCATGCCGATCCACCAGTAGTTACCAGCAACGCCGGGATTCCCGAAATGAGGGGGCGACGCAAACAAGGATGGGCATTGTCCAAAAGTGGCAGCAGCCGGTGCTCCGGGGCAGGAGCGGGCTGAAACCGAGGAGAGACTGCGGAAGTGCTGTGTCAGGAGTGTGACACAAAATATCAGTGAAACTCCAGTGAGGAGGACGAGAGGCGGAGAGGAAGGATCAGAGGTGGGAGTATGAGCAGTGGGGAAAGAAAAAAAGAAAAAAAAAAAAAAGCTGCACAGCTCACTCAAGTAGGCCAAGGCCAATGCAAACCGGACTGAGACTGTAGCTTTGTTTGCACTGCAGCTGTAATAAAGAGAAACTGAACTTCACACATTAAAAACAAATGATGTGTGGCCAGATGTGGTACAACTTTTTTATATTTGTGATGCACAGAAGTGACTGAGGTGTGAATAAAGTATGTTTTCTCTGGAATAACAACCCTTTCGAAAAAGCGACTCGAAAGACACATGTGTTAGGACAGTACTGCGCAGGAAGCACACCCTAAGTAATTACAGCAACATGTCCTCAAGCTTCGCTCTTAACCTCAACTGCCCTGGCGCAGCTATTTATTGGCCAATGACAGGAGGGTTGAGTGTGGACTGGGCGGTTCTTGGGTGGAGCAGATTATTGCTGAAGGGCGAGGATGCTTGTAACCAGATCAAACAGAGACTTGCACATGTGGTGTCATTCATTTTGCCTCGTCCTTCTCTCCATCCACACCTGCTTAATGGAGTCTGGAGCCTATTCAAGCTAATACTGGTAAAAGGCAGGGTGCATCTTGGACAGGTTACGAGTGTGTCATAGGCTGAAAACTGTGCACGACCCATCCATTGATCCACCTACACTTTACAGCTTCTTTTTCCAGGGTATGGTTATAATTCCTGCAGCATATTACATCTAATATAGGGCGGAAGGAAAGGTGACCCTGGAGAGGTCACCAGCCTTACAAATCACTCAGCGTGTGTGATACATATGAATTACAATTTCAGCAAAAGTCATTCAAGTCATGATCTGCACACAGAACGTCACCAAAATGTCTAGGATTTATACTCTGATTATCAGTACACCCATTTATGAAACACTTTTCTAGAAAAGTCATCACTGTGTCATAGCATTAGACCGATAATCACCAATACCTGCAGGATATAGCATCTATGGGCCACAAAATAAAATAATTCATAGCATCCAGTCGCTGTTGAAAAATTTCATTCTGCACAGATTCAGTGTCCACCCTCCAAGAGCTGAGCTGCGAGGATGGCTGTGAATTCACAGCTCCGACCAGCGAACGGGCCTGTGCCCCAGTCTCCGTGTATTGTACTGAGTGTTCTGACTTTAAGTGAACGAGGTAGCGCTCCGATGCGGCGGCGAAGCATCGGTCGAACACGGAGGCAGAGAGAATGAAAAGCACTGAGCCAAAAAGCAATGTTCATGTGTTGCACTGAGTGTGTGGCTGTGTGCAAACATGTGGAGTCTGTACAGACTTCTTCACTGAATTGATTTTGCACGCTCTGCTGAAGGCTGTGTGTGCCAAAACAAATCTATGTGCTTTTTGCCGGGTTTTTTTTTTTTTTTTTTTCATGAATAGGATAAGCCCTGCGGAAAATGTACAGATTTGATACTTGAAAAAAAACCCACAAAAGAAGCAACAGTCACAATCCAAGCTTTTTAAAAGCGGAGATTTAACATTTGATGAAATGAGGAGGAACATAAAAATCTATCAATGTGTCCTCTAGATCAGTGCGCATGGAAGGAACGTCTTTCTGAGGGCTTTATCCACAGGGGGTTGATATCGTAGTCCTCAACAATGCTCCCATGTTCGACCTGGACCTTATAATCCAATTACTTTGTCACAACACACTGGCTAAACCTGTGTCAAATGAATAAGCCAAACCTTGGCTGATGATAAAACCTGCCTCTAATAAATAAACCACTGATACCTTCCTTTTTTTGACAAGAGCCTCCTATCTGTACGAGAAGCAATTCATAATCGTATTAACTTAAGATATTAGGATTTGATTCAATATCAATGTTAAAAACTGCATATTAAAAATATATTGGATTAGCATTAGGATTTAACATTTTGGGTATTCATGCAGAGGTGTGTCCATGCCAAGACTGACAACAGAGTCAAAATAGCAGCGTTGGTAGAGACAAAAATTACCAAACTCTACGCCTTTTAAAAGAAAATGCTACTTCTCCCTGCCTATTGATTAATTTACTTAAATTACACCTTTTCTAATAGGATCGACTGGCAGTGCGTGATATTTAGCGTTGACAGTTCGTCCTTGAAAGTAAACTGAGGAAACGTGACATTCTGAGTCGAACAGACTGGCGAGTTGAAAACTACAATACACACAATAAAGAAATGTCCATAACACATAGTATATTTTCAATATATGTACTTTTTTTTTATTTTTGCTAAGCTTCTGAGTTTTTGAAATATTTGCTTGGAGACATACTTTAATCCAAGCGACGCAAGCAAATATGCGCTTTGCACGCCACGTGAATACTGCTTCTGTTGCTACTTGGCAACACCGGCGCTCTGTAGTTTGAATTATGAGCGCCAGTAAAGTTTATCCGGATCATCTGAGCCTGAACACCACAGGCTGCTGCCATCCACATGTGCCTGACCTGAAAAGCTACACTTTCGGTATTGAACGCAAGATGTCCTTATCAGAAATAGACTCCAACCAATTTATTAGACCATTGTTGTGTTTATATATAATCTGCACGAACAGCCACCAATCACTCTGTGAACTTATCCACAAACAGTAGAAAAGCACGAAGAAATATAATAAGACAAGAAATAAAAGTATCAAAAGAGAACAATAAAAGGCATTGATAAAGAAAACAAGCCAGCGACTGATTAAAAAAAAAAAAAAAAAAAAAAAAAAGACGGCAGGGGGAATGGAGGACAACGAGAAAGGACTTGTTCTCATGAGACGCAGATTAGAACTTCTGCCTGAGAGCATCAAAGAGACATCAGCAGATAAAACATGATCTGGTTCACTAAAACAATTTATTTCATTTCACAGTTTTGCCGAAAGAGAGGGTAAATTCTTCTCTCAGAGCAAGTCAACTACTCTGTTGAAGCTGGTTTGATATTCCAGAGACGGTTCATCAGGTAATAGAAAAAGTTAAGAGATAATATTAAAGATTAGAGCTTAATGGTGATTTGTTAATTAAGTGTTAAAGACATTAAAGTGTGGAAGAGAATTAACGTGATCTGTGTAGGGTACTTACAAGGCTCTATGGTTTCATCATGGATAACACTCAGTAATCGCATCAGTTGTATGGCGATCCACTCTTGCTTTTGAAATACTGAGATCAAGAAAGTTATCAATTTCAGCATTTCACAAACATTTAAAACCCTGTTATGATCTGACTAATCTAATACGACAGTAGGCTGAGGCGAGTCTGTGCTTGAAAGTCGTCTGTTGGATATATGTCCCTTCATCCATACATGCTGGGTGGTCTCTATAAGAAAATCTAAGAGCTGATCAGTTCATTCAGAATGTGAGGCAGTCCATTCAAACACAGGGAAGCAAACCTGTTGCAAATTAGCATAAAAACATATTGAAGGTGAATCGAAACTGTTCCGAGCTGAAGTCTTCATGCCACGATCGTCTCGTTTCACTCATCTGTGTTGTCTGCAGGTATATCATTAGGAGACATCAGCTCCTCTACCGTTTCCTGTCACTGTAGTTGCGGTGGTTGCCATGGTTACACAGCGTAAGGTGAAGCAGCTGAACCGCCATGAAGTCTGAACGCGGCCGCTGCAAAAGGAAAACCTCACAGCTGTTTCGAAGCTCCACTTTCAACACGGTCAATATCAGGCTCGCGTAGAAAGCCACGGAGGTGGCGGACACCGGAGCTTTTAAGTCTGCATGAAGTGCGCCTTCATCGTAGGGATTTGCATTCAAGCGGTAACCTGAAAACTAGTGTTCTTCAACTCAAGGCCACACACATTATCACATAAAAAAAAAAAAAAGAAAGGCCACCTATGTCATGTGGCAGTGACTGAGGGTGGTATTGTCGATGTGTCGGGGTAGAACTCAACAAAACAGTATTTTCCTTTAAGAACAAAATGTACACCTAAATTGGGCATCTTCACACTGAATAGACCCAAGTTGACAGAATTATGTCTTCCTGTGCCATCCGTCTGTGCCATCTTCGATCCAATATTTATCTTAGGCCAATGAGAGAGGGACTGGCATCTGAGAACGCAAGATAATTATATAGGCCAAGAGCAGATATTTGTTTTTTTATGTCTTAAATGTGATTTTTATAGATGCTGGCAACCTGATCCAATAAATCGCTGTAGACTTGAAAGTGTGAGGCATTAAAAAACTCCCAAGTATTAAATTAATCTCTGTTAGTCTCTAATTCAAGTGTGGGCTCACACCCTGTTTCGCCCCCGGAGAGTGCCAAGTCTAAGATCACGCTAAATTGCTCTTGTCATGTGTTTAAGACACTTGGCATTCTCAGCCCAATGTATTTTTTTCTTGTTCTCTGCCGTGATCCGTGCAGTTCAAGTCGAACACAGTGCAACTTGTTGACAGAAATAGCACTTTTCTCACTACTTTTGATGTGGTTTCGACATGGCTTTACCCTACCGCCAAAACGGAGTTGATGCATGGTCTGGGCACCTTGTGTCTCTTTTCTCTCTCCTCTCCATTAACTTTGTGTTAAGAAATTTCAAGACCCCCCCCCTCTATTCTTCCCAACTTTGTATCAGCAATCTCTCGTAGCAAACAATACCCTGCCCACTAAAAGCATTCCCAGACCTGTCAGTGAACGCTGCCAATAATAAACTCCAATAAAAGCTAGAACACATTATTCCCTGAAGCAGGAAGGAAGCAGCAGCAACAGTTGGTACACTGTGCCCACGTTGACATAATCTCGCCTTTTACGTGCCATCTGAGGTCTTTTGTTTGAACAGTAACAGGGGACGGGCTGGAACGGCAGATAGGAAGTGCTCACCAAGGCTTGGCATTCAGCTTTACCAGAAGGTAACATTTACCCGGAAATGTTTCCTTGTCCTCGATTGACTTCAGACTCTCATTTTCTTTGTGGGAGTTATTCTCGGATAAACAATACAAATAAAGTTTCCCAATTGTTTAAAGCCCAAGGCGTTTGTCCATTTCAGGTGTGCCCGAGCTCACGTTTCCCCCTCTGGAACATCCGCATGCAAAAATACAATTCATGGCTGAAGGAGCTGTAGTGAAAGTTGTGCTTGTGCATTCTTCTCGTCATTTTGATTGATGGAGTCACCTTAAAAAAAAGAGATCCGCCCTCAGTAATGTGACGATAAAAGACATCCCACCAAACTACTTACACTGAATCTTTCAGTCGATCAAAGGAGTTTTGCAGGTATAAAGCGAAGACTGGCTAATCACTGGGAATGAAAAAGTGACAGCTAAAGCTCATGACTGTAGGCAGCCACATTCTGATGATCTGATTTGTCGACAGATCGTTTATCCAAAGTGAATAGCAAAACATCGTCTTCAATTTGATCCCAATGGATTCTGTTGTCCTGTCATTGACTGAATTAGACTGTCTGCACTCGAGCAGCTCGAGATCCTGTTGCAGGTGTCAAATAAACGCAGAGGAAACTAAATTCTTAATAAGCCGATTTTCATTTGACCTGTTTGCACGTGTCCTGAATATTTAGAAATACCCCAATCATGCACCTTGCCATAATTCACTAAACCTTCCTTCTGAATAAAAAAAACACACCAACAACTCTGGTTACGAAAATACAACAAAAAACATTAGTGAGAGGGAAAACGGTGTATAAGTTGTTTTGTCGACATGTCTAGGGTCAAGTGATCTGCCGATAAGCCTCAGTCAGCAGCAGGTGTTCAAGAAGCAATGTGTGAATTTGTTCCTCCAGCGCTGGTCACTGTAGCCTATGACTAGCTTCTTTGTTTTTCATTATCGCGGTTAACAGTTTCTCTGCTTTTCACCAGTCGAAACTTGTGCTTTCACAAGTTTCTCAGACACTCCGAACTCTGTTTCAGAGGTTTAGCTTTCATTTTCTGCTGCATAAATGATTCTATTGTAGTTTCTGCTGTGTGGCGTTATCTTTTGGGTATCTTTATCGGTATCCTTAAGTTGAACATGTTAATAATACAGGTTTTTTGGTGGTAAACTGCTGCCATACAATGACATCAAGTGGTCGAAAATTGCAAGTAAAAAATATCAACTAGTTAACTTATCCGGAATCCTTTTGCTGTGGTTGCCATGAAATACCTCAATCAGATTATGGTTACGTAGGTCAGGTTATTTCAATGAAGTCAAGCACCTTTTAAAAACTAAAAATACTAAGTTGGATTAATTTCATTTTGATTTTTTGACACTGTGGGTGAGTGGTGGCACATTATATGGCCCTAGAAGAACAGGTAAAAGAGGAATCACCGAACACAAACAGATGAATGTTTAACACACAGCTGACTGAATGATGTAACTGGAAGAGAATTATGGACTCCATCATCAGTTCGCACAAACGAAGTATAGAAAGTTCTCGCACAACAAATCCTTACATTGCAACAGACACAACTTCTGAGATTCCCAGAGTGACGAACAAAGGGCGCCACTGAACCTTCCAGCAAAGAGAGGCGGCACGGATAAGTGGAAACATGTTGTAGGAAAGAGAAATGTTGTGGAGAGGACCGCCGAGTCTAACCCGGGGTCTAGGACGCAAAAAACGCCGGGGAACTCCTGAAATGTTTTAGTGCCTACACGCATCACTGGGCAAGTCTAGACCAGAGAAATGATACATTATGCACAAAGAAAAGGGGGGCAGGGGGGGAGACAAACAGCAGTATTAGGAGGGTAAGGAAAGAGCGCAATTAGAGGTAACTGCTCTTATGTGCTTCCTCTTATGTCACGGGAGGATAAAGAAGATAAAGAGTGTATTTTGTGCTCTTTGTTGTTGACATGTAAGTCTGCATCAAGACAGCAGCAATAAAGCCAAAAAGGCCTTGATCTCGACAGTGTTGCTACGCTTGCAGACAGCACCAAAAACATCTTGTCCCGCAGTAGGTTGTCCTGTCCCAGCCGGCTTTTCTGTGGCGTTTACACAAATCAGCATCGGGCAGATCTGAGGCGCTGGTGATTTCTATTTACCCGAGCCGAACCGCAGGAAACCTGCATGTGCTTTGCGGACGTCACGTGTCGCGGTACCTAAAGCTCGCCGGGTTTCTTGTGGGTGCGCACGGCGAGGGAATGGGTTCCAGATTACAGAACAACACGTCCGTGAAACATAAACAGGTAAACTCCGCCATCATAACAATCATAACCAGACATGCTGGAACGTGATTACAGAAGGCGGCTTTGCTCCGTCTCTCTCTCTCTCTCTCTCTTTTTCCCCTTCCTTTACTCCGCCTTTGCGCTTACAGACAATGAAGCCAAAACCAGGAAGAAAAAACAGAAAATAGCCGTGTGATGCAAGACCATCTACGCAAAAGAATTTAACAAGTATTGCCGTCCACCTTGACTCCCTTCCTGCTTCTGTCTTTGTCATTTCCTTCTCGTTGCTCATTCTTTCCCAGTAAATAGTAGGTCGACCTGCTCAGTGATGTTCCTGTCAGTAAGTCTGGAGAGCACATGCTTTTCCACGCCACACTCTCTCTGAACTCATGTGCTATCATAGTGTAATAAAGATTAAAAAAAAAATGTTTCTGATGTGAAATGTTTGCCTATAAGCTTTAATAACTATTACTTTAAATACAGGCCCTGCTGCAGGTACTTCATGAAATTTCCAAAGTGGAAACCAAAAAATTTATTTACTGATAACATTATGAAAAGATCTTTGCGTAGGAAGCAACCTAAAACACAATGCCTTCCTCATATATCAAGAAAAAAATGATCATTGCTTTTTTTCCCCCCCCCCCTCTACATAACACCTGCTGCTCAACACTGCTGGATGCACGACTGATCGCACCGAAAATCCCTTTTAAAGCAGAGAAAATGCCCTGCTTTTAAACCAAAAAGAAAGAATCCTTTCTTTTTTTTTTTTATTAACACAAAAAAGCAACGATTGAAGGGACCACTCAGAGCATTATTTTGATTCATTTCTGGTTAAAAGTGACACTGATGTGCTTCATTTGGAGGACGACTTCGATCTGTGGCCGCGCAGCCAACGCGACTTCCCATAAACCGAGTTTGTTTGTCAAACAAACAACTTTGGCAGGAAAACGACCACAGTGTCGCAAAATAAATTTGGGTACAGATTGTCTATTAGTGCAATTGGCTTTAAATGCTTCCAGTGATGACAAGTATAAACATTTTATCGTTTTGATGAAGTTGGACGACACCTCATGCGAGCTACTGCAACAGCCTGCATGGAAGGTCTGTTTTGTTGGACTCCATTGCTTTTCAACTTAATGCAACAAATTAACTGGGAACAGAGTTAAAAAAAAAAAAAAGAACACTCACAAGCAGTAAAGACACACACAGAAGAGAGCAGGCCAGCCAAGCGAGTCGCTGCCACAGGTTGGCATTCATTCTCAGTTCGCATGGTAAACTCGACACAGCATGTTGTGTACTATTTACAGCTTCAATTACGATCTCGGCATGCTCACCGCAATTTAATCAATCTCTGATAAGTTGCCTTTCCACTCCTGAGCGGTATCAATTAACTCTTAAGGTGAGTCAGCGAGTCTCGGAGTGGTTAAGTGCGGGATACAGTTACGGGGGCCAATCGCTGCTTTAATCAGGGTTTCTCTCCACCTTCGAAGAGGAACAAAGGCTCGCGTGTTGCTCAGAATAAACTGAATTAATTAAATCGGAAAGTGACTACCCACGACCGCAACATAATCAGAATCATTAAGCTGGTGCGAGGGCTAACGGGAGTGACCGTTTATGAGCAGACCTTACGCTCCACCTTTCATGAGGAGAGGTGGGGAGCTGCGCCGGCGGCTAATTAACGCTGGTCTGGTTACCATTTAGGCTACATTTACACTTTCCAGTCAGCCTCAGTAAATCCTCGGCAGAGCGGCGCTTCGTATTCCGTGGCTCATGGAAACGTTCTGCCGTAAAAGGTTTATTTGTGGGACATGCGGCCTCTCATCATCCAGCTGGAGCGTTTAAGTCGCTTTCATCCCCCGTCCATTGTGGTTTAAATGTTGAAAGGGCTTTTCTTAATAATCACGGAGGGCGGAGGATTCTGTTGTAGCCGCTGCTGCCGAGGTAGTTCATGCGTGAGTTACTACACCTTCAAATAGAGACAAGAAGACGAAGGGCAGGCTTCCCCTGGAAGACAATGAATACTAATCCGAAAACTGTTGACATTTACTGATAATAATTCCATTACTGACATACCTGTAATTACTTCTTCATTATTTTAATTATTAGATTTCAATTTGGCTCTAAATTTAGAAATAATTGCGCCACTGTTTCATCTTTAGCAATTATGAAAAAGTGCAGGCATCAGGCATTACTACGGTCTATGGAGTCTGTCCACTCTGGAAGACAAGCAGGACATGACAACTAAAAAGAAAAAAAATGGTGTAATATAACTATATGTACCTGAATCCTGAATATTGGGACGGGACAAAAAAAAAAGAGTAATAGATATGTGAATGTGTGTGCTTCTCAAGCAAAACACGAACAGCTCATGTAAAACAGACCATACAGGCAGATTTTATTTACAATGATAATTTAATAAAATGCAGCTGAATGAAATATTCACAATCTAATGAATACCATTACAGACTGATCATATGAGTTGATTGAATGAACTGAAAAATACATGTCAAGGCAATTTGTTACATTTGAAAAGCTTATTAAAAATGTATTCAGACTAAACTAGGTGCGAATAGCATTCATTCATTAAGCTGCAACATAACATGGTAGAATTCTGAAATGTGTGGATCTCACACTAAATATTTACTATTGAATAAATTGAAACTGTGGAACTAAGTTGATTAAGAAAACACAGAGTGATTTGCTTGATCTGCTGGACCACCCTTAGTTTGCACAACCTGCAAACAAACATTTCTGTGTGGAGAAGCTACATTTCACACCACATAAGACTCTGTTGCTGGGTGACATAGTGAATAAACTGAGCTGGTCAGTCGCAGGAACATGAATTTCAGCTGCATCCAGGAGTGAAGACGGATGAGGGATTCAACGGCGTGCTCTGAGCCCGATCCTACAGGATGAAACGAACCGGGTGGAGAAAGGCCTGGAGAGGATACCGGTTTGTCACTGCTGGATTTAGAAGGTACTGCTGGTCCTCGGCGCCCGGCCGTATTATCCGTCTTTTTGACACTATGCAGAAAGCGACTGCGAAATAACTCATTACTCTGAAAGTTTTAGCTTGCAGTGAGTGAAGCGAGACTCAGCTTACCGGCTTTCTTATTGATTTTTGTCGTTGTTGTTCTCATTTGCACTGACTTTGACGACTTCTCCGAATTGTGTCTTTTTAAAAATAGCCCCCAGACTTGTGCGAAGACTTAAAATCTACGACCGGGGACACCGGGCTGCATCACGGACCTGACAAATGAATTCATTCTGATGCTCATTCCGGAGCAGCCGCGCCATGCTGACCGTCCGCCATGTGTCGTAAGCGTCATGTTTTACCCGTGCGGCAACAATGCATCTCAATGTCTAAACAGAAGCAGCAGATAACAAACCTACTCGGAGGCCTGGTGACAGCAGGGAAAAACACAAGCCTAAACAGAGAGGCTAATGATACCCTTGGCTGGCGGTAAACAAGAGCAATGTGTTGCTGAGACATCAAGAATTAAACCAGCCACTGACAGAGGACCTAAAATTAGCCTAATGTTTACCCCCGCTGGGTAACAAAGGCCAGAAACATACTGCTTGTGAGTTCTACTTCTCACAGATTAACCATCACTGACGGTCAGCGACTGAATGTCTGTATTTTATTAAAATAAATACAAGTTCCTGAAAATTCAGTTCAAAAAACTTCCCTGGAGTAATTGTGGAAATTTTAAAGGAATTTTCTTAGGGTCCGTGGCTTTTCTTTTTTTTTTTTGTTTTTTTTCCACCGTTTTGTTTTGTTTTGTTTTAAGAGGGGGAAGTACTTACTGCAAGTGTACAGGAAAAGAGGAGGGGGTGGGAGAAGTGGATCTCGGTCTGAGAGACAGACGAAGGAGGATTATAAAAGCACGAACTGCAAAAGCACAGCGAGAGCACAAGTGAGAAAATAAACAAGAGATGGGCTGCCAAGCACTGGCTCAGCAGAGGTACTTCCCCTATGTGCACAGCTGGATTTATGAGACGGTGAGCAATACTCCCCTCTCTCCTCCCAGACTCTGACACAAGCAGGGGAATTTAGCTTCTCGGTGCTAGGCTGGGTCAAAAATAGCCGTGGATAACTACATGGTAGCAGCTAAATAGCTGCAGCTCCAGAGGAGCCAGCAGGGTGCAAATTTCTACTTAGGCCTAATGACCCAACACAGTCGTGACTCAGTGATAACCGATAGATATTATTTTCTTAGGTCAATGGTTTGTTAAAGGGAACCTGCTATGCTAATTTTCAGGAATGTTTTCATAATTGGGAACTAAGCTCACGTAGTCTTACATGAATCACGGTTAAAAATATCTTAGCAGTTGTTTAGGCAGCTGTTTAATTAATCCTCCGTTTGAAGAACCCGATGCAGCTTCTGTTTCTCCCAGTGCGCGTAATTTAGCATTAGCGTCAACATCTTGTCTGTTCCTGACTTTGTCTGGAGTCCCTCTCATGACAACACGCTCACACTTTCTGGAGTGATAACGCCTAGCTTTGACAAAGTGGAGAACGGCAATAAGTTTTAGAACAGGTAAGATTGCTCAAAACCGAAAAAATAAGTTACATTTCAGGAATAAGAAATGGGTTAACATCCCAAACATATTCTGCAGCATGAATGTTGATCAACCTCCCATGTCTGCAAGCAGTGTTGGAACACTGTGTTACCAGATTGAGCATCAGCTGAACAGCACTGGACTGCAGAAAGCAGTGTGTTGCTATAAAGCTGGTGAGAAAAATGGTATTTAAAAATGGACGAGGGAGAGACCATCGTCAATACTTAAAAATGCAGGTCTTTCCTACATAGAAATTGCAAAGAAAGTCAAGGTGTGAGTGAAAACAGTTTCCTTCACCATCAGAACGCTTTCAGAAACTGAAACTGTGGCAGGAAGCGGTCTGGCAGAACCCAAAGCCACAACAGAATCAAAAAACAAGTTTTCGAGAGTTAACAGCTTGCGTGATGGGTGGCTCGCAGGACAACAGCTTCAAGTGCAGCTGAAAAGCGGTCGTCGCAAGCAAGCCCGCCGCTTCAGCTGTGAAGAGAAGCTGCAGGTTTGACAGGGTGAGTTTCAGCATTATGGACTGGCGGATCTAAATTTCAGAACGTCCGGCTCATCACACAGAATCTTTGGAGTAAGGAGAAAGGATGCTTCCACGGTGTGTGGCATCAGCCGTCAAACAGGGAGGAGGTGGTGTGATGGGCTGGGGCTGTTTTTCTAGATCCAGCTGTCTGTGGCTTGTGCAGAGTGAGAGGCGTCCTGAACCAAAACAGCAAACCACAGCATTCTGCAGCACCGTGCAAAAAAAAAAACAAAAAACCTCTGGTTTGAGTCTGGTTGGTCAGAGGTTCATCTTACAGCAAGATGTTGTTAATGTTGGTTGATAATAAAGATCCACTCAATAGTGGCGATTTAAACCATCAGTCACATGGAATTCGGCCTGCCAGTGATCGCGCCGTGAGTAATTTGCATGGTATTCAGTGTATACATGGAAACAGACAGTTGTGTGATCCTCAGATTCCGTCAGTTGAATGACACCATGCCTGACAATGAGGATTCCATCATGTGGGATTGATTCATCCCCCCCCAAATAGTGACCACCAGCATCACTCAGTCATTTAGTATTTAACCCACAAAAAGCAGAGCTCTCATCGGTCAGTGACAAAGTATTCCGTTTCCCACCCGGGGTGCCTTTTTGTCATTTTTATGCCGTTTGGCTCATCAGCGGTGACCTCCCTATGGTAGTGAGCCCACAAATGGCTGCAGCTGACTACGCCATTGTGACGAAACTACAATATTCACTTATTTCTTTGCAAAATATCAGATTAAAACAAAAGCCAAAATCAAAACAGGGAATGCACGTTCATCTTGTTTCAGCTAAGTCTCCAGTTAGTCACACTTTGCAGAGATGATCAGATTGAATCTCTAAGTCAAAACAGAGCTGTGAGCTCATGTAATGACAGCCGCAACATCTCCAGCTCGGTAACACCACATACCAACTCTGAACCGTTGTTAGATTGGATTTTCAAACTCAGTTTTCAAAATTCATACTCAATAAAATACGATTTTAAAAGGATGGTAAATAATCCATAAGTGACGTTTCATAATTCATCTTATTTTTTTTTATAGATCCTATTATAGAGCTTTTTTTTCTTTTCCCAGAGACACAAGATAATTGTGTCTCTGGGAAAAGAAAAAAAAAAGCTTATTTCCTTCCAAGTGTGGAAGGACTTTATAATTTGACATCAACCTCAAACTGCATTGCCAGCAGCTCAAAGTGGGGGGAAATAATCATGTATTACCATCAATAATCAGTGTTCAATGCAAATAATGAGCGGTTTCCATTCTTCCAAAATACTCACTGGCAGCTCTGAGGGCTCTGGCAGAAACTCAGCATCTTCCCCAAAAATAAAATCTGGAGGTAATTCTGGATACCGTGCGTTGAATATGATGTCCCCTGGAAGAAAGGACAAGGGTTTGAGTTACACTGAGAAGTTAAACATAGCTTCATTTTGAAAAAATGTGAGACACTTCTCTTTAAAAAGCTGAAACATGTCCAAAATGCAATTGCATCCATTCATTAGGTGGTAAAAACAAGCATGTTTCTTTCAGTGACACTTCCTCAATCTGCAGAATTTTATGTTTTCATAAAACGACTTTCTTGTGCAATTGGGGTGGGAACAATTTCACATTATGTTAAACCCGCCAGTTCAAATATGACATGAAGCGACTTGTTAGAAAAGCTCTGCTTTACTACAAATGCTCAATATGCATTTGAGCTCCAGGGTTTTTCCTTTTTTCCCCCAATCTAACCACCTACTGTAATCACTGAAGTTGACATTTACCATTGAAGCCATTCACATCCTGCCAAACAGGTCTGTCTTGGAGAGGAGTGCGATGGTATTTTTATGATGGTACACAAAGGGCAACGCTTACATCCAGTTTGAGGCAATTTATCTAAAGTCTGAGAGGACTGAAACAGAGGGCGGCCATAAAAGAATAAAATGAGCCAGACTGGGAAAGGCTCTCACCGAGGCAAAAATCATAACCACATAACACGTTGCTTATGGTTCACAATGTTCTGATATTATGTTACACAATTCTATTTGTGTGGCTGCAAGACTGTTCTGTTCTGCTTTTTTTTTTTTTTAAGTTGTTGTTGCTGTTGTTCCACAGACCAACGTACACACATGGAAGTGTTTTTTTTCCAGCGGTTGAGGAGTCAAACGAGGAAACGTCCCAGCGAACCTGCTGCAAACCCGCTGGAAGGCTGTCAGAAAGCTGCTGGCCTGCTTCCAGGAGGGACACGGAGGCCTCCGGAGCGCGAGCTCCACAGGTCAGAAATGGAGAAACAGATTTCATTTGCTGCTTTGTTCGGCTGTGACTACGGAGCAAGACACGACGCCCGCCCTCTCGACAGAATCCTGTGTTTTGAGCCAGATGTTTTATTGAAGTCAGGAGGACAACGTGTGTAAGAGCAGAGGCCACAAATTGTTGCTGAGCGGTACCAGGCGGGCGGAGGGAGAAGGATTGGGGGAGGGGGGGGCGGAGCTTGGATTCTTCGAGCTTTTTGCTGTGTGCAGAGTGTGCCATGCTGTTTGCACGCTATCGGTATTTACGTCCGCCGAGTGGCGGAGATCAACCTGCGGCTCTGCATCCTTGATTAAACAAACCCTTTTCCTGGGGCCAGAGCTCAGGAAAGCCCAGCGACTGGTGCAACAGCTGCATGGATGTGGCGTGCCGTGCCAGAGCTGTTTTTTTTTTTTTTTTTAATGCTACGTTCTTAGTTCTCGCCGCTTTCCTGTCTCCGTGAATTAAAAATGTCCACAGCCTATGTCAGATACGCTGCATAACGTCGCTTACCTTCAGGATACGTTTCATAAGGCTTCTGCAAAATGCAATCATATCGAACGGAAGCACTTTTGAACCATGATACCTTCCTGGCATTATTGATGCGTTTCGTGAGAGATTGAGTTACTTACTAAAGTAAAGACATCCCCAAAGAATACGACGTTTTAAAAGCCACACGCAAAAAGAAGAAGAAAGCTCGAGTTAAAAAATGCCAGTTATGCATGTAATTAGCTTGTAACTATTCCTAATAAACCTCGGATAGATAATTATGTCAAAGAAGCTACAAAACTGAAGCTTTCGTGGGGTCTTTCCTTTCTTTTGATGAGATTCAGGTGGCTCATCGATGCCTTTGGGGTGAGAAGTTCTAGGAAGGTGTCAGAACACACAGCATCACAGTTTTTTTTTTTTTTTGTATGGGGCTTCATAGGTGCAGACCAACCAAGGTGTCCAACCTGAACTGCTTAATGACTGTGCGCGGTTGTCTAACTCTGTGTTCGCAACACTTCAAACACTTCGAGCTCGGTTTTAAAAAAAAAAAAAGGTGCTGCTGCGAACTTCCGTCGCAAAAAAGTAAAGTCTTCGAAGGCTTGTGGGGAACTGCTTCGTGAAGAATTAGAACAGAAGCTAAAATAGATTGCAGTTGAGTCAACCACAATCAGCCTGCAGTTAAATAAACTGCAGTTAAATCTGACATTTTAGCAGCGACTGCTCACCACGGTAGCAGGTGTCGACTAAAAACGGCTCTGTAAGTGCAGTCAACAGGCTAAAGCAGTGTGATCTTCAATTTACAATATCTCAGTCCATTTATGTTAAGAAAGTGATAAATATAAGCAAAATGAACAATTTCAAGGTTAGACAATTAGAGATCTTGATGTTTTTCCAACTGGGCTAATATTGTAATGATACATTGCTTCTCCTTTTTTTTTTTTTTTTAATCAGATTTATTCAAAACACTAATTTGCATTTCAGTTTTTTCCCCTCATATTGCAAGACAAGCAAATCCAAACTTCTTCTAACATACTTCTGTTAGGCTACATTAACACATATCTGATGGGATTGTACACACTTGAGATTGATCAAACAATACTCATCATATCACCACTTGCTTGTACTGGTTCTGGCTGATCTGTCAGTCTTGTGTCACAGCCTGTTCCACTCAAGAAAAAAAAAAAAAAAAAAAAACTTCTTTCAAAGAATGATCTAAGTTTTGTGTCATTTGCATAAGGATGAGTTATAAACTTCACCAGTTCGTTTATTTTAACCATTCAATTCCAGTGAACAGTCTACATTTTTGAGATAGCATCACAAATGAAAACAAGCTGCAGCCCACATGTTGCTGACGGTCGATGACTGACAGGAGCTTCCTGTGTTCATGACATGACTCTCCTGAGTCACCACAGTTCCAGTAGGAGCAAGTTAAAACCAACCTAATTCATGATTATTATCACAGTGAGACAGATCCGTCGCCAGGCATTTATGGAGGCACGCTCCAAGGGGAAAAGGCTCTGATGTGGGGGACCCGATTAAGACAAAAGATCCTTCCAGTAAAGGTTCAGTGGCAGAAACAACAGCATGCTTACTGGTATCATTTTAACAATGATGCGTCGCCATCGTGAGAAGGGCGGTCGTCTTGTTTTTGTAGTTGTATGAATTCCTGAAGGTGCTTTTGGTCCTGCTTCTTACACAGCAACTGCGATTAAAGACTTTCCCACGGTGCCACGAGACAGAGCAGTTACACTGTATTTTGAAGTTTGTATCAAACAGAGGTATTAGCGCCGTTCCGGCATTGTCTCATCACACTGGACCGTCGCTAAACCGCAGAGGAACTTTGTAACAAATACAAACCTCTGCTAGTAAACAACATCAGGTCTGCTGGTTCTTGACTCTTGAGGGACTAAAGACTAAAACCCAAACTGAACGCAGACATCTCAAACAACTACTAACTAAAAATGAATTCTTCAACTTCACCACTGTAGTGGCACAAATTCAAACTGATGCATTTAGAAAGGAATCTTGCCGATCCATTTTGCTCTGTGCTCATGAGAATGAATTCATCTGGACGTACAGTGCACGGGCTCTTCAAGTACACTTTCGATTGTGATTTTGCATGCGCGTCGGTGTCGACCTTAAACCACCTACTCATCTTAAAACCAAGCCAGCTGTTAGGCCCAAGTGGATCTCTCAGCACTAATCAGGCTTGAAAACATTTTATGTGAGATGAAATTATTCAGCCTGCGACGCTGCGCGGGGCCCACTGCTCCACACAATGAATCAATTAACCCGGGAACAGCTTGCAACCTGCAAATTGAAAGTCTGTCAGGGCACAAAGAGGTAACAAATAAGTGTAGGAGATGAAATCCAAATGGACTTAAATGTGCAATCAGTGCGATTAGACTTGTTCCTCCTCTGTTTGTATTCGCTTTTAATTAATTGGAAAGTGTGCAGCAACACACAGGCGACTGTCTTTGGAAAAA
This sequence comes from Salarias fasciatus, assembly GCF_902148845.1. Lineage (NCBI taxonomy): Eukaryota > Metazoa > Chordata > Actinopteri > Blenniiformes > Blenniidae > Salarias > Salarias fasciatus. Next base: position 18,356,388 of record NC_043763.1, on the reverse strand, counting down.
CCTCAGCTGACCCGCGCTGCCTTTTCCACTGCTATTTTGTGGTTTAATAAAGCAAAGCGATGTTTACTCATAGATCCCCCCCCTCCCCCTGCCAGAAAAAAAAAAAAAAAAAAAAAAAAAAACAGTTTTCTCTAAATCCAGCAATAAGAACAACCTCTGGGCCCCAGCGGCTATTAGCTCGGTACACCATCAACACACAACGTGCCAAACAGAGGCTGTGACTCATTTACTTACATTTCAGGGTTTCTCCAGCATAGGGAATGTGCAGTTTGAAGCGATCGCAGCAAGGTCCGGGAGTGAGGGACGTACATCTGGTAAAAACAAAATTAGACATTTGGAATTAGAAATTTAAGAACCTATATTTGAGAAGAGATTAACTCTCAAGGCATGGATTCTAATCGTTGCAAATATATATATATATAAAAAAATGATTGTGTAATTACAGCAATGGGTTTATTTTCCAACATTAAGTCATTCACATCTTGAAGAAGATTACAGTCAGGTGATATATGATATATGACGTGGCAGCTTACAAAGTGAATTATTTAATCAAAACAATAAAACTCATAAATTCACTCCAATTCTTCAACCTCTGCAGGACAACTGCTCCAGTCAGCTGCTTTTATTATTTAACTGTAACTCTGAATTGCCCTGAGATAAGCCTGATAGAAGGATGTAAAGAGTATAAAATGCAGAGATATTTGTGTTCATGTAGCACTGAAAGTAAGAAGTCATCATAAAATAAATACATGGGCAGATTAAAAAAAAAACACTAACAACTTATTAATACTTTGTTACAAGTCTTGGATAGTTTTATGTTTTCACTGAGTTAGCAGACCTAATGATAGCAACTAAGTAAAAATGTAAGCTAACAGTAAAAAAAAATACAGGAATTAAAGCAGAGTATGAAGAGTAGCTCATCAAAAGCAATGAAACATCAAATATAATTAAAATGAGCTTAACTTATAGACGTGCCCTCCACAGAAGGCATTTTAATTACTAAATTCACCAGTACATGAATAATTTTTTGGCATTTATATTCAATATAAGAAAATATTCAAACATTTTGGAACTTATGTCACTTGTTCACTAATTGGATTAATTGAAAATGGCACAAAATAACACACAGCATCATCCTGCATCTAACTTATTTCAGCTGAGCTGCATTAAACTGACCGACACAGACGCAACAATAATACAGGACAAGTCTAACGAGAAGAATTATTTACACTTTATTTTCGGTAATAAACTCTTTATTGAAACTCTGCTTTTGAAAACACCATTTAAGAATTTACTTCCAAGCATTCTGCAATGTTTATACCTAAATGTTGATATAAATTACATATCTATGTAAAGTATTATTGAGGAAAGTTCTTTGCTGTAGGTTTGAGGTTAATATTCACAGAAATCTATCAAAACCTTATTATCTCTATTAATTTCTACCTTACAACTTCATTCAATAAAGACTGATCATGCTTTGCTTTGCTATTGACTTTGCTTGCAGCTGTTGATGTGTTTCTGGGGTCCATTGATTTTCTCACATCTTGTCACTGTGACTCCTTGACACGGAAATAACTGCTACTTAGATCTTTATCAAAGTAAACATGTAGTACACGACATTCACCTCACCCAGTTTTGAGATCTGTGACCCGGAGGCAGTTTGTGGAGTCCAGTCCCACACGGCCGTTTCTCAACACGCTGCAGAGCAGCGGACGCAGCTCAGGTGAGATCCGGTGCAGCGCCACCTCAGGAGACATGTTGTTCATCTTCTTTGCACTGAGGAGTTTGTGGACATCCAGGAAAAGTTCAACATAAACATCATCAAAACATAAAGCATTACACTAAGTGCTGCTTTATTTACAAAATGTGCCGTTATTGTGTTTACAAGGAATGCAAAACTGGAATTCTGTTATTCACTAATCCAGACCTTGACTGTAAGGCATTAAATTCCACTCTGTCAAATCTGGTGCAGTCATCTGGGTCAAAACCATGACACTAAGGCAGGTCAAAGCTTAAAGAAGTTTCTTAACAGAGGCCTAAAGTTTTTTAAAGATAGTTCAGTTGCTATAAAAGCTGCTTGATTCTTGATGTGTGGATATTTTTTTATTTATTGTGAACTTGACATGATCTCAATGCATAGGTTTTCACAGGTGTCTTTCGCAATCAGAGTAAATCTTTGAGTTCCGCATTGGCTGATCGAGTGCAACACAGTTATGACTTTTTAGACTCATAGTCTAGTCTAATAGTTTTAGCTGTCTCAGATCACTGTTGACCATTTTGTAGTTAAGCTGTTATAAGTTTATACTGTTGTGAGACTTACTTTAATACAGTGAGTTTCTCTTCTCTCAAGTCAAGTCAATTTTATTTGCATAGCACATTTACAGATGGCTTAGTGTTACCAAAGTGCTGTACATAGTGCAATCAGTAAAAACAATCATAAGAGGTGCGTAAAAATCTAAATTAATAAAAACAATAAAACACATCTTGATCACAAACACAAGGACAAACTAGAACCAAGCTGAGACCTAGTTGAAAGCCAGAGAGAAGAGATAGGTCTTCAGCTGGGATTTAAAAATCCCCACAGACTCGGCTGCCCGGATATGTGTGTGTGTGTGTGTGTGTGTGTGTGTGTGTGTGTGTGTTCTCATATTTCTATCCTTGTTGGGGCCAAATGTCCCCACAAGGATAGCAAAACGTGGAACGACGTGCCTTGTGGGGACCTTTTTCCGGTCCTAAGTAGGAGAAACAGTGTTTTCTTGACCATGTTGTTGTTACTGAAAAAAGTAAAAGTGCAAAAACATTTCTTTAGGGTTAGGCTTTGTTGTGGTGTGGGTTAGGGTTAGGGTAAGGGTCAGGGTTAGGGGCTAGACATGAATGGGAGTCAATGGACGGTCCCCACAAGGATAGAAATACGAGACTGCGTGTGTGTGTGTGTGTGTGTGTGTGTGTGTGTGTGTGTGTGTGTGTGTGTGTGTGGGGTGGGGGGGTTCTTCTTTTACTCTCTGTACCATCAAGCTCACTGTTGCATGAAGCTGACAAACTGTAGCCCACAGGTGGGTGACGTTTTGAAACATGTTTCCAGTCTTGATGTTTCAACTTACACGACCATTACATTTATGGGAAATTGTCAAAATGCACAAGATTGATAGAGCTGTGTGATAGACCATTCCGTGCTAAATTGAATTGGTGGTAAAATGCAACAAATTTAGTAGCTCGTGCAAAGCGACCAACAGCGCTTTAAATTGCAGTACTTTAGAGTGGCCAAGGTCTAGACCCCACATTGTCAAGGTCTTGGTCGTGACTCGATCTTGGGTCAGGTGGTCTCGGCTCCAACACACCAATACATTTACAACTTTGGTTTGATAAAGTGATACAGACGACAAACGTGGATAATATTTTAGGCGTCTAAAATCCATCTATAAGGTTGATAGAATAGTCGATATTGATGAGAGCTCAGGTTTCTTCTGAGCTGCTGCCAGGGAGAGCTATCATACGAGTTCGCTCGTAGATTTCCTGGTGCTACGGAAATGTTTTTATATGCAACACAGTCTCAGGTTGGAGAACAACTTCACCTCGCAAACAATCGATCCTGGAATTTGTGGGCTTTCTGCCATACGAAAAGACACAACATTTCTGTCTGGATATTGTTAGCAACTGCTAGCTCACTGCAGTCAGATGCGTCCATTTGGCTCGATTTCAACATTAAGCACGCACAGTACATAACTATCTCATTGTCGTCATTTCATTTACACCACTTTACGTGCGTTGAAGTACCTGAAAGAGCTGAAAGTGCCGGAATTGTAGCTTTAATTCCAATGTTTACTTCAAGCAATCCAAACTTTCCGGTACATGGTGTTTGGGGTCTTTCGTCAGTCCTTTTATAGCCGTCTCTAATAATGCCTGTTGATTAAAATATTTCATTTTCCAAATCAAACCAAGGTTTTAGTGCGATAAATGTTTGTTTTACTTGAAGTAGTCTTGTATATTGTATGTAAGAAAAATGCTGTGCTTATAAGTGTATTTTCTGTGATTTAAGAATATAATGATTCAGGCAGCAGCATTGCCGTCAGTCAGCTGGGACCCTGCACTTTGACCAGCCCTCTCTCAGCTGGTTAGTCGTTCACTCCACTCTACAACAACACATTTCAATTCCAGGTAATTATTCTGAAGCATGTCTAATTAACAAGCCTTATTTATTTTGGCATCCAGCTAATTATAAGGATACACAATGGCTTTTTGATTCAAGTGGTTTGTGGCGAGAATTTACGGCTTCTAGACATAATACTGAACTGCACAGAGTTGTATCAAACCTCACATAGGGGTAATTGAGCTTTTATCAGATAGTTAAACACATTTCCTTCTATAATGACAAACATTTTTATCATTGTAACTCACGACGCAAAAATTCACGTATGCACGTTATAGCAAGTGAACAATTCTCTCATTACTGTTTTTAAACTTCAAGAAGTTTCTCTGCAGTGTGTATTTTGGGAAAAAGGAAATGGATTTCCCCCCTTTCTTTTTACATTATCATCACAGATCATCCGAGAATGAATGACATTTCAAAAAGCTACCACAATTTACTTTGATTTACAAGATAAGACTAGATAATACTTTTATTGCCTCCGTAGGAAAATTTTGCTAGACTTTGTCCAGCTGCAATTTGCGAAGATACAAAACCAGAGTAAGGAAAAAGAATTTCAATTTTCTTCTAATTCAACCAGCTCTCTCTCTGTATACTTTCGTAGCACAACAAGATTAAGAAAAGAAAAGGTATGTTAGAACACGTATGCACCATGAGATGACATACCAGTACATTACACACACATCCATTCCACACACATCCATCTACAAAATAATGATAGAAAAAAGACCTCAGAAGCTTGAAATTACATCAGTGAATCAGGACTGCTGGTGTTTTCCACACAAGGGTTGTTTAGCTGATTCACAACTGGGAAAATCCACACTCCTGGGTATGATTCAGAGTCAAAATTATCCAGTATAAACAACCTCAGTAGAAGCATGTTCTCTGGGTTATCACCCAACAGTTACTGGTGTAGTTTATTCAAAGACATGACGACTTATTCAGCATCCAGCTGCAGTTTAGTTTTACTGGACTAAATGGTCAGGGAAATATGATGTTTGGAATTTGAAATAACTAACTAAATAGCGAAACTAAGCAATTGTGGGTCTGAATCATGGAGGGATGAGGAGTTGCAGTGATTACAGTGTATCTAAAGTTCTGAAAAAATTGTTGGATAAATAGATGGTCATAAGGTAATAATGTAATTATTAATCAATAATGTAATATTTTGTGACAACTTCAATCCCTCTAGTGTGACAGGATTTTGTCTTGTTAAAACATAGTGTGCTGCTGTGATTTTACATTTGAATTTCCTCCAAATGTAGACATGAAGAAGTGCATTCATTTATTAAAGGCCCAAGTTTGGAGGATTGGTATTTTATACTTGAATCTGCAATGTTTTCTTTAGAAGTAGTGATCCTGAGGATACTGCAGCTCCCAGTCTGACGGTCGACCACACACATACTGGCAACTAAATGGAATCAGTTTCTACCACAACACACAAATGAACTTTAAACCTAATTTTACATAACTCACATTTTAAGTACAGTTTTGTTTGAAAAGAAAGACAAAGAAAACATAAGACATGATTTTATAATGATGACACAGGTACCTTAACTAACTTTGATCAGAAAAGACAGACATTTGTGGAGTGGCTGTTCATAATATGTAAATTATTTGTTGTTAATTAGCGAGATTGTTCTTTAACATTAAAGATTTGAATCCAGTTTTATATTTCATTGTTAAATCGATTATTGATGAATTGGGCACGGTGCATTGTTACTTGTAGATGAGATCTTTGTTCTTAACACACATGTCCACGGAGCAAGTTTCTGTCTGACAGTCCAAACAGTTAACAATCAGATTTTATGCTATTGCTGATTTTGTTTTTCCTTTTTTTTTTTTTTAAATGATTCATTCGTGAAATTGTTAAGTTGTGTCATTCCAGAGCAGGATGACGGTGTAATGGCGAGCACTCTCACCTCGCAGGGAGAATATCGTATTCACAGTCAGATTCTTGCTGGGGGCCATTCTGTGTCTAGTTTGCATGTTCTTCTGATTACTGTTTCGCCCCAGTGCTCCGGTTTCCTCCCACAGTCTAAAAATGTGCATTTAAGGTTATTTGATGACTCTAAAATTGACCTTAGATGTAAGTGTAAATGTGTGCATCTATCTTTGTGTTTGTGCTGTGACGGACTGGTGGCCTGTCCAGGGTGAACCCAGCTTTCTGTCTTTACTTCAGTCTCATTCACCTCAGGCCATAAAGGTTCATTTGGTCACATCGAGCTTGTCTGATGGGAAAGGCTCCACCTTGAATTGGATAAAGCGGTATGAGTGGATGGATTGTTGAACTAAAAATGTTGCACATTCAGACACTCGTACAGGTTGATTCGCTGTGATGTGATAATTTGAAAGGGGGTTTCAAGAAGCCAGATGTGCTGCTCCCATGCTGTTGTTGTGGGGAAGGTTCCAGGCCAACTTTGCAGAGGGAAAACAATATACCCTGCGAGATGTGGGAGAGAGAATTGAGCTGTCCTACAGCCAGCGGCCAAGCTTTCCAAGTCTTCTACTTGCCTAGGAAAGAGATTTGAAGAGATTAACACACTAGCATTAGCTCCGATACAAGCTGAGGATTGAATTAATTACAGACTTTGCAGGGCTTGTGGAGCATTCTCATGGTGTAGCATTGAAATGCCCCCCCCCTCATCCACATCCCCACTTTTCCCACCTCCAGTGAGATTGGAATTTGTCCAACTGAGCAAGCGGTGAATGTGCTATTTTTACCTTCTTCCTTGTTTCAGTCAAGCTCATGCTAATGTGGGAGATAAATAAAAATCAAGTGATTTCTGTTCAGAGGCTGCTGAGAAACTAGTTTACATACTTTGCCTTAAATGCCCCTGCTGTGCCTGAGATAAACGTCCTCATTTATCAGAGAGTTTCACGGGAGATGCTTGATTGATGTTGAAGAATCCAAAGATCCCCGGGGGGTTATTTCATAATATGAAAAGGGATTTAGTTTTCTTCACAGCTAACACAAGTATGTTTCTCGATCAGCAGATCATGAGTGAAGAGGCCTTTGACGTTGTGGTGGTTGGCTCCTGTATGACTGACTTGGTGAGGTGAGTCAGTTCAGCAATTATTTACCTCTTTTTGTTTGAAAAATAAAATTGTGAGTGCAGATCTATCCCACATTTTATGAGTTGAGAAATGTCCAGCTGAATCTGGTTGCAGGAAACTGTCCGGCTTCCTCAGGTGGACCTGAGAGGAAGCCGTACTTTGGGTAGGTTTCCACTGCCTTTTGAGCACAAGCGTACAAAGTAAAGAGCAGAGTTTCTCTCTCCAGCATGACAGAGTTCCATATAGAAGATGTCGCCCCATGTCATGCTCCTCAATATGGAAAGTGGAGCAAACCTTTGTAAAACTTGAAATGCATCATAATAATATGTCCATATATGTGTCTCTTAAAGAATTGGAGAAAATATCTCTGGAGAAATGTGGCTCGTTTTTCAAAAAATGGACAAAAAACTTGTTTGCCTGGCTTCTAAATGAGTGATTCCCTCACTTGCTGATGATAAAGTTTTGAAAAGAAAATTAAGCATTCATACAATATTATGTGAAGTTTACACAATGCTCTTTAAATTAATTCATAATTGACACTTCATCTTTATTTTAACCTCTGGGAATGGAAAAAAATAAGACTTCAGAATCACTCTTTTGTAATTTTTTTTTTGAAAACAGTGTCGTTCAAGAATATCATTACATTTATACAAAAGAAAACCAACAACAATAAAGCAGGAAGCAATAACACTTTAGTAATATAGCACCCACAACACTAATAAAACTGTAACTTTAGTCTGCATACCATCATGGTGAGGAGGCCATGACTTAAAGAGGCCACCATGCACCACAGACCTCAGCAGAAAGCCGCAAACACAACAAGCCTGACTTACTGAATTTCCTCCATGTGATAAATAATCAATTTTGTTGTGCAGAAAATGCACATCATTTGATCAATGCCGGTATGAGCTTTCTAAACCCGCATTGACTTGATCATTAGTTTACACAAACCAAATGTATCGCAAGATGAGGCAACAATAATGTGTAAAATTACGCTGCACAGAATTTCAGTGCATTCATGGGTTGTTATTGGATTGATTTGGTAAATCAATCACACCCTGATTTTCACAACAACGTTGTTAGATGGTTTTTCCTGCTTGATAATCTGCTCTTCTCCTGAGATTTGTAGCTGCAAGCATGTTCAAATGGAGAACAATACATGAAAACATTTCATAACCGCAGACACACAGGATGCAGACAGTTGTCCTTACGTAAAACACACTTCTCTTTATTATTAATATTAACTGCAGCAGGCACCCTGTTCCTTCAGCAAATTTATTTTAACCTGTGGAAAATATGCCATGTGGACATCAGGGTGTTTTCCACAGTGTTCTTGAAATGTGCTGCCCAGTCCTGCCTGCACAAGAATAGAGGAAGTGCTCTGAAGTTAGTGCTGCTTTTTTAGTGTGTGTCTTGCAAAGAACATTATGGTCTGAGAGTGTTTAGGTTCTCTCCCAGCTTTTAGGCCGTTAGATTGCAACACTAAAGGACTTGTTGTTTTTTCACAGTAGGGTTTGTCGGATTTGGGTACCCACAGAATGGTAAGAAAGACTCTTTGAATTGGACAAAAAAATCCCTAAAAAGAAACAAAATACAAAAAGTGTAAAAAAGAAAACTTATTTCAAAGAAGTGCATTGCATAAAGATATACCATTGTTTTGAAGCATACTTCAAACACTGGCGTTTGCTTATTCTTCAAGTTAAACGTTGCAGAGTCACAACATCTGTCGAGATGAATTTATCATTGATTTATGTCACCACAGCGCTGCCGCCTTTTTGTGAGCAGTTTGCATGTTCTCCCTGTGCGTGTGTGGACTGTGGTGGTGGAGATGTGAGTGCATGTGATTGTCTGTCTTTCTGTCTCACTGTGTTTGTCCTTGAACTTTGGTTTAAACAAACAAACATTGAAACAAACATTAGAAGCAGTTCCACAAATGGACATTAGACTGAGGAACTGTTTGCATGAGAAGGATCAGCTGGAAACAGCATCTTTTTTATAATCTAATTTCAGAAAGGTTTGAGGGTCGCCATGCACACTGAAATGACTTTCCTCAAAGCTGTTGGACGAGTTGCTGCTCAGAAATCCTTGTGGAAATGACAGGAGCAGTCACTGTGTGCTCCAGCGTTCAAGCATTGGCCCAGTACCTAATCACTTGCTGATCTGTGGTCTAGAATGACATAGGTGTGGCCATCTCTTGATGAATCCAGCCGAGGTTTGGAAGACTCAACAGCATGCAGATGATCTGGTATAATTACTGCTTTCTGAAATGTCAGCGTTGCATCATCTTTATTCGTGGTGCGATCTGTTGAGCCAAGTAGGATCCATTCCCACAAATGGTTAGTCATCAGCTCGTGCACAATGGGTTAGTTGAAAAACAATTTGTCACCTTCATTTACCGCAACCTTTGCAATCACTGACAAAAGCCGAAAAAGACACTTTTTGTCTTTTTTTTTTCCTTTTTTTTTTTTTTTAACGAAATGAGCATCCTCTCTGTCTGTGAGCTGTCTTCGCCCTGCATGTGCAACAGGTTGTGGTGTTTTAATATGAACCCTGGAGAAAAACTGTCAACTGGCAAATGAGGATCTGAATAAACATTCCGTGCTGTCCCAAAAGTTTGGAGTTGTCCCTCAGACTGCTCCACAAGTCCCCACTTATCAGAAACACATGCCTTCCCCTTCATGAGGAGGAGTATTTACTCAGTCGCTCATTAGCAATTCAGCCAGAGTTTCTTCTTTGAAGGGCAGGAGTTGTCAATTAAGGCCCTAATAAGCTGACGGAAAATGGTCTGCTTTTGGTGTGTGTGTGTGTGTGCGTGTGTGTGTGTGGTGTTGGGGCTTTTTGGATGGAGGTCAGACTGCGGGTAGAAAAATACATTTGCAGCCCTTCAAAGTGATATGCATGGCTTTGAAGTTAAAAATCCTGTTGTCTTGAGCAGGCAGCATTTTTGTGGCAGAACATTTCACACACACACACACAGGCGCACGCGCGCGTGCGCGCGTGTTCACCAATGCCGTACGTGCAGCAGCTCTCCCTCAGTGTTTGCTCCTGAGCGCTTCATCCACGCCGTTCGGCATGTCAGTAGGTAGTAAGAGGTTATGTTTAATTGTCTGCTACAATATGTTGCAGTTGCATAAGGAGGAGCAGGAGGAGGAGGCGCACAGCGATCAGGGTTTTTAACCCATTGTCAAAGCCGTACAGTGCCCCCTGCTGCTCCACTGCACTGAGTGGAAACACTGCTTCAGTGTTACCTGCTCAGTTAAACTCTACTTCCTCTCACAAACCAAGGGCCGGACGGTTCCTCTCCACACACACTCATTGCTTCTGGTTCGTATTTTGACTCAGGCCTGTCTAAAGTCAACTGCAAGTAAAAGTCTATGCAAAAATAAAGCGGTGATTTTATTACAATGAAAACTGAAATAAATCACTTTAAACATTTATATTTCTTCATTAATTCAATGCATAACTCTCATCTAGCTACCTGTAGTTTGTATTTTGGTTGTAATGACAATATATGAAGCCTAAAAAAAGTTTATATTGTACTTATCATACTGGTTAGGGTGCTTTCAGGGGAAAAAAAGACATATCCTTTCCAAGGTTGCAGAAGGCGGGTGGGGGGTTACACCATGCTTCAGCCACACAATGGTTTGGAACCAATACTGAATCTACACTGAAGGAACAGAACAATTATTTGGCAAGACATTACAAAGATTGTGGCAAACGGGGCTTCCTCTGGAGTCAAGCACTGTGTGGAAAGAAATCTAATGTCATTCCAGCGTTCACCGTTTCCTACAGGCAGTTTTCACACAAGCACGAGACTCCATGGTCACACATTTGTGGGATTTGCAGCAGAGTTGACTTCAGTTTGAAGAGGTGCACCAACCAAACCTTTGTTAATGTCTAAATTAGGTGGTGATTTTAGTTACTCATAATGTAGACTACAATATATCGGCAGTTTAACAATATCAGTATAATACATGGGCAACATGCACCTTTTTAAACAGAGGCTACTATTTATCCTGAATTCACAAGGGAACACCTCCATCATCATTTGAGTAACGATATCTACAGATGACGATGGTGACCAAATATTCTTTATTGCCTGCTCTCTTTTATATATCTATATATGTATCCAAATTCTAAAATTAGTAACACCCAAAGCACAATAGAGAAAATGTGGATTTTGATGTCTTAATTGAATTTAAAAAAAGTGCATGTCTTCATTTGGCATTTGTAGCATTTCTTTAAGCAGCCTCAGCAGCCTTATCTTCTAATGTTACATCTTGAATGCCATTGGTGACATTTTCACCTGTTTATTATGAACTTGAACTGTTAGACCCTGTTGAGTTAGTTGGTATTTCCTTGTATAGTTCAGAAGATTACGGTGTTTCAATGGGCTGCTGTACTGAGCTGATTAATGAGTGTAAAAGTAAGGTTGGGGCGACACAGTGGTGTGTCGATGCATGTTGTACCTGTGCAAATGATGTTGGATTTTTTTTTGTTTTGCTTTTTTTTCCTCAGGGTCTCCGTATTTTAGGCTGATTGGATGTTCAAGTTTCCCTCTATTATCATGTGTTTAGTTGGTCCTTCATTGCTATTTCCCCGATTGACAAAGTGATTGTGACTTTGGGAATTTCAAATTTCCATACCTCAGTCAGCTAACCATGAATGAATCACAATGAAAGCAGTAAATCAAAGTATGAAATTTTAGCCATAGATGACACACTCATTGGCTTTCACTGCCACCACTGCTTGGTTTACTTATGGTTTACTTGTAAAAATGGTTACTTCGAGGAAGTCTTCCAAGTGATCCAGGTTTTTGGAGCTGAAAGAAGTCATTCAGCTATGTTATTTTTTTTCAACATGTTCCAGTGTTTTCTATAACTGATTCCTCAAAAGCATGCCCTTCAGCCTTTTTTTCTGCATGTGCGTAAATGTGAGCACAGAGCCAACCAATTCAGATCCTGAACAGCTCGGCAAGTGGCTTGTTAACATTTCCTGATACGGGCTTGTTCAGACCGCCGGGTGAATAATGACAACGTACGCTCACTTGCAACAAATGGCGCAGCACAGGTGGTCAAAAATAAACACCTAGGTACAGTCTTAGAACGGCATTGTGAGCAACGCAGTTCAGCGTGTCCACAAGAAGCATACTTGTTCTCGTCTGGCCTGTTCTGCCTCACCTTGCGTAGATTTACTAGAGCATCCTTTTAAAGGGACCTTTGTGAGCAAGAAAAATTACTCCAGAACACACACAGGAGTGGATATGAGTTGAAGGCCGTCACACAAAAGCAGGTGACAAGCATACTTTGACGAAATGTTGATCAATACAGAGCAGAACTTGACCTCACCCTCATGTTTGGAACAGCCAGAAGAAGTTTCAGACTTGTGAGAACAGTATTTCAGCTTGCATGTGTTCATGCCTGCTTCCCCACTGCTGATTGGAAAAAAAAAAAAAAAAAAGAAAGATGCTTGGAGGGGGGGCAGAGAACCCGCCCATCCCAAAGCAAACACTTCACGTCACTGAACACCTGCTGTGGCCTTTTGGTTCCGTGGGAGAAAACGCTTCGAGGTTGCACTTTAGCACATAACTGCCCTGTTTGTTTGACGCAGTCATCACAGACAACAATAGCCAAGTGTCTGTCTGTCTCTCTCTCTCTCTCTCCCTCCCTCTCTCTCTCTCTCGTTCTCTCTTACTCAAGAATTTGGAAATCTGTTTATCTTACACGTCAGTGATTTGGCCTCAGGCGGCTGTCAGCCAAACGTGAAGTCATGACGTTCAAACTGTAGAATCACCACAATGGGTCGCATTCATTGTTTATTCAGATCCTCTGCATATCTCACTAAATGCGTGCAATCGTAACATAAACCAGCGAACATCACAAATCATTTTTGTAAGCACCGTAATGAAAAAGCAAGGCAGAACTTGTGCAGGAAGGACACAGACAAATGATCCTTTCAGCCTCCAGACCTACAACATCCTTCCTGTCAGCCACTTGACTTCCATTGCGCGCTTCTAGAGAGAAAGCTCAGAAAAAGGCGAGTTGCTATAGCTGCAGTTGTGCTGAAATTGGCAGTACTGCTTTCAGTGACATGTTAGAGAAAACCATTTGAAGAGCAGTTCAGTAGGTTTGGACATATGCATATGTGCATTCCTATTTTAGAATTGCTTTTGTTATTTCCTTTGTATGCTTCAATATCTAAGGAAGATGAATTACTCTCCATGCATCAGTGATAAAAGCAAAAAAAAAAACAAACAAACATAAAAACTCTGAATAGAAATAAGAATGTTGGGAAAATCCATGCAAAAGAAAACAAGACAACAAAAACCGGGAAACTCAACAGAGTCATTCTGGTAGGCAATGGTACAGATCTTAAAAATGTAATAAATCAGTCTACACAGTGGTGATGAGGCCCAGATCTCAAAAGCAACTTAAGTCTGACAACACATTGAGCTGTTTTCTGGCTCAATAGATCTATCGAAGTGAGATATTGTTCTCTGCACGTCACAATCATGGAGCAAAACTGTTCAGAAGGTTGACAAAACTTTCATAAGCACTCATCGTATTTCTGGTGATGTGAAAAAACAGAGTACTGAAGAACCCTGTGGTTTGGAAAAATAAGCCTCATTTAATGCAAATATCAATCCGCCATAGTCATGAATAATCCACGTTAGGTTGAACTGACTGAGTAGCATCACTCCGGCTTGAATGATTCTCCTGAACTGCAATGCTCTCTGGTGTTTTGATCCTTTTGCACCCCTGGGTACCTTGAAATGACAAAACTGAAGCACTTCACACTGCGTTTATTCACTACACACCCTTTTATCTTCTTATGAAGTTGATCCTTCATGTCGTATGTGCATCTTTTATGCTAGAAGCAGATGTTTTGTATTTGTATTATGAGAGCCTATAAACTTTGGGCTAACCAGAAGTGCTCATGTGAATTTCCCTAGAACGGAAATCATTTATCGAGTTGTTTACATTCAGATTTATATATAGCAGTTTCCCATGCTTCTTTGGTGTGCCTGTATTTTACAACACCACACTTCTTCCTTGTGAGGAAGAGGAAGGAGCAGTTCACCTTGGGACTAAAAAACGGTCAACCGAGGTAGAGGAGCCTCAGCCTTCTGAGGACATCAAACACATCATACACAAATAGTTAAAAAGCAATGACCCTTCCAGGTTTATAGAACTATAAAAACATCCTCTGGGCTTAAACATCTTTGGCTGTTGAGCACATTAGCTATCTGACCATTAAATTACAGGATGCACATAAGTTTCTCATATCTGTCAGTGACCGGCTTAAACACTGGGCACTCACCATTGTCACGTATACTTTTTCGTGTGTATTATTGTGTTTCCACAGTGCACTTTGTGTTTCCCTCTGACAAAATGCAGCCTATTAATATTTGGATGAATTAGCTTAGCTTAGTAATATAGCAAGGATCAGATCATCTCATCCAGAGAAATGTTGCGCTGTAGACAAACAGCTGAACAAACAGCAGTCGCAGATGAAATAGTTGCAGTTCCACATATTGGAGATGATGCAGGAAGGAAGGACGGAGAGAGCACGGACTACAAAGACAGAGTGTTAGTGAGATACAAAGATGATATGTGAATCTATGGAGAGTGGAAAAGGAGAAAAGAGAAACCTGATACAGTGAAGGTCTCCCAGCAGTCAAAACCTAAGGGGTTGACATGTAAGCTTTAATAAATAGAAAAGTCTAAAGAATTTTGGATTTAGTCAGATACTTTTCGAAGACTGAGGTGGACATTCCGATAACAGGAAATGACATGATTGCAGCCCAGAAGAAACAAATGCATGAGTTAGTCTCTTAGTGTCACTCTGGGCAAACACGTTCCCAGTTTTAGAGACATTACACAGCTGGAAGAAAGCAGTCCTGCAGACCTGTTTAATGTGGGAGTTGAAGGATAAATCCTGTATGTAATACCATTCAGTGTGACCATCAATATGTCTGGAAAATTTGTCTCTGTGATGTTTGGGGCCAAATATAATAATTTAATCCTTCTGACTCAAGCTGTTTCACTGCAGCCAGAACTGAGACATAACAAATGCCTATCACACTGATTTTCACCTGAAAAAAAAAAAAGTGGTCTCCTGATGTTCATATAAATTTATTGACCTGATTTAGATTTTCTCTGTCCATTGAACACAGGTGGAAAAAAAATGGAGATGAATGTATAGGAGAAGAGGGCGTATGTGTTTGCTCGTGCGTGTCTTTTCATGTGTTCAACCTTTGTTCTGTTTCCTTGGAACCACATTTCAGCCTCGCTGACCCTACATCCTGCCACTGCCTTGGGTATTTTAGTGTTTTCACACGGCCTTGCGAAAACAGCGGCATTTATAACCACCTCCAGTGTTTGCCACCGGCGTCTCACTTACTGGAAATCCTGGGATTGAGTGAACTTACTGTAACAGCACACCTGCCACAAACAACGCTCGCACAGAGGCGGCGGGGGGGGGAGAAAAGAAAAAGAGCAACAACAGGGTGAAAAACAAGTTTATGACAACATTTTGCCACCCGCAAACCCTTTGGCCCCAGGCCAGCGCTGCCCAGGGCCAAACCACGTAGTCATGACATTACAGCACGAAGCTGTCTGCTGTCTCTGCCTCGTGTTACTCACTTGCCCACTGCGGTTGTGTGATCAGAGGAATCTGGGAAACAAGACAGCTTCTCCTGAGGGCAACCCACCTGTGATCTATCAGCCAATAGAGGAGGGGCGTGAGCTGACCAAACCCCAATGAGTCAAGCATTACTCTTGCAGCCGGCATCAAGTTGAGACATCTCTGGGATTTATTGGTTGCATCATTTCGGATTTGCAAATTTTGGAGTCACTGGCATACATGACCGAATGTCTAAGTACTCTTTTTAAAGTGATGAGGCAATTTTGGGCTCAATGTTTTCTCTCACTGCTATTGTGTTTAAGTATGGAAAACTCTTAAAAACACTTTTGGAAAAAAGTTACCTTTGCTACATTTACGCCGGCTACTGTTTGCATTTTACTGACCTTTTCTGTGAAAGACCCTCAAAAGATCCAATCCTCAGAAGACACAGCAGGAAGCTTTTGTTTGTGTGCTTCTGCGCTGCTTCCAGACATAAATAAAGAACTTAACAAGCAAAGGATTCGGCCCTGAAGGGTTGTCTTCACATTTTGACACTCGCAGTGCCAAGTAAAACTTTTTTCAATAAAGTTTGATGGTAGTTTTTCCAAGTTTTATCGACAGTTTGAAGACATGAAACGAGGGTTTAAATTTTGAAATCCAAGCAAAGTTGAGGAGTCTTTTACTTTCCTTCTTCATCCCATGTTCTCTCTGGAGATATGCATTTTTATAAAACTTGTTTTTTTTGTTTTTTTTCCCCCCCTCTTAGTCAGGCACCAAGGCTCCCCAAAGCAGGGGAAACCATCCATGGACACAAGTTCTTCATCGGCTTTGGAGGGAAAGGGGCCAACCAATGCGTACAGGCTGCCAGACTGGGAGTCAAAACCGCAATGGTCTGCAAGGTATGACGCTGCACACAGTTTTTAAGCCAAATACTGCTGCTGCACTGTTTGAGTTTGGGTTCCGGTGGGCATTAGTTTGGATTCTAGCTTCAGCATTTGCATTTCACTTGGAATCAGAGTTGCGTTTGCTTGTTCAACCTCTGGCTCGTCCATGTCTTACTCAGATAATCATCAACTATTGGAGCTCGACAAGTTGTTACAACTCGTAAAAAACCTTTTAGCTTCGTTCACACTTCAGTCATTTCGCTACATCAACTCTCTGCGCCTCATTTTCACTTGATCAATACCATACTGCATGCATACGCCCACCCACGCTTGAGCGCCTTCAAACAAGCCTATTCCCATACCATACAACCCAGAGTCTCCAATCAGTAGGCTCAGCGCGGCCTTTCAACCTGAGCAGTAAAGCACCGAAGCCCCACCTCTGTCAGAACAAAGAGGCCCGATCGATAACAACCCAGTGCGGGAGGAGCTCTCCGGGCATGGGGAGAACCCAAAAATAGACATCCGGGCTTGTCAAAAACATCCAAGACGGAAGGCCGTTCTTCAAAGAGAATGGGGCCAAGCAGCCAATACCATCCAAGCCCATCAACACAGGGAGCTAGAAATGCCCGTATTTTGGCACGTTTTTTGGAAAGCGTGGGTTCGAAGTAGGTGCCTCGGGGCAAGGTGGGGACCCCTTCCACAACCCAAAGTAGCTACAGATGTGGACATCCCAGAGCGGATCAGGGGAAGAGGGGAAGCTGGGAAGGAAAACGAATGCGAGGTGGGCTATGAAGAGGCGTAAAGGCGGGGTTATTGTGTCTTCAAGGCTTGGCGCAGCTGGTCGTGTGTTCACGCGTGTGTGCGTTTGTTGACTTTGTGTGTTCGTTTTTGCACATTTTCGGCGGCGGCACCATGCCAGTATGCTGGCAGGGCACACGAAAATTCAGCCCAACTGAGATTTGAGTAGACCACTTTTCAAAAGTTGCCGCTAACCAAGTCTGACCCTGCTTGACACCCCTCTTTGTTGTAATCGTTTTGCCTTCAATCTTTTCTAGGTTGGTAAAGACTTCTTTGGAGACAATTACATCCAGAATTTCAAGGACAATGGTGTGCATACAGGTAAGATCGATGGATTTTAACATTGCATGCCAAATTGGTTTCCATTTCTACCGTACATTGAAAAAAGTTCATGTTTTGAGCGACGTTTTTTAAATATAATTTCTTGAATTTTTTTTTAGTTGTGCTTTATACATTGGTAAATTGGTCTTATTGTTTTGTCTGATGACAGTGAAGCCATCTGTCTTAATCTGAAATAAAGTCAGATTTTAAAATCAATTGGCTTCTAGGAAACCAAATGCGTTTAAAGTTCTGAGTAAGACACTTTGATTGGGTGATTTTTAGTTCCAGAGGCAGATTTTTTTTTATCACTAACAGAACAAAATAGTTTCCTTGTGCAGAATAGGAAAAAATATATATATTTTTGTTTGTTTTTAGTTTCATGGTTTCTTTCATTTTCAGACTTTGTTGGGCAGACCTCAGATGCAGCCACGGGAGCTGCCTCCATCACCGTCAACGATGCAGGTACGTAAACGCTTTGCTGCCCCCGCCAAGATGTTAAAAGCTCTTTAGAGTTGTTCAAATTGTATCATGGATCAGCCAAGAGCACACATAGCCTATCAGGATTCTGCAGGGTGTTTTTTTTTTCTTCTCTTTTACTACACAATTGCTCAATAACACACATCGGCATGTCGTATCACCATTGATTCACCACCGCTCAAGAGTTTGTAATCACCGGCTATGATGAGATACACAAGTGCTTCTAACCATATCTGGTGAAATCTGAGCCTGTTTTATTCAGAAAGGTGTTGTCATGAAAAACAACATGTGCTCTGGAGATTGTCATTAGTTTTTTTTTTTTTTTTACCAATTTCAAGGAGTAAAACTATGAGGCTTCGAGCGGCTCAGAGTGGTTCATTGAGGCTGTGGTATCGTTCACGATGTGCTTCAGGGGAAAACAATGAATCTATTCAACTGTGAATCAGATCCTCCAATAAAAAGAAGGGTTTCAGTGTTAAAAACTGTGTGGAATAGAGTATTTTTTTAATTTGTTAAAGACTCACATGTGCAGTATTAAAAAAAAAAATCATACAAGTTGTATTTGCCACAGTTTTCATGTAAAAATATGTAGAGAATGCATTGTATAGGAAATTAAAGTTCATCCATTAATTTGTTTTGCAATAAAAAGCTGTTTTATTGTGAAAACAAAATATGTCCATTAATCACTGCTAAAAATCATCTAAAAATAGTGTATGACCAACAATATTTGCAACGCAACCAAGGCAGTGCAACTTTATTTGGACGGTACACTGAAGCAACGTGGCGACTCAAAGTGGTTTTCAGTAATAATTATGATCGCACACAGTATTAAAAACAGTAAACAAACAGATGAAAGATGTAAGAGTACTAATGAAATATTAACAGTTATTGAATATGTATTAATATGTATGTCTGTCTTATTAAATATATTTTCACAAATCAGTAAAAGGAAGTCGGTGGGAAAACCCCAGAACTCCACTGCCTTTCTTATGTTTTTTTTTTTCAAGGGATTTTAATGTTTGTAGTATATTACTTTGGATTGATGGTGAAGAAAGATCAAATTTTCCCTCTTGGAGTTAAAAGGTTGTGTAAGCCAATGTTTACCAAGTTCCAGCAGTTTCTCATATTGTCACATAGTTTTGGACTTGAGAGTTTCCAGTCGGTTTCATAGTTTTCACGATGCTCTCACTCGGGCAGGTGAGAACGCCATCGTGATCGTGGCCGGAGCCAACATGCTGCTGGGTGGAGAGGAGCTGCGACGCGCTCTTCCAGCAATCAGTCGCGCTAAAGTGCTCGTGTGCCAGCTGGAGATCAGTCCGCAGACGTCCTTGGAGGCTCTGCGCATGGCCCGTGAGCACAAAGGTCAGTTGGTGACTGTACTGGATCTTGTTGTTGTTGTTCTTGTCATTTGAGAGCAGATGCATGTAAACATTGACATTGATCCTTTATCTCAGATCTGGGTTCTTCATATTAGTCCTGAACCAGATCCAGTCTTTGGAATGGGGCTGCTTTTTTTTCTGGGTCCAGATTTCTCCGACTTGTTGAAAGTATTTTTGAAGCAAACCCAATTTCTTTTAACCAGACACAGACGGTTTAAAGCAGATTTGACTCTTTTAATCTGTCAGACGAATGTTTTGTATCTCATCAGACTCAAAGCCAGACCCCGACGCTTTAGATCAGATCTGAAGTCTTTCAACCAGATCTGGGTTCTTTAAACCTGTCAAAAATCCTTCCCAGTAAAACTGCAACTCTTTAAACCAGACAGCTTATTTTATTAGATCAGACTCTGCAAAACCAACCCAGACTTTTTACCCTGCCTCTTACACCTCTAACCAGACCCGAAGACCCGGAATCACAGAAATCTTAAATCCTAGATTGAACTCTTGATTGTCCTTCAAACAGACCTTTGCACGATGAACCAGATAAAATCACTTGACTTGTAAATCAGAGTCATAAACTGGACTTCTTTCAAGCCTAAGTGCTATTTTTGTACTTTGAGCTGTTATCTATATTGCTCAGAATCCGATTAGGCTCACCACATCTCATGACCCTGAGCTTCTGAAGTCAGAAAGTCAGTTGTTTCTGAGAAAACAGCAATGAAGTTTGAGAGGAGTTAAAATGCCACTCTTATATACGTGAGACAGAACAGGTGGTTACATTTGCATTCCATTAACTGTGTTTATTTGCACCAGCTGTTGTTACTTTAGTCTTTAAAGGCTCAAGTAGTTCTTTGTTTGACCAGAAAATCACAGGTATTTATTCACATATATTGTGCAAGAATGCAATTTACAGATGAGATTTTTTTTTTCCAGTACATTTCTTGTCTGTCTATCTGTGAATATAGTTTTCTTTAGTCTACTTTAAGATTGCATTCTCACTTTTGAGGAGACGACCGCAATCGCACCACTCAACAGGCGATGAGATGGTTGTTGAGTGAAATGAAGGCTGGTCAGTGCGGCTTCTTACTGCTGCAGTGGCGAGGGAAGAAACTGTTTCCGCAGAAGTATCAAAATGTCCATAGAAACTTCTCAAACCACTCGTGCAACATAATCCGCTTCTCCGCACGCCATCTGTGCACCCGCTATATTCCAAACCCTCGTATTGTCGCCAAGATATCAATATATACATGGCTTCGGTCTTAATCTGTATTCACGACCCAGTTGAGCCTCCTGCTTTGACCATGAGATGGTATTTGGACAAGTTTGGTGGGGTTTTTTTGAATATCTTACCGTGTTGAGGGGAAAGAAAGAGAAAAGGGTAGAAAGACAGGATAGGCAGTGTGCTTCTACTTTTTCCCATTATTAAGATTTTAATCTCAGATAAAGCATCTAACTGTTATGGAAAACCCTTTTTGTACAAATAGCTTAAAAACTTGTTTTAAACATCATTGTTGAAGCATTTCAGCCCTGGAATATATTCAAACAGGCTCCAGTTTCAGGGAGTGTTTTTATTTGTAATGCTGAATCCAGTTAAAACCAACTGGGATTAGGTTGTTATACCGAGCCGTTTAGGAGGAAGTATATAGAAACTACTTCTCGAACCATGTACACGGAAAAACAAGGAGATCAACGGTTAGATTAAAGACTCAACGCAGCTTAATGCGAAGAAGTCAAAATGAATAAGATGTTTTATAAATATTCTATAAATAAAGCCGATGACTTAGTCGTTGATAACAGCGGCCGCTGTGGTTCAGGTAGTTGAACAGGTACTCCTCCAGTCTCGTGATTCAGTCCGAAGCTCTTTTTTTGTTGGTGACGAAAAACATTCATGCAGATAATGAATGTTGAGTTGCCCAAACATAGAAAGATCTGCCTTCACAGTGTAAAGCACTTTGAAAATGCAACTAAACATGTGAAAATACTCACAAATAGGTTGAAAATAATACTATAACAATCTCTTCAATCCATCACTCTTATCTTATCTCACTTTATCTTTTAATGCCAATGTTGGTGGTTCAATTCCAAAGTGATCTTGCACATGTGCAAGAATTGAACAATAAAAGTTTCTATAAAAGGCGAGAGAGCACCAGACAGCCATTATCACTGCCGGTGATGTTTGTGATTATTTTTGATCAGATTTAAGGACAGGGTACATGGAGGATGGCTCTTGTTGCTCCAAGTGTGTTTTAGTGAAATATTCCCTTGACCTGTAGAGTCACATTGAATCATCTCCAAATGAGTCGGATTTACACTCGGTCCACATCAACTCTCTTTCAATCTGGATTCCATCACAGCCTCCATTAGCTGTAAGATGATTGATCTTGTCCTATTTCGTCCTTCTTGTCTTGTATCAGAACACCGTGGATGAGAAAATACCTGTAGTTAAAAAAAAAAAAAAAACCTTCACAATATTGGACGATGTTTTCTGCATTATACCAAGTAAACTGTGCGAAACAGGCCAGAAGTGATGTTTTCAATTTGTTTGTCGAATCTCTGCTGCCACGTTTTCCCCTCGACCGCCGTGTCTGCACACACTTCTCCATGCAGGCCCGTGGCGTCAAACACTCTCTTCCCTCTACCTTTCTTCGATAACCAGGTTACTGAGCTAATCATCTCGAGCGGCGTCCTATTATTAGCAGCCCCTGCGCGTCACTCGAGATGTCTGGGGAGCCTCTCGCCCCTGTCATCAGGGCCTGTTGTCCGCGATCGCTCGCTGCGGGTTGCCAGAACGAAAAAGAGTCGCAGCCGTAACCGTGTTGCAGATGGGATACCCAGATGGCCTCGCTGAGCGCCACCCTCTTTTCCCCGAGCCCCCCTTCCCGCTGCCTCCTTCCTCGCCGCCTCTACCGCGCCGCCGGATTAGGCATCGGCATGTGGCGCCAGAAGAAGAAGGCAAGGCGAGCGGGGAGGCTTGGCAAACGCCGGCAGCTCTCCTTGACGCTGCCGGGCCGGAGCCGTTGCGTAAATGGCGTTCTCTGGAGAGAACGGAGTGTTAATGGGTTTGGCGGCTGGGATTTTTTTAATGACGCGGGGGTGAAGCGCCGCTCAAATTACGCAAATGTCACCATCGAGCCACACGTACTGCGAATGCCAGCTCTTTAGAAACACTTGTCAAGATAACCTATCAGGGAAAAGTTTCGTCTCCACGTATGTAGCCCTTCGACGGGGAAACCACGCGCACACATAATTTCTTGCCACCTACCTTTTAATATTGAGGAGTTAATGGAAATAAGTGAGCGGAGGAAATGCTAGGGGTTGTGCAGTTTCGCTCCTGCATTCTTCCGTTTTCACCCCTTCTTCCTCCCCCCTTCCTTCCTTGTCTGAGCAAGAAGCTGCTATTATATTTCTCACCAGATGCAATTAGAGCCTCTTAAAGCCCTTTCACACACTCACTGATGACTCATTTCTTTTCTGTGTGTATGCAGTGCATGCAAGATTGTGTGAGTGATCTCTGTCTTCCTCTGTTTTCGCTCGACTCTTGTTTTCCCGTTCACCTTTTCCTCCCTAAAATGCACTGCAGCAACGAGATCTGCTGCTCTTTTCTCCCCCCCCCCACCTCCCCCCATTACTTTGTGCAGCTCTCTTCCGTCGCAGCCGGAGTTTCAACCTGCCGACAACAAAAAAAACCAAGAGTCATGACACACACACACACACACACACACACACACACACACACACACACACACACACACACACACACACACAAGCATCCACTTGCTCCGCTGCCAGACGTGACTCAGTGCAAGCACATCCCGGCATTACCACATCTGTCCCAGCAGCTGTGTGCGTTTGCATGGTTTAAGTAACACCTGGAGAGCGAAACACAGCAACCTGAGACTCACAGATTCGGAGGAATCCTTCATGCATCGGTGTGTGAAGGATTATCAGTCCTTAGCAGCCTAGCTTCTTATTGCCTCTGCATTTTGACTTCAGCTTTGAAGGGTCATACTTGACGCAGATACTCTGGTCGCACCACAGATGGCAGCTAAAAGGGGAAAGACAGCTCTAATCTGTCCAGTCCTGCAAGTACTAATGCAGTTATTGATGATAGAGACCATGCAAAAATCATTTGGACATTTTTTCCACCTTTACTGCGCTTAAATGTTGCTGTTATTTAGCTCTTCGGACAGGATGTGTAGAACCTCATCTAAATTAAAAGAGGCTCGGAGAGTTAGACTTCTGACCGAATATATCAAGGGAAAGTGTTTTTGTTGTAGCTGTTTAAATGGTGAACCACTAATACTTTCTTAGCACCTAAGAATTAACATTGAGAGGATACTGGAGATGAATGAGCTGAGGAATCTAGAGTCATTAGTCATCTATTCTTACGAGCTACAATTACGCAACGAGGATAAAGAGCATTCTTCAAGAAAGTCTGTAAAAGGTTGTCTCAAAGTAAAATCAGATGACGGTTACAACAAACATCCTCTGGAATAGATGCCATAAACACATCACTGTCTTCTCTGAAGGAGTCCAAAACTTAAGCAGCTGAGATGGATATGATCCGAGCGTTGATGGGATAGTGGCAAAATGAAACACACTGTTGGAAAATAGTGTAAATTCAGTCTGGACTGGAGCGTGCCTAAAGGTATGTGGGAAACTCTGAGGTCAACTGGAAGCTTTTTGGTCACCATGACTATATGCTAAGCTGAATTGATATCGGACTCGGCATATCAACACGAACACATCACTCTCCCGTGAATCATCGTACATTAAGAAGCTTGCCAGCAGCAGGTCCTGCAACACTCGTGAAGGTAGGAGATGAAATATATACAGCTAATCAAGGAGAGATCACAACTGATTCAGTATGACTCCCATGGGGAAGGTCCAACAAGAAATATTTTAAAATGAGGTGGAAGTTGTTGAGTGAAAGCCAAGACTTCAGTTTCGAAATCAGATTTTGACACTGGATTCCCATCATGCATTCTGACAGAAACAGAACAGTACTGCTGACACTTATAAGTCAGTTTACGTAGCTCCAACAGTGAATATTTGTAGAATCAATCATGTAGTCATGCTACTTGTTTTTTTTAATTAGCTCATCAATTCAAAGATTTTTTTTTTTTTTTTTTTTTTTTTTTTAGCTCAAATAGATATTACACTATCGGTGGTTCCCATTTTAAAAAGGCAGAAAACATCCAAGGCGGTGAATACTTCACACTCAAAGGCTTTGTGACACAAACACTGTGGTCACGCCACAGATGGCAGCTGAAAGGAAAGACTGCGTCGGCCTGTCCTCCATGATAAATAATATTGTAGTCATTGATAATAGCCTGAGTGAGACAACGGCGTGAGTAATCCTTTGTAAATCCTCTGGCATGTTTCAATGATACTTTGTCGATTCATCCCTCCTGGCACGGCATCCAGTGCATGGATGTTATGACTGCTGGCTGTCTGCTGATGCCACCAAACTACTTATCATATGCTATGAGAATTACTTCAATTAGCGGCGTAATTAAAGTCACACAGTCAGGAGAAGGTTTACATGCACCTCGCTTTGCTGCACCTAATTACAGTCACGTGTCTGACATGCATGTGAGCGACTGAAGAACGTGGCGAGGAAAAGGAAAAGGCTGTTAATTGCTTCTCTGAGTGGAAAACAGGGAGCAAGAAGTAAATAAGGGAGAGAAGGTTATGAATTATCATGTATTCGGGTATTAATAAAGAGGTTTTTGTATTGAAATGTGTCAAAATTAAAATCTAAGTAAAATACGATTTCAAAAAAGTATAAACATGTCATCACTGTCGACAGTTTTGACTACTTTTTGGAGGCCATAAAAACACCATGATGCCTACAAAGGCCTGGTATATGGTCAGTACGGATTTTGTCAAACTGAGAATTATTAAGAGATACTCTCTCACCGTGGCTTCTGACCTATTTTGCTGAGACGCACGCCCACACTCAGATTCACTGATTGTTTACCACTGAGTGATTGCCTGCTATGTGCGTTGTAATTAAGAACAATCATCTATGTTGTCACGAATAAGTGCCATGTGACTGCGTTGGTCTTCAGATGTGACGGGGTTACGTGCTTTGTGAGCGGGCGAACAGTCAACTAACTACACGATAATAAATCCGTGGATTCCAAACCTTTTTTCCTTGGAGCCCCACAGATGCCCCAAAGACAAACTGCAGACCCTCTTTAATCTCTGATACGCTAAAACATTACAGTGAAGCCAAACGCTGGAAGACGAGAAGCGACAGCAGCTCAGGTCTGTTCTAAAATTGACTTATCATGGTTGAATTTGAATTTGCACGTCTAATTTGAAAGCCTTAGAGCAGGCAAAGCCTCAGGCGCCTCCTGTGATCTCTCTGATCTCAGGCGTCGTATCAATGAGGGTCGAGGACCCCTAGTTGGGAACAAGTGCTTCAGTGTAAAACCTAAGAAATGGAAAAAGTTCAACTTGAAAATAAGCATTCTTGGTGTGTGTTCGTCCCCCCCACCTGCTCTGAAAGCCTCATCATCCAATAACTGCTGCTTCCTAAATAAAGCAGGAATTAGGGGCCCTGAGGACAAGCTGTCAGAGGAAGTACATCCATCACATTCAGAGCTTTTGCTAGAAAAACCAAAGTGATGAAGATGAGGTGTAAATTGGTTGCGGAAAGAGAGAGAGAGAGAGGGAGAGAAGATGGAGCGTCGGAAAAAGAACCCTGGTGTCACTTTTCCTGCGACGTGGCCTCGGCGCGGGCGGTTACAGTACCAGTGTGCTGGAGGAAAAAAAAAAAAAAAAAAAAATGGAGACATTACTTCCACTTTTACTCGCGAGCAGCCCAGCATCCACCTCAAAGCGCCAGGTGGCCAAAGCCCTGTGCAAACCCACGCAGCTGCTCTCTTATGTGCCCACGCAAACACACGCACACACACACACACACACACACACATTTCTTTTTGCACAACAGACTTTGATGTCACCAACGCTGAACATATATTTCTCCCCGGCGCGCACGCTCGCGCTCGCATGAGGCTTTATTTTGTACACAGAGATATCAGAATTAATCGCTTCGTCAAGCTGGGCTTATCCTCACACATACACAGAAATCATGGTATTAGATGCGTTAATGCTCTCCGCTCATGAATATGCATCAGACAGTGATGTGCAACACGTACAGAGGATTACTTCTGACAAACACTCCCCGCTCTCGCTTCCCCCTCTGCCGCTCCTCGACACACAGAGAGGGTCACAACTCATCTCACCCACACACCGACACTCACACACGGGGTTATATGTATGCATTATGCTCAAGCTCGCGCTCTCGCGCACGTCCACACACAATCCTGGAGCAGCGAGAGACTCGGGGGTGCTCTCTGGGATGCGGGGTCTTTTCACCAGGGCCTCTTTTTTTTTTTTTTTTTTTCTTCTAGGGAATGCTAATTTAATTGTTTAAAAGGTGTCTTTTTATAGAAGCTTATCCACTTGAGCTCTGCCTCGCAAGAGCAGTCCCCAGCGGTAGCCCACTAGCCTTTGTTCGCATTGAAAGTTTAATTAAGGTATTGCCAGAAATTGGCAGTGAAGACTCAGAAATAGAGAGAGACAAAAAAAAAAAAAAAGAAAAAGAAAAGAAAAGAAACATCTCACAATTGTAAAAATGTGTCACTCGGGGACATTGTCAAAAATTGAATCCTTTGGAAAGCAAGCTGACAGCCAGAGCCGGGCTTATTATCAGGGGAACAATTCGGTTCTTTTAAGCCTTGTTAATGACTGCATGTTATCCTGAGTGACCTGTGGATTAGGAGGTTTGACACTTGCGAGCCAATAAAATGGATCACCGCTTGCTTTCTTGTTGCAGTGAAGACAATATTCAACCCAGCGCCTGCCGCTCCTGACTTGGATCCAGATTTCTACCGAGTCTCTGATGTGTTCTGCTGTAATGAGTCTGAGGTGATGAATCACACACGCACACACGCACACACACACACACACATCACACAGCTCACAGCTCACAGTATTTATCACAGCAGCATTAATGCCTCCTTGCACAAGCTCACATTCACAAGGGGAAACTGAAACTATACACAGCAAAGTTGAAAATGCCCATTTTCAGCAACTGCTCGTCTCTCGTCCTGCTTACGCTTATTAAATAGTTGTCAAAGTGCCTTCATATGTGGAAGAAAAATCTGTTTTATTTCTTTGCCTTTCACCTCGCTCTTGTGTTTTTGGAAAGGCTGGAGAAAACGCTCCGTCCTCCTCCTCCTCCTCCTCCTCCTCCTCCTCCTCCAAACACTGATTTTCATCAGATCATTTACAGATATCCAATCAGCACGGTGGAGCAAAGACAGAGACAAGGCATTCGAGCTCCCACATGTACGTGTATCTTCTTCTTTCACATTGACTCACCTGTGCTTACCGGGTCACAACCTCCCACTTGAACCCCCCCCCCCCCCCCCCCCCCCCCCCCCCCCCCCCCCCCCCACTTCCAGCTCCACCCCCACCTCCACCCTTCACCTGCAGCAGCCTTCAGCTGTCAACTTTCTGGCGTAAGGAGATAACAAGGCCGCCGCCCTTTTACAGTAAAAACTGCGTCTTGACTGTGAGATGACAGACGGGAATTGGAGTGAAAACAACGAGGCAGATGTGCTCTTTGGCTGAGTCAGTTCACCCCCCCCCCTCAACACCTCCCTCAGGGATCCAGGGGATGAGAGTTTGCCCCGGAGGCCTTTTTTGATGTGGGGATGCAGGGTGCAGAGGCGCCGCTGTAGCCAGGTGTGGGAACATGAAAGGGAGAGTTGACGACAGCGCCGCGGTGAGCGTGTTGGACCGTGGAGGCCCAGTCATGAAACCCTCTGCTCATCAACAGGCATCGCTGCCTATCGGTTTTGAACCATCAGGCACAATAAACGTCACAAAGTTATTGAAAGATTGCATGCACACACGCACGCAGGCACATATGTGCATATGCATGTGTGATCGTTGTTGTGTTTCCATGTTTCACTGTGCTGCAAATTGGCTCTAGTAGAAAATAAAGTGTGAATCGACAATGGCCTCAGTATCATGTTAAAATATATATTTTCTTAAATTGATTTTATCAGTGAGCTTTGACATAGTCATGATTGAATTGCTCCAAAAAGTGGATAAAATTCAATCTAAACATCCTTGTGAATCATGGTCTTAAAAGATGCAATGTTGTTTTGATATTATTTAACATTACAACCTTCTGAATCATTTGAAAAACATTATTCAGCTGCAACACAATATTAAATATTTCAGTGCTAGTATTTTACCAATGTTTGCAACGTACACATACTTTTCCACACGATGGAAGTTGAAGCATCTATTCAGCTGCTCTTCAGCAGACGGCATTCATACTCAGAGAGACAGCGAGTTTTTATTCCAGAAGAATGTATTTAACTCATGGTTATTTTATTTGCGATGTTCCATATTTCTATCATGTCACTGCTGGACATGAAGAAAACATTTCATTTGAAGAAAGCTTTTGATGAGGTGAAAAAAAATTGTTTATATTTTTTATTCTTAATCAGGCATATGATCATATTTAATAACTAATGTATTCCTTCCAGTTTAATTTTTCTTCTGTTTTTTAAAAAATAATTATACATATAAAACATGACTGAATTTTGACAGTCAACACCAACATGCTTCCTGCTGGTTAAATTTTGCCAAAAAGTATTAAATTTGAAGATACGATGAATAAACTAATAAGGAATGTGTGCAATTTAGAGACGTATAAAGACAAAAATAGAGAAATTGTGTATGATTTTGATCAGTTTTATGCCTTTCAGCATATTTGATCTTGTGTAAATGGCACACAAAGGTATTGCAATAACGTTAGAATGTATACTTAAATAGCGATCTAAGCTGTGCTTTGGAATTTAAGTCAACGCTCCATAAAGCAGTTAATACCTACGGCCTAGTTTAGATGCAAAAACTCTCATTTGTTGTTTTCCAAAAGCCATCGAATTGGCAAAAAGCTGTTAAATACACTGAAGAGAAACCTCCTTCCTGAGGTTATTTTGGAGGAAAAAAAAAAAAAAAAAAAAACCAAATGAGTGGGAAATAAAAACTCTTTAAGCGAGAATAAATACTGTGTGAGAACATTGAAAATCATCCTGCATGTAAAGCAAAAAAGAACGACTTGAATACGCAGAACATCTGTAATGACGGCAGCTTTTCCTGCTCGTATACCTGAACCAAACTCCTTTCTAAGTCCGCCCACCCCGTCAACATATTTATGCTCTTCATGCAACAATAGGGGCTTGCTTGTGTTTGTGCATGCGTGTGTATGTGCGGTAAACACACACACACACACGCATACACACACAGAGGTAATTCAACGCTCTCATATTCTTGTACACAGAGGGAGGTAGATTGATTCCCTGCCCTGGTGTGAAGCTGATGACTAACAAAACGGCTCTTTTTCTCTTTTGGCATCCGACAGCACCGGGGTGGCTGCGGGCTCTGAAAGCACCGATACACTCTGCGGTTTTATTTTTGAACTGTCCAAGGTCATTGCTGGCTCTGACAGATCACACACACACACACACACACATACAGACACAAAAAAGCAGGTGGAGGGGGAGAGGGAGGGGAGGGGCTGGAGAGTCCTCACTCCTCCCTTCCAGGTTGGCGCTACGAGTGTCAGCGGCGCCCTGACCTCCCTGTGCTCCGGGATTCTAGCCGGGACACATCCTGCACAGGTGTGTGTGTATGTGCGTGCATGTGTGTGTGTGTGGGTGGGTGGGTGGGTGGGTGGTCTCACTGTACCACAGAGGTGGTTTCAGGATGACAGAGTGCAGGCGCTCTTTGATCCTCGGCCCACATGCTACTCTGAAGTGCTCTACAGTGATGTGGGATCATCTTTGATGTCCAACCTGAGGACCACCTCCCCGACCCTGACCCCCGCCCCCGCCCCCACCCCCACCCTCTCACCGGTCCCCAAAAATTAAGCCGCATTAGCTGCAGACGTGCGACGGACGGATCACACCCGAGCGTGAGCGTGACGGATACAGGTTTGTTTTTGACGCTCCCGTCGCCTTGAAAGCATCGTCACCGTGAACCTGCAAGTGCATGAGGAAAGTCAGAACAGGAAGAGTGCCATGCATTTCAAATGCAAATTCAATACATAATCGTCTGAAACCTTTCATTTCTTATTTACTGTTTTCATCAAAAACAGCATAACAAGAATGAATAGGTGCATATACTCTATAGGTGCCAACAACAACAAAAAAAACTGTCTGCATAGCACAGTGTCAGCAGTGATGAATGTGCTTTAGGGCGCTTTCCAGCAAAGAAGAGTAGAATAGGTAGAACGGTGCGAAAGAGGCAAGAGACCTTCACCCGGAAGGACGGAGATGCAGCAGATACTGCCTTTTAATGAAAGGAGAACCTGTGAAATTGCACTGTGGCATTCATCACATGTTGTGTATTTAGTCTGAGGGCTTGCATGATTGCCGCCTCGCTGAATTACTGAGAGAAAATGTTTAAAAAATGTTCACAAATCAGGTGAAACTTTATGAGACAATACAAATAAGGTTATAATTTGGCTAGAAGGTTATCAATAAACTCAAAAACTGTGATTTTTTTTTCTTGATGAACATATGATGTGATAAACATACAAAAGACACTTTTTTTTTCCTCTGGGTGGGCTCTGAATTTAGTTGCATTATGAGTCAGTGACATAAGCTGGCTGCAGCAGCTGAACAGTTCCTCTGGTCGTCTCCCAGCCGATCTGCATGGAAAGGCAACGATGCCATCGTGAGTTGATGCTGGAAGTACTTTTCAGTGCAAAGAGTCGCGGTGAGGCCGACAGAGCACTGAAGCCATCATGCAGAGGAAATCCCTCCACGTCTCCTGACCGCTGTTTAGAAGCTAAAACAGGAACGGTCAGTATTCATAGTAACCTGCGTCTGTAAACAGACTTTTATTCTTGACAATCAAGAGTTTTTATGAAGTATCCAGATGCTCGGTGATGCTTTTTATTTATTTCTGTTTTTTAAAGCAGCAGCTTCTCATGCACATCATCATACCTGTTCAGTGTTTTGCATATTGTAGACTGTTGACCTCTTGCATAGATTATATAAGCCTTCACCTGTTACTCTTCTTTTCTACCTTGCAGCTTTTGCTTGTGTGGGTGCCCACTTCCATTGATAGTAGCTACAGCATTAATTGGCGTCTATTTGTGGCGAGATTGAGGAGGAGGGAGGTGTTTGTGTCATCCGTCTCCATCCAGAGGGTCAGAGTAAACATTGTGGAGGAGTACTAATATCTGGGGGTGTTCATGGACAATAAACTGAACACCTCTGCAAGAAGGGCCAAAGCCGTCTCTGTTTTTCCAGGCGGCTGAGGTCCTTCGACATCTGCAGCAGGCTGAGGGTGTCTGACACCGACAGATGACCCTGTCTTATTCGTTTCCCCTGTGACTTGTGTTCTATGTGGAGTATTTCTAATCTCTATTTATTTAAATAACAACATAGAAAAAAAAGAAGTTCTTCAGGCTGCAAGGAGTTTGTTTGGTCTAATAATGTTCATTCGTAAGATAATTTAGTTGTTTTCTACTGAAGTTCTTCTCCCTCGTGTTCATGACGTCACTTTAAAATCACTTAAAATCGTCGTCTGTGGTGAAAACGTGGGGAGTGGCGACGTACGTCAGCAGGGAGGATAAAAGCACATCATCGCACCACTCATTAAAACTGTATCCATGTACAATTTTAATGAAGCGCTCAGAATTATGTCCGTTTTGGTGCTTGTGTTCATACTTTTGCAAATCAGAAAGCCACGTTGGTTTAGAGTGTTTCTCATTATGTGAGGAAATCGGCCTATTTCCACGCAGATTACTCTTAACTCCAAAGACTGAAGCTGCAACTCATCTCCATCCAGACAGCTGTTTACTCTGCAGCGAACCGCTGCGGTTCGGAGTCTCCTTGAAGTTTCCCAAACATCAGCTGTTCAGTCCTGCTTTGTCACTCTTTTAGTCATTCTGGACCCAGATGAAGCGGCAGAGTCAGAAGATCCACTCTTTGAAAGTGTTTGGCCTGCAGACTGCTGACAGATCCAGCAAATCTTCACAGGCGGGATGTGTTTTATGAGTCTGTCTGACCACGGTCAACGTGTAATTAAGAGCTGACTCACAGCCAAACTGTTAACACAGAACAGTGAGCTGAAGAAAGTAAGCAATAGGCTTCTAATTAGGATGCTTTGGACACAAACGGTTGTGATCTGCTTAACTCTGTTCATTAAAGGCTGAAAACAAACGAAAGTGAAACTATTGCTCCGATATCCTGCATGTTAGACATACATTAGTTGCTGGTGTTTCTCTCTTCTTTATTTCTAATTCGATTTCCTAACCTTTGATTATGCTGCCTTTCTGATGCAGAAAATAAAATAAAAAAGAAGAGGTTGTAAAAAGAAACCTGTGTTTTCCTTACAGGCAGAGCTGCTCACTGGTTTTTCGGTGTCCACGGTGAGCGATGCTCATCGAGCAGGTCAGGAGCTGCTGAAGCGAGGCTGCGGGGCCGTCATCGTCACTCTGGGACCTCAGGGTTGTGTGGTATTCAAGGCACAGGAGTCCACATCGAAACACGTCCCAGCGACTGCGGTCACCGCAGTGGACACAACGGTAAGAACCACGGATCCACTCACTGTTTCAAAAGATCTGACTTTGGTCTGTTTTGTAATATCTCAGAGATTGCTGCTTTGAGCTTTTCATTTACATTTGTAAAATGTAAATGTATTTTCAATGAGAATTCAGCCAATCCAACCGACTTGTCACTGTCAAAGACACTAGAGGAAAGATTTATTCCTCCACTTACAGAGGAAATAAAAGAAAAAGCCTTCACACTTTTCGTTCCCGTCTCTGCTGCTCGAGCAGAACGGTGTGAGGCGGCCGGGGATGTGGCGGCCGCCAGCTGTTTCCCCTTCCCCGACGGCCGCCTTCGGAAGAGGCCGAGCCTGGCTTTGAGTCATTTCTCGCCGGCCTCTACGGCTTGTTTCCGTCACACACGGCTCCTTGTGCTCCCGCGTTTCCTGCCGCGGCGGGCTTCGCGGTGCTGCGTGTTCTACCGACCGAGCACGTCATCACACAGCGGTGTTAATCACCTCCCTGCTTTAATCAAACCTGCTCGGCTTTAATTGTTTGTGTAATGGATTCTTTCGCTGAAGCCGCCACCCCGGGGACTTTTACTGTGCGATAATTTCCGAGTTGCTGTGCAGGTTAAAGTGGAAAAAAAAAAAAAAGTTCAAGCACAAGATCAACACTAAGAATGAAAAGCAGGCTGTAAAGAGGACTTGAGATCAAAACTCTGACGGTGTTTGCTCCATCTACGTCCTCCCGGTTGCCCCCGTCGACACACATAACTACCCTTATTAGTGTGGCTTGACTTCCCAATAGTCCCCAGAGGCTCTTACCAGCTTTCTCCCCTTCCCTCACCCATGACTCACCTCTCGGGCCTGCATCAGTCAGCACAAAGCTGTGGTTCCCCCCCCGATCACACCCCCCCTCTCTCTTTCACCCGACCCTTTTGTGTTCTTTGATGGGCCCATAAATTCTCCTGTGTTTAACTCTTTTGGACATCATAATCCCCCCTTCCAGTAAGACTCTTTTTTTTTTTTTTTTTTTTTACCGGAGCAAGGGGGGAAAAACAACAGGTTGTTACCAAAATTGTTATTCCCTTCATCTCAGCTAGTTCTGGTAAAACGAGTCTCTTCGTTATCATTACATCTTGTGTTATTATTGCTTTGACTAGGACGTTTTCCCGCTCCAGCAGCAGTGGTGGGAATGCCCCTGAAAGCTCATGAGGACCAGATTGGATTTCTCTTGCAGCATTTTTTTTTACATGGTCATAGGCCTCAGATCATGACCCAAAGTCCCCAAAGTCCCTATTTCAGCATTTTTCAATATCAACACAGTGAATCACGCTCTTTCATAATTCAGCAAACCGGTTCAGCTGCATGTTGCACGAATCGCAAAGCAAAGCCTCCTTTTTTCTTTTTTTTTTTTTTACCGTTTCATCACTTTTTGCTGCAGCTTGTCCCAGCTGGAGCGCGTACCGTCGATTGATCTGCCTTAAGTTGCCAACATGACTGTTAAATCATCCATCCTCATGATTTCATCACCTTCTCCTCTTGCAACTCTCACAGTGAGACAGCAGGAGCATTTACGGGCTGAGTCAGGGACGGGAGTCTGGATGAATAACAAAGTAAATCCACTCATCCGCTGTGGGTCTCCCCCACCTCACCAGTCCCCCCCCCGTTCTCCATTTGTATCCCCTTTTAATTAAGTGCAGACTTTTCTAACAGAGATCACAGTCTGAGCTGTTTTTTGTGTGGACAGTGTGATTAGACTTTAACACACAGGCGCAGCCTTTTAGCCTCGGCAGGTCTTGGGTGGCCTCCGCTGCTCCGGGAGGTCCGCTGCGTCGGGCGAAAGGTAGACAGTGCTCTCTAAACCAGACATTACAGAGGTGCACGGCGAGTCTGGACCATCAAATTATTCCCAGTCTGCTCCGGTGACCGGACGACCCCGATGCACGACTCCTTCCTGGAAGCGCGATGGTAAGGGAATACCTCCTGAGCGACGCATTCCTCGACCCTGCAAAGATTCAGGTCAGCGTGACACAAGACGAAAAGCTGCCACATCACCGGGTTTTAATGGATCGCACGTGCTGCAGCAGCTGCTGCTGCGACCCAGATGTTCTGCCCGGCCTCTCTGCCAGTGCACAGTCATGCCGATCAGTGCTGCACACGAAAAGGGGCGCAGACAAAGCGCCGCGGATGGATCAAAGATGCGAGCGGCCTAATTGGTCCAATTAAATGTCTTTTTGATCTCCGAAGCCTTCCTCTCTCGCCGCTTCAGAGGAACCGTTACCGGCTGTCTGTGAGTCTTTACTGGAAGCTTCCGGGCGTGGAAGCCCGCTGTGAGTCATCGCTGCCCCTCAGTTGGTTCTTTGCTCTCCCTGGGGTGCCTTTCATTGACAAAGGCTGTAGGCTTCAGCAACTGACGGCACTAAACTCCATCTGCAGAGAGCTCCATCTGTCACACCAGGGCGAGGAGTGGAGAACGGAGGCCTCCGGGTGAAAAGCCTCGGTTACAGAATCGGGATCTGTCACACAGTGCACCTCAGAGGACCTCACTGTACATCAGAACAGGAATATAAATCAGTATGAGTTTACATGCACAAAAGAGTAGCAGCATCAAATTATTCAGGGGAAAATATCAAATCATGCAAGCTTGAAGAGCCTCCCTCAAGTGCAAACAAAAATATAAAAGTTTGATATCAGTTAGCAGTTGCCAGCAGAGGTGAATCACGTGACAGATCAGATCAGATCAGATCATCATAAATGGAAGTTTTCTAAATGGTAAAATTATCATATTCTAGTAATTTGCCAGTCACACTAAAGGCTCCATTACACTCTACAAAAGCACATGTGCTTTTCAAATGGGCTGAATGTGACCGTCTTTATACTTCAGTGTGTCCAAAGTATTGAAATGAGCTGAAATGAGGGTCATTTAACTTGAGATTGTGGCTCAAAATCAACGCGCTGACCAATACTAAGGAGAGAAGAAGAATATAATCAGCAATAACTCTGATGGTGATGTTAGGAGGTCACACAGATGTTGATATTGAAAAATAGGATCAATCTGAGGTAGCGTTGGAGGTAGTTTGGTCTGTGAAGCTGCTAAATATCTCAAGGTGTCACACAGCCACTCTTCCAGAACTTCAGTTTTTTACTGCTTATCTCAGCATTGCTCCTGCGGTTACTGGCGGTACTGCTCTGTCGATCCATGTCTGTGAGCGCTCAGGAAATGAACAGAAAGTTTTATGCTTATCCATTTTGTATGTCAAATAAGAACCCAGAACATCATCAAACAATGCTGATAATTGAAAATAAAAGTCAAAAGTGTATCAAAAACTGTGTTTTTTTTTTGTTTTGTTTTGTTTTGTTTTGTTTTTTTCTTTTTGTATACGGGACTTGGGGGAGGACAGAAATACATCACCACCATAGAGCTGGTCGAGACAACATTTTTCATGATACAATAATCGACATCCTGCTATCCGCTGATTTAACAGGACAAGGACGTTGACTGTGAACAGCACACTGCATAACCACCTCTTCTCATACCTGCACTTCATCATGAATAGGATGGGTCGCATGCAGAGGAATTATTTCCCCAACGGAATCAGTTAATTAACTTAAATCTACACTTAAACCTTTTATGAACAAGTGGAAATGGAAAGAACTCTGCAGCTGGGAACATCACATGATGGGAAGGCTTTAGAGAGTTAGTGTGTGCAGCAGATTGTGACAGAAGTACAATGTGGCATTCTACTTTGAGATCTGTATTTTCTATAGGTTTTGTTGTTGTGGTTTTTTTTTTTTGTGTGTGTGTGTGTCTGTCTCGAGTGCTTGGCGCTCGCCGTAGTGTCTCAGCACTGCACTTTGCAAAGATCACTTGTCAATCAAAGCGTGTGGGCGCTTCGGTTGTGTTTGGATTTTCTGTTGATGGACTTCTCGGCGTCTGTATGCACTTCTTTGTTTGTCTGCGCAGCTGTGGCAGTAACCGCTGCCTGTGTTAACCGTTCAGCTCTCTTTATTCCAAACACACAGCACTTGTGCTTCTGTAAGTAGCATTAAAAAGGTCACTTCCCCGCAGTTTTCAGCGACAGCCCACTGCATATAGAGGTGTTTACAGCAGCAAATGGAAAGCTTTCACAGGCAGTAGATTCGTCTCTGTTGCGCTAAATCTGCCCAAGTCGACTCCTCGCGAGGTAATTTATCCTTTATTTTCCACCGGCTCTCCGCCGTGCCACCGTACAAACGCATCAAGCCAAAGAGGAGTTTTCCAAAAGCGCACTTTGTTAATTTGCGGCTCCTCACAGAGGTGTCTGCCACTTTAAATTTCCAACTTCGGCGTGAGTACCAGCGGCGCCGAGGTCAGGGCGCGGCGGAGCGGGGCCGACCGGCGAGAGCATCACGGCTCATCCACGGCGAGCGCTTGTGTCACTTGATTGACGGGCCTCCAGATCTAACCTTCACCAAACTGTGTCGAGGGCGGCGGCGGCGAGGCTGAAGGGGGTAGCGCTTGTCAACCTCGCTGAGCTTCAGCCACTTGATCCGGTAGCGTCACATGCCAGTTCCACGGAAGGAGACGTTAGTAAGACACAGAAAGGTTGGACAGTGGCTCAAACAGTCAAGTGGAGCTGAAGTTTATTCCTGGAAAAATCAAGTCCCATTTTGTTCACAGTGTAATTACATTGTTGTTCTTTTTGTTCTCATATCTTATGTATAGTGGCTTTTTTTTAACCTGACATTAATCCGTATAAATCGGTTCTATCAGTTATGATAAAGCAGTCAGATTTCTAATGTCCTCCGCGCTGTGCCAGTTGCGTAATGCTTACGTTTAACAAGTTTATCGTGACTCAGAAAAAATCGGTTTGAACTTTAGCGAGTTCTGTTCAAGCAGTGGTGAAGAGGCCACCACGAAAAGTTAAGTTAAGGGTCGTTCTGTCCAATTTTTATTCAACATCAATATTTTTATGTGAAAAGGCATATGTGGGCAGGATTTACTGAGATTATAAATAGAACATGCTAAATTCCTTGCTCATGCATGTTTTCCATGAGTAACATGATTCAGGTTTCACGTGCTTCAGACTGACTTCTCTTCTGTGTTTTTAAATTGGATGAATCTTAATTTTGCACAGAAACAGTGATCGAGGCGATGACCTGGGTCAACACTGAAAGCCTGAGACAATGTAGGATATATCTGAAATCATAACGCTGTATTCTACGGGAAATTTGAAGTGTTTTTGGCAACTTTTTCTCTGCATGAGCACAATTGAAGGCCAGATACTGGTGATGACACTTAGTTCAACATATTAAAAGAGCTGCGGATGAAAGGTTTTCCTGATGCTAACATTAACTGTGAGAAACCTGTTCCCGCCCCACCCTGCTGCACTGTGACAAGACAAAGGCAAGTGGTTTTGCAGGGTTTTGCTAGATTACTGCGATGTGTATGTTTGTCTGATATGAAAGAAAACAAAGGTGGCTTTTGGTGAGAAAGAAATCACTGATTTTTAAAGCTTTGACGACTGAAATGGACTCGTTCTTATCGGCTGTAGCGCACTACTGCCCATCACCCTCTTTCCCGAAACGCCACAGGAAAATGTGTGATCTGAACGACGGTTCCTGGACCAAAACCAGTCGGACCTGCTTCACCCAGAGTGTCCTTTCCAACACGGTGGGCCCGTATTTTAAAGACTGGATGGTTGCAGCCTTGCAGCTTACCAGACAGGAGACATAAACACACACAACAGGTTTAAACATGGAACTTCCAGAAGGCCTGTGAAATGTTTCTTGTCTGATCTCACTCTTTCCACCATCTCCAGGAGTCCAGGAGACTCTTGGCGAGCACTGAAGTGGGGGAAGGGACCAAAAAAAAAAACCCAGTCCTACCACGATATGATATATGCTGGTTGGAGTAAAAGCAGCAGTTGAAATGCAACTGGTACCACGTCAATGAGCTCAAATCATCATCAAACCACGG
Source organism: Salarias fasciatus (assembly GCF_902148845.1). Classification (NCBI taxonomy): domain Eukaryota; kingdom Metazoa; phylum Chordata; class Actinopteri; order Blenniiformes; family Blenniidae; genus Salarias; species Salarias fasciatus. Next base: position 18,317,145 of record NC_043763.1, on the reverse strand, counting down.
CTGCAATCAGACGGGGTTGGAGGGTGGGGGTGGGGGGGGGTGGGGGGTCTCACAGAGGTGCTCTGAACAAGAGTTGCAGTGAACTCCTTTGAGAGCCGAGGTGATGAGTAATGGAGCGGGCTTGTGAGAACTGGCGTCGGGGGGGCAGTTTGTGGTTAGACATGAGCGTGTCGCCACATACCATTGTGCCTTTTCCCATCAGCGAGCCCCCCCCCCTCCCCCCCTCCCTCCCCCTTCCCCTCCTTCCTCATCATCCCGAACCACCCGCTCCCTCGGCATCCAGTCCTCGTCAGACCTCACCACTTGCCCACCCCCCACCCCTCCAGGGCGTAGACGGCACATTCCATCTTTATCAATAGACAGGAGGAGGAGGAGGAGGAGGAGGAGGGATGATTTATGTACTCGCAGCGATAGCAGCCAAAGCCGGAGCTGCTGGCAGCGCCTGGTGAAGCCGCCGAGCAGCCATGTGCTGTTCAGCTGATTGTGGAAAACAATTAGCCGAGCCACTGGGAGTTTTAGTTTCACCACGCTTTTTTCTTTTTTTCTTTTTCTATTTATGATTATCTAGTGGGGAAAAAAAAAACACAAATTAACAATTAACAACAGATTATTGGCCAGCGAGGTTTCTCCGGTAATGTAATACTGCCTTATGATATGTTTCTGTGATCCTAATGGGACGTGATGTACTGGTGTGATACACGGCACCCTTCAGCAAACTTCATGATCTCAAGAGTCACTTTTACCACTTTTCACCAAATGAAATTCATCTGAAGTCACCAAACATGTTTCTTGCATCCAGAATGAAGACGACGTAGACTTTAGATGAAATTATTTTCTACATATAACAAGTATTACATTACATTTATGAAGTTTTCGAACTACAATTAATAATAGGAAACATTTTACTAGATTTTCAGTTTTCACTTGTAGATATTTTTAGTTTTTAATTCATTATTTTTAACTCAACTTCATTGTAGTGGTTTAAGCAGTTTGAGGGGTTTTTTAAAGCAATTTTAATTGTTTTAGCTATTTGGACTGCTTTAGCTATTTTTTCTTTCCCGGTTCTCCTGGTTTTAGCTTTAGCAATTGTTCCATTTCTCAGTTTTCTGCTCTACTTATTTTACTTTTTTTTTTTTTTATTGCATTATTTTTATGTTTCGTCCAAACTGTTTACATCTGTTGAGGAATTGATAGTATTTCTGTCTCACTGACGGAACTGTAGTACTAACAAAACAGCTTGTGTTTGTGAGTGTTCGGAATTGTACCCAGATCTCTGCTCGATCATTGATATTTGAGTGTCTAAGATGTGTTTGTGCACACACAGATTTGTTAAGAGGTAAAAAGAAGGATAAGTGGAAGCCTGCAAGTCTCAGCTGAGGGCAATGAAACCATCAGGACAGATTAATTTGTCATGATGGAAGAGCAAATACACTAAAAATGTAAATGGATGAGAGACTTGTATGTGACTGAGGTGGGAGCAGAGGCATCGGCAGATCTCAGCGTGCAGACATCAAACATTACATGTAAAAAAGTGAATTATGCTCACACTAGTCTAATATCATAATGCGCACACATACAAATGTGCTATAATAGCCATTTACATCCCAGTGATTCAAAAAGAAATAAAAATATATCCCAGATCTTTGGGATAAATATAAATTTACACAGACCTTAAGTACAATTATACAATAAGTATATGAAACTATCTTCAGATCATCCTTTTTTCTGGTCAGTCATACACAATTTACCATCCATCTCAAAAAAAACAAAAAAAAAAAACTATTGACACCTGATGAAACAATGTTGACACAATATGAACAATCTGCAGAAAAGTTTCCAAACCTAAAAGTTGAGCACAGGTTTCCACTACATTTGCCCTGAACTGTTTATCGGTATTGACGCCGCACTGTGCTCCATCACACCTCTTTAATGTGCGCCGTCTTTGTCTGCCAACAAACGCTTTGCTGTGGTCAGAGGGTAGTTGGCTGGAAAAGTATTCCAAAGTGTTGGCATTATTGAAACTTTGTGAATCACCGTCGTGGAGCAGCGATTCCACGTTTAAGAGAAGTCATGGGCTTTTGACTCGAGTGTGTGAGGATGATTAAAGCTTTAATGCACATGTTTTAATGCAGGAGGATGACTGAGAAACACTCTGAACTGGAGGAAGCTCAGAGGAGCAGACAAATGCCACAGCACCCCCTACTGTTCACAGCTGGCTGAATCCAAACTAAAGTGAAGTGCAGCATCAAGTATTGGAAAAACATGTTTTCCATGGATTCTTACTAAATAAACATTTATGTTATTCAGGACTGAGTAACTAAAACTGGTCAAATATTATAGTGTTCAACATTATTTACCCATGGAATCTTCTGCGTGTTTGTTAAAGTGCATGACAGTCCAAATAATGAGGCCCATTTTCAGTTTCAGTGGATTTAAAGTACTTTGAAAGAGATAAAACATGTTCTTTAAGTATGTGCGCGTACCCTGCAGACACACCAGTTGGATCAGTCTGCCCACTCAGACGTCAGGGGTCCCGCTGAGCGATGGCAGCTTGCATGTGTACGGCGAAATTGTTTTGCACCGCAGGTGGAATTTAATAAAGCCAGTGTTGTGATTATTGTTTCTTTGCTTTCCTCAGGGTGCTGGAGACAGCTTTATTGGAGCGCTGGCGTTTTACATGGCTAATTATCCCGCCTTGCCTCTGGAGGAGATGGCCCACAGAGCCAATCAGGTGGCGGGGCTGAGCGTGCGGGCTGTCGGCACGCAGTCGTCGTTCCCCTTCAGGCGCGACGTGCCGGCTGAGCTGTTTGCAGAGCAGTAAACACCGAGGAGGAGGGGGGTTGAGCCTCGTAGGCCTTCACCCCCCCATATAATTAAACTGATCAACAAATCCACGGAGAAGAGTTCGATCACATGTACCTTCTTTATTGAGTTACTCCAAAACAACTGATTTCAATATTTCACATATCACTGATACACGATCGCAGATGGAAACTGCACAAAGCCACGACTGCTTCTTAAATACCATCACTTCTTGACTTGATCAGAAGTTCGTTAATCGTCGGTAATCGGGACCATCGGTTTCCATCATCCTGATCTGCAGTGGGAGGCTGATGGAGGAGAAGTCTTCTGACAAGACGTCAGCCAGCCAATCAGAAACAGTGACTGATGAACGCTTTGTAATCCATCACAATTAAAAAAAAAAGGTTTTGTAAAACCTTCAGAGTCTGTTTTGTCCATATGCTGTTAGATTGATTTGATCTTCTTCTTCTCAAAAAACAGCACGTGCTTGTTCACTGTGAAAACAGAAAGCAAGAAGCAAGTAAAAAACCAACGTCCTTCGTATTTCACCCCTTATACACACACCACAGCATCGATCATATTCAGAGTGAGATCTTTCACTACCAGCGATCAGGCCTGGTAGTTTTGTTAGAAAACTACAGTGTTGCTGTTAAGGCAACCAGATTGACAGTTTAAAATTTGATTGATGATGCTTTCAGATGCACAAAGTGTCACAGTTCTATTATCGTGTTAATTTTCTAACTACACTGCAGACAGTGGATTTTATTATAACTCAAATGATGAGGAACTAATAATGAAAACTCATCATGCGAATCACAGTGTCTTAAAGTACAGGACTGCCTTCTTAGGAATTATTCAGGACAATGCTTTATGTGTAACGGTGGAATGATCAAATCCCTTTAATGCAGGGACCCATTGCAGAACGTCATCGATCAATTGTGCACAAATGTTTGTGTCCTGGCTAAGCTGCAAACCGGCATCTTACCAAACGGGTCGTGCTTACGCAGCACCAGTTTATCTTTGAGACGGTTCCTCTTCGTGTTGAAGGTGTATCCTGTACCGGCGGCGCTCAACATCTGCACCAGAATGGTCCTGGAGGATGACGAGACCAGTAGACGTTACTGAAAGTAACTGTTGCATATAATTATGAAGCTAACTCTAGATTTAAACTTCACACTTACTTGGATTTTGCCTTGGCAACTATGAAAGAGCAGAGAAAAAAAATATTACTCATTAGCACATATTACTACTTTAAGTGAACATTTCTGTACCCTACCAGCACAATCAGCCACTTCTGTAATGGTTTACATGACGGTCAGGTTGAAAGAGCCAAACGGTTTGTTCTAAATCATTCCATTTGTCTTCTATACCTGCCGAGACCCTCCTGTTCAGAGTTGTAGGGCGCTGGAGCCTATCCCAGCTAACTATGGGCGAAGGCAGGATGCACCATGGACAGGTCACAGGCCATCACAAAGTAAACACACACAATTATGATCACCAGCTAACCTGACATTTATGTCTTTAGACTGTGGGAGGAAACTGGAGTACACCCACGTAGAAATAGGGAGAACATGCAAACTCCATACAGAAAGGCCCACGAACCCACAACATTCTCAAACTGAGGCGAGAGAGCTCACCACTTCTCCACTGGGAAACTACACTAATAGGCAATTTGTGAAAATTTCCACAAGTTATTTATTACAAAAGTGTAAACGTTTCCAAGATTTGCGGAGACGCTGATTTCCTTTCCCAACAGTATTTTCCACAAGTCCACAGTGGCATAAATACCTGAAATCTGGCTCACTGACCATAGTATTACTGAGCTCTGATTGGCTGGGCGGATCTAAACTGATCCCTGCAGACGATATGTGGACTGATAGCTGGAGGAAGATGATAAAAAAAACAAATAAGATAAAGGACGCTATCAAAGTAACCAGAAGAGCACAGGGTGATTACTTCCATGCCACCAATGATGAAGGAGGCCAGGTCAAGTTCATATAGACAACATGTGATCTGTCAACCAGATTTTCAACAAACAATACAAAGATAAAGCAAATGGTAAACGTTGCACAGCTGAGAAGTAACGCGTCAAAATGAACAACAAACACGCGAAGGGTGTCATAAACTGGACCCTCGTCAAACCCAGAGCATGTTTATTCACGTCTAACGACAAGAAAAGTGGAGTTGAAGCGGGCAACATCATCCGCTGTCAGTGACTGGAGCGAACCGGAGGGACGCAGCGCCACTCAGCTTAAAAACGCTCACTCAGCGGACAAAATACTCACAGTTCACTGTGGTCAAAAACATCTCGGAGACTTTATTAAATTATCCAAAACAGAATAAAAACGCAGCGCAATCAGCCAGCGCGGGTCACATTGAGCAGCGCTGCTTCCGGTGCAGACGCAAACACTTCCGGGTCGTCTTAAAGGCGCAGTCCGTCCAAATTCGCTATATTAAATTGAACAAAAAAAATATTAACACAACGCTTTTTATCGCTTAAACATTTCACGAGCTGGATTTAAAGATTAAACCTTATTTACCTGCGTACTCAAGACGTTCATTCCTCTCAAATATAGTTAACAAATGTGCCTAAATTCGTGTGCGCTTCTTTGGTGAGAGTAAAGACTGACCACAAAAAAGTGCAGTTTTACTGTATTTGCCTCATGCAGTGCAACACATGTCCTTCGCACAGAGTTGACCAGGTATGTACTTCTTCTTTTTAAATACATTTATACTGTTTGTTTAAATTGTTTTAAACTTTTTGGTCAGAAAACAAAGTCATTAATTCATTTTTCATGCATGTCTTGGTCATTTTAATATGCTACTGGCATAAATTATTCCAAGTTGCACATCATGAATTGTTAATAAAAACAAGATTTAATGAAAGGAGTTTTTGAAAAAAATGTTTTATGAAATATTCAAAAGTCAAGCAAGTCAGAGTTTAAAGGCTGAATATTCTAGTGAGAAAAGGCACTGCTACATTGCGCCCTTTTTTCGCTCAATTTTTTCTTAACTATTCTCTGTGCCTAACCATTCTCCCACAGACTGCAAGCAACACTTATTTGTGCAGTGAATGCACCTATTCTGAAGTGTGACAGAGAATTTAGCTCCTTTCAAGAGTAGGTGAGCTTCAAGTGACCAAGATAACATTTACCTGTCCATCGACAGAGAGAAAAGACATTATTCCAGCAAGAGTAATAGCCCATCATTCGTCTGAACCACTGAGACCCCATGGACAAAAATAATAAAGCAATCGGCCTAATGTTGCACCCATGATGCAATCGCCACTTTAAACCCTTTTTTCGAAGCTCAAATAAGATTTGTGAAAATCAGTTGGCTGGTGGCACTGGCTCGCTTTCCTTACGACTTGACTGCCAGTTACTGCTCCTATCTTGAATGACCATTGGGATATAGGAAATATCTGCTTGTCCCATATGGTGTCCCTATGACAATGATTGTAGAGGAACTAACGAACTAACCTCCTTTGAGTCGGTTGTCAGGTTGAACCACAGACCGCCAGAGGCTGAGCTGTGCTCTCCTGCTGTGAAGAGCAATCTTCTCTCATTGTGTCACGGTTCACAGCAACGGAAACATATCTATACCCCCGTCACCTTCCTGATTTACTGCGCGAACCAGTTTGACTTGATAATAGAAAAGATTTAATAAAATAACAAACACATATTTCCTCATTTTATGGTATGGATTCCAATTTGAATTCCATCAAGATTTGCATAATTTATTCTAAAAAAAAGTCTGAAACCCTTGTCTGAAGAAGGTCCATGTTTATCTATCTTTATTTTGAACATATTAGAAACAAAAGCAAGTGATTGGACAAACGGAAAAAGAAAAGCTTACAAGAAAAAAGATTTTAACAAATCTGTTGACAGGAATAATTTCTGCTAAATTAGACAGCAGTGCTTACTTTATGTGGATAAAAATGTAACCTGATAGAATTTTTCCTTACAAAATGAAGGAATTTCCTTTTTATGTCCTTTTTCATCTTTATTTTAGTGATAGCAAAGAGCACGATGAGGAAAAATCTCCATGTCAACAGACTGAATGACTCACAGAAAAAGAAAATCTTTACCGCTGCTGTAAAACTATTAGCACACCTGTCGGGACCATTTCAGATGGTTGTATCGTGAACTTAAGCAGTTCTTTTTTTAGGTGTATGTCACTGAAAAGCTTTTCACAGCACTGCTACAATGGGGCAGAATGGTACTAAAACGCCTGACCTGTAACTGCTTCATTGGAAATGCATTTGACATTTGTTCCTGTGGAGAGGCGAGAAAGTGTCAAAGCCAGAATCTCAGTGCAGTGTCGTGAAAACTGATGTGAAATACCAAAAATAGCCACAAGAAATAAAAAAAATTCTCTTGTTTTCACAGATAAAAAGGCCCAGCCTGTATATTTGCGTATCACTGGTTAAATAAATGTAGCCAAAGACAGGCAGTCTTGCTAGTTTCTGCAGCTTCACACTGATTTTCATGTTGGTCTGTGTCTGGGCTGATTTAATCAGAAAGTGGAGACTCCCTGGTGTCTTCAGATGGAGCACTGCATGCAGGGGGTGTGGCTCGGCTACATTATCTATAAATAACTTTACAGAAACCTCTGGTGTCTTTCACTAGACTGTCAGTCTCCTCTCGCTTGTCTGAAATGTGCTTGTATCCTGGTATCTTTGCTCTGGAAAAAACCCAAAGGCAGCATGAGGGCACAGCCTCGTAATCAACTGTTTAGGTTGTTACTTTATGGTCTGAATGGAGGTTTCTTTGAGTGTATTTTGATCTAGGAACAGTTTTTGACTTTTTTATTTTTTGTTTGTTTTTTTTGTTTTTTTTTTTGTCAACCCAGTGAGCTCAGGGGCAAATAATTGCCTGAACCCCAAAAGAGAACAGAAAAGAGCATTGCCTTGTGCTTCACTGTCTGTTAAACCACTTGTCTTGTCTGGTGATATGTTCACTTGGACTGAGCGGAGTCTGCTTGCGTGAAGAATCAATAGGTTGTAATTTGACACCAGCTTCAGATCCTGGAAGAGATGACTGCATGAAGCAGTCTGCGAAAAGCTCGCAGTCAGGCAAATCATCGGATTCATTAGCAACACAAAATGTCCTTTACAGGACACAAATAGAAAGACTGAATTTTGTGATTACAAAGCAAATGTATCATCTGAAGGCTATCTAATTACGTATGTCTTTCTTAGTATTCTCCCAAGGAACTATGGGGAAATCAGTAAGTGGGTTGATGCATCTCATGAAGAGAATTCAGATCACCTTCTTTATTTCTTCAGTCAATTATACCTGCTGAATGGTGGAGCATGTTTTCAAACTGTTTTTTCCCCAGTTCTATCCATATCTACACAAACAGCCGCTGCTGGTGTGTGTGTGTGTGTGTGTGTGTGTGTGTGTGTGTGTGTGTGTGTGTGGGTTTTGGGGGGGTGGGGGGGTGGGGGGGGGGGGGGGGTGGGGGGGGAATCATGAGCTCCTTCTGGTGCATGTTTCTGGCTTTTTTGAAATGAGACATTAGTCGTTGCCATGAGAGCAAATGATCAACATTTCAGATCAAGATGAGACCATTAAGCTGGCCTCACAGTGGATGTGATCACATGATGACATTCATTCTTGAAATGTCACACACAGTCTCTTTTGTAGCTTCACCCAGGCACGTTTTGCTTCATCTCGTTTCAATTCGTTTTATTTTTAACTCTGTGAACACACAAAGTTATCAGAGCCGTGGAAAATATTCACAAAGATGCTAGTTGTTGGTGGCCGCTACATCGATGGCCCGAGGCGAGCAGCTCACATTTCATGAATGAGCTATAGGAAAATAGATCAAGGACTTTTTGGAATGTCCCAAAACTTGAGTGGGAGCCAGTCTCTTGAAGGCAGATGAATGGGTCCGACACTGATAGCGGCACCATGGAAATCCCCCAAAGCCCTGAGAAAGTAGAAACTAAATAGCCTTACTTCTAGCAGCAGAGAAATAGTGATCCAAAGCAGAGAGTTTTGCACGAGGAACATGATGACGCCTCTCATCGGTTTCACTCCCATGACGTTTTACCTGCCTGTGTGAACATCACACACCTTGATGCTGATGAAAGGACAGTGAAGCTGTCAGTCCATCTGTGAATATATGAATACGATTTGGTTGAGTTAGATCTGTTACCAGACCATAACCTGCAGCATCTTAGTGGGAAAATTGTCCAGGTTAAGTCTGTCATCACGATAAGCTTGATCAAGCCACTTATTAAAGTTTTAAGTCTAAGATTGAACGTGCAAATTGTATTAACACTTAACCATCCAAACCCTGCAGTGCACCAACACTTCAACTGACTGGCCATTAGATATTATATCCTTGTAACAGATATTCTACACTGGTTTGTGCAATGGAATTTCTTCAGCATTTTTTTTTCTCCTTTACACATTTCTAAGCTGTTAATGAATTGTCAGCATGCAAAAACACCAAATCAGGAATCCAAATACTAGAACAAGGCATTGTGTCCCTGTAAGTGAGACAGCTATTGTATTTCTCTTCTTGTTATAATCATTCAAAACAATCTGTTTGTCTTCCAACAGCACGGCTTCACCTTCGATTTCAGTAATTTAATGGTGAAAATGGAGCATTCTTCACCATTTTCTTTGTTTACAATTTTATTAATTTTTTTTCAAATGTAATTTAGTCACACCACCACATAAAATGCAGTACATATATTAACTTTACATAGGTGTTTGAGTGAAAGTGTTACCCCAAGGAAGCAGGGAACTAAAGCTTAAGGTAGGAGGAACAGTCCCAACATTTCACGTGATAACACACGAGATAGAAGATATTGGCCAGATATCCTTACAATAAGAACTGGCCCTGTCAATACTACATCCATATATGCTGAGACAAATTTGCTTAATATCTTGTTTTTTTTTTCTTGTAAGTATGAAACACATTGCAGTTTGTTTTGCTGATTTTGAGAGAAAGTTTGTTGAATCTTAACCAGGTGTCCAGTTTCACAAGTTTTGCGATCTATTGTTCATTCAAGTATGTGTGGATTCTTATGGGAAAACAATACGTTTTTCGTCATCAGCGAATAATAGTCTGTGTAATACTGACGAGGAATTAAAGTTTTTTTTTGTTTTTTTTTAAGTACAGGTTAAACAGTCGTGGTCCTAATACGGAACCCTGGGGGACTTTGGGGAGAGTGATCAGCAAATTGGAGAAGGAGAGATGATTGCTCAAATTATTCGGGGACCGTATTTGAAGACTGGTATAACTTGTGCTATTTTAGCCAATTACGGCACTACTAAAGAGACTAGAGAAAGGTTCTATTTTCATGATATAAAAATACTTTTCAGGATTTTACTGGAGATTTCATCGACTCCAGCAGAGATTGTACTTCTCATGTTGGTAATGATTTTAGAAGAAAGAGTTCAAGTAGTTATTTCCAGGGGTTCATGGCGACGTCACTTTTTGATCCTTCGATGTCGGCTCTTCCTATCATTGTGAAGCAGATTTCATTGTTGAAGTCTCCAAGGAGGATGTTGTTTTTATAACTATGAGCTCTTGTGCGTTAACACTTTTAAGCTCTAATAATAATCACTGTAAAGACTGGGAAAAAAGGTACTCACATAAACACAATCTGTTTATTTGCATGTGGCTTAGAGATTTATCCATCCATAAATTCAAAATAAAATATTCTAATATGTAAACAAATAAGGCCTTGGTTATTTTTTGATATTATATGAATTTCAGAAAGCAAAACTCAGGTCCAGTGGTCAGATCATTGTCCTGCTGAACACATTCGGATGCAGTTGAGTAGGTTTAAATCTGCAGAAAGGTTGTGAATGAGTCATGGAATCCACCAAACTGAGCCGGAGGAGTATGCTAAGCCTAAGAAAGTGCTCAGTGGGCAAATTCCTGGAAGTATTATGAAACGCATTTGCAGTGTCCTCCAAAAAAATCATCATAATTCATTTTTACTTGGTTGTATTATGCACAGTCCCAGGTTTATTTCAAATTCTCCGACTAACTTATAGTTGTCCTTCATATAGCCCCTCACTTCACCCTCTCTGAACCAAATAATTTAGCTTCTGTCTCATTATCAGTTTCTTTGAATCATGTAAGAAGAACTAACTCATCTGTTTTGTACAGTTTTTAGCATTTTACGAACATTTTTCCTTCTGACAAGGTGCACACTCCTGACCTGTGGCTGCTGACATGAAGCATCAAATCCTCGTAATTTGACTCCTGCCTCACCACCTTTATATGATAATGCAATCACAGACAGTTGCAGGTAGAACTGGACTGGAGTTTTCAAGTCGTCTGCATGAAATTCATGGCTTAATTTATGGCTTGATCATTTGGCTTGATCTCACAGGAACTTACCTTCTGAAACAAAGCTCTTAAAAGTACATTTGCACACATATTAGGTCCTTCTGAGAGGTTATGCTTTTTCCTGCCTTTGACCGGTTCACTGTCTGTACAGGTAACATGGACTGTGAAGTGTAGAACTGAGGGACTGCTACAAAACAAGTAAACTCATTATTATATTGCTGCAGAGCTCTAAATGGTGAGAGAACAGGGGTAGCTTGTCTCTGCAATCACAGAGGGCCCTTCAGCTACCTCTCAAGCATCCGGTGTATTTTGGTCCATGTCGCCACTCAGGAAGAGCGGCGGAATAAGACTAATGGATTATTCTCTCCACAGCTTATCTTCATTAAAGAGGAAGATCCAGTGTGTGCGACACCTCGGTCCCACCAGTGCACAGATTAGATGAAAACAAAAAGGTAGCAAAGTGAACATGGACTAATGAGGCTAAGTGGAGCCGTATTGGTAAACCCAGAGGGGGAAGGCCGCGCATTAAAGCGGAAATGAGCATGGATGTTATTGGACAGGCCGAGGAGCGCTGTAACCAGGCAGGGAGCAGCTGTCAGGATGTGTGTGGAAGAGCTTGCGTCACGGAAGGGATAATTCTGAGAAGGAGGCTGAGACCACAAGCTCCAGCTTCGGCTCTCCTCCTCCTCCTCCTCCTCCTCCTCCTCCCCCACCCCCACCCACTCAGCACTCTCCCCAGCCACTCCGGACGTTAGCTACTCTTTTCCTTCTCCCACTCCGCTGTGCGAACACCCCTCACTCTATCACACGCGCACTTCCTTTTCATTTGCCACCTATTATTTCATAACTTCCTCTCACACGGATGTTCTCCACAAATGAACAGGTACGGCGCTCAGTTTCATGCAAGTTTTGAGGTTTCCTCCTCTGAAGGGAGTCAGGTGTGATCATGGGTGGCTGCTGAGCTACAAAACCAAACAGCAGACACCGAATTATCAGAGTTAAACAAGCTTTAAATTTCAAAGTTAAAAGTTCATTTTGAAACATTAACTTCAAATCAAACTCATGAAAGCACAGAATGTATGAAGGAAACACAGAAATCCTTGCTGAGCATTTAATTTAAAAACTGTGTACATTTATGTTTCAGTCATATGAAACTTTTCAGTAACCACAAATGAAAATTTGCCTGCCAAAAAGTAGAAACACGCTGCACACAAACAAGTCACATTTCATGTTCATCCTGTGTTTATAATCATACGAGCTAAGTATGCAAGCCAAACTGGGAAATGAAACTTCATTATCAGCACAAGATGAACATTTTGCTCATCAGGACATGTGAATATGCGGCTGCAGTCAGCCTGATTCAATCTGTCAGACTGTTTATTTTTAGTAAACCCTGAATGCATCTTCTCCATTTTTCACCATCAAGTGAGGTTTGTTTCAGAACCTTTCAAAATGAACGATCCACAAGATGCTCAGCGGAGACACATGGGGGACACAGCCAGCGTAACACAGCTGTGCTGTGGTGGAGTGAATCTCCGTAGTTACTCCATACGGACACGACCAAGTCTGTCCTTGTGAGACGCTATTTAATATGGAGTGAGTATATTTAAAGACGTGTTACTTTACTGTAATACATTTCAGAATCACAAAACTTTAGTAGATCAGGCTCACTGCATACATGGATTTCACTCTGTTGAAAGTCACCCATTCATGCACCATTTGAGGCGATGTCCCAAACAGAGACGGTAGGTAGAATCAGATGTAAAACATTCAGACTGAGATATGGCGGCTCTGCCACTCTGCTCCATGTGTGCACTGTCCATGTGCATTACACTTCATTTATGACCTCCCATCAACACTAAAATGTTTTATCTGTCATCTATTTTTGCTCCAATGACGACGGTACTAAGTGCTGTCATTCAAAAGATATGATGGAGACAGTCCTAAATTATTTATAATTTTACAATAAGAAGCAATCTTTTTTAGTGGAAAATGGTGTCTTAAATAAACTCAGCAGTGCATTTCACTAATGTGATTACTATCAGAGCCCAGGCTTATAAAAATATATTAACTGCTGCTGACTCCACATTAGCTAATGACTAGTTATTATTAATGATTTGAGCAGCATGTGCAGAGCCCAGCAGACACACCTGCGCAAACAGAAAGCCTCCTTCCACCTCCACCAAACAAACCTCGGCTCGTATATTATTAGCTGTCACAACAGCCATTTGCTGTTCTTTTGACCTACCAAACAGATCGCAGTAGGTGACACGATGACTCACACACACACTCAGAGTCGGAAGCACCGAACACCACACGCTGGTTCACAACTCCATGGCTTGCGTCATCGCGGTGCCCCATTAATTATTATATAAAAAGAAAGGAATGAATAACTTTTTTTTTTTTTTTTTTTAATGTCTTTCACTCCACCATGTCTGAATCTTCACCATTCATTAAGGAGCAAATGGTCTGTGGTCTGTAGGACGACAACAGCCAAAACAGAGGAACAACTTTTCTATTTATAAGTGTTGGAGGTTTCCTCATCATTCATCACTTCAGAGTCATTAACATGTATCCTCTGGGCTCATCTGTTCAGCCGTTAGGAGAATAAAATGAAACGGGACGTGCCTAAATAAGGCTAACTGCCGTTTGAATATTAATGGAGTGTAATCTTTATTTCAATCCTATTCACTACAATGCTAATTTTACTAGCTGGGACCGAAGATGGATTCCTCCTCTCAGGATGACCATCTTTTTGGTTTATATACTAGCTTTAAATCTGGCTAAATTGCAGACATTTGGTGTGCAGCGCCACACGCTTCATGTGAAAGTTGATCACCTCATTGTTCAGTCAGTTCAGGCTGCAGAGGATCTGAAGGTCTTCATCAGTAGGTCTGAGGCCAAAAACTTCATTTAATACTTCAGAAAGGTGTCCACCTCCCTGCAGCTTCTGAGAATTAAAGGAAAGTAATTTTCCAAAGGAACACCTTTGGGCTAAAGTATAAAAGCTCTTTGTTTTCTTTATGAGCCTTATTTCATTAGACTCTCCAGGCTAGACAAGGAAACAGCATGAACTGATGAATTCACTTGGACAAGGAGTGAAATGTCTTAGAAGGCACACGACTAAGTTCATTTGACCTGATTAAACTGCTTTGAGGCAGAACTGTTGTATGTTCCAGAGCATCACAACAACAGGAACATTGTCTTTGCAGGATGTGGATTAAGTTAAAGGGAGTTAGGGGTAAATGCAGCATCTTATCTAAAAACCCTGCAACAAGCAGCAGTAAACATCACCCTGTCCTTATTTGTCCGAATTATTTTCACCTGGGCTGTAAATCCTTGGCCTCGTGAACCAGACCCGCCCACTCCTCATCCACATTGGATTTGGACTTGGGCTTAGTCTGGATAGGAGCCCATAGAAACCTCTTGCAGGGGGTGTCTGTTAGTCCTTTGACTGACAGCGCACTTCAGCCAATCAGCGCTTCAAAACAAATACGACATCAAAATGTGTTCGCTTCTCTAAGAGTTAGCATTAGCTCATTAGCTCTAGCTTCCCCACACGCAAAGACACGCGATAACGTCTTTTCCTGTAAGAAACTCACCAAGCGCAGACTCTTGCTCTTGCTTGATTGTTGTAATACTTGGTATTTGGGCTATAATTTTATTTATTGCAGCCTTCAGACGATGGTTAAAGTCCGTAATCTCCGCTACGCGCAGCGATAGCGTCACTTCCGGTTTAGCCACCGGAATTCACCCAAAAAAATTTGAAAACAAAACGCGGCAAAGTTGATTGGCTCAGCCGTTGACGACCGAGTGAAATCCCCTTCTATGGGCTCCTACCCAGACTGAGCTCAACTCCAAAATCCAAAGGTGGATGAGGAGTGGGCGGGGCTGGTTTACGAGGCAAGTAAATCCTGGCTAATATCAGAATACACCTTGGATATCTCACCCATCTGTCACACAAGTAGCAATAAGATACACACAAAGTCACACACACATTGACTTTTAGGGCTGATTTCTAATCACCGATCATTCTAAAGCCTTGTATCTATGGATTGTTGAGACAGCCAGGCCATCCAGAGGAAAAACACTCAGGCCGAACAACAAAACTCTGAAATATCTCTAAAGAACTTACAGTGCTCACAACTTTTTCACTCAGTAAGAATTGCCATTCAGTTGGAGATGTTGGGGATTTGACCTCCTAAGATTTAGCGAAATCAATTTCTCTACAAATGAAAAGACATGTCAGCAGCAGTACGTAGTGACTGCGCCCTGACAGGTACACAGTTTCTACAATGAAACTGGAGCTTCAAACAAAAACAAAATAAAACAAAACAAAAAAAAACCCAGAAGTTAGCTGGAAATATACTGGTTAGAAATGAGGACAATGGAACATCCTTCTAGGACAGTTACTGCATTATTTTAACTAGTGTGGGTTTTTGCATGATTTACACAACAGCAGAATCAGTAAACAGTAACAATCAGCTAACGCCTTGACAAATTAGGGCATGTCAGATATTCAGGTCATGTTCGGGTCTCTATTGCATTTCTTACCTCAACACTATGCCTCGAAGTTATTGCCGCTAAATGCAAAAAAGACAAAGGTTAAACAAGTTCACACAAAAACACAATGAAATGTCTTCCTGTTGGAGACTTTCAGGTATGAATGTGACTAACTTTTAGCTTCTCCAGTGAGAGCGAGTAGAGTACGTGTGACAAAGATGAATAAAGATTGCATTTTTTTGAACTGTTTCTGCTCCATACTTGCTAATGCTTTGAAAACCTCTCATCTACAGTGGAAGACTTTTTTGTTTATTTCAATCTGATCACAGGGATAAAAGTCAAGACATTCCTTTGAGTTGTTTTTAAATACCTCCTGTTGGTATCTCCGCGCAAAAGGTTTCAACAGGTGAAATACAACAGCTTGAAATCAAAGTCACTGAGGGAACAACAAGGGAAAGATAAAAATCTGCATTTGGTGCTGCAAGTCTCATTTTCTTGAAAGAATTCCACCTGTCAGCACATATTGGATGGTAATTATACCAGACAGCTCTTTCATCCCTGGTGGTCCCAGATTCAGCACCACGGACAGCGGCTATGACACACCGTAGTGCAGAAAGCTGTAATTGTTTAGTAAGTGTTTAGTTCAGCTCAGCCCGGCTGTGACTCAGAGGCCTCAGGTCACATAAAGTCACATTAACATGATCCCCTGCTGCAAGAGAGAGAGAGAGAGAAAAAAAAAAACACTGAAAAAAATGGAAAAATGCTGATCTTTTCACGGAGAGCAACCAGACTGCTCAAACTGACTGGCTTTCCTGTAAATAATTTAAAAAAGAAGAAAAACTGAGTGTTTGTGTGAGCATTCCTATGTCGATTGTCACAAGTCTACAAAGTTTGGTCCAACTTAAATGGAAACAAAATTAATTCAGAACTGTCAAAGTTGTTTTAGCTGATTTTCAAATATTGAAATAGACCGAGACTAACGGAAAGAAGTAGTGTTTCTTTTTTTACTCCCTCAATATACAACAAAGCTTGAGAGATGTTTTCTGTAGAAGAAGCCAAATTGTCAAGCTTATATTTTTTTAATTGGAAATTCATTGTAGAAAGTCAATTAGCATTTGTGTTTGAAGCGAGAAGCAAAAAAAAGCGTGTTTAATTATACATTTAATTCTGTTGCTCATAATTACCTCGGCACTTCACACAATGCTGAAATCAAGCTAAACTGTGGATGCACAACAATTCATAGGTGGGTGCTTTCATGGACTTTTCAGAATTATTTCATGATGTTCACACACCCACATTTCCACTCGCTTTGCAAACTGAATGCGAATGTCTCCTCAAATTCGGTCTTCTAATTCATTACCAGTGAGACTGTTCCAGAAAAAAAAAAGATTCGCAATCACACCAGTCTGGGTTCCTCTCAGGAGCCTTTCAAGCAACTTGTCTGCGGATCCTAATCCAGCTGTCTGATACCATTGGAGGGAGAGGGGGGAAATAAAGAACATGGGAAATCTCTTGCTCAGGGTGGATTTTTTTTTCCTTTCTTTCAGTCTGACCCAGATTTGACTGTTCATGTTCAGCTTCTCCTGCGAGAAGATCTAATCTCTTGTTTACACGGCGCTACAAATCTCATTTTTGTTTTGTTCGTGTGTAAATCCAGCAAACAGCATTTGCATTTGCTGTATTATTAGTATCCTCAGTGCCATTTATGAAAGGAAAAAAAGGAGAAGAAAAAAAAAACTGCATTTTTATTATCATCTGCAAAAAAAAACCCCAGCTTCTTATGCAATGCTTGTTTAAAGTCACAGGCAGGAGCTCGGCACAGATAAAAACAATAATGGTCTGGATTGTCTTTCCACTTGCGTAAATGGGAGCGATTGTGTCAGTTATGATGTCACGCTCTGATGTGCATCAGGTCGCCATGGCGACATCAATCTGGCAGTAATGAAGCCCTGGGATTGGATTTCCACACAGGCAACAGGTCTGCGAGGATGCGTTTATGGCCCGAAAAGGTTGTGTCCGGTAGATGGGAGGAAGTCCTAAAAATAAAACAAAAAGGGAGCCACGCATTGCACTGTGACTTTCTCTCTTTCTCTCTCTCTCTCTCACACATGTTCTACAAGTAACCTTGAAAGGTTTTTACTTTACACAAGGTGTGGAGCGAAGTCCCCTGATTTCACACCAAAAAGGTGTCAGTTCCTGCTTGTCCATATTGGGTCTATATTTAGACTCTGCTGATGAGTCCACAACAGCTCGCTACTTTACATAGCCTCGCCGATGACCGCGGCGTCGTCAGGAGTAATGTTATAAAACAGGCAGCCAGTGTGTCCTCCTCCCATCTGTTCTCTCTCCTCTGTCTCCATCTCTCTGTGTTCCATGACGCAAAGCCTGAGTGGGAGTGGACAAACCTTCTGCTCCCTGAGAGGACTGAGTGGGCCGCCGCCATCCGCTGTGTACGCACCAGAGATGGAGGCAGGCAGAGATGGAGGTATATTGGTAGGAAGAGAGGAGTTGGAGGGAAGAGAAGGGCCTTTAGAACAAAAGCAAGTGGAAGCTCAAGGGGAGGGAGGGGGGGAAAAAATGTGAAAGGGATAGATCTGGAGAGAAGTAAATGATGGGGATGAATAGAAAAGTGGAGGAGGTGGAGGGATGGACAAGTGTGGTGGGGGAGTGAGGCTAATAATGGGGGAGATAAGGATAGGGGAGCAGAAGAATAGGCTGTGAGTATGTGAAAGCACCAATCAGAAAGGAAGTAAATCAGTGTTTGTATGGATGGGCCTTGAACCATATCCTGTGGACAGATGATGGAAGGCAGAAGAGTTGGGAAAAATAGATTTTCCATTTGCTGCTTTACCTGGGAAGTGTGGAGAAAAAATATATAAAAAGGTCACAACCTCTAATTGTAATACTTAGAACAAGGGCGATGATTTGAGTGTTCACAACTTTTCTAGAGATATAAATAGCAGAAGAAATGATTTTAACTCAATAAACGACTGCTGCACTGGGTACATTTGCTTAACTGCGTAAATATGAGAGTGAGAAGCTGCAGATCAGCTCAGGATCAATGCAGATTAAAGTGTGCTGAAAGAAACATGAAATTGATTGTGCTCAATCAAATCGAGATTTGTGGGTTATACATATGGGGTAGCAAGGACATTTTCAGACCACTTTAAACTTTGTTTGCTGTTATCAACAACATCCACTCATCTTCTGTACGGCTTTGTTTCATTCAGGGTCACGTTACGCTGGAGCCATCTAACAATGGGTGAGCGATGGACACGTCCTGGACAGGTCACCACTCCATCATAGAGCAAACACCGAGATACACACACACTCCTACTCATATCGACAGACAATTTAGAATCACCAATAAACCTGACATATATGTTTTTGAACTGTGGGAGGAAACTGGAGTTCTTGGGGGACGATCGGACACAACATATTGCCCATTATCAGTACAATGCCTTGTGTTTCCTGAGGATATGAAAAGGATAATAGAACTTTTTGTTGAAATGATGGAAGAATATAAACTTTTTATCTAACTTTTTAGCTGTTTTGTGGTTAGTTTCAGTCACCAACCTCCCCATGGAAATGTAATGGTTTGATCTTAAATACGCATATCATTACGCTGTCGTCATAATTACAAAACAGGAACTGTCTGTGTAGTGTTCGGAAAAGATGATGCCAACAATTAAGATAGAGATATTACAATAATAACCACATCATTGACTGTTCAAAAAACAGGGCTAAAAATACATGCATTACATCTTCCACCCTCTGTCTCTCCTCAACATCCTGTTGATTCTCAAAGCTTTGTTTCCGTGACAAACCAACAATATTGATCTTTGACCACTGAAAAGCTGTCTAAGCTCATATTTTTTCTCAGCAAAATTATCTTTATAAGTCAACAACAGTTTCGGGATTTTTTTAAAGCTAATTATCAACCAGTAAAAAGAATTGTGCCAATATTTGGCCAGAAAACTAACCACATCACAATTCCATCACGTCAACTATACCATCATGCATGCTCTTCCAAATAAGTATTTCCTTCCAGTGACTCAAAAAAAACATGAACTCATGAATGTCAGTTGGAAAATCTGTTTAAGAATAGTTTGTGAGCCGCTTGTAAAAACAACTTTTGTGCCTGTCCTGTATGAGCAACTGCTAATATTCTCTTGAATATTACATCTCATTTTGATTCCACACTGTAGCTGAAGTTGTATTTATAGACCTTTAGGTGAATAACAATAAGCATGGGACATTATTGAGGGGCTGATTATTGCTTCCTGTTCTTGTTGAGTGATTTATACTTCGAAATTCGAAATACACCAAACAGTGCAGTAATAAAGCTTTAAAACTGACACAGTGAGCCAACAGAAGCTATAAAATGATGTGCAACGCTGCATGCGTTCGTGACTAGAAATGTATCCAGAATGTACTGCACATATAGGTTGACCTTTAATGCAATTGGGGCAATTTAAAGTGATTAATTGCTTTAGTAAATATTTGATGAGAACATGACTAATTGATATGGCTTTGTTTGGTTGATGTTCTGCAGGCTGCATTAATGCTGACAGACATTATCTCCTCCTATGTGTTGGAACTGATGCACCTTACACCCATCTGTTCAACGGCCTCGAGTTGATCCCAGCAAATTAATTAAAGAGGGGACTGCGATGAGTAGCACTCAGCTCATATGGCGCAAATTTTGATGAGGCTCTTTAATATTTTTAACTTCTTTTGTCAGAATGAAGTCATGTTCTTCGACATCCCTCGATGTTACTGTCAGTGCACTGTGTCACACACCGCTGTTATGAATCAATGGCCCTCACAGTGACCTCTGTCTATTTTCTGATCCTCCCCTCTCCCTTTGCCTTCTGCACACTTATCTTTAGTAACTCCATCCCCCTCATGATCCATCGATGGCTATTTTACAATTTGGCTAAATCCAGCTCTGAGGTAACAAGTGACACCTTCTGTTTCCATGCTTCCGGTCGCTAGGCAACCTCAGCAATTATGCCACTGCCAAGAGAAGAGGAAGGGAGGAAGTAGCACCCAGAGGCCCCCCCCCGCCTCTGTTAATCTTGGCCGGCTCCATCCGTCATCTAAGTGCAAAGCTTCCATACCGATCTGGTGACGGGAGCCGCTATAGCACTTCACGTTTCCCGTTAAATCTTCTCTCCTCTCCTGCTTGAAGCAGAGGTCTGTGAGAAGTAGAGCGAAACACTCTGCTGCCCTCTCTTGTTCTCTGCTCCACAGTGATGAATCAAGCTGCTGCTGAACTGATATTAAACTTAACAAAGATGACCAATGCTTTTCAAAAGAGCTTATGTTTTCATGTAAGTGGATTTTTTTTTCTCACCAATTTTAATTACAAATTACTTCTGCGAATGCACAGCTAGAGACAGCAGCTCTGCAACTCGAATAAGCTCACTGAAACAGCCACAAATGTAGCTACTTCACACAAAAGCAGTACATTAGTTAGATTCATACTTTTTCAACAGTAGACGTAGAATGTAAATGAGAAAAGGACAACTTCACCATCATAAGGGACACAAAAAGTCATCCTCTTTACCAGAGGGTCAAGATGTAATCTTTGTATGATGGTCGGAGCAAATATTTTAACATCACCATCAAACTGCATAGGTTAAATTTCAAGTTACGCAATCAAACTGCCTGTATATCGTCATTTTTTTAGTGTAAATATATTTAGTTGAACAATATATAAGTAATATTTGCACTTGATTTGGGGTTTGATTGTGGTTTGATTGTGGTTAATTGACATTCTTTTTCTGAACATAGGTAAAAATAATTCCTTCAGTAATGCAAGTGTCATAATCTCCAATATTATTTTCCTTTTTTTTTTTTATGGAAGTACTTTATGGAATAAACGCTGCTTCAACCAGCAATCAAAGCACAATCGGGCTCCTTTGGATTGTCATGAGATGCATGCACGTGCACACTAACAGACCCAATGTGTGACTTTTCAACCATGAATCCAGGTTTTGTTTCTGTTTTTCCAGAATGAACATGACTGGAACAAAATAGAAACAGAAATAAATCAGCACAGGGAAAGGTTTTCTTTTTCTTTCTTTATTTCATCTTTCCAGAGGCTAGTATGGTGTAACTTTGAGCCAAAAGGAAAGGTTGCACATCTACAATTAAATCCTCAGCCCTGCAGAGATCTTTCAAAGGAGGTGTCACTGCGTGTGCACATTGACTTCTTCTGTTTGATCAACCGAGACAAAAGTGGCATACAAAGCGGACTGAAATAGAAACCTACAATTCAGCTGGAAAAAAAAGAAAAAAAAAAAAAAACAAGAAGAAGAAGTGATTTCCTCTTTCTCAATGATGTCATGCGGTACAAATTTGCAACATAAGGGAGGATGCTGCTTTTTGTGGTTATCTTCAGTAATACGTACATCAGCTATTTGCCTGTGCGCCCTTTTTTTCCTCAACAGTCATCACAAATGTTTCAGGTTATTACTTCAGACCATTATGATCCCCTCATGCATTTTATCATCTTGTTAAAACATGCACCATGTGCTTTTTACACACTTACACACAGCATTTAAGTTATTATTCTCATGAAGCGCTGAGTGATGATGTATCGGAAATCTATAGATAGCTACATGAACAGATCAGGAATATTGGTTTTCATAAGTGTTGCAAAATTCTCCAAATACTTATTTGACATTGTTAATTATCAAGCTTGGTATTCAGAATGTTTTTTATTGTATACGGTATGTGCCACAAAATAAGAGTTGTATTATTTAGTGCTCTCACATCATGTAGTGGATGGCTTGCAAAAGCATTCATATTTCTTCAACTTTTCCTCAATTTAATGCATGATTTTATGTGATAATAGACCAACACAATGTGCCACGTAACTGTAAAATTATAAATATTTTTCAAACTTTTCATGAAGTTAAAACAGTTTTGAGTTTGGCACAAGTGCAAGCCTATCCGTGTGAAGTGACTGGAGGACCGAGGACAGCGTCATTCAGAGAAGCAACCCCGCGAATCCCACGGTAACTCTGAAGAAGCTGTAGAGATCCGCGGCTCAGGAGAAACACTCTGTCCACCGGTTGACTACCAGTCTACACTCAAATCAGGCCTTTATGGAAGAAAACTGTGGTCAAATTGTCCATTTCAAATCATTTATTTTGATGAATTCCTGTAATTTTATTGATTTTTAAGGAGGGAATACATAGAATCATTGTGATTTTTTCCACCTTCAGGGCCTTATCATTGAAAATCCCTGGTGTAAAGTATCAGTATCAGTATCGGATCTGAAACAAGATCAGTGGTATTCCGCATCATTAGGAACTAAATTACCAATGAAAACTAATGAAGTTGCCACATGAAGTTGCAGCACAGTATAAAAAGTTGGTTTGATGTGGGTTTTTTTTGTCAGAGCCTGTGCTTTGTGTTTGATCATTGTTCCAGTCCATGTGCAGAGTGAAGCAATGGGAGAGGGAACCAGAGAATGGACTATTGCGTAAGTGAGCCTGGGCTTTGTGTTTTTTAGAAAACAGAGGAGAGAAAATAGCAGCCTGGGAGACTAAAAGTAGCCTCTCCACCACAGATGGCCCCCACGCTTTCCGCCAGTGGGTCAGTGGGTGAGGGGAGAGTGGAGGGGAGCGGAGGCGGGAGGAGAGGCCGTGGCCGTGTGCCGCTATCCAGGGGAGCGCGTGGGCGACGCGGGCAGCGGGGAAAGAGAAAGACAAGGACTTCTGAGGCCAAGTGGGCCGAGGCGGCTAAAAACAGCCGCGATGACGCTCCGAGGTCAGCCGGCTGGTTCGTCAGCAGCTAATTTCAGCAATCCTCAACACAATGTTGACATCACAGCGAAGCTCATCCTCCTCTTCCTCTTCCTCCTCCTCCACCACCCTGCAATCTGTGCGGCCCGGGAATCGAACTCAGATTCCTGGACTGAGGGATTTCGACATATTTGGTCACCACTGGGTCAGAGAGGATGAGTACTGGAGGCACAGCCCCACCTTCTGGCGACCCTTCAAACGACAGCAGGGCCTCGCTTTTCTGATGTGTTTACTCTTTTTCTATGTTCTCATCATCTTTTCTTGTTCTTGTTCAGTACTTTTTTCTTATTTTTTGTTTTCTTTCTTTGTCTTAATCTTCCTGCCTTGTTCTAACTTCATTTTAATGAGTTTATGTCTTCTTTTGATTTCTTTCTTTTTAAAAATGGTTAATATTTTTCTCTTTTCTTTTGCATACATTCTTTTCTTCAAATTATTCCTTTTTGATGTGCACTCTCTTCAACAGCTCCTGTCTTTTTGTTATTTTTCTCTTCATTTAACTTCAGTCCTTTTTAAGCTCTTTTTATTTTTCCTTTTGTCACTTTGCCCTTTTCATCTTTTTCCATTTCTTCTTCTCATGTGGAGTTCTCAGGTTTTCCAGGCTGAAACCACAGAACTGCTAAAAGTGAGCGTCTGCGGAAATTAATGGGAGTCAAACTGAAGAGAAATGACAAAAGCCACAGAGAGGAAGAGAAAAAGCAGGCCTGACTTTTGCCCTCTGACAGGAAATTGCCTGATGACCATGTGACGGCCTGCCAGGACCGTACGGATGACGTGCGTTCCTGTGTTGCAGAACGACGAGCAAACAAACAGACCTAACGACTGGTTCAGCTTCCTCCAGCAGGTTACCACACTGTACTGGCACTAAATCGTTCCTCATGACTGCCAATGCACTCTGCACACAATTACACAAGCAGAAAGTCACAGTCAAACACACAGAAATACACACACAATCTTTTATATATCACCGACCACAAGCTGGAAATGAACTGAAACAAAAATTAGAACCCGATTGCAAGAATTTGTTTGTGGAATTTAATGAAATAGCTACTAAAAAGGCAGCAGTCAGCAAAGAAAGAGGACAGAGAAGCAAAGAGAGACAGCAGCTCTGCAACACTCTGTTTTCATTTAGTGCTAGTTAATTTAACATGTTGGTGTTGCACTGCTGTCAAGTCAAGTGATAAAGAAATGTAGGTATTTGACCAAATCTGTGCTTATGCCTCAGTTGGTGCCACAGGTTGTCACACAATCTGAAGTTTAGCGGTTCAGTTCCTCACTGATTGAGATGCTGAACACTAAGTTGCCTCTGAGGATGCTGTTTCCTGTGTTTGTATGTTCTCTCTGTCTGTTTCTCAGGGGTTTCCTATAATCTTTATGGTGTAGAGTTCTGTAGCTGCCAGCAGAGGGCCAACAGGAGACACTAGTGCTTGTTGGATATGTCAGATCACAGGAGACAGGAGGTAACATCACATCAGTCCCTTCAAAACATCAACACCAACATGTGCACACAGTGGCTGATATCAAAGGGCCTTCAAGATTCAGTCATTACATTTTACAATTTTGAATCAGAGAAATATTTTGAAATATAAAATGAATATGAGGTTCCTGATGAGCATCACTCTCAATGATAAGCAACTTTGTTTGTGCACATTTGACGCTTTCATTATCGTTTTATGACCTTGCTTATTGCATTTAGTGTCAGGATCAGTGGGAGCGATATTGACTGATAACATTTTATGAACACATAAAGTCAGAGCAGAGCACTTTGGAAATGCAGTGCAGAAGTCTGTTTGGAGAGAACCAAATAAGTTCCAGAAACAAAACTGTACCCTCTTATAATGGAATCATCGAAAGTATCAAAGGAAACAAGAAATCTAAAGATTAACAGGTTATTTAACACGTGCATTTGACATGGATATTGTCATAAAACTGGATTTGAAGTGAAACTCTTGAGTCTTTGAGCAGAACAAACAAATCCAGAAGTGCAAAAGGGCGAGATGGGCTGTATTTAAGTGTCTGCCTGAAGTCCTGATCAAAATCCAACTGAAAACTTTTGGATATCTGAGCATGAAGCTTCTGTTTGAAAACAAGAAATGTTCAAATATTCAGTAAGCAATTAAGTATCAATCGAGGTTACCAATTAAGTCCAGATCACACTTTCTGTATGGATTTTCACAATTTCTGAATACATTTTCTGCTGGTATCGGTAACTCTTAAATTATTCTGATCATCCAAAATAGATACATGTAATTTGTAAACGGTCCAATCAATTCTGACCAATGAAATAATATGACCACAGCTCACATTAGCGAGGATTTGGGGTTGTCCGGTCCGAACATAAAGACAATTTTATGAAACGTGATGATGTTAATCTTACTTAAAGTATTTCACAGATTAAAAAGTTAAAAAAGGGAATAACGATGATTACTTCTCTGATCATCATGCCTCTTCATGGCTTCCTCCATTGAGTCGCCTCTCCTCAAAGAAGCTAAATACTGCCCTCATGTGGCCACAAATATCAAGACTGGCCCAAACAATTCTGAATTTATCTGTCTCCTTTACAAAATATGAATATAAATGTGATGCACTCTTCCTTCCCCCTCTGCTTGACAGGTGGGACGGTGTGTACTGGCTCAGGTCACGCAGGTCGTGGGTAATGTTGACTGGTTGGGTTATATTCGGCGGTAAATTGGATTTGCAATGAGCTTGACCTGGAGCCGAGCCAGAGGTTGCTTGAAAAGTTTACCAGGACATTGACCGGAGGTGTTAAGTGAGAAAGTCTCTCTGTCAATCACACACACACACACTTACACACACAAGGGAAGCAAAGGGAACAGCATTCTACTGGTGGGATTGAAATACAGACAGAAGCAGAGGAAAGTCTGCAGGAGTTTGGATCTAAAATATTAAATAACTCAACTGGTTGACTGGTGAAACATAGACAACCTGAAGAGAAATGCACTGAAACACATGACGTCTTGCTTCAGTGCAAGACATTCATCCAACATCTGCAGCATCCACATCTCGGAGTCAGCGGCTGCTGCAGAGAATGACATCATTGAAATCGGATGCCTCACTTAGGCCAATTATACCTGACATGCTCCCCCTCTGCACACACATCTCCCTCTGGTCTCTGGTGAGAGAGGCCTGCTGGGTGCCGGCTGGTCCTGAAGCTGCAGCGCTTCGGAAGTGGTGCAGAGTGTCTGCAGACTTCTGCAAAAGTCAACCGTGCTTTTTCACTGATTCTAATGCGTGGGCTGGTTGTCACACCTCAGAATCATCTGAATAACACTTTAACCTTTAAGATGGGATCATCAGTCGTCCCCACTGCCAGAATCACTCCGTTTACTGAATGATGGTGCTGTTATCAATCTGAATCCCTGTCACTGTTAAGAACTCATTCACTTCAGAGGTGATGTCTTTGTAATAGTTGTTAGTATTTTTTCTCTGGTAATCTTTTTCTATTCCCTTTGGATTGAGATTTTTCTCACACATTTTTGAAGTTGCTTTAAATTTTCCTTGCGGTTTATTGTGAATTGGGTCTTTGTTGGGCCTATCTTGGTCATTTGTTTTATTTGTGGTTCATTACGGGTCTTTCTGTGGTCATTTTTGTTTCTTTTTATTTATTTGGCCTGTTTCTGATATAGTTTTTTATGTTTTTGAGTCAGCGTCTATCCTTTTGTAGTCAGATTTTTCATTGTTGTTATGTTATTTTGGTAATCTTGCTTCTTTGACATCTATAATTTTTGTATTTCCACTTGTTTTCTTGCACCAAGAACTGAAACTTGCTATCTGCTATCTTTTAAAAAAGATATTTTGCTTCAGACAGATTTCTGCCTTGTGGATCAGCAGACATATCTTCAGTGCAGAAGAGAAAGTCAGCAGCTTCTCAGCCGTGCTTCAGTCTCTGTGTTACTGAAGTCTAGTTTTGCTCGGTGCCCTTTCCTGAGAAGCACAGATGTAACTGATTAACTCATTAGGATGCCTTCATGTCCACTTATGTGAGGCAGGAACCCATGTGAGCGAGTTAGAACGCAGAGAGGCGACAACATGAAACTCTTTCGTTACACCTACAGTCAGGCTGCTCAGTGTTTCACACTGTAATGAACTTTTATGGCACAAATACAAACATGAAAAAAATACAGCACAAGAATGAAGGGAGAACATTTGTAATATTTCTTTATATCTCAGTAGCTGTATCCCAGTCATTTTGCATAGAATTTCATTTGGTGAAAAAAGAAGTTAGTTCTGACATTTTTACTATATCCCAGCATATTCAAGCAATCACCAAACTGCCTCCAAGCCAAATTCACATTTTCCAAAAATGCCTTTTTTATCCACCTGTGACAGAAAGTGTGACTGAAATGCCAGAATTCAGCAATTCAGTTGGTGTGAGAAAACATTTTTTTTTTTTTGCATAATGTACATCCTTGTTGCACTTCATTGGTTTTTCAAGAGTTTCAGTGGTGATTTGATGATTTCATTACTCATTTTGAAATCTCTAAATGAGCAGGTTCACCTTTTCATGAGAACTTGTAACTCTTTATGAGCCAATTGCTTGAGATCCTCTGATACTTTTTCCATTCAGTGGACGCAAAACCCCTGATTTCTTATTGAGGGGTAACCAGGCCTTTACTGTTTGTGTTCTTCTGGTGTGGAACAGATTACTCAAGATTCTCAGGGTGACAAAGTCAGTTTTGCGTTTATTGGAGGT
Source organism: Salarias fasciatus (assembly GCF_902148845.1). Lineage (NCBI taxonomy): Eukaryota > Metazoa > Chordata > Actinopteri > Blenniiformes > Blenniidae > Salarias > Salarias fasciatus. The sequence continues at coordinate 18,288,990 of NC_043763.1, read as the reverse complement.
CTTTCATAATAATTTTTGAAAATTCCTTTAGACTACTCTATTTCTAGCAGTTTTTTTTTTCATTATGTAAAGCATGATGTAACTATGGTTTTGAAAAATAAGCTACAAATGAAATAATTAATATCAGTAGGAGTAGTAATTAAACTGCTATTACAGGTGACTCTGATCTATAAAACTACAAAGCCCCAGGATTCCGGGCACTCTGGACTCTGCCATTGTTGTTCAACTAATTATGCATGTACTGAGGAAAAAAAAAAACTGAAAAAAAAAAAATTACTAAACCACTGCTGTCCTGCACCTGAAATGCAATGGAAGTTTTGCCTTTTTGCTTGAAACCATTGTCGTGTAAACGGGGCCTATGCTGATTAAAATTGTTAAAATGGCTTCTTTTTCATTAAAAGACAAAAGGAAAAACAGGATAACAGAAAAAAATGGTACAAGAAAAACAGGAGAAAAGGAAACAATTGCTAGTATAGCTAAAAATGCTAATAAATTATTAGATAAAAATTACTGAAAATTGCCACTGAAAGTTGAAAATGTAATAATATATATCGATATTGTACCTTTGACACTTTCAGTGCAAGTTTTTTATATGTATAGTAAAAAACATGAAATGATTTTCCATCTTTTCCAATATAATCATTAATAACATGTTTTGCAGCTTAAGAAAAAATTAGATTTGGTAGGAAATTATTGTTTCGGTCATGAAGCTTGTAGACCACTGCTGTCACCCTGTTTGTTGTTGTGTTTGTTTTTTGTTGTGCGGATATGAAGTAAACTCAGCGGATAGTACCGCTTTAAACCCTCAGCCCTCCTCCTCGAGGAAACCATGACATCACCGCGGCGGCTCAGCCAATCAGAGAGCAGAACGCTCCCAGGCTGTGGAGGAGCCTTCACGGTGTGAGTAAATGAGTGTGCGTGTGTGAGTGAGTGTGTGTGAGCGTGTGTGTGAACAAGTTGATATTAATTAGAAATTTCTTCAGCCCGACGTTTCTTTTTTCTTTTTTTTTTCCTCCCCCCTTGGTGAAAGCTCTGAGAGTAACGCAGCGGAGGAGGAAGAGGAGGAGGAGGAAGAAGGAGGAGGAAGGAGGAGGAATGAGAGGTAGCGAGAGGAAAAGAAAACAAACCGTGATGAACTCCAATGTAACAAGTTTGCTGCGCACGAGCCGCTTTTAGCGCAGTCTGACAACGACATCCACACCGCCCGCTTTCAGCCTAAATGCTCCCTTCTTTCAACAACTCCAATGTCAGTTTAACAGAGTGAAGAGTCGCTGTGTTGTTAGAGAAAAGCCATAAAATAAATAAAAAAAAATGCTAAAGACGCTGACGAAGAAGCTCAGAAGACACTCACTGAATGAAATCCATCCTTTCCAGCTCAAGGTAAGCTCTCTTTTTTCCCCACAACTTACACAGCTGATTTTCTTTTCTTTCTTTTTTTTTTTTTCAATGCTCTCTGTCTCGTGACCTGACCACGTAGCTTAAACATTACAAACACGCAGCCTTGCCTGAACCTGTGTCTAAAAAGGCTTCAACTGTGTCTCTGCCCCTCTGGAAACCTTCATGTCATGTTGCTTTCAAACATCCACTTACTCTCTGTTTCTAACCCATTCATTACCATGTTAGAAGGAATTCACTCCCCCCCACCCTCCTGACTGGCAGGACTCTGCCAGATGTTTGCAAGGAGAAACCAAAGGTCTACATTGCTACATGTGGCCATGCAGGCAAACAAGATTCTCCCACGCAAGCAGATGGGCACTCATAATGTGGACTTTTCCAAGAGATGCGTCCTCGCTCATCTCAGGGTGATCTGCCACATCCACCTCTCCACAAACTTGTCCCGGGGTTGATCATTCCCAAATGCTCCGTTTGTGGAACATAATATGTGTTTTACTGAGCTATTATTGTCCCCACATCCGTTTTCATGTGAGGGCTCCTCAGCTGTGCGAGCCTGCATGGCTTGCATAATGACTCTCCTTTTGGTGAGTGGAAGGGTGAATTGTATCCTGCATGGGTCACTAACTTGCTCCATCCACAACACTATTGTGCGTCAACCAACTGTACAGTCGCATGGCAGCCATTTTGTGCCAAAGTGCGCCCCTGTTTCAAAGGCCCGGCTCTGAATGCGGGTAGTGGGGGAAAGTGTGCCATCCCCATTGTCTACTTTTGTTTGTGTTTATTGCTCTGCTCAGTGGAAGGATCCTTCCTGCTGAAAGTGGTTAGTGTTGCAGGGAAAGTGAGCTGGGAGTCTGCCAGACTGATGCCTCCATGAGTGGCCATTTACCAGGTATTTCTGCAGGAAGCATTCCTGCCTGACATCAGACTATGAAGGGCGAGAACGCAGACCTGCTCCAGGACCAACATTCGGCTGTAACAGACGTAGCGTGCTTTCTTTAATTGAGATTAAAGATTGAACTGGGAATAGAGCTGCAAGATGAAGATCACAATGGTCAAGAGGAAAGTTAAGTGGAATTAAATGTTGAATTCACTCCTAACTACACATGAAGCTGCCAGTCGAAACAATGTTCTACTAATAAATTGCCAGGAATGATTTAAGATTAAGGTTTAGGAAAAAAAGACAAAATGATGAGGAAATTGGAAAACAGAAACATTGTTGAGACAGAAGGAGAAGTGTGTACATTAAAAACAGAACTTCAAGAACCAATATGCCACACTGAGAGTATTGATGGGATTTCTGAGAATAAGGAAGAACAGCAGTCGAGAATGGAGACTCGTCATCTTGAGACATTTTTTAAAAAGAGTTTTAACTTTGAAAACAAATCCAGATTACAGATTAGATTCAGAGAATAGCGTTTGAATTGAAGAATAATGTGAACATTTCAGAGTGAACAAGTTGAGTAGCATAACGTGTGTTTCCATGAAAATCCAAGGTCAAAAATCAGACACTTTGGTTTCGGGATGTCAGTAGTTCCAGTTGCATGATGAGAAGAAGTTTCAAAAAATATTCACAGTTTGGAAAATGCTATTCGTTGCAATGCAGGTCTGAGAATTAAAACTCCCATGTTGATATTGCTTATGGGAGATAATACATTTTCCGTCATGATATGACATATTTATTATGCTACAGTGCTTCAGCAGTGATTATTTGACATGGAACTTATTGCGGAGTCACTGTGCACACCGTGCACCAGAGTGCATAGTTATTCTGCACATTCAAGAGTAAATAGACAATAACATGGCGACCTCCGGAGTGTCATGACTGCCAGTTCACATTCTCCTGGTAGTTTTATAATTGAGAGTCATCCTATAACAATTCAGCTTGGTTATCTGTCCATGCGAACAACAGCACTCACCAGTGGCCCAACATGAACACTCAGTTGTTTTCAGCATTTCTGTGTTTTCAGAACGTTGCCTTGAAAACGTGAAACTTTCTCAGGCGAAAACACGAAAGCGATTTGTTTTCGCTTGAATTGTTGTGTAAACGGGACCTAATACTGTGTCAACCAATAGATTCAAATGATTGAAGAATAGACTTTAACAAAGCTCACAAATTGCCCTGTGATTGACAAATGTTTGTTAAAAATTAAGCAAAGCATTGACACGGAGTCCTAGTTGGAGTGTATACCAAAACGACAAGGACCAGTTACTCTGTTGACTCTGTTAAGGGTCATCTTTATGGGAAACGATCCCTTTAGGGAGAGAAAATGCCACATGACAACTCATATGAAGCTTTCAGAAGTCGTTCAGCCAGCTGCACTGTGCTTTAGTTACAGATTGCAGATGATCAGCTACTGTTCAACATGTGTGCTCAACTGTGAGTTTGCTTTCTCTGTTACCAGCAGAAAAACAGGACTGTGTAGTTTTTTTTTTTCTTTTTCTTTTAAGAGCATCTGCCCTCAGATAGCTGTGAACATAGTTCAGCTCACATTGCACTGCTACTTTTCAGATCAATCAGAGCAGACCTTTGATTCTGGTTCGGTTCAGATTTTTTGTTTTCCTTTGGACAGTATTTGAGTTGGAGGTGTGCTGCGCTGCACTGTAGCGAGCTCAGGTCACAGTGACTATTTCAGGTTATCCGAAAGAGGACTGAAGGTACGCTGAGGGCCCAGATCTCCAGGAGCTTACACCGATCAAGATCACTTATAGCTGTACTATAGGAAGGGAAGATCCGGTGATCTGCCAAGACGAATGGAAAAGCACCATCTCAAGCCCTGCTTCATTTGTGTGTGTTTTTAAACACGAGGCCGAGTGAATGGAGTGGGACAGTGTCCATGGAAGGGTGGAAGGACGGAGAAAAGCTGATATATGTGTGTGAACTGGCTGCTTGTGTGTGTATGTGTGCGCGTGCGTGTGTGTGTACGCTGTGACATTGCCATTGATCCAGCTTAGCAAGCTGCTCAGTGATGCAAAGGACTGACAAGGATTTCATTCAACTGTTCTTGACACACAAACACACAACTCTTTGTGCGTCGTTGCATGCATGCACAGAAGCAGTTTTCTATGCTTTCTCCATGCAGTCTGGCAGCCACTTGGCTTGTTTGCGCGAGTGCTCTGAATGGCTTCAAGTAGACGATAATATCTTGTCCTTAACACGTCCTGATGTGAGACGATGACACGAGTACGGCAAAGTGTGAATCAGCATTTCGGTGTCGCAGAACTCCCGAGTCGGTTTGTCGCTTTGATATCTGAGAGTACGTGAACGATGCAGACAGAAGAAATGTAGTGGTAAAAGGAGTGTCCGTGGGCAGCCTAAGCATTTATGTTCTTATTGCTTTGTTTTAGTCATTACCTGGATACTATGTCCCTGCTATATATTTTGCATGCTTTATAAATTTTTAAACTTTAGCCACATTTTTTTGAATTGTAGCTGGTACCAGAGACAGTATACTCTTAAAATGGAATTTGTGTCTCCATAGTGACTTTTTTTAAATTGACTCTCTCGTATTTTTTTTAACCACTCTGTTGTTCCCTTTTAGAAGTGCTCATAGTCCACGATAGGCAAATATTTATAGCCACTCAAAAGTGTTAAGTCAATAAAGGTTTTGTGAGCAACCCACAAGAAAATCTAATTTAAGGGTTTTATTAATAACAATCAAACGTTTTGAGCATTTCTTGGTTGCTGTTTTTTTTTTAAAGCCGAAAAGCTGATAAATGTAGCCGACGGTAATGAAGTTATGAAGCTGTTCTATCTTATTCTATTCTGTTGTGTTTTCTATGTTTTATTCAAATGTTTTCTTTTTACTGTGACATTATTGGAACATCTAATCTATACCAAAGAAAAGAACTATAATCAGGTATTGTTAGTAAGTTTTTATAGGACTCATTTTAGGAGACATTTTTCAGAAATAATCCATTTTCTTCTCCTGACTTGAAAGTCTTCCAGTTTCTCGCACAAATATTTTATTGATTTACTACAAATGGTACCATGACCTTTTGAAATACTTTGGCACAATCAGATTTTTTTTTTCCTGGTTGCAAAAATGAAGAAGAAATGCCGAGAGATCCTGGAAAGAAGATAGGTATGCAGGGACTATTATTATTTGGACATCTTGTGTAAATCCAGATGTTTTTGCTCAGTCTACTCTGAGTACTACTTGTAATTCAAAAAACAACAAAAGCTTTAAAAATACACCTATGACAAACCTATTAAAAAATACGGTCACAGAGAGAAGACCTAAACAATTCCACAGTATGCTTTAATAATGTGAGAAATTACAGCTTTTCCCTGTAAAGCACATTCTGATTAAATACACCCATAAACGTGTCTTCACCTTGTGGTAACAATGTGCAGACCACACTCAAAATATTGCAGAATTGTTGACTTTAAATCCTGTGAGAACCGGTGCTCCAGTCAAAGATGGCGGCACAAACTCTTGTCTCTCCTCCAAACCGAAACCGTGCCGACCTGTCGAACCATAAACTGAAATCCAGGGACGCGGTGTTTGTTGTGGTTCTCTGTACCAAAGCATATCAGATGAGGTTCACTGAAAAGCACATGCAAAGTTTTCTCACACTGCACAGAGCCGAGATAGCGTTAGGAACATTGGTTGCTTATGTTCTGATATCAGCTAACTGTCAGCCAGGTTGAGGCACAGCTCAGGGCTTGAAGGAGTTAACCTGCTCTCTCTTACATGAGATTTGCATGGTTGAACTTTCTGATGGTCTGCTGATGGGAATCTGCTTTGCATAAGCAGTGGAAGCTTAGATTCTGGAGCAACTCGGCAAATGGGGTGCTGCCGTCCATAGGATTTCCCAACAGCTGGTATCAGAGGTACATTAAAAAAAAAAAAAAAGTTGTTTGATTAATACACAGTAAAGTGAGGCTCGTTATAAATACTTCTCAGCTTCATTTACGTGAGAATATTTTCAAGTAAAAATGGAAAAGTTTCACTGCGATTCATTCGGGTGTCTGTTTCCGTTGACAGTGGTACTCAGAAACACTGAAAACTGAACTTTTTGAAAACGCTCCGTCTTCATGCAAACAGCAACTTTTCCGAAATGCTGCTACTTCACATGTGTAAGTTGATCACAACAATGCAACAAAGGCAGCTTCCAGAGTGTCACGGCTTCCAGTCCATATTCTCCTGGGACTTCGTGGTTTCATAGTTGAGATTCAACTAAAATCCAACTCGGTCGTCTGTCCACTACGAATTATATAAAGTTGTATGTTTACTGACTGATTGAACAGACAAAAGATTGTACAAATACATCAGAACTACTATCAATAATCTCGTTAGAGCAGCTCTCTCCTGTCAGTACTAACGCAAGTGTAATATGATATAGATGATAATATTGTATAGTTAAGAATATTTTCGTCACTTCTCTTCTGACCTCAAACAGTTTCAAGAAATATGTTTTTAAAACAAAGGATCTTCTACGATTTTATCCACATGTTCAGAAATGAACGTATTTCATGAAGTAGGACAGAAAAAAAAAAGAATGATTAGTGCAAGATGAAACGCTAACCGTTCACAAAAAGATTAAACCAAAACCATTATGGACATAGTTGAGCTACGATAAGAGATGCTAGATGGCTAATTGACATTTTTTCATTGAGACTTAAAAGAACATTAAGAATTCCTGAGATTCTTCCTCCATTATCGTCAATCTCTGAAATGCATGTGAAAGGCCGCATTGAACTGTATTTGTTTTTCAGAGAGTGTTTTTTTTTTTTTTTACCTCCTCTGCAGAATCTCTCCGACTTTCAGGTTGTACCAAAAGTCAGCACTGTAGCTGTACATGGTTAAGAATCATGGAAAAAATGTGCCGTCATCTTGCCAGATTTCAACATCTGAGACTAACCTCACATCCCTTCTGAGTGCTTTCAGGACGAGGAGTTTATGAACCACCAACGCCCCTCCGTCCTCACTACTCTGTCGAAGTAACTCTTAACTGGATTTCAGCTGTTTGGTGGAAGCTGCCCAACAATAACTCCAAATAACTGCCAAAATACATCCCCCTCTCACAGTTATTCCTCAGTGTCGTTTTCCTGCGGAGTTCATGAATCGATGCTGTTTAACTGGAGCCTGCCCTTCAGAGCTCAGGCTTTTTTTTTTCTTTCCCTTGCCTTGTATGCTGGCTCTGGGCCTGTTCATTGAGAATCCATCCCACAGCTCATGCATGTACCACTGAGGCTGGAACGGGGCCTTCCTCAACTATCTGTCTGGAAATACACCCTTTCCTGTACTGTTAGATACATGCGGTTGTATTGTCGGGCATTTTTGCGTGCTTCCTGTGTTTTATTACTTTCTGCTTTGCTTTATTGCGTTGCATGTGCAGGAGCAGGTACATTTGCAATATTTCATTTTTGGGAAAGTTCATGAATGACTTTTAAAGAGGCTACTGACAACAGAAGGAGATGTCTGATTTTGAACAGGCTGCCGTTCAGCAGTTGACGTTCGACGTGTGAAAGAGAGACGTATGGAAGTAAATCTGTGCCATCTGATTTTGAATTTGAATTTTTAGACCTGAATTATTTTTGCATCGAAATCTGACTTTGAATTTTAAAAGCGTTTGAATTTCCAGCACTGATTTCTTTTAACTGTGTAAAAAAATTCAGTGCAAAAAAATTCAATGTCTAAAAAAATTCAGTGCAAAAAAATTCAATGTCTAAAAAAATTCAGTGCAAAAAAATTCGACGTCTCGAAAAATTCGGTGTAAAAAAATTCGACGTCTCAAATTCAGTGTCCAAAATTCGGAGTCAGAAATTCGCAGGCAACATCCGGGTAACTACGTCCCTACGGAAGCCCTAAAAGGACAAGATTGATTTTTTTTTTTTTCGGCGAACCGGAAATCACGGGCTTTCGTCAGACAGCGACGCTCCGCTGCCCCGGACCGCAGACAGAGGTGAGTTTGTGCTGTTAATGAGTTATTTTGTGCTGTTGCCCTTTCCTGAATAACTTATATGACGCACGCAAATCAAAACTATCTGTCCAGAATCTGCACAGTGCAGTAGCCATATTTTGCCTCCTAATACACGGACCTGTGTGTTCTCTTGCTGCTGTCTGTGTTTTAGAGCAGGACGAGCTGCAGCCTTCCAAAGAACGGCAACAACCTCACCAAATTCACCAGGTAGCTTTATGTACTTATGTAATATTCAAATACTGCTGTTTCCGTGCTTGCCATCCTGACAACCTTACACTCTGGTGTTTTTGCAGTTGCATACATACAGCCGTATGGCCATAGCCTTATGCTCATTACAAAAAAAGATATATAAGTCACTGTTTCAAATGATTCTATGTTGACAGAATCATCAGTCACAGGCAATGTTAACTTACAAGAGCAAGGTGACTGAAACCTGCTTGAGAAACTTTAGATGTGTTTGGAAGTCTGAAACATCCAAATAAAATAAAATACATTCACTAATGTTTTGTCTGAATTCATAGTGAAACAAAAAAGGCATACTCTTTGCTTGTTTTTTTTTTCTTTACAAAATTAAGTTAAAATGAATCAATTATGACACAGTCAATGAGAAATGGGGGCTTGAAATGAGCCACAGTGAAATTTAAGGTCTTCCTGAATTGAAAAAATGTTCTGCTTGATGCTGACTGCAAGAAGGTTCTGCTTTGTTGGTTTTAACAGCCGTTATTCTATTGATGAAACAACCAAGACTGCTTCCTGATTGTATATTGTATTAATATAGCATTTTAGGGCTTGTTCAGTGGTGTTTTCTATTATAATTTCAGTTTTTGTTTTTACTGTGGCAGGTGGACGGAGATGCTGGTGGGACGAAGGATGAGGAAACCCTGTCAAAGTCTCCTCCTCATCCTGGAGCTGTGTGGAGGCCAGCTTTACACCTTCTGCTGTGTTTTCTCTTATTCACTTTCATGCAGTGTTATTTTCGACAAACTCTTGTCAGTTCCTGAATGATTTTATTGCAGAATATCATTGTCAACAAAGATTCTATTTTTGTATTAAACTGTTTCAAACTCAAGTCAGTCTTTTATATTTCCCAGTCTAATTATATTGATTCATATCTCTGATTTCAAGAATACTGGTTTCTGATGCTCTTAAAGCATTGAAGAGACCAGAGAGACTGTTTTACCTACCTGTACAGAGCCCAGCCTTACCTCGCAGTGAAGTTGTGTGTTTTACAACCAGGAGCTCCAAGTCTGCAACAAAGACCGGCGAAGAGGCCAGGATGCAGGGCTCAACGCTGTTTATTTAGAAAATGTAAAAAAAAAACTTCACAGATTGTCAGTTATCAGTGTGTGCATGGATGTGGTTGTGTGTTAAACTATAACAAAAAGCTGTGCGACTGAGCCCACATGGGTGGTGTGCACGAGGGCATCAGCCATCCATTGATGTGTGTGCCTTAGAGAGATGAGGAGGAATTTAAGTACAGATGTACTCTATAGAGAGTGAACCAGTATGCAGCCACTGACTATAGAGGTTGTCACAAATATTTGAGTCCATTCAGCCTCCATTTGAGGGTATAAATATCAGAACAATTCAATAATCCTTTCTGGACAGTTTTATCTTTATAAAGAGATACTCTTCGTAAAAACTGACTCAAATCAGTCAAAACAAGAGATTCCATTCACACAAATTTATGGATCTTAACTGAAATTTAGCCGTGGTGTAGATTTGGCTGTACCATAAACTGAAATGCCTGGTTTTAGGTTTCAAGTTAACCATTTGTTCCGTCACACTGTTGCCACACAGGTGTAAGATTCAGATAAACCAGCTGACATCAACCTTTATTAGGCTCTGTCTGAGATCTTTGAGGTGAAAATCTAAATATCTACAAAAATGATTTACATTCAGGCATTTGTCTGAGACTGTCCTATAAAAATTAACATTACCTGATGATGGTTTGACCTTTCCAAAAAAGCTTAGCACACATGGATCTTGAATGTTACTTCAGTATTAAAGAATGCCACAGCTGAGCACAGCAGTGTAAGTTAAGCATATACAATGGAATAATGGATTTTTTCTTTTAGAAACTGTGGATATTTGTGAAGCATAGTTGGACTTAGAGGACATGCAAACATCCCACATTAAAATTAAACACATTTATTTGTTCCAAGGCATCCATGGAATAATTCATACAAACACCGTAAAAAGAGACAATCAGAAAACAGGTGTGTATAAAACACTGGAAATGGAAGTGTGCTCAACACAGTAGGCTACATTTTTTAACAATAGCTGTTGTGAGAACAGTTTTGGTAGGTGGGGGTTAATCTGACTCTGACAGCCGTGCTCTCATTGAAACCTCAGCTGTCTGTACAGTCTGGTTACCAGCAGCCTTATGACCTGCCTCAAGATTCACTTTGTTCATGACCACAAGGCAGAGCTGGTGAAGATCTGGATCACAGACAAAGTCAGGTTTCCAAAGACAGATGTCCTCCAAGACAATGTTCCCTCTGTCCACTGGCTGGAGGTTGTCCTGTGCTTGGTGAAGTTCTGGTTCATGATACAGAGGAAAGGTTTTCCATGGAACACATCGTGTCCTTTAGTGCCTGGCTGGATCCCCTGGGTGTTCCACATTCTCATCACGACATCCAGCTCCTTCTGTAAAATAAAAAAGACACAAGACATCGGTCAATAAACATGAATGTGTGAGTAAATGAAAGTGAGTTAGTGAGCATGTGAGTGAGTGAGTTAATGCAATTAGATGACACCTTTATGACATTAACAAAGCAGAACTGGACATGACATTCAAACTATTACTATTTTCTTTCTTATCATTATCAGTGTTCTGTGCATGTTGTGTGTACATGTGTGTGCATATATGTGTCTTTTGATGCAGGTCTACCAGGTGTGAATGGGTGTGTTTGTGTTTTGAGCTATGTTCTTATGCCATCGTTTTTTTTTTTCCTAACCTTTCATTATGAAACATGAAAATCAAAAGTATCGGGGGAAAAAAACAAAAGAAAGCAGAACTGAAGGAAACCTTTGTCAACCATGTCTCCACTGAAGTTTAACACTGATTAGAACTCCTGGAACAAGTTTCTCCAGTAGTTTGCTTGCTGTCTTTGATATAGTCACCATCAGCTTTTAAATCACTGCTCAACTATTTTTCTCGCATGTCCCACGTCTGTCTGCATGTATCAAACAGCATGGAAACAGTAGTATTTACATAAAGCTACCTGGTGAATTTGGTGAGGTTGTTGCCGTTCTTTGGAAGGCTGCAGCTCGTCCTGCTCTAAAACACAGACAGCAGCAAGAGAACACACAGGTCCGTGTATTAGGAGGCAAAATATGGCTACTGCACTGTGCAGATTCTGGACAGATAGTTTTGATTTGCGTGCATCATATAAGTTATTCAGGAAAGGGCAACAGCACAAAATAACTCATTAACAGCACAAACTCACCTCTGTCTGCGGTCCGGGGCAGCGGAGCGTCGCTGTCTGGCGAAAGCCTGTGATTTCCGGTTCGCCGAAAAAAAAAAATCAATCTTGTCCTTTTAGGGCTTCCGTAGGGACGTAGTTACCCGGATGTTGCCTGCGAATTTCTGACTCCGAATTTTGGACACTGAATTTGAGACGTCGAATTTTTTTACACCGAATTTTTCGAGACGTCGATTTTTTTTGCACTGAATTTTTTTAGACATTGAATTTTTTTGCACTGAATTTTTTTAGACATTGAATTTTTTTGCTATGAATTTTTTTAGACATTGAATTTTTTTGCAATGAATTTTTTTACACAGTTAAAAGAAATCAGTGCTGGAAATTCAAACGCTTTTAAAATTCAAAGTCAGATTTCGATGCAAAAATAATTCAGGTCTAAAAATTCAAATTCAAAATCAGATGGCACAGATTTACTTCCATAGAGACGGATCCGAGCTGCTACCAAACTATGGATTGGAATTTCCACTTAATATGAATTGAATAATGTCTTTGCCTTATTAGGCCTCAGAGCGCTCTCCTTCCCCCTTCTTTTCACTCTTTTTGAAGAGAAAGAAGAGGAGGTGTGTGTGAGTGCGAGTGGAAGGGAGGACACTGGGCATGTTTGTGTGGATGTGCACACACACACACACACACACACACGCACAAGCGCAGATGGCAGCTGCTCAGCGAAGCCTCAGAGTGGTAATTACTGAGTGTGAGGCGCATTACTTAACTCTTAGCGTTACAGTCTGCAGGGTATCTGTATTGTCACTGCTGCCGGAGATTGATTTTTAAAGCGACAGGCTGTGGGAAAATATTTCTGTGTTCAAATATGAAAGATAAACTACGGCCTCGTGTCCCGATTGCATTGTTAACTTGTTTTCTTGAGTGAATCTATGTTTTGTTTGAAGGCTTTTATGTTAACAATTCATGAGGCTTAATCAAATTAAAGGAAAATTGGACATTAAAAATGGTCACAGCAGAGGTTATGGGGTTAATTTGCCATTGAATACTTGACCTACAATACAGACTGAATCCTTTTTCCAGATTTCCTACCATGGCAGTGCTGAGGGAGGAGAGAGCGATGACTCAGAAGGGGAGAACCAGGAGCTTGCACAGATTGACAGAGGTATGTTCCCACTGCCGCCCCAAACAGGCAATAATCTAAATCACTTATTTATTGGAAAACTTTAAAGATGACACAAATGTAAATAACAGATTTTTAATGGGAGATCATCTGAACAAGATGCATGAATTTACTGCAAACCATGAAAAAAAAAAAAGGGAGATAATCTAAAAATGGATCCTGGACGCAGTTATTGCTTGGATTACTGCCGTTAATGGATAGTTCACATGTCTTTTGTCGATCTGGAAACTTCTTGCGTTAGTCTGCAACTAGTTTCCAGCACTTCCATGGAGAGGCATTCAAGCTGTTGAAGCTCTTGCAATTTCAAAGTTTCTTCTAGGGCAGCATGCAGTTCACATTTATCATTATCATAATATCCATGTGCAATATACATATCACAGAATGCCGAGCGAAGCGCGATAAATTGTGTCCTTTGACTGTGCATCCATACTTTGCATGGAAAATATCTGGTCAGTCACCTACCACCTAGGTCGATGTTTCTGAGGTCACAGAGTGTGAGTTCAGAGCCGAGTGAGGAAACTCTGGCCAAAGAACTCATGACTCAACATCAAGGCACCCTTTACTCAATATTTCCAAGTGAAAACAGTGAAATTTCATTGTGCTTTGGCTGTTTGTTTACACGACAAAAGCTTTTCCAATCCCTGAAAGCAGTACTTTGAAAACCCTTTCCAGAGTTTTTCAGTGCGCCTCCAGAAAAACTTTTTGAAACACACACTACAGGAAAACCACAGTTGCAGTCAATAGTTTTGCTACATGTGCAAGTAGATCTACAACAATAACAATGGTGGCTCCTAGGGTGAATAACATTTCTGAAACAAAGTTTAACATTTAAAAAGATCAACAAGGGCACGGATTTGGCGAGTCGCAGGTGCACCGCAGCAGCTCGGCCTTCTTTCAGCACAGTCTGTTATTCATAGGAGCTATGTCAAGTTAATACACACAATGCATTGACTGAAACATCTTTAAAGCAACAACACTTTTATTGAGAGGAACCAGTATCAAAGCCCAAAGACAATAACATCTTTTACTTACATGTCTGTATATATGCAAATCATGTTGTCATTGCAGTGTTTGACAACATCGTTTCAAACTGCTTGTTCATCCGATATCACAGTTACACTCTGAGCTCTTTTCAAAGTTTTACAGTTGGATTAAGGTCAGATGCTCGTTGCTGGTAACTTTAAAACAGTCCATCTTTTCGTCTAATGCTGTGAGACATGAGCTTTGACTCATTGTCCTGTCGGAAGACTGTACATCCATCCCTACCTCCCTGATCAGAGGCAGCAACATAGCTCCACAGCATGATGATTCCACCACCGTGTTTTACAGTCTGGACCTTTCTTTTTTTTTAGCTCCATTTGGTCACCAATGAAGCGATTTACTTTTCCATAGAGTTCTACTTTGGTCTCGTGTATAGATGCAGCATTCTCTGGGGAAGACTGTGGCACATCTCAAAAGCTTGTTGCTTTTTTGTGACTTTCTTTGACCAGCTCTGGCTTGTTTTGGTGCCTGGTGTTTGCTACTTGTTCTGCTCAGCCTGAAGCTTTTTCTGTGTCCATGCTGTTCCAGTGTTCACACACTTCCCTCATGAAATTTCTTATTTGTCAATGTCTCTTCCTTTTCGCCCAGAGAGACGGAGAAATTGCGCCCTCACCCCTTTGGCCACCAGCCAGCAGCATAACCAAGGTCCCCTCTCCCCTGCGCGCTTGCGGCGTCTCCGCCTCCTCCTAGACGCCAACCTGGACCGTCACTCCTCCGAGGAGGAGCTGGAGCGGATCAGCCGCGGCGACGGCAGGAAGTGGGTGTCCTCCCTACCGCAGCGGCACGGCGACCACCACAGCAGCGCCTCCAGCGACGAGGAGGTGCGGGACCTCTGCGGCTGCCGGTCGCCAGTCACGCCCTCGGCCAGGCCGCTGGTGGAGCCCGGCGCCTGTCTGGCCGCCTCGCCGAGCCCGGTGCTCTTCAGCTCCAGTCCGCCGCGTAGCCTCAGGCCACCTCCCATGCGCTTTCAGCTGCAGGTGGTGCAGCCCGTGGCACGGCCCATCATCCTGACCCACTTCGACCAATCAGCACCTTACAGGAAGTATCGACACAGTTACAGCGGGGAGCCAGGGAGACCCAGTCTGGACTTGGAGAAAATGCAACAGGTTAGTTGTTAAAAATGAATAATCAGTGGCTGGATGTCTTCTGCTTTTTGTTGAATACTGCATCCATGGTTTCATATTGGTCATAGTGTTGTGTACTGGGCGATGTGTGGCTAGTAATCATGTCAACATTTGCTGGTGTCACACCACATGTCTAAACAGCATCAACCAGTGTAACAAGAATGCAGTTGTTACATGTGACGTGTTTGTTTTTTTCATCCTGCCACTGGAGCAGTTTGTACGTCTCACTCAAAGCACCAAACAGCAGATGAAGCTCACAGTGCCCCGAGCGGATCAAACAGAGTTGTCGGGTCGAGGACTCGGTCCAAAAAAACGCATCGACTCCTTCAAACGCAGACACGCATATGGTCACACAAAAGTGCACGCGGCCCGCACAAGCAAACAAAGTCTTCCCTTTCCATCGCCGGACGCCCGCCACCACGGTGGTCTGGCTGGAGAGGGATGAAGGAGAGGGAGGCACGGATGGCAGATGTCCGCCCTCGTTTCTCACAAAGGCTGGTGGGCGAGGGGAAACGATGGAGGGGTGGAGGCAGAAGGAGAGGATTAAATAAACAACAGAAAAACGACAGCCACTAATGAGTCATGGAGAAGCTGGTCCACTAATCATTAAAATCCAATAGACTTGTTGGTCCACACTATGGACGAGAAAGAGTGTGTGCGTGCGTGTGTGTGTGTGTGTGTGTGTTTCAGGGGTCCATATGTCCACAGGGTTTTTAGAGGGAAAGAACAGATGATGAGAGACAGCGGGCAGTGGCAACAAGAGGGGTGAGGAGGACAAGAAAAAAAAAAAAGGAAGAGAGTGTGTGTGTGCGTGCGCGCAGATCTATCATCCTGCCTGTGTGTTTGAGTCTGCATGCGTACATCCTCCCTCTGCGAGGTTGTTGCTGTGTGTGTGTGTGTGCGCGCGTCTACATGTGGGAGAGTGTGTGCACACTCAGTCAAGTGGAATGGGAGGTGCAGCAGGGAACACAAAAGGGGGCCTGCAGAGGTAGCCAGCAGACACAGTCAGAGTCTCCCATTAACCCTTTAGCTGGACACCTCCCTCCACAAAGCCTGCCCCGGCATCGTGCAGCTTCTTCCACACATGCTCTCTGGGGGTTTTAAACCAAAGATGGAGGGATGTGTTAATCTGTTGTTGTTAAAAATGCAATTTCAGGGTGTCAGAACCAGAGGGGATTTGGTTTTCGGAAGGTGAGGGAGGAACGCTGAAAAACCTGAAGGATTTTGTTCTGTATATTTGGTTTACATAAATATTGTAGTTGAAAACAAATTGCACTGTTACATTTGTTAACAAACTCCAACATTAGTAAGTCAAGTCATATTCATTGGGACTATGTGTGGTTGCAGGTTGAATTCTCCATAAATGTAGCGCGAGTGTTCAAGTTCAAAGAACTCCTGTCTATATTTATTGAATAGTGTCTGGCACACAGCTAAAATGTGGCTACTCAACTCAACTCAGCTTTATTTCTAAAGCACTTTAAAACAACTACTGTTGGCAAAAAGAGCTGTACATAGTCATATATAAGAGCATAAAGTGCAAGATAAAAAACAAGGAAAACAATGCAGCACCCCCACTCTAATCCCCATCAGAGTGGGGGTGAAAAACTGGGCAATCTTTTAACCTGTTACCCTCTTAATCTTCAATCAGCATACAGTTTCAACAAATCATTAGAAAAACGTGTCAAATTTTATACAGACTGCACTTTATTTTGTGTTTTGAGTTCTGAAATGTAATAATAATCTTGTATTTGTACATGGTTTGGATGCACAAAGTGAGATCACTCTGGCAATAGCAAACTTTTGACAAAAATAACAGAAGTTTACCTTTTTTTTATTGTAGCACTTCTGAATGTCTGAGTGGCGTGACGGAAGAAAGGTAGAATTATTTGCTGATCCTCTCTGCCACTGTGGAGGTAGTTCTAATCGAAAATGCTGCCACAGCGTGTGTATTGGCTGTGCGTTGGGCTGCCTGCTGCAAGTCTAATTATTCCAGAAGCACTGCTAGATTTTGTAGAATATCCCTTGAAAGTAATGTCACTATTTCTGTGATGGTCAAAGCGACGGCTGCGCACATTTGATTGAACCAATTAACTGCAAAAGCTACAAATCTCTGCATCTGCATCGTCTAAATGGTCACTTCCAACATTACAGTTGATCCGTTCTCTTTAAGTCTCAGCTAATCCCTCTCGCTTGCTAATCCCTGTCCAGTTGCTCATATGAGGCTGCGCTATTGTTGTGGTCAGATTATTTACAGGAGGAACAACGGTTTATGTGGCAGGTGCTGCTTATATGTGGTGCATTAAAACAACCTAAAACAAACCTTTGCTACTTTAAATTCACTGCATGGACTTTCTAATGAAGGCTAGTGTTTGTGATAATCTACTTACTTACTTTTTTTTTAGGCCTATTATCGTTGCGTTTTGTGTAATTAACAGTTGTAGAGCTCCTCTCCCTGTCCTGGGTGTGTGTTGTTGTCACTCCTGTTTACTGGAAGTGGAACATTAACGTTGGCCTGTATGTGTGAGGCTGTCGTTAGCTTTCCTCTCTAAGAGTTGTTTCCCCATTGTCTGTATGGCAGTAGTTTATTTCTGTCATTTGTTCATTAATCTTTTATTTGAAGAAACACTAACATCCAGGTGTTAGAGGAACTTCTCCGATTACCTGATGAAGCTTCAGCCGAACTTAATGAGTGAGTTCGTCATTGAACTGACCTGCAGAGTGCTGACAACTCGCAGCAACACCACAATAATGCAACTCTGTAAATTAATTAAAGTGGCCTAATCAAAAGAGAAAAAAGTCAAGCGAAAGGAACCTTAATTTTGACTGGAAAAGTCACCAAAAGTTACAGGAGTGTCCAGTTAACACGCGTGCTCCATGAAGAAACACATCCCAGCCAAAAGTCTTTGTTAGCCGGTGAGTCGTGACCTGTTGACATGAATGGAGGCTGGTGTGGCGTGTTGGTGGACAGACTGATTCTGCTGCAGTCTGATTAGGATCTGAGTAGGAAGGAACAATAGCAGAGACGAGCACATCATGTTAACAGAGGCTGAGAGGATGCATTGAGTGCATGTCTGTTCTCCAGAAGATGAATTTTATGTATTTTCATTTCCACTCAAGCAGTCTGCTTCCGAAAGGACAGTAGAGCTATTGAAAAAAGACAAAAGCAACAACAACAACAACAAAAAAACGATAAGAGCCGGCAGGAGGTGAACAGGAGGGCAAGTGCGCACCGGCTCTCTCCCACATCACAACAGCAGGAGTCTTGTGTTTCCATTCTTTCCTGATCTCCCTTCCCCCTTAGAAGCTACCTCCCCAGCTCCAGACAATTCCATGATTGTGTGGTCCCTCCACCCCCACTTTTTTTTTTTTTTTTTTTTTTTTAGAGAGAGAACAGTGCTGGAGCTGCTTGGATATGGAGGGGAATGGGTGGGGGGGGGGACAACAGGATATTGCATAAGCTTCATTGAACAACTGTTTAGCTTAGTGAGACAGCTGGATTTGCCTCAGTTCCTTCATCATCCTGAGTTAATTGACTGTCAGCTTTGTGTTGCTCCTTGTCACGATATACTGTATGTCGCTGACCGCACATGAACATGGACGTCAGAATGAAGGTTTAGAAATGGTTCGGTATTCTGAGACACTGAATGAACTCAAAGTGTTTATTATAGTACAATGCAAGGTTTTCTGGAAGGTGTTGCAGAGGTTTTAATGTTTGCCGCACTCATCATGCTTTCCTGTTCTTCACAGAAAATGCTGCTCAAAAAGAATTGCGGGGGGAAAACACGGATTATAAAGATTCGGGTAAGTTTACTTTTATAATGTTAGTATTTAAACTTTGATAAGGTGAAATGTCACAATTTAAGAGTTTTTATTGAAAGCATCTTTTCAATATAAATAGTTTCACTAATCTGCTACACCAGTGCCACAACCTTAGCTTTAACTCTGCAACAAGATTGTGGATTTTTTTTTAATTATTTTTTTTTTAATGTATCATCAATGATATTTCGCTCTGCTGCCATGCCTTGAAAATGCTGAGTCTGTTCATTCCTGAATTGGACAGGGCAGACGAGTCGTTCGCAGGTTCAAGTCTCGTTGTGCTCGTTGTGTCCTTCACCCGTCATGCTTCTCATGGAAGCAAGGCGTGTCAGTCCTCAAACTTTCTGGGTGCATAATGATATGTTGAATGTCTTCAGCGTACTTAACCTGACCGTCTTTGAGCGTCTGGTCAGCAGACTGCCGAGATAAACAGCAGTCTTCTGTTTCTCTATAAAACTTACTGCCTTACAGCCATGTTTAATCTGCCTCCACATAAAGATCGAAGGAAAGACAGCTTTATGCTGCTCTAGCAAGAGGGTTTTCTAAGCACCATATGTATAATCCTGGGCATCCAAAAGCCCTTTTAAACCTACACAGTAATGAAACGTGTGTGACGAGATCAACGATACGTTCATACTTCTTCATTTGGTGATGTACAGATTTGGTGTGAGGAAACACAACACAGCTGGTGAACTAGGTAGGCACAGAGAGCGCCGTTCCCACTCAGTGCATATTGTTTGTCATTGTTGTGCTTTCTGACGCTCAGAAAATATGAATGTGACTACAGAGTGAATCATCAAGAACAATAAATACAGCCACTGCCGTGATGAACGACGTCAGACATGCTTCTCAGGGCTCTCAGAAAACTCCCACTTCCCAGGTGGGATGTGGTGAGTTATCATTCAGTTGCATTCTCCCACTCCAGTGTAGGAACATCCCTGCTTCCCAGTTTGTTTCACGCTCTGCAACACAATCATTCAAGCCAGTATGTTGGTGTCTTTGTTCCAAGTTTAACTTCATCTTTCAGTTTTAGTTGTCCTGCTGCCCTGCAAGATTTTGCATTCTTCACTTTTATCTTTTGTTTTTAACAAGTAAATGATTGAGATCATAAAGGCAGAAGATTCTTTCTGCACACATGGACCTTTTCCCTTTTCCTGCAGGCAGACAACACACGAGTGGAGATCAGGGTGTCCATCACAGCAGTGATAAGACTGCAAACTTGCTCGACCCCCGTGAACAGCCCGGCCTGTCTTTTTCACCAGCACCTTGATCTCCATCCAACTGCATACTGGGACAGCATCTGGCTACAGTATTTGTTCCCATGCCCTGCTAGCTACAGAGCCATGCCCGAGGCACCTGAAAACCTGATAGCACCTATTTGCAAGCAGAACCCGGCCAAACCTCTGTTTACCAATGGCGCGTAAGACTAAAAAGGAAGAGGAATAATCTTAGCTTTCTTCCCCCCGCTTGTTTGATCTCACTCAAGAGCCCTTAATAGCCCAGTTTTTTTACTTAGTGGTCTCAGAATTGCACGTAATAGCTTCTTAAACACAAAGGTACTTTCCCAAGATTGCGTCCTGACTGATCTTCCTTCAAAGTGTTTTTACTCCCAAACACAACTTCCAGTAATCATAATACTGACTGAGCGCCACAACCGTGCAAAAGGGATGGCTTTTGTTTGTAGTCGTCGAGCGGACTGGAACGATCCTCAGCATCTTGGCAGGGAGCGGGACACTCCAGAAGGACGCACAGTGTGGCGAGAAGAGTGACGTTATTGTCAGGTTGTGTGGGATAGTGTCGGTGGAACCTGATCAAACTCTTGTTTATGTATGCACTCACCAGCTGTACATTGGAATCCTCCGTTCATGCACTAAAGTGCAAATGTGTGTACAAAAAAAGGATGATGTTTGTAGGAAGACGAAGAAGAGAGCGGTGATGAGCGATGGAGCTGAGGAGGAGGAAGAGGAGGTGGAGTGTTCACGGTTCCCTCGTGGTGTATTTCCAGGGATGGAGTCATCTTCCATTTATAGCCTGGCCGGCTGCTATCTGTTTAGCTGCGCTGATACACACAGATATTGCTCATTATCCTGTGTTCTCGCTGGTGTAGCCGCTAGTGTTGTTGTCTCTGTCAGTGACGTCTGTGGGCAATTGGGTTTGTCCAAGTTCAGAGCTTTTCTTTCTTTTCTTTTCCTTTCTTTTTTTAATAAACATTTGAAGCAAGCACACAAGTCTTTGGATTGATGAGCCATTTGGAAGCTCATGTTTGACTCTTTCTACCTTTTGTGTCGCTCCCGCACTGCGCGCCTCCCGTGTTCCACCTCCCTCTCATTCTCTTTTATCTGTCGACCCTCGGTTTCCTGGCCGGGATCCAGGACAGACACTGGATCTGGACGGGGGCCCCGGCTTTGAGGCTGTATTCAAGCATTCAAGCATGGGAATTTGTACAGGAGGTTGAGGAGGTCGGTGGTGTTGACGGTGTGTGTGTGTGTGTGTGTGTGTGTGTGTGTGTGTGTGTGTGTGTGTGTGTGTGTGTGTGGGGTGGCTGAGGAAGCAGAAGCTAAACACACTGTTTTGGCCACTGTAGCTGCTGCTGAGGCCTTTCCCCTCCAGGGGTTGGAGGTGAATAGAAGGGTGTATTGATGGGAGCTTCCCAGGCTGCAGAGGCCAAGAGTGACGGCGTCTGGTTTCAGCCACCAGAAAGAATGGGCAGACAGGAAGGTGAGGATTGATTGAGATGAGGGAAACGGGGTGGGGGAAACAAGCTAAACTGAAAAAAGAGTTTTGGCTGAGACCATTTCTGAAACGTCTATAAAACAAGAAAGCTTGAGGCTTATTATAGCAGCTTAAGTTCTTCATTTTCATTTGGTAAACAGAAGGTTGTTAATGACAGTGTTTTGGCTCCTACTGTTTAGTAGCTGGGTCAAACATATAGACTGCACCTTTTGTTTTTATTCCAGCTGCTTTATTTGTTCATGTAAACATCCTGGTTGCCATGGGATGCCTACACTTTCCCCACTTCAGTATAGCCGCCGAAGGAGGAGGGTGTGTTGTACAGTTGCTAATTTCCATTCAGGGAGATATGCACTCAAGCAAGTCAACCTAAACAAGACCTGTTATGTCCTTGAGAAAAAATACTGTTGAGATTTAACCTTTACTGATATGCCCCAAAGTATGTCACCAACATTTCTTGAGAACATCCAGGCCTATAACACCTGAAGAAAGGTGCATAAAAAATGATTTCTAAAGATAGTAAAAAAATATATGTGCTGAGTTTCTGGCAACTCACCTGTTTAGTCTGTGAATACATCCAGTATGTTAACATCCTTAAATACATGTCTTGTTAAACATTATTTTAAAAATGTGACTTTGAGGTTTTAAGAACTTCTACTTTTGCATTTTACAAACTCTGAACTCAATGAACGATCAGACACGGGGGGGAAATAACAGTAATAAATCTTTCCAACAATTCATTTTTTTTTTTTTTTTTTTTATTAAAGCCAGTCTTCCAGTACAGACACTGAGATTTGCACCGAGTTTGAACCCTCAGAAGCCTGAGCGTCCGTCTCAGTGCAGATGTGGACACGGAGGCGTCCTGATGGATGACTCTCCCTCCTCACTGCTGGATGGACCTGCAGCTACCATATGGAGAACATCTTAGCACACAGCTCACATCTATCTGGTGGACTGTAACTTTTTCTGGGGCTGTGATTTGTTTTTACATGTCTTCCTCTCTTTTTTTTTGGGAGGGGTGTGTAAAGACAGCTTTAAGTGGAGTTGGGAATTGTCACTGAGTTACTGCTCCTCAGTCGTCAGCACCGGATCCCTGTAGGTGTCGGCTGAAGTCATAGCAACACCTATAGACTCACATATGCGTTTT
The DNA here is from genome assembly GCF_902148845.1 of Salarias fasciatus. Lineage (NCBI taxonomy): Eukaryota > Metazoa > Chordata > Actinopteri > Blenniiformes > Blenniidae > Salarias > Salarias fasciatus. Next base: position 18,266,196 of record NC_043763.1, on the reverse strand, counting down.
TTTTTTTTTTTTTTTTTCATCTGTGCTGATCTCAATCCTCACGATGCATTGTCCTGATAGATCAATCAGCCACTTTGTCTGGTTTAGCTAATGTTGAGTCACTAAACTAGTCTATAACTAATATCTTACAACTTTATGTCCTGTGCGTTATGAGGTTAATTGAATTGTAAAAATGGAATCATACTTTGTTTGGTTGGCGTGATTCCATATGTGATGCAAATATTTCAATATTATTTTAAAAGGTTGGGCTTCAGTTGTGTCACAAAAACTAATTTTGATAGAAGCTTTCAAACTACACAAAGTGACAACAAAACATGTCTACCAATGTTTTTTGATGATACCTATTTGTTGCTTTACAAGCTGAAACAGTGACGGCATTTTTCTACGTTTTGTTTTCCTGGTTCCACAACACAGTGGCACAAAGCGCTAAGTGGTTTGTCATTGGGGAAATGTTTGTGATGTCTCTTGTGAACAAATATTCTTTATATTGTGTATCGATAGACTGTTAAACATTCAGTTTGATTGGATTATTCACTAACTTCACTGTTCTTCCATCCACTCTTTGAGAGACAACTTCTCTCTTCTTTAGTTGTCTACATTTATACCATTAGTTGAAGGTATGAATGTAAACCTTGAACTATGCACAAACTTAGCAAAGGTGTGCTTGTTAGTCCACCCTGCGTCGCAGTACTTTCTGTTCCTTTCAATATGTGACCATTCCCATCGTAGGCTTAACAAGATGACGAATGTTTCAGGGCAAGGCACCAATGATCCTCCACAATGAGGTATTAGGAACAAAAATATTGTCTTTCAGGTTCATACTTGTAGTTATGGGGTGGTGCCGTGGACCACACCAAAGCCCATTGTTATGCCAAGCCACTCAAAGGCAGTATGGGGTGGGTGTTGATAGAAACTACTGATTTAAAATGATATAGTCCTGTATATTATACCCCAGATAATATTGAAGTTTCCGTATGAATCAACTTTAGATCACATAAAGCCTCAGAATCTCTCCTGCAATGAATTGTCAATATAAACATAAAACTCAGAGAAAATGGGTACGATGAACCAATTCCTTAAATATTAGAGCACTGAAGTCTAGCTTTGTTTATCACACTGGCCCTACATGACCAAACCAGGGCTCTTGGAGAGGCATTTTGATGACTTGGTTGAGTCGAAGGCCTCCTTGCAGCTCCTGTGTCTGGGCGCACTTTCTCCCAAACTCACCGACAGCAGCAGCTCTGGAGAAAGTGCTGCCTCACTGCCAAATTCAACAAAGTCATTTCCTGTCGTTTCCTGCAGGGAAGAAAATGACCAGGGCTAATTTTAGATAGAGGGTTTTGTCGAGCCAGGAGGATTGTGGAGAGAGGAGGGGGGTTCTGTGCAAGTGGAAAAACATTAATGTCTGTAAACCTGCTGTGAAGAGTAGGAAAAAAAAAAGTGTGTGAAAATGGTCCAACAAGCTATTGCTGGTGTTCAGTGACAGAGTGCGAGAGAAAGCTGACGTTAGGCTCTGCATTAACTGAGCAAAAAGGCTGTGAGTCAAGGACAGCAGCAGGTAATCCTTGCCATTTCTATCGGATAAAGCTTGAAGGCTGGATTAACCCAAACACCTATTTCTGACACCTCCATAAACACTCCTCTCCCTTCTCTCCCCGTGTCCGCAGAACCTGAACGGAAGCCGCCCCGCTCCGAGATACACCTACGACCCCTCCATCTTCGCCTTCCGCTCGCTGAGCACCGTGCCCCCCTGCAGCCCCCTGACCACATCTGAGGATCCTCCGGGCTCATAAGGAAACCCGTCCCGCCACAACCCGCCAGATAGTTCCCCCGGCTCCCCTCCTTTCGCTCTTTCTTCATTCCCAGACGGCTGCTTCTCTGTGGCTTCTGCAGTGAGACCAAGGTGAAAGACTTTGGTTGGTATGGTGGACTGTTGCACACTCAGGTATAACCCCTCCTCCACCCGCCCGCCCGTCGCCCTCCAGGGTGTAGAGTCTGGAGAGCGAAAGCGGCTGGACCCAACATTTCTGAGGACGCTTGGAGTCTTGTGAAAGGATTCTGTGGTTGGGTGAAAAACACAAACACTGCAGGGTAGGCGGTGGTGCACGAGCAAGACCAAGCTTTCGGAAAGCAGAGTTCAAATCTAGGCTAAGATTGAAAATAAAAAAATGCATGTAAGACAATCAAATGGTTCCAGGGTTTCGTCCTTCAGTGAGATCACTGGACATCTTACGTTCTTGGTTGACATCATATCCTAAATACATCAAGCTGAGTCGCTTGATATCTTGGTAAATCGCGGTCAGGAGCGCCGGTTTACGTGTTTCGTAAGGTTGGCCTAAAACAAACATGTACGAGTGCAGGTGAATCATTGACATTTTGACGACGTGCGTTTCCTAATGAGCCTGTCACTTGTTGTTCAGGTGGGAGTAGAAGGGGGACCTGTTGTGATGTTTTGCATGCTTCATCACAGGATTCACTGTTAAACAGATTATTTATCTTCACTCTCAATCTGCAGCGAGTTGATTCTGGTAACTTTAGCCTTGTGCTCACTTCAAACCAGCTTCCGAAGACATTTGATCCAAGTGACCTGCAGCACCTGTTTCTTTGAGTGTAATTTAGCACCTGATTCATTGCCTGCTTGGCTGCTGCAGTGTCGGGAACGCCCTGCGTCTGGAGGAGACGACTTGTTGAGTAAATCTTTGATCAGGCTGTGTTGCTGACATTTAGCAACGGGGATACTTGTGTTTTCAAGCTCTTGCTATACCTGAGATGTACCATGCCTGGAGCAGGCGATCATATGAATAAGCAATGGGTGCTTGTAGTTTGTCGCCAGCCTCATTGTCTGCTCAGCTGTGGCCACGCACTGAGCGTGCTGGAAATGGATGACTGTGCACAGTCATGACAGAGGTTATCTTGGCTTCAGCCTCATCATTCTCCCCGAAGGTGATGATAGCCTCGTTATTTTATGTTCAAACAACTTTGAGTTGGAACTTCATGAACATGGCAGAAAATCGCACCAGGACACAGTAGGCCCCCTTTAAGAACTCCCGTCCTCTTTTCTTGCATGAATCCCACTGCTGGTTCGCAGAAAGAGAGATTTTACGTGCAAATGAGGAAGTGCAACAATAGTTTGCTGCACATTCAGCAAGTGTAACCTGTGCTGTGTTCTGCATAGCCTACTTGTAGTGTGCCATTATTATTATTACTTTGTTTTGTTTCCAATATTGTACCTCAATATTTTCTAGGTAGGAGAGGGCCGCTGGCGTAACTGAGTCGTCCCAGTATTTCTTAAAGATCTCTTAATGCCTTGAAATGACATTCTTTTTTGTGTTTAAATGAACCTTGTTTGAGAAGAGCTGACGAACGGTTTAAACACAATGTCACCACTGTAACTAAGAAGAAAACCGAAGTGAATGTAACATTGTGACATGTTCTTGTCCGTTGTTGCACATGAATGAATCAATAAAAGCCCTGTGGCCTCTTGTTTAGGACATGACTGTTGTATTTCTTCAACATATGAACCGTTTCACCTTTTTCAGTGCCAGATGGGCTTTCTTTAGTTCTCTATTGGCTCAACAAAAACTAACTGCTGTACCTAATTTGCCTGTATAAGAAAACGGAGAACCTAAACGGCAGGATTCTGCACTGAAAACGTGCTGCAAAATAAATGACGAATGTGTTTTGACACTTCTTATAAATGAATGAAAAGCAGCCTCTCCAGTTCCACTGGTCACTTGATAGTTCATTAAAGTGTGAAATGAAGGTCAACATGTCGGATCTCCTGCCGTGTCTCATGTGTCCCTCTGCGTTCTGTCGCTGGTTAGTGGGTCAGGGAAGGATCCTGCGGCCCAGACCACGAGCTCCTTTGTGACGGTGTCCGTGAAAGCTCTCTTTGTGGACACAGAGGCAGAGAGAAAAGCGGCAGTGACGTCAAGGAACCTCGCTGCAGACGGGAACACTTTTTCTTGTTTTTCAGGGGAGGGAGGAAAAAAACGCAGAGAGGAAAACTGGGATCGATTAGCATCGCTTACAATTTGTTTTTATTAGACATTTATATAACAAAATTGAGTTTACATTTCTTGACGAGTGTTGCTTAGAGAAAAAAAGACGAGTCGGGAAGAAGGTGGGAAGCATGGCAGCAAACCAAGAGAACAACTCTGAGTGGGACTTCACAGGGTGAGGAATCCTGCTCCGGGCAAACGCACACCGACAATCTTGTTAAAAAGAGAAGTTTGAGAAGGCTGCAGCTTTGTGTGTGTCTGTGCACTCACTCGCTCACACACACATACACACACTCCACTTAGCTTGAGTCATTATCAGCTTGCGTTTCATCCAGTAAGCCATCCAAGTGTCCAGATGGTCAGAAAAGCTGCTTCAATGCTCCCTCTCTCTCTCTTTGTCTCCCTCCCTCTCCCTGCTTCATACACTCCTTTTAGGAAAAAAAAAAGAAAAGAAAAGGTTATGACTGCTATCGACTGAGCTAAACACATGAGGGACGCAGATCGGACGTCAGGTGGATTTTAACTACAAATTGCTCCAAAAGTCGATCCTCCATTGCCTCTGCAGTTTTCTTTCTTTTCTTCTTTTTTTGCTCGGATGAGAATCAATTCGGTTTATGTTTCCTACTATTTAAAAAGAAAGGCAGAGTCTAAATGCGACCTCTTCTCTGGTACGGAGAGGAGGAGGAGGAGGAGGTGCCAGCAGGCCGACTGCCCGGCGTCCGCTCCGATCTCAAACCATGCACTTTCTGTTCATCACAGCCAGGGATTTTCCTCCAGGGACAAGTATGGGAAAAAAAGGTGTTATTGTGCACAATTCCTCTAAGATGAACCCACACAAACACACACACAGAGTGAGTGGGCTGATGAAGGTGGGGAGGGTCCATGGTCCGATCTTTATCCTGCTGGTCGTTGCCTCGGCGCTTCCCCCTCAGTAACCGTATTTGTCGTTGAGGTGCGTTCGTCCGTCTCCACTTTGACCTGCAAGAAGGAACGAGAGTTTCACAACACACCAGCGGAACATCGTAAAAGACAAACTCCAGGGGAAAACCATGGAGGAAAACATTAACAAGAGAGATTCTGACTGGAGGAAATGATGAGAAGAGGAATATTTTTTTGAATGACGTCAAATATCAGAAAAAAAAAGAACAATAAGAATAAAGTCATCAGTTTTGAATGAAAACATAATGTTTAAAATAGAATATATGTGAATGTGTTTGAATTTAAATTTGAAATAAAGTTGGAATAAAAAAATTATGATATGGTTGAAATTTATCAGAATTCCAATGAAAAACTTCAGGAATGACATGACATGCAAATGTTATGAAATGAGATCAAGTATGATTCAAAACAGAAATAAATCTGAGGAACAGATAAGAGGAAAAATGTAAGGACCATGTGCCATACAAAAATGATTTTACCCAGCTTTCAATCTAACTTTTCCTCTATTTTCTGATCCGTGCCAAATACTATTAAAAAAACAAGACTGAATTACATTTGGCAGCAAACTCTGTTCTCCCAAATAACCTTTTCAAATGTTTGATGGCCCATCATGCACTTTGGTGGGGGTTTCAATAGATTAAGCCCCGCCCCCACCATTGACGGTGGGTGTCAGTCAAATCGTGATCGCATCCATTTTCACTCTGAAGTGTAAAACTGAAAATATGTGAATGGCTTCAACAGAAAATCACTCGGACATTGCTTTAAGAAGTCTTTCAGAATAAAATGAGACAAGTGAAGCTAAAGTTGAAGTTAAAATCTTAAGAAGCTGAGAGAAATGCAGAGAATGTGGAACGTAAAGACAAACTGCACTGTAGGTCATCTTTTTTTCCAGGGCCGTTTTCCTCCCTAAATGCAGTGGTTGTCCCACACAGATGCATGATGGGAAACCAAACAAGGCTGCCTGCCTTCGCAGCAGAGTTCAGATGCTGTTTGCATACCGCAGTGAGGACCTGATCGCAGGCCAGTGCAGCTGTGCGGCAGCCTGAACGCAAGCGGCCGGCTTCGAGCTGATTTTTTTCCCCTTTCTTTTTTTTTTTTTCTTTCCGGCCTTATCTTATCACTTTGCTTCAGATCTGCATTCCTCGGCGAGCGCCAAAAGTCTCGTTCTGACTTCAGACGCCAGCTCGCACGTGCTCCTCCGTGCACGTACCGCTGGCGTCAACAATTCACCAAAGATGAAGGGAAAACAAAAATAATGAAACTTCAGCTAAAATGTGCTAAAAAGTTGAATTTCCTGCTGCGTGTGTGTGTGTGTGTGTGTGTGTGTGCGTGTGTGTTGGCCTGCTCACCTGCAGGGGGCATCCACACTGAATAATCGGGGTCGTCGTCTGGATACTGTGATGACAGCTGCACCGGTGGCTGTGGAGACACATGTTGGAGGACAGTCACGTTCACAGTCGTCTGTCCCACACTGGCTTTCCCCCGGGTGTCAGTCCCTACCCTGCTGGGGCCCATCACCCGCTTCTTCTGCTTCTTTTTGGGGTCATGATCCGCCGCCGGCTCTTCTCCGCCCTCTGGCCTGGACTCTGTGGACAAACAGCCTTTCATATATGAGCTGTATTTTTTTGCTCAGAATTATTGAGACACTCTCCGACTGAGTCACTTCTGCCATGTTTCTCACTTTTCACACTCCTCTCATTGACTTTCTTGCTAACTTCACATACACATCAGAACCCAACTTCTCGATGACATTACAAACCTTGTTATTCTGAAAATCTGTGGGCTACTCATCAACCAAACTCCTTGTCTTTGGTTTCTGGCACTAACGGAAAAATCTTTTCAGGGCAGAACTCCCGTTGTCTTTCCTGACCCTGTAAAACTGGAAATGACTTGTTTTTTTGAAGCGATAACAAGGAGGTGGATATGAATCATCACTAGATGATGTTTTTCTGAAGAATGAGCCGTCGCAATCTATTCAAACCTATTTGCTGACCTTGTGTTGCACATTTACATCACTGCTATTATTACAAAGAGAAAACAACAAGTAACGCGTTCTCACTTGACCCAACTTCACTTGTGTGTGGGTTTGGCCTCCTGCACACAATCCAAAGCCATAGTAGGGAGGCTCATGAGCTACTGGAGTTGGACTGAAGGATGATGGGAATGAAACAAGGGATAATGGTGACAGGGTTGTGATAAACTCATCAAGTGTAAAACTCTGTGCTCCACCTGTGACGACGGGAGCTGCCGCTTTGTTGCTGCTGGGCTTTGCAGGAAACCTCTGTGTCGCTGCCCCTGCTGACTCCTCGCTCTTCCTCTTCCTCTGTCTGCGATCTGATGTGTAAAAAAAAAAAAAAAAAAAAAAAAAAGACATGGCAGTGAGGCCTACAAATGTTTCACACTGACCCACTCTGGAGCCACCATGCCAAAAAAAAAGTCAATATACTGTCAAATAGGCCTGCACAATATATCGTTTGAACATCGCCATCGCAATGTGCACATGTGCAATAGTCACATCGCAGGATGTGCAATATTTTTTTATTATTTTGAACTTTTGTTTTGCTTGGTAAAAGCAGCAAGCTGCTCCATGCTCCCCACAGCCGCTCTCTCTTCCTCCCTCCTGCTCGGTACTCACCGGCCCCCCTCCCTCCTCCACAGCAGAGGGGGGGGGCCGCTCTCAGGCTACACTCTGAACACAGGAAACATGCAGGAGGAAGCGACAGAGGATTTAGTCCCCAAAAGAAGGTCAACATGTGAAATTTGGAAGTATTTCGGCTATAAAACAGACGATACTGAACAAAAAAACGTTCTCCGCCGACAGTGCCTCGTCGTGGTTGCCTCAACACGAGCTAACATGTCAAACCTGTTGGACCATTTGAAACGCCATCACAACCTCCTGTATTTCCAGTGCAAAACCAAAGACCCCAGGTGAAACTTCTTCTCAAAAAACAATTACAGAAGCCTTTGCCGGCATAACACCGTATGATAGGAACTCCAAACAGCATCGACAAATCACGGATGCAATAACTTTTTACCTAGCGAAAGACATGGTGCCATTGAACACCGTGGATCATTAAAGAGGGATTTAAAAAAATGATCCGTATGCTCGACAAGCGGTATGAAACACCACGTATTTCGCTCAAGTGGCCTTCTCCCCAAATAGAGTTATTCAGGTCATCTGGTGAAAATTCTTCTATTTTTGATATCGCAATATATATTGCAATAAATTGCAAGCCCCACAAAAATTGCAATGTCAGTTTTTTCCAATATCGTGCAGCCCTACTGTCAAAGTTCAACATGGATATATTAAATATCTACTGCCACCCAGTGGCGTTAAGCTGAACTACATCTTTACCTTTCGGTTCAGGAACATGAGCCGCTTGATCTTGGTCGTTCTCGTCTAACAAAGATTCTTCTGCATTATCCTCCAGTTTTTCTGCCTCCTTCTCCTCAGCCTGGCTCTCATCTTCTTCCTCCTCTTCCTCTTCTTCTACACCAGATGGAAGTTCTTTCATGTTGAAGAGCTCCGCAGGCAGGTTTGGTCGTTTTGGAGGCAACTTCTGCAAGAGGTAAAAAAAAAAAAAGAAATCCAATAAAAACAGGTAAACAACAGAGGAAGAAAAGAAGAAAACTTTAAAAAAATAAGGCGACGATGATAAGAGCTCCTACCCCGATGGTGCCCGTCTTCAGCTTGAACTTGCTCCCTCCCTTCATGGCTCCAAAAAGCGGCAGAGTCTTTTTCGTCTTCTCCGGCTCTGAGCTGGACCGAGGAGAGCAACAGAGGCAAAGTGAGCTTCACTCAAGCTGCAGGTAAAAATCTTCAGTCGGCACAGAGGCATTGTTCGATGACTCCAGGTCTTATATAAAAAGTCTGTATACTTTTCACTAACAGGTGTTGAAAACTCCGACCGCCTCACCTGGGCTGCAGAGAAGGCATCTGTGCTGGCCGCGTCAGCTCCACAAGCTTGCGAAGCCTCTGAGCTTCTTTGCGTAAGTCTGCCACGTGCACGTGCAGCTTCCTGCGATCCACGGCGTCCATCGCCGCCTCGTGCCTCACGGCAGTCATGAAGGCGTCCAGCGAGTCTTCGGCAGAGGAGGCCGAGGAGCCTGAGGCGAGGGTGAGAGTTGGGTGAGACGTTCCGTCAACTGTTCAGAGGATGCCGTCATGAAAAGTGATGGTGCTTCACCGTCTTTGCCAGCGCTGAGCTTTTTCTGTGTGTCTACCAGCTCCTTCTCCACCTCTGACAGTTTGACCATCTGAAGACATGAAAAGAGCATCAGAAATCTGACTCCTCCATCAGAGTTACTGATGTGTAAAACCTCAGTGACCTCAGTGTTTACATACCAGAGATTCATAAGTCTCAACCTTCTCCTCAATCTTTCCCGCCTTTTTCATCCTCTCCTGCCTCTTCCTCTCCACGGTGCCAGTTCGATCTAGAAAAGTGTCGTCGTCGCTGTCGTAGTAGTCCTCGTCCTCCCAGTTCTTCTTCTTGCGTTTCCGAGACACTGACAACAAAACGCACGGCTCTCATTTTCTTTTCCCCGCCACGGCAATCAGGCTCCAGTGCTTTGCCGTGCGCTCACCTGCCTCCTGGCGCAGAAGCCCCCTGGCCTCCAGCATTCGGCAGGCCTCCAGGCAGCACTGCACGGCCGCTTCTTTCTTCTTCCCTGTGTGGGTCACCTCGGCCACCAGCTGACGGCCCAAGGCGTCGTCCACCGGCAGCCTGGAGGGTAAAGACTTTGGAGCTTAACAAGCACTTCACAATATCACACTCATCAAGGGTCTTATCGTAGTTACTTTATTCTGCAGAGCCAAGAACCATGGCTTTTATCTTCATACTCAAACTCCAGTTCCTCCCCTAGAAAGAAGGAGGTGGACATTGTAACAAAACTAAAAAAACAAAAAAAAACAAACATGAGACGTCAAACAGCAACTCTTCCCCGCACCTTCTCTGTCGTAGAAACCCTGTAAAGCCTTCTTGGGGTCTTTCAGGTAGGCTGCCTCCTGGTCTTCACGAAACTCTGTTGAGAAGGGGTTTTCCTCGTTCTCGTCCTCCTCTGGAGCCGCCTCCTCGGCTGCAGACGGAATAAAAAGAAGAATTTAGTTCAGCTGACACACAAATACAACTGGAAAAACTCCACATCTGTCCTACAGGCATACGGCTCACCCATTCCCCACGAACAGCCCGAGTCCTCATGTGAGCCTTTGCTTCTGCCTCGGTTGCTCTCCCCTTCTGCATCTTCCTTGGCGTTGTCCTCATCATTGTCATCATCATCATCAGAGCCATCTCCCATCATTCTTTTCTCCAGCTCTGCTTTTTGTTTGCGGGCTCGCTCCCGCAGCTCCGTCACCGTCAGCTCTGACTCCTCTTCCTCATCAAACTCTGGTCCCTGTGGAAGCAGAGGAAGGCTGTGCCTTAAATTTGTCACGTTTTTTTCAATCCTGCCACTACATGTCATGTTGATAAAGTATGGACACAAGGCAATAAAGTCCACAGCATGCTGTATAATGCTCCAAGCATCATAGAACAACACACTGTAGGTTTAATGCATTAGATGCCACATGGATGACAGTGTATGTCACATTACTGCAGTGTGTGAAATGCCATTAGACTACCACACAGGGCATTAGAAGTCATTGATGACACAGAACATGACCAGAGTGCCAGGAAATGCTCCAATACCACTCGATCTAGTGCCAACGACACATGAAAGAGACAAGACATGTTTAAAACTACCTTGATTAAATTATATCACAGTGTTATAGATCGGATGCCACATAAACACAGAAGGGATATCCTTCACTGCCAGGATTGCAACAAGTTTCTGACTTCTCCTTCCAGCTTTATTTACCTGGAGTATAAAAAGCCTCGTGCTGCCGCCGAACTTGATCACGTGACCAACCCGTAGCCTGATATACGTCTTGGGTGGGACTTTGTTCTTGTTCACCACGGTGCCGTGCGTGCTGCCCAGGTCGTGGACGTAGAAGCCTCTCTCCTCCCCGACGCTGTCCCCGTCCCCGGGCTGCCCACGGTACTGGATCACCGCGTGGTACCGGGAGATGGAGGGGTGCTCCAGGGAGACGTCGCACACGGGTAATCGTCCGACCACAAAGTAGCTCCTGTGAGTGAGGGGCACCGTGTCCACTATGGTGCCGTTTTTAAGGATTTCGAGGGCGTACGGGATTTCTGGAGGAGCGCCTCCCCAGGGAGGCTCTGCGTACGGGAGAGGGGGGAACTTTCCGGCCGGCGGTCCTTTAGGAGGGAGTGTCCTCTGTTTAACCACCTGTTTGGGTTTGACAGGAGCAGCATCCTCATTACTGTCACAGCCTTTGTCCTCTTTGTCTTCCCCTGATGTTTTGATCTCACTCGTTGACTCTCGAACTGGAGCTTCGGTGCGAACTGACGGAGCTGCGACGCTGCTGCTGCGTTTATTAACGAGCGAAGGAGCCACAAAGAGAGCCGGTTTCTTGAAAGGCTCCTCTGTCGGTGGCTCGGTTTCAGGTAGATCCTCCCCTCCAGGGTCACTCTTGATTTCTGTAACCTCTATTTGAGCCGCAGAGCTCATTTCTTCTTCTGTTTCACTCGCCATAACGTCTGTCTGTAAGGAGGCGGCCATGTTTATTTTGTGCTACCTTTAAATGTCTCCGGGGTTTCCACACTCCTGGAATAACCGTAAACGTGTCAGCTATAAACATTTACCGGGCTTAAGTGGTTGTAAATTCAATCAAGATATTTTTAGACTCCAGCGCGTGGTGGGAAGTTCTCACCATAATCGTACAGTAAAATATCAATTTGTTGTGGAACTATCAGCGTGTTTCGCTGTTTCTCCGAGTTTTCTGCGACACGTACTTCCGGTTCAGCCTCCTTTTGAGATAACAGTAAACCACTTGCTTTGGTTCTCCTGTATTTTCATTCAGAAAGTGAGTAACACTCTTTATATTTTGACGATATTTGAATAATCTCGCTAGTCATTCGTGTTAAGCAGTTTTGGCTTGTTTTTCCGCTCCTTCCTCGTGAAGTTGTTGCTTGCAAAGCGCGCTCATGTATGCTAATGCAGTACCAGACTCCATGCAGAAACAACAACATTGACAACTTTTTTATTAATATTCTGCTGTCCGGCTGTAATGATTTCTTAGCAACGCTTTATGATCAGTCTTGAGCGAATTAACACGTTACACTTTTCAATCGGCTTCCCTAAATTACATCAATATCACCGTGTTCTTTTTTAATCTATCAAATATCCCTTTATATTTTGCGTCGCTGCTGTCTTGTTTCATCAAAAACAAACAGAAGATTTTTATTAATATTTTAACATGCCCCTAATGGATCGTGAACCAGAAATAGATATTGCTATTGTTATTATTATTATTGCTTGATTGATGTAGCCAATATGCAGGTATCAGACACTTTACAGTGGATATAAAAAGTCTGTACACCCCTGTTGAAATTCCAGGTTTTCTTGATGTAAAAAAATGACAGCAAGATAAATAATTTCACAACTTTTTCCACCTTTAATGTGACCTGTAACCTGTACAATGCAATTGAAAAAGCAAGCAAAAATCTTTCAGGGAGGTGAAGTAGAAATAAAAAACTGAGATAATGTTGCATAAATGTGCACACCCTTTTGTAATTGGGGATGTAGCAGTGTTCAGAATTAACCAATGGGCCATTTTCACAGCTCCACTACTTCCTGAAATTAACTGTGCACATTCATTTCCTGTCTTGCATTATTGGCCAAAATGATTAATCCAGGTGTGTCTTGTTGCAGCAGTCTAAACCAGACACACCTGGATTAATCAGTTTGGCCAATAATGCAAGACAGGAAATGAATGTGCACAGTTATTTTCAGGAAGTAGTGAAGCTGTGAAAATACCCCATTGCATTTAAACTCAGGTTAAAGTGGAGTACGCACACACCTGTCACCAATTAAAGTGCCTCTGATCAACCCCAAATAAAGTTCAAAGGATTTTCCTGACATTTTTGTAGCCGCATCTTCCAGCACAGGCCGTGATCCACAGTGAGCTCCCAAAGCATCAGAGGGATCTCATTTTTCAAAGATATCAGTCAAGGCGAAGGCTACAAAATAATTTCCAAGGGATTAAACATACCATGAAACACATTACCAAGAACAGGACGTTTATTGATAAGATAAGATTGATGATAAGACGAGATGAAAACTTGTCAGGTAGGCTGCCAAGACGCCAACAGCAACACTGAAGGAGCTGCAGGAATTTCTGACAAGTACTGGCTGTGTCATACATGTGACAACAATCTCCCGTCTTCTTCATATGTCTGGGGTATGGGGCAGGATGGCAAGACAGAAGCCTTATCTTACAAAGAAAAACATCCAATCATTTTGCTCATTTTGCAAGAAGACATCTGAAATCTCCCCCAAACACATGTGGGAAAATGTGTTCTGGTCTGATGAAACCAAGGTTGGCCTTTTTGGACATAATTCCTAAAGGTACATTTGGTGCAGATTAGAAACAACACTGCACGTCACCAAAATAACACCATACCTACAGTGAAGCATGGTGGTGGCAGCATCATGCTTTGGGGCTGTCTTTCTTCAGCTGGAACTGGGGCCTTAGTCAGGGTGGATGGAATTATGAACAGTTCAAAATACCAGTCAGTGCTGGCACAAAACCTTTGGCCTTCTGTTAGAAAGCTAAAGATGAAGAAGAACTTCATCTTTCAGCACGAAATTGACCCAAAGCACACATCAAAATCAACAAAAAAAAAAAAAAAAATGGCTTCACCGGGATAAGATTAGGGCTTTGGAATGGCCCAGCCAGTGTCCAGACCTCAATCCCATTGAACATCTGTGGGGTGATCTGAAGAGGGCTGTGCACAGGAGATGCCCTTGCAATCTGTCAGATTTGGAGCAGTTTTGCAAAAAAGAGTGAGCAAGTATTGCCACATCAAAATGTGCCACACTGGTAGGCTCCTACCCGACAAGACTGAGTGCTGTAATAAAAGCCAAAGGTGCCGCAACAAAGTATTAATTTAAGGGTGTGCATATTTGCGCAACCAGGTTTTTTCACTTTTGTTTTATGTCTTTCCCTTTTAAAGGTTTCAGTTTTTTTTCAATTGCATTGTACAGGTTACAGGTCACATTAAAGGTGGAAAAAGTTGTGAAATTATTTGTCTTGCTGTCATTTTTTTACATCACGAAAACCTGGAATTTCAACAGGGGTGTGTAGACTTTTTATATCCACTGTATTTGCTTTTTATAATAGTTAATGGTGTCTTAACAGAGACATCTATGTTTGTCATAATTAATGTTTCTTTGAAGAAACTGGCTGTGGATATACGTATTCTTGCACCACCAAGTGGCCAAAGGAGGCATTATATGTATTTTTATTTTTTTCTGTAACTGAGGCTGGTTGATTTCCTCGTAGTTGCTCTAAGCGAGGTACTGTTGGGTTTATGTTTGACACCTGAGAGAAACTTATAGTCTTCAGTAGTTTTGTGGTAATCAGAAAAATGTTAAAATGTGAAGGTTTTATTTTTGTGTATGACTCATTTTCACAAGTTGGATAAAACTTACTGACATTATAATGTCATTACTAAATCCCAAACTTATCTTCTGCATGTTCACTGTGTGTGGAGACAACCTGTAATGTGCTTGATTGACTCTGAACTCTTGGATAAGTTCATGTGTTTGTACTTCACTATTTCTACCTTCAGATCAAATCTGAATCAGCCTCACACCCTCAACCCGCTGACATGATGCGTTACTGGGGCGAGATCCCCGGACCCGCGGGGGCCCCTCCCAGCCGCAGCTCCTTCGACTTGCTCCAGCGTGAGTTCCGGTCGGTGGAAATGCAGGATCCGCCCCTGCACCAGCCGTCAGCGCAGCGCCCGCGGCCCACCACCATGCTGGACGTGCCGTCGGAGCCGTGCAGCCTCACCATCCACACGGTCCAGCTGTGCCAGCACGCCCGCCGCCTCCGGGGGCTCCTGGCATCCGCCCAGGCTCAGGGTCAGAGCTCGGCGTTCTCTGAGGGCGGAGCCAAAATGGAGGAGGCAGACGTCAGCCTGCCCCTTCGTCCTCCCACGCCTCCTGTCATGCCAGATGATCTACTGCCTGCGGACAGCAAAGCCCCCAGACAGCCCTTCCAGCTCCGCCACAGTGACCCCGAGAGTGACTTCTATAAGTAAGTTTGAGCTTGAAGTCCTCATTCTCTTACAGTTTGAAAAAAGACAAACATGTACAAATCATTCAAACCCTGAGTTTAAGTAAAAATAGAACAGAAATAGCAATGAATTTTGATCAGAGATTAGTTTAAATTCCCATTATCAAACAGAACATGCAGAGCAAGCAACAACAGGAACAGTTATCAAAAAAAATCAGGCATAGTGGTCTTGACTAAGTAATTTTCACAAAGTGACTGAGCAGAATCAAGTTCAATTTATTCCTCTTTCTTTCATCCCTTTGTATGAATTATGTTGCGTTGGTTTGAGCTTGTTGAAATTTTACAAAAAGACCTCAAATACTTCGGAATTTCACTTTGTGCACCATTTCTAACGATTAAAAATAATTTTGAAAATTCAACCTTCAAAATGAAGAATAACACTTCAAACTTAATGATATACTTTCATTATTTATACCTAAACTGTGGTTTACAGAGGCATTTTGGAATGATGAGCAGTTCAATTCACAACTGCTGTTTAGCCGTTTTAACAATTTCAGCAGTTTTTGTTGTAAATTTAGTTTGCTTAAGCTCATTTTGGCTGTTTTAGCCAGTTTGTCATTTCTTTGTCTCATTTTATTTCTTTGTATCAAATACATATATAAAGCAGCATCTTCGGCATTTGCAAACAAATGAGTCCGCCCATCTTCAATGGAACGTCACATTTTTTCACTCACAGGTTATTTATTCACGGTTAATAAGAAACTCTCAACTAAAATGCTATTAAAGTTATTGTTTATTCAGGTTTAATTCAATATGTAGAAATTAGAAAAAAAAAAAAAAACATTCAAAAGATTTTCCGAGTAGCTACAACTAAAATGTCTATTTTTTTTTTTCCTACATCTTCAGACGGATTGAAGGATGCAGATTCCCGGTCTCGATTTTGCTCTTCGTAGTTAATCTCCCTCATCTTCCTCCTCCAGAGGGAAAGGCGAGCCGGTCACGGAGCTCAGCTGGCCGTCCTGCAGGCAGCTCCTCTACCAGTCGGTGGCCACGGTCCTGGCCCACGCCGGCTTCGAGTGCGCCCAGGAGAGCGTGCTGGAGACGCTCACCGACCTGGTCCACGAGCACTACCTGCGCGTGACCCGGCTGCTGCGCGTGGCCGTGGACCGCGAGGCGCGGCTGGGAGCCAGCCCCTTCCCGGACGTGGTGGAGCAGGTTTTCCACGAGGTGGGCATCGGCAGCGTGCTCGCCCTGCAGCGCTTCTGGCAAGTCAGGATCAAGGACTACCACAGCTACATGCTGCAGGTGAGCGAGGGAGACGAGTGCCTGCTGCTAAATTAGTGGAAAGGGTAAAAATAGACTTTTTTTTTTTTCCCTTCAGGTCAGTAAGGATCTGTCGGAGGAGTACGAACGGCTGGTGAACCCAGAGAAAGCTCTGGAGGACTCCAAGCCCCCGAGGATAAAGGAGGAACCCATGAACGACATCTCCTTCCCCGTTAGTGAGGAACCCGAGGCCGACCTGGCCTCCGGGGACCAGGCTCTGCCGATGGGGGTCCTCGGGGCCCACGCCGAGAGGCTGACTTCAGGCCTGGACGGCGATCACTCCCCGCACGCTGCAGGTGAGACCAACAGCACTCTGTGCCTTTTCTCTCACAGCCGGGCTCGACTTGTGGAAACATCTTCCGAGAGCAAAATAACAAACCGTGATTTAATGAGCAGCTCAGCGTGTTTGTTTGCAAATAAATATGCACGCCGTTGTATAGATGTGTGCACTGTGCATTCAGCCGGGGAGAGCAGCAGGCGAGCCGCCTGTCAATCGCTGAACAGGAAGACTTCAATCAAAGAAAATCAAAAATTAAAAAATGTAATTATAGCAAAGTTCAAAGTCTTGTTCTCTCTCTTTGCCAGCCGGAGGCGGAGCCAGCAACTCGCCGCTGTGGCCCCAGGTGAAAGTGGAGCCTCAGGACGGCGACGACGGCCAGGGCTCCGGCCACCATCACCAGCACCACCACCACCACCACCCGGTGCTGGGCGGAGACGTGTTCGAGGAGGCGGGGCCCATGTCCACCATGAGCGAGTCCGGAGGGGGAGGAGCCATGGCCCCGTCGCCGGGCGGGGCGGCGTCCGACGGCGGCGCCAGCTACGCCTCGCACTCGCCCGACTCCCTGATGGGGGCGTCGCCCGTCTTCAACCAGAGACCGAAGAAACGGGCTAAGAAGATGTGAAGCGGCAGGAGAAATGGACTGCAGGACTTTGTGAAAAAGAAATAACTTCAGCGGTCAGGATGTATTTAGCAGCTTTTCTAGTTTGTTTTTACGAGCTCTAATAACTATCAAAAAGAAAAAACATCTTTTGAAGCAGCGGTTTGTATTAATTTTACCCCGAAGATGTAGAAAAAGTCTTTCAATTACCCAAATAAATTGAAGAACAAGGAAACTAAGAGGTCCAAAAGCAAATCACTTAGTTAACGGCTTAATAATTCAGCAGCCTGCTTTGTTTCCCCACGCTATCATGACTCTTTTCTCCTCGCCAACCAATTACCGCCACATCCATTGATTATGATAAAAACACGCTCCGGAGACAAAAACATTTTCTTCCTCACGAGCTCGCCGCTTCGCATGATGATGCATTTCCAGGTCCTCGCTTTCCTCTCTGCGAGCGACTCTGGCTTCCACGTTGCCCAGCGTGGCGGAACGACACACACACACACACACACACACACACACACGTACACACACCTGTCAACCTGAAACCTCTCCGCGAAATTAGCATCTGTTTCAGTAACGAGGCAGAGCTGTGAATGCAACACCCGAGGCAATTACGGCTCGGTTGTCTGCATCACAAAGGCAACATCAATCCAACCTTAATGGCAAATTAATTATGCCGTGCATATTTCTGCATGCCGAATGAGAGGCCCTGTTTGAATACATGTGATTTTCCTTTGTGCTGCCCTGTTCCATTTTCATAATTAGGCCGGCGATCGGCGGGGCCTGTGGGAGGCACTGCTGGTGGAGTCACGTGTGTTCGTATTCAATTAGCTGCACTCACGGTTGATTTGTTTTTAGTTTTTGTTTTTTTGTTTTTTATTTTTAAAAAAAATGTGTGGCCGATTTGATTTGAAGTGGCGCGAGACCCAGGTGGCCACAAAACAAAATAAATCTCCCAGACTTTGAAATGCTTTTCTTGTCAGCGTTAATAATCACTATGGGAGTCACCAGGTCCTGGTTTATTTTCTGGGCTGTCAGGAAACGCTGGCGTTTGACTTCGTCTCCGTCGCTGTTTGGGTGTAAGGCTGAAGTCAGCGGCAGGTCTGAAAATGAGGCGATCAGCACTTCTGTGGGGAAAACTAACGATACAAACATCCTTTAAAAGCGGCATATTTCACCAAATATAATATTACAGCTTCATTGAAAAGAACACTGGCCACTTAACCAACAGTCTTGCTTGTTCTTTGTAAACACATTCAATCAACTTCAAATTTAGACTTACTGCAATGTTTGTTAAAAAATGAAGAGGGAGGAAGCTGTTCTCACCAGCTGCACCAAGCAGCAGGTCCAAGTTCTTAACGTTAAGAGGCAATTTGCAAATTTAACAGATGTCTGATCTTAAATTAAATGGAGTAAATTTGGAGGCTGAATCCCATTTTTGTGATGTTCCTCAAATCTTTCCTGTTAAATCTTTACGGGGCTGTGCTTTCTTTGCTGAACCAGGCGTATGGCTGTTGTGTGTCGATCGGATTGCCTCTCCTGGCTCATGTTTTCATTCTTTTTGTTGTGCAACCTGCTGCTCTCTTCTTCAATAGGAAGTTGTGTACACACACACACACACACACACACACACACACGAGTTTCTGCATGATGAAAAGAACACTGTAAACCAGCATTGTCTGGCCCGATTCAATGTTCTGCTTTCTGAAGGTGTGTAAACAACACCATCAAATGATAATTGACCAAAATCTGTCTGAACAAGTTGTTTTGCTATTTTTCAGCGAGTGAAGCTGAAATGACTTTCTGAAGATCCGTCCAGTTTTTGGTTTTTCCGGCTGCTGCTTTTGAACAGAAGATCCAGTTTCCACATCGCCGTCTCTGACAGCTTTATTCTCGCCGTTATCTGCTGCAGAAAAACCCGTCTTTGTTTAGAAAAACCAATCTGAAGCTTTCACTTACTTCTGACGCTGTGTTTCCCTCAAACACGAGATCCCTTCATGCTGGGTGCGGTGAAACGGTATTTCCAGTAGGTGAACACTGGCTGCACGTTTATTTACCCGAACAGCCCTCTGATGAGTCAAAGTGTCCTCTGAACACAGCTTTCACAATTCTCTTTCTTTTTAATTGGCTCTGCGCTGCAGCCCAGCAGGGAAACACTGTGGAAGCTAAGAGAGGGATTTTTTTTTTAAATAAAAAGACTTGAGAAGATCTCAACCTATTTGACTTGGTAACTTTCATGTTGTTGGAGCCTCACATCAGGTTCAAATAATCTCTGGAATAAAGAAGAATATTTTATGAGCAAGTATGAAGGAGCTTGTGTGTCTATATGTGTCCCAAAAGTTAAAGTTTTGATGTTCCAGAGTAGATTAGTGTGGGGAGGGAAATGCAGGCGCTAGCGGTCATAATGTCTTATAGGTTCTTCTTTTATCCATCTAATTTAAATAAATCCAGACTTCTTCTGCACCCTTTTATCCAATATGCTGTTGCTGGATACTGGAGCCGCTCCCAGCTGACTGAGTGAAGACAGAGCAGGTTTCCAGTGACAAACTCACTCATATTCAGATCTAACAGCAATTTAGAATCACAAGTTGAAATTTCAACCTAGAATAAGTCTCTGAGCAACTCAAAATGTCATGGATGGATGAGATGAATGAAAGAATCTTGTGAAAAAATGGTCCAATATTCCACCTAAATAATGTCAAAGATTGTCAGATGTTGAAAGTTTATATATATTTTTCCCCACACAAATGCATCCCATTAATTTATATTGGTACATTAAAAATGTATTTCTTCCACTTGTTAGGGAGATTAATCAGGACGGTTTGAAACAGATACAGCACTCCAAGGAAAACAGTTTCATGGGGTGTGCACACCTTTGTACACCGACTGTCAATGTGAGACTATAAAAAGGTTACATTGAACAACACAGTGTTCAACTTTTTCTTAGAATCACATTAAAGTTTATGGGTTAACTTCAAAGTGCTCCTCGGTAACGGCGGCTGCAGGCATCTGAACGGTGAACCGGAGGCACAAATGGGTAGTAAGATACATAAAGAAAATCTTTCATCGTAAATTTATCGGCTGGGAAATACCCAGGTTTTAATGGTCACTGCTGTGACCAGTGGGATTAAATGGATGAAAGCAGTGCCCTTTTTTTTTTTTTTGTCCATCCTTTCTGCAACAATGTGGGCTCTCAGTTTGTCAACAGCTCCCGTGCTGCTTTGCACTGGGGAGAAAAGGTGTAATTACAAAAATGTCAGGACATTTTCTTTTTTTTTTTTGGAGCAGGGGGCTTTAAGTTGGGGCCTGGAGAGGCAGGAACACAACTCGACAAATGATTAATTACCTTCCTGCGTGCAAAGCCATTCATTTAACACTAAATTTAATCTCTCCAGCAGAGTTGTGGGTTGGTGAACAGAATGAAATGATGTTTAATTTTTACACAGTGTGCTCCGAGGGGCCTCCGGGGTGCACGCTCGCCTTGTTGTACAAGGACTCACAAGAAAAGTGGGAACAACACAGAAAGAGGTGTCGCCGCAGACTTTCACACAATTCCGTTTACTGCCGTCACATAAGAGTCTGCAAACGCGGAAGAGAAGGCGGCAAATAATGAATTATGAGCCTGGATGATGGTATCAACAGAAAGATGAATTGCCAGACATACGGGACGTGGCAGGTACAAAGGGTCCCTCGCAACTTGTGCCACTGTCGCAGCCATTCTCACTGCGACCCAGAGATGAGGGAATTGATTGCAGGGCGCCAGGAGCCGCAGTCTGAATCAATCAATGGATGTTTTCTCCTCGGTGAAGCAAGAATTGATGCAGATTTGTCAGACCTGGAATCTTTTTGTCCACCTGGCCATATATTCAGAGTGTCATTTATGTTTTTTTGGGTTTGAAAATGGCCAAACATATCATGTGGAAAATCATGAAGCCCACAGGAGCTCATTGAAAAGGGGAACACATAGTGACAAAACACACATTCTGACAGCAGTTCTTGCAAGTGTCTGACAGCTGTATTCCAGTGTGATATGTCTGAAATATTTCCCCAAAACCTGAAAGACAGAAAATTTGAACTCCTGTAAGCAGTTGTGCTTC
The DNA here is from genome assembly GCF_902148845.1 of Salarias fasciatus. Lineage (NCBI taxonomy): Eukaryota > Metazoa > Chordata > Actinopteri > Blenniiformes > Blenniidae > Salarias > Salarias fasciatus. The sequence goes on along the minus strand of NC_043763.1, from coordinate 18,244,811 downwards.
ATGTTCTTATTAATATTCTAATTTATGATTTGAAGTCAAAGGCAGTTTGTTGGCTGCGCTCCCTAACCAGAACATTTCATAAGCTGCCATTAGTAATAATGTAAACTATGAAACAGCCAGATCAGACATAACGCTGCTCCGTCTGTTAGTAACTGGAATAAAATTACCCACATCCAGAGGAAAACAATCTTTATGAAGGATAAACATCCATGTATAGATACAGTTACGTGTTATTTTATTAGTTTCAACAAGCCACAGTGGATCCAGCACCGTAGTACCTCCCTCTTCCACTAGATGGTGTGATGAGCCACTCTGCTATCTGGACTAGGGGTCTGCAGACTTTTTGTTTTAGACTCCGTAACAGTATTTGTTTATTTACCAATTTTTGGGTGTTTCTGCTGAGCTGCTCTCTTGCCCCATTTATATGACTTCTTAATTGAAAATGTATCATTTTTGTATTCTTTGCTTCATAAAAGTTTCATGTTCAGCGGGCATTGTTTTAAAAACGATGTTACGACAGACCCGTTGCTCGACATTTGTTTGGGGGGGCATATCAAGTGTATGGGGGGGCACAAATGTATATTCAGGTGCATGCTCGTGCTGATATATTTTGGGGGATTTAGTTTGAGGGGGCACAACATTTATTTGAGGGGGCCAGGCCCCCTCTTGTTAACAGCTGCTGGTGAAACACACAGTCACACACCTGAACACACCGTCAGGCGACACAACAGCCGTCACACACCTGAACACACCGCCATATCTCACAGCAGCCAGGCCCGCCCACTCCGCCCCACACCCACCCAGCCAGTGGATCACCTTGGAAGCACAGAGGAGTGAAACTACAAACCAGTGTGCCACTGGAGGAAAATCTGCAGGCTTGATAATTAAGGTGGATTCTCATCTAAAAATCCTCAAATCTCAATAGCGTATGTAGAAAAAAAATCTCATTTTCTCCTGCTTCCCCTCCCCAACACCTCGAGTGAGAAACGCAATGGGGGAAAGCTCTGAAGACAGTATCAAAACAGGAGAGGAAATATTGCACCATCATAAGATTACGACAGCAATATCATGTACAAGAGATCCGAAACAAACACACAGGAGTTAAGGTGTAATTTACACAATCAAAGGTGTGAGCTTGTTGACAATGCATGCCGTGTCCGCAACCAGCGACAACTCTACAACACTGACAAGCATTGCTGTCGATTGGATGCTATGATATGCCGATAGAAAAGTGCCGTTTAGATATTCCGTTAAAGGAAACACAGAAACAGATCGAGCCTGACAGAAACTAGAGCTGCTCCCAGAAGTCCGCGAATCCACCAGCAGGTCGGCGGAATCGCCGTTTTAAAGGCTGAGGTGTGTTTTTGGGGAGAAGTGGAAGGAGTTGGACAAGACACATTTAGGAGTGTATTTGGGGCTCCTCATCCTGGCTGGGCTCTATAGGTCGTAGGATGAATCGACAGCCAGTCTGTGGGATGCAGAGACAGGCTGGGCCAGATTTTGAGCCACAATGTCTCTGGAGACTTTTCACATTTTCTCCAGAGTAATCCGATTTGATAAGCCAAAGACAAGGGCTGGTAGACAGGAGAGACGACCTGGGAGCTCTGAGGACAGTGTGGGACAAGTGGGAAGAACCACCTCCACTACTCTATAACCCAGACCCTCATATCACAGTGGAGGAAAGGCTGGAGGTGTTCAGAGGTCACTGCCCATTTAGGCAATACATGCCTTCCAAAAAAAGCTGAATATAGGGTAAAAAAAACTGGGCAGCATGTAATGCAAACACCATTGAACATGGAGGTTTACACTGGAAATCCAGTTGAAGGAGCCCCAGAGAAGAATCAGGGAAAAATTCAAATGTAATGTTTCAATGCCATCTGAAACTATTGTTTTATTTGTTGGTCTTTCGAAAGCAGTGAAGAGGTGAAACAAATAAAATAATGTTTGAATTTGTATTTTTTCCAGAAAAAACGAGTGAATTATCCTAATTGAACCACTACCTGTGAGAGGCAAAGAACACCATTTCACTAGATATTGATAGAATAGCTAGTAATTGAGTTGATAATGACAGACTAACAATGATTTTTAGGATTTTTTTGGTTTTGGACATCTTTTGGATAGATAAACATGCACCAGGTCAAACTGACCCAGGAACATCACTGCTGACCCTAAAAAATGAGCATAATAGGAGGGTTAAAGTCATTCATTTTCTTGTAATTTTACACTTTTCTGTTTTCTCTTATGAAGATAATTTTCTCCTTTTTGAAGCTTCATTCAGCACTTTAACTCCTCTCATCGGTCAAATCCGAGTCATTTCTTTCATTTCTTCGTCTTAAAGTTCACTTCTTATGTTTTGATGAACACTTGAACTGCTTTCAGTACTAATTATATTTATATATAATATATTTATTTTAATTATATAAGTTTTACTTCAGATTGATAATGACAATATTAGAGATAAGAAATAGAGAAAATGAACGGGTCTTCACAAAACGGCAAATGTATAAATGGGAAAAAAAAACTTATTTATTTTTACAGTGTGTAATTATTCAGACCACATCAGACAGGTTTGGAATTTGAGCATGGTTTGATTTTTGATTTTCAGTTTAAAATCAGCAGATTTTATCTGGTTGATGAAATGTCATTTTCTCTCATAGAAGATGAAAAATTATTCAGAAATGTGTGAAAAAATGATTAAGATGCAACAAGAAAATTCAGTCAGTTGGAGTAACTTCAATAAGAATTCTGTGAATAAAGTCAGAATTCTGAGAGATGTTCATGGAGCCAGTTCAGGTTTAAAAGGTAGTACTTGGGCATTTGTAGGCTTCTTTTCTTGAACTCTAAAATGTTCATGTTTTTTATTTATTTGTATCATATGATTACTGTCCAGTTTTTATGATACAAGAATGATTAGTGAAACATACTTAATTTTTTTAAGCTTCTTTCATGGCTCAGACTTTTACTTTCAATTTTTAATCATTTTCTTCATAATTAGAACTAATTAAGCCTCATTATTCGTCCTCTTCATGTAACAATAATACAGAAACACTCGTTTCAGACTGATTTTCCACTCACCACTTATTTGGTTTTTCAGCTTCATTCACACTTTAACCATTTAAATTGCTGTTAGTTAATAACCCAGACTCTTTTTTTCTCCCTTGACTGCCCTGGCTGGTCGATACTTGAGCTCCTTTTATGTCTTTACAGTTGTGTTGAAACTTAAACACCTTCTTCTCTTCTTCAGCTGAACTGATTTCCCTTTCTGGTTGGTTTTCTTGCTGCTTTCTGACTTTGTTTCTCAGTGTTTCATTGAATGTCTGCTCATCCTGGACTTCATGTGTCTGTGACACAGAAAGAGAGTTGTGTCAAGAGTCACTTTGTCCTGTCGGGATGTGGACGCCGTGACGGCTCTGTGCAGAATTTAATCCACCAATTCTGTATTTTCATACATCAACTCTTCATTTTTTCTGAAGATCTGAAGGTAGTCCGAGTTTCAAGGTGAACTGCAGTCAGTATACACTTTGGTCTTCCTTGATTGTACAATTTTGGCATAATAACAAACAACATAACAGTAATAGGCTGCACGGTGGCGCAGTGGTTAGCGCTCTTGCCTCACAGCAAGAAGGTCCTGGGTTCAAATACCGGCCGGGGCTCGGGGCCTTTCTGTGTGGAGTTCGCATGTTCTCCCTGTGTGTGTGGGTTCCCTCCGGGTGCTCCGGCTTCCTCCCACGGTCCAAAAACATGCATGGTAGGTTAATTGATCACCCTAAAAATTGCCCCGAGGTATGAATGTGTGAGTGAATGGTTATTTGTCTATATATGTCAGCCCTGTGACAGACTGGCTAACTGTCCAGGGTGTACCCCGCCTTTGCCCACAGCAGCTGGGATCGGCTCCAGCCACCCGCGACCCCGAAAGGGATAAAGCGGCAGAGAATGAATAACAGTAATAAAGACTACTGTGTGATAAAAATCACACAGTACTGTGTCATTAAATCAGATTATCAGTGGAAAATTCAACTCTCAGGGTTGGAGGGCATCTTTTCCTGTCAGAACTTCTTGTTATTTAATTACTGATTAATGATCAGGATCAAAAAAAAGATCATTTTGTTAAAAAACACATTTTAGAACAGAATTTCCTGTGATTGCAGTGGAAACAAACTAAATGGAGAAAATATGCTTCATAAACACTAATATTAAAGCATCTGAAAAACATTTGATTATTTGGCACGAGACAGAGCAGGTGTGGAGTTGGTCAAGCTGTTTGAGGGTGGAGGAACCTCCTCCTGAAGACCCTCGATGAGATCGTCTCTGTAACACCCAGCTCATGAGATCAGTTTAAAAGACGGAAACACTGTCCAAATGGTGACCTTCACATTTACTTGAATGCATTTTATCGAAACATTATTTCTTTGTAGCTTTGTAACTGAGACGTGCCTTTCATATTAAATTCAACAGCTTGGTGAGGAATTCTAAACCTATTCCTGTTCAGATTTTAAGCTTGTGTGCATCATTCAAACGAAGGTCCTCCTCCTCTTCTTGCTCCGTCAGCTCGTCTGTAGCTGAAGCCGAAGCCAAACCTCCGTTCATTCATCTTCCTCTGACTGGGAGCAGCATGGCAGGCAGGAAGTCGGCGGTCCTGAGGAGGATCGTCAACAAGGACGGCCACAACAACGTGCGCATCGACAACGTGGAGGGCATGGTGAAGCTGTACCTGCACGACATCTGAACCACGGCGGTGGACATGAAGTGGCGCTACAAGCTCACCCTGTTCGCCTCCACCTTCATCGTGACCTGGTTCATCTTCGGGGTCATCTTCGACTTCATCGACATGGGGAACGGCGACTTCGAGCCGGGCCTGAGCTCCAACCACACGCCCTGCGTTCTGAACGCGGAGACGCTGACGGGGGCCTTCCTCTTCTCGCTGGAGTCTCAGACCGCCATCGGCTACGGCTTCCGCTGCATCTCCGAGGAGTGCCCGCTGGCCATCTTCACCCTGGTGGCCCAGCTCGTCATCACCGGCCTGGCCGAGATCTTCGTCAACGGCCTGGCCGAGATCTTCATCACTGGCGCCTTCCTGGCCAAGCTGGCGCGGCCCAAGAAGCGGGTGGAGACCATCAAGTTCAGCCAGTCGGCCGTGGTGTGCCGGCGCCGGGGCCAGCTGTGCCTGATGCTGAGGGTGGCCAACATGAGTTAGAGCCTGCTCATCCAGCGCCAGCTGACAGGGAAGCTGTTCCAGTCCAACAAGACAGAGGAGGGCTAGAAGACGCAGATCCACCAGAGCTCGGTGGACTTCCACATGGACTCCAGCGGCGAGTGCCCGTTCCTCATCCTGCCCCTCACCTTCTACCACGTCCTGGACGAGCGCAGCCCCCTGTCCGGCCTGACAGTGGAGAACCTGCTCACCCGCGACTTCGAGCTGCTCGTCACCCTCAACGCCACCATGGAGTCCACGGCGGTTACGTGTCAGAGCGGCACCTCCTACGTCCCGCAGGAGATCCTGTGGGGCAACGAGTTCAAGCCGGTGCTGTTCAGCACGCCCAGCGGCCGCTACGTGGCCGACTTCAAGTTCTTCGACAAAGTGCAGGCGAGCAACAACCCGGCGTTCGTCAGCAACAACACGGAGAAGCTGAAACTGGAGGAGGACTACAAGAAGAAGTAAACTGTTTACCAGGAAGGCAATAAAATGTTTTTTAGGTAACAAAGAGACTGAATAGAAAACATGTAAAATACAGGAGAAATTTGGAGCAGCTTGACGAGTGAAATGTGATTTGTTGTTTAATGGAATTATAAGATAAAGTGATATAAAACTACAAAACAGCGTCAGTGGAGTTCACAGAATAGGATCCTGTTGGACGCTTCTCTGCAGAAGAAGACATAGATGTGAAAGGGAATGTATTTCATGTTTCATGTGTTCAGCAACTTTGATCATTGCAAAAACCACAAAAATGTACACACCTTTACCACAAAAATGTGTGAGAATTAGAAAAGTTTAAGTTAATCCACCAGAGTTCACGTCTTAAATTTAAATCTCTGCATTTGTGTTTTTTTCTGCCTTGAAATAAAAACCCAGTTACAGTCTGATCCAGTCATTTCAGTTGGTACCTGTTTCAGAATGTTGATCATCCTATCATTAAATGTGAAATCAATAAGTCATTCGTATCTGTGAATTGGCTTGTGGACTCTTGAAAAACACACAAATAAAAAGTTAACTGAATTTGCCAAATGTCACAATACAGATTGTGCTTCTTGCCTTTCAAGAAACTGAAGTGATTTAAGCTCCTTGATCACGCAGGGGGTTTTGAATGAATGGGTTTGCTCTGTACTCGCACAGATTAAAAGCAGAAGCCTCTTCAAGGACAAAACTCGTTCCTCCAGCAGCTCAGCTGTTCAGGCTTTCATGTTTGTTATGGAAACATGGTGGAGCGACCAGCAAACTGGAGACGACTGTTTCTGATCCAAACAATATCTGATCTTTTCCTGTCAGAGACAATAAACTACATTTAGTAATAATTCTGTTGTTATTTTTGATATGGAACAACTTCTCTTTGTTGCTTTTCTATCAGCAGCGACACATCCGATATTTGCTCTGATGGACTGGAGCGACACACACATTCTCACTGTAATTAATGAACGGGCGCAGGAAGCTTTTGGTTTTGTCTGTCAGACTGTACAACTCTACTGTACGAGGGTGTACCCAAAAAAAACTGGAATTTGATTATAACTTTTTATTTATGACATTTCAAAATAAAACACCACCGTCGCCTTCAAAATAGTCTCCATCCACATTAATGCAGCGCTCCAGCCGTGTCTCCCACTTCACAAATGCGTCGTCAGACCCGCGCGTAATTGTGCCATTTTTTGCCGGCTGCGATTTTTCTGTCACCTCCTCCACATCTGCAAACCGCTGTCCCTTCAGCTCCTTCTTCAACTTGGGGAACAAGAAAAAGTCACTCGAGGCTTCATCTGGCGAATAAGGCGGATGGGAGAGGAGATTCATCTCATTCTTCTCCAGGAACTGCGTGAGGCGCAGCGCCGTGTCTGCTGGCGCTCTGTGGTGGTGGATCAACCGGCTCCACTCCGCCACTACGCGGACCGCTTCCTCCTCACATCCTCACGGAGCCGTCTGAGGACTTCCATGTAGTAGTCCTGATTTACAGTCTGACCTGGAGGGACAGATTCGCTGTGGACGATACCCTGGACAGCGGAAAAGCAGCTCAGCATTGTTTTAATGGCTGAGCGCACCTGACGCGCGGACATCTGGTCCTTCTTAAACCACCCGAACCACTCATGGACCTGAGTCTTCCCCAGAGCATCATCCTTGTAGGCTTGCTGCAACAAGGTGAGTGTTTCTGCTGCTGTTTTTTCCCAGCAAAAAGCAGAATTTAATGTTTACGCGCTGCTCTTGCTTCACCGTCAATGTCGCCATTTTGGAAAAAATCGCAGACCGCCTCTGCACTCTGTTGCTATAAATAGCTCCTGACAGGCGTCAGTGTAACTCTCGGAGCTCAGATTTCTCACAGATGTGCATGAGGCTTACCTGCAGCACATCTGACGGCCAGAAGTCGGAACTCATTATTATTATTGTTTTCTGACCAAATTCCGTTTTTTTTTGGGTACCCCCTCATATATGCAGAATATGAGCAACAACCGTGGACAAAATATCCTGCAGTCTTGGTCAATTTATAATGTTCTTTTTTTTTATTCTTTTTCCTTAATGCACAAACACACACACACCCCCACACACACACACCCTCACACACCCACACACACACACCCATTGTGACGTAAAGTCCATTCCTCTTCTTTTCCAGCGTCGTTGTTCCTTAATAAAAGACACTTTTTTTAACCTATTTGTGCCTTTTTTTTCTTTTTTTGGGGGGTTTCATTGAATAATGCCAAGAAATTAGCTCGTTTTTTTGTTTTGGTTTTACCGAATTATGCCAGGGAATGTTGCTCTCTTTTTTTTCTTTTTTATCCTACATTTGTTCTGAATTTTTTCATCTTTCCCTCTGTCTTCTTTTTCCCCGTCCCCAGTTTCCTTTCGATTTCCAAATTTCTGTCCAGCTGAGCGAACTGGACAGAAATCACTTTTTCCAGCTCTTCCGGCTCTTCCCGCTGCAGCAGCTGAACAGTTTCCTCCACCAGCTCCATCGGCTTGACTTTTTAACCGGCTCCACGAGGTCCACAGTCTCTTCTGTCTCCACCAGCTCGACTGTCTCTACCGGTTCTACTGTCTCCACCAGCTCTAACGACTCCAACGGCTCTACTGTCTCTACCGGCTCTCCTGTCTCCACCGGTTCTACTTTCTCCACCGGCTCCAACGGCTCTTCTGGCTCCACCGGCTCTACTGTCTCTACCGGTTCTACTGTCTCCACCAGCTTTATTGTCTCCACCGGCTCTTCTCTCTCCACCGGCTCTTCTGTCTCCACCGGCTCTTCTGACTCCACCGGCTCTACTGTCTCTACCGGTTCTACTGTCTCCACCGGCTCTATTGTCTCTACCGGCTCTTCTCTCTCCACCGGCTCTTCTGTCTCCACCGGCTCTACTGTCGCTACCGGTTCTACTGTCTCCACCGGCTCTATTGTCTCTACCGGCTCTTCTCTCTCCACCGGCTCTTCTGTCTCCACCGGCTCTTCTGTCTCCACCGGTTCTACTTTCTCTACCGGCTCCAACGGCTCTTCTGGCTCCACCGGCTCTTCTCTCTCCACCGGCTCTTCTGTCTCCACCGGTTCTACTTTCTCTACCGGCTCCAACGGCTCTTCTGGCTCCACCGGCTCTATTGTCTCTACCGGCTCTTCTCTCTCCACCGGCTCTTCTGTCTCCACCGGCTCTACTGTCTCCACCGGTTCTACTGTCTCCACCGGCTCGATTGTCTCGACCGGCTCTTCTCTCTCCACCGGCTCTTCTGTCTCCACCGGCTCTATTGTCTCTACCGGCTCTTCTCTCTCCACCGGCTCTTCTGTCTCCACCGGCTCTACTGTCTCGACCGGTTCTACTGTCTCCACCGGCTCGATTGTCTCGACCGGCTCTTCTCTCTCCACCGGCTCTTCTGTCTCCACCGGCTCTATTGTCTCTACCGGCTCTTCTCTCTCCACCGGCTCTTCTGTCTCCACCGGTTCTACTTTCTCTACCGGCTCCACCGGCTCTACTGTCTCCACCAGCTCTACCGACTGGAATGGCTCCACTGTCTCTACCGGTTCTACTGTCTCCACCGGCTCTATTGTCTCTACCGGCTCTTCTCTCTCCACCGGCTCTTCTGTCTCCACCGGTTCTACTTTCTCTACCGGCTCCACCGGCTCTTCTCCCTCCACCGGCTCTTCTGTCTCCACCGGTTCTACTTTCTCTACCGGCTCCAACGGCTCTTCTGGCTCCACCGGCTCTATTGTCTCTACCGGCTCTTCTCTCTCCACCGGCTCTTCTGTCTCCACCGGCTCTACTGTCTCCACCGGTTCTACTGTCTCCACCGGCTCGATTGTCTCGACCGGCTCTTCTCTCTCCACCGGCTCTTCTGTCTCCACCGGCTCTATTGTCTCTACCGGCTCTTCTCTCTCCACCGGCTCTTCTGTCTCCACCGGCTCTACTGTCTCCACCGGTTCTACTGTCTCCACCGGCTCGATTGTCTCGACCGGCTCTTCTCTCTCCACCGGCTCTTCTGTCTCCACCGGCTCTATTGTCTCTACCGGCTCTTCTCTCTCCACCGGCTCTTCTGTCTCCACCGGTTCTACTTTCTCTACCGGCTCCACCGGCTCTACTGTCTCCACCAGCTCTACCGACTGCAATGGCTCCACTGTCTCTACCGGTTCTACTGTCTCCACCGGCTCTATTGTCTCTACCAGCTCTTCTCTCTCCACAAGCTCTTCTGTCTCCACCGGCTCTACTGTCTCTACCGGTTCTACCGGCTCCACCGGCTCTACTGTCTCCACCGGCTCGTCTGTCTCCACCGGCTCTACTGTCTCTACCGGTTCTACCGGCTCCACCGGCTCTACTTTCTCCACCGGTTCTACCGGCTCCACCGGTTCGACTTTCTCCAATGGCTCCACCAGTTCAACGGGCTCTATGGGCTCCAGTGGCACCACTGGTTCTGCAGGATCTAACGGCTCCACCGGCTCCACCTGTGGCGCTTGTATCAATGGCTGCACTGGTTCGGCAGGCCTCTCTGGCTGAACCACTTTCCCTGTCAACAGAAAATGTAGAGTCACAGCAGTGAGTTTGAGGGGTTTTTACACACTGTTTAAAATAACAATCAGCAAGTCAAGCTGCTCTGATCTGCTCTGATTTTGAGGAAACAATCAATTTAAAATGTGTGTTTGCCTCATGCAGGTTTGGTATGAACATCGTCAGCTCACCTGGCTCCACCCTGTTTCGCTCTATCGCTGATGTCGCTCTGGCCTCCCTTTGTCTCTGCACGTGTTCTGATTCAACAAAAGAGAGAAAACAAGGAAGAAATAGATTTAACATACAATGTGAGAGAAAACAACACACTTTTCTTTCATGATGAGTTTCCTGAGCTCAGGAGGAGACCTTACCAGAGTCGCCAGCTACAGTCCACCCACGACATCCTTTCGCCCATAACCCCATACCTTGTGGGCGCAGGTGGATGGTTTGATACACAGGGTCTGGTTTGGGGCCGGCAGCCTGGGAAACTCCTGATTCTGCAAGAGATCAATCAAGGAAAAGCCTCATTATCACCATTCAGATGCAGCAGCACGTCACAAAAAAAGAGAGAAATTAATGAATTTCAATGAATGAGATTAAAACTGACAGTCCTAATTAAAGCATGTGTTCTGATTCAACAAAAGAGACAAATCGAGGAGGAGACCTTACCAGAGTCGCCAGCTGGAGTCCATCCATGACATCCTTCATCGGACTCCACCCGTTCAATGGACTCCGCCAGTTCAACGGGCTCTGCTGGTTGAACGGGCTCTATGGGCTCCAGTGGCACCACTGGTTCCACAGGATCCAACCGCTCCACCGGCTCCACCTGTGGTGCTTGTACCAATGGCTGCACCGATTCCATGGGCTTCAAAGGCTGAACCACTTTCCCTGTCAACAGAAAATGTAGAGTCACAGCAGTGAGTTTGAGGGGTTTTTATACACTGTTTAAAATAACAATCAGCAAATCAAGCTGCTCTGATCTGCTCTGATTTTGAGGAAACAATCAATTTAAAATGTGTGTTTGCCTCATACAGGTTTGGTATGAACACCGTCAGCTCACCTGGCTCCACCCTGTTTCGCTCTATCGCTGATGTCGCTCTGGCCTCCCTTTGTCTCTGCACGTGTTCTGATTTAACAAAAGAGAGAAAACAAGGAAGAAATAGATTTTACATACAATTTGAGAGAAAAATAAAGGTTTTTCTTCCATGATGAGGTTCCTGAGCTCAGGAGGAGACCTTACCAGAGTCGCCAGCTACAGTCCACCCACGACATCCTTTCGCCCATAACCCCAGACCTTGTGGGCACAGGTGGATGGTTTCATCCACAGGGTCTGGTTTGGGGCTGGTGGCCTGGGAAACTCCTGATTCTGTAAGAGATCAATCAAGGAAAAGCCTCATTATCACTGTTCAGATGCAGCAGCACATCACAAAAAAAAGATAGAAATTAATTAATATTAATTCATGCGATTAAAACTTACAGCCTCGGGCTGGACAAATTTTCGATAGCAAAATATACCGCGGTATATTTTTATTCAACAACGGTGATATGAGTTTTAAACACATTTCCGATATTTCGATATAGTGCAGTACAGTATGCGTTTCACAATCATTAATTGCTATTCAAGCCCAACAGAAAGCGCCACAAGAGAGTGATCACGCACTCAGCATTCACACCACAGCTGGCCGTCCTCAGCTCATGATACAAGCTAAGCTCCACCGCAGTAAGTTTGAGTTCCAAAATGAGAACTCGTGATGTAAACGTGACTGAACAAGCTTCCACAAACTAGTTTGTGGCCACGAAATAATAAATCGTGGCCACGAATTAGGTATATCATTCACTGAACAGTCCAGTAAAGTTGGCAGCATATTGACAGATGCAGACTTTCAGTCTCAATAACTCTTTCACAAAACGTCAGTAACATACAAATGGCGCCTCCTTCCCACCGTTGTCAGGTGGACTATATGCTACAAGCTCATTTCTATTAAAAGTGTGTATCAAGCATCAGAAACAATATTGATTTCTATGAGCAGCTGGTAGTGCTACTGGATTCAGGGCTTGTCTACAATTTACAAGACGCTGTAACAGTGAAGACAAATTCCACAAAAAAAAGAAAAAAAACAGTACAGGGATTCACTGCAGTGTCACCATAATCACTACAACCTTAAATAATTCTGTACTTCTGAGAACTTTAATTTTTCTTCCTGGTTGAAGAACCTTTCTTTAAATCTATAAAAAAAACTGTGTTGTAGTATAAAAGTTAAAGCTATTAATATTGAAAAGGTGAGTGTATGGAAGTTATTTCAATTCCCTGTCCCAGTAATATTCATGTTTGTTGTTGCTCACTTTTTCTGTTTATTGCAGTAATTCTGAGCACTTTTATTTTTCTTCTTGGTTGAAGCACCTTTGTTTGAATCTATAACAATAACATAACTGTATTTAAGTGTAAAGTTAAAGCTATTTATATTGAAAAAGGTTAAACTTACGTTTATTTGACAGTGATTTCATATTTCTTAAATAAAAGGTAAACATTTAATTTATTGTAGTTTTTTTAATTATTATTATCTTATACTGGAGGAGCTGCCTGGATAAATAATTTCTAGTTTTACAGGTAGTACATTATGTACATGATTCTTAACAGTTTTTCTGAGGCTTTTGTATTATTTATATCGATATCGGAATTATATTGTATCGACCAAAATTAAGACCTATATCGTGATAAAATGTTTGGCCATATCGTCCAGCCCTATGACAGCCCTAATTAAAGCATGTGTTCTGATTCAACAAAAGAGACAAATCGAGGAGGAGACCTTACCAGAGTCGCCAGCAAGAGTCCGTCCATGACATCCGTCAATGGACTCCGCCAGTTCAACGGGCTGGACCGGTTGAACGGGCTCTACCAGATCCAGTGGCACCACTGGTTCTGCAGGCTCCACGGGGTCCTCTGGCTGAACCACTTTCCCTGTCAACAGAAAATGTAGAGTCACAGCAGTGAGTTTGAGGGGTTTTTACACACTGTTTAAAATAACAATCAGCAAGTCAAGCTGCTCTGATCTGCTCTGATTTTGAGGAAACAATCAAATTGAAACGTGTGTTTGCCTCATGCAGGTTTGGTATTGAACAACGTCAGCTCACCTGGCTCCACCCTGTTTCGCTCCATCGCTGATGTCCCTCTGGCCTCTCTTCGTCTCTGTACGTTTTCTGATTCAACAAAAGAGAGAAATAAAGGAAGAAATAGATTTTACATACAATTTGAGAGAAAAATAAAGGATTTTCTTCCATGATGAGTTTCCTTAGCTCAGGAGGAGACCTTACCAGAGTCGCCAGCTACAGTCCACCCACGACATCCTTTCGCCCATAACCCCAGACCTTGTGGGCACAGGTGGATGGTTTCATCCACAGGGTCTGGTTTGGGGCTGGTGGCCTGGGAAACTCCTGATTCTGTAAGAGATCAATCAAGGAAAAGCCTCATTATCACCATTCAGATGCAGCAGCAGCACATCACAAAAAAAAGATAGAAATTAATTAATTTCAATTCATGCGATTAAAACTGACAGCCTCGGGCTGGACAAATTTTCGATAGCAAAATATACCGCGGTATATTTTTATTCAACAACGGTGATATGAGTTTTAAACACATTTCCGATATTTCGATATAGTGCAGTACAGTATGCGTTTCACAATCATTAATTGCTATTCAAGCCCAACAGAAAGCGCCACAAGAGAGTGATCACGCACTCAGCATTCACACCACAGCTGGCCGTCCTCAGCTCATGATACAAGCTAAGCTCCACCGCAGTAAGTTTGAGTTCCAAAATGAGAACTCGTGATGTAAACGTGACTGAACAAGCTTCCACAAACTAGTTTGTGGCCACGAAATAATAAATCGTGGCCACGAATTAGGTATATCATTCACTGAACAGTCCAGTAAAGTTGGCAGCATATTGACAGATGCAGACTTTCAGTCTCAATAACTCTTTCACAAAACGTCAGTAACATACAAATGGCGCCTCCTTCCCACCGTTGTCAGGTGGACTATATGCTACAAGCTCATTTCTATTAAAAGTGTGTATCAAGCATCAGAAACAATATTGATTTCTATGAGCAGCTGGTAGTGCTACTGGATTCAGGGCTTGTCTACAATTTACAAGACGCTGTAACAGTGAAGACAAATTCCACAAAAAAAAGAAAAAAAACAGTACAGGGATTCACTGCAGTGTCACCATAATCACTACAACCTTAAATAATTCTGTACTTCTGAGAACTTTAATTTTTCTTCCTGGTTGAAGAACCTTTCTTTAAATCTATAAAAAAAAACTGTGTTGTAGTATAAAAGTTAAAGCTATTAATATTGAAAAGGTGAGTGTATGGAAGTTATTTCAATTCCCTGTCCCAGTAATATTCATGTTTGTTGTTGCTCACTTTTTCTGTTTATTGCAGTAATTCTGAGCACTTTTATTTTTCTTCTTGGTTGGAGCACCTTTGTTTGAATCTATAACAATAACATAACTGTATTTAAGTGTAAAGTTAAAGCTATTTATATTGAAAAAGGTTAAACTTACGTTTATTTGACAGTGATTTCATATTTCTTAAATAAAAGGTAAACATTTAATTTATTGTAGTTTTTTTAATTATTATTATCTTATACTGGAGGAGCTGCCTGGATAAATAATTTCTAGTTTTACAGGTAGTACATTATGTACATGATTCTTAACAGTTTTTCTGAGGCTTTTGTATTATTTATATTGATATCGGAATTATATTGTATCGACCAAAATTAAGACCTATATCGTGATAAAATGTTTGGCCATATCGTCCAGCCCTATGACAGCCCTAATTAAAGAATGTGTTCTGATTCAACAAAAGAGACAAATCGAGGAGGAGACCTTACCAGAGTCGCCAGCAAGAGTCCGTCCATGACATCCGTCAATGGACTCCGCCAGTTCAACGGGCTGGACCGGTTGAACGGGCTCTACCAGATCCAGTGGCACCACTGGTTCTGCAGGCTCCACGGGGTCCTCTGGCTGAACCACTTTCCCTGTCAACAGAAAATGTAGAGTCACAGTAGTGAGTTTGAGGGGTTTTTACACACTGTTTAAAATAACAATCAGCAAGTCAAGCTGCTCTGATCTGCTCTGATTTTGAGGAAACAATCAAATTGAAACGTGTGTTTGCATCATGCAGGTTTGGTATTGAACAACGTCAGCTCACCTGGCTCCACCCTGCTTCGCTCCATCACTGCTGTCGCTCTGGCCTCTGTTCGTCTCTGCAAGTGTTCTGCTTCATCAAAAGAGAGAAATCAAGGAAGAAATAGATTTTAGACACAATTTCAGAGAAAAAAAAGGTTTTTCTTCCATGATGAGTTTCCTAAGCTCAGGAGGAGACCTTACCAGAGTCGCCAGCTACAGACCATCCTCGACATCCCTGAGCCCATAATCCCAGACCTTGTGGGCACAGGTGGATGGTTTCATCCACAGGGTCTGGTTTGGGGCCGGCGGCCTGGGAAACTCTTGATTCTGCAAGACATCAATCAAGGAAAAGCCACATTATCACCATTCAGATGCAGCAGCACATCACAGAAAAAGACAGAAATAATAATTTCAATTCATGTGATTAAAACTGACAGCCCTAATTAAAGCATGTGTTCTATTTATTTATTTGACAAGGATATTGCACAATAAAGGTATTGCACAGACCAGATATAGCTAGAAGCTAATTTTCATCTTCTGATTCAACAAAAGAGAGAAATCGAAAAGAAAATGGTGGCAAATTGCTGGAATTCTACTCATGACCTAGACTATCAGCACCTAGACTCTTTCCTTTCTTCACGTCGTATACATGGAACTTATTATATGCAGTTTTTTCTAATAAAATAAAATATTTCATCACAAAAAAAGAGAAAAATCGAGGAGATCTCACTAGAGTTGCCAGCTGGAGTCCATCCACGGCATCCCTGTGCCCATAAACCAAAACCCTGTGGCCGGAGCTGGACTTCCTCATCCACACATTTCTGCAGAGGGAAAACAGAGAGATAAATATGCATTCTGTAGTCTGGAAGAAATGTGACACTCAAAAAAAGAGTGCTGGTCTCGTTTCTTCAAAGATCGATAAAGCATTTCTAAGTTGTGTTTGTAATTGTGTTTGTAAGAACTGAATGCTCTTTTCTTACCCGTGGCCTGTAGGCCTGGTCAGCCTGGGTGGAACTCATGTTCCGCAGAACTGAATGGTTAATCATAACCGCAGAAAAGTCTTCAAAAGACACGCAAAGACACCAAAAAGACGCTGTTCGACTCGCTGGACTCGCTAGACGGACAGAATGACCCTGTTCTCCCCTGGTCTCAGAGAACCTCAGGGAGATTTAAACTTGTGATGACATCAACAGTCTGTTGTCATGGAGACACCCAGCTGTTCTGCGCATGCTCCATGCTGGTTAGCATGTGCATAGATTTATACAAATTGTAAAAGTTCTTATATGCGGCCTATCTTAATATGCTTTCACTCACCAAAGCTGCAGACTCACTTTCAAAGAAAGGCGCACGGCGGTTCTTTTTTAGATAAACTTTGACGACCTTCATTCCTTTTGATTTCCGACTGTTAGCCTTAGCTTTAGCGTCTCCCTCTGTCTGTCAATCACTAATCAGGACCGTCTGCGATCAGGACCCGCCTACATTGGCAGCAGCCAATCAGATCTCAGTTTGGAAATGACGCTGCAGTCTCAGCCCCACTTGTCAAAAAAAAAAAAAATAAATAAATAAAAATTGCTTTTTCATGTCATTTTAAAACAGACACCATGCAGGTAAACATTTTTCAAAAAATTTGACTGCCTTGCAAATACAGGTTGTCTGATTTCTTCAACCCTGAATAATCATCCTGAGGGTTTTCCTCAAACCTGTCAATGGCTCAAGCAGTGACCTCTGACCCTGCACTCAGCTGGCAGTCTTGGGCAAATCAGTTTTCTCACACAGGCCTGAATCACATGCATTGCAGCATTATCCAGGAAACGGCTGACAGGTGGATCCTCTGGCCACTGCTCAACTCCTGAAGATGAAAAAAATAGAAATTTATTTTGACAAATTTCCAGAGGTGGAAAGAGTTCTGAAAATGTAGTCGTGAAGTACAAATACTGCTACACTGATTAATGCTCAATTGCACGTAAAAATGCTGGTGTCAGAAAAATACTTAGGAGTACAAAGTATGTTTCTAGATAGACTCCTCAGAGTATTATTTCTTTTAACCAATGGATGCTTTACTGTGTTGTCTGTAGCAGCCATCTTATTTGATTTGTCTCATACAATGCTACGTTTAAAGCCTTTTCTCAGATGAACAATGGAAAAACTCTGCCAAGACAGTTTGTCTTTCTTGTGACCAAATGTTAATATAATCAGGAATTTATTTTGATTAAATGAATTCCCCCTTTTAAAAACATTCATTGTTTTGCTTTTTTTTTTTGGTTTTAATTTTTAAAATCAATATAATTTCTAGATTATTTAAATTTTTAGATTGCAGAGGGAATCCCTCTCAGGGAATCAACCACATCAAAACCTTTCTCTTTGGTTAAAAACCTGCTTATTTTTCCTGAACTCCCTGTTCTTCCTCCATATCATCACTCTTCTCTCTCTCTCTCTCTCTCTCGCAGTGCATGCTGGGAGTGATTGGTAGTCGGAGTGTGTGAGATTGTGGTGTGTGTGGCGTTGCTTTTTGCTTGTTTTTTTCTGTTTGTCTAAATTGCGAATGTTCGCTTTCACTGTGGTTTATTAATCACAGAGCACATTTATTAGTTTATATCGTTTTCGGGTTTCTTGGTGGGTTTTTTGCCGTCCGTTTGGGGGTCTGGCTGCAGCCATGACCAACCTCAGACAGCTCACCCGCAGACACGGTGTCCGGGTTGTGGCCCCGCCCCCCGCGGCGTGGAGGACGTGGCTGTGGGGAAGAAGGTGGGCGACGATAATGTGAAGTCGGTCGCGGGGATGAACAGCGCCGTGATGATCTTGCTGGACCAGGTGGAGCAGGCCAACGCTGTGGTGGAGTCGGGGACAGGTTCGTCCCGGTCCAGCCGGCTGTCCGGGTCGTCCTGTCCAACGTCTGATGGTGAGGTGGAGGGACGGGTGGAGCAGGATCAGGGTGAGACCGTGATAGGGGAGTCTCATAGTGATTTAAACAATGAGGCTGAGTGGAGGAGGGAGTGGAATTTACTTCATGCCAATAAAACTCTTCTTGTCAGGCCAGATCGTTTCCACTGCTGCACATCATTCAACTGCTGTTCCTGCTAAACGCCTTGAAGATGGACAGAAGGAGTCTGAAACACTCGGCTTGTGTTTGGTTTTATTGAAGAAGAGAGATATGAATCGGTAGCCTTTTTTTAAGGCACCTCCAAAATGTACAACAAAAGCTGAACCATTTATTTATTCAGAATACAAAAATACACGTCAGTGACTCCAAATCATAATAAATAGTTAACCATGCATTCTAACCATAAAAAGGCACAGAAAACAGTCACTTAGTAGTCTTAAAAATGACCAAAAATCATCCAGAAGACAGTAAGGGCCTCCACACACTACAGGATAATCGGGCCGAATTTTGCCCCGATCCTCTCCTCCCGATCGAGGCCGACAGGGTCCGATTGTCGGGAGTATGCAAATGAGTTCGGGTCCGATCTTCGTGTAGTGTGCGGTGTGTTCCGAGAGATTTTTTCCGGTCGGAGCCTCTCGGGAGGCGTCGGAAGGGGAGATCGGAGATAATGAACATGTTCAATATTTCCGATCGCAAATCCTGTAGTGTGTGGTGCGCTCCGAGAGGCGCCGATCAGCTCTGAGTAGAGCTGTCCACACCCTCGAAATAAAGCTCTCTGATTGGATGAACAGCTCCGTCTCACCAAGGTGCCGCTGATTATAAACATCCACTCACAGCTGTCAGAGCTGGATGATGAATATATGTCTGTGAAATATATTCACTATATATGACAGTGAAACAGAAAAGCCAGAGCTCCTAAACTCAGCCGTGCAGAAAGTGATGGTTAATCCTGTCGCTCCTGGATGAACTGGATCCTCCATTCAGACCCAAACTCCGATCTAATATCTGCATCTCCGCCAGTCCTGCAATAATCCCAATGTTTTAATTAATCTCCGTTATTAACCATCACGGAAGAATGGGGAAGAAAAAAATAATAATAAAAGAAAAAAAAAACTTTCCACTGATTCCGTGCCTTCAGAGACAGAGCGGACTATAATGAAACTTTCCTAATCAAAGCTCAACGTGTTTTTACTCTGATTTAAACTATCAAATCTGTGGACATAAAGAATGATTTAAGATATTTGATGATTTAAAAAAGTAGCTTTTATTTGACACGGTCTGCTAATAACTTTATTCTACTGCTGCACTCGGGACTCAAAAGTAAAAAAAACCACAAAAAAAAAAACACACAAACAGATTAGCTAATAAGCTGAATTATTATTAAATGTAAATTATAATAAAATGATCTGAAACTATGTTTCCCTCTTCTGTACTGGAACATTTAAATTTTCTAACAAGGTGCTGACAGTCCGTGCTCCGTGCGCACGGCGGGTGGGGGTCTGCACTGAAGGAGCGATACCAATGTGAATGAATGAACTGAGGGAACGAATGAGTTCTCCACTTATTACTGAAAGTGGAGATGAATGTAAAAACAGCAATGAAGGGAAACAGCACAAAGTCACGTCGGACGACGTGAGATTTGGAGGAATGAGGAGCCGATTCTCGGCTGAAGGATCTGCTAGTGTGTGGTCTGCTCCGGAGTGACACCACACACTAGACGATCAGGAGAGGAAGATCGGGTACGATCTGTCCTCTGCTGTCGTGTAGTGTGTGGTGTCTGAATCGGGGAAGATTGAAAAAATCCTGTAGTGTGTGGCCGGCTTTAGAGAGGTGAGGACCGTAACATTATATTCCAGATGTGAGAACACAAAACACATCTTATCATATCATTTAACCTCAGGCAATGAATATGCAAATATTTGTTTATACCTACAGATATATCCTTACAAATGACAACTGTGCTATTGTAAACGTAATGTAAACAAATCAAACTCACTTTTCTCCCATAGTTTCAGGACTACATGCCAGCTAGCCTGTCTTCTTAAAGATCGTTGCATGGGTTCTCCCGGGGTTCTGGAGAACCAGGCAGTTTGCAGCATTATGTACAGTCCACTGAAAAGACACGGCGAGGGGGGGAGGTGGCCAAACACACACACACACACACACACACACACACACACACACACACACACACACACACACACACACACACACACACACACACACAGAGGAGCGGCAGCTCGGTCATCGTTCAAGCACAAACCAGCACGAAGAGAGGGAGACAGAACCAGAGTCTGAAATGTTCAGTCTGATCTGACGAGACTAAAACTGTTACGGTCTGTACTGAGGCTCAGACGCAGACAGCAAGACGAAGGCGGGTCTAGAAAGATCAAAGATCAGTTTATTCTGGGGGTCAGGAAGCGACGAGTCCGGACGGCAGGTCAGAATGGGCAGACTCCGAATTGTCAGTGGCGAGGTTCGGAATTGGTCCAAGCTCTGCGTCTTGAGACTGTCCGGGGCAGGTGGGGACCTGGAGAGGCAGAGAGCTGCTGGGCGCTGTGGCGAGCTGATTCAGACTCCAAACTGCAAACAAGGAATAACTTGGTTAACTCGAGCGGCTACAAAGCTGAAAGAACTGACACACGTCACACACGGGCGTTGATGTTACGATCCAGCGCTGACTTCCAGCTCGGACGTCACTTAAATAGTGCCAGGGCTCCAAGCAGCTGAAAGCCATCCCGCTGACGAGCTGAACCCCCGCTGCAGCAAACCTCTTCCCCAGCTCCACCCACCTGAAAAACAAAACCAGAACCCGCACAGCACCACTCGAAGGCCGCTGCAGTGCGGGACATGACAAAAACACCTTCAGTTAGGAGCAACGAATCAGGAAACGTCTTTTGATTGACAGACTGTCCATTTCTGAGAACCAAGAGAGGAAGATCCCGTTTACACGACGACGATTCAGGTGAAAACGCAAAGTTTTAGCTTATTTGTTTCAGGAAAGTTTGAAGTTTACACGTAAACGCTGAAAACGACGTTAGCATCGCCACCCAAACGTTGCCACAAAGTGTTGCTTTTCCTCGTTCCCATGGAGACAGACCGTTTTCGAAAAGTTCCACTTTGGGAGTAGCTGTCAAAAAAGGTCAGTTGCACCGTTGTGGAAAGTTTTGCGTTTTCACTTGAAAATGTTTTTGGTGTAAACGGGGTCTGAAACCGACATGTGGCCAGAGTTCCAGTCAGGGGTGACTGGATTCTAGACTCTTCCAGCAGGTATTTACTGACCGACCAGCCGATGGATTTCTTTTATTTTATTCTTTTTATTTTCAATAAAACAGACGTGTGTCTTCATAATGGAGAATGTGGATCTTGATCAGCTGATCGGTGGTTCCTTCAGGTCTGGGGTCAGAACCGGGACTCCACTGGATCAGCAAGAACCGTCACAGTTGTAGACTGAATCGGTTTTAAATCCACTCCAAGTTCCCCAGCTCTTCTCCGATTAGTAAAAATCCTCTCATTTTGGACTTTCTTAACACGTGCAAATCTACTTGTGAGAGCCAGAGGCTGAGGGAGACCAGGCGACCCCCAAACAGACCCGTTGCCAGACATTCGTCTCAGGGGGGGCATATCAAGTGTACAGGGTTGGGAGGGTTACTTTTAAATTGTAATCCGGTACAGTTACAAGTTACTTGCCAAAAAATGTAATCAGTAACTTACTCTAATTACTTCAATTAAAAAGTAACGTACCAGATTACTTTTAGTTACTTTTTGATTACTTCACCAGCAAACATAAAAAATAAAGACAAATGCAATGTGTCGTCCTCATAGTGTATTAACAACTCTACACAGTAAACACTAAATGCTCTGAGTGTTCTGAACTCTGCTGAACTCGGAAGTTCAGCCCCAATTAATACCAACAACATGACATCCTCTAAACCTACTGAGAATCTGACTTTCTTTCTTTCTGACTCAGGATCAGAACCATCCGTTCAGACTGTGTTCCTCTAGTAGCTCTACAGTCCAGCAGCAGCACCAGGAGCTGCATTGACACTGTTAACACACATTTATATTATACTGTATATACTCAATCTGCTGTGTCGCTGTACTGCTGTAGTGAGGAGCAGGGTTTGTCTTCAGGTATGCCATACGAAGTATTTTTTCAAGAGTTCAGAGTTGATTCATTCCTCAGTGACAGAAGGAAACATGCAATCTCCAATAAACCCTCCATCCAGGCTGAAGATATTATTTCCTCCATCAGATTCTTCTGAGTTCAGCCTGGTGAGGCTGTGGTTCTCAGCAGCAGGTTACTGACAGGTTAGCAGGCTAATAACACTTCAGCTTCACTGTGAGTTCAGGTGTGTTTCATACCTGTAGAAAGATGTGTCTTCAGATCCAGGGACTCAGATGAGTTCCTGGATGTTGAGAGCATTTTCACAGCTGGAGGCAGGATTTACATCGTACAGAGAAGTCCTGGTCCTCATCTGACTTAAATACAAAATGTCTACGTTTCCAGCCAAAGAATGAGTTTCTCTCCCTGGAGCAGCCAAGACTCCAGCAGCAGGGGGTAAAGTCAATGGCAGCGCGGGTTGTTTCATTCACGGTTAAACATATCAGTAGAGCAGGAGGCTGCTTCAAGACAGCGGTCTTCTTCTTCTTATTCTTCTTCTTCTTTGGGACAATGGCGGGTGGCGACCAACAACTTAGGTGCATACCGCCACCTACTGTATGTCTGGGTAGATGTACAAGACAGCGGTCGATGCGGCGTCCATCTATATCTACGGTGTCTATTGTTTATAGATCTACGGTGTGGCGGTTTGTGCCGTAAAGTGCTGTAAAGTGTCGTAAAGTGTCACGATGTCTGTATACGGCGCGGATGTGTGTTGTCTGATTTTCAAAAGTAATCCCGCTCAGTAATCCGTGTTTTTATCAGAAGTACCTGTAACGAGATTACATATTTTTTGCGTGTACTGTAACGGATTACAGTTACAATTTTTTTGTATCCTGATTACGTAACACCGTTACATGTAATCCGTTACTCCCCAACCCTGCAAGTGTATGAGGGGGCACAAATGTGCGTTCAGCGAGGGGGGGTCCGCATGTAGCGTCGGAGCGAGGATGGTGTGGTGCGTGCTCGTGCTAATATATTTTGGGGGATTTAGTTTGATTGGGCACAACATTTATTTGAGGGGGGCAGGCCCCCTCTTGCCCCTGCGTAGACCCGGCCCTGTGTTACGACCAATTTGTTGGGTAAAAGAAGTCATATAAAGAGAAAGTAGACTCTCACCTTGAGCTATCACCACACAGAACACAAATCCTAAGGGAAACTAAGACCAAAACTACTCAACAAAGAACTGAGTGCCACGATACCTAACAGCGTTTTCCTAACTATATGAGCGGCACGTGAGCATCACGGGGTACAGCTGGCAGGTGACTTCACAGGATTAGGATTGGCTAATGTGAATAACGAACTGCTCTCCAATCAGACTCCACAGGAGCAGGCAATGGGCCATTTTCACAGCTCCACTACTTCCTGAAATTAACTGTGCACATTCATTTCCTGTCTTGCATTATTGGCCAAAATGATTAATCCAGGTGTGTCTTGTTGCAGCAGTCTAAACCAGACACACCTGGATTAATCAGTTTGGCCAATAATGTAAGACAGGAAATGAATGTGCACAGCTATTTTCAGGAAGTAGTGAAGCTGTGAAAATACCCCATGAAGCAACGCTCAGATCCTGCTGCAGTAGCAACCTGAGAACTGCACGATCAAAACACTCACACACACATAGCGGAGGAAAATGTGGCCACGGCCGTGACAGACATCCATTTACATGAAGATGGCAGAAATGCTTGAAAACAACGTAGTTTTCCTGGAAGGCTTTTCCATCTCTTTTATTTTATTAATGCATTTTTTTTTCATTCAAGTCTTTTCAAGCTTTTTTTATTTGTTCAAAAAGTAATCTATTGTCCAAATAAATAAAAAAAAAAAACAAAAAAAGAAGAATTTTATTCTCTCATATTTTTTGGAATCTATTGGGAGTCACTCCAGCAGGCCTGAAGACATGTGTGACTCCAGATCTGTGGGGTCGCAGACCTCTGATCTACAGTATTTGTCAGGAGAGGAGACTGCAGGCATCAACAGTGATGGAAAAGTACTGCAAAAACACCTCCGCCAGTCAGTGTTCAAATGTGTCTTTCAATCTTGTCTCACTGTACATACCTGCAAAGCGAATCAGACACTTGAGCAGCTGGTTTTTGCCCTTCAGTCAAGCCTCGCAGGCACAAGTCCCACTCAGCAGTGACTGGGAAACAATAACACATAAACCACAGCAACAATATGTCAAAGCACTCATTTGGTCGAGGCTCAGCAGTGGCAGGATCCTGTGTGGTCCATTTCCACGTCGTTCTCAGTAATGTGCTTTCATGTTATAGCTTTCATCTTTGTGGAATAAAGTGGGCTCTGAAAATGGAACCACTCAACAGCAAATCCATTTTACTGGAAACAATGCTGCTCTCTCGAAGCGACACACATTTCTGAGGAGCGGCGGCTGGCGGGGATGCCCGGCCGCGCCATCGGAGGGCAGTGCGACACCGCGCGCTGAGCATGCAGCCTGAGAGGCTTTTGGGTTAAAAAACAGAGACACAGGCACTCCCAAACCCTCTGAGCGAGCGGTAGTTTTATCACAGCACTGCTGAGATGTTGCCAAGTGAACACATTCCCTGGATATGTGGCAATAATTAGCATGCTGCTACTTTTGCCTGCTCACATGTCGGCATGTCTGGGATTGGGCGACATCAAAGTAGCATTGTAATATCACACAACACAATGCACAATCAGCTCTCATCAGGATGTTGAATGTTTCTCTGGGCCCGTCTCCTGGCAGGGTTTCTCTCGCTGTGACGCCGGCAGCAGCGCCGCTTAATATGCATTTCATTTTACTGAAAGGTGCCTCGGCAAGACGCGTGCTTCTGCCTCTAATTGCTTGTCAATCAGGGCGGCCAGTTGAGTGCGATGCACTTCCACACATCTGCCTTCTCACAGCAGCGGGGCTAAAGTAAGCAATTAAGGGATTGCGAATGGATACAGCTGGCAGAGACGAACCCGCGCGCGAAAATAGCACCTCCATTTTCTGGTTGTGCCACAGTTGACGTGGCTGCGGGTGATGTATTCACATCAGAGAGCACTTTAGATGGCGGGGTTGATATCGTGAGACGACGCCTTTGGTCCCATGATCATCAGCTGTACAGCGCCAGGTCTCAGTGTGGATACTCGTTACTCCGATTTAAATGGATAAATGTGTCTTGATGGGCTAAAATGCCACTATGTGCTTTAATATCCAGCCTCATGAAGTCCATGCCTTTTTTTTTTTTTTTTTTAAATCTATATAGTTATATGAATCTGAATATAACATCTACAGGCAGATATATCATCAAGATCCAAAAGGGAAAATCCATTTCTTGTTAAGATAATGCACACTATGAGTAGATCTTTACTGTAAGTCACTTCAAAATGATAATAAATAAGTAGAGATTGTACAAATATGTGCAGAAGGTGCTTTATTTTGAAGTTTAAGTCTTTTAATTCAGGCACATTTGGAATGAATGGCTGTGGTGAGAATTTACACTAACAGAGATCATGAAAAGGCATTAAGAAGGCAGAACTGTTGTTTTTTTTTGTTTTGTTTTTTTTTTTCTCACTCATTGGTGAAGATCGAATGTAATAAAATGGTATTGCGTGTCCAAAAGATCTTTTTGGAAGTGAAGGGAAATCTGATCTCACATGGTTTTGGTTCCTTTCAGCTCAACATCTCTGACATGTTTTGCTTGTTTTTGGTGCGTGAGGGATTGACTGCTGCAGTTTGACAGACTGTTGGATCATAAAGACTCTGGGCTCTTGTTCCACTCACTGCGGCTCATCAGGAGTTATTGGTTGCACCTGTGGTGATTTCAAACCTGCTGGGAATCCGCCTCGTTAGGAGGTTTTAACAGAGGCTGGATGTGGCTGGACTTCATTTGAAATCTTGTTGAATGTGACTCAAAACTTCTAGGTTTATCTCTGTCTCTGTCATTTTGATTGAATGAGTAGAGGGGCTTACCAAAATCGCAAGTTACATCCTGGACTTCAATTAACAATCTTGAAATCCCATGCAGAACCTTCTCCCTCAGCTTGTTTTGATATTCTTTTCTAGACAGTTTTCCTCTGAGATAGTGAGGTCAAACCGTTTTCTGTTCAGCTTTTGTACATTCCAACTTGTTCAATGCTCATATATTTAAATATCTGCCCTATTGGAGAATTGTCTGCTATTTCACTGAATGTATTCAACTTTGAGGAGTGAATAACTTTACAAAACCTCAGAGGACAGTGAGATTAGAAGTTTATCTCATGCTTGTCATTCAGTTTTACCTTTATCAGTTCAGTGTGTGATTCTGAAAAGCGCCAGGCTTCTTTCATTTTGAGACTCGTGATACTGGATTTTGTGGCGAAGATGCAGGAAAAGTTTTGTTCTGATAAAATCCATGAAGGTCATACTTGTGCAAGGGGTCTGTATCAGGACTTTAAGACCATCTCAGAGCAGTTTATTTGATTTTCCTAAACTTCCAAAAAACCATCTTCTTTTCCATTTCCTAAATTCATTACAAGTTTTTATGCAATCAGTGTTTATTAATAGAAGTGATCCGTACACCACTTTATCTAAGTGTTGATGTTTAGCATTTGCAATGTTCACTCATACTTTATTTTTGCTATCTTTACCTCATTTCCATCTTGTTCCTCTCCTCAAACGGCATTCAGTAGGACATCAGCCACCAGCACCTGGAACTGTACTCATCACAGCATGTAAAAATGCTGCAGCGTGCGTTTGTCGGTGCAGAGTGCGGTGGAGTGGATTATTTAAGGGCACGTACTGTAGCCTCAGAACTCAATTGTCAAAGCGACTGTCCCAGAAAGAAATAGGTCACTGGGCCGGTCTACCTTTCCGCGGGCTGGCTCCCGTTCCTGGAAAGCGAGTGTGTGTGTATGTGTGTGTGTGTGTGTGTGTGTAAAGTCAGACACGCTCGCACTGGTTTGTCACTCTGGTGACACTTTGATGAGTCCTCAGTGTCAGATTGTTGATACTGAGCTCCCCTGTCTGCCATCCGTTGGCACATTCTCCACAACTGTCAAAACACTTCCGAGATCATGCAAACAAAAAAAAAAAAAAACAACTGGAGTGGCTGACAGGCAAGACTCCTCAAAATGAAGACGCTCACTTTATTTATTTATTTGATAACAGAAGTCGCCGTTCAACCGTGATGCTTATTGGTGTTTCCTCCAAAACTGCTGGATGTGGATGTGCAGAGGATTTCCAGGAGGAGGAGGAGGAGGAGGAGGAGGAGGGGGCTTGTTTGCTTGCTGGAGCTGATGTTGAAATGTGGATGAAACGGTGACCTGACCTTTCTGTAAACCCCACCCCGCTTCCCCTAACACAAGCCGGAGGTAAACAGCTGAGTGTGTTCACAGCCGAAAGGGTAAAACATCCCATACATGAGATAGGAGTGTGTTTTCAACACACTGACGTTACAGTGTTGGTAAGAGGCATCGCTATTCCTCCTCACGCTCCCACGGAATAATTCTCCTCTCCCACTTAAACTCAGTCATCAAATTACTTCTCGCATTCAAAGTTATAAATGCCCAACCTCACAGCCTTTTGAAACATGTGTTTTTTTTCATCTTCTGCTCCTGTCTGTGCTCTCCGAGACGCTTTCTTTGGTAGCTAATTATTGTCACCGGCGCCGGCGGAGGAACGGGGCGAGCTCACGCTGCGCTCTGTCAGGTGCAGGGGAGCACACGGTAGCACCTCGTCGGCAAGCGTTGTGTTTTTTGCAGCTGCGGTAAATCGGAGGGATTTGATCTCCTCTGCATCATTACTTCACGCTGCGCCCTCCTTGTTTCCGCTCTCTGAACTCCGGCTTCCCGTCACAACCCGGCGATTTCCCGGCTGCTCCGCAGCAATGACATGTGACAAATGCTCAGTAGTCTGTCGAGTTAGCCTCTCTGATTTTTTTACTGTCTCCTTTTGTGGCTGAATCACTTCTTTTACTGTCACCTCGAGTTTTTACCAGCGACAAAGTCCTTGCTCATTGTCGAGGCTGTTCGCTTTTAGGAAGCCGACTGCAGCAGCTCTCTTTCGTTTCTGAATAAAAACTCAGGCAAAGGAATATATTTTCTACTGACAGAATTGTCTCTGCAATAAAAAAGTGGTGGGGGGGAAAAAATAGTGCTTTACTACACTATTGTTGAGGGATGGAAGAGCAGGGCAAAGCCTGGATGTGTTGGGAGGACGGAGAATAGCTGGAGGAAGGGCTTGACATTTCAGGTGACGCACTTCTTCTATTTGAAAAGAAACGGAAGAGAAGGTCAAAAGCGCTCTTGTGTTTTTATGGTAAATATGAATGGCCGCCCTCCAAATAATTGAAAAAATATTACAATTCATAATAGAAAATCACCTTTTTGTTAAAAGCGACCGTGTTCCACCAGCAAAATGAAGCACCATAGCTATTATTGCTGATAAAAATTTCCTTTTATGCTCAATGATGATATACTTTAAAGAAGCTTTTCATTAATCCAGTGGTCCTATCATGTTTCTGGTGTGAGGATTTACCCTTTTTTTTATGTCTCCTGGCAAACTGTGGAGTTATTTTTATTCACATCTAGTGAAAAGCTTAAAGACTTGAGGAGGACACACCACAAATCTGTTATTTCTTTACTAAAACTGATTTGTTAACTGGGTTGAGCTATGTTGTGAAAACATGTTGACATTGATTTGACAGTTTTGGAGGAGCTGTCAGACAAAAAATAGAGAACAAGACACAATACATATATTCAATTAAAAAATTGAACTCAATAGAGCTTTTTCATTGAATTAAATATTGTACAATAAATAATTCATACATAACACATAATCCAGACTAACGAATATATGAAAAATGCAGCTTTTCTGAAATGCTAATACACTTGTGCACCTTGGCCATAGTAAATATTTATTCTTCACATGACTCGGTAGATGGACAATAACAACAATGGCAGCTTCCAGAGTGTCTTGATTCCCAGCCCATGTTCCATGTTCTCCTGGGACTTGATAGTTTCACAATTGAGGGTCAACTATGATAGAAATCCTATTCTGTCCATATGAATGTCTGTGTTCTCCCATTGTTAACGTTATCAAATATTGTTCTCTGCACTTGTGTTTCATTGCAAAACTCACGGCCAAGCATGACAACTGCATTGTTTTCAGCGTTTCTGCCTTTTCTGTGTAAAAAGACATTGTTTTCCAAATGTTGCCGTCGAAATGAAGATTTCAGACACTCTCATTCCTAAATCATCAATATTGGTTTTATTCTTCTTATAGAAACAAGTGAAAGCAGTTTGAATTGTGCATCAGGATCATTCTGCTCATGTTTAAAAAACATTGTTGTGATTAATAATATTAGTACTGAAGTGCAAAAAGCAGAGAATTCCATTAATATTTACCTTCTGTTTATTTACTGAAGTGTTTAGACGGTAAGTCTCAGGCTTGCTTCACTCCCAGTCCAGACAATAACAATGCATTTAGGCTACAAACCTGAGAACTCCCCCATAAAAAAGTAATATAGTGACTTTTTCATCGGGAACCATATTTAGCTGAAAATAAAACCCTCCCTGCAGCTTTGCCAGCCCGTCTCATCTTGAACTCCAAACCATTTCACTGTAAACACTCTGAATTGTGTGCAGCGGTTCGCTGTGCAGAATGCTCTAAAAACAAATAAGGCCATGAGGGTCAGTGACACTTTGGAAGATATATACATACAGCATTGTCACAGCACAATTCAAACTCAGCCTCTGTTTGGAGTGTGTGTGAGACCTGCTGCCGGGTGACGGCTGCAGCGATACGGCGGTGTCGACCAGCAGGTCACTCAGGGCGTCTGCTGCTGGAGTTCAAACTGGATCGGTCACAAACTTTCTCCTTTATTACTGAAAAAAGTTCAGCTAACAGTATTTCCGAAGAGTTGCTGGATCTGTCCTTATTTTGGTTCCACTACAGCTAATTTAGAAGTTTCTTTTTAAAACATGCACCTAAGACGATTGAGAGGATTTTAAATATGCTGCAAACACAAGAACGCTGTTTGTGCTATCGTAGATTCACAGTCAGGGCCGACTCGGACGAATGCGCGACGTGATATTCTGACTTGTCGACCTGCCGCTGGTTTCATTACAGCTGAGGTCAAACAACTCGTCTGAAGTTGGCCGCGTGTGGCTGTAATCCTTTTTTAAAAAAAAAAGAAAACTAATCATACTTACTTAACTCTCATCATCCCCATTTGAAAGCAGCTCATTGAAACACTGTAGTTGGAAGTTCTTACTGTATGCTCATTGGTTTTTAAAATGTGTGGCCTTCAAATGCCTTTGCTACACAAATGATTCAATTACTCCTCCTTTTAAATGTGCGAGCGGAGATAGCGTTTTGCTGCCAGACAGGGAGGAGAGAATGAAATTAACCTCAGCTAACTCTCCGTGCCCTCGACACTTGTATTATGATTTTCCATTAAAACCCCATCCTTCATATAATGAATTCAGCCTTTCCACAAGAGAAGCTTCCTGGCACCGGCGCAAATAAACCTTTGTTTGTATTCAGGTGAATTCTCAAATGAGAGACCTGCGAGAGAGTGACACGAAAGTTTCAATAAAACGCAAGAAGAGTAAATTAGAAGTTTTTTTTTTTTATGCCACTCATTCTTTTTAATTGAAAACACAGAAATAAACTGTGGGTCTGATCTACTGAATGGTTGAGTGCGTAAGAATGGGTTCAAATGTCATAACCTCATTTGTATCCGTCTCTTCCGAAAAGCTACGAAATAATATCCAAATTACCTTTTATGTCAAACATTTTGGTTAAAAAAAAAAACTTGCAGTCGAGCAGCTGGACTTGTGTCTTTTTGAGAAAACCAGTGTCATTGATGTTTTCCAGTCTGATTCACACTCGACAGAAACTACTTAACTTTATTCGTCTGGAGTGACATTTTGATGAACAGTTCTGGTTCTACTGGATCTTTCCTTTGCTTTTTGATAATGTCAATAAAAGTGTTAACATGCTGTTTGGAATTGGAATCATTCGCACTCTTTCTATCTGAGGAATCTTTTAGCATTTGTCGAAATGGAGCAATGTCTGAAAGAATTGTTATGAATCAGTAATTACAAGTTTGAAAGCTGCTTAGTTGTGTTTCTAAAAAATGGTCCTTGAAAGGGTTTTCTGCAGGCAGGGAGACCATCAAACACTGTGATGAAACCCGTCTCTCAGGAGTATGGCTCTCGGAAAAACAAGTCCAGGATGTTTTTGTTGATGCAGGGGAGAAGTTTATTATTCATCAGCCTCAGAAATCAGCAGTTTAATCCATTAAGGCCCGCATTGCTACCAGAGTTTGAGAAACAGATGCATCTTTTCATTAACTTCAGGAGGGACTGTGTGAGTAATTTCTTCTCCCACAAGGCAGGGCAGAATTACAGATGACCATCTGTGTTAAAGCTGAGGGACTGATCAAAACCTCAAGAAATGTTGTAGTTGTAATGAGCTGGTAATTGCTTTGTGATTTGGATCTTTACTGCCGTCTATACGAATCAAAGGTAGAAACAACAAAGGTACAGGAGTCCATTCATACTCCCAATGCTGAGCTCTATATCAATTATGATACATTTATTCCCAGCAGGGCAGTTTCTCTTACAAAATGTCTGATTGGGCAGCAAATATTTAATGTTCAGGTCAAATTGTGTTATTTGTGCATATTAATTATGTCAATAACATATTCTACCCCATCATTTCAGTGGATTGGTTTTGATGATTGTGAATCTTCCATTTGGTTCACATGAGATCCCAGCTGTCTTCTTCGGTTCACCTCCGTCTGCAGGCAAGCCTGGTGTCAATAAGCTGCCATTGTTTCGCATAAAAAGAAGAATTGTGGAATCACTTATTTGTTTTTTTAACAAAACTTTCACTGCAAAAAAGCTTTTTTTCTGTCTAAGGAGGGAAAAAACAAACAAAGGAAATGCAAAAATTTCTCAGAGATAAATACCTAGCAAACAGAATGAAGGTTAAATAGCAAACTAAAAATAATTGGACAAACTGACATCCAACTTTAGTTACTTTAAACAACATCAATGTCATTTGATTTTTTACTTGAAGCCATATTGATCTCAGTCTAACCAAAAACAAACGGGTGAGTCTATTATTGATCACCATAATGAGAACCTGATGGGCCTGAACGATGCAGAACCTTCTTTTGTAGAAACTCTTTTACAACTTTGTTAAATCTTACATCTTCATATGAACTTCTTGGCCTGAAACTCAGGAAGGGATCTTGTTGGGAAACGCACCAATCACACTGCAGCTCAGTGACGATCGGACAGTACTGATGACAAACTGAGCCAAGAGATTTGAGTTTCATCTTCTACAAATTAAATTTACTTTTATTTCAAAACTGAGAGTTTACGTTGGTGTGAATATTTCGGTTGCTGTAGACCAAAGTGAGTTTTAGCGCCGGGAAAATAAATGTGTGATATTGTCTGCATTTGATTATCCACTCACCGTCTTTCATCGCATTGCTCAAGCTAATCTCTTCAACGTCTGCAGGCCTTTTTTAGTTTCTGCAAAATCTAGAAATGAGACCCCGGGTCTGAAGTTTGGGAAGAGGAAACTGTGCTGCTGTCTGTATTTCCAATGAGTATGGAGATGAGCACCAGCTGCCGTGCACTACTGGAGCGCATGCCACCTACTTTTTTTTCCAATTATTTCCAGGCTGGACCTTTTGGATGTGATCGTGGCTTGTTTTGGAGTCCATGGACGCTCCCTGCTCACTGGGTCAGCTCTCCAGACAGCAGGACTTATTCCAACAAGAGTCATTCATAGTCATGCCTATGGCCGAACATTGCACTAATAGCCATCACAGCTGTGTGCAATGTTTTCCCTTACTTTTGCCGATGTATCTACCACCTCATGTGTCACATAAAGGTCTTCACCTTGATACTAAATTGTAATTGCCCTCATTACTTTATTTGTGAAATTGATGTTGCGGCTCAGGATTTACGCTGACTTCTGATCGCACCGCCTGAAGTAAAGGAGCAGGAGTTAATGGGGCTTGGTGACATTATTACTTTCTCTGAACAGAAAATATGAAAAGTGTGAGGAACCTTGGACGTGGGGAACATACCTACGACAGCCCAACTACTGAAATAAGTCAAAGCCCGGCCAACCGGGACAACTTGGCCTTTTCCTCTCATCCCGGTCGGCCGCTGTTCACGATTAATTGATACTAGTTAAGTTTTGTAAAATCATGACTGAAACCATACATGACAGTGACATTTATTGTCATCTTGCATGTCTAACCTCAAATCTTAGGAGGGGACACCCAATCCTATACACATATATACTGTTAGTTTTTTATTTTATTTTTTATTTTTTTGTGAATTTTTGTTCAGATTCACCATCACAATGTTTCCATGCAGCCCCCCCCCCCCCCCCCCCCCCCCCCCCCCCGACCACCACCAATGAGGAGAATAACTCGATAAACAAGATCAAATTGCAGACAGACGGGGGATGAACTGTTACCATGGAAACCCCCGCCCCTCCCCTACGCCACCGCTCTCCCCCTCCACTAGAATCAAGATCCTTCAATTCTTGATGGCAGTGAATAGTGGTGGGGGGGTATCGGGGAGTCTGATCCAGCAAAACTTTGTGAAGTGACAGGCAGAAGAGGCACTCGCCGCCGCCGCCGTGGGTGATCCGGAGTGGGAATCATGACCCGACGGCGTTGTCTAATGTATGTGCCTGCTTTGAGAGGCGAGACACCTGTCACAAATGGGCGTTTAATGGGGAGGAATACAGAAGCGGAGGCGGCTGCAGACGCAGGTTTTTGTACATTTATGAGCGTGCGATGAACAGGCGGAGGGTCTGCATGTCTGCACGCGTGGCGATACGTGAAGAAATATTTCAGTAGCACACAGATGTGTGATTTATCTCGTCCCATATAGTCCCTCAGCTTACAGTCTGGGCGCTTTGCTCTACTGTAATGGAAAGTGTCTGTTGTGCACCAAGATTCAGGACGAAATGTTGTATCTTTGCTTTTTAACATATTATTTAAAGAACTACCAATTTTCAGTTGATCATTATAACTTAAAAAGAGCTTAAGTCCTGTGTGGGGAACAAAATTCTGTGCTTTATGTATAAGCTTCTCTGATATTTAAAAAAAACCATCAAAAATATATAAATTAATCCAACACTGATTATTCCTTTATTTTGCATTGCCAACAGCATTGTTAAAAAAACTTGGGGATTCTGAAAGCTGCCCTCGAGGTACCGACTGAAAGAGAATAACTCTTGTAATTACTTTTGCACCAAAAACACCAGAACCAGCTCTGATTTTGAGGCGGCTCGCATAAAGCATGAGAGCACCCTGTGCTCTACTGACACTGGCAACACACATCTGTTCCCACAAAGACTGAAATCATCGTGGTCAGAATTTGTTTGCATGCACTCTCTCTTCTTTTGTCTCCGGTCCTCTCCCGTGGTGCCTCGCCTATCACAGCACTCTCTCTCTCTCTCTCTCTCTCTCTCTCTCTCTCTCCCTCTCTCTCCCTTCAGACCTGCTTATCTGCAGAGCAGCCACTGAGCCTATCGGGGAGGCTTCAGCATCAATAAATGAGCCGTGCACGGCGCTGACGTCAATAGCTGCCACAGTATAACGGAGTGTCTGCCATTGTGTTGCGCAGAGACGCACGTATGCCCATCGAGAGGGCCCAATGTGTTTTGGGTGTATTGACAAATGGAATTATGGGTGTTTTAAGGGTGACTGCAAGTTGTTTTTCAGCCAGATGAACAGTTCTGCTTTGGCTTCTTGAGAAGCAGCGCCGTTGCTTAAACAATAAAAAACGGACGTCAGTTACGGAATTGACAATGCGGTATGATCAAAGTGAGATTTACCTTGAGGATGGAGACGATCGTTTCACTTTAATATCAGCCCGCCGGGGCAACATGCATCATGCTCCCTGTCGACGCTTGTCACCTGGATTTTGGGTAAACCGGGCATGTGCGACAGTAAAGAGCCCGAGCGAGCTCCCGCCTGCTCTCTATTGTTTAGATTGAATGGATGTGAGGCCGAGGCCATTTTTACACTGACAACCCACTGTGTCGTGGGGATGGATCATCAGTCAACCCTCCTCCCTCCTACAGGGCGCCATCGCTCTCCTTCACTTTCTCCTCGGCCTCGCTCTATCTCTTTCTTCTTTTTTTTTTTTTTTCTCTCCGAGGCGAGGGAATGTGCTCGGGATGCACAAGTGAGGCGCGGAGAAAAGAACCCGGAGCCAAAATAAATGTTGATCCTGGTCGCGGTATCATCTCCCAGGTGCGTGGGGTAGGAGGGTCGGAGGGGAGAGAGGGAGCGACAAAGACACACATAAGGTGGAAGAGATGAGCGGACTGAATCGCATTAGAATACCCAGAGGAAGGCTACCTGAGCCACTCGCTGGTTACATAATGTCTGCTTTAAACAAGAGACAGGAGAAAATGAGAAGACGTTGGTGGGAAAATTACAACCTGTGATTTTGCTGTCTGTTTAAAAGTATGGTCAAACAGGGCTCGAGGGCATGAGCCAGTGCGATACTTTGCTGATTCACCTCCTTTGCTCAGCTTCACCGGTTCTCTGACTGACTGTGGTCGACCCTTTGACCGCCAAATGGCCCTCCATTTGCCGCAGCCACGCTGGCAGCTCACACCTTTAAATCTTCTACTTGACATATCTGATGAATTTAATCCCCAGCAAGGAGAGGCACCGCATGGATGTGACAGATAAGCTGTCACTCATGGATCAAACAGGAGACATTTTCCTTCCCTGCATTGTTGATCACCTCTTGATTCACCTTTGATACCGAGAGGCGTCCTAGAGATCATGATCGAGAACGAACACAATTGTTATGTAAGATAGGAGGCGTACATGCACCACCAGAGGACATTAGCGTCGGGAGCACCATTTATTTAAATGTATCTTACTTTGTTCTGGTTATTTGCAACTCAGTCCTGCATTGAAGTAACTGAAGGACATTTGGGTTTTTTTTACTCAGCAACTGTCTATCACAAGACTACCTTTAAAAGCATATTCTAAATTGGGATTATCATACTCAGGGATCCCAGCATTGCATGAAGCAATGCCTCCAAGACTGGAATCAAACTATGATTCTCCCAATGTGACACAAATATTCCAAAGCAAGTTCGGGTTTTATGTTGTTGGTGGTTCTTGCAGAATACTTGTGACCTTCTTTCAGGACACATCTGCAGTGCAGTTGGTTATTTTTTTAGTTAGCATTTTAGAAAACTTAATATCAACAGAAAAACACTTCAGTTGTTTTGTTGCTAAAATGTGATTTAAAAATAAAGTGTCTTTCTTTCCTGAACCAAACAAAGCAGCTTACCATTCAGAAAAGTTACAATACCCGATGTTGCAATAACCCAAATTTGTCTTTCCTTTGTCTAAACCAAGTCTCTGAAAGGTTTATTCTGACTTTTGGGAAGATTCAATATAATCTGTCTTCACAGATGCTTCTTTATGAATACAAAGTGTATGATGTGTTTGCATTGTCAGCCTTCATTTTGTCAGCTGAAGCGATGCTGATCTTTAGCTGAAGACTAAATGTCATCCAGAAAACACACAAAAGAGTCCCCAAGACATAAAAGTTAAACATGACGGTATTAGAAAATATCAGTTGCTCCAGTTTCAGTCGTTAATGCAGCGATGTCAGTCAAAACCATTCAGGCAAGCTGTTCCCGTTTATTCAAAATGAATATAGACATCATTAGAACAATTTCAAAGTTTGAGGAAAACCTCTCCCGGCATCCCAGAACATTGCGCTGCCCCTTAAAGCTGCATGTCCTGGTCTCCAGGACCCCGGTTTTGCATGTTTTAGATGTCTATCTACTCCAACACTCCTGATTCAAACAAATGGGCTGTCGACAAGCTGCACAAGTCTAACAACCGATTCATATGAACCAAATGTGATGGGTCAGAGAAACATCTAAAACCATTTGACAGTGATCTCAGAGGATATGTGTGGATTGTGATATTTTAACTTTGTCAGATGAGAAGTTAAAGTCAACCAAACTAAGTGAAAGGAAAGCAGAACCTTCAAAAGTATAACCTAGGACAGAAACTGGTCCTCCGATCGATGGTGAACAACCAAACTCATGTGCAGATTAACTGAAAAAAATGAAAAATCAAACATAAACTAATGATGCCTAAAACACTCACACACACACCAAACAAATACTAGAAAACAGCATAAGACCACACACCAGAAAGAAAATAGAACACTTTATTGATCCTCTTGGATAAATGATCTCTCTGCATTCAACCCATCTGATTCATCATAGTTAATCTAACTTAACTATGACTGTGAGTACTTCACCTGTCAGCGGTGGGATTAAAACGGTACATCTCTGACTGACAACACAGGCTAAATCCATATTTTGAGTCCGCACACACTGATTTTCACAAGTGAGGACATTAGAGGACGTGACACAACAACGCTGACCTATTTACTCTGGACAGATCCAGACACGACCGATATTGTGTCATTTTCTTCACCCAGTCACACGACAGCAGACTTCAGTCCTGAATCTCATCACAACTGGTCACCTCGGGCATAAATAAATCCCTGTCCACTGCAAACTAAAAGGAAAGAAGCCCTTTTCTGAGTACTTATACCCGGTGTGCGATTTGTGGGGAAAAAAACCAGAGTGGGGATACATCTTTAAAATTTAATGAGTTTTGTCATCTTCTTAACTGAGTTTGAACGACAGCGAACAAATCAGCACTAATTCTATGTCTCATGCTTCATTTTTACAGCGGTTGGTTCTTGAAAGTATCGAAGCCCCAGCTGTGCTTTTCTTGTGTTCAGCAATCAAATTGTACAGTAATTTTTTAGCCCTGTTTACAGAAGTTTTCATGTGAAAGCAGAAAATTTTGTTGGGTTTTAGATGTTCGTTTTCACTAAAATAGAACTTTTTCATAACCATTCGAGTCCCTCTTTCAGATGCAGAATATTTAATTGTCATTTTCATAAAACAACGAAATTTTGTTTGGAGCATCCATACAATAGAATTGGGAAATTGCAAAAAAAAAAAAAAAAACCCTCACAGTAATAAATATCGTAAATAGCCCAGTGCAAATAAAAAAAAAAAGACATAACCGTTGGGGAAGAAAGGTCACGGGAGAGGGATTGATGAATAGTGACATTCTGCAACAATGCAAACCAGTTCAGATGGATATGGTTATTGTCTGTAAGACTGGGGGAGCAGAGAGGGGAGAGGTTCAGAGTTGAGCAGCCTCACAGCCTGTGGATACAGACTGTTGGCCAGTCTTGTAGTTCTGGTCTGTATGGACCTGAACCTTCTCCCTGAGGGCAGCAGGTGGAAAAGGTGGTGAGCAGGATGGTGCTGGTCCCGCATGATGTTGCGCACGATGTTGTTGTTGTTGTTGTTGCTATTCCTTTGAGAAAACAGCCGAGTTTGCAGCCGTAGTCAACAGTTCTTCCGCGTATGAGCATGTAGATCAACAATAATGGCGATGTTTACCTCCAGAGGGGTCTGACTGCCAGTCCATATTTTCCTGGGATCTGATAGTTTTATAGTTGAATGTCAGGAGTCAGTAAAGCCAAAGTCAAGTTTGTGTTTCTTACCTGAAAGTCTGACGAGGGTATTGACCTTTGCAAATGTTTATAGCAGGATTCTGGGTGTGTGATTTCAATACAAACGCAAACAAAAATGGCATCATTTTCAGCGTTTCAGCCGTTTCTGTTTAAATGAAAGTAATTTTCTAAATGTTGCTGAGTAAATGCAATCTTTCCTGAGAAGAAAATGCAAAAATGAAAACTAAGCCTGAAGCCCTTATTATAAAGTTTGCTTTTTCCTGGTATACAGTGGTTGCTAACCTGGGTTCTGATCTGTGACACATTTTTTTCAGAGATATGCAGACTTTGGTAAACTCTGGATTGCTTTTATTTAAATGGATCATTCTTATGTTTGTGGGAGAGTGTGTATGAGTCCTTCGGGATTAACTGTAAATCAAACACAATCTGGTAGAGCGGAACAAAGGTGATAATCAGTGATGTAATGTGGTAATAAGATTGAAGTGGGTGATAGTGAAAGTGAATATTCAGACACCCCCCCCCCCCCCCGTCATGCTCTGGAACTGTTAAAGCGTCTCACACGCGAACACATCTTCAGCCTGAAATTAGCCTTCGCCTGTTCTACTGTTTTTCCTTAAACCAGCAAATACCCTACTTCATCTACAGGTAGGTGTTCGGCTTTATTTTTATTTTTTCCACATCCATAGTTACAAGCAACATTGAGGATGAAGTGTACCAGCAAGCTCAAATTCTCAGTACAGACAAGAGAATAATAGTTGTGCTCATCAACATTCGCTCCACGCTGAATAAAACACTGAATGGATGTAGTGGTGGTGCAGAAACAGATACAACACAGAGTTTTATGGTAATGCAGCTGTGGGTGAAAAGAAAAAGCAAACAAGTCTGTTAGCTTTGTGGCTGACTTTTCATTTCACAAGTTAACTTTGTTCCCAATAAACTAGGCTTTTTGAATAATTGTGTCTTTGAACAGGTTTTGAAAGATGTCACACGCTGCATAGTAATTCAGAAAATTACATGCAATCAAAGATGGACAGATTCTTTTGCTGCACTGCTTTTAGACTGATGTAAATGTTAATTATTTTGGACTTGACGTTAATGAAGAACTCATTGCCTGTTCTGAAAAATTCAGCACCGAGCGTATGCAGCGATTTAAGCCGGGAAAGTCTGCTCTGCATCCAGCGTTTTGATACCGACATTAAATATTTATCACATTCAAGGTGAGAAAACTATTTTCAACGCCTGATGCATCAAGCTACACAAAATCGCAGCCCACATTTTATCCTGCTGACATTTGCAATAAAAATAATCACATGTTGGCATTCGGAGGTGTGAATCTTAACTCGCCTCTTGGATCCACCGTGGGAGAAACGCTGGGCCGGTTCCTCTCCGTCCTCCCCTGGCTCAGACGGCCTGACACCAAATGTCTGAGGAACTAAACAAGAGGGAAGTCAACACGCTGTGTGCAGCCAGCTCAGCACTCAAGCTTCAAGAAGTGACACTCGCATCCTGGAGCAGAGTATAGTAACATCATATATATATATATATATATATATATATATATATATATATATATATATATATGTAGAGAGAGAGAGAGAGAGAGAGAGAGAGAGAGAGAGAGAGAGAGAAGGCAGCAAACCTCTTGCTGCATGTTACTGTTTAACACATTAATTGACTGTTTTTGTCATCTATTTCGAATTTCGGTCATGAAAAAAGCTTAAGATGCGGATGTCTTGTTGCTGTATGATCAAAATCACCACATTCATGTATCTTCTGATCAAATCGACGGTGTGAAGTAACTACAAACCGAGCCTCTCCTCAAACTGGGCAGTCCAAAAAAAATCTGGTTAAAGCATGTTTTTCTCGCTGTCTTTCATCAGCGGTGTTTGAAGAGATTTGTCTCATGAATCTCTACTTTTTAAATGCCAGATAACACAGTTCTTTTACAAATAAAGGTTATGCTTTGTCATTTTCTGTGTGACAAAACGTCGATTCACAAATGAGACATATGAATGTAATGTTCTTGAAGCCTCTCCGTGGAGGTGTGTGTCTGTTTGAATTAGGGCTGCAGAATTAAAATGAGCTCAGCAGAATTGTCCATCCACCCTGAAGCTGTGTCACTGAGCCATTTAGCAACATTGCACTCAGATCCGCTTTTTTTGAAACCGCTTTCCTTAAATGCACTGACCTGGCCCAAACCCCTCTTCCACATCTATTTTTTTTCTCCCCCTTCAGGGATGTGACAGGCATTTTAAAACATCAGGCCGAGTGCTACAGCATTTTCACTTTGTCCAGGCTGTTCTCCGGGGTCTCTCCGAGGAGTTCCCGTTTCGATCCAGTTTACTTTCTCCTGCAACTTCAAGTGACGGCGCTGGAACGTGCAGCCATGCAGAAGCAGCCAAGCTTGGCATGAAAGTGTGTCTGAAATGTGTCGTACAGGAGGGCGAGGCGCACACGCCGGCTCCGGATCTTCCCTTCCTGGTACTTCAAGTAATCATCTGAACAAAAGACAACAGCTCTACCTCTATGGTTTTATTTTCAGGATTTCATTCAGAAATTGTGTTCAAGGGCAAAGTTTCTGCCTCTCTCCTCCATCTCGGAGGCAGACTTAACTTTCCGTGACTTTTACTTTACCCCGTTTGGGTGGAAAACAAGAGCTGCTGGAAATAATAAAGACCTCAGAGGAAGAACAGTGTGAGGCTTATGCATGTGTTTACCGTACTGTGGTTAAATGCAGACTCATAAAAGCTCTGAACCCAGTCAGCAGGGAGTTCAGGTAAATGTGAGAGAGACACGTCATCATCTTCTCTTCCAGCATGCACCGAATGAACAACCTCTCAAGCTTCAGAATTCAACAAAAATGGTGTTTGGAGTTTATTTCAATAGTTGTATTGTTTTTGTGAGGTTCTCCAAAGATGAAACTTTTTGAAGCCACTCTGACTCTGTTTCTGTGTAAACGGAGGAAAACGTACCGAAAAACTCAACTTTTGGGTGCAACAAGTTTTTCCCCCAACGACGGAGGGCACTCCAGAAATACATGACATTGTCAGAGAGAACAATCCCTGTCATTCTCACGTCAGCGCAGCCGCCGAGCCCTTGCACAGTTTCAATGAAGGCTTTGTGGAGGACTCAACGTGACTGACGCGTCTCATGGTTAAAGCAGAAAAAAAAAAAAATGGGACCACAAGGATAACTTTGGTTTTACTTCAGTGACCTTTCCCTCTCAGACGCGAGCAGAGCCATCAGACACCCTCACTGCGACGGTCAAGTTCAGGCCTGTTCTAACCTCCCGGGGTGCTTGACAACACACAAACTCCTCCCTCTTCTTCAAAGCATGGCGTGTGACTCGGTAATGCAGCAGTTTCCTTTTTCCAGGCTGCTCCTGTTGGCTTGTTAATGAGTCTTCTTGATGGGATTAGATCTGTGAGGATAGATGGTAAAGTAGCTGCATTCAATTACATTTTTTTTTCATGAGCTTCAAACTCAGAAAACATTTTCTCATCTTTGAATAAGAAGTCTGATGTCTTGACTCTCATTCACTGACCGAGATATAAGAGCTGCAAGTGATTTTTTTTGTTTTCGGCTTTATTCTTGCTTTTTTTTTTTTTTCATTTTAAATGAAATGCTGATCTATGGAAATTTCACACACCATCTGCAGAGTGCTCAATGAAAAGCGTGGGGAATAAAAGTGGAATAAAAGCATTCGTGTAGGTGTGTAGGTGCTGCTCTGATCCCAGGGGTCATAAGAAAATTGTGTGCTTAAAAGAAAGGCAGCAATATTCCCACAAAGCAGTGGTTAACGGTGAAGTAATTCTTAATAGACAATACAGTGAAGCTGATGAAGTAGATAAACAGCAACAGCAGCTGAAGAGCACAGTCGTAGAATAAAATATCAATCAGCAAGCGTGAGCAGAGGCACACACACACACAGGCAGTAAGATTCTGAAAATAATGTGATTTCATCCAACTTTTCCGACAGGATTATCAATTGACTTGCTGCAACAAGAATGTGAATGCTGGTAACAACATGCGAAGACGATATAAGACACTCCCTTCAGTCCGAGTGGCAGCAGTCATGATAAATGTTTGATTTATCACCCGTCAGTTCAGCAAAGCAATCCTGGCAGGAAAACATAAGTGTAGATGTAAATGGTGGATGAAAATGTCACATTCAAAAGCTTGGAGCCGCAGCTGTCGGAGGCCCAGATGCTTGTGGAGGGTAATGTAGTCTCTTTCATACGCCAGCAGATGGGAGTTCATGTGTCGGCATGAGTGTGTTTGTGTGTGTATGCTGAATCTTTCAACGTCCGTCGCGTGTCCAGTCTCTTGAACAGCCACGCTAACCGACCCATCTAAGGTCACACCCCTGAAAGAGATGCCCCTCTCCCCCCGTCGA
This sequence comes from Salarias fasciatus, assembly GCF_902148845.1. Classification (NCBI taxonomy): domain Eukaryota; kingdom Metazoa; phylum Chordata; class Actinopteri; order Blenniiformes; family Blenniidae; genus Salarias; species Salarias fasciatus. The sequence goes on along the minus strand of NC_043763.1, from coordinate 18,201,495 downwards.
TCTCTTCTGGGACTGCAGTCACAGCTGGTGCGCCTCCGCCGCTGTTCACACACCGATGATTATCCACTCGGGGGTCGTCGCGGCTCACATTGCTCTCTCTCTCGCTCTCTCTCTCTCTCCCAGCAGCCCCGGTGGTCCGTCACAGTCGCAGCTGGCCGCACACGGGCAATTCGGGGCCTCTGCGGCGTCGATAAGCACGCCGCTGCGTGTGTGCCGACGAGGTGAAGGGTACCTGAGAGTCTTACTTTGACTTTAAATAGAAAATAGGTACAGCGTCTGTCACGCAAAGCGGCGCCTGCATATTTTAGCGTGTTTTCCCTGGCATTAGGGGACGTATGAGGGTGAGCGGAGGCTTAATAATGTATGAGAATTGTCTTTAAGCTGCTGCCGAGCGATTACAGCGCTGACATTTCTGACTTTCATTTCCAACATTTGCGGGAAGACACATATCAAGGCGCGCAGCCGTTCACGGGCATTACGTACAGGGCCGGCGCGCGCAAACTTCCACCCAGAGACCGTGTCTCATCCCTGGCTCATTAACTTCAAGGAGGAGGTTTTCGCGTTTTCCGCCGGGTGTGGTGGTAGCCACCTGCTCCTTCCGTCGTAATCGCCAAATTGATTTCATTACTGCTGTAATTGGATGGCTTTCATGTGCCTCTGAAGGAATTCAAATCACCTGAAACGCCGGTGTCGATGCTCGACAGTCGGTCCTCCTACAGGCTGCTGAAAGTTTGCTGCTTCGACATAATGGCGGTTAAATTGGAAGAGGAAACACTCCCGACCATGTACTTATGAGGCAATCAAATGAGGACAGATCATGAACTGGTTTTACATGAGGGTTACGGAACACTTTTAGAGCCCAAAACATCAAAAACCAAAAATTGAGATGTTGTAAAACCTTCATTTTGTTTAATTTATTCAAGATTGAGGCAAACTCCATGCCTCTTTAAGATTCTGGACCAACAAGTGATGTCAAAACAGCTCCATTTCCAATTCTCTACCGGGAAGATCAACCATTCTTCCAAAACTTATTTCCTCACTTTATCCTTATCTAAAAAAAATCACCATTACAGCTCATTTGCAAAGGTGAAGAGACTACTCGTAGATAAGCAAGTCTGGGAGGAGGGTTTAATACGTGAGGAATCAAGAAGATCAGGTAGACAAGTCCGAACGGCCCGAATCAGTTCCAAGACCGTGGACAAGACAAGAAATCCACATGAAAAATGTATTAATGGAATGATTGCACTGGGAAAAAGACAAAGAGACGACAATGAGGCGGTGAGAAAGACACACAGGTGTAGGGAAGCAGCTGAAGGTGGAGAATCAGATGGAATGACTGTTCAAATAAAAACGGTTAGATCAAACTTAATGCAATCTCAAAGTCCAACTGATAGCTTTACCTGAGAAAACCTCCTTCTGGTTTCATCCACAGTCACACTCATACCAGCGGGCAATTTAGGGTCACCGGTTTTCCTCAGATGCATGTTTTCGACATATTTGATAAAACTCACGATGGAAATAAAACTAAGATCATCTGACCTCGACTTTCTTCATATTACTGTAGATTAGTGTCTTCAGTTTCTTCATGTAAGGAGAAAAAGAAACACTGGTTTAAAAGCTTCATCTCAGTGATACATGTGTAAAATGTTGCTATGATTTATTAAATGGGAGTTGTGTTGACTGACTTCCACCCCATCATATTTCTGTTCATAAATGTAACTTCATACAGTGTTTATGACTAACGCTACAGCTATACGTACCCAATAAAGACAAACTATTGATCCAAAATGTGAGCGAAATCAGTAGTCACACATGTTATACTCTGTATTTCATGTTTGAATGTTTCTCTACTCATTTCAGTTATTTTTACCACGAAGAAGTAAAAATGACTTATTCCTACATACTGGTAATAAAAACGTAACCCACGTGAATCGTTGAATATATCAGTATTCGGTTGAGCAAAATTGATTTATGACCCAGTCTGTCTTCAAGTTCGGGTTGGAAAAACAGTTTCCCCAGCTTTTCACACGCCACCTCCGTGGGGATTCACTCCATCAAACACACAGCAGTACGTGTGAAAGAGCGTACACACTTCTTTGTGGGTGGGTTGTGTAACGAGTCAAACCACAATCACAAAGAGCAAATGGAAATCCATTGTATTCGCCGTGTTACAGCTGTACAATCGCAGAGCTCAAACAGAAGTCATTACTTTTAATTTTCTTTCCCAGATGTTGCGAATGCAGTACGGTGTGTGTGACTCTAACCAAGGTCGCGTGTGTCCGTGACCGTGACGCTTACATATAAGTGTAAGCACGCACACAGCATGCAGCAGAGGGTGGTATTCAGCTCTTCACATCTTAACCTGCTTATAACATGTGCTGTAATTAATTCTATTATCAATTGATGGATGGCCAACAGCTATAACCTTGACCTCCGCCGCTGTCATATCGTGCTGTCAGGTCTCAGATCCTCAGGACACGAACGTGTGATCCACATGGAGATGCATGATGTGTACAAATAGTCTCGGACAAGATGGATTTGGCACTATTCTGTTGTGAGGTGACACTTGAAAATACAGAGATAGTTGTGCACATTACAAAGGGACGACAGGAAAAAATAAGAACTGTGAAAATTGTAGAACAGTCATTTTTAGAATAAATAACAGGAATTTCTTTGTTCAATTAGCTATTGATCTTGATATTTGAGGCAGATGGAACTGAGCTGCACCCCAGATTTCACATTGATCACACTGTGTTGGACTCTGAATGGAGAAATAAGACTTTATTCATCCGAAATGGAGAAATTCAGCTTTCACAGCAGCTCCACGTTGCAGGCGGATAAAGAAAATTAAGAGCACCAGCTCTGGAAACGCAGACAGAATTTCAAACAAGAAGTCAAACAACACTGTCTACGATAAACTGAAGCCGTCTGATAAGGAAATATACACGGCAGGTCACAGCGTCTGGGTGAACCGCTGATGTCAAGCAGGTATGAATGACCTGTCGCTGCTCTGCTTCTTGTAAAGGACCGTTGACTTTCTGCTTCTGATATTCAACCTTCGCTTGTCTGACTGATGAAGCGTTGGAGGGCGCTGTGACAATCAGCGCTTGTTTTTCTCCTCACTTAACACCGAAAATAATATAGGGAAGTGTTTCCATTCTGAATAAAAACATGTTGGTTGTTCAGCGAAGGATTTCTGCTTATTTAGTCCAGTGCCTTCTGTTAATCTGTTAGTAGATTCCGAGTAAATTAAAGAAAAAATGTTTACTTGTGTTTTGCGGCACTTGAAAAATCAAAGTTGCTGAGTTTTTCCAGACTGTCTCCTCACATGAACCCAGCGATGACTGCTTCCCTCAGACTCCACAGAAGTTTGGCAGAGGTGACCCGCGGTAATAAGCACTTGCTGGAGAAAGTTGAGTCATTTTTATGAGTGACTCCAGTGGCATAATGACTGCTGAGCATCTTGTTAGGTGAGATTATTGAAGGGAAAATAACTGACCTGTCAACCTTATTAAGTGAAAGTGATAAACTTGCTCCGGAGGACTGAATTAGAAGTAGGCTTGAGGGCATTTCAGTCAGACAGGTTTATTTTGGAGCTGGTGCTTTCAGGAGACATTTTTTAATAAAGTGGTGCCAATTAAACAAAGCTCCACGTCTCACCGTGGCAGGTTGCGAAAGTCCGACTGAGAGTCTTTTCCTTTTACTGCATCACTCATCTCCAAGTGGGACATTACTGTACAAGGCAGGTGGCAAAACTTTTTAGCCTGACAATGAAATTATACACGTCGAGAGTGGATGTACTGTTGTTGAAAACCTTTCTATTTGCTGCTGCCTTTCAGTAAAGACAGTATTTATTCAACGTTTTTCTGCACCGTCTCATTTCCCTCGCCAGTTGCTCGTGCTTGTTAATGTAAAGCACTTTGAGTTGCATCACTGCCAAAAGGCGCAGCACAAATGAAGCTGCCTTGCTTTGTCTGGTGTACTGCCATTGCTTTGAGACAGTCATGTAACCGACATGCTTGTGATTGCTGTAATGGAGTTACAGCTGATAATTGCATTTACTGAAGTTTTTATTAGTTTGTTGCTCATTACTGTAGTCATACATGAAAACAGTTGAATTGCTTCCCAGCTTCTCGCTGTGCTTCATCTCATTTGTTTTATTACAGTTTTTTTTTTCTTAATATTTGTTCGTAAATCCCTTCAAAGAAACACAGTGAAATATATCACATCTTTCCCTGTCTGACTATGAGATCTGTTAGAAGAGTTCTGGGTAAGCGCCCATGAAACAAAGACGAAAGAAAAAAGAAAGCCAGATCTGATTTAAATGTTGGCACCATTCTCTTTCAAAGTCGCCCTCTAAAGCGATTTACTGCTCCAAGTCCTACAATGAAACAAGCGCTCCCTGGATGGGATTTTTCTCACAGTGATTCACACTGGATTTCTTCCCTTTAGCTTCTACTTCATGCTGTGGAAGAGAAAAAGTCGTAACGAGCCTAATCCAGTGAGTCAGGTGGATGGGGAGCGATGGTCGTGTCGGTACAGGCCTGGAACTCAGCAGCTTTCAATTCACAAGCAAGGGCTTCATAATGACAGAGCAGCCAATTACACGTAATATGGCACTTGTTCAAAACAGAGATCAGGACGGAGGATCACCGTCAGGGCAGTGGCTGAAGTCAGAAATGCTTCATTTGGAACCGATCAGGCCAAACTGGATGAATCCGTCATTAACCTGGCACATGCTGCTCATCTCACACATCACCGCAGGAACACATTATCTCCACGGGCTTTGTCAAGGGAGAGAAAAACCATGCAAGAATTACTTTCTCAAATAACTAAATCACTTTTTTATATGAAATAACTATAGTAAAGAAACTCTGCCACTTATTCTCAAGACAAACCTAGTGACTTCAGATCACTTGAACAGTAATGATTTCTGGAGGTGAAATGAATGACCCCAAGATTGTTAATTGCATAACTGGACGGTCGCAGCGATCCAATTTAAATCACTACATGACATGATTGTATCTCCGCAGGTTGGAAAAGGCCACAGCGAACCCAAATGAAAAATGGACGAAGGTGCATTGAGGTAGAAGTTGCGGCGTCCCTCATTAAGCAAAACTAATTTTCAGTAATTCTTGAACAGGTTGGAACAAAATGGAAACCATATCAGGTTGTGAAGATGCATGACGTTAATGCATTCACAAATTCAGATGTTATCTTCTGTGGCGGTTTGTGGTTTATCACCCATGAAGATGGTCAAATCAAACCAAGTTATAAATGGCGGCATGTTCAACCTCTTCTGGTCTTTATTCTTGGTGTCAAAGAGCTCTCAGGGTACAGGGGATTTTTCCTCCACATTAACATAACACCTTTACACAGCTCCTGCAGATCTGTTCACTGAACACCCATAATGTTAATCCTCTGTTCTGGTGCTCTGCTGGACTGAGATCAGGTGAGCGTTCGAGTCGAGTCAACTCGTCTTCACCTTCGAGAGAGCCGTCTGAAATGGCAGCTTATCCTGCCGGAAGTAGCAATGAGACGGCGGCTCACTGTTCCCAAGAATCGATAGACATGTTTAATACTTGTGCAGACTGTGAGGTTTAGATGACACTCAGCCGGTATTAGGAGCCCGATAGGCAGTGAGTACTGGAATCAGACCTGTCCATTCTTTCATCTTTCTTCCAGCTTAAGCTTTATAAAAGAGAGGTAAAGTCATAGTTGCTCCCGGAACTTTTCCCACCTCATCCTGGGGGAACGACAAACCAGTCCCACGACAACCAGCCAGATATAAAGTCTCCTGTAGGTTCTCGGTTGATCCAGATTAACTGTGCCTGAAATGCAACCAAATCAATCACATAACTGAAATTCATGCCCATAGATCAGGTTAGGGATTTAGATTCACCACAATACGATGTTTCAGAAGGAAACGGGAGCTTCTTTTCTGCTTCGGGAGGATACACCGTATAGTCAGTGTATCACAAGTTAAGTGCTTTAATACGAATTACAGATGAAAATTCAAAACTGAGCCTCATTATCAGTCCGAAAGACATCTATCCTGCAGTATTTCCATTATGCAGGCGAAACACAATATTCCTTGTACGTATCGAGTGCTGTGTTTCACAGCCAGCAACACTGATTGAGTGCTTTCATATCTGGAGAGAAATGGAAACTATCTCATTGAACAAATAAGCTTTTCTAGCCGAGCTCGGTCACTCTTTAAACTTGTTTAATCATATATTGGATGTCAGTTTATAGTCATAATTTTTTCTATTGGATTACATATTAATGTCATTACAGGGAAGTGTCCATTTAAAGCCTGTATTAATGCCTTTATGTTGCATTAGCCGCTTGGCTGCCGGGAGAAGTTTAAAGGAAGAACACTTCCAGGGGATTCAAACGCAGGATGTTACAATTAGATTTGGAGCATTTTGTGGACTGAGTTCGTGAGGTTACTTTCTATTTCTGTCTCCACCCTTGATTTCTGTGGACGGAGGTGAAAGAACTCTTAATGGTGCTTGACTTTTGTGAGCGTCGGAGCAAAGCTTCATGTAAATATGAATAATTTGAAGCCTTCTTAGTGTGCATTGTGCAATATAGTCTAGATCTCACACTTCTGAATATTTAGCTGTAGTTAGGTAATTGCTTGGATTTCAATCGGTAATGTTTTTTTTCTTATAAAATTGTGTTCACATGAAACACAATGTAATAGAATTTATACAATTTAAATAAATCTACAGTGGATATCCTTATACCTTATGACTATACTGGTAGAATAATATTTCAGATGTTCTCCATTGTTAAAAATGTATTTAAAATCAAGTTTTTGTTTTATTGCTCTTCCCATCGGGCCCTATCACAGCAGCTGAACTCAGGCAGCATTGGCTGCGCTGCAGCTAATGTTCTTCACAATGGCTCCTTCCATCAAGTGGTAAGTAGGCCATGACAGAGAGCCAGCAGGCACAAAAGCAGAACCCTGGAACCGGCCCACCTAAACGGAGTGCAGTCATTTTTAATGTTACTTATTATATCTGTTCGTTTTCCTGCCAAATGGCTCTCCTACGACTTTCCAAATGTCATTGGCACAATTGCATGAAAGTCTGAAAGAGTCCTTTTGCATGATTGCAATGAATTTGCTACACATGCATTAGTCTTTTCACGTTACCTTGTTCACCTGATTGGTCCTAGAGTTCATTCTAAAAATAATGACAAAAGTAGAATGGAAAAAAAAGGATTTTTTTTTGTTGTTTTTTTTTTCAGTTGTTTGCAGGAAAATACCTTTTTCTGTTGGTTTACTGTTTGTTGACCGGCAGTTGTTTTGCCCCCTTCTAATGTGACATGGATTCGTGTGAACCTGGATTTGGATCGACACAAAGTCTGAAGTACCTTCATCAAGCAGAATTACACAAAGATAACTATAGTGCTTTTCTTAACTTTCGTGACTTGTTGCGAGCAAAAAACAATGTGTGATGTGAGTTTGTGAAACATGCATGAAGCACTGAATCACTTTCACTTGTGTACACTCCAGAAGAAAAAAAAAAGTCACATTTGCTGTTAATTTAGACTTAATGCCACTCAGTGGAGTCTGTATCAACTCCTTTGCAGTGATGTGCAGATATTTTATGCAAAGATGTGGCTCTCACTTGACTCGTCGCCAATGGAAAAGCAACCATTTCTCAGCAGGTGCGAAATTTCAACCAACTCGGCACTGACACTATCGCACCAGCTCTGAACTAGATCCTTAATCTTCTGATAAATCTACTGAATGTAGGTGTGAATGTGAATGTGAGTGTGTGCATGTCTGTTTCTGTGTTTCCGTTGGAATACCGAGCTGTCCTTCGCCCATTGTTCGCTTTGATCGGCTCCAACAACCGGTGACCCTGAATTGGATGATCTGGTATTAAAGAAGGATGAGGGAATGCACCACTTGAGGAAAAATAGTGGCTGCCAGATTTATTTCGGATTTCCAAGACTCTTATTAAGACACAGTTAAGTGCTGATGAGGAAAGTACTAATACTAATGCAAAATTTGTACCGAATTGGTGGCAAAGCATTCATTCACCATAACAGCTTTTGCATAATTCCTTTTAGTTAATATTTTAGCCCTCTGTTCTTCTGGGATGATCTCTGGGTCTTAGAAGTTGGAAGGCCTTTTTGCCATAATGATAGTTCCTAGTTTTCTCCAGCAGATTTCCAATTAAAAGGAAACCATCTGCCCTTATCTAAGAAAAGGTGATCCTAAGCCATTTCTCCCAGAGATTAAGTCAGTGATGCAGGAAGTCAAGCTGCACTCATTGGCCAACAAGCATGGCTGACCGGCCTGTGGAGATGGCCCCGATAGTCAATAAAAATCCATACAAGTTTTTTATTTGGAATGAATTTAAAGTTGCGAAGTTACGCAAATGAAACCATCAATGCAAAGAAAATGCAAGAAATGGCAATGCATCCTCATGGAACAGTCATGGATCATATCCTATAGTGCAGTAATGGTGAATAAATGAAATTTTCTCAGCATTAGCTTTATTGATCACATCAGTGATGGTTAATGCAGATAATCTGTGTTCTTGCTTTTAAAAAAGAAACACTTCTTGCATGGATTTAGGGCATTTGGTGCCTATTGGAAAGGCTGCATGGTTCAAGAACCTCTGTTATCATCACCATCATCATTATTATCAGTAAATGTTAAAGATGAATATGTAACTTATAGTCAAACAAAGTTTTTCTGAACAGTCCGCCACTATGGATGTCCTCTATTGTTTGATTACAGCTACAAGTCGGGCAACAAGCAGCAGCAGCACAACTGGACTGAGAACCCGTTCCCCCCAGTCACAGCTTGAAACAGGTGAGTTCTGTAATTGTACTGTACGTTTAATATCTCACAGCATCTCTGAGCCATTTTGTTTTATAAGTAGACTGTTTCTCCACATGAGCGACAGGCATTGATATATGAAGCCGACCGCCACTGATTCTCCTGTCATAAAGAAATATAGCGCACTCGTCGCACAGTCCATCAAAACACGAGCGGAATAAGATGCACGGACACCTGCTGCAGTGTTGAAAAGGTGTGTTTTAGGTATAAATGTGCAGGTTTACTGTAATGAAAGAATATCACTTGCTCTGAGCTCCAGCTCTCATTTCCTCCGGCTAATCCCACAGGTCGGCTTTTCATTTGACTCCGATGAAAGCAAACAAGTCGCCATTAATAAGGCAACAAATTGTAGCACACAAAGCCTGTACAGACGCCTCCCCTCTGAGGGAAAATAGCTCAACAACACTAAATCACTGTATGGATTATGCATATTAGGTCCGCTGGATGTCTAATGCACAGATTTCCATAGCGAAACGCAGCCTTTTGTGTGTGCTCGTCTGTTGACGAGCACCGTACAACAGCTGCACATAAAGAGGTGTCAGAGTTAATACAGGGGAGCATGCAAGCAGGTTGGGGCTGCAGGGGATAAGCCTTCGGAGGAGCTCCTGTTTTACTGTGCCTATTTATCCTAATGGGCTGAACCCTCAGGGGAGAGGTTTGCCTCCCCGCAGCAGATAAAACCACGGGGAGGATGTGAGCCGTGACACCGGTGCACTGAGGAATTTGCCGTTTGGAGAAGGACAGACAGGCGGTTAATGCCGGGTCTGGTCGCGCGGCTCTCCCGATGCTTCATGCACTAATGAGACAAACAATTTGAAATGGGTTGATGAGTGTTTGCCTCCTCGGTGTGTCAACTACTCCTGTTGTGTAATGAAGCAGAGTGGCATTACCACACGTCACCACATACAAATACAGTGATTGACTCCTATTTTTATTCCATCTCTGTGCAGACACGGACATGGGACAGCCCCTCAGTCACCAATGAGAATCATTACTCCAGTGAAAATTAGTGTACTCAATGCATGCCAGTTATTTTGTGGGTGCTCTTCAGTGACTTTATGCTAAAAGGCTGTTTAACGTGTGTCTTTTGACTGGCAGAGCTAACAAATCAAGATTTTCAATGAACAGCGCTGTGCGAACAAAACCAAAAGAAGTCGAATGTTTTTCTACTCCGGTCTGACACATGGCTTCAGCTCTGCCACAGCCCAGCGTCTCCTGTCTCCTGCTTCTGTTTCCTACTCCGTCAAGTGTTGTCAGTAGGTGACAGGTGTGTTTTGCAAACAGCCCAGTTCAGCAGCGAGACTCTCGCCACAGAGCCAAGCTGTTGTGATACACGTGGAAATTGTTTCCCGTTGCCTTCCTGAATTATTTAGGACGTGGCCAACTTATTACAGGTAAAACCACTGAATGCAGTGCTCGGAAACCTTTACTTAAAACCTCTTGGTCTGAAATGTGGTCCTGTCATTGTCTATCTGGAAATAGTCACAAAAGATTCTGATTGTCCTCCAAGCCCATTGTTCAGTATTCATTAAAACTTAGAGGTGCAACCCTCTAGATATTGTTTAACTATGTACAATTCAACCATCATGATGTAAACAAACAGGACTTTTGCAGATGCACCACTGAATATTGTTTTAGATTTTGATACAGTGTCACATGTGTAGCATTAAATGTCAGTTTTGGACCTTGACGTGCAAAGTTTTGTCCTGATTCTCAGAATCATCTGGGATAAAATTTGTGTCTTGGATCCTATTCTTTGATCTTATTCCACATCATTAATCTCTGAAGTTTCATACGTAATGGCACTCATAAACAGGTGATAATGTATCTCAGTTGATGGATCTTCTACTTGCTGGTCAAGTTTTTAATCTTCATTTTTCCATGATATTTTCCACATACACTCATTCTAAACTTTTTCGAGGCAGGGTAGTTTCAGGTGACAGTGGCTAAAGTAGATCAATTGTTTGTCTTGTCGCAGCAGCAGGCAGCCTTGTGCCTTTGTGTGCTCCCTGCTACCCATGACAGAAGAAACGGGAAACTTTCTACCTTCAATAGCTACAAATCTCAGAAGGTTATGTCAGTGGAAAAGCAGAGAGCAGGGCCATTATGCACCAAGGCCGGGCTGTGACGCTCCGCGGCCTTCTGGGACCCAGAAAAATGTAAGTTGTTGTATTCGTGGGTATTATAAAGCAGCGCATCGGTTGGACGAAGATGTGAATTTAAAAAGCCTTTTGTTTGTGATAAATGCCAGACGATTGTCCATTTTCTCTGTTTGCATTGAAAGAGAGAGATGAGGCAAAAAGGAAAAAAAAAAACAGGCACAAGTGAAATAAATAAATATAAAATTGAAAATTGTATTGGTTAGTACTCTCTCTTGGGTATAAGATTAATTTCTCTACTCCTCCATAACTGATAGCTGATATTATTAATATGCAATAAGTCGACCCTATGTAATTTATTAATCTACTTTCCGATGGTTTGTCATTTGGATTTCAATCTATCTGGGTTCCCAAAATGGATGAACTTTATGGAAAAGGAGCATCCAGCTATATATTTTCTTTTTATCGCTGAACATTGAAAACATTAGTCTAACTGACTGAATATTATCCTCCAAGGGCAATTAATCAACCTCAGATCACTGAACTACATGCCTGTGTGGAGCCTTTCTAGTCTGCCAGACGGGAGTCGCTATATCACACACTTTCACATGATTTACTGAAGATGCAAGAGTTTATGGGCACAGAGGAAAAAAAAAAAAAAAACCCCGTGAAACAGCTCCAATATAGTTCACTGGGAGTCACACCATCTCCTTTTCTTGTGGTATTAAACCCTGGAACATTAGCTTTTGTTAATAAATTTTTTACATTCCAAAATGTTCCTTAATGCCTTCATCCCTTCAAAAGATTTAGCATTACCCTACAGCGGTATTGTCTCAGTGAAGACAGGCTCTATTCATAAAAGTCCTGTTTACTGGGATGGAGTCCCTCATTAATCCTGGACGACCTCACTTCTCCTAACAGCAACATAAAGGATGTCCCACTGTAAGTAACGTTTGCTTTAGACTGTCTTCACTGTGCTCGTGATTTATTACAGCAGCACTAAATGCTCGGGCCTGTCTGCGTGTTTGTAGTTCTGTGTTATTGGCTTTCTTCTTCATGCTTCTCCCGGTTGTCTGTTTGTTAATTTGCATCGTCCTTCATCATGTATCCAGTGTGTTTTCAGCAGAACGTGACGACTGAAACAGACATTCGACTGTCCAACACAACTTATGTCTCGAAGGAGACGCCAGCAGAGGATTACTACTGCAACAACACATCATCAGTAGGGTGAAACTAACCTGTGTCACCACGGTCTAATCCCAGCTCTCGTTCCCTATTATTGTGCAAAATATTTGATAACTTCCACCAATAACTTCCAGAACTGTGACTTTCTTGTGATGGAAAGGCTTGAGTCTTGTGATCGGTCGGACCACTCGAGACAAAAAGGCCTGGAGAGAAGATCGGAGGAGTGTGGGGAGATTCACAAGCCTCCAGCTGGTGGCCACGCAGTTGGAGTTTTTGCTGCAGTGCACGAGAGGGCCGCCTCCCTGCGGCTGAAGGCGGCGGGGAGAGAAACTCTGACTGTTGTTATGAGCCAAACAAGCAGCTGAAACTGTGACTCCATACGGGCGAAGCGGGAACGAAGACGGATGGATGAACTTTCACCAACATGTCCAAGTTCACTTTTTCGTGCCGGAGGGGTCTCAGTACTCCAGCCGATCGCTCCGTGGTGACCACAAGAAAACCAACAGAACACATATTTCCAAAAGAGTGGGAAGGGTTTGGGCAGATGGAACAAAAAAAAAAAAAGTGATTTTCCACATTTGTATTGTTTACGATTGTGCCATTTGAAAAGGAAGGAATGGAGTCAGACTGAAGAAAAGCTATCATTGTCATGACGGGTATTTCCCCAGTTGGCTCCCATGCCTTTAAATTTGTGGACTTTTATGTTATCTTCCATGTTGTGGTACTTTGGTCTTGCATCTCTTTGACTTTGTCACCCATCGCCATGTTGCAGTTTTGTTGTCTCTTGCTTTTATTGCCAGTCTGAAACAGCAACTTATTTGTGAGCATGCACTTGATTGCACTTTATGCAGGATCTTAATATAAAAAGAAAAGTAGCACAAGAATTACTTAAAAGAGTAAATTAATGTAAAGCAACGACATTTAGCTATGTCTTATTTTACTATGTTCACTGTTTTTCTTCTAGCCCCGAAAAGCACACCACCTGTCGACATTATAAGGTTAAAACTTGATTTTTATGATGCTTAGTGGGCTTATTTAGTTACATGTTATAAACATTTCACCTCAGAGAAACACCGCCTGTTCATGTTGAAGTGCATGCTTGTGTTATTTCACTCTAAAATTAAAAGTAAACGTCTCTTGTTTTGAATCTTTTATGGGATACTTGGAATTAGAGTCCATTCAAAAAAAAAAAAAAAAAAAAAAAAAAAGATAAAACACCCAGGGAGAGTCTGACAGTGCTGAGAAAAGTCAGCAAGCAAATGCACAAATTTAGTGGCATCGGATGTCACTTCGCAGGATTACAAATCGTTAATAGTATTTTCACTGGTGTGTCATTGGAGCTGCTGCACTGTGACGAAAATAAAGAGACATCATTTTTCACTCAGCCGCTGAAATGCAGGAGCTGTTGTGAAAAGATATGCCATTAAAGTGCTAAAATATAAAAAGCATTTCCTTTTCTCTTTAAATAAGCAACTTCATGAAATCTGTTTCTACAACTGTTATAGAAACTTTAAAGAACGAGAATGCCTTAACACATTTATTACAAGTTGCACTAGTTGAAAGCCTAATTTAGTCTTGCACTCAGGTAAATTACTTACAAAACAACGCCGAAAGATTCAAATCCTGTTTAAATGATTATAAAGACTGAGGAAGGTCTGGACCAGCCATTTAGAAAGCGATCCAATTTCCCTTCAACTAAAGTAAAACCTCACAACTTAATAGAACCAAATTGTTGATAATGGGGCCACTAAGGAATTGTTACTCAAGCTATCATTGATAAAACTACTTCACAAACAGAGGTTTAAGGTCTGAAAGGGGTAAAAGAGACTAATTCCTCTTTCTCTGGTTAATTAATTGCCCAGTGTGCAAGAGAGGGACGAACAAACAGTACTGTTCCCTCACAAGCAGAAGATCCATGTTCTCTTTCAGGTAGTGCCTGTCTGTTTGCAATGGGCCTAAGTCAAAAGATTTAGAAGAAAAAACACAGTTTCTATTCACTATTTGGTTGGATTTGTGTCTGAATTACAAGTACACAAAATGGGAAATTAATTTAGATTAATTACAGTCAGAACTGTGTCTAATGAGTTCATATTTTCCAACATCAGTTCAGCAATCACGTTAAACATCGACTGAAAACAGCAACATATTCTTCTGTCACTACATGCCATCAAAAGACACGCCAGTCTTTGAGCAACCTGTTCAAATAAGAAGAAAAAAAAAGTTGAGATTTTCAAAGGGCACAGCTGCTGTCAGGAAGATCACACCTCCACAAATGAGCTATGATCAGAAAGGTCAGGATTTTTCCCTGTGCAGGTTTGCAGGTTACTGGCCACAAAAGCGCAGAAGAAAAGGACATCGTGGGTGTCAAGAGGAGTCTGACAAGGTTTTAATTTCACCAGCAAGATGAATATGAAATTTCAGGAATGTAGTGACATCGATATAGAACAGGGACAGGAGAGGTTTAACCTCTTGGGCACCTCCACACTCATTTGTATGATTTCTGTGGAGATTCAAACTAAAAGTCTGCAGCCACACTAAATTTATATCAGACACTCGTTTCTGTTGCAGCCTTAGATAATCTAATTGTGTCATCTAATGCCACATTAAACCAGTGGATTTTCTTGTTTTAGCTCATTAGCTGTAATTTTGGATGCTATTTACCCAACGTTTTCAGGCTCATTTGGTTGTTTTCCAGATTGATTTTTCACATTTCAGTCAAGCAGCACTTAACTTTCAGCCGGTAAACGTGGAAATGTGAATGCCGGGTTATGGTTGAAACGAGTATTTTCTTTTGTGGTCATAATTTACTACTGTTGTGAACATGATCACAGCTGATTGTCAAAGAGTTGCCGTCACATCCCAAACCCAGCAGGAACAATCTGTCACGATAACATTTGCATACAGTCAAAGCAACACAGCCGCTAAATGAACCGGAACATGTTTATCTGTTAATGCTTTATGCTCCATAAATTTGAGGTAAAAATATACCGTTCAGACAGTTAAGTGGCTCAATATTCAGTCCCCCAAAATGAGCATTTTGAGTGTGTACAAGACCAATTTGTGAGTTATGTGGGGAAAAAAAAAAATCAATATTGCTTCTCAATGTTGTTTGTACTTACAGGACAAATGGATTATAGTGTTCCAGAAACTACATAAAGGTAGGGTTCAATATCATGAACAATGGAGTGCTGATCTCCTTCTCTCTTTGTTTGCCTGGTAATTATGGTGTAAATCAGGGTGAAAAGGCAGATTCTCAAATGTCAATAACCAAAAATGGATTAGTAAACTGAGATTACAGCTATAATTATACGATGAGTCTCTCACAATATGGTACGTTGAGAACATATTGCAGAAAATGCTGCCTGTTATATTCAGAATGAAGGCTGGAAAAGGAGAATGTTAGATATTTATAATATATGTTAGATATAAATGTATCTGCCCCCTTCTGGACCGGTGTGTGGACGTCTGCCTCGAAGAGTGGCCCGGATCTGGGCTCCAGGATGGCCGCCGGGCCCTGAGGGCCTCTCTGGCCTTCTTCTGGTGTTCTCAGGGGTCAGAGGTCATATATGCATGATCACGATCACATTTGCATGATCACGCTCATCTTTAATCACTCTTCATACTCAGCATGTGGACTCGGTTGCTTTGTTTTCTTGTGGTGGGTTAGACTAATGGCTATATGTAATAGGCCTCTCCTGATGTTCTGGTGTAATTTCATACCTGGATCCTCAGTTTGCAAGTCCCAGTTCACTACCAGCTATGTTCTCCAACAAAAGTCTGTAGGATGCCGTCTGCCATATCTTTATGCAGGTGCAGCAGCCGGTCGTCTGGAGTGTCGATATTAATTAAAAGACTGTCATGTCTTTGCACTCTCTTCCTTCTTTTTGTTGTTGTTTGCTTGTTTGTTCACTTGTTTGTTTCACTTGCTGTCTCTTTACATGTCTGTCTGTCCCTCTGTGAGGTCCAGCAATATCATGTATCAGTACTCAGAATAACTAAATTAAATTAAATTCAGAAAGCATGTTAAGGAGGAGGAGCTTGATACCTATAAGGTCCTCTTCCTCTTGGAAGAGCAAACCTGTCGGCCACATTACAGCAGCCAGACCTCCATTCTGCTGCTTCCATGCTGGACAGGACAGGTAAGAAAAAAAAAATTAAATAAAGGTATACATTCTTAAATCTTTGTTCTTGGTGTGCTCTTCAGGTGAAGCTAGATTGCAGCCTTTATGTTTTCCTTTGCAGGTTAGGAGTTTTAGCAAGTGTTTAAACCTTTCAGAGTTGAAAGATTTATTGCATTTGAGGGACTATAACACAAAGTAAGTATCATAAGAATCATTTTCTCTTCCTGGCTCTGTCTCAGTGTATAAATATGTGTTTGCTAGAGATAATTGCATTAAAGACTTCTGAGCAAATGTTGTCTTACTTGTCATACCTACTTGCTGACAGTGACTGTGGATAAAGAAAACAGACTGCAGAGAGGCCAAATGGCAGGCCAGGGACTCCTGACACTTCCTCCAGCTCTTCCGGGACGATCTTGGGGCGTTCCCAGAGACATAGTCAGTCCAGCGTGTCCTGCTGGGTCTTCCCCAGGGCCTCCTCCCGGTGGAACACGCCCAGAACACTTCCCCAGGCGTCTAGGAGGTGGGGGTGCAACGGATCCAAAAACTCACGGATTGGACCGGATCACAGTTTTAAGGCACTGATTGGATAATTTTTCAGATCAGCAAATAAAAAAAAAAACCAAAAAAAAAAAAAAAAACAGACAACTATAACTTCATCCTCCATTTATTTTGCTAAACACTTGTACCCATTCAATCAATAAAAAAATTCAACTGAAAATGTCTGGCAAAATATTAAATTATGTGAAAACAACTTCAAGTGCAGTTTAAAGGGATACTCCGAAGATTTTGGACCCACGCCCTATCCCGATCATTTACAAAGTGACATAAGCTCATAAATACCTTTTTTGTGTCCATTCGTCCAGTGGCTGGCTCCCAGCTGTTAGCATCATAGTTAGCTTAGCTCAACTGCGGGAGGTGAAGAGGAGACAGAGCCGGACTGACGAAAGTGGACAAAATCCTCCTTCCAGTGGTCCAGGGGACGACGTATTAGCACGTGAAGTAAATCCGAATGGTTATAAAACATTTTAAAAGATGTGTTTTCTTTTCAATCCGTTAAAATAACATTTTGATACACACAGACCTGTGCATGCGCAGTGCTCCGCGGAAGGATATACCGGAGCACAGCAGTAGAAGCCATAGACTCAGCCGCTGTGCGCCAGTATATCCTTCCGCGAAGCACTATGCTTGTGCAAATCTGTGTGCATCTAAACGTTATTTTAACGGATTGAAAAAAAAAATGCGTCTTTTAAATGTTTTGCAACCATTCGGATTTACTTCACGTGCTAATACGCCATCCCCTGGACCACTGGAAGGAGGATTTTGTCCACTTTCGTCAGTCCAGCTCTGTCTCCTCTTCACCTCCCACAGTTGAGCTAAGCTAACTTCGATGCTAACAGCTGGGATCCAGCCACTGGACGAATGGACACAAAAAAGGTATTTATGAGCTTATGTCACTTTGTAAATGATCGGGATAGGGCGTGAGTCCAAAATCTTTGGAGTATTCTTTTAAAGCATATCTTCCTGAAAAAGCTCAGATGGTAGAGCAGGTCGTCTCATAATCGGAAGGTTGGCGGTTTGACTCCCGCTCCTGCAGGCGTAAAACCGTCGTTGTGTCCCTGGGCAAGACACTTCACCCACCTTGCCTAAGTTTGAAAGCAGTGTGAGAGTGAATGGTTGGTGGTGGTCGAAGGGGCCGATGGCGCAGATTGGCAGCCTCGCTTCCGTCAGTCTACCCCAGGGCAGCTGTGGATACAATAGTAGCTTACCACCACCCAGTATGGGTGTGTGTGAACGGGTGAATGTGATAATGCAGTGTAAAGCGCTTTGGGCTCTGTCAATGCAGTGTAAAAGCGCTATATAAGTGTAGTCCATAAAAAAAGTTGAGTGCCTGTGTGACTCTGGTAGAGGGGGCGTGTCCACAGTACAAGGCTGCTCATCTCCCAGTCTGCTGTGATGTCCTGCCTGTAGTGAGCACAACACAGGATACCTGGGAGAATTCACCTTCATAGCATGGCACAGTCACGTTTAGCATGTATTTAAACCCCGTGTTTTGCACAGTGGAGTACGGTATCACAATGCATAACAGTCCATAAACCTTTTCCCATCATCACAGTATTTCACAGGGAAACGGTGACAAAGCCCTGATGCACCAGGAACAGGTCTGACTTCCTGCCGGCAATCCGGACCAGACTCCTGCTTTGGTCATACAGAGACTGGACAGCCTTTAACAAGGGACCCCAGACTCTGTACTCCCAAAGCAACCCCCACAAGACACCACAAGAGACGCATGGAATGCCTTCTCCAGATCCACAAAACACATGTGGACTGGTTGGGTGAACTCTCACAAGCTCTCAAGCACCCTATGGAGGGTATAGAGCTGGTCCAGTGTTCCGTGATGAAAACTGCATTGTTCCTCCTGGATTCGAGCTTTTACTATCGGTCGAATCCTCCTCTCCAGTATCCTAGAGGAGACTTTCCGAGTGAGGCTGAGGAGTGTGATCCCCTTATAGCTGGAGCACAAGTGAGCACAGTGACCTCAGCTTGGATGAATTATTGACACAGAAAGCATCCTATTATTGTAATTGAGAGCTACTAATCGTTTCAAAACCCCAAAATTGATTTTTTTACTGATACTTGTCAGAGATTTATTTCTTTTTCTGCTCCTTATCTTATCTATGGCATGTGAGATTAGGACGCACACATCCGATTTTAGTAATCTCTAGACAAGAAAGTGATTTACTTCTAATGAGTCAAAAAAACAACACTACACATTCAGATATACTGTATGTAACTGGATGGGAGGCTGTACAACAGCTTGTGTATTTCTCTCTCTTTCACTTCCATCCAGCAACATTCACATCAGTTAATTCAATATAGGTTTTGTCGAGCCCGCAGGCATCAACAAATACATGGCAATGCGATTTGGAAATTTTCAAACAATCACAGTACTCTAAGATCTCCACACAGTGCTGAGTCGAAGTGGGATTTTATCATCTGATTGACTCCACATGCTGTGATCCATCATCTTGCCGTACTAAAAAAAAAAAAAAAACACCACTTCGGATACTGATCAGTTAAGCAGAAGCTCTTTTCATTCATGCTCTCTCCCTCATTGAACAGGCTCCATTTTCTCCAATCGACTCTAGCGCCTTCACAGAAAACATTTTGTCTTTTTCCTTTTATCATTATGTCAGGTTACAATTTTCAAACAACCCTCTTAAAGTTCTCCTAACTTAACATATTTGTCTCATACACTCGGGTGCCAAACAAGCACATTTGACGCTCTTGTTCAGGTTGCTCACCACGCAGTGTGAGGGTGTGAAGCCGTCTTTACGTGGAGAATGACTTTTGCATGTTTCTGCGTCCGTCTCGTGCGCTTCTGAAGAGGTGGCAGTGTTAACCATCACTAAATGCAAATGCCATCGCTTTAGCTGAGCCATGACGTAAAGCGGCCATGCCTGACAGATGAGGTGGTGATTCAGGCCACATGCTGCTGTCCTTTTCACACGTGCGATGCATACTGAGTCACATTAACATTCATTTCAGGTCCACCTGTTGAATTGAAGTCCATGTTTTTCTCTTCTTAGTCCTTTTTTTTTCCTAAGTACTCAAGGAAATCGAGGAAGGGAAAAACAAATAAGAATTTGTAGTTTTGCATAACTTTCACAACTTAAGTCCCACCGTTATCCGCAAAGCCGCCTAAAATCTGTGAAAACAGAGACTTAAGTGAAGAATTTGTGCTGTGTGAATGGCTGCTGTCTTAATGATGGCGTGCCAAAAAAATATAAGACTTGTCATCTTTAATTCAATTCTGCTATGAGCCGGACAGCTGGAGGCACCCAGTCACACGCACACACACACACACACACACACACACACACACACACACACACACACACACACACACACACACACACGCACACACACACACACGGTCTTAAAACCTTAAAGTGACCATAATTTAGAGAAACATACCCGATCAAACTTGCAAAAATACTTAAGACAAATAGAATAAAGACTACGTTTTAAGTGTTTGTGTGGATAGATCAGCAGAGCAGAGCACTGCCTGTTTGTTTTTTTTTTTCTTTCTAACTTTTGTCAACAAGCTGCAGACTTGAATATCATGAAAATGATGGCGCTGTGTGATTACTCCCCTACACAACCCGGTAAAGATATGAATGTTTTCACAAAATCAATATGATGATCGTGATGAAAACACTTTGTGCCCCGAGCCAAGAGAGTGGCTCTGTAAAGGATATATTTCTCTTATTTTTCCATACAGCGGTGAAACAAACAATCATCACAGAAGGTCAATAGAAAATTCATGACACTTTAAATCAGATTCCAGCAGCAAAGACTAACGCAAAAGCCAATGCATCACAGACGGCCGGGAACAACATGCCCCAAGGCTGAAAAACATATTAACCCGTACTAGCTCACAAATAAAGAAAGATAACTAACTTAATGGTCCGCACTTTCCTGGTTGTGAGCTGCTGCTGCAGTCCAGGAAAATGTGTTAAAAATGGGCCATGTCTCACAGCTGACAGTCATATTGTTTACTGCCCGGGCAAATCCGATTATTAAAAAGTTAATGTCATGTTCATGTCTAAGTGGTGCAGTTTAATAATGTGAAAGCACGTTTGGCAGACAGGAAGCCGCGCCGGGTTAACCTTGACTTCTCATTTAAGTCCCAATCTTTCATCAAATGGCAGTTTATGGTCTTCGGTGACCTCAAAGAGAAGGTAAAAGCTGCTGGAGAGGGAATGAAAGTGTTTTCCTAGTACGCTTGAAATAAAAAGACAAAACAAATGTTTTTGTTTCAAAAGCCTCAAGCGTGGTGTAACCCACCAGATGGTTTGATGATTCACGTATTCGACCCATAAATGGAAAAATATGACCACATGGCTTGAATTAAAGTTAATGATACAGACAAGTTAAGAATTACTTCATATTTTTTCATCTTCTAATGTTAAATCCTTGTATTTTATAAAAAGAAATTAATTCACTTTGTTTTCTGTTTCATAGTTTCTCTTTCTCAGCCTGAAAAATGTTGAAAACCTTGTTATTTCCATGGAAGACTTGTAGCTATTTGTACAGGACACACATTCAGAGAACAGCACCATGTTGAAAATGTGTCTTGCTGATCAAGATCACTGATTTCCAACGAGGGGGACCTGACCCCAACGAGGGGGGGCTCCAAATACTGTGGCAGGTGGATCTGTGATCACCCACAACACCACCAGAAATCAATCAAGCCTGTCATGGGATTCATGAATGTATTTGTTTTTGTCTGCATATTAAATCAGATGCTTTATCAAACGACACCGTTGAGACCAGGATCATCAGACTTCTAGACTATTGCTCATAGAATAGAAGCAGGACAATCAGCAGAAAAGACGGCTTGTTAATAAATCATGGTTTCTAGAACATGAAAGCCTGATATGTAATTTGTGTGATGGTCACTCCTTGTTTCTTGGTCTTGTTCTTTAACTGCCTCAGGGGGGCTTTCTTCGCTGCAGCTCCATCATGAAAGTCTGATTCACTCAGTCCTCTCTGAGCGGCAGATGTTAGGATGTGCCTGCTGCTTGAACTCTGAGAGGCACTGATGTGGTCTCTGATCTGGTTATTTCTCAGGCCGCTAACACTAATGAACTTCTCTGCGGCAAAGGGAACTCTTGGCCTTCCCTCCCCGGGGCAGTCCTCATGACAGCTCAGTTCACTCGTGTTTGATTGATTTTTTTGCAGTTTTTAAACTTCTGTGAAAAATGTTTTGTACTTCTCTTCACACTGGGCATTATAGTATCACAAAACTATGACTTCTTATACTGTCACACCCTGTATAACTCAATAATTACTCAATCACAACACAAAAAATGAAATGAAAAAAATATATACATCTTAAGTTGAGCTGGATTAGTAACACCTTGGGACCAGTAGTGATTTGTAATAATTCTGGAGGATATGTGGGATCGACTGCATCATGTCTGTTATTTATAAAAACTCCAATGAAAATGGCTTACCATATTTCTCCAGATAGACATCCTGGGATAATACCAGTCCCATGCAAATCTGCGCCTCACTGATCGAGGAGATTTTTGATTCTATTTATTCTGCATCTTTTTTTCTGGCTTTTTCCAGGTTGCATTCTACAGTAATTTAGGTGCGAAAGCAGGAGTAGGCCCACATGCAACAGGCCTACGGACCAGAAGAAGAGGGGAGTTTTGGAGGATATTGAGATGACGACTACATACTGTGTTAAAAGTGATAATTTTAAAAGTGGTTTTTGTGCCAAAACCTAAAGAGACCCTTAGAATGATATGAGTGAAACATCTGAGTCAATCATATGCTTATCGGCACATTTTTGTATTCTGAGAGGTATTCTAAATATACCTGCATACACACTGTTAGGATGTATAAATATCCACCAGAGCGCTTTCCAGATGTCAACACCTGGTTATATTTTCAACACTTTGGCCTCCTGGGATGGATTGCATAGTTTCAGAGTGACAGATGAGAGACTGCGAGTGTGAAGTTTCTCCATCGACCCAAGGACAGCAAATATGTTCTCTGAAAATTCCAATTTCCAAAATGACATTAAATCTGGCAGCTAAAACATATTGGAGGGAGCTGAGTGATTCTCCCATAACAGGAGAATTTGATGACACTCAATTAAAGAAAAACAGATTCTGATCACAGAAGGTTCAGCAGAAAATTAAGACAATCTGAGGGGAAAGGTTCAAGAGTCAGTTCCAATATCTTCAATATCATCCTAAATAAAATCCGCTATATTCTACCAAGCTCGGGTTTGACCAGGACATGTGAGTCAAGTCTGCCGCTCGCCCGAGAGCATCTGTCACAAATATCAAAGAGGTCTGGATAAATCTTTGATAATCTGGCTGTGCTCAAATGGATCCTGTGAAGTGCTCTGAACTGACTGAGGCTGAGCGCAGGAGGAGGATGACTTTATTGCGTTTATTGCGTGGTCTCTCTGATCCCAGCTCTGTCTCCCAACCACTGGAGCAGAGTGAATCTGCTGTTTGCAGAAATGTTTTCTGCTCTCCATTTTGTCTGACCTGTCAGTTCTGTTTTTAGATAATGTATTTTTTACTATTAGTATTATTCCATCACTTGACTCATGGTAATGTTGAAGCAAAGCTATTACAGATAAAAACAATGAAATCTTATTTAACTGTGAAAGGCTGCCACAAAGAAATTAAAACACACAGTGCTTATTTATTACATTTCTGAGATTTTTTGGGGAAAATCTATGGCTACAATTTGAAAGAAAAAGCTGACTAGTCTGGACAAACATTTTGTAATTTTGCTGATCATTTTGATTATTGCAGATGTCTATGACTAGAGGAATGTCTGCTGATAGGTGGCTCTGGGATCTTAACCCTTGAATGCAGGAGACCCGGGTTCAGATATTGTTTGACAGAAAAGAATAAGAAACTTCCAAAATCTTTGAAGCAAGTTGCACTGACTTGCTGTGTTGGGTCCTGCAAAAGAAATCAGCCATATAGACACTTAATGCAGAACTGCAGTCGTACTTTGTGTCCTTGGTCTTGAAGCCATTACAGGGACTTGTTGTCA
Source organism: Salarias fasciatus (assembly GCF_902148845.1). Lineage (NCBI taxonomy): Eukaryota > Metazoa > Chordata > Actinopteri > Blenniiformes > Blenniidae > Salarias > Salarias fasciatus. The sequence goes on along the minus strand of NC_043763.1, from coordinate 18,177,631 downwards.
AAAGCAGTGCTGTGTACCATTTTTCCTTTTAACCACAACTAATGAACTTCAGCTGAGGTGTTCTCAGTTCCACCAGACGGTTTGGATTCAGATCCGGGATTTGAATCTCTGTGGAGTCTGCATATTGTCCTTTTGTCTCGGTCTGTGTTTTCTCACTCTTTCTCTGCCAAGTCCAAAACAAGCTTGTGGATAATTGATGCCTCTATTGGAGCATAAATGGAGTGTGTGGTTGTGTTTATCTGCAAGTTCCATTTGTTGATGGGCCTTTAGCTCAGAATCAGCTGGATAAGTTGCAGTTTTCCTTTAATCTGTGTAAAGTAGGTATAACATTCATTTGTATAATCTGCTGAGGTGCTTGATGGATCTTTTTTCTGAAACATGGTTTGTTGAAATCTCGATTTGTTTCCACGAGAAGAGGCGCTTCCACTTCCACCTTTTTTTTTTGTGTGTGTGCAGAATATCACATATCAGTTCATGAGCTTCACTTGAAATGCTCTGTACTGTATATGGACTTGATCTTCTCAAGTCACCAGTCCATCTGTCATTGATTTTCCTTTAGCTTTTTCATCAGTTTCATGGTTATTTATTAACACGTGTGTCATGTATCTTATCAGTTTGCCATAAACTGCCAGTTATGTTGATTTCTGATGAAAACTCTTGATCCTCCTTGGCTGTGTGGCCTTCATTTGTTTAGGTAAGCAGCAATGACACATTTAGCTGTCTGTGTCATTTTAGAAAAAAATATTCTAGTGAAGTTGTGCTGACTTTACATGAGTATCATACAGTTTGTGTTGTAATTCACAGAAAATAGAGCCACATGTCCAGTCCACCAAGTAAACAGTCTTCTCTTGATAAATTAGGGACTTAAAAATCTAACAAGATGAACACAAACAAAACAAAAAAAAAAAAAAAAAGAGGTTAAAATAGAACAGTCATAGTCTGAAATAAAATAAATCCAGACTATCAAGTACAGTAGTAGTGCTGGAATGGTAAGGACACATTCAGGTAAAAACTCAACGGGGACGATTGGAAGTAGCTAAATAAGAGGTGCTACACTGGCTGTTGGGACCTTAAACATTTTGGAGCAAGGGCTTAAAATAGCACGACTGACTCAGACGGAAAAGGTGTTCAAGGCGGCAGATTGAACCATCTTCAAAGTGCTTGCTGGATTATTTTTGTGATTGCCTGGATCTTCATCCTCTTGATCCAAACAATCCCTTAAGTCTTTCAAACCTTTCTGTAGCTGTAAATTTGTCTATTGCTTCCATTTTGGCTCCGAAAACCTCCATTTTGAACTGACTGCCGGCCAGTTCATCACGACTCCATCACGGCTTCCAGGGGCTGGAAATCGAAAGCGTCCTCCGAATGTACCTGCAGATTTATTGAGAAAGTGAAAAATACTGCCATGGTTTCCTCAAACGGAGTGAAAAATAGGAAGCTGGAAACATCCAGGAAAAGATGAAGCAGTTATTGAAAACCGCCGATGTTGGCGGTGGTATAGGAGCAGGTCCAAGACAAGAAAACTGTGCGGTGAGCCGGCAGGGGATGATTAGTTACCGCACATTATTTGCTTTATGAAAGCCGTCCCTGTGGGTGCCGTGTCACATTAACGACCTACTTAACTTAAAAGACTGAAATGCATCTTGTGAAAAACATCCATGGTTACCATGTTCAGTACTGAAAATGTCATTTCGTGCACCGACAAAGCCCACAAATGACTGCAACTATGATTTAAGTGCATTACGTTTGAATGTAACACAGTCCTTTAAATCTTGCTTTAATGCTAGCTTTTGAAATCTTTCTACTATAAACATAATGGGAATATTTAGGTCATTATGAGGTTTCTTGATTCAGAGCAAGATGACATTCACCACATTCATTTACGTGGTGAAAAGTGTTTATGCTCCTGACTATTTTATTCTTTTCTGAATCTCTCTTTAAAAAAAGATAAGCAAAAACGCCAATGGATTCAAACGCTTGATGAAATTGTCTGCAGATAAGTAAAAGACTCATCAGAAGAAGACCGGTTTGCTCAACAAGGGCAAACCAGTTCGAATGTATCATACTGTAATGCGCAAGGTACGGTTCATCCAGACAGCCAACCCACTGAATCCCCATTAAGCCTCGCAGCTCGGCTCACACTGTGATTTAACCACAGCCATGGCATAATCATTATTCCCCCCCCCCCCCCCCCCCCCCCCCCCCCTTACAGCCTCTGAATGGTTCACTTGAGGTGTTGCAGGGCCTCGTCCCTGCAAAAAAAGAAAAAAAAAAGGTCAGGCCGAGCATTATCTTGGAGCAACATTCTATGAACACAGAAAACATGAATCAACCTCGGGGGCACAACACTTTATTCAGAGCTCCTGATACGAAGGAGCCTGCAAGGTTCCTCAGAAAGCCCCTGTCACTTCTAATCACTGACGTATTGTGCAGGCAGGGAGGAAAATTTGTGAGATTTTATGCATAGTCAGTTCCGATGATCATCCTCCCCATTGTGGCTGTCTGCGGCGCTGAAATGACAGCATCATTATTGTCTCTTTGAGCACGGTGGCGACATGGCCTCGTTCCCCCTGGCCTGATGAAATCGGAGCTATGAGAAGGAACCAGCAGTGGTGGCAATGATTGCTATCTCTCTCTCTCTCTCTCTCTCTCTCTCTCTCTCTCTAGCACTTATCTCTGATGCTTTTACTTGATGCGTACATGTGCTCTCATTTGACTAAATGCCAGCTACAGGGGCTCCGCAGACAATATAAATATAAGCAAATGCACGGGAGAGAAAAACACATTTATAGTGCTGTGTTTGATTAACAACGGTCCGCAGCATATGCACTATAGAAATGGCCTTTTCTCCAGGCTCGCTGCCATTATAATGCAGTTTCGCTGGATGTTCCTGGGATTTATTTGAAAATTACCGCGCCGCCTCGAGACTCGTCTGATGCGGATGGTGGCAAGTATCCCCTGACATATGCCTCATTAAATGTCATTCAAATTGAGAACAGGCATGATTTCCTAATCATTTTAGCGAGGGAAATATGAGCATCTCCTGCATTTTAGAAATGAGATTTTGCTGCAGCATTGCCAATGTTGGAGAGGAAAACGGTCGAAGAAGAGGAGACTTGCAGCAAATGAAAGATTAATTAAATGGTTGAAGTATTTGAGATAATGAGAAGAGCAATTCATGATTTCTCATAATTTAGAAAAAAAATATTCTTCGGTGTTGTGAAGTGAACATATTTTAACTTATTACTGATTACATGATGAATTCAGTCACTTGAGGATGTAAAATCAGACTCTAATGAACAGTTTGGTGTCTTTGTCAAGTTTGAACAATATGTATATATCAGAGGAAAGTTTCGAACGTTAAAGGATTTACATGCTTTTCTGAAAGACACTTTTTGATTAATCGTAAAAAATATACTTGAAGTCAGACCTCTGCAGAAAACAATGACTGAACATGGGAGATTTACAAATCCATTTTTGGATCTTGATATAAGTTGTCGATTGCCAGACCAGAAACATTCTTGCGATGTGGTGAAAAGTGTACATATCCGTACAGCGGTTCTCTGAAACGGGGGACGTGAAAACTTCTTTACAACAACCTCTTGGGCCAGCTTCTCGATCATTGTCACGCCTGCTTCCCACTGGACAGCTCTATTTTGAAGCATCAGCGGGGTAATATGCTTATGGCCGTACGGGATCATAAATAGTTCCCTCCACCTTCTGAACTGCTGTATCCAGTTCAGGGTCACAGCCGCCGCAGGTTCACCCTGAAGAGGTCGGTTCAAGGCAAAAGCAGAGAGACAAACAACGACACGCACTCACACACTGAGAGGCAAATGAAACTCATCCATTAAACCATCTCAAGCATGTTTTTATGCTGTGGGTGGAAACTGGAGTATCCAGAGGAAAGCCTGGCCCAAGAATGTTGTTCAATTGTAACCTAAAAACTAGTCAAAACATTGGGATAATAGTTCAAAATTAAAAAAAAAAAGGGAAAATAAAAATAAAAATTAAGAATCTTTACATATTTCTGCATGGTTTTCAGGCTATTTGGTGACACAGAATGACTTGTACATGTGAGCTTTAAGGAGCTGCACCAGGCCTTTCATCCAGTGCCAGCGGGGAAAGACTCCAGCAGCCCTTATTTTTTAAAACAGGATGTACAGGGAACACAGTGAGTTGTGAAGATGTGATTATTCCTAATGGCACTCTAGAAATCTTGGCCCTGACTGGGCGTGCTCTGTAAATTCTTCCTCCTAAAGATGCCAACGTATTTCCTCTTTCATCTCTGGATTTCTGTAGAGGTACTTTCATAATCGAGGCTTCAGACTCGTTAATGAGATCTACAGGCTACACTCCGGTGACTGCGGCGCTAATTGCCTCCACACAGCGCCCAACCTGTTGCTCGGCTTTCCTGTCGGCTGGCAGCCACCGGTGGCGACGCCCACACGCACCTGAAGGAATTGGAGATCTTCATTAAAATGAGGAGAGGGCTCCTGTTTCTTACATCACCGCGGATGGTTACTGTTGCCACCTCCCCCCCCACCCCCTTCCGTCACTGGCAACAGGTTCGTGTGAATACATCCATTAAATTGGATTCCTGGCCTGCAGGGAATGACAAGCGGAAAGAGGTGTTTGAACCAGGGAAGAAGGATGATGTGCACTTTGGGGGCAACGGGGAAAACAGTCCCTGTTGTAATAACATGGCTATTTCGTCTGCTTAAGCACCAATTTTCACAGTCCAAGCCACTGATGTGTTTCAGACACAGTCAATTTGGAGGATGGCTGATCACAATAAACCGCTGTGAGAGCTGTCCAGTTTGGAGTGGAAAATTGTCCCGAGTGTAATTTATTTGCGAGCAAAAAAAAAAAAAAAAAAAAAACCAAAAAAAAAACAATTATTTGTGGAGAAATGCTTTTAGGATGCGTCACTCCCTTCTGCTCATCCTATGCGTCCTTCCAACTCTTATACTGGTTTCATAATCACCTCATTGCTGCTCTCTCGCCTTCTGTCTCTTCCTCCCTGCTTATGCTTTCCTCCATAGACCGTGAGTCGACTGGAAACCAGGCCAGATCGAACATTATGGCAGCGAGCGACTCGCTCGCCTCCCCGTGCTGCGTAAGATCTCCTCGTGCCAGAGTCGCACCATCCTCGGTCACGCTGGGGTTTAGTCAGCAATTCACAGGAGCCCCCAGTCCAGTCTTAATATTCACCTCGCGCTTCCCCAGACCTGAACAGATGAGGTCCCTCCAGTCTATTAGCTTCAAATTAAAATGGATCACAAATTGGTTTGAATGCTCATTTGACGACTGGCTTGGAGTGAGGCCATGAAACTGCGGGCTCTGTGAGGAATAGGAAACCACTGCTCCAACATAGAAAACAGCCTCACGCTTTCTTAATTGGACTTAAGCAGACAACAAACCCATCTGTTTCATGAGCTTTTTGCTGCCTTGTTGCATAGATGCAAGTCTGTGGGTCAAGTAATAAATAATATTTTTCAGTTTTACAAAGATGCTGGTTTGAAATGAGGTTTCTGGGGTGAACATTTTTGTATTATTCGCACCTTTCTGAATGTTAGTACTATATTTTAAAAGACATACAAATTAGGAAAAGCTGTATATTTCACTAGTTGATTGGTCCAATTCAAATGTATTAAGAGGGATAAAGACACATAAAACACTATTTTCAAAGCACTAAGTTGTCATGGAACATGTCTTTTTCAATGTAGCCTAAATTCATGTTATTATATCCTACAGTAAGTATTCCTACATATGATAGGTAGCTATCTCCCATTTATCAATGAGAGCAGTTTCCTTAAAAGGGCTGCAAAATTTGCCAATTGTAACTTTAAGACAACAAACAATTATTAATATGTTGAGCGAATATACATGGTTTCATGCATGTGCTTTAGAAACCCACAATGCACTCTGTCCTAATGGACTCCGACCTCAACACATTTGTGCTATGAAGGACTGATAACAACTTCCTGGATGATGAGTGATTAGGAAACTCCTGATGATAAAAATGGAACAAAAGAAACATATTTTGCACTTCTTGACCTACATAGAAGAGGGAGACCGATATTCTATTTCCACATCTGCCAAGAAGGCAGTCTGAAATAGGCTCGAATGATTTCACTCAGTCTTTCTTTGAGAAGCAGGGAACAGATGAATAAGGCAGAATTCATTGCTGATATAGAGGAAAGTCAACAAGAAATATGCAGCCCTCTCATTTCCTCGATCGTAAAACAAGCTGAAGGAACAGCGGCAAACACTGAGATTTCTCTCCTCACCTTTCATAGAGCTAAACACACATGCCTTTCCTACATAGCACATATTACGCTGCTGTAAGAACTGACATGAATGTCGGAGTGCATATCATTCACATGACAGGGGAATGTGATGATAGACCACTGTGCACACCATGAACAGCAATGCATTGGAGTTGGTTGAAATTTAGTAACTGCTTTATCCAAATATCACCTCTTGGTGATATCACCTCAGCAGAGGTTATGCTGCCTGTGCCAGATCAGAAAGCTTCACGTGCCACAGGAGCTGCTGATGGTTTTTACAACGCAATCATTCGGCCTGCGCTCTGCATTTCCATTACTGTCTGATTTGGATTGGCCAACAAACAGAGCCAGAATGCAACAGACAATCACATCTGCAGAGAGAATGATGCCCTCCGTGGATATCAAATTACGGGTCCTGGGTTAGGAAACAGGCCGTTAGAATCTCTGAAGACCTCTTAGATATTGACCACAGACTATTCAGTCTCTTTTCTTCAGCAATACAAAGCCAAGCCAGAATGTGAACATGAGTGTAACTAACTTCTGTCAAGGTTTTTTTTTTTTTTTTTTTTTTTTTTTTTTGCTTGTTTTGCCGTTATTTCTTTGAAAAGTGAGAAATAACTGAAAAATCTTAATTCAGTCTGAGACTGTCTGGCAACAAGGCAAGAATGAAACTCACTTCTTAGTGTGTTCCAGTGGTCCGTGATCTCATTTCAAATTGTTTTTCAAATTACTGAGCAGGAGTTGAAAAGGACTTGCCCTCTCAAGGTCAGTGTTTTAAGTTTGATCTCAGACAAACCTCAGAACTCTGTGTTGAGATGAGCAAATTGCTTCAGACCAGGCAAAAATGTGAATAAAAGCAAAGACCATTTTCAAAGACCCATACAAACAGTTTGATCTTAGCATTGCAGGTAGAAATTAAGCTGTTCCTGTGAGTGGAACATGTCATAATGGTTCTATCGACACTCCAGAGGAGCAGGTGCAAGCAAATCTTTCTTGGAGGTGTCCATATTGTTTTATTGACATACAATGTTGTGAACAGCTGTTTTTTCTGACACCTAAGTTAGGCATTCTGTGACAACCAAAACACAGAATGCATTCCTTTTTTCAACATAAAGTCTCTCTTGTAAGCCAATGCAAAACAGACAAACCAACAATTAAAACCGCTTCTTGGTTTCTTATCACTTTAACATGACAGATTGAATCCCACGTTAAGATCTCTAAGTAGAGAGTTCCATTAGTGTTGGAATTTATCTCATGGCAAAACCAAGAGTAGTTCTCCAAATGTCAACAGCTTTGATGGTCTTCCTGTGCACTCACAATATGAACAATGGACTCAGTCTCCCCTACAGTGAAATAATCAGTGGGATGCTTGATGGACTGACTCTGCAGAGTTCATACACAATGTCACTATTTATTTGACACATCCCCAATGCATTCTCAGTACTCTCTCCTGGTTGCCACAAAAGCCTTGAGCCAGTATTCTCTCTGTTATGTTTATACCTTATGATACAGCCACCCCGGCGCTCGTGGGATTCACAGGCACCGTGGGGCAGCTGAAGATATCAGAGAGAGTGTAGCTGCCCCGTCGTCTCGCGCTCACACAGAGGTGTGACATGAGCCCGTGTGGTAGGTGTCATTTTTACAATCTTTCACCTCCTGGTGATTGAGGACAGGGAAGAAGCTGCAAGACTGTGTAGGCAAGTCATAAGTGCATTTATGGCATGAATTATATTTTATGTGTGCATTATATCATGAGCAGCCAAGTACTGAGGAGGTAAAAGGAGGCATGTTAGATACAAGGTCTATTCATGCAAAGGGCGGGGGCCACTCCGAGGCAGGTGCTAACATGCCCTCACTGACAATAAAACTTCATTGGAGATTATTTTGGAATTAACACACAACTGGTAGTTTTAAAACTAACAGAGAAGCAACTCAGTAGTCCACAGATTCCTCAACCTTTTGGTTTTATCACCTTACAGCTTCCACCTGACCACATTTTGCTGTTTTAGTTCAACCAGGTTTATAAAAAAGCTATTTCATAATGAAAAAAAGCTTTCTCTTTTTAATTTATTTATTTGTTTTTTGCCCAGAGCTCCCTCATCTCAGGGTGAGGACCATCACGTTTGGAATCTCTGGCGTACAATATACATTATTTAATGGCCCATGGAGAAGCGAGACAACCATGACTTGGAAAACAAACGAAACACATACAAAGACCTGTGCAACACAGAAATAGCACCAATGCCTGTATAGTGTGACAGAATCCAACATGTGTAGAGAGCAGGTAGAAGCAGCCATATAAACAATATCACCATTTTTTTCTCCATGGAATAGATTTGTTTGTGGCACCTTCCTCTTTCTTGCATAAAGCATGGCTTTAGTTTTATTGCGTTCAGAAGGAGCTTAACTTCTGACTGACTTAATTGCAAAAAGCAGACATTCTGAATCAGGTAGCAGAGTTTATGCAACAATAAACCAGTGTCATCAGCATAAAAATAGAGAAAAGTTCTGACCATTAATGCTTGCATGAATTTAAAACATAGATGGTTCATAAATGAAGCCCTGTGGCACACCTTTTGTAATATTTGAAAAAGTAGATGGTAGACACAAGTACACTGCCTCTGGTTCTTATACCTTTACATGTCTACATTTCTTCTAATTAATGTCCCTTACAATCTAAAATAATAGGCTTACTAAATATGATAAAATGTGTAGTTTACCACATTGTGAAAGTTACAAGTAACATTAAACAAATCACTTTTACAATAAATAACTTGTTAAAAGCGATTGTAACTACAGCTATTGACTTAGGAGAAATACTGAAGAGGATCATATGACTGCCTTATTGCCAGTGTGACCCTGAGTGAAGAGTTGAAGAGCTAAACTTTTAATAAGACCTAATATTCATACTATACAGAGCTGACAGCTCAGACAGTCACACCAACACTGCAGCAATGCTATCACAGTATAAACACTTTCTGAAAGAGACAAGTTAAAGCAGGGTATGATATACTTTTCCAAGTATTAAGTAATAATTTTCAGTAAATCACACAACACTGGTGCATCAGATGGATGAGTATCTGGAGTGTTTATTACAACTATGCCTTAACATGTTTCCCAAGCATCTGAAATAAAAAATTCTCATGTTCTAATAGGTTGGAAAGCCCCGCCTGGCGCAGTTAAACATGTCCACAGTTTAGGTTTTATACCGTTTGACTTGATAATGGCTGGATGACTGATGGCAAAATGGGAGATGCAGTTTTTTTTCAGTGAAATACTGGCTTACTGTATATTGCATGCTGGCATTGTTTTGTTGAGATTGATGGCGAGCAGCTACAGAGGGGTGCCTGCTGGCAGTGTGGAAGGGCTCGTAAAACAAGAATCTGTTGTGACACTTTGTCCTGACTCTGGTTGCCGCAGTGGAGGACATGATGGGCCTGAAAAAAAAATGATCAGGTCATGGCATGGGACTGTTGAAAAAAGGAGGTGGTGGAGGCTCAAAAGTGCAAAGATCTTTAGCTTCACGTTACTGTGATTTTAGTCACATGCTGTGTTTTGTTTTGCGATCTGCAGCTGTCTTTATACAAACCGAATGCATCTGGGTTTGTTTGTGTACGTGCAGCTGCAATCTACTGTGTTTAGATCATGATTTAGACAACAGGTTAAGTAAAATGAGGGGAAATAAAGGTGTAAACTGGAAGCTGGAAGCAGATGCTGATGGGATTTTATTGTCTTATTGATGCAAACAGCTCGGCTCAATCGGTTTTCCCCATGGACTCCTTTAACAGATGAGTGTCTGAGAGAGAGCATATGATGCTGGTACTTGATGGGGATGTGTATCACTGGGTTCACTTACCTGTGGGGGATTACCGAATGTTGCACAGCAGTGTAATGGAGTTGCTTACTCAGGGTTTATCAGGAAAAACAAACAAGCAAAGCCACATAAATTACAGAATGAATGCTTATTCAGTTTGCATAATTATCATGATTTGATTCCACTAATTCAACTGTCATGTAAGTGTGTGCGTGCGTGCACGAGCGTATTTACATGCAAAAAACTGAATGTTGGGCTCATGATGCTTTCAAAACTTATTGGACAGTGAACATAAACATGAGTGTGGCCACTAGCTGTTTATCCCTGACACTCTGTGGCAGCATGTTCATGATGAAATAAAAGCTTTCGTTGCATTTTGGATGTCCATTTACACAGCAATGGTGCTTGCAACCATTTAAAACACAACTTTTTGGAAACTACACGGTAGAAGGTGGCAAGGTGGGAGTTAAAAAGAATACTTGACTCTGCTTGTCTCACTGGTGGAAAACCTCTCAGGTTAATTTGTTTTCCATATTAAAAATGTAATCAACAACTATTAGAATACTGAAGTGTGATCAATCTTCAATTGTATATGATTTGCAACTGTTACTGTCATGGTTAAATGTGTTTCTTATATCACTTTTGAAAATTCAAGTAACATCAGTAACTACAGGGAAAAAAAGGCCACTATTTTTTAAAGACATAGCCTGCAATTGAGTATTACTTTTCCATGACTTTCCTAAAACTGCAAACAAAACAAAAATTTATTTATTTATTTATTTATTTATTTATTTACTTATTTATTTATTTATTTGACTGGATTGCTATGTTTTCTGTTGTTCCTGTGGGCACATAATTCTAAAAATTTCTTTTTTGGTGTTTGAGTCAAGATAGCCAATGCATTTTTTTTTTTTTGTGACTTTCCAGTTTGTAACAAACAGTCAAGCGGGACACAGGCAGGGTGCTGTCCACCACAGTTTGAAAAATAAATATATTCCTGGACACAGCCCAAGGTTGAAGCTTTGGCCTCCGTCTGTGTGAAGCCAGGGATGAGTGAATCATGGCTTTTTTTCCCCCCTCTGCTGCAGACTATCAGCAGCCTTCATCACTAGATGTCCTCAGTGCCTGCCTGCTCAGAACAGGACAAGCCAGCTATCTGCCTTTGTTGGATAGAAAAGGAGCAGGCAGTAAAAAAAAAACACTAAAATTAAAAAAAGCTTCAGCAGCTTTCAAGTCCAACTCACGAACAGAGAAGCAAAACGACAGCGACGGGAACACTAAATCAAGCTCATAAAAACAATTGACTAGTCCCTTTTAAAAGAAAGAGAGAGAGATTTCACTGCAGAGGAGAGTTCTTGTCTCGGCGCCTTGTTCTTCTTTCACTAATGGATAGATGAGTGCAGTGTATGAGCGGGGACGATTACAAAGCTGCAAATACAAAGGATTTGTATTTTATTGAAAATCGGGCGACCCATGAGACAGCATTCACAGCTCTAAAAAGGAAAAGGTCAGATTGACACAGCTGTTCCCGCAGCCAGAAAAGCAGCTATCTCCAGGGTCGGCCATAAACACGTGTTATTTATTCAACAGGACTTAATTAGAGATGCCCGACTCACTGTTGGCTGTGATTTCTCAAAGGTGGCAATGCATTTCGCATTTTTCTCATCAACCCATAGACCGCCCTGAAGTGCATTTGTGGCAAATTACTGATTGCATTATTAAAAAAAACAAAAAACACCCTTAAAATATAAACAAAATAAACTGTCCCTGCAAATTTCTTCAAGTTCAGTAGTTTCATGAAGAGAAGAAAGAAGATTCCAGGTTTAATGGAGGTTTAAGCAAGAGGTTTGTCAAACAAAGCCTTGACATGCAGCCCAAACCTCGGGCTAACAGCGACTTTACTGAGGATATTTAATGGAATTTCTGCAGTGCTCATGTTGCCTCTCTCTTCTCTTCAAACTCTGCAGGGGGCCTCACCATGACTCCTTTGTCTATTTCTGCCTCTGTGTTCATCTTACTCCAGCCCCCACCTCCACACCCCTTCAGTAGCTGCTGCACAAGCCTTCTGGACTCAAGCATCCCATTTTAATGACAATCTGGTTTGGTTCTGTCGGACACATTCAGAAGATTTCCAGATTGACAGGTTTGAGAGCTGTGAAGCTTTTCTATGTGTTCGTGCAGGAGAGGCGGTGGGCGTGTGGGAGTTCTGGCAATGACGAGAACGTGCAATCAACTTTATGAATCACGGCCGCAAAGCCAGAGGAAGGGAAGCTGTGACAATATACAAAGTCGACGTCGCCTCAAAATGACAACAGCCATCAGCAACAGCAAAAAAGAAAAAAAGAAAAAGAAAAAAAAGACCTGATATCACCTTTTGTTAGAATGAATGTAGAAGGTGGTGAATTTCTTAAAAAAAACAAAAAAAAAACCATACACTGAATACATTTAGACAAGGTGAGTAGGCACAGCTGTAGTCACTAAAAATCACGTCAGGTTAAGGTATCATGTATCAGACACGATGCGATTCATTCAGTTTCCACAGTTAAACAGCAAATGTAATAAATAAATTAAAAAAAAAAAGTCTGACAAGAGTATGACAACTTGGCTTCCAGCAATCTGCAGATTTCTTTGTCAGTTTTAAATCGGCACCACTTGTCTGGCAACTTTTTTATTTTAACAGTAAATCCTCTCTGTTTTGTGAGAGTTGCTCCATAATAAGGTGTTGTTGGGTTTACTGAAATGTAATTGATCACTATAAGGAAACTAGTCCCAATGGTGCGCTTGTTAAAGTGTCAGAGTGCTTCTTAATCGACACCTTTTCTACATGAAAACAGTTGAGGAGGTGCAGAGCTGCTGTCTCTCTTCTCAATAGACATATGTTAGAGAACTCGAAATGATCTTCATGCCAGATGTTAGTATTCTGGCTGCAGCTTTGAGGATCAACTGGCCATTTTACAGAGTTACTATGAGATGCAGTGATTATAAAGGATTTTGCCCTTGTTTTTTTTTATATGACACAGGTCAAATAAGGCAGCACTGCCAACTTTGTTAATGAGGACTTTAAAGGACGAGGGTTGGTCACTGGGGGTCAAACTAAAGCCATCCACTGCAGACACAAGGATGTGCAAACATCAGGCTGTACTTGCTTTGTGTTGTCAAAAGGGCAGCGGATTTTCAGCCGTGAATTTGACATTTTGTTCAAGACGTGTAAATAATTTAAGCCCTTCCATCTACTCAAACACCAATATGGATGAATGTCTGTTATTTTGTTTAATACTGTTAGAGCGTTCCTGAACTTCTTTGTAGAGGTAAAAGCACAAATATAGAGACAAATAACTTGTTTTGCTAAAGATCAACAAGTCACTATTGATTAAGTGTGAGCAACTTTCCCAGAGTAGAAAATTCCCAAAGATGATGCGTTATGTTCAGCCCTGCTGAAAAGGTCAGGCCTCTTTCTTACATGTACAATGGAATCAGGCCTCAATATCCCAGCCCTTCTCTTTCAGATGGCATGCCCGCACTTGATCATATCAAGCTCCCAGACCTCCACGGCTCTCGGTATGCAGCCAGCGACGTAGAAATGATGAGGTCCTTGTGTGCCCTGGCTGCTGTCGGGCCCAATAAATCTTCCCTGGTGAGAGTCAGGGGCCGGGATGTACTAATTGCTTTATTGATTTGAAGTTTTGCTCCAACACAGCACCTGATAAACACATCAGGGAGAGAAGGGAAGAAGGCATAAGGCCCTGAAGAAGCTCACAGTTTGCCCTTTTTGGCTGAGAAACCAGGGAGGTGAAGTTTATTGTTTTCTGTTGCCCATAAATAGAGATAAATTCCCCAAAAAAGTGCACACTTTTGCCAGCAGACCTGCTAGTGTCATTTCTCTTGGTGATGCTGGAGAAGGCGGGAGAGCAGCCATAAGCAATATTGCAGGGATTATGCCTTTTTTTTTCTTTTTGCATCAATAGAGCTGAGATCCAGCACAGTGATTAAAAAAGCTCCAGCATCATTTGTCTGCTTTGTTTAGTTATGCATCGCTGACTGTGTTTTAAGGCAAGGTACAATCGCTAAGCCACAATAGCTAAGCCACAATGGCCTGTCAAGCACAACCACAGGCTTAATTATAATATCTAATAAACTTGGTGTCTGGTCCCTGCTAAAGAAAGAAAGAAAGAACTGCTGATGTTGATCTGATGCATGTCCCTGTAGTTTTATGGTAATTTATGCTGTTATGATGCTGCTCTGTGCTGCTGGGTTAGTAGTAACATACTGGACAGAATAATATGCTTGTGATGCTGGTTATACTTATATTCTGATGCTGGCGATGACCAACTTTGAGATAAAAGCTGATTCACATGCTAGGCCAACATCGCTCCAGCATCACACGATTAACATCGAACAGCAGGAAATGACAGGAACTCACCTTAGACCATCATAACCCAAGAATCGATCGCATAAATGACCAGAAACAGGTCTGAGGTGTTTTATCAGGACTCAGCACTAAAGCTTAATCACAATCTTTAGATCTGTTCCCAAAATGACTACAATCACATGCCTCCAAGGCAAAAGCAGCTTGCAATCAATTATATCTCATCATCAACAGCAGGAAACACAAAGAGAAACATCTTTCTGTAAGTTTTATTTACCCAGGGCCACTGAATCAGCTCCTTTGCTGGCTAAATGTTTCCTGTTGACTTTTCGGTGCCCCCCCCCCCCGCCGTCCCTCTTCAGTTGAAAACAACAACAATGAAGCGCAGATGAAGCCCCTTTTGGACATATCGGTGGAAGCGGTGTCTTGGCTTTCAGCCTGGAGGTGAGGCTTTCCCACAGCAGCGCTGACATTTGAGGGTCGCGTTGCCATGGAGACTGACTGGAGCCCTGCAGCCCATGAACACACAGCCCGCCCAACACACTTAGTGATTTAAGCTGCTTTGTCCCTTTAAATCCATTTACGAGCCACGTCTTATGCTACTGCTCTCACTGACATACATGTGCCACAAATATTTAATTACGGAACTGAAGAATGTGCACTATATGCTTGAGTGTCTTTTGATATTATTCCCCTCATTTTGACAATCTCCACTCAGTGGTTTTATTTATTTATTTTTCTTTCATTATGGTGTGCCTTTCACAATATCAAAGCTGATTTTAGCTTACATGAAAGGGAAAAAAAAAAAAAAAACACACACACACACAATCCCCTCTGTGTATCCATCAAGTCGACTCATAGCCAGCGGGTGGAAGTAAACCAGCGTCCCGCGTCACACAAAGCCACACGATCCCTCTCCACTTCCGTAATTTTGTACTTTAATTGGTGAGAAAATGTGATCTGATGATGTAGGTTATCAGTGCAGACAACCTAAAGTGCCAAACCTATTATCACAAAAACTGTTCCAATAATTTCTGTCTTTAATGAAAAGAACAATTAGAGTTTCACAGTGCTGCTGGAAAATGAAGTGAAACCTCACACTGACTAGTAGAAACACATCTAATTGGAGTCAAAAGTAAAGTTAAGCTACTTTCACTTTGTTCATGACAAGAAAATTTCCAGGTTTTTGTAGATATTCTATCAATGTGTTTCGACGTCTATGAAACCTTTGGTTTGATTTGTCCACAGTAAGACAAGCTGTCAAGAGATGCAGGTCAGGAGCACTTTAAAATACTTGATGGCACCTCCCTATCAGCAGCTCACAGTAAGACACGTATGAACTTTACCACATTGACCGACTGGCACTGATTTTAGTGAAACTGAGAGAAAAAGTCCCATATCTTCATTTCACTGTAATTTGCATCAGAAGGTATCATAAAAATCATTTTTATTTTGAGACTGTGGTCATTTTTTTTTTTTTAGGAGTAATTAAGAGAAGGAAGTACTTAACAATTGTTACTTTCTGACATGTTAAATAGGAACATCAGGCTCACGTTGTATTAAGGAGGTTCCTAACCTGCTCCTGATGGGAGAAAACTGGAAGTCATACAACTGACTCATGATAAAGTCATCCCTGGTAGACCCTACCTGAGTTCACCACAGGTTTGATCAAGTAGCTGGATGTGTTCTAATACCGGATACAGAATAGGAAGGGTTAAACGCAGAACTGAACATACAGTAAGTACAGTAATGGTGAGCAGCTTAATGTATGGAGATTAATTCAACAACATGAAGGGTTATTTTACATAAGAGGCAGCAGCTGAAACTGTGTCAGAGGAACTTCAGAGAGGAGAAGACAGGAGAAGAGAGACTGTGGCTTTTATTTTCAGTCAGGTTGAAAGCGACTGTACGTGTTTAAAAACATCACACTGTTCCACTGTGAATGGTGGTTTTGTGTGAATAAGAATTTGTGCTGTTAATTCATCAGCTCCTGCTCTCCAAAAACCTCAAGTGGCACAGTTTTTATTGTCCAGAGGTGTTAACTTTTAGAGTGGTTTTTTTTTCCCCCCTTCAAGACACTGCTGGTAAGCACTCTCATAGCTCGGTCCTGGGTGGAGGTCTGAGGAGGGCTTTCTTGTTCAGTGTGTGTGTTCTTCCAGTGTGTGCACTGGTTTGTTCCAGTTCGTCATGTTTCTATCCTCCCAACCAAAACCACCGGTGTTTTTTTAATGTGGCTCATGTGACTGAATGCATTCACTCATTGTCAGCTGGGATCAGCTCAAGTGCCTTGCAACGATGATAAAGCAATATTAGGAATGCTCAGATTGACACACACACATACCTGAAACATAAATACACTGTAATATGTAACACATTTTTTTAAGCTTGAAATTATGAGTGTAAGGACTGCCTTAAAATTTTGGGTTAAATGAACAAACTCATTTTGTTACCTTGATCAAATATGTCCATGTGTCAACCGTTGATTTGGATTTATTAATTTATTGAAATAAATAAGGTAGTTATTTGAAATTCTTAATCTATTTTAGGTCAGTTAAAATAGGTTGTTATATGAGCTATTGATTCAACTCTTTAGAGTAGACAGTTGAACTTCTGAATGTGACTCAGATGAATGAAAATAGTCTGTTCATTTAAATTAAGTTAATAAATTGACTAAACTTAAATCCCACTTTCATTTCAACAACATGAAAGTGGGATGTTGTGTTATATTTGTGAAATACCTCCCATTGAGACGACTCGGTTCTTTCAGATGAGGACACTTGATGAAAGCTTGGGCCACATAATCATACTTTTTTTCGTGTTCGGTAGGTGTTTAGAGCATATATGTCCTCTGCCAACTGGCCTAATATGTCTGTTTTCAGGTTTTTGATACATGAACAAACCAAAAAAAAAACAAACAAAAAAAAACAACCTCTATTACAGAGACTTTTGCAACCAGATCATGTTCACATATTACATCGAGAAACAAAAAAGCTCATCACAATCAATGCATTCATCTCAGAAATTCTCTTACTTCCATTTTAACTGTATTGCAGGTGCTTGGGAAGGTGTTTTAAGTAGAGGGGGCTGGCAACTAAATGAATGAAGGAGTGACGTCATTGCATTTTTTTTCCCTGCTGTATAGCACATCGCCACTCAGGCTACTGGCTGGAAGCCATATGGTACACACAAATAAACATTAATAAGTTCTAACTAATTCACATTTTATCACATTTTCTCTTCATAAGGAGGTCGGCAGCAATTCACCATATGACAAGAACAGGCGAGAACAAAAACACTTCCACAGCAGTCAATCACTGCCATTTTAAGCGCTGTCCATGGTGCTGAAGATGCAAAGAAACAGTCAGGTGGGTCTATACTCCAAAACTCACTACCTCTGACGTGACAGGTAGTAAGGATGGATTAAAAAAAAACATCAGCAGATGAACACAGGTCCCGCAAATCAACAGCAAGCGACGAACAAATGAACATATGGAAGAGCCAGCGGCAAATGGCAAACAGAAAAGCACAATTACCGCGGTGAACACTAAGGCCAAAAACCTTGAATGTTTGAAAATAAAAACAACAGAGACAGCTGTTAGCAACTTAAGCTGTTGCTGCTGCAGCTACTATTACATTACTTATGTAATCCAAATGAATTAAAGGAGGCAAAGGATGTTGTTGTCCTCTGAGGAGAGAGGTTGTGCTAAGCTGCTAGCTGATGTGACTTCAGTTTCAGCTGCCACAATGTTGTTGTTTTTACCTTTGTCATCCTCTGGAACATTTGATTTGGATTTTTTGGAAGTATTGCCTGTGAAAAAAATCCGATATTCCCTTCTGTTTGCTGTCTGCCATGGTTGTTGTTTGATTGCGAAGAAACTGCTTCTAGATGGGGGAGGAGTCTCCCTATCAAACAATTTAAATTGAATTTCTGTTAAAACAGCTTCTTCCACATATCCCCACTGCTCTGTGTAAATCCATTACACACATACTTTTTATATTTTTATATATATATTTTTTAAATTAAGTTTACAGTCAACGCTAATGTAAGATGCTACAGCTTGCGTGTGCCACCAGGGGGGACTGCAGCCCCGGCAGCACTCCCCCTCCCGCGCTAGTGCTGTATAGATTCAAAAAACTTGAAATTGAAAGGAAGCAAAGACAAAAACTCTACAAAAAGTGCAGTTCTCGCAGCCGTTGCTGGTAATTGTGGCACTTGAAAGCACTTTTCTGAAATTTTCTGTTTACAGTTAATTCTGTCAGAGAACTTATAGGGTCTGTTTAAGAATTCCAAAGGGACACTACCTTTCTAAGGGTCATGCAAAAAGTCTTGAGGAAACCCTGTTATTCAATGAAAATAAGACAATTTCTCCCTCACTCTGTCAAAACTTCTCCATTTCTCATTCTCTCTGAGCATTGAAACACTGTCATTATAGGATTCTTTCGTACTCAACAAAAAATACTTGCTCTGTACAGAGAAATTCTGAATATGACTATGAACAAAACTGGACTCCTGAAAACTGTCAAAACCAGCAAATGAATGTACTCCCAAATTATCATACAAACAACACCGTACCCCAAACCATGGGTCTGTAGATCCCTTGTTTATCAAGCAGTTGAAGATCTCTTCAATATGGTTCAACAATCCTCTTGTATCCAAAGGTCTGAGCATCGAGAGAGCAAGGTACTGTACATGGTAAACAATAATGATCAACAATGACCAGGTAAATTTGCTTTTATCCAGTGTATTGGCAAGTTGTGGTTTTCTGTCGATTCCTTCTGAAGCGTTGTGAATAATATTGCCCTTATTGGACAATCTTTGCAGCTTTTTTAGAAGTGGAACATAAACATTTTTCTTTGATGGCAAATCGAGAACATATTCAACTGGGTCTATGGCACCAAACGTTCCTTTATATATAAAGTCACTCACTCTGGCAGACCATTTGATAGTCTCTGGGCAGTTTGGGTCAAGCAGTGTCTTGCACAGCACAGTGGGGTAGGGGTCAGCTTGATAGCGAGAACTTATGTTGAGCATTGCTTAGTTTGCATGTTCTGTCTGTGCTTGTATTGATTGTCTTTAGGGATTCTGATTTCCTCCAATAGCCCCAAAACAGACATTTCAGTCTAACTGGTGACTCTAAATGGGTGTGATTGTCAGTCTCTGTTTGACCTGTGATGGTGTATCCTGCCAGCTGGGAGCGACCCTGAATCACATAAAGCAGTACGGAAGATGGATATTTGTTCCCTTCAGCATATTCTCTTGAATCTGGTCCCAAAGAGTGCAAAGAAATCTGAAAATATGAGATGCAAACAAGTCTTCTGTGTAGAGCCATATCCTGCTTCAACCCTCCTGTCAGAGATAACTACAGATAGACTCGCAATAAATATGATGGAGTGATACCATAAAAGATCTGATAGACCATTTTATTCAACAACAACTTCAGAGAACACTTAACCATCCAGAGAGGTTAACTAGACGAAGCAAATGCTCAGACTGTGCAGCCTGAGTTTGAAGAAGAAAAAAAAAGAAGTGTTGTTTCAGGTGTTGTTGGGGCAGGAAATGGGATTCAGCAGTTAAGGCTTGAAAGAATGTATCCACAAAGGTGAAGCTACAGAAAAATATCTCCTTCTCATCTCTGCTTTAGGTAGAACAAATAAGACACTGATATCTCTGAAATTAGCAGCAGTGTTATACAGATTATGTCTGATTGGAAAACTACATTGATGTTCCTGCGTCCAAAGTGCCCGCAATAAATTAGCAAACATTTTCTTTGAACTGTATGTTTAAGCACATTAAAAGAAAAATCTTTCAAGACAATCTCTATTGAATTTAAATATATTAAAGTGGCACCTTGTAAATGTAATCAACATGATTTCACTTATCTGCATTTGGCATTAAACATATCAAGCATAAAATTTAGGTAATGTTTACATGATGTTTCAAGTGAGAAGGTACACTGTGTGCGTTTTCGTTTCAGAAAAAAAAAATCACGTTCACTCCGAAATGCCTTTAAACAGTGCAAGGCTCATGTAGGGCCACAAGTGGGTGCTGTTGGTTGGTTTTTGTTAAATGAATCAATTGATAAAAATAAGTTCATACTAAAATCTGAAGGGAATACTGTTGGTGTTGTTTGATTTTGCCACAAATTGTAGTTTGTCTTACACACATCTGTTTTGTTTCAAGGAAGTCTTTACCTTGCCAGGGTTCATGTTGTGTTTTGTTGTGAGAATGTAACTATCTCTCGGCTTCCCTTCCTCATGTTCGATTACTGTTCAGCCCTGATGTCTTTCACTTGTGCCTGAGTGTGTGATTGTCGTCACCTGGTGGTTTGGGTATATAAAGAGCTTGCCACAGCGGTTCTGGTTGATGGTTTGTCTGTGTTTCTGTGCCTCACGAGGCTGGAATTCTGTGTTCTGTGTGATAGTTTCCCTTTGTTCACTTTGAACTTTTGGGTTCTTGATTCGAAATGTTTTTCACCAACGATGGCAGCGTCAGGGATCTGAGTCCACATATCTCAACCCACAGGGTGCATACCTGTTGTAAGGTGAACCCTGCAAGGGCAGGTTGAGTCATGATGGCTTAGTTTACTTTCAGAGCAGTTCTTTACCATGTCAGTCCATGATATCTCAAACACTGGAGGGAAAATTGAATGTGAAGGTACACTGGCTTTTATGGTGGGACTCAGATAACTGGCCTTGTGAGAAGTAACTTTTTTTTTTTTCGGGTCCAGCTTTAAGTGAAGGCTGAAAAAGTGCCAAAATTGGTGTTAATTTAGCAAAATGCTATAAGTCACCAAAATCTTTCAGTACATGCTCTGAACAGAATACCAGCAGTAATATTCTGGAAACAAAATGTTTCAGAATTCAGTGTGACCATGCAGTTTATAAGACCATCATGACTCAAACCACCACGCCTGTCCTCAACACTGACTTTTTTTTTAATGTCTAAATCATGAGAAAGGGTATATGTGCAATCAAAAGTATAACGGGATCCATCCTTCCATTTTCTACCGCTTATCCGGGGCCGGGTCGCAGGGGCAGCAGTCTCAGCAGGGATGCCCAGACTTCCCTTTTGGACCTGTCAGTCAATCTGGATGTTTTGAAATATTTCAGTAAACCAGTAAATATTTTGCCATGAAACTGTAAAAATCCACTGAAATGATTCATACTACGGAAATCTTGAATTTTCCCAACACTTTTTTCTGCACCATTTCAGTATTTCCACCACTAGTCTTGAGTAAAATATCCCTTCGACCACTCAGTCTACAGGTTTGTAGATCTATTCATCGGTTCCCCACAAGACCCTCCATCTGTCGTCTTGACCTGTTTAATCCAGGTGAAGCAAACTGCTTAACTACCAATCGAAAAAAAACAAAAAACTAAAGTGTTTAAATTTTGAAAATACAGTCCAAAGTTTTTTGTTCTAAGGCTCATGTTAGTTGTAATGTCTCTTCGTACCGTCTCTCTGAGATCTGCCGTGCAACTGTCTGCACTCAGCAGCAGGTATGACGTGACGCGGAGGGCATGGAAAAGCTCTTAACCCGGTGGTGCGTTCAAAGTGCCACAAAACATAACTGGGAGCAGAGCTCACCACTTGAACTTTAGCCCTCTCTCCACAAAGCTCTAATTTCAGCTGCCAGCTGTTCCGCAGACACCAGACAGATTGCTCTCCGCCGGTAGAGAAATGTGAGAATGTATAAATTATTGCAACACTATTTCACCATGTTCTTGATTTTGACCGGATTGGAGAGCTGCCAAGAAAATGCTTTCCCGCTGTCAGAAGCTGCACTCCCCTCATATACCCCCCCCCCACATGTATATTTAATAGTCACACTTGCTGCGATCACAAACAAACCAGGATGAAAATAAAAGGAAGACGTGTCGTTGATCCAGTCATCGCCATAATTCACATCATATATGTGAGGTGACTTCTAGAGCATTAAAACTGAAATATGAGCACATTACAGCCTACTAATGCAATCCCGCTTAAACAAGGACTCAGTGCCTCATTTTTAAAACATATATGCGTGATGGCCAAGATTTATGGCATTCACTTTTTACAAGTACGTGGCTTTCGCCTTCCAAGTTTTAATGGGTTTTCATAGTCCCACCTGCCAAAACTATTTCAGCGTGCGTATACTCCACCGCTGCTGTGGTTAGGAAAATGAATCAAATTGAAAATAGAGCTGCCACCACTAACTCAATAATCCCAACCACAAGAATCAAATTGACATTTGTATAAAGAGAGCATGACACAACATTACTTTTCCTGTCTCTTGCTTCAAGGTATTATCTTTTTTTTTTTTTAATTCTGACCTTTTAGCAGAGCTTGTCGTGCTGATGGTTGTGTGGTGCGGAAAGGCCTTAGTGTAAGATATTAAGCTGTTCATTTCGACCGAGGGTATCAAAGGGAAACATACGGGGGCTGTTTGAGTTCACCTGGGCCAGACCAGTAAAATACTACATACAAAGAGTCACTTCCCTTTTTTCCCTTTTGTTTCATGGTGAATAACACAGGCACATTCTTGCAATTTGGAAGAGGAGTTTGGAAGAGTTGGTGACCAGGGTGGGAGGCGTCACCCGCCACATTACCTGTTCACCTCAGGGTCCTGGAGGTGTACAGATCCACTTGCACAGCAACTAACTTTCACTGCAACATTTTGAAGCAGTTGGCGTTGAGTCCTGTCTCATGCTGATTGCTGGTCATACAACAACCAGTTTTACTGAGAAATTTGAGTCTTCTTTCTAAGTTTCAAATTTTCAATGCATATATAATGGCATTTAGAAGTCCGTTCACCCATCTTTTAGCTTCGCTTTACTCTAGTTACTCGTATTGTACAGAACTGGAGTCTATCCAGGCCAAGACTGGCTGTAAGGTTGAACACATACTCTAAAGTTTGCCAACCTATCACGGTGTGAACTCCATGGAGACGCACCATATGTGGCTTTATGAATGCACTTCTATTTGAAAGGTGGAAATTCCACAATTCTAGATGTGGCTTATCTTCCATTAATTGTGAAGCTTTAGAGGAAAAATGAAGAAATATAGAAGATACAAAAAATGGTCACATACCTGGTAAAGGTTTAATTATGCTGAGAACATTTGATTGGATTGGTTTGGTTTTTGTGATGCTCCGGTATTCTTGAGTATTGCAGCCTAATGTTACAAAGGTTTATCAAGCATCCTGCCTCAAGGTTAAGCATAACAGTGTTGATCGGCCTCAATGGCTGGACACACAATGAAGAAAACCTTTCTGCCCAATTAGCCTGGGCTCTTTTTCTATGCTCTAGTTCTGATCATCGCAATGGGAAATGATAATGGGACTTGACAGATCACTGGATGCGTCTTTTGATTCTGATTCAAACTAACTCACCATGATTATACAGGGAGCTGTCAGACTGCCATTGAAGACACAGCAACCAATCACATGCCAGGGTTGGGTTGAATCATCCTCGCTGATAGTGTACGAGGATGTCATGCCTGTTGCACTTGAAAAGGACAGGCTCCTATCTGCTTTCAGCAGATTGCTATGACTGTTCTGCTATATGTTACAGTGGGAGAGATAAGAAACGACTCCCACAGTAGTTCTGAGCTGCGGCAGCTGGCGGCATGAAGAAACTTAGGCCGGGATTTCAGCAGATATGTAAACTGGTTTCTCATCATTATTTAACTAAAACAGATGGTCATCACTCTGAGCAAAGTCCTGGGAATCCGCATAGCAGTGGAAATCATCGACTTTGTAATTGCGCAGCCACAAGTCAGAGGTGTGATATCAGCATAAAGTGCCATATGGAGGAGAGGCAGGGAGTGGTTGATCTCCCTGAGCTGCGAAAGTAAATGAGAAAAAATAAGCTCATTAATGAAGTAAATAAAGTCTCAGGTGACAGTGGTTAATGTAATTTTATTATGCTAATAAATCTCAAAGGGCCCTCTTGGTGTACATGAATAACGACTCACCGGAATAGATTTACGAATTGGAATGCAAAGTAATATTGGCGTCTTCCTCTATTTGTTCGAAGCGCTTCACTGCCTTACACTCATTTGTATGGATTCTCTCAGCAGTTTGCCTCTAAATAGCAAATTACCCTAATGTTCTGGGATTTCATAAGTTTCATTTTAAGTGGTAATGGTAAATCAAAATCAATAATATAAGCCTCAGAGGCCGATAGTGTGATCATGAAATGGATCATAATATGTCAGGAAAGCACAGATTTTCAACTTAAACAGGGTTTTATGCATGTACTAAATCTTTAATTAGTGCCAATGGTTGAATATAAACAGCAATGTGGTGAAACTCTTATCCTTGACCTAGAGAATAAAATTAGATCAAGGGTCAAGGCTAACAAGCAAGTGAAATTCTGTGTCTAATGATTAATATGCACAGCAAAAGGCGTTTTTTGCCCTTCAGCTGTTACCATAAATGAGGATCATATCAAACTTGATGGATTCATGGTTTGAACGTGTTGAAGCATTAAATCCATTTGTTGTTCGTGTTGTAATAGTAGAACATATTCCCAGAAAACCGAGTTAAGAAAACAACCAGGATATTACATCGATCATAGTTTCTTTGCAGTAATTTCCAAGATGTGATTTTCACAGGGTGTATGTAATCCCATTTTCACTGAATTATTTAGTTGAAAACCTAATTACTTGTTTAATAAGGATAAATGCTGCACCGACACACCCTACAAAACACATGCATTTTCCTGACAAGTGCCAAGAATGTACTGCTAGTTGAGAGGAGTCTCTGCTTGAAACAAGAATGTCACAAACGTCATTGTTTGTGCCCATGTAACCACAATTACAATTGTCTTCTGGTGTTCAGTTGGTCCAAATGTCACCCACAACTATTGCATGAGAAGCTCCCCTAGTTCCCTACACACTGGTTTAATTGAGAAAATCATGGTTCAAGTCTGAGATTTTGAGCTTTCCTTAGAGCACTCTGCATAACCTCTCATCCACCGATGTGTGAATGAACGCAAGTGTGAGTGGTTGTCTTCCTCTTCACGCCTCTCCTGTTCAGGACATGGACCCTGCCTTCACTCATAGTTAACTGGGATTAGCACCGGCCACCACAGAGATTTTCTTTGATGTTTTAAAGAATATTTCTGGATGAAACTGAACCAAGACATCCTTCCATAAATGGGGTCATATCTTTACCTACGTTGCGAAAAGTCTTGTGTACTGTATTGAAGCACATACCAGTGCCCTCTTCAAGGTAAAATTTTTTATTTTATTCCAATCTGAAAAACATTGACAATGACATGATGATGTTGTTTTCATGAATTCTTTACTTAAGTTTGTAGATCACTGGTGACAATCAGTAGCTTCCTGCTACATTTATTATTGTCTGCATGTATGAGTGACTGTCATTTTCCTGTTTTTGCAAATGCAAAAGTCAAAAAATAAATAAATAAATAAATAAAAAAATAAATAAATCCAGTGAAAATGGGATGACTTGCCCGGGTAATGAACTGCACAACAGAAGAAAACATGCGAGCCGCTGCATTTTATTCATGCAACATTCATGATGTTGCTCGCCTATTTGCACATGTGAAAAGAAAAGAGATGTGCGATATTGTATTTGATTATGTGGCGAGCCTATATGCATGTTAATGAATCCTAGTTTCCAGTA
Organism: Salarias fasciatus; assembly: GCF_902148845.1. Classification (NCBI taxonomy): domain Eukaryota; kingdom Metazoa; phylum Chordata; class Actinopteri; order Blenniiformes; family Blenniidae; genus Salarias; species Salarias fasciatus. The sequence continues at coordinate 18,151,525 of NC_043763.1, read as the reverse complement.
GAAATGGCAAATGCATGCACAGAACTTTAATTAACATGAATTAACATAATGGAATTGCCTCAGAAACTCCATAATCCTCCTGGACAAAAGTGGCTGTTGAACACTGAAGGCTGAGAATCAAATTCTTCTAGGGAGCAGGGGGGAAAAAAAGTATTTTATAGCCCCACAAAAAGTGATGATATGGAATGAGATCATGAAGCAGTTTAATGTTGCTCCATCTTTGCAGAGAACCGTGGAGAAAAGGTAAAAGACAGTAGTTTCGCTGAAGGTGCTCAGTCAATGGTGCATTGCAGCCTGCTGAGAGAAAGTAAAAGGTCTGAGGAGGAGGCAAGTGGGTGTTTTTTTTTTTCCCAAAAATGCCACCTCACAGGGGATGTGTTACTGCCTGGCAGTGATCCAGATGGAGATACGATGCTGGCACACTGAAACTTTCCCCCTGCTGAGGAGAACAGACCACTGCTGCTGAAAGGCAGATGTCACCAGAGCCAAAGTCAAAGGAAGGAACATCATGAGCCCAGTAATTCAAATGGAAGTCCAATTAGTTTTCGACTTCACACATAAAAACCCCTTAAGAAGTTAATAAGTATTAAGTATTTAAATGGTGGCCGTGTCAGTGTGACAGCTCTCTGACGCACAGATTAAGGCTCAGTTAAGACTTGATACATATTTAAAGAAGTGGAAGTCCCTGCAGTGCACATATTAGGATTTCATTCTGCAATATGAAAAAAAAAGTGAACTGCGTTTTTACTTGGACAAAAAGCAATCCTGAATTTTTGAATGGGAAATTCAAAATTGGGTTCAGCCAAAGGTCCACTGACAGTTTTTAGGAACTGTTCTGTTGGTGGTGATGATTGAAGCTGAGATGTTGATAGTCAGTGTTCAGTCTCATTCATCTGTTGCAAATGGATGTTGTCTCTGAGTGAAGTTACTAAAGCAACCAGTGCATCGTGATCTTTGCAGAGGCAAATGTCACTAAGTGAAGTCAAAGGGATTCTTCAAACATTTTTTCCAATGAAAGCAAATACAATAAAATGGCTTCGGCCCATGTAGGTGAAGCTATACATGCATGGATCTTTACAAATGTGGGACATTTGTGACGTCAGGGAATGTCTTTATGTCTGTTCATTATCCAGGTTTCAGTTGCATTTCGACAGTCCCGGGACATTATGGGTGGAAAAAGGGTATCATCACAGACGCAGCCTGAGCAACTGCTGTAAAACAGGATAGATCCACTGTGCTGTTTATGCTGTTTACACCAGACTCTGAGCAGACGTTCTGAAGGTGGTAGCAGAATTCTGGACTCATCATCGAGCTGAGCAACACGGTTCCCAGATTTCTACTGTCCAATTTTGGTGAATTTGTGTGAATTTAACAGAACTGATGCTCACTGTTGTCTTCTGCCGCTGTACCACATCTGCTTGTCTTTCAGTGTTGGAAATGCATTTTCTGTCAACTGATGACTCAAGAGTGTCAACAATTAATTGTCTAGACAAGGCACGCCGTTTTGTGCAGCATTTTATGTTGGCCTAAAATGGAATGTATTTAATTCCAACTAAAACTAGGATGAAATGAACTGAACAGTGTCATTCTCTACTGCGCTTTCACTGCAGCAACGTCAATGATACTGCCGTGCAGGTGCCCAGGCTGACAGTGTCATCACAAACAAACACAAGACAAAACAGGTTGTGCAAAAAAGAAAAAAAAATGTCGCGAACAACAATGCCTGCGTGGGAACAACAGATAGTAGCTGTGATTGAACAGCCCTCGCGTTCACCCCTGCCTTGTTTATCCTCACCTGAAGAGAAGCCAGCCACTCGCTCTTCCACAGAGAGACTGTCTGAAGTACTCAACAGTAATTGGCAATAAACAGCAGCTCATGAAATGGACGGATTCATTTTTCTTGTCCTTTAGAAACGCCGTCCTCTGGTCTCTCCTTTTATTCCTCCATCTGCAGCAGGGCTCGCCCTGCTTTTCTCTTCAAGGGTTTTGTGTGCGAGCTTGTCCTGCTTTACCTTGCTGATTACTGGCCAGGGCACAATCACACAACCTTTTCTGTCACCAGCATCTCAGTGTTACAGCGACAAGAGTTTCTTTGTGTGAGTGTGTGCGCGTGTGTGTAGTCTGGTTCCAGACAGAAATTTCGAAGCACAGTGTCAAATTGGCTCCTGTCACATTTGTCTTGTCTCGGCTTGTTTTTTTTTTTTTTTTTTTTTTTTTCGAAGCAGTGTGAGATCATTAAACGGCAGCCTTTAATATGACTGAGTCTGTGTTGCCCACTGCCAAAAGGAAAACTGAAAAACTCCAAAGAATTTTGACATCTTTACAAGCTGCAACAATTCAGTGAGAATCCATTACCACACAGGAAGTGTGTGTGTGTGTGTGTGTGTGTGTGTGTGTGTGTGTGTGTGTGTGTGTGGCACTCATTTCAGAGGTTTTTGACAATTACCATCAGAGCTCCAGGGAGGGTGATTATTTCATCATGATTTTACTTGAAAAAAATGACAACAGTAGTTTCAAAGGAAACAGGGAGATGAAAGAAGGAACACCAAAATTCAAAATGTTTTCTACAGTTGTGTAAGTTGTTCTACGGGACACGCCTGTAGTTTACTCCCTGCTCATACAAAAACCCAGAGGCATGAAGACATAAAAGTTATAGTGACATAAATAGGGTTTTTAGGCTGGGGATTCAATGTGATCTGGGGAAAAAAGATTAATGTAAAAGCTTCTTGTCATAATTTGCAGCACTGTATATGCCTCTTTTAAATCAATTGTGTTTTAATAGTTGAAAAAAAAGTTTATCTAACTGAAAGCTCTGATGTTAATTAACTTTAATGCAATGTCACCTAAAATGTGCAGGAAAATTAATCCAGACACGATGTACTCTTCTTTACGCTCTGCCAAGAAGAGAAAAAATATTCAGGCATCATGTTTTTGATGTATTTATCTAAAGTTATCATCACTTTAGCTTCATCAACAAGAAGCCTAAGACATTCTGAATGAAGATTCACTCTGTGACCTACTGAAAAAATTATATCGACTTGATGTTTCATTTAGTTTCGTACATTTTAACAGTTCATCAACTGTTTGGTGAATTTTAAAAGCAAAATACGACCTTCAAAGGTAAAACGCTGAGAGACTGATGCCCAAACACAACTCAACTGCGTGAGGCGTAGTGGGATTTTGACCTTGGTTCACGAAATGTACAAGACTTGTTGTTTTACCACTGGGTATCATAAATGTGTGCCAGTCCATGGCCATAAAGAAGGTGCAGCTTCCATGACAGCCTTGGTGATTTAATTCAACTCCTTCATGACTGGATTTCTATTGACTTTTAGTGTTGAATTGTTAAAGATTGTCAATAGGAGGACACTTCTGTACTTTTTTTTTTTTTTTAACTCAATTTCTGGCAGCTCTTCAGGGTGTGTGTGTTGTTGATTGGACTAGAAGCGATGTGAAAAGGATTACATGCTGGTGAATGTGAGTCTGATCTTATGATCACACAGCAGAAGTCTGGTGTTATTTCTCTGCTTTCTGTTACATATAAAATAAGTTTATTAGTTTCAATGTTCTCAAAACCATTAATGGCCACGACGTTATGTTTATGAGCTGAGACTGTATGGGAGTAAATAGGGCTAAGCACCATTAGATCAAACACTATACACAATTTTGTCTTTTAAATAGAACAAACCTCTGAATCTATTATGGCTGTGTTGAAACAGACCCTGTTGTGCCAAACCTAGTTAAAATAAAGGGTCTCCTGTCACACTGTGCACAAGTCTGGCAGCAAGACATTGTCAGAATAGCGGTAAATCTTTAAGCAAAGGTTTGATGTTGTCCCAAGGTACAGAGCTGGTAAACACCGGAGTCACCGCAGCTAAAAATAGGAATCAACGCCTCCAACACAAGAAGCCTGAAAAGCAATTATATAAATTGACTGTGGAGGTAACAACAGTAACAGTAACAAGACGCAAATCGGAGACAAAAGCACAAAATACTGAGGCGAAAGAGACAAAAACAAAAAAAACCCAACATATTAATTGGATTCTAAATTCAACATGTATGATTGATTTGTCCTCGATGCTCACAAAGACAATCCGGAGTATGTGGAAAATACGACCAACCTTTTCTTTTTTGGTGTTTTGAATAAAATATCAGAAGGATAGTCCTCAGCTCTGCTCCTAATTAATCAAAGAGCTGTAAACTTGCTGCGGCCCAGTATCCTGCCACATGAATCAGGGCTGAACGTCTCGCTGTGATCTATCATGAAACATGGCACACTGAGTGGAGCACACACTGTATGCTGCATGTGTCTGTAGTGTAGCAGTGTGTGGTTAAGGATGCTTCAAAAGCTCTCAGCAGGTCCTTAAATACTTGTTTCTGCGGACTCTAAGCACCAGTAGCACCACCAATGGCTAGCTGGAGCCATATTTAGCACGATTTGGCTCCAGATTTGTACAGTAGGTGATAAGATTCCATTTTTTTTTCTTTCAAAAACCACAATCGTCTTAAACTTTGGCTGTGTTTCCCTTCTATTACCACAGTTCTCACCAGCAAATGTTGCAAGTTTCTTTGTCAAAGACCACCAAACTAGTCCAATTAGGCAGTGAGCTGATTAAAATTGCATCATGTAAACACTTTCATCAGATTACACTGGCCATATCTGAATGAAATTCCAATCAGAGGAAAGAGTGTAATCCTTTTTATCATCCGATCAGAGTGCATCTAAAGGGCAGATTGGGCTGCTTCCCACTCTCTGTTACATAACTCCACCAAATGAAGCTCAGTGTTTTTCTGAAAAACATCAGTGGGAAAGCACCACTGGTTGAAGCACATTGCTCCTCTTACATATTTCATTGTCTCTTCTGAATCAGACTCTTTGGCAGTTTAAAAGACGCATGAAGAGACAATAAGCTTAATTCAATAAGTCCATCTTCAGTAAAGCTGCATGGGCTTCTTTGTGAAGCTGGAGAAACTCAGACGGTCACTTTAAAAATGATATTAAACAATCACAACACAGGCATACAGACCACATCCTACACCAATAACAAGATCGGCTTGAGCAGTGTTTACCAGATTACCAAAGTTCACCATGATGGACCTTGGTCTCTGGCAGTCTCAGTTCTCGGCGGTGGATGCAGTGAAAATTAATCACCTTATGGTTATAGCGGAGCTGGAGGCAAACCTGCAGAAACTCCCTCACAGATGCCTCGGACCCAGTTTCAAGTTTTAATTTTTTTTTAACAGAGCACAAGCTCTAAGAAATTATACTTGTACTCTACCAGTAGATGTTCCTGAGTCACACCTGGCAGCTTGAAGTCTGGTCTTGCAGCTGAATGCTCTTAATGAGAAACTGCAGCAGCTTTGAGCTGTGAACAATAAACAGTGAGGCTGATAATGCTGAGAAAAAGAGTAACAGTGGATTACATGCATGCATCATTTCCCTTTAATCCCCTGTGCATTAGACCTCTGTGCAAAGACAGATTCTGCCAGTGACTGCTTGACGACTGAAAGACAGAAAAGAACAGTGCTGGTGTCCCAAATTCAGAAATTATATTTCTCATGATATTTCATCATTTACGCTCTCCCCTTTATTTCTGTTATAAAATAAAATACAATAAAAGACATAGGGCCTCACCATGGTGCAGGGGTTGACACGTTTACCTAATTGCAAAAGCATCCCACTTTTAATCCCAGCTTTGGACCTTTCTTTATGGGCTTTGCATGTTCTCTCTGAAAGTGCTCAGTCATTATTTCACGATGCAAAGATATTTGTGTAAGATTATAAGTCATGGATTCCTGACATCTCTCAACTGACACAAACGCCTCCTCTCTATGACCGTTTGTTAAAGAAAGAAGGTATAGAATCATGGATGCGGAAAAAAGTGATTTTAACTAATTCAAACACATACATCTGCAGATGTGTGCAGAAATTCTGATATAATCACAGTGAAATCAAATATCAAAGATCAAAGATTAAAAATCTTAGTGTGTGTGTGCTCCATACTGATAATATTAAGCACCACAGTAGGACAACCTATCAGCTAATGATTTAACCAACCAATTAACCAGGAGGTCAAACAAGCTGTTCTCATAATGATAGATCAATTAAATTGACTTGGTATTTACCATAAATAAGTCTCTACTACAGCAGTTCTATACAATATTAGTAGTGTTTTAATCACTATGTTTTACTATACTAATAATAAAATATTTCACTACCCAAAAAATACCCAGAAATGTATGTTATGGTTATATGACAATAAAGCTACTGGCCCGACACTCTTCAAGGTCATTAATGAAGGAAAGAAAGAAGACATTGTCAAACCACAACACCATAGAGACAGACAACACACCCCAGTGTCATAGAGGACACACAGTGTTTAGCTACTGCTCTGAGAAACAGATGAATTTTCATCCAGTTATACCAAAAGTTTCTTGATAAATACTCACATTATTCATAGTAGCTTAAAATGGGGCACAGAAGAAAGCTTTCCCTCTCTTGAAAGTAGTAGCGGTATATTTCCATGTTGCTCTTAACTAACAAGGTGCATCATTCCCTCAGGTCTTAGAGAAAGACTGTGGTGTGATAAGAAAAAGAGTGTGGGTTTGACACTCGCTTGGCAAAAGTTAGAATTATAAACTTTCTTTTTTTTTGTCTTCCCAAAGAGAAATGCAGTACTTCTAAAATTAGAGCATAATATAGCCGCCCGCCTGTGCACGTACTTCATGAAAAGGCTCGCCCCTGGGATGTGGGATACAGGAGCGAGTTCCTGCTTCATACATTCCTGACACAACACTCCCAACCGAACCACTGAAAAGCAGACTTGCTTTCCTGCGGTGTTGGGAATGGCACTCTTTACAGTAACACATTAAAGTAATTTCAGAGTTTGTGACTGTACATTATGAAAAGAGTCATGCTGTACCTGATCTTTCAGTGAGTCTGTGCTTGCACTTTCACCGCTTGTTAGGCAGTTACCTTACCGTTCTCTGAGAGTAGAATTGAGGCTACAGTTTTAGGAGGAACACCTCATTAATCCTGAAATACCTCAGACCTCCCAACATGAAGGACATCACGCTGAAAGGAACATCAACAATGGCATGATGGGAATAGAAAATATTCCATGTTTGATTCTGTTTGTTGATTCTGTGTTTTACTGATTCTCATTTGGGAAAATGCATGAGGGGGAATTCATTTGACTTTACAAGTTAATCCTAGCAGGTTTCACAATGAGCCAAATGGCACTAACATGATAGCTCGTCCTCTGCTAGCACTGCCTAACGCCGCTGCAACGTTGAGATTCACTCTGGTGTGGATTGAAAACAACTTCATTCAATGTTATGGCATTCTGTGGTGTGCAGCTTTTCCTGCATATCGATATAGTTTTTTCCTCCCTTTGATGAAATATCCACTTTACAAGTATTGAAAGTTGTCCTGTTGTCATCCTTTCTAGTGAAATGTAACAAAACTTTTGAGCCTCTTGGGCACCATGTTTCCTGCTGGCTGTGTTGGCGAATGATGTCGCCATGTATGTTGTGTAACTTGTGCAATGTGCAAGGTGACGTAATTTACGCCCACTGGAACTGAAAAGGGAATTACAAAATAGGCAAATGATTCCAAGCAACTGAAGCACTCATCCCTAATCCAATGTAATGCATTTATCGCTTCAAGGTGCACTTTTTTTTTTTTTTCACAAGCCCTCCAACAACCAGATTTTGGAGCACCTTCCTCCAACTAACAGATGCAGCTGCAGCTGGAAGTAATGCATGAATCGGACTATAGAGAAGCAAATATTTCATTTTCATCTACTGGTGAATTGACTCTCTCTGAGTAGGTATTCCACCCGCAACTGGAACAATGACAGATGTTGTCTGTCACCTGAGAGTCCAGCTCAGGATGTGGTGAGTCTGTCCACAATCACTTCCCATTCACATTACAGTCAGGGTTGGATGTCCTCTCTTTCTACAGATGAATAACAAGCACTGGTCTATAGAGCTTTGAAAGAAGCGAGGGAGGTCAGATTAGTTACATTTTGACATAATCTACTAGTGATAAGCACATGTACGGTTTTCACCTCAGTTATGCTGCAGAGACCATTTATACATTGTGGTTAAGGTACATATATCCCGTTGTGTGATGAGTCAAACAAGTGAATCATTGTTCTGAGTCATCCAGAAGCATTTCTGTTCTCTTGAGAAATCCCTGTATGAAGTGTACTAAATTGCATGTTCATGCAAATATATGGTACTTATGCGTTTTGCAGGGGATCAATTAAGAACAACACCATGGGTGACGTCCCCTGCAGACAGAGATAGTCAAATGAACGTTTTGCACGCAACATACCCTATTTATATGAAGAGCTGCTGGAATTTATTGTTTTTTCAGTTTGTTGGCATAAACAATTTCGCAAATGAAAAATGTGTGGAGGCAGCCAATAAAATGCTTTCCGCCACATTCACAGCAGCATCACTACATTTTTAGCTGTAAGTCCCATTAGATGCACTGCATTAATGTATATAAATCTATTATTTATGAAGGCAAATACGCTCAGTCAATAGTGTGTTTTTTTTTTTTTTTTTGCATACCTGTCAGACTCAATTCTCAGTCGTCCCTTTAGTAGATCAGCTTCTACATGTGAGGGCCCAACATTTTCTGTGTATTCCTTTAGTAGAGGCGACTCTTAACTCTTTTTGCTTCAGTTTAAGTTTCATATTTGTTGTTTTCATTTTCATTCTGATAACCTTTAGAAGATTGTGAAGTCTTGAATCCTGACGTTAGTTCATTTTGTTTGGTAAATGGAAGCGTTTTGGAGCCAAAGCAGAAAATTATGTGAACAATTACAGCCTCACCCCATATCGTATTTGAAGTTCAGCATGTAAAACCTAGGCAGTATAAACAGTGTTAAAGTATATATTGTTTACAAAACTGTACTATTGTGCAACATACCACAAAAAGCCACATAAAACAGTTTGCGAAAACAAAAAAGACAAAAAAGGACAGTAGAGGACAGAATATCATCCAGATGATGATTTGCTTTTAATTTACCAATTGTGTTTCCCAATCCCTACTTTCTCTTCTTCTTCTTTGCAATCTCCCACTCAGGGCTGTTTTACTTTCTGTTTGAATCGATATTGGTTCTTCAGGTCCGTTTGTTTTTCCATCCTGCTTCTTTCTTCCAGCCTCTAAAGCAAAGAGAAAACCAAAAACGAATCCCGACTGACACGTTTGGTTTGGAGTGCAGCAGACATCGAGCAGAGGCGGTGTATGTGGAGCTGGTTTTGCTTTCCGATGAAGACTTTTATCCCCTTACCAGTCTGGCTCGCCATCCTTCTGTCGCTCATCCTCTTTTCTAAGCCACAGCACTCTCTCTCTCTCTCTCTCTCTCTCCAGCATTAATCTTTATGAGCCAGCTCCTCTCTGAGTCCTACCCGCTGAATATCGCATGCTTCCCTCCAGCTTTGGCATCTCTGCCCGGCGCTCCCGCTCTCCGTAAGCCAGCAGGTCTGCGGTGTTGTCTTTCCTTGATGACCCTCTAAGGAGCTTGGCTTTTGGTTTCAGCTCGCCTCTGGCACACCTCAGTCCTGCTTCTTTTTCAGGATGACACCAGCCTGCTACTTCGGGGGTTCATCTTCCTCCAGCAGAGATTTGATTTCACCGATGGCAGTAAACAGGGAAACTTGGAACCTCATGGAGCTGTTCAGAGCACTGCAGCTGACTCGGGGCATTCATACACTCGTTGCTCAATTGACAGGCAATCAAAAGACAGAAAAAAAACCCAATAAAAACCTCTGTTTTATATACATTTAGAATGTTAACTATTAGTGATCAACCTGACTGCTCGTGTTTATTAGGTACCTACAGAAGGTTCCCTTGACTTACACACTTTTTTCTAATCCCAGCATCTCAAGCAACGCTTTGTGCTACAGTTACTGTTAGAGACTAGGAAGAGAAAGCATTGTTGTATGGATTTTGAAAAACCTCTACCTACTCTGAGTAAATGTTTTACAACGCGATATGTCATGCTGAACTTTTTGAGAAATGTTTGCAAAAGACTGCAAAACCAAGCAAGCGCTGAGTTTTAAATGTTTAACCTGGTGTTTGAAGGAGAACTGGAGCAGGCACTCGAACATACTCGGTTCTGTCAGACTCAGTGTGGAACTACAAAAAACAGAAAAGAATAATTGATAAGGGGTTAAAATTTAAGCGTATAGAGTTTGAACACCAAACAAGTTGAGAATGCTTTGATACCCAAATCAAAAACCAGCGTTGTGCTGTTTCTTTTAGCATTTTGTCACAATGGGTGATGGTGGAGAGAAAAAAAAAACTCTGCTGGTTTGTTTTTGACACTTGGAATTGGTAAATTTTGCACTTGGAAAGTCATTTGGTAAGAACTGGCAAATTGCCAATTTTCAAGATCTGCAAGGGCAAAGAACATCTCTGATTATTATTATTTCATTTCTTCCTGTGGATCATTAAAGCACTCAGCCTGGTGAAGTGGAATCGAATGGTTTTCTTCGAAAATCTGATATCAGGAGTGTTGGATGTCAGGGCACATGGACAGAAAACCCCAAGTTAAAACAAAAAGTTTTACATAATTATCATTATTGGCAAGTGCACTGACAAAGTAGTTGGCTTGATGGGCTGAAAAGGGCTAACAGACTGGAGACTGGCAGGGATCAAGCTAACCGGTTAGAGACAAACAGGTTGGAGGTCATCTGGCCTGAACTGCATAGAAGTGAAACACTAGTTGAAAGTCTCCAGCCCCACCATTTCTTACTGCAACGACCTCCAACCAGGGCACCAAAGCTTCTTGGGGGGGTTGAGAAGCCTTCTTCAGTTTAAGTTGCTTATATAATTTTGTAATGTCTTACAAATATGAGTCTTCATGTAACTGACATGTTGCAAAACTACTCAGTTTAAGGGTTTGCATTGGAAGAGTGTCATTTATCCTAAAGTAATTAAAAAAAAAAAAATGTTTAGCCATCTCTGCAAAATACACCAATGTAAGGTTGCAACGTAATCAGCTGGAGGATAAAATGGCATCAGTTCAAGCTAAAGAGGAAGATTAATCTCTCAAAAAGAAAAACAAGACTCTGGAGGGTTCCATATTATAAAGCTTCAGTGACAAAATTAAAGCTGAATACATCTTTTGCTGTGAAAAACTGGTGAATGAGAGTTTAAGACCTTGTAAGATGAAGTGGCACCAGTCCACCAAACACCGCGAGAGAGTGTATAAACTCAGAGTTTATCCTCAGAGAAGAGGAACTCGTCATGTGCAGAATGATGTGGAGGTGTGGTCACCTCGCTTTTCAGTGTTTAAACTTTGGGTTCATCCAGAAAAGGTTGAGAATCACTGGTTTACATGGTTGCCTTGATTTTCTTTGCTTGTGCTGATTATTGTAAAAAAAAAAAAAAAAAAAAAGTATTTTGTTGCCTTTTGACACTTTTTCATTGGGTAAAATAAAATCCTAAATGTTAAAATTTGTGTTCAGGGACACAGCATATTGCTCCTCTTCAACTCTTTCAGAAAGAAACATAAGCAGAGCTCACACAGGGATGTGGGCGCTCATACCAGGGTCTAAATGTGGAGTGTTAAAGCTCATACTCCTCCCAAACACACTCCCAAACAGGCTGCAGTCTCAAATGATGATACTTCATTTCCTAAACAAGAGCACTGAGATTCCGGTGCATTCATTTCGAACATTAAGTGTTTGTGAGAACACATATCATGGTGTCAAAATTTTTCAAAATTGCAGTTAGTCATTGTTTTAGTTGGAACTTCTGAACAGCTCACTGGATAATTTCCAGGGGCTCGATCATGTTGCTGCCAGCATATTAGCATTATTTGCATTTCTAGCTGATTGACCCTCCCAGTGCACCTCAAACAAGAATTATAATGAGGTTCGCAGCAATTACCTGGTTCAACCAGACAAAGAAGAGATTCGATTAGCCTCAGAATTAATTATATAAACATGTAAGAACTCTTAAAGGACTCACATTTACTAAGATAAACCGTCAAAGAAAATGGATTTAAATTTGTTCTGTGGTTCAGAGTTGATATTTAATGGTCGATTTCTGGTCAAGTTTGAACATTTTCTCGACCTACCAGATGCTGACATGTAAAGACAGAGAGAATGCACCGTAGCTGAGAGATTTTCATATTTTTAATTCAGATTTTATCTTGGGAGAGATAAGCAACATTAAGCCTGCCCTCAGTCCAGGCTGAACCCTCTCAGGTGTTTCAGAGCTCAGGTGCACGAGTGTCTGAAATGATGGTTTCAGCTGCTTTAATGTCAGGCCATTCACTTCGCACCAGTCACTCCAATCACTGGGCTTTCATTCTCAAGGAGCTCTGGGATTGTCTTCTAGATCAGGGCTAACAGCGTTCACCGCAAAAAAAAGAAAAGTACCACCAAAAAAAAAAAAAGAAAAAGAAACGAGCAAACTCATGAGCACAGGTTCCTGGATGACTGAGCAGTGACGAAAATCGGCGCCTCATGTCAGGCGCCAACCGGTTGTTAGGAGCTCTCTCCAGAGAAGAGGCGAGGGTAGATCTCAGCTCCGGGGTGCTGATGTGCCGGGGGTCCCGCTGGGTTTCAGTCCTGAATGTGAGCCACTTGGGACCGGGAGTCTAATTGTCATGCAGGTAATGTGTGAGCCGAACAGCGCAGAGAGCAGGCTGTCTATGTAAAAGAGGGGAGAACATTGCTCAATCATACCACAGCTCCTGTCGTCAGACAGCGACGGGGAGCCTGGAAAAAGTACGGGAAAAAATCAAAGGCTGAAAGAAAAAGTCTGCTGAAGTTGAAGGAGGTGAAAGAGGCAGGAGACGAGGCGCTATAGAATTCCTACATACATTATTTACGAGGGGCTTAAACACTGAAACATGCAAGTGTAGCTGTGGAGGCTGAGGATGGTCGATCATATGAAGAGGAAAGCGAAACAGTAAATAAAAACTGGAATTGTTATCTACTGCTAAAAACAATGGCTGCGATCAGCATCATATCCAACTTGCTGCAGACAAAAAGAATGGACTGTTTGCTGTTTCTGACCACGATATCCAGCAGTGTGGGTCAGGAAGAGCCACTTTGCTTTCTCAGAAAGCAGTAAAACATCCAACTCTTGCATTTTTAATGAGAAGCAGTGATAGGCCACCGTATTTCAGGAAAAAAAAAACAGATTTAATGTTTTGTTTCTTGTTTTGTTTTTGCATCACTTTACATATAGCGTTGAATTTGAGCTTATGCGCACACTGAAAATGGATGCATCATGTAAAATTAATGCATTTGAGTTTCAAATATTAACTTGTGGGTGATAATAGAGGCAGAAGTTCTTATATTGGTGTGCCAGTTTCATTCAGCACGAACAGCAGGTAATCCCGAAAGCGTACATTCTTATCAAACTTATTCAAAATCCTTGGTGTATTTTGACCACTGCTGATACCGGTGTATCTCCTCATCCTCAGCTCCTCATTAATGCGGCTCTTTACTGAATGTATCTCTTACATTTTATGATTTTGGAACTGTTTTAACTCGCCAGGAGAATACTTTGACCAGGAGAATACTTTATGCAGGGTGAAATTACACCACATATGGGCATATATTATATTTAAAAACTAGGAATTTAATTTCACAAGTGTTTTGTGGTGCTAATGTATGTCAGCTGTTTCAATTTTTAAATTGGGAAGAAGGTGATTTCAATGTCAGGATTAGTCGAGTTATTTCACATGATTTTTATTCAGTTTTGTCTGAAAAAAAGAAAATCCTGACCTATCCACATGAGACAGAAAGACTTTGTATCTGTGCCTGTTTTAACAGAGAGCTGCTGCTGCTACTTTGGAAACACTTTTTGTGAATTAATGAGGATGAATCGGTGGGAAAGAACTCATTTAGCAGCATAAGATAATCATCCCCAGGGTGATTCACAGTGGAGTGAGTATCATGAGTTGGGGATGCTTTTTTATCCTGAAGGGAAAAGGAATTTCTGTTTATCGAGGCGCCCTACAGGATCGTGTCAGGGTGGCTGCCTGCCAGTTGTCGCCTGCAAACTGGCTTCACAAAAAGAATATCCGCCTATTTGGAGAAGTCTTCAAGACCTGAAATAAATTGAAATGCCGTTGAACGTCACAACAGGCGTCTCAACTGTACGGCCTGCAACACGCGTACCGATAATGACAACAGTAGCTGCTGGGCACACCAAATCACAGCGAATAAAAACAGAAAATCCACACTTAATTGTGTTTAATTTTTCGACTACATATGATATGTAAAATATCAGTGACAAGAGATTTTCATGTGGTAACAGGAATTTAGCCAATCAGCGTCGTTGAGTCGGATCCCTTTAGGGCCAGAAAAATTTCAACTCGAGGCAAGATTTTCTTGAGGAACATCATGTTACAGGATTTCCTGAATGTTCTGACCGTGCTCTCCAGAGAGAGAGAGAGAGAGAGAGAGAGAGAGCTCAGAAACATTCCCAAATTCAATGAAAGGTTCATTGAGTGCTTTGCTACTCAGAAGAGCAAAATCTCCTCTACAAATACTTGTAAGGTATCAGGTAGACTTGCACACTTTGTAAAAACTCCAGAAATACAATAGCTTTCAACAATTGGCGACGTTTGAGTAGCGTTTCTGCCACTAGGGGGCGCTGTTGTAACAGGCAACAGCTTTGTGAATAAAATCGTGTTAACTTAATTCGTTTTTGTTTCCAGTTTGGTTCTGAACTCCTATTTGAGCAATATGCGATATATGTGTTACATAAGAATGCCTCAAGTTTTTAATATTGACAATAGATCATTGTTACGATTGATTGTCTCTCTATTGTTTGTGGCGATAGAGGGAGTGTGTGTGTTTATGTACTTACGAGTGTGCATGCATGTATACAATGGTAGTGAAGCTGTGGCTGTGTGTGTTTTACTGTATTACCTGTTTTTATTGTATGTTTTCTTTGTCGTGAAGCACTTTGCTGTTTTAATATGAAAAGTGCTGTGCAATTGGATTTATTTCACAGAGCGCTGGCATCTAGCCATTTATGTTGAGTTGTTTTGGGATGGTTAAGCTATAAGCACAGCTGACAAACTGATAAATGCAGGTGTGTCAGATTCTCAGTAGTGACAAGAACAATGCTCTGACACACCTGGATTAATCAGTTTGTCCAGTAACATAAATCAGGAAATAAAGGAGCTGTACTGGAGCCTAACATAAAGCTCATGAAGTCCACCCCCAGCAACAATATTTTTTTGATTATCTGTTAACGTATAATTCTGCCTGGGGCATTTTATGGCTTGACATATGTTTTATTCCTACTGATCTCAAGGTTTGCACACAGGAAACGGCTGTTAATTTGCTTGGATTCAATGAAACGGGCCCAATGTGTTTAGGTTCGAAAGTATGGAATTTATTTTGGCATGCACACATGAAATCTAAAAAAAAAGCCTAAATTAACGTCATGTGGTTAGGTCAGCTTCTCTCCATAATACTTCTCTTATTAATTTACAATTAGATCCGCCGTGATGGCATGGACTTATTTCAGAGCTGTTGAATTACTCCACAACACTGTCGTTTTCAGCAAGGTGTGTCTAACAGCCGTCCGACGGAGTGTAAATTGCTTTAATGTAAGAGCTATTCATCTGCTCTTGTTGCCAGCTATCACTGCCTCAGTGCTCTGGCTTTGCATTGGTGATAATGCTACCATACATTTATAGCTTTGTTTGGAGTTACAGTGTAATAAAATATAATTGTGGCCTAATTAGGCTAATGCGAGTGAATGACCCCTTTAATGATCGTGCTGGAGTGGATGTGTCGAACAATCGTGCGGCTACCTTCTTCCTTTGGCATCGTTTTAAACCTGCTGCTGCTTTCCAGGCATTCGAGTTAACAGATGGTCTCGTTCGTTAAAAGGGGATGTGGTGGGAGGCGACTTGGAATAACACAGACAATAAATGATAATTCCTCTTCAATGCTACACACACCTCCTGGGAGCCCGGGCTACAGGATAGAAGTAGGTCAATACAGTTCAGGTGGCTGCTTCTCGCTTTTCGCCTGAGCTTCACCTCCGTAAACACAAACGTCACAAACAAATGTCGACTTCAGCAGTTTTGGTCCGGACAGGAAATGAACGAAGGGATCAAATGGAGGGGCTGATTTATGCGCCGGACTGCTCGGCCTATACAAGCAAGGCTGTGCGCCAAATGCCTAAAGCTGATATCTCACATTATCCTGAGATGCGAGCTAAAACTTTGGATTTCTGCTTTTAATTAAACCCTTGAAAATGTTTCATCACACTCAACTGACATGCACAAACACATCATGACCAACTGTCACACCCACGCATGCTCCTGTTCAGGAAAAAAAAAAAAAAAAAAAGAACGATAGCAATTATCCACCGTCGGGAGCTCAGAGCTGTTCTGAAAGCAGAGCAGCACCTCAAGGAAGAGAGCTCCACCTGAAAAAGAACAACTGAGACTGACGCCAACTGCGAGTCCACATTGTATTAACCCCTTTGCAGGTGCTGGCATGGCCTGTTGGTGTGGAAACCCTCCCTCTGTCTGCAGGGTCAGTGTTTCGATTTTCTTTCTTGGCCGTGCCTGTGGAGCAGCAGCTGGCTCGTCCGGAGAAGGCAGGGAGAGAGAGAGAGAGAGAGAGAGAGGGGGGAAAAAAGGCCTCATGAGGAGCGTTCAGCTCCGTCCGTGCTTTGCTGAGATGAAGAGCTGAATTCTTGCAAATAAATCCAGTCGGCCATCTTTCTTCTTCATCTTTTGTATTCGGCAGACCACGGAGTATTGGGGAGATGGAACCGTTCACTGCTGACAGTGTCTGGAAGGTAGACTACACCCTGGTGGGGGAACAAAAGAGAAACTTTCACACTGGAAATCATTAAATACACATTTATCACCATGGATTCTGACTTCAGTTCTTGATAACCTTTTGGAAAAACCCTACATACATGTGAACACTCCGGGAGTATGAATCTCACCTAAAAAAAAAAAAAAAAAAAAAAAAAGCACAGACGGTACCATCCATCTTCTCGACCGCTTTTATCCAGTTTGGAGGGCTGAGGGAATCCCAGCTAACAATAAGCAGAGGCAAACTGCTCAATGGACAGGTCCACCACATTCCATACACTCATATTCTCACCTGGGGGCAACGAGGGTCGCTCATCAGAGGCAAATGTGTATTTTTGGACTGTGGAAGGAACCCATGCACAAACAGGAAGAAAATTCTTCTGAACGGCCGTCAGTTATAAGTCAGATAGGTTTCATTAATCTGTTGACTCAGTTGCAAGTAAAATTTAAACTGTGGAAGCTCCTGCTTCAGTAATAATAATACAAATGTTTAAGGCAAAAGAAGTCAACACATTTCGATTCATCTTTCTACTTCTTGTCTATCATAAAAGAGCTAAAGTAAAAAAAAAAAACATCTTTACCTTTTAACATATTTGAATGAATTTCTGAGAATACTGCCTTTAAGTTGTAGCACTTTTTTGCTCAGATATTTTAAACCTTTTTACATTTTCACCTCTCAAAGACATCAATTCTCATTTTATTCCATCAACCTCAGCATGCGTATTGTCAGGCTTTGTACACCCCTTTTGTGATTTGTTGTCCCTGTTGCAACATTTTCAGTGCATGAAGCTTGGCCTGTTCACTCATTCAGCAACACATAAATAACTTCCACAATCTGCTATAAACAAACATGAGGCAGAACTTCTGCGTACTGTTCTGATAACTTTTAGCAAGAAAAATTGTCTTATCCGACAGACATCCTAATCTCGTAACGCCGAACAACAGTGCAGACCTGGATGACACCGTCTGATGCATCACATGAGAGGAAATAACACCCTTGATGGAACGGCCATTAAAAACACTAAAACAAGTACAAGACAAGAAGACATTATTCTATGATAAGAGTTCCCATCTGACCCGCCTCACAAAAGTCTTCTGGTAAGTCAGTTTGATAGATTGTGCTGCTTTGAAGGGATTCATAATGAGTGCAGTGTTGATGCAGTGGAAGGGTTTATACGTAAAGCGGCAGTATGCTGGAAGATTTAAAGGATTATTCTACTTTATTTCAACCTGGGGTGTTTTCCGCCTTAATGCTGCTGTTGTAGCTGTCATAACACTGCCTCGCTTTAACTGCACCCTCTTCAAACTTCGGCTGTAATCGTGCCTGTTCTGCAAAACTAATGAATGTACCGATTTCAAAATTCTGCCTTGCAAAACAGGACTCGTGGGCCGGTTTGTTTACTCCTACTGCGCAGGCTACCAGGTTCAGCTGGCACTTTGCAGGTTGGAAAATATATATATTTAAATATAGGATCTTTGATTGAAGTTTTGTTTTTTTTTTTTCCTGAAGGAAGGTTGGACTTCAGTTGCTATTTTTGACTGCAACTTAGAAGTTACATTAATGATGCATCAATATTTACTTCAGAATATATGGGGGCAGCCAAACAAAACGAACAAAATGTTAGTTAATTTCACTTTTTTTTTTTTTTAATGTATCTGGTCTGCAGTTTTTAATTGATCAACCAGGAGCACATGGCTCATCTTCTTCACACCTGAGTCCAGCGAAAAGCTTGAAAGAGGCTTGATGCATCCCAAGTCATTGTGTTTACACAGTGTGAGTTGAGACCATCTGTTGACATGAGGGTCAGTGGATCTTACCAAAACCTGTGCTGCTGTGTTGACCAAATAAATGATTTTCAATTTTATTAGTGGTCACAGGTGTGATAAAAATCTGTGAAAAAGGCGCCATGCACCCCCAATGGATGTGCATTGGCAGTTTCTGTGTACATCAGAAGTTATCACATCCAAGTCAACACACGAGTCCCACTGGAAGTGCTTGACATGGACAGCAGAAAAGGACTGAAGACTTTACTTCCTCTGGTGCCAAATGCTTATAGGTGTAAAAATATATAAATAAAAAGAAAAAGGGTAATCACCAAGCAAATGTTGGACAGACGGCTCAAAGACTGCAATATCTCTCGGTAGATGGGAGTTTGTGGAGGAAAAAAAATTGATTATTTGGGTGCGTGGTGGACCAGATGGCGTTTCGTCTGGGATATTTGTGCTTGTAGTTTCCTACTAGACTCTGAAGCAGCTTCTTCTATCAAACCATGAAGTCTATGGTGTCACTCACCAGTCTGCTCTAAATGCAAATGCACACAAACCCAATAATGGACCACGTAATGCTCTGGCTTTAGTCCTTGGACCGTCAACCTTTCCTGATGTACGCTTGACCAGTATAACTTTGTGTGCGTGTGTAGATAACAAAATGATTGTTCATTTTCCCCTATTTGAGTCCCACAGCACAATTCAAGATCATTTGGATCGTAATTTATCTGACTTGGTGTCCTCCCTTTCCGTAGCCCCTCTCCACACCAACCACCCGCAGCAATATGCGCACAGCTCTTTTCCTGCCCCCCGTGTAACCAATCCTGATGATTTGTCAGCCAAGCGAGGACTAATCTGCTCTATCTGACAGCTGACAACAGTGACTAAGTGGCCAAACATTTGGTATCGACTCGTTCCCCGGGGCAGCCGCCACTGATGAACTGGAAAAGGTAACAACGATGTCCTCCAGGTGAAAAAGGGGCAGCCCAGCCTCCTCCACTCAACCGCCTGTGTGCAACCCCACCCCCACCCCCACCCACCTGCCTGTGGTCCCGCCATGTGGCTGACGACTCAGAGGGGCGTTTATAACATTGCCCGCTTGCTACTTGATCTTTTCGGCGTGTGCCCCGGTTCCCTAAAGGGGAATTCCACTCTGTGTGTGTGTGTGTGTGTGTGTTAATTTACTCTTATTAGAGTAAGCCTCTCAAACTCAGATGATCTTCAAGCCACTGCTGGCGCTGTCATCTCCTTGGAGTGCCACTTTCCAGTTTAAATAACATACTTGGACGTTGGAACATGCAATTGGATCTTTTTTTCAAAATACTGCAAAAATCAAAAACGGCATGCTTTCAACAAACTAACTTCTGGCAAGTCACTTTCTACATATCTAACAAATATGGAGTATTAGTAACAGCTAGTGCATGGTGCATTTTAAAAACAAGATCTTATCTTTTTGTGTTCTGCTGCTGCTTCTCTTCATGAACAATCAGCTTTGATTATACTTTAGTTTTTCCATCACTTCAATGAAAAATAAACTTATTTGACTTGTGTGTGTGTGTCTGAGTGAGAGAGGGAGTTCATACATACATGATCAGTTCATTATGCCTCCCAGTAAGATCTGTTTCTTTTCCCTGAACAGAGCTGCAAAGAGCAAAAGTTTTTTACCTGAAATACTTGAACTGCAGTTCACAGCAATTTGACTCTTGTGTTTTTTATTCTGCCTGCTAGGTGGCAGTACAGCATGGGACTTGTCCATTCGTGTGTGTATGAATGAATGTGTGTGTGTGTGTGCGTGTGCACACAGTCTTTTCAGCCAAGGGGACACTGCTCTCCCTGGCCAGTACAAACCAGATTAGTGGGATAATCCTGATTTAACAGGCCTTATTATCTTTTATTTAGGAGTATCCGTCTCCACTGAGTTTTCCACTATTGAGACCAATGCACATTGTCCCATCAAGCCTTTGAGGTTTTTGAATGAAAAGCATCCTAATGTGATTAGAGCACCTTAAAATCTCAAGGCTTTTCAGATGCAGCTGAAACGAAAGGTTGCCCCACCTCACAGGGAATGTTTTCACTTGTTGGTGTTTCTTTCACTGATCCACAACTTTTGACTGCAAAGCTGAGGGGAGTTTGTGTTTGCATCAAGTTATTTAATCACCATAATCTCATCCTCTCTGGTAGTGCAGCCCTTTCAGCATGGGAGGTACAAGACGCTGATTGCAATGTAATTGAGAACAAATTGATTTTCCTCACTTTACGTTGCGCGCTATTGATTGACCGCAGTTTGGTCTCAGGTTTCAGGGAAATCAAAGTGGTCGGTAACCAGGGGTAATCTCACACTGTTGAACCCTCCATCTCCATCCGACGGCTCAATCAAGAGAATTCCAGGTGCGGCATGCAATGATAATTCTCAAATCACCAGGAGCCGCCGCTTGCTTCACTTAGAATTTTTTTCCATGTTTGAAAGCTGTTTTTCATGGAGGACGAGACTGAATAGATTGAAGTGTGTCACCTTGGATATTGGCAAGTTCAAACTTATACACCTTAATTCTCCAAGAGTGCTTGTCCTGCAGACTCGTGGCACAAAATTGCGTCATCTTTACACGGCTTTGCAGCTACCTTGCTAATGCAGAAGGAATGGCTGCCGTCCCTCACCAGTAAATATGCGGCCCACATTTTCTTGTCATCGTATCCAATCTTCTTGGCAAGTGCTTCGGATATGACCACCCAATTCACTACAGAGGAGGATAAATCACCTGCTCTCCACATCCATCTTGGAATCGGGGGGTCCCTCCATCCTGACGGCGTGTTCATGGTCAGTTATGGCTGTCTATGGTTACTGGGCCGCCCCTGCTACACGCTGTAGTGGTGGCCTGTGGAGGACTTTATTGACAAGTACACTCATAAGTCAGGCTGTTGATGCTTCGCAGGCCGTCATCTGTTATCACTTCATCCATCTCCTCCTTGGAGCCCTGCAGGTGACCTGCAGATAAATCGCATGTGGGGCCTTGCGACTGTCTCCAAGGACAAAATTAGATCGGTATGTACCTGTCAGCTTTATGAAATATGGAATGGCCCGCTTGGTACTCGCAGTGGGCTAAGCCTGAAGCTTACCTCGTTGCACAGCTTCGAGGACAGCTGTGCTCAACACCAAACCACCCTGATTGTCATTCAGGATTCTTGGGCTTTCAAATCCAACACAGCACCTATAGCTTCTCTAATTAGCCGAGTAGGACTCGTCTTTACTGTACATGCAACAGCGGCAGCTGCAAAACAAATGCTAATACCTGCTTGTCAATTCATTCTCCGGAGTGAGGACTGCCTCACCTATTTGAATATAGCAGCAGGCGACTGTGGACATAGAGGGGAGCTCCTGGCACGCATCCCAGGTGTACATAGCCGCCGGCAGTCTCTGCTAGAGGCGAGTGGTGTTTGTTTACTTTAAACTGCTCCACACCGAGGCCTCCGCACTGATTCACTGCAGTATGATTTGGCGTGCCGGTGTGCATACCGGGATCAGCAAACAGTGCGATGAGACACACTCCTTTTGATGGCAGTCTCTTCACAAGTCTTCCGCCCTCTGTTTCCTCCCTGAGCACCGCAGAGCTTTCCCAGGTTGAATCCGCAATCCATCCACATGTCAGGCGAGTCATTACCATAGCAAACCTGTGAGGAAACTAGAGTTTTGCTTTTTTTCTTTTCCTGGGAGGGGACCGAAGAACGACAAAACCTCACTCTGCTTCCTGTAACCTTCAAGCTTCGGCTCAGTAAAGGCCATGTTCTCACTGTAATCCTAAGGACTGGCTTGTAATGAGATGGTCCACTGTTGCCCACGCATCGCTGCTGTTCTAGCATTGAGCATAGAGAGTGTCTCAAACAAGGGCACTATAATCCATCCTCTGAGGAAGAATTGTCTGGTGTACCTGTGAGGCCGGAATTAATGGAACAGAACACACAGCAGCTAATAAAATACATAGTACTTTAGCCAACACTGACCTTCGGGGCTGCTCAGAGAAACCACTGAAACAAGAACAAAGAAATGATAGGCATAAGCCGTTTTCACTGTCTGCTGAAAAAAATGTATTCTTTTATTTTCCCCGAACCCAAGAAAGTCTAAACTGGAGGGAAAAAAAAGAAGAAAAAAAATTGAACCCATTTTTAGATAGTGCCATCAAAAAGGATCCCACCCAGCTTTTATGATCATGGTCATGTAATGTAAAATATGCAAATGCATTTTGTCAGGATGAATTTGTACAGAAACTTCAAAAAGAAACCGATATCCAGCCTTGATCGTTGTGTATTGAGCAGAACAGAATAATGTGGCTTAGGTTGACTTTGAGTGCTATTCAAAAAACAAAACACGAGCAATGCTTTTCATCTCAGCTTCCATGGTCTCAACAAATACTTGGCTGTATCACCGTATGAGCTTATTAGCTTATCAGTATTAGACACATACTGAGATTACATACTTTTATCATCAGCCTTTTTCAGGTTGACCACAAACTTTTACTTGGATTGAGGTCCATGACACATCCACTCCAAACATTTACTTTCTAGACTTTGAGCCGTTTCTGTAGATCTACAGTGTTGCTGAGTGCTTGCGGGTGATTGCCTCACAGAATTTAAATCTTATCTCAAGTGTCACTGACCTCGTACTGACTCAGTAAGTGAATCTAACTTTGCAGGATTCTCAGGGCCTGCTGGAGAAAACCATGATGCTGCCACCATCATATTTAATAGTCAACAGTTGACAAAAACAAAACATATAAATAAATAAATAAATAAATAAATAAATGAATAAGTAAATAAATAAATAATTTAAAAGAAAAATGTTCTCACCTCAAATATAGATGGTACTACCTGACAGGCACTCAGAGTTAACCCCTTATCAAAGCTTGTTTTTAAGTGATATGTAATTCTAACCTATGTGTGGTGAATTCGTGTTCCTGAATATAGGAAAATAAGACATCAGTACTATTCTGTACTGACACTGATGATGGCAAAATAAAGAGGGACTAATGTGATAATATTTTAACAAATGAAGGCAAACCAACAAATATACGACACAGACTTACATAATGTGTGGCAAATCAATGATGACAGATTTATATCGAAACAAAATGTACCTTTGTGGGCAAGCATAGTCAGTATATTGCTAATATATATACATATATAAAAAGACACTGAGTCTTTGTCTCTATTCTTACTTGCAGGAAAAAAAAAACTTTCTTCAGGCTATTTTAGACTTTGCATGTTCGTCCTCCCATGAGGTCATGAATAAATCAGCAGTGGAGTTCTTGGAAGGTGTGTGTTTGAAACACTTCCATCACTGAAGAGCCCCCTCATCATTGCTCCCTGTGTTATCGCATCAGTGCCAAAGGTGTGATGCTGTTGATGCTATCGGGGGGGTAAATCTGTGAAAAGCCGTGGGCTACCATTTCCAATGCTTCACCAGGCAAACCACCGGCCTGCAGTACTCCTCCATGCGTGCTATGGGGAATTGCTCTCACGAACATCTAAACTGATTTTAGAGCCATTAGGAAACATTTGACCTTAGAAAAACTTGACATCACCAGGGAACACTAAGTGCTCCAAGCACAAGAGGTCAGCATGGACAATATGGTAGAATGAAATTATGAGTGAAGCTCTGAAGCACTTTACTGTGAATCAGTCGACTGAAAAGCAGCACATTTATGTAACTGGTCTCTTCTTCTGACCTTGATTTTACCCTCACCGTCAAAACTTGACGGTTTCAAAAATGATGAGCCAGATAATAAACAAATGACACTCCCATATGTGTTGTTTGTCCCACAACAACATAAAAGAAGGTTGAGCATCTCCTCTGGTATATCAGATCACACAGGCCAGCGTTATT
Organism: Salarias fasciatus; assembly: GCF_902148845.1. NCBI lineage: Eukaryota > Metazoa > Chordata > Actinopteri > Blenniiformes > Blenniidae > Salarias > Salarias fasciatus. Next base: position 18,127,045 of record NC_043763.1, on the reverse strand, counting down.
CGTTGTCCATGACCCCATTACTTTTCCATTCGTCAACGTCTTTTGATAGATACTGATTACAACAGACAGAAATAGCTCTCCAAAAGCTGTATTTTCAGAAATATCCTGACGCACACAATTTCATATTTGGCCCTTTTTCTGCTTCTAACAGCAGAATCCTGCTTTCTCAGAATCTATTACTGTATATTGAGTTCACCTCTCAGATGTGACAAGCTGTGTGTGTGTGTATATATATATATATATATATATATATATATATATATATATATATATATATATATATATATATATATATATATATCCGAATATATATATATATATATATATATATATATATATATATATATATATATATATATATATATATATAAATTCTGTTTTTTTATGTTCTCATCATGCGTGTGTGTTTTTTGGGGAAGTCTTTCTTTCACAGCCCACAAATATCATTTTGAGGTTAACTTGTCACTATAAAATTGCTTGTGTCTCTGTCTTTGAGCTGGCAACCCATCATCCAGCAGTTTGAGACGACGGGATGGATTTCTTGCAACCGAATGTCACTTATGTCACAATGTCTGTGCTAATCGAGACTAGCATAGTTAAAGCTGAGGGTTTGATAAAAGGTACTCATCTTGAAGGTTTTACTGAAATTGCTCAGTAATGACCAGCTTCAGCTGTGTGTAGTGCTTAACGTCAGTTGAACACTCGATTGGAGGTTTCAAAAGTCTGCAAGATTGCGAAGTGGACGCTGATGGCACCGTTAAGAGCCACTAGACTCCTTCACCTACACTTCACAAGGAGACGGAGGAGGACGACGAGGGCTGATACTGTTATCCTGAACAGAAGCCCATTACTTCCAGCCGAGAACAAAAGCAGAGGCCACTTCAAACTGACCGGCACGCAGTGAAACCACGCTAACGGTCAAATATTCAAATGGATTTTGCAAATGAACTGCAGGGTTGTTTGGAAATAATTACAACTGCTAAGTCATTTATGATATATAGATTAAAAAAAAAGGCTGGTCTGTGTCAGACAGTTGGACAGCATCTTCAGCACATCCACTCCGAATGTTAATTTTGGAAAGTCGATTCAAGCAGTGCGTATTTGTGCGAGAGGCAATCTTTGAAGTCATTCCAGAAACACAACAGGGAGCTGGAACACATGGCTCTTCAAACAAAGATAAGAGCAGAGACTTTAATATTCTTCTACTTTGTAAGCTTTCCACATCTGTAGTTATTTCTTTATCCTCGTTGGATGAACTTGAAACAAATCTTAAGTCAACACGAATGCTACCGTTTATTCGACGTCCTGTGGGAGACGGGCGCAGAAAAAGTGGAGGAGAAGGAGACCGTCATTAACATTGCAAAGCGTCAATTCCCTCGTGATCTGTATGCATATCTTGTGCTACATCCACAATGCTTTCTTAAATAAATAAACAAACCTTTAAGGATTAAGCTTGCCTGTGAGATAGTCATGAATATTTGATGGGGTTGGCTTTTAAAATGCAGATAGCCATGGCCTTTGACCTTGACTTTGTGTTGGGGAGCAAAGGAAGCTGTGATTTACCTCAGCCTGGTGGGCTGCTGACTGATGATGCCGATATGTTTTACTACATGCAGCTCTTCACAAATCTTCAGCGGGGCCAAAACCTACAGAGTGCTTACATGGCAAGGTCACAAAGAGACGCCTTGATCCAGGCTGCACCGAGTCACACTGTCGCCATTAGGATTACAAACATCGATGAGCGTAAAGTCTGACATATTTCTCAATAAATACAAAACACAAGAGGTAGCCATCATTTATAAAACACAACACACTATATGGGAAACGGTACTTGTCCAGTCACCAAAAACTGCATCGCTATTGCTTTATTATAACAGTTCAGTTCAGGATTAATAACAGAGACTGTCGGAAAACTAATGTGAGATGTTAGATGAAGGGGTTTGTATGTCCCAAAGATGTATAACCCCAAGACAGGATGTGATAATTTTCTTAATTTCTCAGAAGATTTTCTGTGTCTAAGTACTAAAATCCAGCCACTAAAATGTGATTGAAGTAAGAGAAGCCGTCAAGCCGAAGAAGGAGTCCTGTCGGACCTTGTTGACTCCTGTGTCTCCCGAAGCAGGTAATGGGCCAAGTGGACTGGAGTCTGAATGGTTAAAAAAAACCTGGTCTGGGAAGAGTTCAGAGAGGCCATGGAGGAGGACGATAGGTCAGCCTGTAAACTGACCCCTCTAAAAGTTCCTGGAAAAACACAATAGCAACAGACCAAAGATGGTTCTTTTTCATCTGGGACAGTCATAGATCGCACTGCGTTGGATTAAAGTAAGAGTAAATGGAAACTAAATGTGAGGAACTGTTTTTGAGGCGTTCTTAAGTGTGAAGTGACAATGACGAAGAGTTTTAAGCTATCGGTATGTGACACAAAATGATCACGATTCTAATATGAAATAGTGTCAATGTGTGAAAAATTTAGTGAGCAAAATCAAATCTTTGTCAAGACTTCTCCATCCGCTTGCATTTAATTGACATGATGTTGACACAAACAAATTAATTCTGCCTTTGAAAAAGTCTATCCAAGGCTCCTATATGAATGTTATAATTCAGTTTATATCATCTCCTCCACTGTTCACATTCCTTATGCATGAAGCCTAAATAAAACACATTTTTCAAGGTGGTGTCAGTTTTCCTGTGTCACTAGTTACAGTAGCATTGTTACGGAGCGTGCTGAGTGAGAGCAATGCAGTATTGAATAATTGATTGCCACTAAAAGAAGCAGGCACGCCAATATGCATTATTCAAATTGATATCTATTACTGTCCCTGCTTTTTATCTGAAAATAAAACAGGAGAGAGTAAAATCGGCCTTGTTTCTCTTTTGTTGAGTTAGGGACACGTGGACACTCACTTGAAATATAAAGAAATAAAGCAGAAGACATTGCAGCACATTTCCGAATGAAATCAAAGCTGATGCTTTACAAAGTTGTCTTGTTCTCTCATGTTTAACATTAAAGCATCTATTCAGTCAGCTTAATGTCAAAACCTTTCATGTTGATGGATTGACCTAATATCATTTTCTTTCTTCATCTATTCATTTTATCTCTCCTCACCTTCTGAGGCGAACAGACGGAATTATTACATGTTATTACTACGCCGACCCAGATTTTGCGGTTGAAATTTGAGGTCATCAGCGAAATGAAACGTCCACACACACACGAGCAAACCTGGGAACAAATTGAGGCGTTTGGGTTTTGACGGGAGGGCAGGTCTCACAGCAGCTCAAGGCCTGTTTATGCTCGAGCGGCCGCATCTATTACCGCCGCCCGTCCTCGGTGCCTTTTGAGAAACTGCAACGGTGGCGCAGGCTGCATGGCTGCGACGCCGTCCGAGGCATATTGACGTCCGCAGCAGCAAGCGTGCACAGGGCGGCGCGCCCTAATCTGTTCTAGCTGACTGGGACACGGAAGGAAGAGAGAGGTCAGTGGCGTGACAATAGATTTGTCTCTGTCGGTCACCGTCGTCGGATGTCACAATGGTGAGGGTATTTCATTTGTTCTGCTACGTTTCAAAGAGACCCAAGACAGTGTTTGAGTTTATCATGTTGTCATTTTGGGGGAAAAAAAAAGCATCACAAAAAGCGTGATCCATACAAAATGTCAAATACTTGACCTTTCAATGATTCATTTCACTCATTACAGATCAAGTAAGTTGCTGCTGTGCTTTCAATTTAAATTTTATAAAGTATTGAATCCAGCTGTGGTGAGGATTCCTCTGAAATTCACAAAAAAAGATTAAACATCAAAAAAAATTAGCAGCACTGAAAAACAAGACCTGTTTCAGCATACATAGCTGCCTGGAGCAGGGAATATTACCAAGCTGTTGCCTTTTTTCCTTCAAGCGAAAACTCAGACAACTATATTAATCCCAATCAAGGTGATTCGGTTCAGCCGTCTCCTTACCTTACCTCAATAAATGAATAATAAGGGAGAAATATATAAGCAATATAACACCTGTGTAAGTGTTAAGTGAACAGAGGCATCACCAAAGTGCACACAAATCATCAGTTGCAGGGTTTAGATTAAAAAATATAGAGTATACATATATATATATATATATATATATATATATATATATATATATATATATATATATATATATATACTGACATGTAATTTCTTCCTCGATCAAAAGGGAACACCTTAAGAACACCAAAATATGTTTCTTGCAATAAGCCTGACCTTTTAGATTTGCAGTGTGAGGAGGCTTGTGATTTGACACCAGCATCATTTAACTGACAGCTGTTGCTGTGTGTGGATAATACAGTTCCCAAACCAGGGCTGTGTTTCTGATACAAGCTTTAAAGCAAAGTAATTTCTCAAAGAAACCAATGAAAAGCATTATGTGCTCCTTTCGGTTCCAGTTTCCTCCAGTTCTTTGTCCAAGATAATATATTTTTTTTTTGCCTACATGCATGACTGTTTTTAATCATTCAGTTTTTGATTTCTCAGCACTTACTTGAGAAAACTTAAATACTTATTTATACGTTTACATCCCAAAACAAAAAGAAGTTGTCAGTGACAGCTGTGGCTCCATTTCTGGTGTCAGGTTATTGATCTCGCAGGGTTTTGCTTGAGTACAGAGTTTGGAGCTGACATAATGGCTGCTGCGTTTCAGGTAGCTATTCTTCATCGTGATTTCCAGCCAAGAATCCGCTCAAAAAAGATCACAAAAACCTTATCAGAGACTGTTTTCTTTTCCTCAGGCTAAAATTGCAAGATAAGAATACACCTTTCCTGCAATGCAACAACAGCGCATGATGTTGAAAGTGATGTGAAGGCACGGGGTTTGTGTTCTTAGCACATTTCTTAGGGGGCTTCACACCAATTATTCATATATTGAACTCTTTCACTTCAGGCATCCTTCAAAGAACTCGCATGTGAAACTCAGTTGTGCCATAGAAGTGCATCTGGCTGTCTTATTTCCAAGTCTCCTTTACCTGCAGTTGAGGAGTTTGTCTTCCGTTTCCTTCTTAAACATGGATTCACACAGGGCCAGCCTGACCCAAAATGCATTGCACACCATTAACCTTTACAGAAATGGGAGAGCTGCAGAAAATTGCATTTTTTAATGGAAGTATTGACTCCCAAGTTGTTCATCAAAAAGCTGTTAAAAGGCAAAATCAAAATTTCAAGCTCCATCGCCACTCTCCCGTATTTTGTCAAACTGTTGCTGTCAAGGTTGCGAAGCAACAGGTAGCTGGGATTTGTGCCACAACAGCGAAGGCTGTCAAAATTCTCACGAGACTGTCTCATCTTATGTTCCATGTTCTGAAGGCTGCATGCCCTGAATTGAGACAATGTTGGAGTGGATATGATGAGTGACTCCGGGTATCCTTCGTGACTGCAGTTTGCCGTGTTTAAACGGTTACCGAGCACAAGATGTCTCACACTGACTTCAGGAGGAGGCCTTGGGGATGCGGCAGAACAGGTTCAGAGGCAAAGATGACATGATGTATCATGTCAAGATGGAGCTGAATCTCAAAGGGATTCTCATTGTAGAACAGCCAGAATAAGCGCTAACACTGGGTAACAGCGGTGGTAATTTATAATAAATACATCTGCAGGTATAATCGTTATTTTCCCTGCTTTCCAATGCAGTGGCATATCTGCTTTTGACAGTCATCAACACCTGACTAAAATCAGGAGGGTATTAAAAGATCCACGTGGCCAAACGAATCGGCAGCTGCAGAGAACTTTGATATAGAGAAAAGAAGCAAAGCTTGGCTTTGCTGCCTGAAGAGATAATCCTCTTCATTATGAATTATTTAGGGCATCAGATATAAAAGCTTTCCTGAGGTTACCTCGATATAACTTCAGCCATGGCAATAGCATGAAACAACTGCAGCCGGCGTTAATATGGATTTTTTTTTCCTTCTTGGATTTGTTCAGTTGCAGCAGTGATAATATAGTTTAATGACACATCACACGTTCCAGAATTCACTTGGCAGCTGATGCATTCTTGAGTTTTTCTGCCTTTTTGCTCAGATTATGTTCCGGTCATGAACCGAAGATTGCTCTGAAAGTTGCTTGACACACACATCAAGTGAATGCACAGCCCGTACAATGCTTCAGGTAAGTAAGGATCTTCCCTGGCACGAGTAATCCTTGAAACCATTCACTTGGGGTGCAGAGTGAGAGATACAGGAAATAGAGAAAAAGAAATCAGACAGGATTAACATTCATTAGAGTCTTCAGCGCTTCACTGGGCTACACATAAACTGCATTTTAAAACAGATTCTTGCCAAAGGCCAGAGTTGCCCCTGGTTGTAATAGAAAAATCTATTCTCAATATTCTTCCCAATAGCTTCGGATTAGTCCTCAAGAATGACGCTGCTACCTGTGTCCAATTAGCATCTCATTACGAGCAGCTTCCGTGACCTCTGATGATGAACCGGATTAATCAGCTTCACTCAGGTCAGTGCGACCAGGTGCTGCTGCTTGTATGATAATAATGCTGACCTTCCTGAGATGACAGCAGCTCTGGCGACACTCAGTTCTATCCAGTCGCAGCCTTTACTGCTGTACACTTTGAAATAATGTTACAGTCTTTCAAGAGCTTTTTGATCTTCATTCAAGCCTCAGATCTGAGAAATGAACGTCCTTCAAGGTTCACATCTGATTATTTTCACCATATAGCCGCAACTTTAGGATCCTGGGCATGAAAATATTACTTCAGCGAAACAGAAAGCACAGAGAAAGTGTAATATTTTTGTACTTAATGCCTGTAAGTGTGAGTGAAGGCTTTTTGAACTGACTTCATTCATGACTTGGTCGATGTTCTCGATGTGCATTAAGGGACGTACTGATGATCACTGCTGAACAATGCAAGATAACACCACTGGTTTAGCAGAAACAGTATCAAGAGGTCATTCTGACAGATTAATTTACACCACACAATGTTTAATGTCATCTGAAAATGCTTGGCTGTGTCTATTGAGGCCCCCTTTCCACGGCAGTCTTCAAATTAAAAACACATGGTTTTGAACTTGAGCTCCATTTAAATGGAAAATGTCACGTAAACAGGACCTTAAATGTTCCTGAAACTGTCGTGCAAATCGGCTTAACCTTTAGCATAGAGCCTGCTTTAACTTTATTGAACCACATTTCCTCAGCAAACTCTCCATGACTTCTATTTGTAGGCTTTCTTGTAGAATATTGTCTCTGTTGTTCCCCTTTTTTTCAGTTTGCTTCTTTTTCACATGGCTATATCGTTATGACAGACCTCCCCGGGACGGATACTGCGGCTGACGGCGCCTCTCCCTGCCATGATGTGTTTGTGTTCCAAATAAAAAGTCATGTTGGACCAGAAGTCTCATTATTGAACTCTATGTGCGTGCAGTTTACACTTTAATACTATTGTCCAACAGATCATGTTTGCTCCATGCAAAACCCTAATTTGAATTCTTTTAGTGAACGATAATACTTTCATTATTATTACTTGATCATCTGCAAAAGCACACAAGCTGAAAGCTCAATTAAGCATGTCTTTTAGCACACTTTGACCAAGCTCTCAGTCACTAAGAGGAATACATGGCTTTCGAGTTATACATATTTTGAACAGTGCTAATAAACCACCAGTTATGGTACTGCTGCCATGCAGTCAGTGATCAAACTTCCAACATGGCTACTCTAATCTGAAAAGGGAGAAAAGATAATGACTAAGAACGGATGAGCATGATGCTTTAAAAAACTTTATTACAGAGACAAAATTAGTTAAATAACTGAGAATCCGATTAGTAAAAATCCTCACAAAGGATGTCTGATAAGATGAATAGTCCCATTATTAAACCATTTCTCAGGGGGTAGAATGTGGACAAAAACCTGAGGCGGGCTGGGAAACAAAAGTATTTGACAGTGTGTGATTGAAAATACCCGTCTAATTCACTGATGAGTCCAACTTCTGGGTTAGTAGCTACAACTGTAGTGAGCTCAAGAAATACTGAGAACCTTTCGAGTTTGAGGTTTCCTGTGCCATAGACTTGGACCTCTCCAATTCATGGATTCATTCACCCTTATCAGAGAGAAAGAGCTCTGCATTTTTCAGAACTATGGTCACAAACAAATATAAAGACACTTGAAGCTTTAACATTAGCCTGATGTTAAAAGAGGGGAGCTGAACTTAACCCCTTCACCCTATCCTTCATGAAGTAATGGAAATCTAACAATAAAGAAAATCATTTATTCGGACAATATGTTCATTGCTACATCATATGAAAACTTTTTTTTTGTTTGTGTCTTTAAAGCTTGAGTGATGTTGCCACACAGATGAATATACTTCCAACTAATTGGCCATCTAATATCAACATCTACTCTTCTACTCCTTCGCACTGTGCTCCTCATAGCTGCAAGTGCAATGACCATATTGAACACATTCAGTAAGGGTAAGGGTTAAAATCTTTTGGATCCCCAGCATTTAGGATCAGGCTTTCCAGAAAACCAGCAAGGAAATGCAAGTTTGTGAATGAGCACAGGTGGTTGCACACCTCTCGGTAAATTGGCTGTGGTGGCAGTATGAGTGAGACATAATGGGCATCACACCATCTTGCAACATGAGTTCGTCATTCCATCACCAGGCCTAATCAACAATTGACCTTTGCTTAACGCCCTCTGGAGTGTGAATCACACTGTCAGCGTAAGTGAACGGCGCTGTGAGGTTTTCACCTCCAACTAGAAGTGACAGCTGTATCCAACACTGGAAGTGTGTGTATCCTGGATAAACAAAGATTCTGAGCTGCTCCCTGCCACATGAAATAATGTGAATTCCAGAAGTTTTTAATCAATGAAGACTAACATAGATTTAGGCCCTGTTTACACAATGTTTCAAGTGAAAACACGACGTTATCAGTATCATTGTTGTGTAAACGGACACAAAAAATGTAGCAAAATTTTCCATTTTTACCTGAAACTGTCATATCTACAGTGCCTTACATTGCGTCAGGTAAAAATGTAGAGTGCATGACAGTAATGGCTCATTCAGGAAGATTAACAATGGATGAAAGAAGCACAGTAAAAACTGTCCTCCTGCCCCATCATCATTTCAAACATGCATGTTTCAGGATCATTACAACTTCTTCAGCTTTGTGTTTTCCATCAGTCCTCAGCTGAGGAGCTCTCGAGCCAATCAACCAGCATGACAGACGATTCCGAACACGACTGTGACTCTCATGCCGACACAAGTCCGATGACCTCCGTGCCTGGTGAGGGAAACCCACTCAGTTAAAAAAAAAAAAAAAAGTAAAGCTGTCAGTGTAGTAAGCCGTAATCACCAGTGTGCGTGCGCTCTGTGTGATTGCGCCGGGCATCAGGGGTCCAGGTGCCGACAAAAATTCTCATTGCCAGAAAATCGATTCCAGCCTGTCAGTCAAGCGCAGCTCTATTTCAAACGTGGCTCCTCCTCTGGTGAAGCATTGTGTCAACATTTGCCTTGCATTCTCTGCAAGGGACATCAATTTTTAACAATGGAATTCAAACATCAATCTGCACACTGGCGACAGAAATGTATGCGATATATTGCTCATCCTTGATATAATGCCTGTTTTTTCATCTATTGGAACTGAAAATAGATTTCTGACTCATTGCTGCCGCACTTTGATGGAAGAAAAACATGCTGGATGCATGTGGCCGAGCCTCATAAAAGGTATTTTCTCAGCTGATTGCTTAATCTGCAGCAATCTCGGATAAATTATGATCTTTTCTTTCTTTTTTGCAATATGCCCTTGTGGCTTCTCTGAAGGGCTTAGCAATTCATTTCTATATACGAACTGTTTGCAGGAAATCACAATGTGGGAATGAATAATTGCAAGCTTCTAAATGAGTTCATGTCACCTTATCAGCCTGAGTGGAGTGATCAGGCATTCTTTATCAGTGTCATTAAAGGACAACTTTAATTTCAGCAACAAAAGGCTCATCTGAGCCTGGCTTCCGTTGTACAACATCATGAACAACCAGCTTGGTTGACAGAGGTTTGATGTATGAAACTTAAAGATCCACCAACTGCGATGTTCGTCAGGGGAGCTGCGAGGGGCTGATAACAAAGATCGACGCGCTTCTGAATTTCGCTGAAGGGCAATGAGATACCACTGAAATATGTAATACCGTCGGCCTGTTTTAGTCATGTTTGTCTGATCGATACTTTCACGCAAACTAAACAAGCGTGTGCAGCCAAACAGCACGTGGACGCGAGTCAGTAATTTGCAGCCTGAGCCTGAAAGCCTCGGCAAAACATCAAACTGTTCATCATGCCCGCACTCATCCTCCGTCTTGATCACGCTTTAATACCTGCCAGAGAAAAGCTGCAGGTTTCCCTTGACATTGTGTCAAGTTGCTTTGATGAAAGAGACATCATAAATGGTCTTTTCCAGTAAAACATTGAGAAAGAAGTAAATTCTGAGAATATCTTCAACCTGCTGCAGTGTGGAGGGGAGTCATAAAAAATGCTGAACTGTACAGTATATACTGTAGGAATTTAGCATTTGGTTGCAAAATAGTTCATGTAATGCCACTTTTTGTTTTGTTTTGTTTTGTTTTGTTTATTGATTGCTGATGGATTCTCCCATCATGCAGTCTGTCCTCTCTTGGAGACATGTCAGATTATAGATCATAATATGCTGCAAGGACTTGGTTCTTCTGAAACCCAACAAGCAATGTGTTAAATTTAAAGCTCTCTGGCCATTTGAATTCTCACTTTGAAATAACCGCTAGAGTTCTTCAGAAGAAGGCTGAGGCAGGTATTCCCTTCAAAGAAAAAAAAAAAAAAATCATGGATCCCAACTTCTCTCTTTTTAACCCATCCTATTCATAGTTAATTATGAATGCTAGGAGCAGTGAGCATTTAGGGAACCTCAAACCACCAGTCCCTCTATCATGAACCCAACATATACATGCCAAGATCCAGCTATTTGTGTGGTTAAATTCATGACCACTCAAAAAGGAGTAAGAAATCTAGTTATTTGATGTTCAATTGAATTTGTGGTGTTTTTTTTTCCTCACTTTTTTTCCCCCTCAGTAAAGAAAATAAAAGTTTAAAGTTGACACTCAGCTGTTTTGGGGATTTGACAGCAACACCCAACATTTTTGAAAATCCACTTGGCAGTCTAACAGACACTTTGTTACCAGCAGCTGAGCTCAAAGTCGGAGAGACAATGTCAATGCAATGCAGGCGTGTGTGCGGCACGACAGGTGGCGGGCGGTGCCGACGTAGTTAGAAGTTCTGTTGGAGGCGCCAGGTTAAAAATGAAGGCTTTCTGAGAACAGATGCTCTTTCTGGGGAAAGGATGGCGGCTTTTGTCGCGCGGAAATGCCTGAAGATGTCACGACATTTGAAAGTCGGCATTATAATGCCACGTTATGCTTCTTAGCGATGTTGCAACCTTGGGTTTCGGCTCAGTAAGCTGAGTGACAGCCCTGCACAACGAAGCAAGGATTTCAATATCATGTTGCAGCTTCCTACCCGAAACACTTCTCCGGTTCATGCCTGTGTGTGTGTGTGTGTGTGTGTGTGTGTGTCTGTGTGTGTGTGTGTCCTTGATAGTCAAACCCAAAATGAAATGCCATCAGTCATGTCCAAGTGTTCTGATTACTCTTCCATTGTTGCTGTTTGGGCTTTAGTTCCAGTGCTGATGCAAATATTGTGCAATGATTTTACACATCAGAGCAGCAGATTAGTTACTGTGCATTAATTTTCATGGTGGTTTATGAATGATAATTACTTGGCGTGTAAGGCTCAGAAAGGCATGCAAATGAGCCGAGTTCATTAGAGACATTTGAAACACGTTACTCAATTACGGCATTCTGCTTGGCTCTGCCAATGATATGGACCGAATTTGGATGCGCCACCCTGTTGCTTATTTTCAAAGGTTGAAATAAGGACCCAAATTGCTTTTGTGAAATAGATAATCGCAGTTGTTATGAGCCTGGAGGAAAAAACGGCAACCACCCCAAAATACCAGATCTAGAACTTATGTGAGAGTAAAGTTCAGAAACAACTCCCTGATAAGTTACTGGGCAGAAAGTTGATAAATGTAATGCAGTAAACACTGCATTGTCAATGTCATTCTCATCAACGGTTATATACATATGTTCAAAAAGGAATGCTGCAAGGGCTAAAGTGTGAAGAAAAGTAAAAAAAAAAAAAACATATGATCAAAACAAAGTAAATCGAGAGATGAAACTGAAAAAACTTAGTCATTTGAATTAATAATGCCCAGTTTGAATCTGAAGCCAGCAACACACTTTAAAAATGTTGTGACAGGCAACCAAAGATAAATAAACTTTATGATAAGACATAGATTTAGAATCTAAACTGGGGTCTAAAACATGTTTTTTAATCAAATGCAAGAGTCAAATTTATCAAACATAATAATTCATCTGAAAATAATCCAGCAACTAAGGTACGTGCATTACAGTGAGAACCTGAGAACCTACAGGGGTTTCTCTGCCAAAGAATAATAATTATCTTTCTATTCTTTAAGACCTTGAGCAGACACTACGTTACTCACAAAATGAACATTTTTTGAAAATATCTGCATCTGATTAGTATTTAAAGAAACATTGTCTGTGGAAGCAAGACATAATTGCGTTCACAAAGGCAACGGATTGAGACAGAAGCAAGTCGGTCCTGGAAATGTTCTTGAAAAGGTCATTTCAGAATTTTCAGAAGAAAAGTGTCCTGTTCTGATGAACTGATACAATTAGCAACAACAGCATAACAAAGTGTTTGTTTGATTATTTAATAAACAAACATGGAAATAAGTTCAAGAAATAGGTTTTTATAGTTTGGAGCCAAAGTTTTCAATGCAGCAAACACCAGTAGATGTGCAGTGAGGGATTTTATGTGATCACGCTCCTGCGTTCGGATGGATGATGAAACGTGGCCCGGTGGATTTCCTTGCGTTTGGCAGAACGTGAGCACCTGCATACCTCTGCTTCTGTGGTGCGGGATCCATCATTAATAAACCCCAGATCTTCTGGCAGATGTACAGACCCAAGCTGCAGCAGAAGCAAAAACATGTTTGACAGATTAGCTGCTGCTTTGGGTCTGCTTCCCTCCTTCCGTCGCTTGACCGTCAGGTTAATGCTTGTGAATCTGTGTCGCTGCTCAATTCAGAAACTGAAATTTGTGTGTCAAACCCCTCATATGCTCTTTTCTTCACTGCAGGAATCACTGAGGCAATCCACGGGATTTATCAGTGCTCCTTGGTTATCCATGTTGTTCCTCCAAACACCTGATTTTGATAAAACATCACAGCTTTTGATTATTGAAAAACCAGCTGAGCCATCTCTGGTCTTTCTTTGATAAATGTTAACACCGGAAAAGCTCGTACACCGTGGCGGCCAATTTTTGGAGTCTTGTTTCACAGTGATTTTTCTCTCTATCCTCTTCACATCACACTAGCTGGGAAAATCATCCAGTTTTGCTTACCTGCCCTATCAGGGGAATTCTGAACACACACACACAAACAAAAAACTTCCACAACAGGGTTTTCACAAAAGACAGAGCTGCAGCAAATATTCTAGATAAAGTTGTTTGGTGTTGGGAGTATGGGAATAGTTTAGGTGGAGGCAGAGGAACTGATGGGGCCATATAGATATCAACAGCATAGCTGGGAAACTGTTACTGATTAAAATACATCAGTTGAAACGCGACCGTTTTACGATGCGGCCCAACAGGGGGTCATCTCAGCAGCTGCAGAAACCACGAGATCTTTCTTTGCTTTTTTTTTGAGCCTCATTATAATAATTTTCACTAATAGTCACCTCTTCATTGCTCCCTGACAGACAATCCGCCCTGATATCTCAGCTGTCAATCACACTTTAACAAGGAAAATATTCCTTTTCCTTTGAGGCCTGTGTAATTGAAGCACTGCATTAAAGGCCGGGGTTACACTCAAAGTACATCTGGAAGTGATGGAAATCACTGCACTGCTTTCTGTGCAAGCAGTAGAAATATAGAAACATACATCAGAAGCTCAGACATGAAATTGGATGAGACCCTGTAATTTATCAGGAGGGAAAATAGTTGTTTTTACTGAGGATATTTGACAAGTTAAAAGTCTGTCTGCTGATTTATACAGAGAGCAGCAGGCCTCTTCGCCGCTTTCCCTTGCAGTGGCATCTATTAACAATGTGTCACTGCTGAAAATTTTCTCTTATTTAGTTAGTTCATAAAGGGTCTGGGCTTGTTTGATCGTTTCCCCAGTGTGAAAACACTTTAGAAGTACATTAATGACACTGTTAGACATAAGAAAGGTCAATGGTTTGACATAAAGTTAGATGCTCAGTCAGACATTCTCTGCCCTTGAATTACACTACTGACACTGGGATTCTTCTCCTTTGATATATTTGTCAAAGAAATCTTGTGAGAAATCAAATGGAACAGGTAACACTTTGTGAGAAGTCAGAACTTTTGAACACATCATTCTTAATTCTCACTATGCAGAAGTTTATCCTGGGGAGGAAGCCGGAGTCGCTGGCCTGGTCTGAATTCATCACAGGGACTCGATGCTGTGCAGTAGATAACTACCGCTTTGTATGAAATATAGAGAAGATCCCTTATAATTCCTTGTTTCAACCTGAAGTCTGAGAAACACAAGAATCATTGTCTTATAATTCTTCTAATTATACAGTATCTGTGATCATTATAGTTCTGTCAGTTCTTTTCAGTGGATAAACTCCTCCTCCACTGTGAGATTAACTTTGATGCACTTTGATGCATTAATTCGAAGAAACAGCCAACATGAACATGAAGCATAACACGGATGTGTTTGGTGATTTGTGATAAAGGAAATTCAGCCTGTTAATTCTAACGATCAACACCAAAAAGTAGATGATTAGAACTGTTCAGCGATATCCAGTTCAATTTAATAAAAAGTGTTTCCCATTTGCATGAATGTTACGGTGTTTCCAGAGGTGTTTGAAATATGATCAGCTCCAGTTGGAAGCTGTCTGCATGCAGGTCTGAGGGGCCGATGCAGGGATGTCTTGCGCCGTATCCTTCATGCCTGAACTGGAGGTGGGTCCGTTCAGCACCTGAGAGGTTTTACCTCCATGCTGCTGAAGACGAGGTTTAACTTTTCAGCGTTTTCTTCTATTCATAATAGACAACTTGAGCACTGTCATTCTTACTTGAATATTTTTGGATTCTGGGAAAACTGTTGACTCGCATTTCACATCAGATAAACAACCTGAGGCTTTGGAGTAGATCTGGCTGCAAACACTGGCACAGATAATATGTTGGAAACACGATACGAAACAAAGAAGCCTGACACATGTTGAGTCTGGGCAGTGCATTTTAAATTCTAAAACTGTCAATATATTTAAAATCCATTGGGGGTTGTACCTGGGGGAGTCCACAGGTTTTTGGAAAAGAAAGAAAGAGTTGACTGTAACTGCCTCAGTCAAAACCACGTACAGTTCGATTGTGGAAAACCAATAACCAGAGCCTCTTAAAGCTGAGAAGCTGTGCCTCCCTTTTAGAAACACTCTTCATTCCCACGCCTTTAAAACTCCTTGAATTTCCCCCAAGTAGTATGTTTCAGCCACTGGGCGACCAAAAAAAAAACCCAACAGATCTCACTTCAGTGTGGATGTTTTACTTTTCACTTCACGATCACTATTCAGTCCGCTCCAGCGCAGAAGTCATGACCCTCCAGCAACACGACAGCTTTTCTCGTTGATTTGAATTGGAAAAAATAACCAGCATATATTATCATAACTTGTTCGGAAAATGAAAAGCTTCTCAATGATGAATACATTTATTTGTTTGGAAGAATGACATAAAAGACCACGAGAGCTGTTTGATTAAATGATCTGCTCCCAGTCAGAAATAGGAGCCAAACTCAGATTCAGCTGAAGCTGCGTGTTTTCTAATAATTTCAGTCAAAGTGGATTCTGGTGTGTAGTTCTGTGTGAAATATTCCTGCACCTCAAGAGCCACACCTGCTATGGAGAAAACACTTACCTCTGCAAATTCAACTTTTTAAGCAGGTCTCCCCTGTACAGGTTCAAATCCTGGGCAGTGGCGGCCTACAGTCTAGAGAAGCAGACTTTGAATTGAAAGTTTGCAGGTTCAATTTCCTCTTCTGAGAGTTCCTTAAGGGTCCCTGAGCAAGACCCACGATCACCTCAGTGTGACTGCCCACGGCGTCACTGGGTTTATAAAGTATATAATTTAGATGTTTCAACATGTTCAGAGCAAAACGTACTGTACCTAATGTTTTAGTGGATGCAAGAGATATTTGGAACTAATGTCTAAACAGTGGAGAATTTGAGGTTCCTCTCTCCTCTGTGTTTTGATTTTAA
Organism: Salarias fasciatus; assembly: GCF_902148845.1. NCBI lineage: Eukaryota > Metazoa > Chordata > Actinopteri > Blenniiformes > Blenniidae > Salarias > Salarias fasciatus. The sequence continues at coordinate 18,110,691 of NC_043763.1, read as the reverse complement.
TGTCCCCATTTTCCATTTCCCCTTGTGTCACTTCTCACATTCAAAGGCATGATCATCAGTAATCAGCCAACAAAAAGGAAGTTTTCATATCGCACTGATAACACAAAAACAATGACAGGTGGCATTTTTGGGGGCGAATATATATGAATCGTCACTCTCTACTTTACTACAGGCTACAGTGACTCTGCCCGTAAAATCCGACTGAGTGCTCAAGTTAAGTGAAATGGCAATTCACCGTTATTATGAGGCTGCAAGCACCTTCGATTGCATTTTTGCCCGGATTGCACTGCGGGGATGTACGCTGATGTAGAGCACAAAGCTTTTAAGGTTCTCCGCTCCCTAAAGACTTCACAGCAATCTGCAGAACACTGGGCCTTGATACCGAATGAGTGGGAGACTTAGAGGCCTGTGTCCGACGGATTAGTCTTGATTTTTTTTTTTTTTTTAGACCAACTGTACATGAGCAGAAATTTACTGTGTGGTATTACAATGCAGGCTCATGCCGTTGGCATTGACTGGTGAGCATGACAGAGCAGCCTGTCCTTCGCTATGAAAGAAAACCTGACGCATACTCCTGCATGGTGGATAGAAATTGTTGCATTTGGACTTTCCATCAGGCCTGACACAGCATGTGTCAGACAGTGATAGGCCTTCACAAAGCCTCAAGTTCAGTGTTTTTTTTTGTTTTTTTTTTTCCCCTTTCGAAAGCTTGATGGCTCTCAGGTATTGATTTCCACCTGGAAAGCGTGACTCAACTTTCTCAACTCACAAATGAATTCCTCCCTCATGTCGACCTGTGACAGAATCGTCTCATTTACCCGGAGTTATTGCTCTCATTAGGGTGGACAGTTGCTTTCCCTGTTTATCTGCCTGGCTGCTGACCACAGGTTAATGAATAATAATAAATAATAACACACTAATGATTATGCTTGGAGGGCTTAGCATGACAGCCACTTGGTCAAAGAGGAACAAAGCACCCAAGGGCAGCAGACACAGGAGGGAAAGGAAAGTCATTATCCTTTATCTATAGGCTCATCAAGGACCCAAGAGCCATTTGGATTACTCTGCAGACATTAGACACGTTTGATAGGTGGTAGAATGTGAAGCCTTGTGTGTGTGTGGAAACTCAGTTTCTGAGGAAAACCACGGATGCAGTAAAATGATTGTCCTCTTTCTTTCTGCCACTGTGCAGTGAAATGTCTTCCAGCTATCAGGCAGGGCGAACGTCTCGTCGGACCACCCTGGTTTTCTTCACAGTTTGTTTTTTTTTTTTTCTTCGCTTATCCTTTGACCAAAAAAAAAAAAAAAAAAATGAAAGAAAAAGTTTTGGTACAAAAGTACTGTCAGAAACTGACAGTGTGAGACAAACTAAAATGCCCCCACCCCTTCCAGCATCTCAAAGTGCAGCATTAACTTTGGGATTTTTCACCCTATGGAGCAAATACAAGTTGAGAAAAATGATGCAGATGGAACAACATGAGAAGAAATGCTAAAGTGGAGCCGGAAAGTTGAGGTACGCTTTATTCACAAGTGTTGTCTCTGACAGCAACAATTTATTCTATTGATGCAACAGTGTCTGGGGCAACAGGATGCTTTCTGAAAAATGCTATGCTCTCTTGTTTTTCGCAGACTCTGCTAGAGCCAAACTGTGAGCTCCATTAGCAAAAGCTGCTGTGAGCCAAGACAAGAAGCTCAAATTACTGTGGATTAGGGTGAGAAGTTCAGGGTAAGCCAATCAGAAGTAGAGGAGCTTTGGTATCAGCTTGGTTGTAAGTAGTTTTGTACAATAAATCAGGTTTTTTAGTATAAAGACAACAAGCACAAAAAAAAACAACACATTTTCGTAAAACATATTGTTCAAAGTTTTTCATTTTCTCTTATAATTTGCCAGTCTCAACTCCCCAAATTGCTTTAAAGTTCTAAGTGATTAAATGTTTCAATTCAAGTAGAAACACTCGGTTTCGATGCCACTGTTACAGTAATGAGCAAATGAAATACCGTTCACGTCAAGAGTTGCTTTGAGGGAAAATTGGATAATAAAAATTCAGCGTTCGTTTTCTGTAAATTACATGAAGAAATATGAAGCCATGTGAATAAAGACCCAACATAACGTCACTAAAGAAAACAGTGGATAGATGCGTTCAGGGCACATTTTTGAGCTTTATTTGGAAAAAAAAACAGGAAACTAATGGTGAGTCTGCTTATGAGCATCCACACAATTATGCTGATCACAGAAAAGACACTTACACCGACCCCGCTCTACCCCCCCGCCACCCAGCCCATCTCCCACCCACTCCACCATCGTCTATGCTTGCTCAAGCGGAACGGTTAGGGGTTTTTTTTTGTCTCAGTGAAAGTGCCTTCAAAAGACTGTATTGTTTCTTTCTGTTATATAAATGAAATTGAATTGATTTTATTTTATTTTGCTTTTTACAATATACTACATTTTATTCATCTGCCCTCCATGATAAAACTGCACAATATCACTCTGTTTTTTTTTCCATCTGGAGCTGGAATTACCCTACAGGCCATTTCTTTTCTCCACAAATTGCAGTCTGTGACATAAAAGAGCGAAGTGACAAGACACTACAGATGCCTTAATTTACTTTAGAGTGAAATATTAGGATCGATATTTTGATTGTGACAGATATGAGAAATAAGACGCCACACCGCCCACCACACATGATGTGGGATTGCACTGCGGAATCATCTCAGAGGGGACCTCGGTCCATTATTACACAGCTGCCTGGGTGTTCATGCGTACCGCTGACTAACATCTTCAGTAAAGTGCCAAGCTCCCACATGGTAGGAAAAGCTACTGTATTTTTGGCTACTGGAACAGAAAGATTTGATTTTCCCTCCCACAACTGCACTCAGGATCATTTCAAGCTGTTTGGAAACTCTGTTTTCTTAGACGGATGCTTCCAGTTGACAGTCGCTCAGAAACGCCTTTTGTTTCTCCTCAGAAAGCGGGTCTCGCTCCTTGAAGAGTTCATCGTTGTTTCTTTCGCGCTTACTTCTGAAAAAACAGACGCCGGGTAAATGAAGCGGTCGTCGCAAATCTGCAGTGCTTCTATTAACTGTTTGTGGTGCAGTATACCTCAGGGGTCAGGAAGAGGGCTGATCCCACATCTTAAGAACTGTGACAGAGGTCAAGTAAGGTGGTTGGTCAGCCACGGGGTCTTTCAGTCGTCTCTATTGTGCCGCAGCATAAGAAGATTACATACATCTATCCATGTCCAGACTTACTTACCCTGTCATTTCTGTCGAGGATTATCCTGATCTACTTAGTGGAAATGGGATTTGAGTAACTCTACACTTTATGTCGCTGGAACATGCAAAATGTCATTTTTGCTGCAGCGCCGCGATGAATTCTGTTGCTCAGACCTTCTATGCAGCGTCATGGAAATGTGTGAGAGCTTAATGGAAGAAGGTGGCTTATTCCGAGGGAGTGTGTGATTTCTTTTTAAAAGATTATCCCACAGGATGCTTCAGAGGGGCGTTTTCCCTTAAAGATGATCTATTGATAGAACTGGACTGTGTGTGCAGTAAGAAACCGCAAACGTTTTTAAGCAGAGCTATACAGTGAGAGGAAAAAAAAAGACTGATCTTCCTTGCATAGGATAAAACCATCTCAAAGATAGATCGATGGGTGGATGATTGCTGACTGGACTTTTGCTAAATTTGTAGAAACATTTCCCAGTGCTCTGTCTGACCTGTCAGCTGTTAATAAAAACAGCGATTGGTCAAAATGTTTGCGTTCAGGTTCCTCTTGGTTTAGAATGCTCAAGAGCAGCAGAGAGGTGCACAGCTGCATCTCAATGGACTCGGAACAGCAACAACAAATGTCAGGAAGGCTTTTTAAAATCCCTCACAGGCAACAACTGCGAGTCAGTTCACTGATTCTTTTTAGCATGGACGGGATGGGGCGACCAGAGCTTAAGATACAAAGTAAATAGAGCCGAGATGGAGTGATACAAGCGGCACACCTTTTAGCCGAACACAACAGGATGACCACTGTTGAAGATTCTCCTTGGCCCTTTTAGACCCTGGCTATGCTAGCCATAAATCTGACTTTTTGCTTTTCAAGGTACTGTTATATCTTCCATTACCCCTAAAATATAATCACCTGTATAGTTACATGGAGCTGTGTTTACTTAGATACAAATCTGAATGTTCTATACTGTTGCTTGTAAGTTTACACAGTCGACACCGATTGAATTTTCAAGTCAAATTGTGTGTGAAATGTTGCTCAGTTTTGTTAAAATTCTCACTAAGACATGTGTGACCTGTCCTATTTGATCATGACATTGTTTGAAGACTGTAAAAGACAGGAATACAGAGATTATCACTTCGTAATGTTCTTGAGTATTTTTAAGCATTTCACAGTATGGTTTATTTTTACTGCATTAAATATTTGATGGCAAAAAAATGCAACATATTTGAGGTTAGACAGTTTGTTATCTTTTTATAAAGATTTGACTTTTCTTTGATTTTCACATATGCCGAGAAAGTTTGGACCACTTTGTAGTAATGCTGCTGCATCAGATTTCAATGTTGGAGTTTTATACTTCTTTTGGTGAGCTGGTTTTTATTAAACACCAAAAATTACATAATGATGTTTTGTGTATCACAACATAATGACCTCCATCTATAGTGGTCCATTACTGATTATTTAGCCTGTGCATGTGAGAATGGGTGTTCAAATTGAGTGTATCACTCCCAGCCTGATGTTACTCCACTGATTTATAAAACAGTTCAGTAATCAGCGAATGCATGACTGCAGCAACACCAGCTTTACGCATTGAAGAAATACATAATACATCCTGACATTCTGATGCCAGCACCAGATGATTTTCTACACGCCATGAATGAGCATTGAATTCATCTGCTGCTGTTGTAAATAGTAGTTGTGGTATTAGAAGTATTTGCGGTGCGACAATGAGCCCCTTCTTTCAATTCACCGACCATCTGTGAAGGCAATGAGTGCATAGGAAAGGAAAATCCCACTTGGCAGATGATAGCCGGTACACAGCTGGGAAGCTGGAGGAAGCTCTGTTGCAGACAACAGAAAGGAAATCTAAACATTGTTCCTCTGGTATACCTACTCAGTAATAATTAAAAAAAAAGTTGTGTGAAAAGCGACACGGTATCCCTTTAATGTTTTAGCCAGAGACGCCATCTGTGTTTCTCCACGAGGCTTCCTTCCCGGACTTAGAGAAATTGTGCACGCTTAAAGATGACAGGTTAACATTTGGCACTTCAACTGGCAAACTGCTCTGAGCGGTCTCGACATCCTCACCCTCCACCTGCTGCACCGGGGGAGGAAAGAAATGGAGGAATCAAGAAAAGCAGCCAAGGGGTTACATCTGTATTCATTTCCCTCTGACCTGGTGGAGCAGCAATCCCTCTCAACATCTGCTTTATCCAGCTCCCCGTAGCCCCAAACATGTCTCCAACTAATTAGAGCATCTTGAGGAACGAAAGCCAATGATGAGAAAAGCAGGTGTGCAGAGATGGAGGACTCTGCTAACCAGGGTTTCAGGAACAACACAGGCACATTAATTCCCCTCGTAATTCGTCAAGTGAGAAGGTAAACAGAGAGAGAAGACTGGGCATAGGATGCATTGTTGTAAAGAAATCCTCACTGCACTTCACTCATATCATATGTACACACAATAAAAAAAAAAAATCAACATCTAAATAAACCGTGCAGCTACAATTCCATGGTCATAGTGCCTAATCAAACAATAAGTCATGGAAAGCTGTTTCTAACAGGAACAGTCTGTCCATGATGCAGCAGCCAGGCTGTTGTGGATTCTGAAGTTGTTTTACCAAATTTTATCAAATAAAACTGTGGCAGGGCTTAGAAAAACAGCAGCTGGACCTCGACTGAAGGAAGGGAAGTAGTGGGAGACAAAATGCAGGAGAGAGCTAAAATGATTCACTCAAGAGAGGACTCACAAGTAACACAAGACAAATGAGAAAAAAAAAATGTAATTCAGGTTCTTCACATTATTCAAGGCATCCATAAGAGAAGGACTGAAACTGTTGCAGAAAAATAGAAAAGGAAGACGACGTGTCTCCAAGAACCAGTTGGATGGTGTTTGACCTGACGCTGTGCCACCATCAGGCCATCCAGTTTTGCAGCAACATTCAATGATGACACATTTTGTCACTTTGCTCCAAGTAATTCATATCAGTTAAAATCACATGCACGTTGCACATCCGTCAGAGGAGACAGCTTGACTCAGTCTTTTTATTTACATTGGCTGGAGAATACTACTCTGCTCATGAGTTTTGGAAGATCGTGACTTTGCGGGTGACCTGAGAGTCACATCAGCCACTCATCAATGTCTCCAGGAAAAACGTGACCGCCTCAGAGATTTTGCAACACGAACTGGTCTGCATATCAAAAAAGACCCAGGTGACCGCCATTCACCATCGATGGATACGGACTGGAGCGCCTTGAAGATTTCATTCACCTCGAAAGCCTTTTAAACAGTGATAATGGAGCCCAGAAAGACATCAAGGCCAGAGGTGCATTCTGGAACATCTGGAAGTCCAAACAATACAACCTCTGAACTAAGATCAGGCTTTAAAACACAAATATTTAGGCTTTTCTTATTTTGCATGGCTCTGAGTGCTGGGAAGTAACACAAGGTTAAGGTACCTCATTAGAGCTGCCTCCGTAAGATCTGCTACATCTGCTGGACCAACAAAAGATCATAAACAAAGAACTGTAAAAGAAGACGGACAGTGTGAATATGTCTTTTTTTTTTCCATTGAATTACAAATGCAAAAGATGGACTCTCTGGGGATTTTTTTTTTTTTTTTTTACATTAGATCTTACAGCTTTTAAAATAACAGTGGAAATAACAGATAACAATACTGGCTCAATTGACATCATTTCTAAAACTTATTGCCTCACTTGCTCAAAAATGAGGAGTATCTTCAAAACATTAGCCTGACGGAGGGAATGTGACAAATTAACCACACTGAAATTAAAGGAGGAAATGAGCAGATGTTCCTTGGATTACACATTGTTTTATTGCCCCATCCAGTTTTTTGTTTCCAAATATTTCATGTCTAGTTCTTCTCTCATCATTGATTCGCAGTTTCAAACGACGTGCCTTGCTCTGCTGGATCTGTTTGTTCTTCACTGCGCCTCCAGTGTCCTTTCAGAAAGCAGTGTAAGGGACAGACAGACGACAGTAACAGCAGTGGAAGGAACATGCTGTATTTATTTGCCTTAATTCCAGTAGAGGGCTGTTACGTTCCCCACATTCCTCCCTCAAGTAAAAGGGATCTGCCAGTCTCTGTTTGCTCTTCAAACATTTATATATTTCCAGGCAGAGTTGTAATCTCGTGACCTTTCACGCTTTCCTTAGACACACACTGAATATACCAAAGAGGTCTCGGCTCTACTTTTAACTCAGAGCCGGATGATATGATTGTTTGATGGCAGATATTTGTCTTGATGGTAAACTTAAACTGCTGCATGGAGTACAGGGCACACATTGTGGTCGGATGTACTGGACCTAACAAAGTTTCGCGCCCCGAGGGAGCCGCAGTCCAGCTTTAATGTCTTCCTGGGAAGAGGTAACCGCAAACAAATGGTCATTCTCTCTGCAGGTTAGCCTCGGGCGAGGTAACCACTGACATACAGCTGGGACTATGCTGGATCAAATCCATACATAGAAAGTCTCCCTTTTTTTCAGGTGTTGTAAGCTGGATGTTCAGAGTACAGCTGGTGGCACAGCTGGGGCTGCGTGCGTTTGGGCTGGGAAATAACCCTCAAAAAACAGGGGCGCATAACAGTTCATTTTCTGTGGACATCCAGCATGTTTCAGATGATTTGTTAGCTGCACATACATTCATCTGACTGTCACTTTAGACAATGCTTCTCTGGGTGTGGCATGAGTCCATTTTTTTTGGTAAATATATCCGTATCTAACATACCTCCGATCAATTTCAGTGACAGAAAATCTGCTTCTCGGTGTGAGGAACCCTTTCCCGTCCCATTCCTAGCTGGTGTCGTGTGGCTGAAACAGTTATAAGGATGGATGCACAGCACATTAATCTGGTTGTTGCCTAGCAATGAAACACATATTTTCAAGGACCATGGGGTGGAGGGATGGTTTGATCAAACAATGACCTGAAACACGGTGTTTAACATTTGACATTGAAATTAGACCTACATACATGAAGGCGGACATGCAGTTATCTATTCACTCATCTATCTATCTGCCATGGCACTTCATCCAATTCAGGGTCACAGGGGACCGAAGCCATTCCCAGCTAACATTGGGAAAATACTTCACAAGACCTGGACAGTTTGCCGGTTGTTCAGATCTTTCTATAATGCAGTGCAACCAAAGCCTGATCCTTTCCTTAACCCAGATGAGTAATCCTGGCATCAAAGCCTCACTAAACAGGAGTATCCGAGAACATAACACATGTGCACTGCATGTATGTTCTTGTCACTAAAATGACAGTTCCTGTCATAAATGTAACAGCCTATCGGTCCAACCGGAGGTGTCGATGGAAATGCAGCATATGTGGCACAATGGAATGACTTTCAGAAACAACATTTTCAATGTGCAAATAGAAATAATGTACTTCATCTGAGGTACTGTAAAAGAGCTATTTTCTATTTATCTTGTTCCTATATGATTTCTTGCAAATATTTCACTACAAACTGATTTAAAAAAAAAAAAAAAGCCATAAAATCTTTATTCAATCATGCAATTGTCGTACAATCCCCTTGCGACCCATGTGTTCACTTTGTCAGTCAGGTAATTCAGATAATTGAATTTTCTTCAATAAATAAATAAATAAATCCTTTTTCTTCATCACTGTAACCTTGAATCTGTTGCACATTGCCGTCACCACAGTGGTGACCAGCACTGAGCCGAGTCTGTTTGAAGAAACCCTGCAGTCTGAGCTCTGTCTGAAAGGCCGAGCCGTGCTGTGTGTGTACACAGCTGGCTTCCACTGTGTGGGGATGTGGGAGCGGTGCGAGGACACACAATGCGTGTCACATTCACAATAAGCAGTGCCAAAAATCACAGCTGATGAAGACCGACGGACAAACATTAATAAAAAGTTGCAGTGATACTCAAAATATTACAGGTTCAAGAACCATAGAACCGCACAGGTCAAGGATACAAAGTAAAGCCCTGGTTCCATGAGCGTGTTTCTTTTTGTATGACTCACATTAGTTTGTTGGTGCTCTAAGACACTAGTTGAGTAGTTCCTTCTCCTCCTGTCAGCTGGTAGGAAGATAAAAGAAAAAAAAATCATAAATAGAAACAGTTGTTAAATGCAATGATCTCCCCTGTTGTCTGTATGGTTCAAAACTAATTGACTTTTACAGAAGAAAATGTCTCTCTTTGCTGCTTTAATGATACAAACGTTTTTTTCGATGGTTTTACTGAAGCTGAAGAACAGTTACTCTGCAACTATTTCATCAAACTCCACTTTAATGCAGGAGGAGGGCCTAATTGATTCTTAGCTGACTCTATCATCCTGCAGCCAAATACCACCAATAATGCATTAGCAGCTTGAAATAACTGACCTTTCCTGCACTTGTCTCCAGGTCTATAAATCATTTTTTTTTAATTTAATTAGCAGTTTTAATCTAATAGGTAAATCAGATAAAAGACTGATGCATATAGCGGCTCAGGAAAGTCTGATTTCTCATTCTGTAATGAACTGATTTAAAAAAAAATACATTTTTCCGTCACTTCCACAGTTTATTACTATTAAATTCCTTCCTAAAATCTTGAATCTCAACATTTAAAGCAAACTCACTGAACTCCCACAATACTAGTCAAATTCCCAGAGTTTTTTTTTTTTTTTTTCCATTTTCTGATGGAGCTCCAAGCAATTTGTCCCCTCTGGTATAACAAAATTGGAAAAAAAAAATATTTGCAAGAGACTGTGCAGAAAAATTCAAACCCTGTTTGCATGAGTTTTAGACAAGATATCACACTGCAGTGAAGCACAGCCACAAAGGATCTTCAGACATTTTTCTACTCAAAAAATTGTCTAACTCATCCAGCTTGGAAAAAGATACTAACCCATGAAAACGCACCAAAAGAATTCAAATTATTTAAGATATTTCATTATGCAGTTGGTCGTTTCATACGAAGCAAAAGAAGAGTGTGTGGACTAGATTTTAGACAACGTTCCACAAGGTGAATCAGTGCCTGTGAAGCTGAACACAGAGAGAAGGGATTTGATTAAGGAGCTTTTTTTTTTTATGATCAAGTGACTCATTTTATGGATGTAGTAGTTTGAAAACTTACCACATATTCAATCACAAGGGAATTCCAATGGAAGGCGCTTTTTTTTTTTGACACAAACACATTGCCTGTCTGGACTCGTCTTGTGAGAACTGAAACCCACTGAGCCCAAGCTCCACGAAGATAAAGCCTGAGCCAAAATCACGATGGCAGCGCAATGACACAGCGACATTGACCTTTGGTGAGAATCATGTGTGGCAAATTTTGATGAATTCCCCCAAGGTAGAAATCCTGTTTCCTGTTAATGGAAAACTACAAGGTCACTGTGACCATCAAAGTCAAAGTCGGTCATTGTGGACATTTGTGGCACATGTTAGGAAAAAAAAAAAATCCCACAAGGCTTCTTTGGCGTAAGGAAAACAGAACATGGGACATTTGTGAGGCCACGACCTTGTACGTTCAGCCGTCAAGGTTACTCCTGAATGACAGTGAGCCTCAGATGGAGGCAGATTTAGACAGATGGATACTGAATGGACACTGACTTCAATCCACAGTGTATCAAGAACCAATCAAAATCAATAATATCTCAGATACAGTTGTTCAAATCACTGGTTGTTACATTTTTTTTTGTGGTTGAACCAGTTCACATGCATGGGAAAGCTTTGCGTCCTGGTCATTTAGTCATGACTCAAATAGTACTTCTGTCTTCCCAACCAAGGACAGTGAGAGCGAATATACCGTAATCACCCTGAGAAGGGATGTATTGGAGACAATGGACTGATGCTTATGACAAGGAGCACTGAAGAGGTCAGGTCAGCCACTCAGTGGGGACAGTAATGGTCGTTTTGTGCCCTGCCCAGAACATGACAGTAATGATTATGGATAGGCCTCCGAGCCAGGTGAATTCCCCGAGAAGTCATGGATGACACTGTCACTTGGTCCAGTAAATAATAGCTGGCAAACACCAAACAGGATAAATGACCCTCTCACGTTTTATGAGGGGTGTGTGTGAGAGAAGCACAGAGAAAAAAAAAAGTCATTATTACAGATATCCAATGCTTTTTTTTTTTTTTTTTTTTTTTGCTTTCTGTGTCAAACTGGCGCAGTTGCATCATGTGTAGTTATGTTTTATTATGTATATATCTCGAATCATCAGTTTACAGAGCAAGAATGTTGTGACGGTTGGGACACCATTAAAAGCAGTTAAAAATATATTTTTTTAAATAATCCAAAGTTTATTTCTGCTGGAAGCAACAATCACACAACTCTCTCACCTTAGCAACCAGAGACCATAGAATTTCTGATCGGATCATGTGGTGCATTTTTCCCAACTAATAGGACTTGTTAACTTGATTTCAGTGCAGGTGCTTGGATGTTTTTATGCTTAAAAACATGCAAGTCTTTTTTTTTTTTTCTTTCTTTTATTTTTTTATCAAGGAAGCTGTTTGGCATTGCAAATCTCATTGGATTCTGCACCACACCGGTTCTACCCCTTTCACACTGACATGCTGAGACCACCTGCAGACATCGAGCAGCGCTCATGCCTCCATGGGCTGGGACATTTTCAGGAGAAAAAGGAAGCCCAGCATAGGCAAGGGAGCATAAAGCTATGGTGAACTGATATACATATACACGCATAAAGTTGCTCACCCCTGGCATTGACCCTAGGAGCACCGTTTTCATCTCAGCAACAAACAAACAAGAGATGAGTGAGTTACATGTGTTCTAAAACTGCACAGTATGTATGAATCATGTGCTGTCGATGGCTGCCGCTGCGGAGCTGCGGTATCTTACAGAGCACATGTTCCTTTGCTTCATTGTTGCCTCCGATGGCATGATGTGAGGCATTGTGTGGAAAATTGCCTGCACTGCAGCTGATGTGAGGCGTATTGTCATGATGCCCACTCCTACAAAAGATAGAAAATGGGATTCAGTGTTGTTGACAATACGGGGTGATTTATACAGCAGTATGTGTGAGTTATCTGACAGATATCTGAGACCTGCAGATGAAACTCCTCGCGTATAAAATTCCGTCCTTGTTCTAAACCAGACGGGGGGACTTCGGCAGCGCTCTTGTGGAGTAAATCCCACCTCTCATCTTTATGGTAAACACAGGAATAAGTTTATGTCTTCTCCTGAAAGATTTGTCTCTTTCTATTTTGGTACAAAAATGTGAATGGGCATATTTTCTAGATCTGCAGAGCAACCAAGCCACTGTTATTTTGGGGAATGCTCCTAAATAGGAAGAAGATCTGTGTAATTTGTTGTTGTTTGAAAAGAGCTGAAATACTCACTACTCCTGCTGTGAATCATGGCGGCAGCAGCGCCATCGTCTTACAGACATTCTCTTGAAGCTTATAGAGGTATACGGTAAAATATATGCTTCAAAATATAAATGCAAATAATGAAAAGTACGGATTCGGGACAGAGTTTGACTGGTTAAAATGAATGAATGATGACAATAAATTGCACAGAAAGACGATTCCAAATTCAGAGGAATACTTTGATGGGGGGTAAATTAATGCCCGTTTCAAATTTTATCTTAGAAAATAACATCTAAAAACGTTGGCATTTCTTTCTCTAAACAGTGTCACGGTTAAATCTTTGCGTAACTTAATTGTTCGATCTTCTCGAAGCTTCTGCTTCACTTCAGTTTTAATCACAACACAGGTGCAGTTATGTAAATGTACAGAATAATAATCATGGAAGCGCTGTTGTTTTTTTTCACTTGGCAGGTTCGCATGTACCAGGTTCCCTTTACGCATGAAGGAAAATAAATCATCTCTCTCACTTTTTCATTTCTCGCTAGTTCACGGACTGTTGACAGCACTGACAGCTAAACATGTCAGATCAGAAAGTAATATGAGCATCAGGCTCATCCGACAATGTCACATTAGAAATTATTATGCAGGAGATCTGTGTTTGGCGCAGTCGTTCGCCAGACTAATTATTTTTCCTGCAAGATTCACAGGAAGCCAAACGCAGCAGCCTTAATTTATGCAGAGGTTAAAATTCCAGGCAGACAAAGGGTGCAGCGGTTCAGAAAAATGCTCTCAAGAAGTGTATCACTGGTCTCGATTACAGTGAAGAGGGACAACAGTGCACACGTGATGAAACACATTAGGCGCATGTTAACAAGACACTGTGTTTATGAGTCAAACTGAGTCATAATTCACCTTGTATGTGAGAAGAGTTTGAGAATATGCTTGATAATTATGTGTTATTGGGATGTTCATACTTTTAGTAGTCTTTTCTTCTCAATTCTGGAAGTTCAGACATGTCTCATTTGGACAATATCCAGTCACAAAGACGGAACAAACACATTTAAAACCGAAAAAGACACACTTTCATTATCTGAATCTCTCTGAAAAGAAGAAACTGGAGGTTCTCATTTTGAATAAATGTCGATAGTTCTCCCAGAGTGAAATACATAAGCCAGCCTTAACACCAGTGTGTTGCTCTTCTGCTTATTAGCAGATTAATCAATTGATTCACAAAATTAGGAACTTAATGGCTGCAACGCTGATAATATTGATACAGTTTTCCACCCTTGCCAGAGCTATTCAGTTTGATGATCCCCCAAAGAGGCCATAAAACTTACAAAGGGAATATTCACCCATCCATTCACTTCATTGGAAGCATTTTAAACTTTGAGCAGTTTCAGACAAAGAACTTTATATGCTGTATTATGCAGAGATTTTTTAAAGTCCATGAACCTTTTGCTTAGAAAAACTGAAAAAAGGTTCCCACTCGTCTCTCCTTAGTTTATGAGCTCAGTTTCAGAAGCTAAATTGTCTGATATTGCCATTTATATAACTTAATTCTACAGCAAAAACAGTTCAGTGCACATACACAATTATCCAATTAAAGTCAAATCACATTTTTTTATTTGTTTCGCACCAATTACAGCACAGTTGTCTCAAGACTCTACACTAATTGAAGCATTATAATGAAAATCAAACCAAAAACAACAATAGCAAAAAAAAAAAAAAAACAAACATTAGCAGGCACACGGGAAATAGCTTCCTTTTAACGTGAAGACACTTCCAGCAGAATCTGAGTCAGAGGTGGAGCGTACCTTGGGAGGGATGGCTGGATTACCACAGCAGCATGCGCTCATCAGTTCACTATAATGCACTGACTTAGTTGAAATCACTGGTGAAATTTATTCAGATGATTTGGATGTAAAGTTTATGACGCAGTTTATTAACCTTGTGCTTGTGTAAAGCCAATAACAAACATAGTTTAGCAGTTGAATCTCTCTCTTTTTTTTTTTTTTTTTTTTTTTTCTTAAGGATGTTCTAACAACGACTCAGAAAAGCCATTTCTGGTCATGATTTGGACTGTATGGCACACTGACTGGATTAGCCGGCTTTTGCAACTGGTCTGACTTGTGGATCAAACAGCCAACTGAGAGGAGAGTGCATTGAGCTGTTTACATCTGCAGACTGGAGCTCACAGGACACCAGACAGAATTGCAATGGAGTGATAACTATGACATTTATCTGCAAAATTTGGCGTTTTCACTGTGGTAGAAACCCTGTTCAGTACCAAGCTGAATTTCTTTATTTTCTGTGAGCTGTCTCCAGCTGCACGAAACAATGTTTGCTTGTGTATCTTTAAGCTTAATGTGACGTCTTGGGAAGAGGTGACAATGATTGCTTGCTAATAGACAACAGCATATTTTACTGTGTCATTTAAGGGCATCATTAACGATAACCAGGGTTTATTTTCAGATTCTCTACACTACTGCGTCGTGCTAAATGGAATTATAGAACCAGATGAATCAAAACTAGTTAGACAGCTTTTTGATTTGTGCAAATTGAGGTAGATTGAAAATACATTGATCAAAATGACAGCACATCTGTTTATATTATTGTCATTCACTGAACCTTCCTTCTTATGCTTTGGGCCTACTTTTGAATTATTTCATGTTATGCACCAAACACCAAATGAAACCAAGTTTCGTCCAGGTACAACCATGTGAAGTTTTGATAACACAGATGGAAGGTGACTGTAATCACTTGAAAGAAATGAATTTATCCCATGTTTAGTTGATGGAACACGTGTCTCTCGTTGAAGAATGATCTGATGTTTACTGACATGAGAAAGTGTTTTATGCTGGCTTATGATTCAAATCAGTTTTCACTTTGTTTAAAAGCACTTTCATGCTGCATCGGTATAGCGGCCGAGAGAACATTATATTAAACCAGTGAAAAGAAACGGCTGCTAATGGAAACAAATGTGTTCTGTTGACTCACTGTGCATATATTGATTTACATGGACCCTTGGGTATATTTCGTTTCTCCCTGGGTTTTCATTTAAAGTCGGTGGAAATGCAGCTGAGGCTCGTCGTGCAGCGCTCGCTCGCTCGCTCGCTCGCTCGCTCGCTCGCTCGCTCGCTCGGTGCTTGTCTCCGTCTCGGGGAGTCGTCCCGAGCCACGAGTGCTGGGAGACACGTGGACGCACCGCTGGCCAGGCTCATCCACAGCGGATGAAAGGCGGAAGAAAGGAGGGGAAGGGTCAGGACGGTGAGCGCGGGAGACATCTCGAAAGGAGGAGTGCTTCCCTCGGGCTAGAATATCTCAGCCCAGCGGGGGGTCCTGGCAGCCTGTCCAGCACTTGTGACCCCATTTCTACCTCAAAGTAATGAAACGGGCGGACATTGGATCTGCTCAGGAGGGGGATGGAGAGGTCTGCCACGCTGAGGTGAAATGGGAAAGAGCAGTGACTTTTTCTTTTTTTTTTTTTACAGCCAGGTATATAACCTCCATTTGTGTTCTCCTCCTCCACCTGTGAAGGGCCCGGTGCGCCCGCTGCTCCTCTCTGCTCTCATTCCTCAGAGCAGGAAACCCTCCTTCCTCGGCGTCTGAGCGGGAAATCACGGATGATGAAAGCATCATGAAAAGCGATGATAGTGTGTTTGTCCGCGCGCCTCCCTGGGCGTACGGTAAGTGTCGTGAGTTTGACGACACCTGCGGCGAAGGAGCCCGAATGTTTTCCTTGCATCCTGCTGGGGTCACCCGTGTGCGGTGTGCCCTCCTCGGGGCCCGCTTGTGCTGCATCGGGCTCGTGTCAGGGCCTCAGTGGGAGCTCTGCCTGCAGTGGACCAACTCCTTTTGACAGCTTGCACAGAAAGTTTAAAGAGAGAAACAAGGCTCGACGAGAACAGTTCAGCTGTGAACCAATCACAAAGAATTTCTCTTCAAATGAATGAAGACTTCTGTGATAGAGACATTCCTTCCTCGTTCAAAAATGTCCAAAATATCATCACATCACACGTGAGATTCGTCAGTCTTGAACGCAATTGCGTGAAGATGTCAAAATGAAAAACTCTGGCTTATGTAAATGGCTAAATCTGTCATCTTATTTCATGCGACACACAGGAACAACAATCAGTGTGTTCGACACAGTGGATATCAACAGAAGCTATCTTTAGAATAAATGCAATCTATATCTTTTTCATCTGGATGGATGAACGTATGAAACAGCAGTGGAGATGGAAAACATGTATAAAATGATTGTGAATGAACAGATGCGAAGGCGTTGTCTTTAATTAACTTGCATTATATAAGCGTGCATATAAGCTCAATCAATGGAAAGTCTAGTAATTAGAATGTTTTCATGTTTCTTTCATTGTCAGTTAGTTAAAACATGTTGACATGCCGACAAACGTACACATGTTTGTAACGTTACGGCCTTGAGTGATCACTTTTCAATTCTTGCTTGCCATTCAAAGCCAAGTCTTCTGAATGAAGGTCCAACTCAGTCCACACAAAGGAATGAGATTCTCCATAATGTGGCGGAAAAGCAGTGTATTTGGTGCTCAGGGTCCTGTTCAGATCAGCTACTTCTTTGATCCAGACTGAGGTTTTAAAACTTATATTGATCTGTCACAACGCTTTGTTTTACACTAATGAGTCACATTTTAGTGTTCTGCCATGTTCCTGACTGTCATAACCTTGGGAGGGATTTGTAGTAGTTTGTTATGTGTGTAATTATTTATCATGTGGTTTTACTGCTTTTTTTTTTGACTCATTTACAGCCCAACCTCTCCTCAGCAGACTTCAATTGATCCTTTCTTAATGACCTTTTCAATGCAAATCCATTTTACCCCTGTCTTCTAATATCTTAGGAAATATGTTGTTGTGTTGAGGCGTTTGAAATACGCAACAGGACGGTTTTCTCCCTGCAGGCATAGCATGACTCTACAATGTGATTCTGGCAGTGGAGAGTCCGCTGCCACCTTAGTAATCTATTATTAGCCAGCTTTAAGCGTGTTAATGCCTTTGAATAATTCACCATTGGCAGAATGCACGCGGCGAGGGGAATAACAAATGCAAGGTCTGCCAGTGCCTACCTTCACCAACGAGCAGTATTCATCTCAGCCGGCACTCTCGAGACGGACTCACATACAGATGCGGCAGTGAAGAACCCTTCGTCTCCACTCGAGAGGGGAAGTCCGGCAACTGACAGCTCCGCACAAGGACGGGTCAGTCAAGGCCGACGCCGCGTCCCCACGGGACGCCCCGCCGCTCATGAAAATGTAAATGCGGGTCCCATGTTGTGATTATGACCCAATGTAATTCAAGCAAGCCGCAGCCGGTGGAGAATAAACAGGGTGATGGGCAGCTTACCAACGGGATCACGTTCCCTCTTAATTCTCTCAATTAAGGTGTCAGTGGAAAGCTATCTGGACCAGTGGAATGCAGCTGGCTCCGAGTTATCGCAATCAAGCATCGATCTTTACAGTGGAAATTGAAGTGAAAACAAGCGCCAAAAGCTCTCTGACCTCAAAGTGATTGCATGTCATACTTGATTTAAACAGTACACATCATAATTTCTACTTCAATGAATCTGCTGTATAGACAGCAGAAAATAGCTGGAGTGTTCCTGAACGATAACAACAGTCTCTCATTTCGATGAACACTTCATTAAGGGACATTGCTTTGTGTATTTTAAATCCAAAACACAGCTATACCACCCATTACCGCCGATCAGGAGACAAATGAAATCCCTTTAGGTCACACGGAGGCTTCCTTGTTCTTTAGTCTTCCCAGAGAAGATAATGAGATGAGTTCATGCATGACTGAAACTGTGACGTGCCAACAGTTTGTTTGTATTTGTATGTATCTTTACTGAAGCAATAAAGGAGATGGTTTTAGCCTTAAACAGGTTCCAAATCGTTTTTTGTTGGAAATGATGGAACAAATCAAATCTTCGATGTGGGAAGTAGAAACATTCCGCTATATAAATACTCAGCCTCGACTTTCTAACAAAGAAGAAAGTTTATGTGATTCCTAAAGAACCAGTTAATCTATCAGAGCTTCTAAAGAGGTTGGTTGATCTTTCAATACTGAGGCCCAGATTTTCAAACGAAAACACACCGTTGTTGCGCATTTTCAGAAAGTTCCAGCTTGGGAGCCTTTTAAGTTCTATTTTCGATGGCTGCAGGTAATTTGGCTTGTAGCCATTTCAGTAACGAGAATTGAGTTAACTCAGCATTAAAAGGAAAACTCCAGTCAACACTTGCAGAGTAAAATAGTACAAATGTACCAAATTTCATTGATCGCAGCACTAATTGCATCATAAACGTTGTTTAAATCAACTCATTATTTACAAAAATAACACGTTGCGTGTTTATGGTATGTTATTTCCACACATATTGATTTCAGCACCTTAAATATTTGAAAATGTTTGTGCATTTATTCATGTTGATCCAGTTTTCATTATATATCATGTATTTTTTTTCTCTTCTCTTTTTCCACAGTTCCCATGTTTTATGTAACTGTATTGAATTATTTTACATCTGAGTTCTTTATTTATTTATCCACTGACGTTTTCCTCATTTCATTTCACTGAAGTCTTTTTAAGAAATATTTTGTCAGTGCCGGCGCTGCTCTGCTCTACAACAGGGAACAGTAATAAAAGAACAATCCCCACTGAGCTGTGTTCCTCCATTTAAATTCTAAACGTGCCGCCTGTTTGACATGCTGGTGGTCTCAGTTTTCCCCTGACTGACATGTTTAAAGGCTGTATTCCTCACACAGCTCATCCAACACAACATGGCTCAGCTCCCAGTCCGTCCCTCCCCCCTCCCCTCCCCTCCCCTCCCCTCCCGGCTGCTGTGGGCCTGCAGCTCCTCCCAGCCGACCTCCGTGCCAAGTCCGAAAAGGAGCCTTCTCTATTCTCCGTCTGACAGACATGCAAGGATGGCGGTTCAGAACACAGAAGGAATAAAAAAATATATGTTTTCTGAGTCTAAACTCAGAAAAGTTAGATCCACATTTGAACGGCCCCCACCCGGTCCTTGGAGTTAAAATGACAAATTGCCTTCATGCCCGGTGAGTCTGGCGAGAAAGTCGGCTCTGACGGAACGAAGCCGTCACGTCAGGCGTGTGGGAGTGACGTTCAATTTTCCAATTTGATGCCGTAGAACGAGCCGATAATAATCAACCAAAGGCTTTCCTCTACCTACCACAGCTCCAAAGCTACACACACTTTTTTTTTTGGTTTGTTTTCCATAAAGATTATACCATAACGGCGATGGAGATTCATTTGAAGGACCATGAGTTACGGGGCGATAAAGTTTCAGATTAATTCTGTCTGACAGCACTGGTGCTTCAGCCTTCAGCTTTCTGGTGCAGGAACCGTATTTTAGTTTTGGGAGTTCCGGGGAAACTAGGACAAGAGATGCTTAGGCAGCAGATGGCTCTATTTACAGCAGGTAATGACTTGTGGAAGCTTTTATTCTCCTATTTACCGCCATTAAGGTGTTTTCTTTCTTCGAGCCTGCAGAAGTAGTTATTCATTCGCAGTGCTGCGGTCGACCACGTCGCCTGTCGAGAAATCCCGACACGTCTCATGGAACCTGGTCTGACAAACAACAGCCAGTCACAAACCCCATTCCAAGGACTGATGGCAGCTCAGGGGTCACTTAGAAACACACATGTAAACTTGTCTGTGCAAATATCTAATCCTCTGATGGGGGTGGGGGAGTGGTGGGGGCAGCTGCGGCCTCGTTGGTTAGGTCATCTTTCAGTCCCAGCTTGGTGGTAGAATCCTGTGCAAATGTCAGCTTCTCTGGGCAAGACATGGACCGCAAATTGATCCCAGTGGAAGTTGAGCGCCATGCATGACATCCGTCATGAGTGATCGTGTGTGTGTGTGTGTGTGTGTGTGTGTATGTGTGTGTGTCAAAGGGTGGCTCTTGTTTAATGGTGTAATACTTGCAGAATGCTAAAGCAGTGAAAATGTGTCACATAAGGGAAATTTACCATAATCTCTGAAAATGTCCTTTTCAATGTGTTTTGATGCAGTTTAGTGAACGATACGAGTCCAATGGTACGGAATTAAATAATTTCTTATTAAGTTGTAATATGATATGTGGCTCTCCTCCGTGATTCGAGGGTGGTATTTGCCACAGTGACAACTCACACAGTGAAGCGCATACAGGAACAGAGTACAGGGAGAACATGCAAGCTTCACATAGAACAGTCCAGATCCTGAAACCACACCGACCTTCTGCACTCACACGTGATTTAATTGAGCCACTCCGGGTCAATAAAGCATTGGGAAGCTAAATAATGACTAAATATTGAAGTACAGCACTGCAAGACTTTAAGAGCATAATGCACAACCTTTAATCCTAAATTACCACCTTTATTGAGCCTTATCAAGAAAGCACCCAGGTTATCCATTCACAGCATTCAAAATTTGATCGTCGTTGAATGATCATGGACTTTGTTTCAGTAACATTTAGCTTAACTAAAAAACCCGAATAGTTTAATTATGATCATATACACAGACAATAGTTCCATGTTGATTGGCTCAGTGGGAGTGTGTTCTTACACTATGAACCCACAACGTCACATTTTAACAGTAATCCAATATTCAATTTGTCCTAACAAATTAATGAGAAGCTTTCCACTCATGTACAAATGTTCCCCATTACCTTAAAAACACATGTAATGCATCATTTTCATGAAGCCTGCTAGGAAAATGTGTGAAACACATTTAAACACAAACCCAGATTAGAGGAAACACTTTCATTTAGTTAAATAATCAAGCCCGCAGACTAAACAAAGCAATTAAAATTGAAAGCAGACTGAGCCAACAGAAGGTGCAGCTCCAAGTGTAATAAAAAAAAAATTAAAAATGTAAATTAAACTATAGATAAAAGGAAGCTTTATGTTATTCTGCACATTCCTGGCTACAGGGTATTGTACTGAAATGTAATCCAATCAACGGAGCATGTTCGGCTTGCATTGAAGGGTAGCCGTGAAGTAATGTAGTGTTGAAAATCAATTGAAAAAAAGATAACATATTGATTAAAAAAAGAAAAAGTGTGCATCAAGCCTTACAGAGAGAAATGGCCACTCAAGCTTAGCCTGCAGCTTGAAATGATTACTATAACAATTATCATATGTACGGACTGCAGTGTCCAAAGGCAGGAGAGCTACGGCTGAATTGTGCATGCAATCAATGTCATTTTTACCTTGGAGTAAACTTGAAATTGCCTCATAATGACCCTCCTACCGTACTTTGCTAGTATTTTTTTTTGTATGATTACTTTGTTGATCATTTTTATCAATGCTATAAACAATTCTATCTATCTATCTATCTATCTATCTATCTATCTATCTATCTATCTATCTATCTATCTTTCTCTGTTGTTGCTCGAGTTAAAAATGCAATCCCGCCAAGTATGCCCATTTTAATTAGGGACCGAGCCCCGGAGGGCAAGGTGGCCGCAGGCCACCTTGCCCGTAGGGCAAGGTCTCTATTGTTCTTCGTTCGTTTGTCGTTCTCGTCCTTCTCTATTATTATACTTACGCCCAAATAAACGCGAATTTGACCCCCTAAACATGCACGAAAACTCACCAAATTTGGCACGCACATCATGACCGGCGAAAAATTTTATAAAATGGAAAAATTGACCCCATCTGCTCTCTAGCGCCACCTAGATCCCAAAAAACGTCTAAAACAGTCGCTACGGCCCGCAGGAATGTCATAGAGAGATCAAACCAACACTCACGCGTTCGTCTCATCATGATCTACATTTCACGTGCTGACACCCCTGGCCTAAATCCAACAGGAAGTCTGCTATTTCCCTTTCAAAGTAAAATTTTGATCAAAATCACTCCTCACGAAAAAATTATCTCCTCCGAGACCGTTTGTCGTACAGATATAAGAGTCACGCGACGTGAAAGAGGACAAATTTCTCTACAAAAGTTGTGAACAACTTTGTCAAAAGTCTAACGGTGTGGATTTTATTAGCGTTCAAAGTTGGAAGTCTGAAATCCTGCCTTTCTCCGGCCCTCATCCGTTATAATGGGGAAAAAAGGAAAAAAGTCGCCTTTTTTCAGCACCTCGAACAAGTGGCGACTGCGGCTAAACCGTGACTCCTATCAACAAACCGAGCACACGAAAAGTTCCAGCAGGTTCTCCCGAACAAGATGATGTAACATAAGTGGGGAAAATTTCATGATATATGTATGTTTTCACAGGTATAAGTTGGTGTGCGCCTTGCATTTTTTTTGCTCTCAGTTATAATGGAGCCGGATGGGGAAAAATCTCGCGCTTCTCACAAGCTGAGGCCTCTGGGGTCCAAACTAAAAGTCTGACTGCTCTGAAAGCCTCACCAACTGAAAGACAACAAATTTTCCTATCAAACGTGATATTTTTTGTTCAGTTATGCCAAACAGCAAAGGAACAAGGAGCAGTTGTTTCCCCAAAAAAGACTTTTATTTTCTCCTCTCTCCACTCTAACTCACATTACCATATATGGGCATGCATTGCAGTTACACAGCTGACAGCAGCTGTCAATCAAACTATGACACTGATTGCCTTCATTCAGTGACTCTCAAAAGCAAATGGCAAAAGCTAACTACTCCATGTTAGTGGATGGAACATGCTAATAACTCCATGTTAGTGGATGACTGATGCCACCAGCTCCATGTTAGTGGATGGGAGATGCTAACTACTCCATGTTAGTGGATGGGAGACGCTCACTACTCCATGTTAGTGGATGGGAGACGCTAGCTACTCCATGTTAGTGGATGGGAGATGCTAACTACTCCATGTTAGTGGATGGGAGATGCTAACTACTCCATGTTAGTGGATGGGAGATGCTAACAACTCCATGTTAGTGGATGGCAGACGCTAACTACTCCATGTTAGTGGATGGAAGATGCTAACTACTCCATGTTAGTGGATGGAACATGCTAACAACTCCATGTTAGTGGATGACTGATGCCACCAGCTCCATGTTAGTGGATGGGAGATGCTAACTACTCCATGTTAGTGGATGGGAGACGCTAGCTACTCCATGTTAGTGGATGGGAGACGCTAGCTACTCCATGTTAGTGGATGGGAGATGCTAACTACTCCATGTTAGTGGATGGGAGATGCTAACTACTCCATGTTAGTGGATGGGAGATGCTAACAGCTCCATGTTAGTGGATGTGAGATGCTAACAACTCCATGTTAGTGGATGGCAGATGCTAACTACTCCATGTTAGTGGATGGGAGATGCTAACAATTCCATGTTAGTGGATGGAACATGCTAACAACTCTGTGTTAATGGAAGACAGATTCTAACAGCTTCATGTTAGTGGGTGGACGTCTCAGTTGCTGGCCGGCGGGGAGGCTCGGTCCCGACCAATGCCGCTTGCGGCTTTAATTATGTAATGCTTTCACGTGTAGTCCATTTCTCACGCAAAGAATGAGTCTTGCAGTACATTGTGACACCGACCAAAACTATAGCTTGTATAGTATTAGTAAATCTTTTTCAAATCAATGCACAAACAGCCTTGGAAAAAAGAAGAAAAATAATTACGTGATGCTTCTTTGCTTTCATACCTGATATAACATCATTTCAGAATAAGAAGTATCATCAAGTGTGGATCATACTAAGTGTTGTGCTGTGGCAGGATTCAATATTAGACTGGTTTTGTGATCATTTATTGAATAAACTTTATATTTGAACTAAAATCTAAGTCCTTTTTTTCTTTGGACTGGAGTTCATGTATTGGAAAAAATAAAGGCAACAATACATATTAATCCTAGCTCCACTGCTCTTGATCCTGGCACTGTGTGTGTTTTTTTTTCTTTTTTCCAAACATCTGTGAACATAAACAGTCTCATTTACTGTGAAAATTGGACATGATGGTTGTTTTCCCATCAATGTACACTGAGCTGGTCACAGGTTGTGGACCACCATATTATAACCTAAAAATAGACATAATGCCTGTAAAACATGCGAACATCAAACAGGAATACCATTTGCCCAAAAGAAAACAGGCCCATATCTGTAAGAAATCTAATTTTTGAAATTAGAAATCTAAGAAATCTAAATTTTGCTTAATTTGATGCTTAATATATTGCATGTGTGTATCATGTATTTGTAAAAAGTAAATGTGTTTGAAGTGGATCTTCAGATAAACCTCTGGGTGAGTAGATAACAGCTGCTACGCTGCTTAATGTTGTGAATGTGAGGTTTCACAACTTCAAATCAAGTCTGAAATAACAGACGTCATGCTGCTTTTAAAAACGAGCGGTTACTTTGGGTTCACCGGATATGAAGCGGATTCTTCATTTCAATTGATAAACAAACAGCTGTGTTTCCATTCTATCCAGAAGTTGAACGAGTTTTTTTTTTTCGTTTGTTTTGTTTTGTTTGTTGTTGTTGCCTGGTCAGTCGTGCACGGTGAATTTTATGTCATCTCTCGTCGATGTCATTCATGAATCTATCCATGAGAGAGAGGTGAGTGGTTTGTGGAAAATCTCCATTTTATCAGTCATCTTCTCCAAACAGGAAATAAGATTCAGGAGTTTCAGGTGTCAAAATGATAAGATAAACTCTCTTGTAAGAATTAGAGCAGAGCTTAGGAAATTAAAGTGCCCATATTAATGATAGGCGAGCAGGTATTTGTTTTCTTCAAAATGTGTATCCATCACCAGAAATTCCCATTGCTACACATTTTTACAGCTATTTATTCATTTATTTTATAATAAACAACACCTTTGGCCAGGGGCGGTGAAGGAAACTTTCTCCATGGGAGCTATATTCTGAAAGTTGCGTCTTCAAGGTATCTGAGCGCTGTGGTCGTGTAAACTGGACCAAACACTAAATATGACGTTCTGCTCTCAGGTACAACAGAGGGAAACAAAATCTCTGCAGCCCTCTGAGTACCTTCGGTTAGATAAAGGTAACAAGTGACGAGTAAACCAGTGGCGTGATTCCAAAACGTCGCTGGTTATCAGAAAGAGCTCAGCAGTACCAGACCTGCCACTGTTGTTCCATCTGGATGCGCTCTTTCCTGTTCTGACATGTACGCTCAGCCCAAAATTGATGTCAGACACATCGATACCACGTTACAATGCTATTGTCACTCTTTTCTAAAGGCAAAAGCATTAGGATGTGGCAGCCCTGCACCGTGTGGGAAATATCTGCTGATGCTTCGGCACGATTAAAAACCGCCACGGTTAACACGGATAAGGACTTTTGGATTGAAGCAGACCATGGCGAGGCCAGGAGGCGGCATTAAGATAAAGCCTTGCCTGCAGGAGATAAATGAAGTATTCAGTGGGTTTCTTTTTTTTTTTTCTTATTATTATTATTTGATTTGCCTTGTTCCACCTGTCAGAATCGAGTGCAATCTCCTTGCAATTGTCCTCCAGTCATCCACTTGAAAAGGTAAGGGGTGCTGGACCTATCCAGGCTGTCATACGGAGAGTGTGTGTGAGTGTGTGTTTTCAGGAAACGTCTAAAAACAATGTGGCATTTCAAAAATACTGCCGATGTGACTGCTGCTGTCTCCGGAACATATGCCCCCCCCCTCCGTCTCAGACAAACAAAGACGCCGCTGCTTATTTTTATCCAGTTATTTATAGGCAACACAGGTTGTTGCTGCTGTTGTTGTTGCGGTACAGACAGTGCCATGTGACGGAAGTGGGGAACTGTGCTGCATTTATGAATACAACCCAGAAACAAGATGAAGAAATAAAAGACAAAGTGAAGCCGAACGGCTGCTTCGTTTCACTCACATGAAGATGATTTTCCAAGGTTGATGAAACCAAGCAAAATTAAGCTCAAGGAAGTGAGAGTGACGGAAGCATCACTGTTCATCTAAGCCATCAGCGCCGTGCTTGAAAACCCAGTGGTGAGAACAAATGCTACATATAATTACAGCGAATGTGTCATGTGATGCTCATGTTAATTGTCAGACTTGTGCACTACGCTGGCTGTGGACTCCGTCCCCCCCTGGGCAGTGTTCTGGATGTGATTCCTGTCAGCGTGTCAGCCGTGTCCAGAGCAGCGGTCTGACAGTGTACCAGGCCTCTCTTTGTTGCTGTTGAGGCTTCGTCGCGGTTTGAGCTGGCTGCACCCACCTCGACCAGCAAAGAGCTGAGAGTGATTTGGCTTTCGAAGCGATCGGGGATGAAATGTTTTACTTGGAAATTGAACATATGCTGATGTCCAGGTGGTTTCACTCTCCATTTGGCAGCTCGCACTGGCTTTTTTTAGCAGTTTGGGGTCCTTCAGCTTTAGTTTGAAGTTTTTTTTTAGCACATTTTTTCTTCAAAACAGGTTGTGAAGAGAGAGTGAGACTGAGTGTCCTGTGTGTATAATGAAAGCACTAGTTGTTTATTTAATGTTCCAATCAGTTCTTTCCTTTACAAATGAAAAGTTTCCCGTGTAGCTGATGACCAAATGAACCGTTTTGTGTCTTTTGCTCTGACTATAAGACCATGAGCCCAACAATTTCATGGTGAGAATCTTGACTCTTTCATGACGAGCATGTTTGTTTAAACAGGAATACAGATCAGCACCACAGTTTGCAAAATCAATCAAAGTGGTTTTAATTTGTCTCACTGGGAAGGTCTCAGAGAAGTGTGGCTAAAAATACACAACACCAACACTCATCCTCCCAGCAGAAAAACCATGCTCTCTGTTAACCTCCAGTGGAGAGGCGTTGATCTCGGTGGAGATTCACTGACTCCAGCAGGGGCGAAGAGGCAAAGCGTAAAAGAGTCGTCCACCCTCCGAAAAACTAAAGGTGAGAGGCTGACCTCGGGCAAATACTCCCCATCAATGTTGTTTGACAGTGAGGCAGCCACTTTTTGTCCGAAGTGGAGGTTAGAAATGGATGTTTGCAGAGACTTGAGGCCCAATTATGCTCAACGACAAATCCAGAGATGGATATGTATGAACCTTCTGTCTGTCATCTGACTTCATTGCATGTGGTGGATATCCAGGGACATCGCAGATGCAGAGCAAATGAAGTCGTATCAGTTTTGACCGTGGGGCATTGCGGCGCAGTGCAGCTCATGTGCAGCCAGCAAGAGAAACAAAAAAACAAAACAAAAACAGGACTTGAAATCAAAAGGGTCTGTTTGAGCAAAGAATGTGCAAATGTGCCTGTGAATGCAAGCATATGGGTTCCCTGAACAAAGAAGCTTTAACAGAAACAGGTACATTACATTATTACACAACCCTAAATTGCACTGATTCTTTACTGGATGCATTCTTAAACAATCACGCCGACTCAAGGAAAGAATGCGAGTAAAAGATTCCAGACGCATACCTGCGTTTGAAATGCACACACCAATTTCTGTGCATAAGTGATGCACAAATGGGCCTTAAATGTGAGAAATTATTTGTGAAAGGGGTAAGATGAAAGAGACTGAACTTGGCATAGACTAGAGGCGAGGGTTTAGGTAGGGAAATGAGGTGTAGCATCAATTCTAACAGAGGCTTCTGTCCTGGTGATGAGGTTGAACACTGAGCTTAGTGAATACCAGAGGCGATTCTCTGACTTTGGCAGCGCTTAACGACCTTCGTGGTAAAGGCAGTAACTCTGACTGTGGCTGGAGCTAAAGCATCATCCCTGATGGCAGAGGGCTAAGTCAACCCTTGTGGAAATTACAGGCAAGTCAATGAGGGTGTAAATCACTGTTTTTCAGCCTTCTGTTTCACAGCTTATCTCTAAGAAAGCCCGGGCACTTCTACTGTCTACTGATTTGCAAAAATAGTGTGGTGAAGCCAAATTTAGGTTGGCATCGAAAAGCAAGAACCTTGAAGCATCCCCTGCTTTAAAACCAAGTTACTCAACAGCAGATAAATCAACTTAGTCGATTTCAGCTGGCAAACTCAAGCACTGAGTCACTTGGCTATTGTTCTTTTTTGCTTCGCTGCCATTTCTTGATTAAAATCATGATTTAGGGATTTATCTACCTCAATTGCTTGCAGAGACTAACGAATACATTCTTTTGGATGCAAAACTGTTGTTGCTTTTGACTGTTATTGGGGCAAAGTTTGAGAATTCATTGTATTTATTACTATTTGAAACCACATTTTGATTTATTTGTAATCCACTAAGATATCAACATTTTTTGATTGTTTCATGTGCAGTGAGTAAAACCTCTCACGATACGAAGATTGCCGTGAACTCATGAACTGTACAATCTGACTTTATCCGTTATTTTCTTTCAGCAAGTTTGACATTTTCTGGTCATGTCAGTGGGGGAGGAGAAACTAAATGCTGGCTGACAGTCTGTGATTTTCAGAGATTAGAAGTAGAGACAGAAATACAAGCGAAGTCATGCATCACTTCGAAACGCCAAAGGCAATTCTTTTCTGGTTTGATACGGAGGGCCAATGAAACCGTTTGCAGTGGCCTGAGCCGTGCACCAAGTCAAGCCTTTATGGAGGAACTGAGGCAGATAATGAAATTCTCCAACCAAGAGCACCTCACAAGAGCTTTAAAATGTTTCACTTACTGTTAGTGAAGTCCTAAATTTCTGGTTTTTTTTTTTTTTTTTTTGTGGGGTTTCTCTCCTGTTGTCACATTGGCATCTGAAATAACCTAAATGTGCTTATTAACATACGAGCAAAGCAACATTTTCCTCCTGCGGCGCCATGCATTAACCTGCCGAGGCGACCCTTTGTGACAGGGAGCTGGGCTTCTGAGCTTCCTTCGCAGACTTTGATTAAACATTTATGGGAGCCCGGTGGGGTCACCTTGAGATCGCTGCTCCGTGTCTGCCTGCATGAGCCACACTCCTTGTGGGAGTGCATTAACATCACTTTTTCATCATGCAGGTTCATGACCCGCCGATTTAGAATTTTTAAGCAACAATGACAGATTCATGGTGAGTTCAGAGAGGAGAGAAAAGACTTCTTATCGGCTGTGAATGTTTTTGTTGTTCGTATTGTTTGAGGGAGTTCTTCTAAATCTTCTCATGGTACAGTATATCATGTGACACCAGTAACAGTAATGGAGTTAATTTAGGTTTGAGCAGGATGATTCGAGACGCCAGTTTACCCCATGCTGATCGTCATCGTTGTGTATTTTGGTGAAAGGGTTCTTGTGGATCCCACATGTTGGTTTTGGCCTGTCGTCTTGCTTAAAAAGTAATGAAGATCCGACTGAGCACAAACCCAGATACGACAGTGTGTTTCCAGGGTGATGCTGTGGCGCCGTGCTGGTTTGCACATCGTCAACAGTCACTAGGAAAGCCTGTTTATCCCAGGAGGGGACGCGCAAAGACTCCAATAATGTTTAGATGTCATGGTGCCATTGCTATAATGAAATTGGCTAATAGCTCCCATTACTTGAAATAATATGTTCCTCATGTGTTGAAAATATGGGCTAATGAGATTTGCATTGCTTCTGTTTTTATTCATTTATTTATTTATTTGTATTGCAAGGCTGTTTTGCAATCCCAGGAACATCCTCCAAATGAACAGACTTTAAATCAAAGGCAAATTGTCAGGTGGGAAGTGGCCAGCACCATGACCACTCCTGAACCAGAACTAATTAGCAGACAAAGCTGCAGACGCCGAGCGCAGCCCGCTGCGTAAGGCAGCTGATGTCAATTTAGCATTGAGGCCACTTCCACTCCAACAAAGTGGTGGAATGATTTGAGTGCTGATTAAGAGTCAGAAGTGATTTCAATCAGCAATATCACACGCTGTCACTGAGATTTTTCCTTTGTTTCTCTTTTCTGTTTTTGTCCGCATGTAGCCATTCAATGAACAAGTTTCAGGAGTTCAGGAGCCTCTGAGAAGTGGAATAATTACAAATATTCTCATTTATTACACTTTTCTTAAATTACATATATTGTATGCAATGTAACAGCTATTCTTTGGTTTAGCTTTCACAGTCTCTGGAGTTTTGGTTTGTAGAATGTTTGTATTTTCCAGTAGTTTTTTTTTTTTTTTTTTTTTTTTTTTTTTTTAGAGTTACACCTTGAAAGTTTTCAAAGACCCTTTTCTTGACAGAATTCCAAGTAAAAAACTCAGACAGTTTTGTATATTTCTTCTGATTTCACTGAGGACAGTCTGACATGGAGCTTTTTTGAGGCTTTTTGGATCAGTGATATCTCCTTGAAGCTCTGTAAGGCTTTCATTAGTCGTGTGCCTGTGTTGCTTAAGGAGTATTTTTACTGTTAATATCATTCTTAGTGAAAAAAACATATAGATGACAGTAGCATTTTTCTAAATGTCAGGCTCAAATCCAAACATGTTGAGTGGAACACAACGTACACATTAAAATAGAAGATCAACAGCTGAAAACAATCAACAATCAAACTCTGCAACAACAGCAAGACTAACATGAAGGAAACCAGAAAGGACACCTGGAAAACTAACAGATTGGACAGCAGATGGACTGACAAGGAGGGAAACTAGGAGAGACTTACACGCCTGGAGAAAGGAATGAGGCACAGCTGGAACCATCACAGGAAACACAGCGAAGATGAACATGTAGGTGGGAATAATGAGATTCAGACACAGATGGAAGACTTGGTGATCGGACAGGGATTGAGCAGAAAAGTAGCGTTGACTGGAATCATTAAAAAATGTGCAGAGTGCTTATTCTGGTTCTTTTTTGGCAGACAGATTTTATAGCCTGTTACCCGTTTTGTTTGCCGTTTGATGAGGAGCTTCTCGAGTTCATGGGAAACAGAAGTCAATAAATCATGCAAAATAGAGCAGAGGAGTCAAGTAAACTGAGGGGATCTGCAGAGATTAGTGCGCAGATTGCAGCATAAAAAAAATATTGATCAGTCCAGCTTTAATTGAACACTGCTTAAACCTTTTATTCCCCGTTTTCCCAATAAACTCTTTTATTGCATTTTCAGAAAAAGCAACACCACCTTGCACAAGTGCTGCTCATGAAAGTTGCCAAATCTAATCTTGTGGTGCGTGCGCAAGAGGTATAGCACAGAAGTTTGAGATGCTGAGTAATAATACCTTTGCTTTAATAAGCTTAGCAGAAACCTCGGCTGCAAGCATTCTGCGTTCATCCTTGTCCATACAGCAAAATGAACAAATCTGTGGAGCTCTGCAAGCTCAATAAATGCAGCAGATAGGCTCCTTTATCACCAGTCTCTCCAGAAGTGACAGTGGCGCCTGACAAATATATGCAGCTTCAGTTTTCAACTCATTGTGTGCGTGTGTGTGTGTGTGAGAGAGAAAGAGAGAGAGAGAGAGAGAGAGAGAGAGGGAGAGAGAACTCTGTCTTTTGTATCTGGCATTAGTGAGTGTTGACACTATATTTAAAAAAAAAAAAAAACATCAAATGTGCGTTACTTAATTTCCCCTCTGCGTTCACACTCATAGTCTCACTTCACCTCTCTCTCTTTCTACTTCTTCAGATGAGCCGTAGCTTTTGTGACGCTCTCCGGTCTGCACGGACAGCATGTGAATCAATGCCGAGGCCGGGCATTGGCTAATCCGGGCTTGGAAAGTGGCTTATTTCGGATTTATCTCAAACACCTTACATAGGCACGCAATTTTTTTTAAAATTTATTTATTTATTTTCTCAGTTACGCGTCAGACTTAGATAAGCTGAGTTGGTCTGGGTGTACAGAGTGGAGTGATCACCTCAGCAGCATATGCAAACGCAAAGTAACCGACCATGAACGTTTATGGTCAGAGAAAAAGGGTTTTCTAATGAATGAACACTGCACTGAATGAACTGTTTCAGCAGTTTGTTCTGATTGGGTCAAAGTCAAACCCCTGCTTGCTACCCCTCCTTTTGTAAGTTTTTTGATGTGAATCCTTGCTGATGTGCTTTAATTTGAAGCTACCTGCCCGCTGAGGTCTCAGTCCCCCCGACACGATGGTTTGCAGGTGGCCATGCAGTCGAAACAAAGACCACATTGAGGTTTTCAATCTTCTCTTCTTCTCCCCTTTCCTCCAGGTGCAGAAATTGCAGCGCCAATGTACAGAATAACTGTGAATCTCAGCTGAAGCAGTGGCGATCTGAGTTCCCGAGAGCCCAGAAATGACACAGAATTAAGAACCTTTAATTGACTCGTTTGCACCTGTTCATTAGGGCTTCGCTTGCTTCAGGTGTTTGATGCTGTGAGACTGTTTTCTAGTTTCAGAGGTAATTCAGTCCGAAACAATGTAAATTCTAGAGCCAGATAAACCCTCACACCACCTTCAAGGCAAACTTGGCCCTGAGTTTTGCAATAGCAAGCAGTAAAATGAATTTGATACCAAACGGCTCCATCAGCCAGCGCGATCACACCAGCGAGTGTGAACACAAGTGTGGGCGTTGTACAGTCTGTTGCTATAAATGTCTAATTTCATGTTACTGGAACATGCAGAGCAGTCTTGTAGCTCATGCTTAATGCACGCCGTTCCATGTGGTGGTTTTTTTTTTTTTTGCTGTAGGACTCGGCTCCTCCTGCAGCAGATTTCCCAGTGGGTCCCAACGTTGCTGAAGTGATCCTAATTTTAAAACACTGTGTAAAACATCAGCAAAAAACCACAATACACGTTCGGTCTTAATTGGACTGTGCTTTTCCACTTTGTGATGTTGAGCCTCACAAATCAACTGAGTGTGAACTCTTTGCTGTGTTTCCAGAACGACTTTGCTAATGGCATGTTGTTGGCGGCTTTTACATCAGCGTTAATTAAAATATAATACAGAACATGTAGATTATGAAGTAATTGCCAATCTCACAGATGCAAGGAAAGACAATCCAAGGGCCCTTCACTTCAGTAAACAATGTTATTTATGCTGCAGTCACTCAGCAGAATTTCATCCATGAGAGAGAAATCCATCCATAATTCATAATGAGTCTCGCTCTGATGCAGCATAATCAGTTTTTCAGACACATTCTATCGGACTAATCAAACATTCAGAGAATTGGCAGCACATTGGTGGAAGGACACAAATCACTTAACCTGTATATCTGCTGCAGGGTGTGCATGACAAGCTTGGAAAGCAGTGAATGTCCGTGCACATGCCGGTTAGTGCGTGTGCGACTGGTGTACAGGATGGTAATTACTTTGTGTGATTGTGTCGACGGGCTCCAAGAGCAGCATGAAAGACTCATCATTATTTGCTTTTCAGATGTACACAACAGAATGAGACAGTGTGGGTGCCAGCAATTGTTTTGCTATAATGCATTTACTATTCAAGTCTTGCAGTGGGTATCTGGAATAACAAATAGCACGGACCACACACACATATGTGGAAAGAGCTACCCCGAGACGAAATGAATTCTTTAATTTTGAATATGTTTTTTTTTTTTTTTTTTTTTTTTTTTTTTCAAAATTTTGTCATTACCAGCTAGGCACCTTCCATTAAAAATTTACATTTTTACAGCCCGAGTACATATTTCATTAAAAACATCATTAAATTTTGATTAAAAGTCGAGTCCTAATGAGAGAGTAATCTTTTGTACTCACTAGACTTTGACAAAATGAGTTGTCCCTTGGCAAATTTACAGAGAAATACACAAGAGAAGTAGCATAATACATTGATGTGT
Source organism: Salarias fasciatus (assembly GCF_902148845.1). Classification (NCBI taxonomy): domain Eukaryota; kingdom Metazoa; phylum Chordata; class Actinopteri; order Blenniiformes; family Blenniidae; genus Salarias; species Salarias fasciatus. The sequence goes on along the minus strand of NC_043763.1, from coordinate 18,076,645 downwards.
GATAGCACTGATTCATCTTTCACACTTCACCCATGTTAGAGTCTGTTAGAGCTGGAATCCGGTGAAGCAGGATACACCTTGGTCGCCAGTAAAACACACACTCACACACACACACACACATAATTCTGAAAGGCATTGCGAGTGGAAGCTGGGAAAAACAAATGCGGAGAAACTGTATCTCTCGTGTGAAAAGAAAATGTAAAATTCGGCAGTGATGCAGAAATTTGATTTCTATGTCTGGATGGCCTTCAAAGTCAGTGCTTTCACCTGACCTATAGACGCAACGCTGCTTGCAGAACAGTGAGAAATGGACTAATGAACAGATTGATTTTAAAGTACCTATGGTGAATGGAAATCAGTGTAAGCCTGCTTTAAGCCCGACATGTCAGTCATTTTGCTAAAGCTACATTTAGAACCATAGCTAGTGTGCTAAAAAAAAGTTTCCTCTCAACCGTCATGACTATGGTGTCATATGGCCCCGTCTATTTTATTCAACTAAGGGTTCGTCACTTACAGAATTATGGAAATAAACATGTAGAAAAACATTTATCACAGCTAAACACTTATATGTTGATTTATAGAATGTACATGAATTTGACTGGTTTTCCATGAGCAGGACACATTCATCATGTTGAAAAAGATCCTTGCCTTTCAAGCTCATGCATTATGATGGATATTTTGACTGGAGCAGGTCTTTCACAATTCATTTGGTTTCTTTTGCTTCCTCCGATCGATTGCTTGTGTACAAACTAGTGGTCAAGAGAGAAAATCAGCTTTTCTTCTTTGAATGGAATTTCTGCTGAGTTTTCATCAAGGGCCTCAGTGGGTCTTCGGCACTTTTTTGTGAATGTCTTTTTCTCCCAAAGTTTTTTTTTTTTTTTAAGCTATATATAAAGGATGCTCTCCTCACTTCTGCTTGGGTTATTCACATTTTTTTATATATGGCAGTTACTCACAGACTCAGTGAATCAGCAGAAATGCTTGCAATAAAATTGTAGTCAGTTTACAAGCCTTCCGGCCCGGGACAAAATACTTCCCGCAGAACTGCAACACTAAAGGTTAACTCTGATCATGTCATCTTCAAACCAGCCAACAACACAGCCGCCGTCTGAATCCCGCAACGACCCCTGCTTTATGAGAATGTCAACAGTCATCCCAGTAATCATTTACCACACAGTGTCCACACACCTCCTCTCTGGGAGACAGAGGAATCTGAAATGGAGTCATTAGAAGATAAAAAGCTTACCTTTCCAGGGGTGACAGGGTAGCTGGTGAAGGGACAGCCCCATCCGTCATTGTTCACATTCAAAACAGCCGCAGCTTCCAAACAGGTGTCATGCGAGGAAGACTGAAGCAGCTTCGGCTGAAAAATACATTTGCGTCACAGATTTTGCACTGGTCCTCTGCACAAAGTGGATGTGTCGCACTTGTTTGAGTCGGAGTTTCCTCTATAGCCTCTCCTCGGTTCCTACGCGTCCTACAGACTGTTCCATTTGAATAATCTTACACATTTACTACCTGCTATATGGAGGAGTGTGGATCCTGGAAGCGTGCAGGTGACATGAAGGCTCACATTGTGATGTTGATGTAATTGGAGGTGACATCCGCTATGAAATTCGTCAATAAAACATGAATAATGTATTCCTGTATGTCATACATTTCCATAGCCATTGCCCTGGGTAGATGAATAAAGAGGCTAACCAAGAATGGATTTGTTCTAGTAAGGCAAACACACACACACACACACACACACACACACACACACACACACACACACACACACACACGCAAAATACATCCACTTCATTGGTTTTCTTTGTGTATGGCAGCTTAAAATACCTTGATATATGACTTTGAAGGGCCTGTAAAGTATTATTATTATTGAAGCATTTCTCACAATTAGCCCAGATGGCCACAAATAAATAATTAAATGTAGATCAAAAATTTGGCATTTAATCTAAGTGTTCAACAACTTTATTGTTGGAAAACAGGAGCCCACATCATATTGAACAGGTGCATGAGAGAAGAGGCAATTAAAAAAAAAAACTTTCCAGACATAAAACATGAAAAAGATCTCACTCATCCCTGTTTTTCTTTGCCTTTTATTGTGCATTTAATTATGAGATCTACATGACAGAAATGACAATAACACACTATGTGAAGAGATCAATGCAAGGCCACCACAACCAGCAACTGATTGACTGATAAAAATGTTATTACAGTCGCTCAACATCCATAGTGTTGCATTTATCTTGTCACAGATGATGTACATCACAACATTTGTTCACCATGTTTTGTTCAATGTCTTGGTACGATTAAAAAAAAAAGGCAATGAAAGCAGGAAGAAAACTGAAATCAACTCTAAGCCTTCTTTTCGCCTCAACTCTGTGATGAACCACTATAACACAAGTGGAAACACAACCTTGGTTGAGCAGAGACCCACTTTGAATGATTGAAGACGTGTCTCTAAATAATTTGGTCTCATCTTGTACAATTTAGAAGTTTGTTTAACTCTGATTGACCTTCAGATATAGATGTATTGGTTTATTATCGATGACTTCAGCCTTGATTTGCGTGTAAGCTTGGTTAACATGAAGCATATATACATCCATTGAGATTGAAATCCAGTTAAATAAACATGAAGGGTCCCCTAAAGCCCAGGTTTGAGTTGCTTAATGGCACAACATAACAGTCATATTTACACAGAGGCCTAGAACAATGTACACAATTTGGATATAAGGGTTAATTTTAGTGACAAAAACACACGTACTTGTTACATGATATGTGAGTCTACATTAAATAAAATATTGACAATATGATTTAATATTTATGTGAATGCCTTCTCCAATAAAGTCACTCTGTCGAGGTTCACCAACCCAGATATTTTCGGCCAGTGACGAATTCTGACCAAAGCTGTTCTGGATTCACAAACATTTGGAATGAGTGCAGTCTTGCATATGATGCTGCCTTCAACATTCTCAACCATAACATTTCTTATTAGGTATTCAACTCAAGTCCTACGAGTCACTTTAAATCGCTCAAACCGTCAACATCTGACTTGATATCTTTCTTATCGTGCTGAATTAGTGCCTGTGAACCACGGCTGACTGTAAAACGTCACTCCTCAGCAGAAGAACACATCCTCTCTGTAGCAGTCATAATTAATTCTTCCTGCAGCGGAACATAGTGTACTTAACGCAAATGACATTTGCTGCTAATTTACGTTTTGTTTATCCTTTCAGCTACATTTACTGACTGGAACCAAGAGGAGCTGCAGTGTCTTTGGAATGTGACGAAGTGCCTCTTTTACAATTTCTTTCTTTTGTTGAGGCACTGCAATATAAATGCTCTAGCTACAGGTTTGCTAAATTGAATGTAATTAAATGGGAGCTTGTCTAGGATGTATTGCAAACGGCCCCCATATTACAACTGGATAAATCAGGCAGAAAAGTGAGCTGGGTGGATGCTGAAACTGTAGGGAGGAGAAAAAAAAAAAAAGACAAACTCAAAAACCCTGTCACCTCACACGAAAATCAGTTTATTTTCCTCCTCTTCGTAACACCAGGCAAGCTTCATATCATACTGGAGGTTGCTTTGTGCTTGGAGGACTGTGGTAGTAAACTATGGCATTGACTCACAGTTAATTCATATGTTCGCACAAACATGGCTATTCACTCAGAAATTAACATGCAGAATTAGTTGGTATTTTTTTCACCAACCAAGGTCTTCCTCTATTGAAATTAGTTTTGCAATGTATTAAAGTCAATGAATGTCAGCCACTCTCACTGCTTCAGAAACCTGCTTGTGAGCGATGTGTTACGAACGAGGCAGTATATTACGAAGCTTGTTTTAATGCAGGGGAATAAATACCGGTAGTAGTCAAAAGGTTATGAGGCAGATCTGGTGACTCTGTACGTCTCAGACGATGCCTCATCTCTCATTCATAAGGAAACAGTCTGGAAATAAACTAACAACTGTGGCATTTAGCTACATCTCAATGTTATAGATGGGATGAGTATAATACCAGATATGTGAATCGAGGAGGATTGCATTACGTGCAGTTGATTATGCAGGAACATTTACCTTTATGCCATTTGTAGACAAGCTTTTAAGTGACAAGAAATACTCAAGATACGATGCTTGAAATGGACAAAGTTTGTATCATCTATATATGCCATGGATATACAATGTCTTTCTCAGTCAGTTAATCCCATCAGTCGCCTTAATTGAGATGAAATAGTAACCACATGGGAGCAAATGGGATCAAATCTGAAAATTGAGATGTTCAGAAATACTTTTTTTTTTTCATTTGTGATGCTTGATTTGAAGGACAGAAAGTCAAGAGCCCATCGCTGTTAAACACTGGGTAAAATGGAAGAACACAAGCTTGTAACTAACAAATACGATTATCTTTCCCGACTTTTGACACTGAACTGAACTAGTATTTTTTGATTCATGTCATCAGCCTCAAGTCGAACACATAACCGTTACTCTCTATGTCCTCACCCTAAGGCCCATACATTTCCTGTGTGATTTTCATTACTGTCCACAGGCAGTTTCACACTCAAAGTAAAATCAATAGAGTTGCACATGTTACTGTGTACAGCAGCATTTGGGCATATTAACACTGGTACATTTGAAACGTGTGAGAAAACCCAAGGGTTGAAAATCAATGAGATATTACTTAACCCTTACCCGTTGTGATCCAGCTGAGAGTGAGTAGCGAGCGCCGTGTTGAAAAATAAAAGTTGCTCGAAAACCAATCGGATTGTCTACATCCCCCTTTACTGAACGCAATCAAAGTAAGGAACTGTCCCTTCTTGGCTCAGCATGTGCTGATCAATCGTTTAAGGACCACTAAGAAAACTATGGCTTTTCCTGGCTTCTAACGTTGAGTTCAAGGATTTCAAAGGAAGATCCCTGTCCAAGTCGATCCTGACTCGCCACTGATCAACTCGATAAAACGACAGGTTGGAGGCTTAATACCGGATTAACTGTGAGCTGAAACAAAAACTCCATGGCGTCAATCCAGAACCAGATCTGCTCGGATTGCAGTTTGTCTATAAGGACTTTGATTAGTGCTGTAAACTTATTAAATGAGTCCAAATGTCTCCTGCATCTTGATTTTGCTTCTTGTCGAATCAATTCAGATGGCACGTTACCCTGGAATATGAGCCGCAGGATAATTATAAAAGCCAAGCTGCCCCTGAAAAAATTCCTGTTACTCTTCCCCCCCAGAATGATTTCCTCATGAAAAAGCCAGAACTAGGTTTGTCCTTCAAGAATCACACGTGAGCAGGAGATTGCATGTATGCTGGAGAGACGAATTAGGAAACTGATAATTGAGTCACTTTTGTTGTGGGCAATTTAATTGGTAATTCCAGCAGTAATGACATAGGACGACGAGCCACATCATTCATGCCTCAGCAACTGCCTTGTGAGTGAACGGTTGCTGCACTGCCTCCGGTCACAACTTTTAATTTCATACATATTGACTGGCACAGGCTGTTGCAAAAATACCCTTTTACATAAGCATATGTTTCTCAGACATGATTTAAAAAAAAAAGAAAAAGCTGCTTCCGTGTCTTTAACCCCCGGCTGAATGTCTCTAAACAAAACCAAAAGGCAATGCCCTGACAGTTAAACCTGGGAACAGAATGCTGTTTGACAGAGGATATTTTTGTTTTCTAACTTTTTTATTGTGCGAAAAAGGAAAAAATAATATGATGGGTGCAATTTCTAAAATGTTCTAACATTTGATTATTTTGATATTGCAGTCCAGGCTGACAAAAAGACAAACATGAAAGAAAGCATTGGAGAAGTGTGAGTGGAGGCCAGAAAACACATATTTACTAACATATGGTCTATGGATTTCACTTTCTCCATTGCTATGCAGTTCCTCAAAGTGTATTACACTGTTAAGCACATCCAGCCATTCATATATACACTCAGACATGCATGCAAGGTGCTTCATCCATCCACTGGAAGCAATTCAAGGTTTCAAGGACACTCGACATATGGACAGCGAGAGCTGGGGAATCGAACCTGCATTCCCACCTGCAGGTGGGAATCGTCAGCAGTCTGCTCCACAGACTAAATGTATCAAGAAAATTCGGCCAACACTGGATTCACTTTCAGTAAATCATTCAGCGATGAGTCGATCGCCTTCAGTCACTGTTTATAACACTGTCAATTTTCCCTGCTGATTTTGACTGACTTATCAATTGACTCCATCTGACAATCAAATGTTATGTTCCAACAACTTCATTTGTCACAAGTAATAGGCATGATCATTTTTTTTTAAACCTTGTCATTGAGCTGACCTCTGACTCCATCAGTGACATTTACACAACCAACAGCATTCTTTAATTTGTCAGACACGCAGCCTTTGGACAAACATTTCTATTCATTTATCTGTATGTGGCACTTTGAGACTTCTGTTTGGAATGGAAAATGCATAATAAATAAAATGTATGGATGCTGGTAAAATGTACCAGCATCATCCAGCTATTCTGCACATGCAGAGCTAACCATCGAAGAGCTAACCTCCATCATGTGGCATTGAGGCAAACCCACACACAATATGTCTTTCAAATAATCACTGAAAACAAATAAACTATATGTCTATCTTGAGCTCTGGTTCTGTACCACTTAACCTTAATTTGCACATATAGACATGTCTATTATGACTTGTCGGTTGATATTTTGGCCCAAAAACGACCAGTATCATTATACATAAGTGACCAGGCAACCTTGGTAATGTACAGGATATACATCCGACTGAATTCCCAGTGGGACATCATCCATATTTAACAGTAGAAAGGTAAATGCAGTCAAACCTGCGCAGCCTTGGCGCTGTCTTTTCACCTGCATTAGTCACAGTTAATACCAGAGAGCAGACTGAATTGGTCAGTTGTACCTTTGCATCATTTAATGAAGCGCACGGAGCACGGGTTGCATAGAAACTGCGACTGCCCTGGCTTTCAGACCTTGGATTAAATGTTCAAGGAGAGAAAAGGTCCAGTGGGACCTCAGGCCTCACTGTAGGGCAAGGAGAGTGGTGATGGAGGAAATAGAGAGTTCTCATCTCCATAGATGATTTGTCTGGTAATGGGTTTTGGTGTGAGCTGATAGGGATAGCGGTGGAAGGTCATTTCTGATGTGTGGCAGATTTCTCTTGCAGATTGTTGAGGGATCCCCCAAAGATGTGGGAAGAAAAAAAAAAAAAAAAAAAAAAAAAAAAGCAAGGATGGCTCCGACTTGTTTTTGCACTTGAAAAAAAAAATAAAAAGAAGTGTCCTTCCAGAATGAAGAGGTCAGTGATTTATGAGTGCAGGAAAAACAACATCAAGGGTGTTATACAGCCCTGTGGTCAGGCCTCTGTGCACACAAGCATAAACCTGGGAATCCTCCGCTTTCCCCCCTTGCTTTGTTTCCCATAGATTTATACCCACTAATCAAAACAAATCAGGATGACATCCTTCATGTTGACAGTGCATAGCACTCCAGAGAGTTGAGTCATTTGATCTGGATGGCTGGCTCTCCCTCGCCTCGGCCTGTTGCGTGTAGCAAGGGGCCCACAAATCTCGATGTATTAACACGGGCTCGGGAGGAGGGATTCCAGCCTCTGAGCTGAATCCACTATACACTCTGTGGATTCGGCACCATGTGTGGACTTATAGTTGTCTACTCAGAAGGATGACGGCCTGCTGGGAAGAAACGCTTTATAGGACTGAGCGGAAATATATCAGTTGAGCTGCAATCCAGCATTTATGCCTTTGTCATATTAGTGATTGCCTATAAAAAATGAAAACACCAGAAATCATTTTTTTTTTACCAGTTTCTGGAGATTCAATGTCTTACCAGGTTGAGGGATGAACAATACTTGATCATTTGCTGATCTTTTTTTATTTTCTGTTAACTGCTGATTAAAAATAATCTTTCCAGATCTTTGCAATATTTTCATGACATTGTAGTGAAGGAACAAATGTTTAAGATCCCAAAATTTAAAATGGAATGCTGGGATACAACTAAATGTTTAATAGATTCATTAAACGATACGCAAATCTGACAAATACTTGAAAACAGAATTTTTGCAGTAAGTTGTTCGCGCCATTGAAGCCCTCACAGAACCTGACTGTCAGTTGCCTTTTAGCATTATTCCCAAAACTGACAAACAATTGGCTGAAATTATTAACTTACCTTTTAAACAGAAGCATTATTATTTATTTATTTATTTATTTTTTTTTTTGTACAAGGATTTCTGCTGTTTAACACTGACACAAGAACCATTTGTAGTCCTATACTGTCGGTGACAGAATCCACCTGTGCGGAAACCAGAACGGCTTTATTTACACCCACACTCGAGAAAATGATCCAATTTTAAAACGGGTGAAAAACAAAGAAGACGTCTGAGGTGTCATCCTGTGGAGCCTCATGTAAGCAAATAATCGCAATGAATTCAAGTTAAAGATGCTTAAAATGAGATTATCACATTCTACACCTCATTGTTCTTGTCAGCTGAAGCTGAATAACACACTGACTGTATCAAAACCAGTTACCTTGAAATGAGGTTCATAACGGAGTGTACTTGTTGCCTGGCTAAGTAATTTATCTCCAGTCAGGAAAATATGACATTTAATCAGCTCGAGCCAAGATTTTATTACTTTATGGAATTGTTGCTCAGCAATTGATTGTTTTGTTATGACTTGAAAAGATTCCAAAAGTTGCTCCAAAGAGAAGTGGAACTGTGCGGGTTTTAATATGTTATTTATGAAGCAGCAGTGATTTCGGCCATATACAAGTTTGGAAGGTGGAAAGATTTTGGAAACAATAAAAAGCGGGAGAAGTCAAGAGGGGAAAAGAATAGTGGCATTAGCTCAAATATCAGCTTCATTTGAAAAGGTCCATCCTTACAGTTCACATCACATCCAGGTGTGTTTTTATTGTGTGTAACTGAACTTCATCCATTGAAAATAGATCTATGCGTCAAGTTTTCATGAGAAAGTTCTTTCCACATGCTGCTCTGAGAGTTGGGAAAGTTTCATGGGACCAATAGAAAAATGTAAGTCACTGCCTGTTTAGACATTTTTGGGATTCAAGGAGACTGAAGCGAAGGTTCCTGAGGGGGACAGCATGCAGACATTTGCTCATAAATTGACTCATTCATTTAATAATTAAGAGAATGCAGCGCTGGCGTTCATTCTCATTAGTGACAGAAATTGTTAATGAGTACCGAGGAAGGCGTCCAGTCTAATGTGAATTAAAAGACCAAGTTGCACCACTTTACTAATACCGGTGTGGACGTGCTGCTCTCACAGTAATTACATCTTGGTGGTGCAGACGTGGCAGCATCCTTTTTCATAGTGGTGATTTTTTTTAAATTTTTTTTTCGTTAGCATTGACAGAAAGACTTATCAAAATGAGAGACCAAGCCCAATAAAATCAAAAAGAGGTTCAGTTTTATATAAATATTTCTTACATTTGCTTGCCACGTCGCTGGGAATGACTTGCCGGCGGAAAGCGTTTGCTTTTTGAACCTCATATTATTATAATATTGGCTGCATGGATTTAATACGGTGCGAGAAACATTCCTCGCGTGATTTCTCCATCGTCGCTGCTCTTCACTGATCATCAAGGCATCTCAGTTCAGAAACTTGCGGCTCAGTTCTCATGGATGCAGTGTCTGCCTCTTAATCAGAGCAAATATCGTCCTGTTCCGGTCAATTACCATTGACCATCTACGATGTAATGCTGTATTATAGCTTGGATTAGGAAACAGTGCAGAAAAAAGTCCATTCATTGTGGCAGCTTTTGGTTTTTCTTACATTTAATGTATCGGGAACATGACCATGATTCAGTTCCTTCTACAATCATTCCTCACCAGGGTCTATTTTCTTCTAGTTTGAATAAAAGAAGTGGCTGGAATAGCAGTTCCTAATTAGTTCATGCTCTGTGAATACTGTAAGTAATTAAAATGACAGCCTATAATTCAGCCCTAAAGGTTATCTTGAAGTTTAAATTTCATTAATTTGTAGCCCGCAGCCGGAGCGTCAGCTGACCACATTCATTTCAAGTCTCCGTGTTTCTGCACGTTATCTCCTCCACAGCCAGGGTGTGTTGCTTTAACTGTCGACAGATCTGTCAGGTTCCTCTCTCCGTAATCAGATTGGACTTCGCATGTCCTTTCTAATATCGTCTTTTAATTTCTTTATACTTTTCACGTTCAACTGACTGCATGTTGTTTCAATACAATGGAGCCTCTCGGAAGACAAACATTTGAATTAATGATGACTGGATGGCAGAAATGTCAGCCGGGCCTCATCAAAGCCAAACACATGGCTATCGATCGCATGTCATGATCTGAAAGCGGTTGCGATGACAGAAAAAAATAAATAAAAAAAAGCCTGATCACATCAAAGTCAAACGACCTTTGAAGCTAATTAATTTGTCCTTTCCTGATGGATTAATGCTGAGATGGTTTCCTGCTCAGATTATTTTTAACACACGGTTTATGTAACAGCATATTTGCAGCCTTCATCCCCTCCGAGCACCAGACATTATAATTAGCTGCGGGAAGAAACAAGACCGTGACACATGGAAAAATAACAAAATCTGAGGTGTGAAGGGTTTTTTTTTTTTTTTAAGTAACATTTTGTTCTTGAAGGTTTGCTAGAGACACACAGATGAGCCGATGACACAGAGTCCTCCTGTTGATCATGTGGAGGTGGTCAGTTCGTGCAACGTCTATAAAATTCCCCTGGTGCTCTCAAAGTTTCTGGAGGATCAGAAGATCGTCGGGCAGAATCACAGAGAAACAGGCCTCACGCGATGAATAAGACATCTGGATGGTCTGTGCTTTGGGTGGGAATGGCTTAGCCATCAAAAATATGTCTGAATATTTCACGATCCGTGTGTGTATGGTTTTACTTCGCAACATGTGACACTGTTGCACAGATTTTTCAAGCCTGCATGACCCCTTACACTGTAAGTGCCATTCGAGTCACACTTTCAAGGTCAATTTAATGATCACTGCTGATAGAATCCGTACATCCTGCTGGCATCTGCTGGGCCTCGTTTGAAATCTTGAGTTCTTTCAAGACGGGAGTCACAAACAATGGTGGTTGATTCTGTCATTGTGGTTCTGAAATCTTTAAAGCTTTTTAATGACAAGTTTCAACTACAAAAACTGCTTCTGTGCCCCCTTCAAACAACAGCAGTTCTCAGGAAAATAATTCAGACAAGTGATCAAAGTGGACAGAAGACAATAATGAGAATTTAAATGAAAACTGAGAAAAAAATAGTTGCTGACTTCCTTTCTATTTAAAAATCACCTTTAAGGTTCGTTTATTTCATCATTTTCATCAAATGTATTGCCTTTCAGAAAGCAGAAGTCTATTCCTGTGTTTTGTCTTCAATGTTTTTCAGTGGAAACCACACATCTCATCAGACAGATTTTCACTAAACATACAGTTTTAATAAATTCATCTATTATGCACACAAGCTTATTCCACATCTCTAAAGAGAAAACAGCAGCCATCATGGCGTCAATATTCATAGTTTTTAAAAACTATTGATGTCAACAAAGTATTTAGCATAACAACAAAGTTTGTAGTCACATAAACACACTTATTCAAACTGCAATAAACCAAACTATTAAAATAGTTGTAGAATCCAGAGAATAGTGGCAGTGTGAGCTGGAACTCATTCCCGGGGATTGTTTGAACACAGAGTGGCTTTTATTCTCCTCAGAAAGGCTTGGGAGCTTTTACCATCATTCAAAATGTTAATTTTTCCCTTTTAGTTTGGTTAGTTAGTCTGCTAAATGTGCTAATTAGAGCTACACACAAGTGCATGCAATGCTAATGCAATGTCAGTGCAGTTTTACTGGCAACACATGAAATGCTAACTAAATTCTTCATGCTCATGTTGGTTCCCGAGATTATTTCAAGCCGAAACATTCATCAGATAACAAATGAGGCTATAGTTTATGAGTTTTCTTTCTTTTCTTTTCTTTTTTTTTATCCCCTTCGGCAAAATGCAGAACCACAAGTTGGCCAACTCGTGCTGCTATTCAAAGTGTGTGGAAAAAGATAATAAAATGATACAGTATTTTGACTTTTAAAGGTTAAAGTGGACATTGCTATTGCGGGACTATTACCAATGCCTTTCTTCATGAGGTTTGAAGGAAGTAACTGTGAAAAGAATAATTCCTGCGAAAGTGAGAAGCATGGAACGGCCAGATGTGTTTCTTCCATTTCAAAATGAAGCCGACAAAAGACAACAGCGCAACACCAGAGAAAACACAGCTTTTCTGAAACACTGCCGCATGAAAACGACATCATTTTCAGCATTTTTTCAACTTCTCTGTAAATGCTAGGGGTGTCTTCAAATATTCGACGATTCGATGATTCGTTCAAAGGGGCCTGATTCGACTGCCAATCATATAGTCGAAGCATGGCAAAATGTGGTTATGAAACAAGGACCATTCCATTACAGCTGCATGGGGGTGCTGAATGACTGATTTTTACATAGAATTGCTTGGGTTTTTTTTCCAAATAAACATGATGTAAATCCTATTTGATATACATGTTAGCCTATCAAATACACTGTGGATAAATGTACTTGTACTTTTATTCAATATTCTATCTATTTACTGTTTGTGAATGAACCACCATGGTGAGTGGCACAATCCGATTTTGCCCAGAGCTCCATCACAGAGCAGCATCTCGGTGGTGATTTGGCTTAACTTTAAAAAGCTCACAATGTCGAAAAAAAAAAAAAAAACCAACAAAACTTCAGACCAAGTCAAAGATGATCCAAAAAAAGTCAAATGCAAGTTGTGTCCTTTCATATCACTCCACAACAACGTGGCTTTCCGCCTTAAACGGGTAAGTAGCCAGATAATTGGGCTAATAAAAGACGGTTCTGTTACTCAATTCTCATTTTTAATTCTGGCTTTTATTTCGTTTAATTGTAATATTTTAGGTTATTATTATATTATTATTTTTATTTATCTAAAAGGCTAATTCTATTTAATTAGTGTTTGTTTTTGCATGGATGTTGTGCTGCGAAACGGACCGACACAGTGCAATTAAGCCTATTTCATATAATTTGAGCAGATAATGTGAGAAATTGTTTAGCCAAAAAATTTGAAGTTATCTGCAGAGCTTTTAGATAAAATAAATTACATGCTTTAGCCCGTTTGTTAGAAGTGGGTATATGGCCATAAAATACTAATACTAATGAGTCTCGACTTCTGGCCGTCAGATGTGCTACAGGTAAGCCTCGTGCATATCTGTGAAAAAGCTGAGCTCCCAGAGTGACACTGACGCCTGTCAGGCGCTATTTATAGCAACACAGTGCCGCTGCAGTCTGTGCTTTTTCCAAAATGGCGGCATTAACCGGAAAGCAAGAGCAACACGCAAACATTAAATTCTGCTTATTGCAGGGAAAAAACAGCAGCAGAAACATTCAATATTCGACAATATATATATATATATATATATATATATATATATATATATATATATATATATATATTGTGGAAGCCGAGACAAGGAGGCGAAGGAGCGGGTCTGTAAGTTTATTGTCGGACTTCACACACTACAGGGAAGCAAAACAACACCCCAACGGAAGGAACTAATCCCCTATATATATGGTTCACACCCCCCCATCAACCAATCTCTAATCTGGTGACGAGCACCCCTAGTGGACCGCCACACAGGCCCCCCCCGAAACACCAGATTTGGCTCCACAGCAGCCACAGGCCCAAAAAAACAAACAAACAAGCAAACAAACAAACACATCAACCACAAAGTCAGAACCCCCTCGGAGGATTAAGAGGGCGGCCATAACGGCTAACCCGTGCAGGTTCTAACGGTATTGACGGAACCGGCCGTGGAGGTCGGCCCCGTCGATGACCAACCCGACCTGGAACAGCGGGTAAACATGGCAGCATGTCTGAAGAGGGAGCAAGAGCAGGAGCAGGAAGAGGGGCAGGAGGCTGGCCCCGGCGAGGAGGAAGTGCAGGTACCACCGAGCCCCCCGGGTCCAGATGGGCAGGCTTGAGCCGATCAACAGCCACCCGCTCCCGCCGCCCACCCAAGTCCAAAACAAAGTTCTTAAGCCCAGCCTCCAGAACGCGAAAGGGGCCGTCGTAAGGAGGCTGGAGTGGGGAACGATGACCGCCATGCCGGAGGAACACAAACTTAGCCGCTAGGAGGTCCTTGGGCACGCGGGAGCGGGGCAAACAGTGATGGACGGGAAGAGGAACCACAGCCTCGGCAGCAGCTCGAGAAACGCTGTGATGAGGCGCCGAAGGCCCCGTAACAGACAGAAAGTCCCCTGGAACCCTCAGTGGCTGACCATAGACCAGCTCCGCTGCAGAAGCCCGGAGGTCCTCCTTCGGGGCAGAGCGCAGGCCCAACATGACCCACGGCAAACGGTCAACCCAGCCACTGTCCGTGAGACTGGCCCGCAGGGCTGCCTTCAGTGATCGATGGAAACGCTCACAAAGGCCGTTTGCCTGCGGATTGTAAGCTGTAGTGCGATGGACCTGCACCCCAAGTCCCGCAGCCATAGCATTCCACAGCGCCGAAGTAAACTGGGCCCCCCTGTCCGAGGTCAGGTCGGACGGCGTGCCAAAACGAGAGACCCAGGTAGCTATGAAAGCCCGGGCAACCTCATCCGCTGACGTGGAGGAAAGGGGAACAACCTCCAGCCACCTCGTAGTCCTGTCCACCATAGTGAGGAGATAAGTGCACCCACGGGAGGACGGGAGGGGACCAACCAAGTCCACATGCACGTGGTCGAACCTCCGATCCGGCACCAGGAATGGTTCCAGTGGCGTTTTGATGTGTTGGTGGACTTTGGCCCGCTGGCAGGAAACACACGCAGCAGCCCATCCCCTGACGTCCTTCCGCATGCCAGGCCAGACGAACTTGGCACTCACCAGCCTCACAGATGCCTTCACACCAGGATGGGAGAGAGAGTGCAGTGCGTCGAACACCCGTCGGCGCCAACCCGCAGGAACCATCGGACGAGGAGGACCTGTGGAAACGTCGCAGAGTAGCAAAGATCCGTCACCATGGCAGGGAACATCCACAAACCGCAGGCCCGTAACAGCTGCGCGCCAGGCCTGCAGGTCAGCGTCCTTAGCCTGATCAGCAGCCATCGCTGCGAAGTCCAGCCCCAGGTGCACAGAGGAAATCAGCACCCGCGACAGGCAGTCTGCCACACCATTGTGCTTCCCGGTCACATGCTGAATGTCGGTGGTGAATTCTGAGATGGAGGCCAGCTGGCGTTGCTGGCGGGCGGACCATGGCTCCGAGGCTTTGGCCATAGCGAACGTCAGCGGCTTGTGGTCCACAAAGGCCGTGAATCTGCGACCCTCTAACAGGAACCTGAAATGGCGAGTTGCCAAAAACAAAGCAAGGAGCTCCCTGTCAAAAGTACTGTACCTCCTCTCAGCAGGCCGAAGTTGCCTGCTGAAAAAGGCGAGAGGCTGCCACGCCCCCGACACCCACTGCTCACACACAGCCCCCACGGCGACATCCGAGGCATCCGTGGTGAGGGCCAAAGGAGCAGCAGGGAAGGGATGAGCCAACAAGGTAGCGTTAGCCAGGGCAGACTTTGCCTCCTCAAACGCCTGGAGCCGGTCAGGAGACCAGTCCACCTCCTGTGACGCCTTCTTCCCCTGCAGCGCCCCGTACAGGGGGTGCATTAGATGAGCCGCCCGTGGGATGAACCGGTTGTAGAAGTTGACCATCCCCAGGAACTCCTGTAGCAGCTTGACGGTACGTGGCAGAGGAAACATAGAAACCGCCTCTACTCTTGCAGGCAGCGGAACAGCTCCCCGTGAGGACACCTGGTGACCGAGAAAGTCAATCTCCTTCAACCCAAAGCGGCACTTCGCTGGGTTGACAATGAGGCCATGCTCATTCAACCGACAAAAAAGCAGCCGTAAGTGCTCTAAATGTTCACTGGCAGAAGCGCTGGCCACCAAAACATCATCCAAATAAACAAACAAAAAAGGTAAATCCCTTAAAACAGAGTCCATGAGCCGTTGAAAAGTCTGCGCGGCCCCCCGCAGGCCAAAAGGCATTCTCAAAAACTCGAACAACCCAAACGGAGTTATTATAGCAGTCTTGGGAACGTCCGCCGCGTGCACGGGAACCTGGTGGTAGCCGCGCACCAAGTCCACCTTTGAAAAGATGGTAGCTCCCGCCAGCCGAGCGGAAAAGTCCTGGATGTGAGGGATGGGGTAACGATCCGGCGTGGTAACTCCATTTAACCGCCGAAAGTCCCCACACGGCCGCCACCGCCCATCCGGCTTAGGCACCATGTGAAGAGGGGAAGCCCATGGGCTATTGGACCGCCGTACAATCCCCAGTCGCTCCATCACTGCGAACTCCTCCCATGCCAGGGCCAGTTTGGCAGAGTCAAGCCGCCGCGCCCGAGCAAAAACAGGCGGGCCCACCGTAGGGATGAAATGCTCCACTCCGTGTCGAGTAACTGCTGCCGAAAACGTCGGAACAGTCAGGCTCGGGAAATCCGCGAGAAGGCGCTGATAAACATCCCCCACAGCCAGCATGTTGGCGAGGGCCACGGGCTCCGGCCCGCCCAAAGTGCAGGGGTACGTGGAGAAGGATACAGAGTCAATCAACCGGCCGTTCGAAACGTCCACCAGCAGTCTATGCGCGCACAAAAAGTCTGCGCCCAGTATAGGCACGGCCACCGAAGCCACTACAAAGTCCCAGGTGAACCTACAGCCACAAAAAGACACAGTCACAGACCTGGTGCCGAAGGTGCGGATGGTAGTCCCGTTGGCGGCGCTCAGCGGGGGCCCGTGGCCGCCCTCCAACGCGTCCACGGCAGACGCCGGCAGGATACTCCGCTGCGCGCCGGAATCGACCAGCCAGCTGCGCCCAGACAAGCCGTCGGTGACGAACAGCAGCTTATCCGCTCCACCAGAGCCCACAGCTGCTACTGAGCACCGGCTCTGGCGTTTCCCTGGCCCGGGAAAGCACAGGGCGGCACGCAGCGCTTAGCCTTAGTCCCAAAACGCCGGTGGTAAAAGCAGAGGGCCATATCCCCGCGTCGGCGGCTCGACACCGCGGCCACAGCACCATCGCGGAGCTCCTCCGGTGCGGTCCCAGCCGGGGCAGGCAGCAGAGCCTGAACGCTGTACCGGGAAGTGGCCAAAAGAATCCGGTCCGCCTCCTCAGCCAACCCCCGGTAGTCCTTCGCGGCGACCAGCGGTGAGTTGGCCAACGCCGTGCGCACTGGAGGCGGCAGCTGGCGGAGGAACAGCTGCACAAACAGGAACGATACATCCCTGGGTCCGAGCAAAGCCAGCATGTTCTCCATCAGCTCGGTAGGCTTGCTGTCCCCCAAACCGTTGAGGGACAGGAGGCGGTCGGCTCGCTCGGCATCGGACAGCTGGTACAGCCGCAGCAACAGAGTCTTTAAGGCCCCGTACTTGTCCCCCACCGGTGGATCTCTCAGAAGGCCCATAACGCGGCGCGTCGTCTGGGCGTCCAGAGCAGAGACGACATGGTAGTAGCGCGTCTCATCCGTAGTCACCCCCCGAAGCCGGAACTGGGCTTCGACATGCTGGAACCAGGGCTCCGGATCCTGCTGCCAGAATTCTGGAAGCTTCACAGTAGCAGCGTACACAGCAGGAACCGCTCCGGCGGCCGGAACGGCGGGCACAGCGGGATCCCCCGCATTAAACATGCTCAACAACGAGCAGGGTCACCAATGTGGAAGCCGAGACAAGGAGGCGAAGGAGCGGGTCTGTAAGTTTATTGTCGGACTTCACACACTACAGGGAAGCAAAACAACACCCCAACGGAAGGAACTAATCCCCTATATATATGGTTCACACCCCCCATCAACCAATCTCTAATCTGGTGACGAGCACCCCTAGTGGACCGCCACAATATATATATATATATATATATATATATATATATATATATATATATATATATATATATATATATATATATATATTGTTGAATGTATGTATTACATTGAATGAATGTATTAGTGCAATCAGGGCCGGCTGTAGGCATATGCGCCCCCCGAAGCTCCGTGTGCCGTGTGAGCACCGCTCTGCGCTGTTCTTCGCTGCTCCGACGCCCCGTGTCGGCACGCTCCGCCAAACAAGATGATTGATTCGACTATCAGTCGACTATCGGCAGGATCGGACGAATCAGATTCGACTATGGAAATTCTTAGTCGGGGACACCTCTAGTAAATACACATTGCTTTCAAAATGTTTTCTTGTAAATGCAAAACTTTTTGAAAATGAACACACATATGTTCTGTTTTCTCCAGGATTTGAAAGCGACCTGCCCTCCCACCTCAGCCAATCTAATCAGTTTACTCTTTAATGTAATGACCTGTTTCTTTGCACCAAATGAGCACTTTTCAAGTATTTGATGGATGTCGACAGTCGCTAAAACCTCTTAGTAGAGCAGAACTCCGGTTTT
Organism: Salarias fasciatus; assembly: GCF_902148845.1. Taxonomy (NCBI): domain Eukaryota; kingdom Metazoa; phylum Chordata; class Actinopteri; order Blenniiformes; family Blenniidae; genus Salarias; species Salarias fasciatus. Next base: position 18,058,145 of record NC_043763.1, on the reverse strand, counting down.
CCTCACGTTTGATGAACCCTACTACTGTTGTTCTGCTGTAAATGCGATGATATTGACATCGAAAGGTACATGTCTTACCTCTGCTGGCACCACATCAAGCTAAATGGCCGTGAACAGATCGAATAAAAAATAAAAACCCCTCTTGGGCTCCGACTCGTATCTTATTCTCTGAATTAGCTTTCATGACATGTTCTCAGCAGCACAGAAAAGTGGTCTAAGAGTTCTGCTTTCCTTCTCTGCACACTTTATAATCACATTTCTGATGCGATGTGAGACGGCCGGCCTAAACCCTGCAGATGGCTCAGGTATTCCTCTGCAGGGAAATTCATCCTGGTTTCAGTCCTTTCTGGCAAAGCGAGCAGGAGATGGCAAAATTAGAAAATAAGTTGGAGCAAGACGCACAAGGCAGACGCTTTGATAGAGGATCAAACAGTTGAGGAGGAAGTGGAGGAGAGAACAGAGGAATAACCACGGAAGGAAATATTAATCTAAAACAAGATTGCATTTGCAACTTCATAAATTTATTAAAAATTGCAAACAGAAGCAATATAATTTTTTTTTTCCAACTCGGATGCTTGTGGCTCAACTAACAATTCACAGCCTTTTATTGACCCACAGCAACAGAGGGAGACTTTACACAAAACACAATAGATTATGTTAGCATTTACTTTCTATTTGATTTTTTTTTTTGTTTTTTTTTTTTTAAATATCATGAAGGTTTCTTCAGTGTAAAAGTTCAGAAAAACAAGTTTAAAAAATGAATTTCTTTGTGCAATAAAAAAAAAAATGTGCGAACAAACAAACTGTAGTAAATGATAAAATAATTTTCAGACTTTTCCAGTATGTTAACTATAACCGGGCAAACACTGGTTAGTTGGACTGTTGGAAGTTGGGATAACATGGCAATCCAGCATGAAGCCACTGAAAATAGAACTTCGTGAAAGCGGCTCCCAAGGTGGAACACTTTGAAAAAAACTCCAGCTCCCTTTTCTGAAAAGTTGCCGCTCTGCACGCCCACTACGGTCGTAGTAAACAGTTTTCCTGGACATGCATGAGTAGAAGGACAACAGCAACGTTTTCCTCCAGAGTGGCATGACTCCCAGTCCACATTCTCCTGGGACTTGATGGGTTTATAGTTACAACAGAACAAAGCCTAACAGCAAAAATCCCCCTTTCTTGATTCATGACACCGTCCTCAGGATCCGCAAAGGCTGCTGTCACACAAATGCCACATTTTAACCCCCTCCCGACAGAAAAATATGCATGGCATGTGGAACTTAAAAAAAATAAATTAATTAATAAATTAAAAAAAAATAGCAGAGGCCAGTCAGTTTCGTTCTGCTGAGGCTTGTCGATGCACGGCTCTCCTGGGAGACATGACTTTCCGCTGTGTGTGAAGCGCACTGCCAAGCCCGGCAGCAGACAATGCACAGCGGAGATGTGATACGTTTAATAATGGAGGCAAATCAAGCTGCTCTGTTTTCACTCCCTCGCCCATTTCGGGACTGCAGGGGAGCCGTTAGGAGGAAACCCTCCCTGCTCTCACGTCAACCGCTTTGCCACGGAGGGGCAGAAGGGACGCCGAATAAAAAGCTTTCGGTTTTCACACAGTTAATCCAGGAAGCATATTTGGGGGAGGAAAAGAAGAAAAAACATGCTTCTGTGAGTCTATGCAGCTCTTTAAGGAAAATATTTCTTTCTATCATCTCAACATGAGGACCTGCAGTGTCAGCTCATTTTTGCTGCAACACTTCACTTTTCCCGAAATCCCCCCCAGAGACTTTCCTTCTCCTCCATCTTGGAATGCCTCCGATATTTAGTCCACATATCTGTTTGAGCATGTAATGAAATAAACTTATTACTGCCAACAAATAAGCTCAGCCATGAGCTCAATTTTATATTGTGATTCACCAAATTGGGTGAATTATAACAAAGAAAGGGACAGGGGCACAGAACTGTATTTACATGCAGATTAGTCACATTGTGGCAGTGTCTTACGGGCACACAGGTGAAATGTGCGGCATTGATGTGTCTAATCTGATCTTGTGAGGTCCTCTGGGTCACCCGTGCATAATTTATATTATCTTCAAGATGAATGAAGTGCCAAAAAGTAATTTGGAGCATAATCAGAGGCCGCTGCAGTGAAGGCAGAGTAATCTGCCACCCAGACACAAAGCAACAAGCCTCAAAAATGCAGATTTAACTAATCTGCATTGAACTCCAAGATAGAACCGAGCAGATGGGGTCATGTGAAGAAGTCAGGTCTGCCATATCTTCACCTTTCAACTTAATTTTGCACAGTGATTTGCTGAATGAATGCAGATATCGCCACACTATGAGGACCATGAAGATAAGATTTTGAAAAGGGCCTGAAGCAGCGTCATTATCGAGGAAACTAGCGGTGATAACATTTAACAGTGTTGTGTTTGACCTACTGATCACTACTGACTACTACTATTACTACTACTACTACTCTTAACCTAATATACCTTCAAAACAGTCTACATTAATCTACATTACTATGAGGACGACACTAATCTGGACTCAAGTCAGAGGAAATGTCTTTTTTTTTCTTGATTTTACAATTGTCAGTAAGTTTGAAAGACTGATTTTATTTCAGTTATTTTCACTATGTGACTAAGATTATGGTGAAATGTTAATTTAAAAGGAGTAGAAATGATTAGGTTTGTTTTTTGGATTTTTAAACACAGGTTTGAGATGACTGCAAATACATAATGGACAACAATGGAAAAATCGTTTAGATGAAATGTGTAGGAATTTAAACCAAATCCGATAGTTTTGACCAAGAATTCCATCTTTCAGAAACTGGAAAATATTTTCAGAAAATGATGCTCACTGGTTGTTCTACTGAAACATTTCCAGTATTCAATCAGACTGGATCACAAGATACTGTGATTGGCTGTACTGACAATTTCTATCATTGTGCTGTTCGTCTTGTAGCCTCTGTGGAGTCCGACCAGTCAGTCAGCGTAACTGGTATGTAAACTATGAAGAACCCATGTAACTGTCAGTAACTTATGAGTTCCATCAAGACTGTTTCCTCTAAAAGATGTTTCAGGGTCTGCTTACTTTGTGCGATGACTGTTAATGGGCTGTATTTAATAAGGATGTGAAATGTCTTTGGTATTTGGGGAAGTGATTTGTGGTGGAAATCCAATTTCATTTCAAGAACAGTTCGAGAGAAGCTGCAATAACTACGACTCCCACGAGTGTTTTTCTTGATATAAATGCATTATTTGACTGTTTAAGGCTTCCTATTAGTTTTGACTCATATAAATATGATGCATTAGAGGAAAAGAAGTAAAACATGCACATTTCTGTAGTGTTCTCCAAACGAGAATCAAAGAGGGAGTGAGAGCGGGTTAGGAAGAGGATTTCTGTTTGTGCATTTATGATGTGAGTATCGTCTGTTCCTGTACAGTACGGACTGGAGTGTGTGTGAACGTGCACACCTGCATGTGTGTGTTAAGCATGATGCAACGTCTGCGAAATGTTTTTTTTTTTTTTTTTTTCCTGCACTTCTTCAAACGACCGAGCGCAGGCTTTTTTTCCGCTCTCGTTCTAATGCGCCATTCAAGGGTATTTGAGTTTCAACCCCGATCCTCCCTCCCCTCTCCTCTCACACCCCCACACCTGCTACGACTGACTGGCGCTCTGATGACACTCAATGAAACGTCTGCAGCATTTTCTGTGTTTGCGCTTCCTCACATTGTGCTGCCTGTCAGAAGAGGTTTTCTTTTTTTGTTTTATTCTGCAGATCCTCTTCCACATGATTGCCACCGATTTGTCGCTTCGTGATTTCTTAGTCAGGACTCTTAATATTTGTCCACTGAAACCGTGTTTGTCTGGAGACTTTAATTTGAAGGAGGTTTCTGTCTCTATCGTACATTTGTTTGCTTTACTTTCTGAATTTCAGGACATCCTCGAAAATGAGATGTGATATCTGAAAGGACTGTATTTCCAGTGAAAGATAAAGCTTCCCTGCTCCCTGATGGCACGGTGCTGGGGCAAATACTTCTTTTCAGTCCGAATGAAACTCCTGATAGTGTGTATTTCTGATTCAGATGGGTTTTTTTTTTTTTTCGGTTTGTCTTTTTCATTTTTTTTTTCCCAAGTTTGTTTGAGTAACATTCGTTGCATCAGAAACATTGAACAAAATATGTGCATATACACAGACACACACACACACACAGATAGAGTCTGGTCTTGATCAGATACCGATCGTCAATACATCTCCTCTTACCCCATCCGACTGTGGCATCGCCACCCAACACTCTGAATCCAGCAGGGAAAACGCCGTCTGCCAGTTCTGCCGCAGTCTTTCAGAAGTGAATGAGTCTTAGATTCCAGATAGTTAATCAAAGGATGCAAGGTTTTCAGAAAAAGATTTGGACTACCTTTCAACTCAAAAATCTTTTTTTTTTTCTCCCTGAAAGCATGAGCTCCCAGTATATCATATATAAAGGAGCGGTATAGTAATATAGCTCTTTTCAATTTCGTGACCTTCTGTTATGAATTGTATTTCATGGGTAGTTCAGGGTTAATGAAGTATTTTGGATCTGGTTTAGTAACTCTGACCCTGCTGGTATTCCATCACTCCTTCCGTCCATCTTCTCCACAACGTTATCCAGCGCAGGGTCGCGGGGCGTTCGAGCCAATCTCAGCTTCTCTGTAGGCGAGGGCAGGTTACACTGTGGACAGGTCACTGGTCCATCACAGGCAAACACACACACACACCCTCCGGGGGCAGTTTGTGGTCACCAATTAACCTCACATGCGTGTTTTTGGAAGGAAACTAGAGTAAACATCAGAAACCTGTGCACACACGTGAGGAGCATGAAAACCTTGCACAGAAAGCCCTGGCCAGTATTTGAGCTATGCGTTGTTTATTTATTTCATCATTTATTTTAAGTAATTGTTCTGTTTACTTATTCAATTTCAATTAGGTGAAGTGGCAGGAGGGGACTTCTCAATTTGTCCATGTTGGAAAGTGTGTGGCTTCTCATTTCAGCACAGCTATTTTTCTCTCTGACTGACTATAGAGGGCGAGTTAAAACTAATCTGGAGGAGCACCATTAATTCCATCTTAAACTCTGATGATAGCAATTCCATTGGTGTGCTAATGGAAACTGTTATCGTTCACTCATTGTGCATGCTGGAAAATAGTTGTCTAATTGTTTTGTACATACATGTGGTTTAATGACATTCTGATGACTGAAGCGTACCAAGTTATGCAAGGAAAATAGCGGCAAACTTGATAATAAATTTGACCAATTTTTAGACTCAATACTGACATTGGACTCAAAAAGAGTTGAATAAATGAGAGAAATGATTGTGTTATTTAGCAGTTGATCAGACGCACAGATTGTTACTGATTCTTTAAAAACTTGGGGAGTAAGTGACTTTATAAAAGATTTTAAAAAAAAGTCAATTTAATCTGAATTCAATATAAATATAACATAAAATAATACAAAAATACAAAACAACCCTTTGAAATATGAAAAGCAACAATCTAATTTGAACATATTTAATAAATAAATAAATAAACAGATTAACCAACTACACAAATAGGTGCGACTGCCGCCACAATCTGTTTTTACTAGTAACTGTTAGGAAGAAGTCAGTAATGACTTGATAAAGTAACTCATGTGTTCCCGTTGCCTTTATTACTCAGGTCAGTCTTAACTATGTGCTCTTAGCTGTGTTGTTATGGGGTTCACAGCTGATGTTGCGTTGATTAGTTGGTGCAAGATGCTCTAATCTGAAGTTTATTTCAGCTTTTAAGAAATGGCAACAGAAAATAATGGCTGAAATATTGCAAACAGACAACAGAAAACAAGCCTGATGATGAACCAGACATGCATGAAGCCTTCCATCCATATAATTTCCTGCGTCAGTCTCCCAGAACCATACAGATCTGGACAAACAGAGCCGCAGCACCAGCAGCCGGGGAAGCAGTGTGTGGCCGCTCCCTGATTGAGACATGAAGAAGAAACAAATTCACGCTTGACTGCAATCTATACTGTGTGACACACCTCCCTAATAATACGGCACACACTTGCAGAACCAATTTGAAACTGGCTGTCAGAGCGTGCTGGCCGATTCCCGGAGCAGGAAAACTCAGAGTGACAGCGAAATCTTCAGCCTCGCTTAAAGAGGCACGATGCGACTTGTCCTGTCTGATGTAAGGCCGAGCAAGTCATCATTCGCCCTGGCGAACAATCAGAAATGTTGAAAATGGCAGTTTTGTTCGATATCGGCAACACAGGTGAAAGGACTTCTCCCTCAACCTAACCTGTTTGATTTTATGCATCCTCTGTTATATCCCTCCAGTGTCCACAATTTCGAGAAGTTTGACCTTGAGAGACGTTTTCAAAAAATTGCATTTTATGTGAAAGCATCCTGTCAAGAGTTCCGTAGTGTAACGCCCATTCTTTCAAACACACATACGTCGGTGAGCCTTAATGTGTCGGATGACTGTTTATTCGGGGTAATGATCCTTCCAGTTGGTCATCTTTCATGTGGCTGCCGGGACTTCACAAATAACGAGGTGTTTTTCATGTAGAGCGAGAGTAAAGAGTGACTGCCTCACAGAAACATCAAAAACATGTCAGCGCAGAGATCGCTTGTTTCTGTTCTGTTGCGGCACAAATTGGAGGGTGAGTACCATCACTGCTGGAACAAAGCCTTTAGAACCATGAGATATCCGTCATAACAATAACCAAGGTCTCAGAAGATATTTTATTTCATATTCAATCACGTATTAGTAACATATTACCCCACTAATGCAACAGCAAATTTCTGGGATATATTTAGAGACATAAAATTACACTTTCTGGTGTTTTTGAGGACACAACCCTGCAGAACTTTGGGAATGATTCTCTGCACTGGCACAAAAAACTTATTTTAATGTGTCGTGTTTAACTTAATTTTCCACGGTCATTAGGAGACCCAGGTCCGGCATGCTTGCAGAGCTATTAATTCACCAGCATGGAAGTATCTGGAGGGAATTTTTAATGAACTCTGAGCAAGTGAGCAAACTCGCATGACCTCTGTAATGGTATGAGATGCATTTTACAGTTATGGGCCAGAAAAGCCCAGTAATTCATATAAAATGTCACTGTGAATCATCGGCATAAGACTCTCTTCCCCGCAAATCTTTGCACTCATTTAAAGCCGATAAATTGAGATTTGCTGCGCATTACAAACTGCTCATTATCTCCAAATGAGCGCTAATTGCAAAAGTAGGAGATTTCAGTGTTTGGCAGTGTCATTTAAAAAGGCAAATATTGAACATGCACATATTTTGAGATTAATTTGCTCTGTGAACAAATTGCCTGATGATTAGATAAGCTCCCTGTGCTGCTCTTGAAACCTACAATTACCTAATTGTACCACTGACATCAGTCTATTCCAGACAGGATGAGTGTGAATGTATGCCAAGTTTACCAAGTTTCGTTTCGCTACCTGACGTCAAACCAAATCCATCGTCCGAGATGTGAGAGGGTTTCTTTTTTTTTTTTTTTTTTTTTTCCACTCCCACCCCTGCAAGACCACAATCTCAAGACAGCCCGGCCCCAAGATTACCTTGTTTCGATTGTTTCCCCGTGATTAGACCCCAGTAGGCCTCATGAAACGGAACCGGGGCCCATGAGAAAGGCCGCCGGCCGGATGGAGCTTGTTATTTTTGACTCACACAGAGAACAGCTTGGAGGACCTCGGCAGACCTCAGAAATGGAGCTTTTAAAAATTGGAGAGGCCCTCATCGAGCGTCGTGAACTTTCCTTTAGAATACTGTCAGTCCTCCTGCACACTCACACACATCGAGGCGGCAGCGAAATGTCAGTAATCACGTGAAATATGTCTGCGTCTGCGTGCCAGGCCTCGGTCTCGCCCTCCCACACAGGCAAGGCGGTCACGAACGGCCACCAACCTGCTGCCGCCGATTGAAGATAAAAAGTTTCCTGTGGACGGATTTAGCCGGAGTGATTCTGAAACTCTGAACTTCTGTGTGGAAATGCAGATATCTGCTGTACTGCAGTGTCTGATTACGCTTCTGTTTTTTTTTTTTTCTTCTTTTTTTCTAACGCAAAGCGCTGGATTAGTATTCCTAACTGCACATTACCTGAAGGCAAAATGCACAGCCATGAAAGAGACTTCAGTCTTTAAAATATTGCCTCTCAAGCGTGTAAAAACACAAGTGTGACTGAAATAATAAGCGTTTGCAGCTTAAATGAGGCAGTCAGCCACAGAAATGAAGTTATCACAATAAAGAAAAGGGGGGGGGGGGGGGGGGGGGGGGGGGGGGGGACTTTGCTGCACATCTTTTGTGAACTTCTCATCCTCAGACAGAGGAAACCATCCTTGCTGTTATAAAGCAACGGGCTGAGATCACCCCGGACCTGTTTCTGGCTCATCACAGAGAGACACACGATCAGTCACACTTCATGAGTCAGGGAGAGGTTTTATGAAACTAAATAAATAAATAAATAAATAAATAAATAAAAAACAATACAGGAGGCCACATTGTTCAACAATCCAACTTCACCATCTGCCCATATGAATGTGTAAACAGACATCATTTTCAGAACGTTGCCAAGTAAATGCTGTTGGAGTTCAAATGTGCTTTAAATGTTGAAAAAGCACTGAAACCCATATTGAATAAGTTTATAAACTTCTGCCAGCACCGTAATGAAATGGTCCCGCATGTGCTGTCACTGAGTAACACAGTATTAATTATGAAAATGTTAGTGAGGTCTTTCTGCTGTACTCAGTTAATGCATAGGTATTCTGCAGCGTGGTGGTGTAGTGGTCTTCACACTCACTGGGGAATTGCCCGTGGTTTCCTGCGTCTGGGGTCTGTTTTCAGTGTGGTTTTCTGCTTGTAATCTGATTTCCTCCCACAGTCCAAAGATTTGGTGATTCGGTGAATTCATATGTGTAAATTGAGTTTAGATGTAAATGACAGTGTGTGGACCTGTCTGGCTCTCTGCATTTGTCCTGTGATAGAAAATCTGACAAGGATGTGCTTTGCCTTTTGTCCATAGTCAGCTGGGGTGAGATCCAACCACTGGAAACACAAGTGGTAAGGATGTTCACATGTAAAAACACATGTCCAGACTGCATCTGTTGTCCTGTCAAGTCTGTGAAAAAAATGAGTCCTTGTTTAAAGTGATTATGCTCTGGCGGTTTAAAACCCTTCGCATGCTGTGATGAAACAGGCCTTCATGAATCATGGGTTCCCGATGCTGCACGGAACAAATTCACCCGAGTTACCGGAGTTATCTCAGTCCAAACCCTCGGGTGGCACAGCGTTGAATCATTCTGGAAAACCGATTACCGTGAACAATCGCAGCAACCGACCGCAGAATCCGCAAATTACATGAAGAGGACTCAAAAGCAATGCTGTCTTTTCTGAACTGCAGCTGTTGTGTTTTACAGGAGTAAGTGACCATCTGATGTTTCAAACACTTGCATCTGTGATTATATCGCTACAAATACCAACATCTGCGCAGCATGCTACAAATAATAATAAAAGGGAACCTGGTGTATCCGCTTAAGGCAACATATCATGAGCGAGGAACATGTTTCCAGTTCGGTAATTAGATTTTATAAAGTAACTAGTCAATAAATCAATTTCCATATATGAAGTGCTATCATCCACAATGTGGAGAAAAATTATTCCTAAAGTGATAGAGTGTTTTGCTTATTAGGACAAGTTTGGTTGTGGTTTAACTGTATTGTCAGAATACACAGACATGATAAAGTTAAACCAGAGTATGGACAGACTCCAACTACCGGGACTTCTTCGTAAAGCAGTCATTTTTTCCAAGTTAGCCACCCGCAGTGCTGATAAGCATTGGGAATACAGACTTACACAAGTGGTCTTTGCTTTTTAAACTACAACTGGTTTTCAAAATTAAGATCGTGGCATAGAATGACTTCAGGGGCCCTAACTTGGTAGACTACGCCGAATCCGCCGGCTGTCAGCGGAGCGCAAAGTGCGCCGTCGGCGGATAAAGTCAACGGGGCGTGTCCAGAAAATTCTCCTAATTTCGTGAACCAGGCGCAGTCACGCCTCCATCCCGCCCACCGGCGCAGGTGGCGCAAGAGAGAGGAGAGAAAGTGGGTTTAACCCAGCTGAGCGCAATTTGACCAATCAAATGAACACCTCTCCTTTTTTTCAAAGAAGGACACTGCTACATTAACATGATGAAATACATTTTATTTCCTGGCCTCAATACTAAACCATAGTGAAGCAACAATGTATATGACTGCATTTTGAAATAAATAATCTCTTGTAGAGCTTGGGGAGCCAGACAAATGAAATAAAAATGCAGACACCCTGCATTTAGCGGCTACATACAGACTTTGTAGGGAAAGGGAAAATCTGTTTTTATTTGTGTGCATCATAACTCTTAAAGATACATTTGGGAAAGCACAAAGAATTACAGGTGTCTGCGCGCCAATCACTCAGCGCAGCTGCACAGCGGAGCTGGGTGAGTCTACTTAGGACTGCTGGTTCAGTTGTCATCAGATCGATGTCCTCTGAAATGATTCCCTATAATTCCTATCACACACATGGCATTCCAGCCATCCCAGACGAAGGATAATCATTTATGAGAGAATGGTGGCGACATCTGCTATCTGCTCCGTCCTCCACTCTGCTTCACGTGTTGCCAGCATTCTTACCCCCCTCCAAAGGCCGCTATGGTCAGCCAGACTGTCATATGCAGTGTTTTTGCGCAGGAGCACACCAACAGGTTGCTTTTCTGTAATCTAATGCATTAGAAATTAAGGTAAAGAAACAAAATATTAAATCAAGTGGATCAGCAAAACTTCTGCCTCATATCTGCTTTATTAATGCCTCAAATCAGGTTTTAAAATGTATTGAACTTTTTACAGTGCGCATTTGCGCAGCGTACCTCTCACTCACACTCCGCGCACTCGTTTCCCTGATACACACGCACACACACGCCAACACACACAAAATAGTTGTATTATTAACTGTCAATAATAATCAAGAACATATTAAAATTAGTAAAATAAGTCTCCCCGGTTGCGCACCAGGACGGACACCTTCCCACACCGACCCGTCCTCACCCTGCTCATTTTATTCTGGGACTGCAGGCTCAACAGGACAATGGTATTTATTCAGAAAATATGTTCGTTCTAAAATTAATTTTTGGAAACGAAAAATACATGGTTTGCTGTACTTTAATGGAGGATATAATATTTTACCTGAATCTGTAACTGGCACATCTGGAGACGCTGCAGTGCCCCTGCTGTCAATACCGTGTTCACTGTTGTGCTCAGATTTATTACATTAGTTTAAATAATAATAATAATAATAATAATAATAATAATTTTACACCATTTTATGTTATTATTATTTAGTTGTAAACTGACAGCAGCTTACAGTAATTCTCTACCTGGAGGTGACGCGTGAGCGCTTCATGCGCCACTGCAGGTTCTGCGCTGGACTGTGCAGCAGCTGGAGGTCGGTCGGGTATTTTTGGGGCAGCAGCATTATATTTGTTTCGCTGTTTGGCCCGCGACTGTTCTGACTCTGATTCAGAACATTCCTCCTCTTCACTCCAGTCAAGATCGCTGATGTCCGACACGTCTCCGCCATCCGATTCCCCCTCACTGACCTCCTGTATCACTGCTAAAGCTTCTTCCACCTTATATCTCTTATTTATGCCTGTTTTTACTATCTTTCTTTTGGGATTTGCTTGATATTTTTGGCCATCTGTCTGATTGTCTGCTGTCAGAGCTAGCCCCCTGTTCAGATGCGCGCATGAACCAAAACAAATCAATCACAGAAGAAAAAAAAAGCCCCGTGAAGTGCATCTTTTTAATCAGTCTAATAATAATAATAATAATAATAATAATAATAAATAAATAATAAGTCTCACAGACCACTGTTGGCCTTTGGAGGTATAAATGCTTTGTAATATTATCTGTGTTATTGTTAGGACCTTATTTGCTTCAGAAAAACATACAAGACACATATTTAGGAAAAGTCAAAGAACTAGAGGACAGGGGAATTATTTTTAACAGATTTATTTGAATTCTAAAAACCCAAATGGTCTGTCAGATCGTCTTGGATGTTCTAGTGCTAAAGAAGATAATAAAAACAATTATGTGGTTCATGAGTGATTTTGTGTATCTTTTATGACACTGACAAGCTGAAACCCTGCCTCTGAGGTTTTCTCAGACAAATTATCATCAGATCCTCCTCCCCAGCCTGCTCACACCTTCCGCAATAAACTCTCACTGCGCCCAGCTGATTCTGTCGAGCCCTCCCCCTGGTGCGCCGCCACGCCCATCTCGGCGCAAGTGCAGCAGACCGGTCAGAAACCCTCTTCTGCGCCTGTCGAAAATAGGAATGCGCTGCCTCCGCCGCTGATCATCGCCAAGTTGCGCCGTCAAATTAGAGCCTCAGATCTGAGTGCCTGGACCGTACTTAGAAAGTAGTGAGCTTCACAGTGCGACTCCATTCTAAATGCATATATTCTCTATATAGGGGCCACAGCAGTGACATTTTCACTTTCTAAAACTTACACGGAGGACTCTCTCCACACTTGCAGCGATTGGACAGCTGTCAGGGAGCTGATGCAATACTGGCAAGTCTTAAAGCTCCAAATGCAACCTTTCTCCCCCACACACTGTCAGCAGAGATATTTATACAATGGCTCTCACTGCACTGTGCAACGGCCGGATATTCGCTGTGTGCAGTATCATCCAGTCGCATTAGGTTACATGTGTACTTTTTCATGCAAATATTTGCCCTTTGGGATTATAATAAAGACAGGACTGAAGTGAGCAAGTGTGTTGAATGAATAAAAGATGGCATTATCTCGTATTAGCCAACTGTGTGGTATTTGCAGCTGATGACGGGCGTTAATTAAGACGGAATGACAAAGAAATAGCTCCTAACATCATCTGCAATTAACTGTGAGCCGTTTGGGGACTCGGGAGAAAATAAAACAAAAAAAAAAAAAAAAAGGACAAGGCATTTTTCCTGATCAAAGGCTGCGTCTACAGCTTTGCCCCTTTTAAAAACCTCAAAAGCCTTTGCTAACAAATGTCTGAGGTTAGTCTCGCATGTTTTTTTTTTCAAGCTTTTGCTTTTATCTGACAACTCTAATGTTAGTTTTCTGAAATAAATTCAAATAAAAGGAAGTCAAAGGAGTCACTGTTTTTTCTTTTTTTTTATCTGGTGGAAATACTCACTTGGGTATCAAATACGTGCTCCTAATCTAGTCCCTAAGAAATGGGCTGCTTTTGTTCGAGACGCATTTTGGCAGAAAGAACATTTCTATATATCTACAGTGTATATGAATAATACTGGATGTCCCCTGTTGTCAGCACTCTGAGTTCAAACCCGTGAACCCAGAAGTGCTGAAACTTTTGAGGATTTATCTTATCATTATCCATAGAAGCAAAGTGTCACTCCCCAGTGGAAAGCCTTTTAAAAAAAAAAAACCTAAAGAAAAAGAAACAAGCAAAATAAAATCCACCCAAATCAATAGAAAAGGAAGAAAACTAACAATAATAAAGATTGCTGGTGCAACACAGCCACTGGCTGACACCACCTGTGAGGCAACCACAGGAATTGTAGCAGATCTATGAGCACATATCGGTGGTTTTGCTTCATGGAGAGAAAGCAAGATCCCGAGGGAGCTCAGCCTGTGGAGGTGTGAACAGTCTGCCATACAGTGAATCCCACATAGTCCCAAATAATCCACTTTCTTGTTCTCTGAGCATCCACCAGCAGGATGTCTTTGAGAGCAGGTCAGGCACAACGCAACCTTCAACCCTTCAGGTCTTCAGAGTCTAGAAATGTAGAAATCTAGAAACAGATCGTCACACCATCAGCATTTACAGATGTTCACATCGCAGTCCAGATTTGTTTCTTCTGCTGAGGCACACTGCTCTCTGCTCCTGAACAAAAATGAAGTTACAGTTGACATTTTTTTGTTTTTCTTGTTATAACTGTACCCCATGATGTACATGTGTTTGGAGAAGGCTTTCCCAAACATCTGAAACGTCACCTGGAGCAGCTGGGAGAGAGCTGTCAGTCTTCCACAGTCCAGGAAACAGTGAAAAGCAGTTTCTCTGATGGAGCAGAAAGGACAGCCGTCCTCCACTGCAGGGTTTATCACAGAGACGAAAGCATTCGCAGCGATGGAGCCGTGCAGCAGCTTCCACTGCACATCTGCAACCTGTTTGGTTAATGGTGCTTTATTATATTTTTTATACATTTTCTGTAAGATTCAAGTAAGTTTCTGTACGGCCGCTAAGCTTTTCTTTATGAAGAACTTTCACAAGCATCTTGTCCATCACTTTACCTGGTGTGGTGCTCAGCTTGCTCTCTGGTTGTTTGCTAAACTCTAAAAAAAAAAAAAACACCAGTGCACTCAGGGACTGTAAAATCAACGACAGTAAAAATTTCAACAGCATCCGGCACAATAGTCCTTCATAAAAAGATGTTCATTTGAGATCAGTTTAGTCCTCCAGGCCTTCAGCAGCTAGTCCAAGCTCCTTATAGATCTGATCTCCAGACGAGAGGTCGGACCTGCAGCAGCATGGCTCAGATCAGGACCACATCGGTCCAGGACCTGACCCAGTGTGGTGACCCCATCAGAAAAAAACCGATCCAGGACTGAAGCTCCCACTTCAGGTTCCACATCGGAGCCAGAACACTGATACAGGAGAAAAAGAAGAAACTACTACTGAAAAAAATGGGAAAAAAGAGTGCGTGGGGATCAGCTCTCAGCTTTACTGCAGGTGGAGAATAAAACTTGGTGGATGAGCCATCAAACTTGGTTAAAGTAAGCACATCACACAGATGAATGGTTTGAATCATTGATGAAAAGTCTGGTGGATGAAACAAAACAAAAAAAAAAAAAAATCCACATTTTCTTCATTTTAACATTTTGCAAAATCAGATTCATATTCAAAGCAAAATCAGAAACACCTCAGCCCAAGTAAACATTGCCTCAAATGAACTGACTCGACCTCAAACACTGAAGCTTAAAGTAAGAATCTAACAGAGCTATTAGACTTTAAATATTGGTGTTTCAGTAGATGCCAGAGGGCTTTATGGAAATTGCTGAAAGTCATACCAACATGCTGTTGGTTGCGATTCATCCTTAGTTTCTTAATGCAGAGAAAGAAAAAAAAAAAGCCTGCCTGATGATCATACATGGCTGTTGTGCCTGCAGCTTGTTCACAGGCTTCCTTTGCACTGAATATGAAAATGATGATAGACTGCAGCAGCCATCCGTCTCCCATCAGGCGTCACCTTTTAGCGTCACCTTTGAGTGTCGTCTGCGGCTTGCCGGCCCCGGCGCAGGTACTTCCCACACACCTTTTTGAATGGCACCTGCTAACAGATCCCCGCCGTTATCTGCACAGAGATAACACCGTGAGGGAAGCGACAATGCCCTGGGACTCACCTGTCAACTTCTGGAACATCAAAGCGCCGCCGACACCCGTCTGCGGCTCTCTCACTGTGACGGAGCACAATCCGGAGTGAGAGGGGCAGGCTGGGATTCAGGTGAGGACTGAACGAAGATCATTTTGATTTGCATAAAAACAGAAGAAAAATCACCTCCAAGATGTGTGTCATTTTTGGAAGAGATGCCAGGTTTCAGTAAATTTCAAGCTGAAGAACGCGATTGTCTACTTTGAAGTGAACAACTCTGTAAAAGACGGATGTTTTACTCATTCGGTGGCCGAACGGCGCCGGCGTACAGAGGGGACTTCAGCAGCTTGTCAGGTTCAACTGTGTTGCCCCACGCACCCCCGCTGTGAAAAAACACAGCGCCGCAAATTGAAGAGGATTTGCTTTGCTCTGCGCAACCTTCAGGGAGCAGGACTGCCTTCTTGTGTTGTGCTGCTAGCTTATGCGCTCACAGGCCCTGCATGTCCTGTGTTTTCAGCTTTAAATGTTGAGACACAGAGATGAAGAACAGGGGGAGCATCAAGCAAACGGCTCCAACCAGTCACATGTGGAAATGCATGTGTTTAAATTCTGTCGACAGGTTCAAAAAAACAATAAGGCTTGTTGACTTTAATAAGATTCAGCACTTGACAATGTCAACAAAAGCTATTTAACATCTCTGCAAGATCTGTGAAAGATCTCATGAAGTGAAAAATACATTTCACAAGGTTTTGGCTTGGAACTTAAGGCTCAGCTTATTCATCTCTGGATTTGTGCCAAGTAATTACCAAGAAATGTTATTTTTACAGATCAAAATCCTGTCAGATGTTGTTAAAAAATAAGGACTTATTCCACCCTTGAGGGTGTTTCTCAGTTCTGTTTCAAATGTGATACGACCATATATTGTTTTGTTTTGTATTTTGCCTTGCACCATGCTTTCTCTCTTTACTTCAGGTGCGAGTGTGAGTGTGTGTGGTTGTCTGTCTCCCTGTGTTTGCCTAGTGATGGACTGCTGACCTGTCCTGGCTGTACCCTGCCTTCACCTGCCGTCAGCCGGGATCGGCTCCGGTGCTCCGCGTCACTGAGTTGGACGTTGTCAGCTGAGTCTCATCAAGCTTCCAACTCTCTCCCGTGTGCATGAGCCTCATTTCCATCCCTGTTTGACTCGTCTACTCAGTCCTGGTCAGTTCCTGCAAATAACACACAAACAGAGAGCTAACAATTTGAATATTACTGTGTGTTAAAGTGAGCTGCATGTTGCTGATATGCGTAAATATTCACACAGAAAGGTGTTAAAAAAAAAAAAGCTAAAAGACAAATATTTTGGTGTGTTCGCCAGCAAGCTGTAATTTGACTTTCCTGTCTTCCTGCTGAAGTAAAGAGATGACCTGGGATGAATTTCATGCAAGTCAAATGTGTACCGTGTCTCTCTGATTGTGGCCAAACTGCACCTTGACACCGAAAGTTGTTAATACGCTACATATTGTGAGATTATTCATCAGGTACTTCACCTCAGAGCTGGATTATCGGAGGCTGGATTGACAGTGTTTCAAATCTGCACCACTTGCAGGTTATTTATTTGGAGTCTTTTGGCAGGCTTATAGGCATCCGCAACCTTTCTTCTAAACCTTTCTTCTAAAGGCCTCAACAAGTCTTTAGATCTTATCAAGAAGACTACACACACTCCCCAGCAAAGATAAGAGCACAGCCTAAATGTCAGAGGTGGAAAGGTCCTTCCTGGGCTTTATCAAAGAGGATTGTGAGATGACTGAAAAAAAAAAAAAGCACACACACAAACACACACACACAACTATGATTTCTTTGAGGTGTACTTACTTGACACTCAGCTGTAGACCATTACTTTGGCCTGTATCTTTTCCCCTACTGCTGTCCTCCTCCTGAACCCATGATATTTACACATTTTATTGTCACCAGGGACTCAAAATGCTCCCAACTGTTACAGCAAAGTTTTTTTTCTTTTTTTTTTCGAAACCTGTTCCAAATATCTTCCTATTTCTTTTCAGATCGACGTGTTCCTACCTGCCTAACGCCTATACATTTCCCAAAGGGCATTTTGGGAGTTTATGCCTGAGAATGAAAGCATACAGCATTGCAGAGGTTTTGGGTGTCAGTCTCTCCGCGCTTGAGAATCTCCTCATTCGGTACAGGTAACAGTTCAAAGCGAGCGCCTAAGAAAGTCCTGAAAACGTGGAATTTCCTCCTTTTGGGGATTTTGAAGTGGAAAATAAAGTCACCCTGTGAGGATACGAGACAATGTCTTCTAAGGTTAAGAAACATGTGGCTATATTTCATAGTGTCTGGGTTATTGATTACAGTATCTGCTCAGTTTAGGGCCGGAGACGGTCGGCACAGGTGCCCACTTTATTCTGCCTGGATTTCATAAACCAAACTTTGGACATTTGTTAACACAAGAAAAATAGGCTCCTTCTCGTTGGCTGAATGTGTGCAACTTTTCAACAGTGATAACAAAGCGACTGAGCTTTGTAATGGAAATGAGGTGAGGGGGAAAAAAAATACAACATTGAGGCTGTTATTCATCTTCAAGGTTTCTGTTTGCATCGCGGTGTCCTTGTCCTTTTCTGGAAATAGAGAATTTAAATGCATGGAAAGCTTAGATCGGCAATTACTTTTGTGTTCACTTGCCATACCTTTGGGGACATGACAGGCTTTGCAACAGTGTGAGTCAGACTGAATGCTGAAATATGAAAGAAAGCCATGCCGAGCATTTCACCTGCATTTCTTCAAATGTCAGATTCAGATTTTCCCACGTGGGTTTAGAAAGAAGGAACAGGAAAGTAAGCACAGGTTTAAAAAAAAAAACAAAGATAAAGATCGCTAAAAGGGTGGAAAAATACATCAAATTTTGATTTATTTTATGCAGGGTAATATCAGGACTCTCTGTGCTCTTTCTTCTTCTTTCGTTTTAGTCTTTGGGCCAAAATAAGTTAAAATCCCATTGGAGTGTTAACTGGCCAGCACATCAACTGTCTAATTTAGTTTTTGTATTAATACTTTCAACTCGAAGCCAAGCAGTTCAAAAAAGTATCAGTGTTCCTGTTCTTTTCTGCTTATTTATTAAAATGTATATTATCTGAGACTTTGAAACGTTAGGACTGATAGTACTGCTAAGCACGTTAAATTTGACTGTTTTGTCTGAAGTTACCTGTGGTGTGTTTGCTGACTAAAAAACAAAACAAAAAAAAAAAAAAAACAAACCGGGAAGTTTATGGATTCCTGCATCAGCGTTCCTCATGCATCCTGTTCAGTCAGTTTCTTCCACAGCTGAAAGCTGAAATTAAAAACAAAACAAAAAAGGCTGTCATACAAGTAAGGCATCAGTCATGCACTCAAACATTGTAATCAGAGCAAAAGAGTACATGTGATACATGCAAATGAGTCCAGCTTGTTAACATCAGACTGCAGAGGCGTCGGATTCAAAGCTCGAGATGGAACTGATGTTACCAAAACACAAATGTCTTAAAAGTTTTGCTGCGAACACGACAACCTGAAGAAAAGGTTGGCTCTTTCGATTAAACAGTAAATTAAACTGTTTTAAATCCTGTCCGCCTATCCAAGATGTTTCAGAGAACATGCAGCATTCATACAGTAACACCATTTTAAAAACAATATCCTTGTAGCCTGTATCAATAACCTCATTTTGAGCTGGTACTGAACTGAATCCCGTTTTTTAATAGACTTGCATAACATACACAAAAATATTTTATTTAATCTTACCCTTGAATAATCAAGAAAAGGTGAGACAGGTGACCACAGATGAGCCCTTACACTCTGACTGCCGGCTCTCTCGAGCTCAGTTTTGCCCCGTTGCAGCAGTAGATACATTCATTCATCATTCAAATCCTTGTGATGGCAGGTGAGTAACTGGTAACCTGACATCCCTCTATAGTCACAGAAATCTTTACCGACACCATTTCATTACCTGCTATGGAGGAAATATGTGGAGCCGAGGTCAGGTTCACCACCGGATGCATTCTCTCATTAAGGAAGCTGTTCTTTGGGTGTTTCAACAAGCAACTCGATAGCGAACAAACCCCGACAGACTCTGCTGGGCGGCTCAGCGGAGGCAAGATTGGATTTTCTGTTTATCACAGGGGTTGATGAGTTGATACTCTTCTCTTCTTTCCATTTAAGCAGTTTTGAACTGTGATCCGCGGCAATTTAGCCCAATACAAAGCATCATATGAAAGACAGAACGCCATAAATACCAGTAAAACATTTTGTCAGATTTCAAAAATCTTTTAATTGAGATTAACCGTTGTAGTTTGCCACCATCCCACATCTAAAGAACATGTTTCACATTTTGCTAAAAAAAAAATATGGATTTCAGAAAATCCTGATTGGCCACACTGCAAGTACAGCTTATCTGAGATGATCACCAAATCATGTTAGAAAGGAACTCTTCACTGGTGCTACAAATGCATGACCAACCTATTCTTTTTTTCCCCCTTCTTGCTGTATGCATCCCATCATCTTTCCTCATGCAGCTACAAACAAGTGGATACTATTGGGTCTCTCAGAGGTATAAGTTACAGCACTGAACGTGCCACATAGTTTATCTTTAGAATGTAACCATCAGCTTTGAGTAAAAGTTGTTTGTCTGAAACTATAAGATGGAATAAAAATCAAAAGCTAATTTCAAACGGACGCCTAAAGACTAAAAGCTATTCTGTCGAGTCAAACAAACACAGGACTTGTCCATGCTGATGACAATCCACCTCAGGAAGGAGACAAACTCATTGCTTCAGTGCACCAATCATTCAGGAACTACAACCTCATGAATGACAAAGCTCAGTGTTTCACTTCAAGGCAAAGAAAGAGAGAAACGTTACCTGATTGACACCTTGAAGCTGCTGCTGCGTTCTTCCCCGAGCCCTAACCAAACCATGCGGGATCATTCATACTTCGTTTGCCAATTCAAACTTCATTTGGACAAACACACCTGTTGCAGATTTCTGTAAAATACCTGGAATGGATCTCCCTCATCCCACATTAAATCTTGTTTATCCTGCTCAAACTGCCTGTGTGCCAACCTGACGTGGCAGCTGACTATAAATATCACTTTTCACCACTTCTCACTTGGCATCAGCTTGGATATCCTGGGTGGTTCCTGTTGTTTCTTACATAATTCATATTTAATTTGCCGGGTGTATTGTTTATACTACATCCATTTCTTTAGACAAGGCTAGCTTAGTAGAGTAGTAGAAAAACTGCTAAATTGATGGATTATCAGTAAAATGAACCCATTCACAAAAAAAAAAGAAAAAAACATTGTCACACTCGCACTATGGTGAGTGTGTCACCACGCAAGCTGCTGCCCAGTGACATGGTGAGTGCCAGATGGGGCATTGAACCCGCACCCGTGACCTGGAGCATCCAAATCCATCTTCAATACCTCATCTTGCTCTGAAGGTGGGAGATGAGCGCGATGCAACGTCTTTGTTCAGATTGAGAACCTAATTGAGAACAGCCCGGCGTTCCCTCTGGCTTCAGGCTTACAGCTGCTTCATGCCGGCAGTCCTGCGCAGCACATAGGGATTATTTCACTTCTCATGGAAAATGAATGAGAAGCAGCATCTCAGCGTTAATTCAAGCCATACTCTTAGAGTTACTTTAGCTTCAGGCTAAGAAAATCCAGCCTTTTTTTTTTTTTTTTCATTTCACTCAGAACTTGGAAACTGAGATATCACTCAAAAGCTCTCATTCAGATCTGTCAGTTACACTTTGAGCTGTGTGTTTTTATGTTTATAACTCCTTCCAGCTGCATGTTTTTACAACAAATCCATTGTTCTTAATAAGACATGCTTCAAAAACATGAACAGAAAACAAACAGGTCTGGGAAAAAAAGAAAGAAATTTGAAAGAGAGTGGTTTAAGCAATCTCAAAACCCACGTGGCAGGAAAACAATAAAAATAATAGGTTTCTGGCTGCAATATGTGGGTGCAGGATGGGTGCAAGAAGACACATCAAGACAAAGGAAGCAGTTGTTTTTGGGCTCGTCAGACTAACTCCATTCTTTGCACATGCATATTTTCCACTTTGAGAAACAAATGCTCAATTGCTGCTGTCCGCTGTACACAAAACACATGTCAGGTAACATATTAAAGCAATAATCCGTGTTATTCACTTCATTTGCCAAGGCTCATGATGTTTTTGCCTGGTTGTGCAAATGAAAATTATATCTACGGAGAAAACTGCCCATAAAAACAATGAGCATATAATATAAAAGCACGTCTCTCGGCTTTATTTTGTTTGCAGTTCAAGGTAAAAGCGAGGCGAAGACAGTGGGAAGAGTCCCATCGACTCTGCTACCTCGTGTCCACTCCGTCCTTTATACACTCTCTTCATACTAGTTGGTGGAGATAATTTGCCTTGCTTTGGGTCATTAAACATGCATTAGCTATATACTGATTTACCATTCTTGGGTGTCAGGGACAATCCAGTACAGAGAGAGCAACGACTGCCCTTTATCAAATGGTCTTCGATATAGACTTAGGTCTATTTAATTCACGTATGTATGACAATAATAATAATAATAATAATAATAATAATAATAATAATAATAATAATAATAATAATAATAATCTGTTCATAATCAACGCTGTTCAAGTTTCTAAAGTTTTTTTTTCGTTAAAATTTAACAAGGCAGTTATTATTATTATTTAGGTCTGAATGTATGAATGTCCGTCTACTCACCATGGTTAATGCTTATCCCATATTTCTCTCTGCGCGTCTGTGTGTGTGTGTGTGTGTGTGTGTGTGTGTGTGTGTGTGTGTGTGTGTGTGTGTGTGTGTGTGTTTCCATTACAAAAACATCAGTGGCAACTCGTGGCCCGCCGGCTAACTGCATCTTTTTTCGGCGTTTCTGCTGTTTCTGTGTAAACTGGCATCGTTTCAAATTGCTGTTGTTTGAGCACAAAACTTTTCTGAGATGCAAACGCAAGAATTCAGTTTTTACTTGAAACACTGCTGTGTCAACCGGCCTTACTCTATCAGTAGTAGCTTCTGCATCTTTGCGATGGTGCCGATTCTTCTTGCTCTC
Source organism: Salarias fasciatus (assembly GCF_902148845.1). Classification (NCBI taxonomy): domain Eukaryota; kingdom Metazoa; phylum Chordata; class Actinopteri; order Blenniiformes; family Blenniidae; genus Salarias; species Salarias fasciatus. The sequence goes on along the minus strand of NC_043763.1, from coordinate 18,035,589 downwards.
TCCAGGTTGTTGTTGTTGTTGTTGTTGTTGTTTGGCGTCCGTCTGTAGTTGTTTTGCATCAAAATTATTTGATAGACTTTCTGACAAGAAGTGTTGAGTCACTTCAAAAGGCAGCTGAACGGCACCAAACATCTTCCAATTCCTACATATTCATCTTGCTTTAGTGACAGCGAGGCTCAGGAAACAGATCTTTGATGCCTTTTTTTTTTTTGCAGTGTTCTATCAAATTAAAAAGTCAAATGAAGAGTTTGAAGTAAACATTCTCCCTAAAAAAAAAGGCTTTGACAGATCTAATTGCCTTACAGAAACCATCAAAGTGAAAGCGCACAAGTGCAAACAAACTGCACATCACTGGTTCATAGCATGAAAGCAAGAGTGAAACAAACCTCTGGACCTCTTAAATCATGACGGAGAAAAGCTGCATCTAAACAGCATCCTCTCCTCATGTTTACCTGTTTATCAGCTTTTCCAACATGAACTTTTGTCACTTTGCCTTAATGTTTTTCCTGGTGTGGTTTCTCACCTTGAATCTCTCATCACCACCCTGGGTATTCAGTTTGATTCACACTATACTTTATTTATCTGGGAGGAGAAGTCAACCACTGTTTTATACTGTTACTGTTATTTTTAACGTCACTGTAACTCACACACAAGCTGGTTTTACCAGAGGATTATCACGTGAAGCGGGGAAAATGATTCTACAGTTCCTGTTATTGTCTCCTTTGTTTCTTCCCTGTGGAGTCATCAGTGTTGAAGGACGATATTGATCCTTTAATATAGCTAAGGAATTCATTCCCTCTCTGCTTTTTCATCATAATTTGAACACGGGCGCATTGATTTGGGGGCCGTCTGCAGCCTGCGGTGCTCGGTCAGTGTCGTGGACGCTGTGCAGCAGGCGATGGGTCACTGGCTCCCCGGCCTGTCTGAGGGAAGCAGCACGGGATGGATATGCCGGCATCGCCGGAAATCTCTCACCCGAGAAACTGCTCCATCACACTGAGAGAAGGGGATAAATCTCCGGGGACTTCGGGGGAGGATTTATTTTGACAATCTGGGTCAAAGAGTTAGGCGACTGCAAAGAATTGATGGTTAAGTAGCTGCGTGTATCGAGTGCTCCCAGCTGGCTAATGATGTTGTTGGAATTGTTTTGTTTTGTGCATTTTCAGGTGCACTTTATGTGCTGGAATGTAACCTGAATAGCATTAACCTATCTGTAAAACATGACTAGTATGCACATCAAATGTTATGGAGAGTTTAAAGGTTATATGAATATGTGAAATATATCTTTTACCGAACATTAGGATAGCAGTCACTGACAACACACATTAAATAGCACAAAAAGAAACAAAACAAAACAAATGTGGTTGTTAAAACTAACCACCGACTAACCATTATAAGTTACAACAGTTGCAGAACACATCATTTAATTTTATGCTTCTTGCAGAACGCTGGGGGTATACTATAGTGATTAGCAGGAAAAAGTTTTCTGAGGACATTTGCTAAGAATAAGTTTCTACAAGTTGTCAACAGATGTTTATTACATATAAACTAACTCTAAAAAGTCATCAATGTTAAAGAAAGTACTTTTCAAAACATCCTTTCATAACACCTGAGTATTGAATTCCTCCATTTCTAACTTTTTCAATGACTACCCTGAACAAGTCTAAATAACGCTTCGGATACCTCGCACCTGATACCGACGTGAAGTTATATATGGCACAGAAAGAACAAAAAAATCTGAAAAGCAGAATAAGTTCTCTTTCAAACTGTAACCCTGAAAGGAAAATTGGAATGCATATCCAGCAGCAACACTCATCCAAATATACCAAGAACTGCTAACTCATTCCAGTGTTCTTAGAGCAGCTCTAGATTATATTTCACCGTCTTTTTACTTTAGGGGATTGCATTACAAAAGCAGGAAATAGACCTGGAAGGTAAAAGCCTTTTGAGCGGCTGCTTGGACAAAGCCTTCAGCCTGGCAAGTGACAGCACAAAAGAGTGAGACTCTGCACTCCAACAGACTTACAGCTGAGTGATAATAGCGAGGTTGTAACTGTGTGACGTTGGAGGAGCCGCTGCCTCTGCTAATCGTGGCTCCGGGGTCCATTTTCATTCTAATATTTGGAGCATGGGAGTCAAAATGAACTTCGTCCTGTAAAGGGAAAATTTGTGTCTTTTTATGAGGATATCCGGTCAGCGTTACTGCTAAAAACGGCAAATTTAAAGCTTCAAAACTCCCAATGCAAAGCTTAATCTTTAAGTTTTACTGGACTTCGTGTCTTATGTGTAAAACAGATCCAGATTGTCAAGGCACAAAAATGTTCGTCATGTTATGTTTCGCATCCATAATGAATAGCAGCAGTAGCAATCGCTCAAAAAGTTAAAAAAAAAAAAAAATTCACAAACATTGCAGATCATCAGGGACTTTATTCACACCACTGTGGTAGTATATTTATGGACTGTGAATTGATTTTATTGTGACACGGTCATCAGGTTATTGACTGAAAGTCAGAGCTCGGGGCAGTTTGGAGCTGCAGGTGTTTCCTCGCTATTTAATACAATATGCATACCGCTGAAATTACCAACATCCTAAAGAGCTTTTTCAAATAAAGCAGAGGATTTCATGTCTGGGTTTACTATATGCAATGATGAATTGCTTGCTAAAAGCACTGGTGAATCCGATCTCCAGCTTTGGTGCCTCATTTGATATTTGATAAATGGTTGAAATTATTCCACACATCAGAAAAATGATATTTTGTTTTTGTTTCTTCCTCTTTTTCCCCCCAATACAAAGTAATTATAATAAATGAAGTCCAGGCTGAGTCCGACTTTTTGCTATTCTCCCACATATGGTGACCAATTAATTCCCGGTGAAGGGCCCAATTCGAAGACAAACGACCCGACTTTACTTTCCTGTACACACAATGCTAATCTTTGCCAAAGAATTAATGTGATGCAAAGAGCTGCTGACTGCAGGAAATTTGTCTCTGTTGTACTATGCTGAACATAATTTGATTATTCTCTGTACTTCACGCCATTGTTTCTAATAAAATGTGATCTTATCTGACAGTAAGCACACAGTGTGCGTCGCCAAATATCCATATCAGAGTAATCCAAGCCTTTTGCCTTTTGTCACTGCCGCGCGTGTAAATCTGGTTATGTGTGTATTTCATATCAGGTATCTGACATGTTATTGGAAAAGTAACACACCACTGTAATTACAATGGATTCTCAGTCTTTATAGGACTTCCCCAGTTCCATGAGATAAAAGTGGAGTTGATGAACCACGCCATGTGAACGCGCACAGTTCTGCACAGGAATGTTATTGGATATTGGAAAGCATGAAGGGATTCAGAAGGAAAAAAACAGCAGTACACAAATTGCATATAATGGTAATCATTGAGTTTCATGCTCGATGAGTGCACCGCAAACGCCTCTGGCTCCAAATAAAATCCAAGAAAGATTTTTTTTTTTTTTTCTTTCTGGGCAAAACTGATTGTAATGTTTTATTATAATCAATATGACCTTCATGAAGCATGCATGGTGTCCTTGCTTTTCATGTTTTGTCTGTGTACTATATTCTGATTAACCACAACATGCTGCAGTAGCAGAAGTTAGTAACAAGAAGTACACTGGATTCAATCCCTGAGTAGAGGACAGGGCATCTAATGCAAAACTTCACAAAATAAAAAATGCAAACCCTGGAAAGGAGCAGCCTCTCCTTCTCTCTCTCTCTCTCTCTTCACAAGTAACAAACTGGTCAATATTTCCAATAACTAGTGGAATAATTGACACAACAGTAGTAAGAGCAGAGCACCCAGCTCTTTAATAAAAGACAGCGTTAGTCCTAGTTAGCAGTCAAATGAGAGGAGCTGCTATCGACAGTCCACATGCGCCAGCAGCAACGCGCTGGTCTACAGCCAGTGACGGCAATGAGCTGAATTATGATCATGCTAAAGAAGCGAAACAGCAGTTGGTCTCAGCCTCCGCGAATCTTTTGACCCGAGGCTAAATTCTCCTTTTTAAATTCAAATTGCAATTGATGTCAGTACTTTTAAGGTCAGTTTCATCAAGGGATCTGCAGTATTTCTCAGCTATTTATTCCTTAATGTTACTATTTAAAATGCATTCAGTCTCTGAAAAGGCCTTTAATTTTACAGTGGGGGCCTTTAAAATTTTATGGAAGTATTTAGCAGTGGTTTTATATCACGCCGTATCACTTTGAAGTGCTTCTCTTCAAGCCGTCTGACGTTAATTAAAAAAAAAAAAAAAAAAAAGTCCAAGATTGTGTTCAAGGGTGGTTTGCCATTTATGGAAAGTCAGCAATTCCCCAGAGTTCCCAGAATTCCGACATGCAATTATCACATTTAATCTCTATCAAATTTAATGTGATGCTCATACGTCTTTCACCTCCTTCTTCAGACTTACAGTCACATTGATGACCCCTATATAAAGACGGTTTGAACATCTGAAAGTGTTGAGATCATGGATTATAGAGCAATAATTGCCTGTTTATCTAATACCTATTGGGAAAACCACATTAAAAGACTCCCAAATGGTAGAAGATGACATTTAAATCACAGGAATGTTCTGTTCGTACAGAGACCTTCATTTCCGAGAGCGTTAACGCCTTGATTAGCTCTTGTTTGTGCGCAACAGGTTCTCTCAAGCATTTTGAAACAGAGTGAGGGAAAACCGTTCCAGCCATGTGAAACTAAGTTCTTCATGCTTCCAACACATTATTGGTTCCTCAGGGATGAATCAGAGAGAAATATTCAGTCTCAGTCTGTATGTACAACCCAGAGGTTTCAGAATAAACACTACATCCTGGTTTTCAGTGGGTGACTTGTGTTCATTCAAATGCATTTTAAAACACTGTATGGGCGCGAAGCAGATTCATTTCCCTCCCACTTGAAAGATTTTTTTTCTTCTCAACACTCCTACTCCCTTTTGACAGATGACAAAGAATTTGTTATTGCTGTATGAAAGAGAAACTCTTGCGATTCGACTGATATGAAGAGCTTCTTTAGTGTTGGGAGGGAAAAGATCCCGATGTCCTTGTTTCTCATCCAGCAGTCAGAAAGTTAATGGAACATTCATCAGGACCTCACCTGCTCAGCCGTCCTCCTTTTACAGCTTCCTCTCACAGAAGGACATGTTGAGACTTCTTTTCGAAACAAGCGGCTCCTTTTGAAGAATCTGACACTGCTTGGCTTCTCATTTTTGCCCCTGATCTGCAGCATGGCTCGGAGGATCTCGAGATTACTGGAATAATGTATTCTCTCTAATTACTGAGGTCCGTTATGTGAAACCTCAAGTGTCTGCTCAATTCTTTAAAAGAGAATGTTAAAGAGAATTGCAGCATTATTTCATAACAGGATGAAAAACTTGAGAATCTGAACAAGATAGATCAGACTAGATGGGAATTCTTACAAGGCCAATACTGAATCGCATATAATGCATGTTGAAAGAGTTAAAGGTCAAACTGTGCACATTACATGTAAAATAGGAACAAATGATCAAGATTCCTGCAGACACGAAAAAAAACATTTGAGTTTTTATACAAATTACTTCAAAGAAGTGTGTAATTCTGCACATTGCATATAGTGTAGCTCGAACAAAAGTAGTCAAGCTCTTTGGCTTTAAAACTGTAAGTTCCTGGGGCATAAAATTATGATTAAATATTGAATAATTACAGGTTAAATTGAATGCTTAGTTTATTTTAACAACAGAATACTAAATGTAATTAGGACCAATTTACATTTTAAACAAAGATATAGTGTATAAATCATATTCACATTTCTATGTTATTATGTTGATTCCAAAAAGTTAGGAAGAATATTTTTACTACACTGAATGTATTAAAGTTCTAGTTAGATGGGGTCTTATGGCACCTGCAGCAGATGTTCTCACTTTCCATCTGGATCTGTGATAACTTCAATTTCGTTATTGATGGGCCATCAAATAATCCAGATATGATGTTTAAATCACTTTTTAATTGCATTAAATTGTGATTTTTTAAAAAAAAAATATTTCTGCACCCTCACAAGAGGTTAAAGTAACATTAATGGAACCAGATACCTTGACCAAACTGTCTCAAAGCATTTTTCCTTTTACTTTAGTTTGAATTAACTTTTTTTCTGAACACAGCTGTTGGTCAGTGGAAGAAGGAAACTTCTCCACATTGACCGTATCGAATCCTGCTGAAGTAAACTTTTCATTGCACTGTTTGAATGACAGCTTCGTGGACTCGCGGTGATCGTCTTTGTCAGCAGAACATGACGTCAGGGTGAAAGTTGTTCTCCAGGCGGCTGTTGTTTGCACACAGCCCGACTCCAGTCCTTCTCCTCAGACCCTCTCTGCCAGCTTCGCCTCTAACACTTCTAATTGGATGTCAGTCAGAGCGAGGATGGAGTGTTTAAAGACTTCAGATGAGCTGGTTTAAAAGTTCACGCCTCTGTGTGTGTGAGTGTGTGTGTGTGAGTGTGTAACAGCAGGGGGTGGGGGGGGAGGGGGGGGGGGGGGGTCATTCGAGCCTTTTAATTAGGGAGTGATTTGCACCTGGGAGGCCAGGTCAAAGCAATTATCTCCGGACAGAAATCCCGGCGTTTTGCGGTACAGCGCCTGAAGGACTCTGAACCTGACGGTCTTGATGACTCAGACAGTTACATCCCAAAACACAAACAGCAGTAGCTCTTTTACTGATCCAGCTATTTTAAACATTTACCTGCTATTTTTAGTTGCTTTTGCAAAAAAAAAAAACAACAAACAAAAAAATACCATCACATTTTCTATTTTTATATATTGTAGTTTTTTTATCCATTACATTATTCTTTCCAACATTAAAAGCCAAAAGCACATGAAGATTAATAATGTTTACATAAACCTTGGATGAAGCAACACAGCCTGAGCCAACGCTGCAAACGCTCGCCCTTGAATTTTGTTGGGTGTTGCCAAGACAACCATTCACTTCTCCAAGGACCTGGAGCAATTCTCCTCTAGTGTTGTTTACCGGTTCGGCTCATTCTCACTTCCTGGCTCATCAGACATCTTGGGCAGCAGAGAAGTCATCTCATCTCCCAAGCATGACACTTGGTGGACTAGCCAAGCGCTCTTGGAGGAAATTGGCCCCTTTTCTCGCAAGGGAAGCCTGTAGGAGATTGTGAACACGCTCTCCATCTCTAGTGGCTCAGTCATTTGGCTCCTCAGATCTCCATCCCTCAATATGCATGCGGTAAATCGCCTCCTCGAGCCGCTCCCACTTGTGTTCATCTGCCACGGCGAGCTGGTGTAATGGCACAAGGTTAAGAGCATGTCTGCCAGGTGCAAGCTATGAGTGTGAAAGCTTCAGATATTGGGCTTAAAGGGCTTCATTTTCACCAGTACATGTGGAAAACAGCATTTTATACTCTTTCTCTGATGAAAAAGGGGGGAAGTATTTACCCCGGAGTGCGCTCCTTACTTCAGACATAATTCAAAAAGGGGTATGGGGATTCTCCGAGGCTTTAAATGAGCTGATAGGCTGAGCTATTACTGTATTAAATGCGATGCAGAGCCACAGGTTCAGCGCAGCATGAGCGGTGTCCCCGCGCCGTTCGGCTGTAACACAGGTGAATGAAAGCGTCATTTCAACTTGAGGCAGAGGAAATGCATTCACATTTATCAGATCAAAACGTTTTGGGCCGTATCTGCTGGATGAGTGAAAAATCCAGCTAAGCCAGATGAGCTCAGGAAACAGAATCAGACATTGTAAAAGCATAGTAAATGGAACAGATCCATGTAAACAGAGCTTTAAAGAAAAAGAAAAGAAAAGAAAAAGCAGTCAGGATAATGACTGTCAAGTCTTGTGCAGTTACAGCAAAGAATCCCATTTTCCATGCCATCAGACTGCGGTGCAGATGTCATGGTGTCTGAACACTATTAGAAACATCCATCTTGCAGAAGTAGAGATGAAAAGTCAACCAGTAAATACTCCCATACATATAGTCATCCACTGAAACCGGTAAATTAAAAATGAGCATCATGGACTGTGTGTCTGATGACATGTTGACAAACTGCATGGATCCAGTAAAGTCGAAGCACGGCGAACCTCGAACACAAACAAAAATGTTTTAATGCCTCTTTTAAAAGGCTTTTATTTTCCAAATAAATACTTTACTGGTGGTATTCATCCATCACGACAATGTCATCATTTTTGTGACTGTTGCTCCAAATCAGTGTGTCGCTGAGGTCGTTGTAGAAAAAAAGCTCCATTTCTGAGGCACATTAGGCCTGAAATAGAGGGATGTCAGGGGTGTGTGAGTCATTTGATTAGCAGGTCATTTGTCGTGAACTCCAGTCACATGAGCGTTGATGCCAGTTATTTTGTCATCATTTGCTGGAGGAGGGAGGACATTTTCCACATTCCATTTCGTTGTTTGTGAATTCCTGTTCGTCAGGGACTCTTCACTTCGCAAACATAAAGTGGCCCACAAAGGTATTCGTATTTACTTCATTCATCTCTCTTTCACATTTTGCCACATTTCAGCCTCTGATGTGCTGTAAATGTGTGGCATGTGTTTCACAGTGGGGACGGAGTGCTCAGGGTCATGTGCTGTGCTATTTCTCTACCATACGTTTACTGTAAACAGGAGTTTTCCAGGCTTTGCTTCAACTATGGCTTTCTTCCTGCTGCTCTTCCATCTAGGGCCCAGATTATGGAGAGCAGGGCTGACAGTTGTCCTGTGGACGGATTGTCCTGAGCTGTGAATCTCTGCAGCTCCTCCAGAGCCTCTCTGGGCTGCTTCTCTGATCAATGCTGTCCTTGACCGGCCTTCAGGTGGACGGCCTGGTTTGCAGTTCTGCCACACTCTTTCCGTTTTCAGATGATGAATTGCACGGTGCTCTGTCAGATGTTCAAAGCTTGGGATTTATACATATATATATATTTTAAATAACTTAGATCTGCTTTAAACTTCTCTACAGTCCTATCCCTGACCTGTCTGGTGTGCACCTTGGTCTTCATTATGTTGTTTGTTTACAAATGTTCTCGAATAAACGTCTGAAGCCTTTACAGACCCGTTGCCTTTATCCTGAGATTAGATTGCACGCAGGTAGACTCTGTTTATGAATCAGGTGACTTCTGAAGGCCCTTGGTTAAACTAGATTTTATTTAGAGAGGTCAGAGGAAAGCGAGATAAATACTTTCGCATGCCACATTTTTCATTAGTTTTTTTTTTTTTTTCTTTAACTTTGAAAATTGGAAAGTGGAAGTAAAGTGTTGGTCTTTTTTACTTTTGTGGTTGTAATGTAACAAAATGAAGAAAAATTCAAGTATGAGTATGAATACCTTCACAAGGCACTGTAAGGCTTGTCAGCATTGCAGTACGTGCACATCATCACGACAACATGCTTGATTGCCCGCTTTGAGGGAGTCAGTCAGTCAAGGGCTTGACCCCAGAACCAACAGCCCTTGAACCCCAGGAGACGTTCGACCTTTAGAGCCCAGGCCTCCCATCCTGGTGATGTTTTTATGGTTTTCTCACATTGGTCAGACTATTTTGCTAATTTAGACCGCTTTGTTATTCATGATTTTTTCCCCTTTTATGAAAAAAAAAAAAAAAAAATTATTTGTAAAGTTTTGGCAGAGTAGTGGAGTAAATGGGGCTGGAGTTGTAATTCTCACTCGAAGGAATTGCAGTCCAGCATTGCCTTTGTTGACAGTTTGCAGTGAAAGCCGAGGAGAGTGCTTTATACGCAGGGAATCTAATTTCGCCTTGAATTTGGAAGAACACATTTTAATAACAATGTTCCATCACTCAGTGAGTTAGGTCGCAAATGGATTTGACGTTTAAGTTGATTTTCCAAACTGATGGTTCTCTCTGCACAGGGCCGTGATAACTTTGCATTATTGACTTTGACTGCAAGCATTATGATGGTTTAACTGGCGAGTTTATTCACGGATGTGTTTGCATGTCTGGTTTAAGAATTAGTTATATTTGCTCCAACAAGTTTTGAATCTGTGGAGCAGACTGCGGAAGTTGTAACTGATTGAGATTTTTCCTTTTATTTTTTCATGCTGTTAAAGCACACTAGAATGAAAACTCTGCAATCTGAGCTATTTGGCGAATCAAAATGCTCAACCTGCATTGAATACATATTTTCTTTCATTGGACCATACTGTATGTACAGATATTTGTTTTCCAGACGGAGTTCATCTTGGATAAAGACATTTGACATTTACAGCTCTGAGAAAATACAAATCAACGGTGAAGTTACTCTGCACAGCTTTAGACTGTGAGGAGGAGCTGTAGTATCCAGAAAAACAACAAAACAAAACACATGCCCAGGAAGAACATGCACACACCAAACAGAACTATCCTAGACGTTACAAACCAATTACCTTCTGAGTTAATTTGATCTATATGGCAGTTTGATGTAGATTTTTGTCACTGTGTTGAGCTGAGCTGTTTTATATCAAGATTATTTTCTTTAACGTGCTATCCCTCCTGAGTTTGAGAATGTGTCTAAAAGTAAAGCAGAGGTTCGATTGGAATTAAAAATAATTGGAAATGGATCCGGTAATGTGGGTATAGTTGGGTTTTCAACAAAATGTAAGAATGCAGAGGTTCTTCTAACTGTAAGTAAGACACAACTGAAACAAAACAAGCCAAAAAAAGTTTGAATGAATTCATCACAGTGTAAAAACTAATACATTCACAGAATTTCAAAAAATTCACTGCTTCGCTGGTCATTCTGTCTGTAATACGGCACAGTTTTTGAAATCAAGAGATTTTCAAGAGGAAATCTAATCCAGGTGGATTACTTTGACCATATCATATTTCCCAACACATCCAGATCTGTAAACAAACTTACTGAAGCTGATGTGAGTTGGAGTATATTTGACAACTCCAAACTTTGATCTGTAGCACTTGTCAAATGTTTCAACAGGGATTTGTCGATGCTTCCTCTCAGACATGCTGAACGATTAACTCTGCTCTGCAGTGACAAATAACATAACATCTTGTTACAGCGATGACAGTCTGAAAAGTGTTCGGCGCTGATATCCTTCCTCGTATACGGAGATCAGCTCATAGAACGACACTTCCATGTTTGCTGGAAAGTTTTCCCAAGACAGTAGCGTGGCTCTTTCGGGCGTCTCAGATCTCCTTCCTTTGTTTACATTGTTCCTTTGAACCTGTCAGTCTCTTCTGTTCCCAGTGTTTAAGAATAGCCTCCACCCCGCTCTATAAGTGCTTCCAAGTTTAGCTCCGTCGTGCTCATTTGAAAGTCAGATTTTCCTCTTCACTTTTCCCACCACACTTGGGGCGCTCCGCGGTGGCTGAAAACACTTAATCAAGCCGCTGCCACCGCGCGGCAATCAGAGATAACGGGGCGGGAATGTGGGTCATCCTGTGCTCTCTCGGCACTCGCCCATGCGCCACCGCATGCACGCCGGCGAAAGATCCCCCACCTTCACTGCCGCTGTCTGGGGTGGGTTTCCATCATGTCGTTCAAGTGTGTGTGGCTTGAATTATCGACCACTTAATTTTCTGATTCTGTGTGTTTCATTATTTGAAAAACTCACCAAATTATTGAGAATAAATCAGTCCATTTATTGTTTTCGATATATAAACTAATGGGAATCTAGTTGTTTGGCTGTAATGTGCAAAAAAAAAAATTAAGGCTTTTCACGTGTTCAATCATTATTTCACTATATTCATTATTTGAACAGCAGGAAACAACTCAGCTACTTTTTTCTTCATGCTTAATGTACAATGTTTAACAATTGATTAAACAAGAAAGTGAATTATTGGAGGAAGAAGAATAGGAAAAGGACCTTTGAGACGGTGGAGAAAAGGAAAGTTTGAGAGAAAGTCAAAGTTTTGTGTGAGATTGTGTTTTGTTGAAATGCAGAGAACAATGGAGTCGTACACAAGGAGCGGCCATGCAGGGTATCCGAATGACTTCCTGTGATTTTTTTCTTCCGAGGGCTCTTCAAGGAGGACCGGCTCTTTGTTGAAGCATACCTTCCCATCATGCTTTGCTCTGTCCTTGTCAAGCACCATAGGACATCCATTAGGGCGTGTAGGCCTGTAGAGATGTTTTGGGCCAAAATTCAAGGTCTGAGCAAACTGAAAAGAAATATCTGATTCCGGGGGAGCAGTGGGCAAAGTGGCCCTGCTTCGTTTTTGAGGGCATACCGCAGGGGGCCGGTGTTACTCCAATAGAATCAGACAGCGAGAATGGACAACACTTTGACGGTAACAGGGAAAATCCGTGGCATTTGTTGACACACGATTGCTTCTTGGCGCTCTGACACCGCTGATAGTTCTTTCGTACAGCTGACATTCCAGACACAAAACCAACACACCCCAGGTTCAGCATACCGTGCCTCATTTAGTGGAAATCATGCCAGTATCTCTTAAATTATTTCTACATTCATCACTCCTGTCATACACAACGGCCCTGCCTCTGCCGTGTAAATCCATTTATCATGTTCTGAATAATCATTCGCATTTCATGTTGACTCAATATTGAAAGGGCTCCATGAAAAAACAGACAGTATTTCGACATTCGACACTATAAAGCACTCCTGTCCAACCCTCAAGCATGTCAAGTGTGAAAGGAACTTTACAAAACACTATTATTTGATTTAAAGGTTGAGAATTGGAAACAGTGACAGAGGACGGGTCTGCTGTAAGTTTCCAGGTAAGGATGAAAGCATTTTCTTCATTGCAATAAGGGAAATTTTTGTAGAAATAAAGGCGATCCTTATTTGTCAAAGTGGCACTGACATGTGTTTAGACCTCTGACTTGTGGAAACTGCGACACGTCTCTATAATGAAGCAGCAGATTATCTTGTGTGACGGTCACAGCTGTGACTTGGAGCAACGCTTGTCAAACTTTCCGCACAGTGCCAATTGAGAAAATATTGAGCTCGGCGAGCTTTATGAACAACCTGAACATACAAGAGCAGAGGCTTAACGGATTAGCTGTGAACAGTTCAGGAAGGAGACATGTTGACTCCTAATATGAGGATTATTTATTGATCGAAGCGGCCGATGCAATAACTGAACGACTTGGGAGTGCGTGTGGAGGACATTGTTTGTGTATTTTGATGTATGTACAGTTTGTTTGTTCAGATTTATGGATGAGCATACAAAAATTTGTGGGTACACAGTATTTATGAATATGCAAGATATTTGGTGTGTGAGATGTGTGATGGCACACATAGAGCAGGACTCACAGTCCTCAGGTTTATTCTGCTTCTTTGACATCACAGTTTTATACAGAATTAGCTTTTTTTTTTTTGTCGACAAGGACAACAAATGCTGTAGCTACTAACAGATTCTTCAATAATCTTTCTTCAACATCGACATTTTTTTTTTCAATATTTTGGCATTTCCATGCTGACACTGAGATGCACCACATACTTTAATTCAATACAATTACATACATTTCAAGCTGCTTCAGAGCAACAAGCAACAATGTGGCTGTAACAGGAAATAGAGGGAGGAGTACTCCATCAGAAGTAATTGTTGTGGCCTTTGTGTCAGCGGAATATTCTTGGCGTTTTAGTAACTGCTGGCATTGTTGTTCCATTCATCAAAACAAGTGTCGTCTGTGTGGGAGTAGAGAAAAGTCACTGTTAATATGATGTGCATGTTTAAGTTATTGCTTGTATAGTTTCATAGTTTTCATTCTATATTTGCCATGAGGAGGACTGTGATGGTGGAGGAAGCACACATCGAGGCGGGAATGTTCTTTCTGAGGCGTTTTGTTTACTGTGCTCCACAGAGGTTACAAAAAGAATTTAGGCTGTATTGCATGACCGGAAAAAAAAACACACCAACAATAATACAGAGGAAAGAAAATAATTGAAGAAAACTACTCAAAATAACATAAGGGAATTCAATCCTTAACAACAGCCAGTAACAAAGGCCAAGCCCGAGGCTCTTACAAAAAAAATTAGCGCTTATCAGCAACCCTCAGGCAGGCAGCGCTACTATCACCCCCCCCCCCCCCCCCCCCCCCCCCCCCAGAGGGGCATCTACTGCAGGTCTCATATGTCTGTTGCCCCTCTCAGGCAACCAAACCGTCCACAGGATTATTACACTTGACTTTGAGGTCCTATTTCCCAACAAATACAGCCACAACCGCTATTCATCACCATCTTCCAATTTCACCACAGTCCACAAATAATGGAAAGTGATGGAAATGAGGGGGTTTACAGTGACTAACGCCATGCATGTCGTATCTCATGCTAGGATTGAGGACTTATTTATGTCTTGTTTGTTTGACCTGGAACCTGCGGATGAGCTGGAGTGAACACCAAAAAAGCGTCAAATATTTTTGTAGATTTAGAAACGGAGCCAGTAACTAACGTTATATCCACATACTCACACATTTACAGCAGTTTTAGGACAAACTGCATGGTGCCAGAAGCTGTCTGATTTAACGATGAAGGCTGGGAGTTTAGGTTCAATACACTCACCAGCAAGTAATAGTGATTGATCTATGATTTCTTTTCTTGATAGAATTTAATAAACCTGTCATATCTGAAGTAATTTGGGCAGCGGCAGGTGTAGATGTTCATGTTCGGCACTCCATCAACATGCTGCTTCACAAAATTAACTTTACTTTCAAAGATTTTGAAAACTGAGCTTCTCTACAAATCATGTCTTCCACGGATGATATATTTACAAAGGAAAGGCCACAAACTAACACATCAAGCTGAAATTGGTCGAGCTGTTGCATTACTTCAGCCTGACAGGGGGTGCAGCAGCATTAGCCTTTACACCTCACAGCTCTGGCCATGGTGAGCATCATCATGTTGTTGCTTCAGACACATCTGCAGAATTGTAAAATCAAAACAAAGAAAAGCTGTAAACTACTATTTTTTTAATCTTTTCATATTGTGCTGTTGTCACTTTAAATTTAATATCATTGTCAGCTGTGTTTCTACTGTCAAAGAGCAGCTGCAGCTCACAATAGCAGTTATGATCACAGAAATAGCAGTAGAAACAGAAGAAATAACCTCTGCAGTGGTACCACCCTGGGATCAGTTGTTTGCTTTGTGTTTGCTGCTTGCTTTATGCTGTCGTATCGTTTTTCTACTTCATCTTTTTCTCCCCTAACCCCAAACGGCAAAAGCCACCACCTCTCAGCCTGGTTCTGCGGAGATGTCCTTGTAAACGGGTCTCGGTCTTTCCTCACCTTGCCCAGGTGGATTAGTTGGACTTTCTCTGTAAAAGCACCTTGACTTCTTCACAATGTTGTTATTGTCGCTATAAAACTGAACTGAAGCAGCCATTCATAAACCTCTCTCTCGTTATGATCTAAGACCAGGCCATCTGAGGCCTTGAAGTTAATATGGTGACCAAATTGGTAAAAGTTCCTGCAAGGCATAATCCAGGTCTCATGTGTAACTGGGGAGTACATGTATGAGTACTAACCTTTAGTTACTTGCCGATATTGATACTCCACACCATGGATATGCTCTCTACCATACCTGCAGGCAATGTTTGTTGTGGTTTTGACGCCAAGTCACAGTTAAGCTACCAAATAATTGGAGCAATTTGGACCACCTGCTGCTGAGTTCTGTCTGGAAAAAAAATACTAATTAATGGAAGTGTTGTGGTATCCAAGAGAAAACAGAGCGACATTGATGGTAAAATGTACCCTGCAATTTGCTTAAAAGCAGGTTTATAGCGTGTCAGTGTAGCTCTTAAGTATGAAAGTAGACCTTTTTTTAGGTGCAACTAGTACTTAATGAGATCCCAGCTCATAAAATTGTACCTTTCCTGTGAGTTCAGAGTAAGAACAAACAATTTAGTGACGCTAAATGGAATCAAAAATCAACTTCAAAAATTGTCATTTTCCTTTTTGCACCTTTTATTTCAATTATGGGATTGTGCGTATTTGTGAAGTTGCTGTAATCGCCTGCAACCTCAGCCAGGGTTTACAAAACTGAACTAATTATATGGAGAGAGAGAGAGGGAGAGAGAGGGAGAGGGAGAGAGAGGGAGAGAGTTGGGAAACTGTTTGCAATTGCATGTTTACCCCAGTGATGAATTGCTCACTATTTTCAAAAGGTTATTTAGTGAGTTTCACATCAGCGCGGGTTTAAAATCGGAGTGGCTGATACTTTTGAGGTTGCTTAATGAGAGCGCGCTGAAATTCCACCAACAAGCAAGCAAATAATACTGTCTGCATTATTACATATGATGCCAGTAGAATTTGTGAGAAAGGGGTTGTTTTTATTATTATTATTTGTTTTTTTATAAAAGGTCGACATTTGCATATAAATTGACCATTTTATTTTTCCCCACTGCAACCCTTTGCAGCCGTTATTTAATATGTGTTCATGTTAATGAGTTCTGCTGGTATGGCACAATGTGGGACTGCTTATACAGTACATCCGAATGCTTATTGTCTGTTTGAGCAACTGCCTCAATTTTTTTTTATATATTATTGTATTTTATAAGACCTGCAGTATCCCAACTTTTGCAAAACCCTACAGTTTCCTTTGTGTGCAGAGATTGGACGGCGATATTATTTTCTATTTCTGAAAGAATGAAGGAACAATAACGGAACGCGGAACTAGGGAACTATGGCACACAGTGTGTTTTATAATAAGACAAGCACACTTGTATGATGATCGTGACAGAAGAGGACATTGGCTGTGTTGAACAGGAGTAATATAGGATAGAAATAATTTAAAAAAAACAAAAAAACAACATTGTCTGGTGCCCATCAGCACATATCCGAGAGAGACGTGGTCCCCAATCATAGTTTTTCCCACTGTGACTGAAACAATGATACTCCAGCTGAGTGAAGTCAAAATTACTTTCTGATACTGGCGAGAAATGCCTGTTTTTAGATTTGAAAACAAGTTTGACAAAAACTTCCTGTCTGGTACACCCTGGCTTGATGGCTGGACTTATAACCTAATTCAAGTATTCCATTAAGTCATATGTACGATGTTCAATTGTCTTTGTTGAGTTTTTCAACTTCAAACATGTCAGGGTTCATGCTCT
Source organism: Salarias fasciatus (assembly GCF_902148845.1). Taxonomy (NCBI): domain Eukaryota; kingdom Metazoa; phylum Chordata; class Actinopteri; order Blenniiformes; family Blenniidae; genus Salarias; species Salarias fasciatus. The sequence continues at coordinate 18,018,568 of NC_043763.1, read as the reverse complement.
GTGTTGTGTTTTTTCGTGAGAGTCATTTCGGGCTCCTTGGCTTCCCTTCCTCATGTCTGATTCATGTCTGGTCATGTGTGGGGGTCGGGCACTGGAACCCCAGCAGTCATGACCTTTGACTTCTCCCTGCGGGCGGCCCCACTGGTGGTGTTTCTCATGATGCTCAGTGCCATGTCATGTCTCCTCTTTCGTATGAAACATACCGGGACTGTGTCTGTTTGTATGTGTGTGTGTGTGTGTCCATGTGCATGTGTGTGCATACGACCCTGATGGTGCGGTTTTGTTTTTTGTTTTTATGACTGATTGTACTGTTTTTTGTATTTTGCGTTGTTTTTTTTAATGAATGTGAAAAGTGCTCTTTAAATACAGATTGATTGATTGATTGATTGATTGATTGATTGGTGATTTCCTTCCCTGATGTGTTTCACCTCTGCCTGACTGTTTGATTGTCGTCACCTGGTGCCTTGGGTATAAATTGGGCTTGCCTTGTCTGTTCTGGTTTTCTCGGTCCATTGGTGTTTCTTCAGTGCCTTCTGGTTGGATTTTTTTAGCTCTTTGTTTTGGAAAAGAATATTAGTTTTTCCTGTTACTGTGGGTTTTGTCAGGTATTCTGAGTCTACCTCTCCCAAACCACGCAAGGTTTTCACCAGGGTTGTCAAACACATTTTAGCTCAGGTTGTAGAGGTTGTATGCCAGACTTGCTGAAAGTTTGGCGAACGGTTGACATATTGGTCATATTTCCATTAAATCTTACAAGGTAATAATGAAATTTTTTTAATCAGTTGATAATATGACTTGATTAATGCGGACATGAGACTTTTTTGGGGCACATGAATGCAGTATAAAATTCTGGAGCTTGAAGATACTCGTGTCGTCATCCTAACCTGAACTTCAGTCCCACCTAATGTGGAGACTTTATTGCTGCTCTTCCCCAACTAACACAATGCCAACGGGGCACACGGAGCAAATGAGACTCTGATGGAGATGTCTAATGATGGCTTACGGTCGGTAGTAGGTACAGACTCCCCCAGGCTGGGAAGGAATCTGAAAAAATATGTGTTTTGACTTTTGGCATAAATTTCTCAGTTAATCACGTCACACAACGCAATCACAGCGGCAACAGCAGTTTGTACTTTGGCTGCTTGTTATTTGTGTTTCTACTAGAAACCCTCATTGCAAAAAAGAAAGTGGTTACAACTCAGTGAGCTAAAGCGATATCCCAGTGATGATTTTTGAGGTCTTTGGAGACTGACTTGTAGAGAGAAGCGTAACTAGGTGGTGGAACCAGAAACTGTTTTGCTTTAAATAATCATTCAGGAGGAGTATATAAAAAAAACAAAACCCAAACATGATCAGTCTGAGAGAGAAGTAAAAGCAAAGGGCGAAGGAAAATCAATCCCTAAGATCCTGACAGAAAAAATAAACTGAGGCTGGATCAGAAAGAATACTAAGAAGGAAAGCTGAGGCAATCAGGCAACAACTTTGAGGAAAACTACCCACCAACAGTCTGCAAAGATGTGTTTCAGTAATTTGTAATAATAAAACTGACCATAAGTGTGTCTGAGTGTAGGGTGTAGTTTGTCCAGTATTGTTCTGAATTGGGTTCAGATATCTTGAGTTGAAAGAATTGAGTGTTGAGATATCCTCCTCGTAAATGGAGTGTTTGGTTTTGTACAGTAATCCATCAAATCAGCAGCTGATGAACTCTGACTTTGCCTGTATGAGACCCACGTCTGGATTTTTATCAACCTTTGACTTTTTTCAAATCACATATGAATGATCACGTCACCTTTAATCCAGCTTTTATTGAATTAGGCCTCATTTATACAACGTTTCAAAAAAAAAGTAATCATTTTTACAAGGTTTTTTTCAGGAAAGTTTTGCGTGTACACCACTGTGTTTGGAAAACAATGTCTGATTATACAGAAATAGCAGGAAACACTGAATATAATGTAGTTCTCCTGTTGGACTCCTGGTGGGGCCTGTTAGTGTTTGCAATGAAAGCACACACACACACACACATGCACAGAGACCAATACAGTATAGATATTATAACTTAATGACCTGATCCAAACTTGGAAGTCTTTGCGCTGCACGCTGCAAGTTCATTCAAAACAAAGGCGTAGCTCAGCCTGCATGGCAGCAAGGCTGGAGTGGAACTGACATGATGGAGTCAGAGGATGGGTGTGTGAGCTGAGGATGTTGGAGAACAGTGCTCTGTGAGGAATCAAGAAATAAACAACCTGAGAAATAATGTTAAGCAGGAAGGTGTAGCCTCCATGAAGAACAAACACAGTTCAGGGTCCTCAAAACTCTTGCCATTAGGAAATTAAAGTTCCAGTTTGGAGGTCTTTGTGTATTGTACAAGGGTACAAATCATGTCTTTAATACATATCACATTTCCTAACTATATTTCACAGTCTCATCCTAGGGTGGAATAAACCTCCCTAAATGTTTGTCATGAGTGGAGAGGCTTTTTGTGTTTTTAGGTTATTTTAGGTCACTGTATGATTCACAAGAGAGCTAATGCTTTCAGATTTTTTTTTTTTTTTTTAAAAAAGATCCAATCCTTGTTCAGGCGCTTCAACCTAACAAAGACAGACGGGAGTTATTTATTTGTCAATCGTCAAATGAAACACAGGGTAGATAAATAATAGAACAGAAAGCATTGCAGCCCTGAAAACCTTTGATCCCCTTCTGCAAAAATGAGCAATCAAAGGATAAATGAGGCTGTACACTCCCACACTGAGCACTTGTGTCAAATCCACTGACCTCATTTCACCACATTACAAAGAAACACCCAAAAACTGTGCATGCATGACACATCTCCTCGTCGTCAGTGGCGTTGCACTGTGAGGCAAATGAGTTCTTTTCGCTTCTGGACGGCCTCTTGAAAACAATCATGCAGCATATAATGTTAGAATAATGACTAATCCATAATTTACTCAGGGCATAAACACTGGGATCCTAGATAGAAAGCGAAGGCCCCCGTGACACGGACCGGAGCGGACCGAGCGGCTGCATTAATAGTGGCTGGCGAGAAATTCCTGTTGGGCTCTCGCAGTTATTATTTTTAAGGAGGTTGGTGCTGTCATGGACTTCCCCTAAGCCCAGTGGAAAGTAACAGCCTCTGCAATAAATTATAATTACATTGCATTCATTCATGCCGTTAACATTATTCAGGGAACACTGTGGATCAGTAGCGGCCTTCTGGTCAAACACTAACGGAGCTAAGAATGTTTCAAGAAGTTAAGTCCCTGTAAAGTGCAAATCCTGACTCAGGTCATAAATCGATGTAAAAGAAGTAGTTCTCTTTTTCCTCCTGGAAGGTAAGCTTCTCACAAGATCTATGCTAAAAAAAAACAAAGTGAATATATGAGTTGATTCATTTAAAGAGGGAAAACAAAAATAATCCTCAAAAAATTACAAATATGTGATTTCATGCATTAATTTCCTTTTCCATTTTCTGAAATTAAAGTGAAATCGCCAGAAGAACAAATCAGACAGGAAACTTGGTCCAGACTTGCAGCTTGTGTTCTGTTTGTTATTTTTATTTATTTTTTTTTTTATTTGATTTATTTATTTCATTCATTTAAATAAAACAAAAAGTGAATGCAACATACTTGCATCTGCATACTTCAGCACAGATATGAATGAAAAGGTACAGAAAGAAGCAAAAGCTTATAATATCTGCCCCTTGTCAATTCAGAAATCCTTTAAACTTCCGATGTGCGCGCTACATTCAATACATAACAAAGAAACAATACATAACAAAAAAACAAGTTGTCATCATACAACACAAATTTCAAAGATGTCCTACATGGCGTCTTTGTATCTATCCATCAGAATTAGTTTCACACTCTTTTTGAAACAATGGATGGATTTTGAGGTTTTGATTTCACACTCAAGGCTGTTCCATAAATTTACACCGTGGACTGAGATACACCTTTCCTTTGGTTTAGTTCTAAACTTAGGTTTACAAAAAAAATCTGATCCTCTTAAATTATACTTACTTTCTTTCTTTTTGAATCTATTTTGCAGGTTTTCTGGTAATGTTTTCTGGTGAGCTTTATACATACATTTGAGAACGTTAAGTTCAACCAATTCATTAAATTTTAATGTTCCTAATTGTAAAGAAATTGGATTTGTGTGAGCTCTGTATCCACTGCCATTTACAACACGAAGAGCACGTTTCTGTAAAATGCAAATTGGATCAAGGTAGGTTTTACATGCATTTCCCCACACTTCTATACAGTAAGTCAAATGTGGAATAATTAAGGAATTATACAACAGTAATAAAGCATTCTTATTGAGAGACTCTTTAACCTTGTGTAACACAGCAACAGTTTGGGATAATTTTGTTTTAACACGTTCTGTGTGTGATTTCCATGTTAAATGTTCATCAATTAAAACACCCAAGAACTTTACTTCGTGCACTCGTTCGATCTCTAACCCTTGAATGGAAAGTCTTGCACCAATATCTTTTTCTTTACAAGTAAAGACCATAAATTTTGTCTTGTTAATGTTTATAGATAGTTTGTTAGCATTAAACCAATGTAATACTTTCTGAAACTCATTTTCCACTGTTTGTAACACCTCATTTATGTTTTTTCCCGTGTAAAACAATGTGGTATCATCTGCAAATAAAATACATTTTAGTACATTTGAAGCAGACACAATATCATTCACATAGAGGAGAAAAAGAATTGGTCCAAGGACTGAGCCCTGGGGTACCCCACAAGTTATATTGCAAAAGTTGGATTTTGTGTCATTAACTTCCACAAACTGACTTCGATCTTTTAGGTAACTTGCGACCCATTGATGTGCGACTCCTCTGATACCATATTTGTATAATTTTTGCAGAAGTATCTCATGGTCTAATGTATCAAATGCTTTCTGAAGATCGACAAAGATGCTTACTAAAAATTGCTTATTGTCCATAGCATTGGTGATTTCTTCAGTCAGCTCCATTAATGCTGTTGCAGTTGAATGATTTGCACGAAAACCATACTGGCTGGGACTTAAAATTTTGTATGTTTCAATAAATTTATTCAGTCTAATCACAAACAATTTCTCTAATACCTTTGAAAATTGTGATAGCAAAGCCACGGGTCTGTAATTTGAAAAATCATTTTTATTACCTTTTTTAAATAGTGGTATTATTTTAGCTACTTTCATATGGTCAGGAAACAGTCCGGTGGTGAATGACAGATTACAAGGTTCAATAACAGCATCTATAATGTTCTTTATCAGCAGCATATTCATGTCTGTATAATCGTTGGATTTTTTGTTCGCTAATTTATTCACAATTGACAAAATTTCGTTCCCATGCACTCTCTCCAGAAAAATACTATTTACATTTTCTGCTATATTACAATCATTGTCTGTGTTTACCTTAGGAATATGCTGTGATAAAGTTGGTCCAGTATTCACAAAGAAGTCATTAAATTCATTCACTATTTCCTCTTTACCAAAGATATCTACATTATTCTTTGTGAAATAGTTTGGGATATATGATTTAGCTTTGTTTTTATGCAAGACTGTGTTTATTATACTCCATGTATTTCTAATGCTATTTTTATTTTTGTCCAATAATTTGGTATAATAGTCCTTTTTTTGTATTCTTATAATTGATACAAGTTTATTTTTATATTTTTTATACTTAACCTCTGCATCTTTTGTTCTCAATTTAAGAAACAACTTGTATAAGTAATTTTTTTTCTTACATGCATTCTTCAATCCGTTTGTCATCCATGGACAATGAGTATTTCTCTTATCCTGACCACGAATTTTAATCATTTTGCAATTTTTATTATATAAGGTTATGAATGTAGTCATAAATGAATTATAGGCATCATTTAAATTACTTACATATACATGATCCCAATTTTGCTTTTTGAGGTCTTCTTTAAAGGCCTCTAAAGCCTTACTTGATTTATCTCTTATAACAATTGGAGTATTGTCTTGCACAAAATCAAAACACAATTTTTCATAGATTAGAAACACAGGGAGATGATCACTTACATCTACTATGAAGATGCCACTAATTATTTCACCGTATATATTTGTATATATGTTGTCTATGATAGAAGCGCTGTGACTAGTGATCCTGGTTGGTTTAGTTATCATAGGGCATAGGCCAGCCATTTCCATATAATTTTTAAAATTGTTGGTTACTGCAGGGTTTCCAATATCTATATTGAAATCCCCACACACGATTACAGATTTATTAACATTTTCAAACAATTCAATGATTTTATCTGTGAATGAGTCAATACCTGCCCCCGGCGGTCTATACACACAACTTACTAATATATTTTTACCCTTGTCATTAATGATTTCTATAGTTAATATTTCCATTAAGTCACTCACAGTTGTTTTCTGCTCCACAATCTTACATTTTAGATTTGCATCAACATAGAGGGCAACACCTCCTCCTTTCTTCTTTAACCTATTTAAATAAAACATGTTGTAACCGTCAATGTGTACCTTGTTAATATGTATGTCCTTTAACCATGTTTCTGTAATGGCTATTACTTTGAAGGTGCGTTTAAGATCACTGAAAAACTCCCTAATTTTTTCAAATTTACATGTCAGACTTTGACTATTAAGATGTATGATCGAAAATGCTTTATCAGAAACATCATCCGTTCTAGTATTAAACTGTTTTGCTGTATAATAATTACAATCTTCAAGTGTTATAATCTTATGTGCTAACTCAGTTTCCAATTCATAAATTTTATCACTGTTTGTGTCAACGTTTGTGTCCATAACCACATCAGTGTGTAAGTCCATGATGATGTGTACCCAACCTGTTTGCTTTCAGCGTTTTCAGATCTTCTCAGACGTAGCCTTCCTCCTTCATTGTCCAGTCTTCCATCAATGTCCAGTCTTGTATCTCCCAAGTTCCTTCATGTCTCTAATCATCCTTGCTGCTCCATCGTTTTCTCTTATCCATACATTTCCATTCCTTGTCCATGTCCCAGTAATCCTACTCTGCTTTCTCAAAAGTCTTGCTTCTCTCGCGATGCTTCCGTTCTTTTTTGTAAGATGTTCGTTCATAAATACATTTGTGCCTCTCAGATTTCTTGCTTGCATTAAGACATCGTTTTTCATGTTCCTGCTAATGAAACGTATTACAATAGCAGGTCTGGTGTTTTCTGACTTTCTGGGTAAAGTGTGACAAACAGAAATCGCTTCCTTACGGATGTTGATGTTTTTACTGTTCAAGAAATCCACCACCTCTTGCTCCAGCGACAACAGCTCTCCCCGCGGTGCGTCCTCCGTGGTCTCTGCGTTGGCTGTCACTCTGGCGTAGGTCCGGTGTCGGGTCTCCAGCCCAGAAATGATTAAATCCTCCCTCCGTGTGTACTGCTCAAGTTCATCGACTCGTAGTTCCAAGAAAGAAATCCTTTTCTCCTTTTCATTTAACAGAGTTTTCAGGGTTGCTACTTCATCCACGAGTTTGAGCAGCTGCTCCTGTTGTGATGTTATCTTTGACAGTTCTCCAGACATAAAGTTCAATGATCGTTTGATCTCCTCCATGTCGTCCGTCTTTGGCATGTTCTTTGTTGTTCTTTCTTTGTTGTTCTTGTAAAATATCCACTCTTCCGACTTTTGTGGCGCTTTGGCTCCGAGCAGTATGAGCTAATCGGTGCTAAAGCCGGTTAGCCCGTATGTGGCTAAGACTGTTAGCATACAGCCCCGCAGCTTGGACCAGCCGACAACTGGATAGTCTCTGGAGTCCCAAATCCGCCTACTTCGTAGCGCATGTGAACCGATACTCCTACCAATTCACATCCAAACTTTTGGGCAGAAACTGGAACAGATTTGGTCAAAATGCTGCCTTGTTTACACCGAGCTAGAACGCCAAGCTGCGCCTCACACCGGAAGCGGAACCGGAAGCTTGTTATGAGAGTAAAGCCTTTGCTGAGCTGTAAAGCCAGAGCCAAAAATCAGAGCATTCCATCCAAAATGTTATTCATCTATTTTTTTGACATATACAACATGTGTCTTTAGAACAACGTGTATAAGCTGTTTGATTTGAGACACAACAGAATTGATCAAGTTTCAAAGATAATTCACTTGTATTTCATCTCCAGTTAATATGATGGATTTATTGCAGTAGACGTTTTGTAATCTACAGTTCAAAACAGCTAACTTTTAGATGTACAGGCGTCTCTCGCTGTGTTTCTGTAACAAATCCACTATGCTTTGTTGATTTTCCTGAACCGGTATTATGTTCATTCTTAACGCCGCTCGTGTGGTAATTATCCCTAAAGAACCCCAGACTTTACAAAGCATCAAAGAACTGCTTCACACAAAGAATAATCAGAGTGAGATTTATTTTAGATTGCAGATGCCTCCCCCCCCCCCCCCAAAAAAAAAAAAAAAGAGGCACAGATACTGAACATTTTCCACACTACAAAGTAAGAACAACAGTTTTAATCTAACTCAGGAGAGCATCAGGCAGTCCTTGAAACTTTTTTAGGCAAGTAAAATGTTCCTCTTTCTGTAAATGGTTAGACGGTCTTGTTTTTCTTTTATTTCAAACACAAGAGAATATTTCATACACTGTTGTTTTTCTGTACTCTTAAATCTCCCTCTGATGCACCCAGTTTTGATCACACAGCTTTTTCTCAGAGGACGACTGTAGAGTTTTAATTCCAGCCACTTACTGCACCATAAAACAGACCTGTGTGGATCACAGATCCCGCTGTAACTCTTTTCACTCATAAGTAATCTCAACACTACCTCATAAGACAATAAAAAACTGAAGTGGTCTACAACAATTTGATAGAAAATCAGGGGATTCATGGAAACTATGACTGTTTGCAGTGAATGTCACGGCAGTCCATCCAGTGAATGGGTAAATCAACAGACCACTAATCCCACCAGCGAAAAGGGTCCATGGCAGAACCCTGATCAGCCATTAAGCTATATTTCATGGACAACGGCTCTCTGTCGGCTGGGACACAGACATCCAAGTGGAATGTGACAGAAGCCGACGAAGCTCAAAGCGACACGTTGGGAGTGTTCGGCCTTGGAGCCCCGAGCATTTGAAAAGATGTCTCGTGTCAAAGCTGTACTCGTCAAACAAGTTGTCACAGACGCATCAGTGGGGGTCGCAGATCCTCTGATTCAGTGGCGCTGAAGAACCGCCGGGCCGTGTCGGTGTCGAGGTCACAGATTGATGCTGCAACAGATGAGATTCATTCAGATCACAGTCGTGACCATCTTCAGCCTACTGTATTAACATATTCTATATGGTCTGGTAAGCCATGTTTCATGGATTTAAAAGAAAAAGTTGACTCACAGGTTGTTTTTCTACTAAAACTAATCATTGTGGTGTGACAGTGTTGTTAAAAATCCTGGCAAAATCTTTCCAAACCACTGATTACGCTGAAGCCGGCTGCTCTAGAGGAGCTGTTGTGCAGTTTCAGTTTACTTATGGAATGTTAACTTTTGCTCAATATTTGAGTTATTAGCTCAAAGTAGCTGTAAAACTAGCTCACGCTTGACTTCATTAATGAGACTTCAAGTTTTCTCACTCCTGACTTCCCCTTTTTGAAAATTATGCTCCATTTTTTTTTTCCTTTTCCCAGCTGAACTGTTTAATTACCATATCCAATAAGGACATGCTGGACCCACCTGTCAGAGCTTCCCTGAAACATTCCATTTTCCCAATCGAACACACACAAAGGCTGAGGATGTTCAAATGCATACGGCCATTTGAATAAAATTTGAAATAGAATAAGTGCCGCATTGCTGGATGCAGCTGTTTTTCGCCAGATTTCATAAAACACTCTTTCTGTTTAAACGCTGAGTTACTGCTGGGCTGTGCAGAAACCTACCTGGAGGAACAACGCCGTAGTATTTCAGTGCGTTTGCAAGCATGTATGAAAACCACACAACAGTGGCCTTGTTGGAATCTGTTATTGATAGCTTTTAGTCTTGTGTTGCAGTGATTATAGGATTCAGCTGTTTAGCCATCGGGCTCCAATCCTCATTAATTCGCTTCATTCCCTGATCCACGCTGCGCTTTTGTCGGGAATGTTTTGACATGATACAGATCTCAGAGGCAAAGACAAAGGCTGCACGGAATCGATTCCAGGAATGACTGGCATCATAATAGTGATAATTACTGCAACAGAGAATGAAACTAAATTATTGAGTGCACCACAAACACCCCAGCACCACGGCAAAACACTAAGGTATGCAGCAATAGCTGCGTCTTTTACAAATTATTTATATTCATCAAACCATTATTTTTCACAGCGTGGACCAACTCGGATAAGAATCAATAAAAAGATGACAAGCATTGTGGTTTTCTCTGCCATTGTTTCTGAATTTTAACATGTCCAGTCCTCGGGGCGTCCACTCCGGCGCCAACAACAAGTCCAAAAGTGACAGAGAGAAAAAGTTTGTCTTGACGCAGAACTTGCCCTACCTTTATATCCAGGTGTTCCCCGTGTGATCCCAGTTTTTATTCTCACTGTTCTTTCCGCCTGACAGCCTGCGTACGCCACAAGCATTCCAGCCACATTCTTCACTCGTCTGTTTGATGTTCGTCCGGCGGACTCTTGTCTTTTTACGCTTCAAGACTTTCAAAGCAGTTCTGACCGGCGCAAGGGCAAGAGGCAGTTCTGGACATAAACAACGATGCCAGAGTTGTTTACGACACTGACAAGGTTGTCTACAAAAAAAAAAAAAAAAAAGGTGGGGTGGGGGTGGGGGCGGCATGGAAATGGTGAATAAACATGGAGTTTCTTTTTGACCTTTGATAGTAGCAACCTTGTTCTGGAGAACTTTTAGCACAAACTATTTTGTTTTGCCTTTTGGCTGAATCAGTTTGAACTTATCAGAGAACGACTGAGTGACAACTTTTTTCAGACATATTTCATTAAAAAAAAACCACACACACACGGGGATGGGAAGAACGTGCAAACTCCCGTTCTCGTCCTCGAGCAGTTCGAGTGAATGTCTGAGAAAAGCCACATGGTGAGTGTCTGCAGACATTTCTAATTTCAAAACGCTTTATTTGATAAATCTACTCTGCTATTGAAGCATCCAAGGCTTGACAAAGATCTTCACTCATTGAAAATAAATTACCTTCTTTTTTTCCACCACTTGGCCTTTCTTCTCAGAAGCAGCGGGATTACCCACGTTCGGTGCACTGGAAGCTCGTTTCTGGGTTTAAAATCCCTGGAAAACCTGATGCAACGCTGCACGAGCGGCGCTGTTTGGGATTTGAGTGTCACTCCTGCCTTGTCTTACAAATTCTCTGTAATCTCCTTGACAAAGAGAGCGCTGCATTAGTGCCTTCAGATAGATTCAGGTGAGGTTAGAAATGGATATGCTGTGTTGTAAATAAAAACCTAGAACCTGCGCATAATGTGACTCCTGGTGGAGTCGGGGGCCGGCCTGCAGAGCCGTCATCATCTTTTGCCTGCATGACCGACTAATGTGATCATAATTAGCTTTGAGTGTCTCCCCTCTAGCCACTTACCATAAAGCATGCCTATTGGCTTCTGCTTTGTGGAAATAAATAAATAAATAAATAAACAAATGAAAAAAGGAGGTTGTTTATCCACTGAGAGAATGGGTAATTAAAATGCTGGTAATTATGTATTGATTTGAAGCTTAAATGTGGTCAAAGGTGGCATGTTGTCAGTCACCGGCACCCGGAGATGGTGGGAAATAGAAAAAAGAAAAAAAAAACAGCCGAAAGCAAGAGAAGGAGTGATCAATAGACAATCCACCAGCGTATAAAGGCGAAATAAAGATGTTGATTTATTCTAATCGCCGTCATTTTCACATTTTATTGCCCTCTAGTCAACCTTCCCCAAACAGGGGTAACATGTAATGGGATTTTTTTATTTATTTATTTTTTTGCACGTTTTGTTCACATGAGCCCAACAGATGCATCGACACATGCAGATCATAAATAACCCACACCGCTACCCTCGCTCCCAGCCTCTCAGCGTGAATTCCTCGGCCTATTTCCTGATCTTCACGAATGGCTGTGGACCTGTCACGGGTGTTTTGCATCTGCCGTGTTTTGTCCGCCTTTTTTTCTCCGCCCCCCCCGGTGAACGCTGGTACACGCTAAAGACCTCCGGGTGACCCCCGCACAGGAGAACGGCAGGTGGGGAAATTGGAATGGATGGAGGAAGGAAACCTTTGCAGTAACTGGTTCTGCTCTGGACTGGTTATTCAGTCTTGCATATTGCAATTCAAACAACTATCACGCAAGCATTGCCATGATATTGTGATCTGAGACCATATTATCAATTCATCAGCGCGCAGCGAGTTATTTAATGCAGTCGCTGCTTCTCATGTCCTTTTTGGTTTCTGCCTTCATGACTCAGTAACAAATACAAATGTCTGACAAATTTGAAAGGAAAATAACAGCACTGTAAAACCGACGTCAGAAAAAGGAATGGCTGTGTACCGCATGCCATGAGGGTGGACAGTAAACGTTTCAATTTTGTTTTTGATGTATGATGTTAAAAACACCTCTAGTTTAATGTTTTCTTGATGCATCTGACATTAGGTTCAATGCAAACTCAAGGCTAGAGGAATGATAATAATGCATTGGTTTTATATAGCGCTTTTCAGGACACTCAAAGATGCTTTACATTGCATTATTCATTCACACCATACTGGGTGGTGGTAAGCTGCTGCTGTAGCCACAGCTGCCCTGGGGCAGACTGACGGAAGCGAGGCTGCCAATCTGCGCCATCGGCCCCTCCGACCACCACCAACCATTCACTCTCACAACTTTCATACTAGGCAAGGTGGGTGAAGTGTCTTGCCCAAGGACACAACGCCAGTTTTACGCCTGCGGGAGCGGGGATCGAGCCGCCAACCTTCCGGTTATAAGCCGACCTGCTCTACCAACTGAGCTACTGTCGCCCCCGAATGGAATTAAGGTTTCATGTGAAGGCTATAAGGATATATTTCATTCTTAAATATTTCAATGATAAAAACTGACAAATTAATTGTTAAGCTTACATTAACATCTGGGATGGAAATGAAGACATTCCCTCATGGTTTCCATCAAAAGCAGTTGTATCTTGAAGGCAGAGTAACCAATCCAAGAGATAGTTCAACAAACTGAATCCAAGGAATGAAAAAAAAAAACACTGCTGCAGCAAACAATTAGATAAAATGTTTGTTTTTCACATGAGCTGGTTATTTAATATAAACGTAATGTATCCAGAATTTTACATTTCAATTAAACAAGTCCATTAAAGCTTCATAGTGCTACAGGAAACGTCTGTGAACCCTGGATTTAATAATTTATTGAACTTCTGTTGGCAGCAAAATGATCACTCAAGTCCTTCTTGTACCTGTAAAGTGTTCAGGAAGATTTTTGGATCATTCTTCCTTCCAGAACGGATTCAGCTCAGATTTTCTGGGGGGGGTCACTGCATGGCATCTCCACAGGACTCCTCTCTGAACCACTGGTCACAAAAAAAAAAAAAAAACCTTTCTGCTCAGGCTCCTTTTTTTTTGTAAATCTACTTTTATATTTACTCTGTTTTCATCAAACTGCAAACCAAACATTATCCCCAAAAATACCACCCTCCCTACTCACTCACCCAAGGAAAAAAAAAAAAAATCTTGGTATCTTGGCTTTGTTGGTTTGGAACAGGGGAAGTGCATTGTGGGATGTTAGCCTTTTTGTTTGATTTCTGATGCACTTATTTGCTTTTTTTTTTTTTTTAATTGAATTGTGCCTTTGGAGTCACCCTGGATTGATGTCCACATATAGAGAGAACGGCCACAGTGCTCAGTGTTCAACATCTGAAGGCAAATTTTCCAAATTTAAACTGGTGAATCTACAAACTTATTATACAACTAGAAGTTAAGAGCTCTGTGGTTTTGTTGTGTCATAAATCTCAATACCCTGCAGTCAGATTTCAGGGTTTCATAGCATTAGAAGCAAATAAATCCGATGATTTTGACACAGAAATACATTTTGCCTCATTTCGGTGCGTACCATAGAAGTTTTGAGTTTTACGACCCGAAGTTGAACAGAAGTTTTGTAATACAATTTCTTCTGTTCATGATGCAGGACTAAATTAACTGTGTTTGAATGATGACAGGCCACAAACCTTGGTGATCAATCAGTAGGTTGTAAAGGCAGTAAGGAATCTATTGTTGGTTAATATTATTGGCCTTGATTGTATTGGTATTGCAGAGTGAAATGTGGTGGCTCTACTATAGATCTTTGAGCAGGGTTCCTACATATTTGCCATTTCAAAATTCCATACTTTTTCCATACCCAAATTTCCAGACTTCTCGCCAAAAACATCAAATAATTTGTGACATTTTAGTAAGCATAGTGCTCCGCGGAAGGATATACCGGCGCACAGCAGCTGAGTCTATGGCTGCTACTGCTGTGCTCCGGTATATCTTTCCACGGAGCACTGTGCATGTGCAGGTCTGTGTATCAAACCGTTATTTTAATGGATTGAAAAGAAAACACGTCTTTTAAACGTGGATTTACTTCACGTGCCATCCCTTGGACCACTGGAAGGAGTATTTTGTCCACTTTCGTCAGTCCGGCTCTGATTCCTATTGACTTCCAGCAATTGAGCTAAGCTAACTACGATGCTAACAGCTGGGAACCAGCCACAAAAACACAAAAAAGGTATTTATGACCTTGTCTAACTTTGTCAATGATAGGGAAAGGGCGTGAGTCCAAAATCTTCGGAGTAGTCATTTAAGGGGGCATTTATCCAGCAGCTTTGTCACAGCTGTGACAAGGAACTCCTTGGTTTCCATCCTGAGCTGTGTTTCTTCCCCATCATGTGGCTCAGCACCGCTGCCTCCCCCATGTTGGAGATGTCGAACGACTTTATGCAAAGTCTGCATTTTGCTTTTCTTGTCTGCCTGGAATCCTTTGCCAACCAGCCTTTGTATTTGGGATTTTTTAGCCACTCCTCTGTAGGGCTGGGCACCGTGAGATATTTTCAGGTACAAGTACTTTTTCAATACCTCATGTACGGTACCAGTTCCTGAACGGTACTTTTTTCGGTACCTGCCTTCACGGCGCACAGACGACAACATGACTGCATTTGCACTTCATGCCACTAGGAGTGCTGTTGGCATGTTCAACCTTATTTTACACAGACATCACAGAGGAAGAAGGGCTGCAGTCTCTCTGTGAGGCTCTCTCTGCATGTTGTTAGAAAGAGTGTGAGCCGGTAAGACGTGGTAACATGTTCAATGATGGATGCACCATTTTTTTCAGTAAAAGAGAAGAACTGAACCATCGTTTCCACGCATGTTTATTGACCACGCAGCCACTTTAAGAACCGAAACTGATACCCGTACGCATGTCTCTTGTTCGGTGTAGCAGGAGGAGGCCCTCTCGAACTGGCTTGTAATAATAAACCAATCCCGCCAGGGGGAGCTGTGTATAAAAGAGGGCCATTCTCACTGGTGCAGCCTCTGCCGCTGAGTCTGGACTAGACCCCGCCCCTGGGCTTTCTCACTTCCTGGTGTGAACCGTGTGAGCCGTGCGAGTTGTGCTTACCTGTTGGGCCGCGTTTGGGGATCAATTCCCCCTTCATCTGGGTGTCAACTTGCTGCTAGATGAGTGGCTGTAGGGAGGTCGCAGACTCCCCACCTCTCCTACTGGGCGTGTCAGTTAAATGTTTGTTTGCCAGGAGCGGCTAATCTGCCGTGGAGCCCGCCAGCTGTTTTGTCCTTCCGTGTGGCTTCGAAGTCCAGTGTTGGCACCCATAAATACGCCTGGACGGCCTCTGCTCCTTGGAAGTCCGCCGTCTGCAGGTTGCTGCACCCCTGTCGACCTGCTGGCCTCCTGACCGAGCTGATTACACGCTTGTGGGACGCCAGGAATACACAGAAGCGATCCGCTTACTTTATCTTTTCTTTTGATTAAGTGTATTTGGGTTAGGTGTTGGTATATTTTGTTGTTCTTTTGGGTTATTGTTTCCTTATTTAATTGTGTGTTCATTCTTTGTTATTTTCCATTTACCTTTGTTTTTGTTTGGGGTGTGGCAGTTACTGGTTTGCATTTATTTATTTTACTTGTGAGTTGTGGCTGCCCTCCCACTTGTGTTTAGTTCATTCAGTTAATTCTTTTTTTGTTTGAATGCATGAATGCGAGGGAAAAACCCTTTTTAACTCCCCTTGTCTTTTTCCCTCCCTTTCAGAAGCTGAGCACGACGGTGGCGGCATCGGTGTCCCTGGGTGGTGGGTCTCCCTCCCGTGTGATGTGCTGCGCACCCCTTTTTGTTTGAGTGTGTTCACCTTTATTTTCAGTGAGTGAGAGTGTCCACGTGTGTCTGGGGTGATCCTTCCGAGGCCTTCATTCCCTTTACTACCCGTGTCCCACCGGTAAGCCTCAGCTCCTGTTTGGGCTCCCCCTCTTCCCCGTCTTTTAAAGAGTGAATGTGTTTTTGAAATTTGATATTTAATAAAGATATTTTCTGTTGGCCAGAACCCACGTCTCCTGCTTCTTAAGCCACGAACCTGAGTGTCCTCACCAATCATTACTTTTTAGTTATTTCCTTGGGTGTAAGTCCCAAGGTGGCGTTGTCTGGCTTCCGTTAATCTGACTCATCTCGCCACATCGGTACCGGTATATACCAGAGTTTTTCGGTCGGTACCACTGAGGTACCGTTAAACGGTACCCAGCCCTACTCCTCTGAAATTTACATCTTCCCATTTTAGCTCGCTCACGAGCGGTAGCTAGTTCCCCTGCCCTATTTCTTCTTCTGTTGGTTTTGCTTGGTGGTTGGCATCCACAGGTATTATATCAGAACTAGATGCCTTAAGGCCTCAGTATGCTTCCCCGTCGCAGTGACGTCGTTCCTACGCTGGCAACTGAACATATCTTGCTTCTGCGTCAATTGAACGCCCTCCTCTGCAGTTTCACCGCCAAGCCGCTAGGCAGTCACAACAACAATGCGGCTTCCGTAGCTCCGGCTTTTACCTAGACGTAGATCTATAAACATAGATATCTAGACACATGTGCACTGACTGAACATATATCTGCATATATGACATATCTGGTGACACCGGGCTGTGGTGAGGAGAGGCTGAGCGGACCATGATGAAATAATGGTGAAACTAATGAGCTTTTGGACGATTAAAGCCGTTTTAGGAGCAGCTATACACATAGCCCCGTCTGCTAACAGTGCTAACACTGCTAACAGTATAGGATGTACAGGATGTACGCCGCTCAATTTTGAATCTAAACTTCTCCCGAAGCACTGTTTGGATCAGAAAAGCATACGGGGAGAGTTCTACTTCATTCTATAAACAACGCGAAAGCGGACCAATCACAGCCCTTGACGTTCACGTCACCACTCGTCGCCTCGACACGAAGTGAGGATTTTTGGCAGGTGCGCGTCAAGCCTTAGCGTAGGGCCAACATAGGGCGTGTCGCAGACGTTGTAGGAACGATGTCGCGGTGACGGGGAAGAATACTGAGGCCTTCAAGGCGGAGTCAACAACATCGTTCACTGGCGGCCATCTTTGGACAGTGGGCCACTCCGGGGCGCTCTGTGTAATCTAAAGGAAGGTGAGTGATTTACACTAAAATACTCGAATTCTTGATGGATTTACAGACGGTTTGATTTATTACAATTGTTATGTTGCTATGATTCAGACTAAATGTTAAAATCACAACTTTTCTTTATGCATGCAGTTAAATATCTACTTGTCTGATGTTTATAACAAACCAAGTCGTTTGAAAATCGAACGAAAATTGAGCAATCAACAGCTATTTCAAAGTTGACGCTCAATTGACATTAAAGGGCAACTCCGGTTTTTTGATACCTGGACCTTATTTATAGGTGTGTGCATGCTCATATACTCACTCAGACAAACATCGTGCAGCTCGGAGTCCTTCAGAAGTTATTTAGATCCAGCCGATTTAGCGGGGGCCACGGCAAGGGAGCTTCAGCGCGGGACATAATCTCTGCAAAGTCGCTCATTTTGGCAATATTTTTTCATCCATCGCCAGTGTTATCGTAAAGTCAGCTTGTCTACCATCTTCAGGTGGGTCAGCTGACAGTTTTCGCTTACTTAGCCACAATTAGCTTGGATGGGAACGTTGGAGCTCCTCTCCCCAGCAGAGAGGCACTGAGTCGGCCTTGCTGTCACAGCGCCCGGGCGTCTGACTCGCCGGGAGGCTGCATAAAGTCAGCTCGTCTACCACCACGGTCAGACAGCCAGGGGTGGCCGGTGTGTGGGTCCAGTCGCCTGCCTGCGGAGCCCGACCGGGCCTGGAGGCTGGGCCGCTGGGTCGGGGGAACCGTCCGCCACGGCGGCGGCGCTGGGCACCGTGCAGCGCGGGGGGGCCCGTGGCGGCCCCGGGTTGCCTTTCGATCCGGGGTTGGATGCCAAAAGCTCTGCTCTGCTCTGATAGGATCTGTTGCGCTTCGCTCTTCTACGACACCGTGCTAACTTAGCCACAATTAGCTCGAATGCTGGAGCCTCTCCCGTCTGCCGTGCCGCAGCCTGCACACAGTGCTCCTCGCCCGGTTTGGAGACCTCCAGAGACTCTCGGTGAGGAGAGACTTCCAGGAGCGCCCCGCAGCCCGCACGCAGTGTGCCTCCGCTGGGCTAACTTAGCCACAATTAGCTCAGATGGGAACGTCGCGGAGCTGCTCTCCCCAGCAGAGAGGCACTTTGAGTCGGCCTTGGCTGTCACGGCGCCCGGGTGTCTGACTCGCCGGGAGGCTGCAGCCCCCCGCCCGGCACGGCAGCGACTCAGAGTGCTTCTCTGCTGGGGAGAGGAGCTCCAACGTTCCCATCCGAGCTAATTGTTGCTAAGTAAGCGAAAATTGTCAGCTGACCCACCTGAAGACGGTAGACAAGCTGACTTTATGATAACACTGGCGATGGATGAAAAAATATAGCCGAAATGAGCGATTCTGCAGAAATTATGTCCCGCGCTGAAGCTCCCTTGCCATGGCCCGCACTAAATTGGTTGGATCTAAATAACTTCTGGAGGACTCCGAGCTAGACGATGTTTGTCTGAGTGAGTATATGAGCATGACACACCTATAAATAAGGTCCAGGTGTCAAAAAACCGGAGTTGCCCTTTAATGTGATGAGTGAGTGAGCGGCCCTGTCCCAAGATGGCCGCCATGTGACGACGCTAGTCCCCACTGGGTTACACTGCGCATGAGCCATCTGAGTTTGTATATATATCTATGTTGGCATCCAGTTTACAGGTGCATTGCTGCCAGCCTGTCACCTACCGGACCAGAGTGTAATGTCAGCTGAGAAATCTGCCCAAATGTTTTCCAGGACCGTAACCGTCTGTGTGCTCTCACACAAACATTTTTAGCTGCTACCAACAGATCGATGCATTTCTCTTTTTTCTATATTCTTTTTCTTTCTTTCTTCCTTTTTTTTTGTTTTTGTTTTTTGTTTTTTAGAAAGTATGACAATGATAGAAGTCTTGGAAACATGAATATTTTTCCATACAATAGTTTAAATTTTCCATACTTTTCCAGATCTGGAAAATTATAAAATCAAATTCCAAACTTTTCCATACTTTCCATACTGTGTAGGAACCCTGTTTGAGGGACATTTTACTGATTAACTGAATTTCTCATTTTGATTAATCTTTAAATTCAGTTCCACTTTTGCATGAAACAATTGGCCAACATTTAAATATAAAGCTTATATGAAAAAATGCATATCAAAAAATAGCTTGAAAACATTAAATAACATATGATCATTATAACTGCTGGTCATTGAAAGAGTCCACGCTTCATACTGATGTCCACATCAAGGTTTATTCTTCACAGAAGATACGTCATTTCGTGGAGCACCGTGGAACACCGTGAAAACTATAACACACACAATCACATTGATTCACAAAACGGAAATAAACAATCAACTCTGTCTCTCACATCTCTCATAAACAAAATACACAGATCTTTGAAAATATATCCAAATGAATAGTTACCGTGTTCGCCTGGATGACCAACAGAAAGATTAAATGAAGTTGGGATGTTTAATCGGCCACTTCCCGCTTGCTGGTTCTCTCTCTCTCCCGCGCTACTCACTTCCTGATATGCGCGAGTCACATGACATCAAGTGAAACTTAAACAATCCGGGCAAACAAAACTAAATTAAATTAATCAATTTTCAACACACAAAATGATCAACAATATGACAGAATCGTTTTTAGAACATCAGTTTCAAAACTAAAATTTGTTTTCCGATTATGAACTATACAGCTTCCTGTGCTGTCATAACAACCAGATTCTTAAACAGCGTCAGCTACACTCCCACCAAATTACCTTTGGTTTTGAATCACCACTTCAAACAGAAACGTTACAGAATATTTTACACTCTTCATGAATTAAATCAAAGGTAATTTCAGAGTTATTTGTCAAGACCTTCAGAAACCATCAAAAACAAGAAAATATGATGTATGGGGGGTGTTTAACTTATCTGTTGAAACTGACCTGTACATTTATAATGAACTACAATCAAATTCTGAACTCTTTCTTGTAAACACAGTAAAATAACCACTTTAATTTTTAATCTTGGAGGAAGTAGTTACTGATGATTTAATGACTGGAAGCTCTGGCTGATGCAGAAGTTTCTCTTTTTTTTTTTTTTGCTGTTTTTAGCTGCTTTCTACAAGAACAACTAACTTCTGAATGGGTCTTTCTAGGATAGATGGTTTGTTGAGGCGTTCACCACCTTTTCCTAACTTCCGCTCTCCGATCTGTATTGTTGCTCTTCGTACCAGTCCATCATCATCCTCATGTACTTTAAGTACCCTGGCGAGCTTCCACTCATTCCGAGGGAGCTCATCTTCCTTCACAATGACAATATCGTTAACTTTCATGTTTCGTTTTGGAGTGAGCCACTTTTGCCTTAGATTGATATTGGCAAGATATTCTTTCCTCCATCTTCCCCAAAACTGCTCTGACAGATATTGCACTCTCCTCCAACGCTTTCTGGCATACAAATCTTCCTTGATAAATTTGCCCGATGGAGGGTGTGGAACCGAGGACTTCATTGTCAGGAGATGGTTGGGGGTCAGAGGTTCCAAACTTTTTGGGTCAGTTATAGTATCCACTGTAAGCGGACGGCTGTTAATGATGGACATGGCTTCGTAGAAGAATGTTCTTAATGAAGCGTCGTCCAACCTTCCAGAACTGCTTGCAAGGACAGAGCTGAGTACGCTCCTCACTGTTCTAATCTGACGCTCCCATATGCCTCCAACATGACTTGCACTTGGGGTGTTCATGCGGAAGTCACACTGCTTGTCTGCCAGAAATACAGTGATTCTGTCCTTGTCCATCTCATTCAGAGCTCTTTCCATTTCATTTTTTGCTCCAACGATGTTGGTTCCCTGATCTGATCTTATCTGCCTTACAGCTCCTCGGATGGCTATAAAGCAACGTAAAGCATTAATGAGTGCGTCCGTTGTCATGTCTTCCAACATCTCCACATGAATTGCTCTGGAACACAGGCACGTGAAAAGGAGACCATAACGTTTGTTTGTCTTTCGACCCTGCTTTGTATGAAATGGACCAAAACAGTCCATACCACAGTAGGTAAACGGTGGTGAGGGGTCAACTCGGTCATTGGGCAGATCTGCCATCTGCTGTTCCTCTGATGGCCTGCGAGCTCTCCTGCAGGGGACACACTGTCTTATGTACTGGGCTACTGCCTTACTGCCACCAACAATCCAGTATCCACTGGCTCGAAGCTCATTCAGAGTTTGTCCTCTGCCTTGATGTTGTGTCTTTTCATGACAGTGTGCAAGAATGAGGCGCGTAATGACACCGTCTTGTGGAAGGATCATTGGTTGTCTGAAATCCAGTGATGCAGATGCTCTTTTCAGTCTTCCACCCACTCTCATTACACCATCTTTGAGGTGTGGTTCAAGCTGGAAGAGTCTATGGTTAGAAGGCAGTTTACCAGCTCCCTGGCCAAGCATGTGCATCTCTTCTTCAAATGCATCACGCTGAGCAAGCCTGACAACAGCAAGTGCAGCTCTTCTTCTTTCTTCAACACTTGGAGGTTCTGCTTGCTTTACTCTCTTTGCTAACCTCTGGATTCGAGCAACTGCGCTTACAGCAATAGTCCATTTTGAGAAGTGGGACAGCTGTTCTTGGAAACTAACATGCCTTTTAGCCTCAGTTGTCAGCACTTGGGTTGCTTTTACCTCCGGATCTCCCACCATCAGCTCCCCTGTTCCTTGTGTTAGGACAACTTCTGCTTCCCATAGGAACTTTGGGCCAGTGAACCAGCTTGAGCTGATCAATTCTGCCACCTTGAGGCCCCTTGAGGCATGATCAGCAGGGTTTTCTTTGGTGTCAACATAGAACCACTGTCCAGGATCAGTGGTCTCTCGGATCCTCTGAACGCGGTTCGCTACAAAAACATGGAACCGTTTGGCTTCATTGTTGATATAGCCTAGGACCACCTGTGAGTCCGTCCAGAAAAACTCTCTGTCAACTCTGAGATCAAGTTCTTCCTTCAACACATTGCTCACAGCTGCTGAAACTGTTGCTGCAGTCAACTCTAGCCTTGGTATGGTGATTATTTTTGTGGGTGTAACTCTCGACTTGCCCATGATCAAGGCACAGTGCACCTTCTTTTCACCTACCAGTCTGACATATGAGCACTGACCATAGCCCTGACTGCTTGCATCTGAAAAGTGATGCAGTTCGACTTTCAAAACCCTTCCAAAGTTTTCTGGAATGAAGCATCTTGGGATCTGAATTTTTTCAAGATTTTTTATGTCCTTCAACCAACTCTCCCATTTTGGTTTCAACTCCTGTGGCAGCGGTTCATCCCAGGCGATGCCCTTTTGACACATCTCTTGAAGGATTTTCTTTCCTGTTAAGATGAACGGGGCTAAGAATCCCAATGGATCATACACGGATGCCACCACTGAGAGGATTCCACGTCGTGTAGCTGATTTCTCCTCAACTGAGACTTTGAAGCTGAAGGTGTCATTTTCTGCATTCCATCTTACTCCGAGCACACTCTGCATTGGAAGATCATCATGGATGAGATTTACACTCTTGACCTCAGCAGCACGTTCAGTGGCACAGACGGACTCCAGCACTTCTCGGTTGTTTGAGGTGAATTTGTGAAGATGTAGTTTTCCTTCTCCACACACCATTTGGGCTTCTTTTATCAGCTCAACTGCTTCCTCTGCAGATTCCACACTTATGAGGCCATCATCTACATAGAAGTGCTTCCTGATGAAGTTGGCTGCTGAAGGGTGCTCACTCTCATTCTGGCTGGCAAGATGTTTCAAACCGTAGTTAGCACAGCCTGGGGATGATGATGCGCCAAATAGGTGGACCTTCATCCGGTACTCTCTGGGCTCTGAATCTGTGTCACCATTATCCCACCACAGGAAGCGGAGGAAATCTCTGTCTCTTTCGCTGACATGGAACCTGTGGAACATCTTCTCCACATCGCAGGTGATCGCAATGGGATGCTTCCGAAAACGGCAGAGCACTCCGGTGAGCCCATTGGTAAGGTCAGGTCCTGTCAGCAGATGGTCGTTTAAGGAAGTGCCTTCGTACTTCGCTGAGCAGTCAAAAACCACCCTGATCTTATCTGGTTTTCTGGGGTGGTACACCCCTTGGTGTGGGATGTACCACACATGCCCAGGCTCTGAAGGTTCGTCTGCCCTCTCAGCATCACCGTCTTTGAAGATGCCCTCCATAAACTTCACATAGTCACCTTTAAATTTGGGATCTCTGTCCAGTTTTCTTTTAAGGTGCTTTAACCTGGTCAGAGCGAGCCTTTTATTGTCAGGCAGCTGAGGACGAGCTTTGAAGGGAAGGGGCATTTCGAGATGACCACACTCATTCTGATGAATACTTCCCTTTAAGATCTGCAAGAACTGAATATCTTCCTGTGAGATGTTCTTTTCACCTGGTTTAGTGTCCACAAAGTCTTGCTCAAGCACCTTTAAAACAGCGGCTGGTGAGACAGGTGGAAGCTCTTTTACAGACACACGGTGACATAGTCCAGTCACATCTTCTGAGTTGGCTTTGTGTGCTGTATTTCCCACAATGCTCCAGCCCAAATCTGTCTTGACTGCATAGGGCTCATAATCACCACCAGTGATGACCTTTCGAGGTGCAAGCGCTATGGAGCAGTCATAGCCGATCAAAAGACCAACCTCACAATCCATCAGCGAAGGCATTTCAGGAGCTATAGCCTTGAGGTGATTACATTTGTTGGCTGTCTCACGAGTTGGGATGTGTGCACGTTCGAAGGGAATGAAATCTCTTGTGTAGGCAGGAGGTAAGTTGATGAAGTTTTTGGCACTGAAGCCCCTTACTTTAAGTCCGCTCACTCTCTGGCTTTCCACAATCGAGTCTTTTGCCATCATTGTGGAGAGCTTTAGTTTGACTGGTTCCATCACAGCCCCTATTCTCTCACATACCTCTTTGTCAACAAATGTATGACTGCTTTGGGTGTCTAGTAGGGCATATACCAGGATTTCAGAATCTGGGGTGTTTGATGATGATATCCATACTGGCACGATCATTGATGTGCTCCCACCTTCATCTCCCTTGACACAGCATGACATTGAAGAAGTGGCTTCTCCTCCCTGTGGGACACCTTGGAGAGAAGACTTCTCTGTGGGTGGATGATCTTCATGCAGCAGCGTTGGATGATGCTTTTTGCATATACCACAGGTGGCTTTGTTTCTGCAGTCTTTTGAGATGTGTCCTTTTCTCATGCATGCAAAGCACAGTTTACTGTCCTGAACAAACTTTCGCCTGTCTTCTAAAGATTTTTCCAGAAGTCTTGGACATTTATGGATTGAGTGGCTTTCTCCACAGCAAATACACTTGAATTGGTTTGGATTGTGTACTTGTGTGCTGGGTTTCTTTGGATCTTTGTTTGAATCTTTTGGTTTGTCATCAAAATCGATGACTTTGGTTGTGTGACCTGCATCTGAAGCCTTTACACTTGTAGCAAAGGTGTTTGCTTTTGGTCTCTTTAAATCTCTGAAAGACTTTTCTTCAGAAGGCTTTAGTGCATGCAGTGATGACACTGGATTGCATGCTATGCGAGCTTCTTTGGAGATGAATGAAGCAAACTCTTTGAAACTTGGATAATCTTTATCTTGGTCTAATTGCTCTGTGACATAGCGATTCCATCTGGATGTGATCCAATCAGGTAGTTTGACAAGCAGCTTCTGATTCTCTTCACAATCATTCAAAACCTGGAGACCTTTGACGTGAGGCATGGCATCACTGCAAGTTTGCAGGAAATCGCTGAACTCTCTTAGCTTAACATATTCTTTCCCACCAATCTTCGGCCATTTGTTAAGCTTGTCTCTGTAGGCACGTTGCACTACAAAAGAGTGACCATACCTGGCATTTAGTTTGTCCCAAGCCTGTTGGTAAGCTTCTTCATCCTTCCTGTAGAAGCTGCCTTCCAGAGCAGACCTTGCCTCTCCACTGACATACTTTTGTAGATAGAACAGCCTATCTGCAGGATTTGAGCATCGTCTCTCTATTAGGGCTTTAAAGCTTGTGCTCCATTCTGTAAACTTAATTGGATCACCATGGAAGACAGAAGGTTCTGGTACAGGGAGACGAGATAGTGCCATTGATTCCTGTAGTGTCTGCACTAATGTTGCTTCATGTTCTGAGATTTGCATTTTCTGAGATCCTGAATTGGACTGTTGAGCACACGATAACTCACTGCATGGGGGGCTTCTGTTCTCATTTTTGATCTTTGACTCCTCTTCATTGTACACCCTGAGTTTTGCCTCAATGATTTCAACGTCTCTTTTGGTTTTCCAGTTTTTTGAGTTGCTGACGTTGAGCATCAATTGCAGCTTCCATTTCAATTTCAGCTTTCTTTGCTGCTAACTCTGCAGCTGTCTCTGCTCTTTTGGCTGAAATGCTTGGGGTCTCTGAGCCACACTTGGAGGCGTGACTAACTGAAGCAGCTTTGGAAAATGAGGATCCATATATGGACTTCGTGTATTCGTTGTCTAGCAGTAGGCATAATCTTGCTTTCTCTGCCTCTGCATCAAATTCCTCTCCCTCTTCTGTGAGCCTTAGTTTCATTAGGCCCATTAAATTTCCAGTTACGGATGTGCATGCATCTATTTTTCTTCTGATCTCTTGACTGGGTGTCATTTGGAGTCTTATACTGCTGTATAGCTCTTTCAGTTCAGTCTCTAGTTTTTCAACTGCATCCATCATGTTCAATAAATCAGTCTCAGAGCATTCATGCTTTAGTTTTGTACGAACCTCTCTGGCTTGGGTTTTCCACTTTTCATATGCTGATATGAACTTCTTTTCTCTCTTAGCTGATTCTTGAGTTTTGAGCTCCAGCATTTTGGGGGTTAAGTTTCGCTCACGGTAAGATTTTCTCGCTTTATCTGCATTTTCTTCAGTTAAATTAGCCTCTGTGAGCGCTGTTTCAGTTTTGTCAGTTTTAGATTGCTCCTGCTTGGTAACATCCTCTGCTTGTTTATCTAACTCACCACTCTGTGAGACAAATTCACCATGAACTGACATTTTTCTGTGTGCAAAGCTGAAGCAAGTTGCTTTTTACAGTAGAAAATTAAGAAACCCATAAACTTGCAACACAGCAATAGAAAATGAAACACTTTGCTCCAATAAACTTAAATCACTCTCAACCTTGCTGTTCAAATCTTCACAATAATGCAAGTATGAATGAAACCAAACCTTATTACTTTGTGAACATTACAGTCTTAAATCAAATGAATAAGCAACTTCACCACTATTAACATCAACACAAAATTATTCAACTCTTTAAATTCAGTCTCTTATATGTGGTATCAAACCTTGTTGCTTTTCTTTTGTAATGTTCAGTTTCTCTTTACTTTGATGTGGGATCTTCCATCCGTTATTGGAGGTTTTTTAATTTTACTTGGCACAGTCTCACCTGAAGATGCAGACTTTAACCTGTGGCCCACCACAGGAGATGAAACTTGCAAAGGGATGATACAGTCTGAAGTCCACTGCCGAGGATGGAGTAGATCTGCACGCTGGGACCAACAGCTCACCACAGGATACAACAGAACTGCGCGTTGTAACAGTATTCCACTGCTGTAGAAGATGCAGAACTGCTCGCTGAAGCCTGAGGTTTGACGCTGAGGATGAAGCAGATCGGCACGCTGACGCTGAAGTCCACCGCAGAAGACGACACACCTCCAGAGGATGGATTAGGCCACGTTTTCACTATAACTGCTGGTCATTGAAAGAGTCCACGCTTCATACTGATGTCCACATCAAGGTTTATTCTTCACAGAAGATACGTCATTTCGTGGAGCACCGTGGAACACCGTGAAAACTATAACACACACAATCACATTGATTCACAAAACGGAAATAAACAATCAACTCTGTCTCTCACATCTCTCATAAACAAAATACACAGATCTTTGAAAATATATCCAAATGAATAGTTACCGTGTTCGCCTGGATGACCAACAGAAAGATTAAATGAAGTTGGGATGTTTAATCGGCCACTTCCCGCTTGCTGGTTCTCTCTCTCTCCCGCGCTACTCACTTCCTGATATGCGCGAGTCACATGACATCAAGTGAAACTTAAACAATCCGGGCAAACAAAACTAAATTAAATTAATCAATTTTCAACACACAAAATGATCAACAATATGACAGAATCGTTTTTAGAACATCAGTTTCAAAACTAAAATTTGTTTTCCGATTATGAACTATACAGCTTCCTGTGCTGTCATAACAACCAGATTCTTAAACAGCGTCAGCTACAATCATGAATCCAGAGGATGCTTCAACAGCCAGAGTAGTTTGAAGTTCTATGTTGAAATGAATGTCCTAATTGAGACTATTCCACTCAGTTTGTTTGGAAGTGGACCATAACGTACTTTTAAATTGTGATATCTGTTTGTTCAATGTGAGTCATATTCACAAACATCCACACACCAGTGCAGGCAGCTCCCATGCGAGGCGCTCTGTCCGCTCGGTCCATCCATTGGACAGACCCACAGCCTCCCCAACTGATGTGCACTCAGAACCAGCACTTCTTTTCTATTACAGGCAGCTAATTAGAAAATACACGTGATTTTCTGAAGCATTTTATCTTTTTTTGAAGGCTTATCAGACAACACCCAAGACACACGATGTGTGCCATAATCAGTGTGTATTAGTCAAATAACTCTTGGAATTTCTTTCCCTTTCTCTCTCTTTGGTTCTGTTTGGATGATAAGACACACAATAACTCCACCTGGCGCTGTAACTGCTGTGAGCCTGAAAAGTGAAATATGACACAGTCCCACATATTGGCTTATCTGAGGGCCACATATGTGTTGATAAAACCGTTTGCCATTTCTCAACAGTACATCCACTCCTCAATAATGACTTTTATCTGTCTCTCCCTTCAGCCGGTCATCAGTCATTGCACTTTCTGCATGATAATTTCACCATTTTTCCCATACAAATGCACACAAGTATTTGTCACTTACAGCAGAACCATTACTACATCAGCATTCAGTCCTCAGGAAGGAATTACCAGCTGCTGGGAGTGAAATGAAACTTGCCCAAAGGATGCTGTACAAATCATTCCTATTGTACTTTCCCTGCAAATCAGGAGCACCGCTGAAATTCTGCTTAGGTTGGACGGATGTCTACGTTATTATCTGACAGCGGATTGAAAATCAGACGGTGCAAAGAAGATGTTTGCACAAACTTTTTCTTTCACATAATCTCTCCGAGCTATGCCTGAGGGGCACAGTTAACTGTGCCGCACTGTCTCATCACTCTTAGGTTCAGTGAGCGTCGGTGAGACAAAATGATGAAGTGGCGCTCCTTTTTCTTGGTCGAGGCGAAGTGTTTAGCATAAACACAAGAAAAACCCTCTGTAAGCAATGCGTTTGGGATCGGGGAATATCAGCAGACGAAATGACTGCTTGGCTGCATACCCAAAAATCTGCTGTCAAATCTTTTCAGGTGTCTTTGCCTTCACATACGCAGAATTATTTCAGAATAATTTTTAAGTCAAAGTGTTTTTTCTGCTTTTATAAAGAGAACAGAGAAGCACAGAAAAACTAAAACATCCCCACATGGTTCTCTGATGTAACGGTTTACACCAGGAGTGTCCAAGCCTGTTTTCACCAATTGACACATATGGGAAAAAAAAAACACTAACAGCTGGATCACTCACTCGGGATGAGGTAAATGTCACCTCATGTGGTTTATTTAAGCAAACTAAATCAATAAGAGAAAATATTTATGTATGTTGGGCCGAACAGACTCAGCACTGCAGTAGAAGTCAGGTAAGGAGAGAAGCAGATGTTCACTCTTCAGAGAATCATTTCTATAAGTAGACTCTCTTCGACTTCTTCTGCGTTTATCATGAAGGGAGTCGCAAACATCTTGGTTTATTTCCCAATGGCAGAAAAATCCTGGAAGCACAGAATACATTTCCACTGAGCAAAACGAGGTCCAAAACACGCCTATATTTTTTTCTTTCTCTCAGAGAGATTGGCCTTTGGAACCGCAGATCTGATTTTGGGATGTGTGAAGACACTGAAGGTGCTTAACTGTGTCTCACAAAGAAAGTGTTCATGTGTATGTAAAGCTGTGGCACGAGTTAGTGTTTGCCTTGTATGTTCTCTGCCAATCGAGGCGCAGCTGCACAGTGATGGCGGGTTGAATAGTAGATCCGACAAACATTTTTCAGCCCAGATTAAGCAGCGTCTTTTGACGGTTTGCATTTCTTTTCACGAATGTTTGAAGTTGAACGAAGGGAAAGTCCTGTGTTTGAGTTTTGACCAGATCCGTATAGCATGTTTACCTTCCCCTGAATCCACAGGTCCTTTAAACCTGTGCAGTGCAAGTACAAATACATGTATTTGTAAAATGCAAACGCACAAATCGAACAATGAGCCTAGCATTACAAGTATGAACATGCCAAATGAGTGAAGATAGATTCGTGTTCTGTATTGCACATCTGTGATTCTTCCGCTCCTTCATGAACTGCAAATCTTCAATCATTTGTTAAATTCTCCTCTACGGTTTGTTTAAAACTCCCCTAAATCTTCTCACAATTGCTCCCATTCTGTCAAAACGAGCCAAAAAACTCATACTGGTGTAGATCCAAGAGTTTCAAACAACAGCTGGGACAGATGTGCCGTGCAACAGATGGACCCTATTGGTGTCTGTAGAATGGCAGGTTCACAGCTGGTATTAAACACACCCAGAAAAAAAAAAAAAAAAATAACACACTCCAACTTTATGCAAGACCAATGGAGTCCTGATTTCACCTCAGACTCTTCGCAGTGAAAGTTTTCTACTTGATAAAGTTTTTTGACCTTGTTTTCAGAGTCTTTTCAAGAGTGGCTCCGGGTAAACGCAGCAATCCTGCATTGATTTTTCAAATTAAATTTGCACCAATCAAAGGAGAACATTCAGTGAGGAGAGGGATGGAGGTGGGAGAGACTGATAATATCAAAGGCTGCACCCGCTTCTCCCTGTTTCAGAGTAACCCAACTAAAACCCTCCACCAGTAATTCATTGTTTCTTTAAAGTCTCATCTGCATGCCTCGCTGGGTCTTCGTCACTTGCTCAGAACTAAATAAACACTTTCCTCTCCAGGTCAAGAGGTCAGTGATCAGTGAATATGATGGGAGGGGATGGATGCCTGTCTCTCCGCAGTGGTGTGTTTTCTGACTGATTGATTTGGCTTCAAGCTATCATTTAATTCATCACATTATGTCAGTGACACTGACTGCAGTAATTGCTCACTTCTGTAAATATCATTTATGAATGACGGTGGAAGGATGCATAGCCATGAGAGGAGAGCAAGTACCTTGAGGAAAAAGAAACACATTGATGCTTTCTCTTGACCTGGAAAAGGCGAGACTTCGGAGGTGTCGACGAGCAAAAACCCCCATCTTGACTGGCCCATCGCACGAGTTCTCCGAAGAGCATGCTCAGGTACAGGTAGAAATCTCAATCAACCTCAAATAACAGGTTAATACTCAGACCATATGAGCCTCTTTCAGCTCTATTGCATGAAGATGAATCATTCATGCCTTGCCCTGTCTTCATGCCATTGATTCCACCATGTTTACTGATGCCAGACGTTCCACCCCCCGACCTGTTCACTGTCCTTTTATATCTTCTCTTCTGCACCCTCTCCTCCACTGATTAGCCTCGAGTGCTTCCTCAGCCATTTCCCAGAGTGTGTAAGGCCTCACTCTGTCCCTGTGTCTTTCTTGATAGCATGAGCATTCTTCAGTAGGCGTCTGCTTGTTCCTGCCCAGGACCCTGTCCTCCGCTTTGAGATTGAATATCCTAAGTTTACTTGCATTTTCTGTTCATCCAGAATAAATGTCAATATAATTGAAAAATGTAATGTTTGCATCCTCCTTTAACACACAGAATTCTTCCCAGTTTTGCATACACCTGGACAAACATAAACAACCCCCCCCCCCCCAAAAAAAAAAAAAAAAGGATTTCCTCCTTCCAAAAAAACCCAATAGCCTTCTAATCCTCTTTTGTTCTACACTCTCTGAGGGAGTGAAATTTAATTGCTAAACATTGATGGAGTAGGCGTGTCCAAACCTTTGACTGGCCCTCTTTAGAATTATACATCTTAATACTTCCACCCTGCTCGTTAATTGCCGATTAACTACTTGGAAAGAAACAAAGAGCAAACGGCCACCTGAACTTAATCACTCAGATCATGTTGCATCACATCTCATTACCTGACAGCAGTTCAAACGGTCCCTGCTCTCATTAAACGTGACCTTTGCTCCCATCTGCGGTCACAGTTTTCCTTTAAATGAAACTTAATTTCATAAGGCTCACGAGTGGCAAATTATCCATCACTAAAGAGCAAGTTATTATTTCCTCAAATAAAATGTACATTTCCATTCACTTATACGGAAAACAGTAAAAGCTCGAGCTGCGGTGGATGGTTTCAGCTCGAGTCATCAAATGGAAAGTGCTCTCCAATTAATGGAAGGTGAAGTTTGAAGGTTGCTCACAGTGCGTGTGAACAAACACGTTAATTAGAGGCTGCCGTCTTTCACAAATGTGATCACATCATTACAAGAAGAAAACAATTATCTAATCTTCCCGTCACTCGCGACCTCCTTATCTGGACACAGTTCCGGTGACCATCAATCACTTCCGACTAATTAATTGGCGCTTTGTAAAAGGTCACCTGACTGATTGTGATGGTAACGAGATTTTCCGCCGCCATCATAAAATCCGACATGCTTTTAATTCATTGAGTTACTTCAGATTTCTGTGACCATGTCGTGAAAGTAGCCTGTTCAGTTAGGCCAGCATGGCGCCGGATCAGCCGACGGAGTCCTGCGCGCTGAAGACGGCAGATCAACGGAAGCTCGGAGTGACAAACTGAACTCCGTCCCCATCAGCCTCTGGTGGATCTGATGGAGAGAGTACGGCGGTGTTGGACTGGTGCATCTCCACCACACTGCTGTCAAAGTGGCATGAAAGGCTGGGAGGAGGAGGACTGTCAGTCGGTGAAGCCACAAAAAAATCTTCTCACTATATTTCCTGACAGATGGCGGGGATTGAGACGGCGTGCGGCGTCTCAATGTGGCATGTGACGGAGATGAGAATACGACCGGCAGTCTTCTCTCTCCCCGAAGGTGCTGGGGAGGAGAAGAGCTGCAGGTCAGGAAAAATAAAAACACAGCTGTGTTGTCTGTCTTTGAAGTGTCGGCGTCTTGCTTCTGCAGCGCGGTCAAGCCTCAAGGTCGGAGGCGGCTCTCCAGCACAAAGGTGCTTCAGTGTGTCTGAGCCTCTTCCATCACTGCCGCTGAATCCTCCACCCAGCCTCCACTCCAGCCCAGTGCTGACGCCTGGACCCGTCTTGACCCCTCAATGACGAGTCACGACCCACATCCACAAACGTACTCCACTTTTCAAATTCGTTGAATTAAAATACGTTGCAGCTGACGAACAAGCAAAAGAAAAAAAAAAAAACAAGTTTAAATAATACACTTAAAAAATAGTAAATGGGATGTGGGATGTGAAATATTTAATTGAATACAGTAAAATGGAATCTTTGTCACAATATAAGACATTAATTTTATTGGTGGTTGAGCTCCAAAGGAAAATAAAATGCACAATTTTTCTTGTGTCAGATTTTTAATTAGAAGTGGTCTTCTAGTGTTTTTTTTTTCTCTAATGGTTTTAGAAGCATATTTGCATAATTACTTTAATTAATTTCCATTACACCTACAACAATATCAGTTCTTAAAATGTTGGCTTTAACAAAATTTTACCCACCAATATTTTCTTTTACGTAGTGCTAGAAATGGAAAAATAAGATGATTCTGCCTGGTGTCTCCTAACTTTTAGAGCTGCTGTAGTTGATGTATGCGTCGTGTGTGTTTTTGTGGATGTATCATTAGTTTTTTGAGGTATTCTTTTAATTTTTATTGGCTTTTTCATTGCGGTGAATGTTTAGCCAACATAGCCTCGCAGTACTGCATTAATTTGTCAAATCAACTATCCGCTGCTGTTGTGTAGTTTTTTTTTTTTAAATCTTGTTATTCACAACACATCTCTTTCGATTCTCCTTTTATTACTGATCTGCAAAAATTATATTATGACAGTTTGGCCATGAAGTGTGCATTAGCCAAACGGATCCAGCCTTTGTGTGCACCTCCATTTACGCAGGGACACTTAGAGCTCTGTTACCGCTATTAAGTTCAAGCTAAAAGCCTTGTTTGGAGTCATTATAATGTCTTCTGTGAAGCTGAGAGGTTATGCACGAGTGCCTCGATCTACGTGTCAAAGTGAAAGAAGACACTGGGTGGTTCATTAGCTTTTTTTCGCCAGTCCCATAAAACATTGTTAAATGAGCACCTGGTTTAAAATACTGCCCTGGCAGCCATTGACACAAACTCTAAGGAACTCCCCCAAAAAAACAACAACAAAAAAAAAAAAAAATGGCAGCAGCTAAAAATGAAGAATTGGAGCGACTTTTGAGGAGCAGAGTGGAGACGTATTCACAGCGACAGAGCTATTCGAGCTCAGCTGTTGTTTCTTTTTTTTTTTGTTGCATAGCCTTTTACAAAAAAGGGCAACATTTCTTTGAGGGCTTCTTGAAGCTAATTGGAATAATGAGACATTTCGGCCATGCGAGTGTTGCTTTAAGTGGGTTTCAAAAGGAGATCTAAACACAGATCAGCAGCACAGTGGGCAGGAGAGGCGCAGCAGCTGCGTCTCCCACCGTCTGCATCCATAACAAACAGAGGAGAAGACAAGGAGAGCGAGCAGGAGGGAGAGACTTCCACTCCACCTATAGAGCTCAGCAGCTATAAGACGCCTGTCAGATGGTTTCTTTCTTTTTTTAACTCTTTCCACACAGGAAAACTTGAGGGGAAAATAATTTCAGCTTGGACATCATACTCCGGACAGAGTTGGTGGGAATCAGAATCGACAACAACAGGGGAGAAACACTCTTCAGGCTGGTTTTTCCCTGAGGAGTAGACTCGAGTCTCTGAGGTAGATCATCCAGTTAACAAGAAACAGCTTTATTTCTTTTTCTTTCATGAGGCCTGCTGTAAAAATATAACCTTTCTTTTTAATGTGCTAATTATGTTTTGATCCGTATCTATCTTGTAGCCCAGATGGGGTCGTAGGGGTCATCAGGAAAGCTGAGAAGCCCAGGTGCCCTCGTTCTTCACAACCTGCTTCGGCACGTCCCGGGGGATCCTGAGTTTACTCAGAGATATAATCTCTCCAGCAGGTCACGGGCTGACCTCTGGGTCTTTTCCCAGTTGGTGGCGTCTGGTAGACATCCAAGGGAAAAGGTACCCCGAGGGGGCATCCTAACGAGGTGCTTTAACCGCCGCGGCTGGCTCCATTCGATAAGGTTTTGATAGAAATGGTAGCTCCAGCATGGCTTATGCTCTGTTTCAACATTTATCGAATAATCCAAAAGTCATGATTTGCTATTGCACAGTGATGCTGGTCAGAAGGTCTAGACCACCCTGACACACCGAGATTTACAGCTGAAGCATTTCTTTAGCTCCAGTCAAGTTCAGCATTTGAGAGGTTTCTTTTTTCATAAACTCTGAATATCTAGCGTGAAGAATCTGCCAATATCAGGACTTCCTTCTAACACCCTCTGTCAAGCATTAAGGAATTAATCAAATAGAACAATTAGGGTAAAAAAGTGGGCCTTAAAATTAACCCACGGGCAGAATAAAGCTGCTACCGCTGCCTCACCAGAAATGATAAAACTTTGAAAATCACAACTACCAGAATTTAAATTGAAATGCACAGCACCTTTTCTTCAAATCATGGATCAGTTTAGCAGAGAAGAAAAGTGTTATTTTCTTGACCAGTGTCGAATTTCGCCGGCCGCGGGTCTTTCTTGATAGCGGGGTTGAAAGACAAATGCAACCTGAAATTAAGGCCCTGCTGTCAGGACTGTGTTTTCAGGTGAAAACCGGTGTGTATCTACACGATAAAAGTGCTCAGAGCCACTGGAAAAGCAAGGTAGAACTGAAAACACCCCAACTCTATAAAATGGAGGAAAACACAACTTTTCTGAAATGCTTTGACTGCGTTCCACAGCCATAGTATTCAGTTGTTATGCACATGTGCAAATACATGGATAATAGCAACAACGGAGGCCTCCAGAGTGTCCTGACTCACAGTCCCTGTTCTCCTGAGACTTGATGGTTTGGAATCCATCCATACGAATGTCCATCTATTCTCCATTATTAATATTTATAGCATTTCGTTCGTTTGCAGGCATGTTTGTGTGGTTTCATTATCAAAACAAACAACAGCCTCCACTACATAAAAACAACATCATTTCAGCATTTCTGGAATTTCTTTGTGACTGCCCATCATTTTTTGGAAATGAACAAACAACCCATTTGTGCTTTGGGATGTCATTCAGGAAAAAGTGGAAAAAATAATTACAAACTAATCAAAACTAGTTCACATAAGTAAATGAACAAACTTGTCACTTCCAACTGGCTGCCACTGAAAATGTCTTCAACTGTCTGGAAGAGATAGGCTCTTCTTGATCAGAAGCTCATAGCTGGATGACTTTGACAGGACATGTGCAGAAGAGTGGATGTTTTTGTCTATTAATGAAAAGGAAGTATTTGTCTTCATGCTGTGCTGAATGTATCCCTTCTTATATCCCCTCTTTTTTCCATTAAGTGTCCCTCCCCAGTTCCCAGCAGGAGCGAAGCTGTACCTTTTCGTCCTATTCCATGTACTACGCTTGCCCTGAATATTACAGCTTTTATGCATGCAGTCAGGGAATAAAATTACTTTATTTGCCCTCAAAATAAATAATGATAATGATTACAAAAAAAAAAAAAAAAAAACAGTTCTATGAAACCTGACTGTTGGTGTCAGCTTGAAAAACCTGAAAGATGTAAACTCTTCCTCAGGTAGTAGAGACCCCCGGGTGGCAATTGGCAACACTAACGACATGTCCCCATCGTCCTCCAAGGCACCTCATCATTTCATACTAATGCAGTGTGACACAGCTGCTCCCAACCCGAGGCTGCAAATACAGGGTGGGGTGGGGGGGGGGGGGAATACTGTATTTTTGCTGGAGCAAATTGTATATTAGAAATGTTCTGTAAAGTTACAGTTTTCTAATGGAAAAGTGGATACTCTCTGAACTTGGCTGTCATTCAAGATGGAACAGAAATCCAGACATTGTAAACAGGAGACGAGCTGCAGTGTAGTTGTGCCGCACAAAGGGACAGTCAGCAGAGACAGAATGTCCCCAGTTTGAGTCTGTTTGAGGGGGTTTCTTTGTGGAACTTACATGTTCCTCCTGTATGTGCCTGTTTTTGTTTTGTTTTTTTTTTTCCAACTACTCCAACAGTCAGAAAAAAGTGTTTGCGATGCCGTTCGATCTTTAAGTAACCTATTAAAGCCAAACCTCAACCTGCTGCTTGTGGACCGCTGAGATGCAGGGCGGGGGTAGGTAGAATACAGAGTAACTCCACAACAATTCACTGCTTAAAGCGCAGTGAATTACAAGTAAAAGTAATCATCAAGTAGAATTATAAAATAATTTTCCAAAAAACTACTATTTTTTAGCCATTAAATGTTTGCATACAATGTCAAGAAATGAATTAAATTTCTTTACTGCTTATGCTTCATCTTTACAGCACAGTTCTCAAACAAAAGATGAAATTCATGTAAATTACACTATGGCGAACAGATTTTCTCTTTAAAAGAAAATATGTTTATATAATCTAATTTGGATTTACAAATTGAGATAATAAAACTTGAATATTAATTCAAACAAGACGGTCGAAATTGTTCTTATGGATGAGTAGAATCACTATCCATCTACTAGATAATTTTTTCCTCTAATTCTTGAGAGATTCCAGAGCTGGAACTGAACCCAGCTGTTGGTGACGGCAAGGGAGAAAGCAAAGAATACACACTGAACAAGTCAGTACACTCGCATTCAAGAAGAAAGCTCAAAACACATGGTGAGAACATGTAAACTCCACACAGGAAAATAATCAAACTAGGGATATGTTCTCTTTAAGGCAAGAGTGGAAATGACACCCTACTAATTTTAGCTAACTCCTGAAAAGTTATATAAAGTACAATGAACTTAAAAATACTTCTGAAGTACATAAATGTTGATTTGATTGGCTTCTTCCACCCCCACCGACACCAAAGTACATGAAGAAAACACTGCAAAATTACTTAAATGGCCTCCATATAAATGCCAAAACACTACTGAAATACCCTAACATGAGTTTTTCTAATGTGTTACTGCTGTTTGATGCAGAAAATAATCAAAGAAGATGCTATTCAGCTGATGTTTTATTGTCTCACACGTTCAAATTTGGCCAAAGAGACTGTCAACGCCGCATGAGAGCAGCAGAGCTTTGGACAATGGCGTCAGAAACATTTAACTCCTTGAGGTGGGGCCTCTTCTAACATGGCAGTCATCTATTTGATCCTCTTCATCCAGAGCTGTCAATCTTCCATACAAGGTCAGGTCTATGAGAACCGGTCCAGTTAGTCTGAGAATACGCTGGTTTGACCCTGTGGGAGAGGCTGATTTTAAGTCCATGAAGCTTAAAGCCTTCTTCATTGCGATTTCAACACATCTGTCTAAATAAGACTGTCGAAAAATGCAATGAACACATTGGAACAAAAAAGCCTCCACTTCCAGTCTTCATGTTCATATCTTACAATAGACTGTTTACAGCAAGGGCTTTACTTATTTTGAAAATTGCTCCATGAGTTTCATCTTGGGTTAAATGTTGGAGTGAAGCATTGTGGCGCTTCCTCCATGTAGAAATGTGTTATTTCTGTGCATAGAACAAGTCCATTATTTGCAAAGTTATCTAGACCAGTGGAGTTCTATGAATAGAGGATGGGATATTTCTAGATGATTTGGGACAAAATATGGGAAAAGTGCAAAGGACACTATTTCAGATGTATGCTCCATTTTAAATTTCTTAACTATTTATTTTCCTGTTTCTAGCCTTTTGTTTTCTTATTTTGTTAGGGTAAGGCACTTTGAAATGCTTTTTGTATGGTTATTCAAACAAAATTATATACCTTACTTAATTTTACCTCAGGTTGGTCCACAATCCTATCAAAGCGCTGGATCACCAGGAAGTGTCCACAACTGTGTCAGCGCTCCAGTGCAACCAGGAATCATTTGGGGAGCAAGGAGGCAAGAGGAGGAGTGAACCCCAAGCCCCCCCCCCCCCCCCCCCCCCCCCCCCCCCCCATACAACCACTGCACTACATAAACAGAAGCGTTCACCACACATATAGTTCAATGCGCGTGTCCGTCCACAGCTCTGATAGGCTACTTTGCCACAGTGAGCGCTGAACACCGTCTAAGCACACGCTAATCCGCGGCCGGTCCCTTAATCTCCTGCAGACAGCGCGGCTGTTCGTTTCTGGGCCGAACCGAGCAGAACCGAGCCGAGTCCGGCCGACGTGGCTCCCCGCGCGGTGCTCGTGTCCTGCAGATCTCCCGCACCTGCGTTCATTAACTGCATCTGCGTAAAAGGCGCAGCGCGCGCGCGCTTTCTCTCTCACCTCACGGTGTTTGTGCCGTACTGGGTTATCCCCCCCCCCCCCCCCCCCACTCCTCCTCCTCCTCCTCCTCCACCATTGCAGTCTTTCTCGCACCTGTCCTCTCTCCGAGAACCAAACCATTCCCTGAAAGCACAGAACTTCTTCGTCTTCTTCTTTTTTTTTTGTGTGTGGATACGCCGCCCTCAGGCTTTTCATTCTTTTTCTTTCCACCTTTCTTTTTCTTTCTTCTTCATTTTTTCCCCCCCAAAAGGCGTTTTGCTTTGGTGAAGTGTGTCGGAGTTTAACAGAAGAAAACCTTTCCAAGGACGTGGACGACAACTAACTACTGCACCGCGGGGGCAAAAGCAGCTAAAGACGATCCACAGCAGCGCCGAGCAGGAGCAGCGAGCTCGTTATTTTGTTGTCTTTACTTGAAGGGAAAACTACAACAACAACAAAAACTGCTGTGAAACGCTATCGCAGCTTGGCTCCCGGCTCCAGAAAGCGCAGTTTTTTTGTTTTTTTTTTAAAGCCTGTGCATCTGCTGCTACTGAGGTGGGGAGAGAGAGAGGGGGGGAAACTGAAGAGCGAGAGAAGAAGAAGAAGAAGCGGTAGAAATGCGGCTGTTGGTTTTGCACTTCGTCTCCTGGAATTAGTGCATGGATTGGGAAAGGGAGCGGCTGGAGGAGCGCGCGGGTAAAATGGATACTTGTCCGCTTGTGCAGGTAAGAAATAACCTGAACTGGCTCGCGCTGTGGGAAGAGTTGTCCCTGCTTCTCCACTCGGGACTTTACACATCCCTTCCTCATGGTGCTGCTGCGTTTTATTTTCACTCAATAAATCTATTGGTGATTCTCGCAGGATCCGATCCGATACTTGCCATGTATGCTTCTCACCGGCTGA
This sequence comes from Salarias fasciatus, assembly GCF_902148845.1. Taxonomy (NCBI): domain Eukaryota; kingdom Metazoa; phylum Chordata; class Actinopteri; order Blenniiformes; family Blenniidae; genus Salarias; species Salarias fasciatus. The sequence goes on along the minus strand of NC_043763.1, from coordinate 17,978,603 downwards.
GGGAATCCGGGGTGGCTCACACTGTCGGGTATCCGGAGAAAGTAGCCTAATGTCTAGAGATCCGGAGAAGCTTTGCACTGGCTGTTTTATTGAGCATAGGTATATTTTTGGAAGTGGTTTGTTACATGTGTGAGGGGAAAAAAAAGGGGGGGTGGGGGGCTGAAAAGGCTGAGCGGTTGGATAGTTGTGCCCGACGCATACTAATGTTGGGAGTGCGTGTTTATTGGATAGAAGATGGCACAGTGAAAGTGGGTGTTGAATAGACTACTCTTTCCAAAATTTCCCGCTGTGATTGTAATCAGCGCTGCTGTTCATTAATCTTGTAAGATATTCTGGAAAAAAAAAAAATTAATAGAGAGGAGCTGATACAAGTCCAAACTATGTAGGCGATCTTATTACATTCTGGGAAAATGATGGTTTACGTGCGCGCAAATGGATGCGTGCGTGCGTGCGTGCATGTGCGTGCGTGCATGTGCGTGTCTGGTGTTCAAGGATCGATGGCCGCCATGAGGCGCCGCCACCACCCCGCTGTAATCACCACCCTCTTGTGGAGAGATCCGCGTCCGGAGGAGCAGCTTCAGCACCACGGACAGCGCTCCAGTCCCTCCCTGCTCCCACAATGGGGCTTCTATCAGAATTCATTTCAATGGCACTTTCTGTTTTACCTTCCCCCCTACACACACACACACACACTATCTCTTAAGATCTGCGGTAACTGCCCCTCTTTATCAATGAAAAACGGGTTTATTCTGACGCAAAATGACTCACCCACAAGTGTGCTGTGTATCCCTACTGTGTCTATATTCAGAGCCATGCTCATTTGTTTTGGTCCAAGTCTCCAGTGGAAATGTCTGGACAGAACAGAAATTGCAAAGAAGAGAGATATTTTGGCTTCTTGGCCTCCCCCCCCCCCCCCCCCCCCGACTCATCCTCTCTTTCCTCAATACATCCATTCATCCCTTTTCTATACTGCTTTATCCATTTCAGGGTCACAGGACGATGGAGCTGAATACAGCTAGCAATGGGCGAGGGCAGAGCACACCCTGGACAGGTCGTCAGTTCATCACAGGGCAGGCACATATAGACAGACAGCCACATTCATGTGCATTTACACCTACAGGTAAATTAGAGCTATCACTTAACATCAGATCCATCTTCTTGAGTTGTGTCAGGGAGTCGGAGTCATTGGAGTTAACCCATTCACACACATGTACAACATGCAAACATTTTGAATAATAACTGATTCCATTAAAGGGACAGCTCGAGAGCTTCTGTTATGCAATGCAGAGCTGAAGAGAAACCAGAATGATGAAAATACTTATCCATTAAAAATGGGCATAAAAATTGAGCATTTCAGGTGATCCAGTGTTTATCTTTAATAGATGTCCATCGTTATAATGGCACTGTCCATGAATCCTGGCTGATACCTCAAATTGTTGACACAATTTAAAAACAAAAAAAGGCCACTTGCTTTGTCAAAATTTGTGGAGTTGAGTTTATTTTATTAGGATTGCAGATTCATCCTCCAATCCCATTCTCAGTAGAAATCAGGGAAGCTTAACTTTGTCATCCCAGGTGTTCGGGAGCTGATTTGTTTGAGAGAATTGAAATAAATCCCAAAGCAAGCACTTAATGTAAGACTGACTGAAGAATTGCTAAATGACTAGCGCCGGAGATAATCTGCTTTCAAGTGAATGCTTTAGCAAACTGTTGCTCAATGACACATCCAGCAGCAATGAAGCATTGCAAATTTGGACTATTGTTTGGATTCTTGTTTTATTCTTTTACCTTTCTGGTGGCGACATGTGATGCTAACACATCCTCTTTCATGACAGGAGACAATTTGCAAAAGCATTTGGTTGAATTAAGTGTTTCTATTTATCGCAGCACAAAGCAAATTTTTTTTGTTTTTTTATCATTCATTTTAAGTAGGATGTCTTAACTGAACTAGACATTGATAATCAAAGGCTTTGCTTCCCCGTATATGAGTGTCTATCAGATTTAGCTGACAGTGAAGATTGGACACATTTCCAACTAAGCTTCTCCTCTTGCTTCAGAAAAGCAGAGGAAACAGTCTTTGCATTATGGTATACCTCATTTGAAATCAGAATTTCTTCTTTTTTTCTCACCACTTTCTCACACAACTGTTGCAGCTTTGGCCTTGAAAACTATGATGATGTTATTGGGATGCATCATGATGTCTTTTGTCTTATTTGGAGTTGAATGCATGGATTTTGAAAAACATGCATGTTCACAAGAAATCTGTGTTTACTAGGTCTGGATATCTCGAGCTGTATCGCTTTCATTTTGTTCCATTCTGAGTTGTTGATGTCTTAATCTTCTGAAATTGTGAAATTACTTGATTTGAAGTGTTGCAGTCATGTGATCAGCTGCTGATCTTGCCACAAATTGCAGATTTAAACCTAAGGATCATGAATATTGTGAGCTTTTACAAAGCCAACAATGTAGATTCAATAATGGCTTTCGCCCGCAAAACAACCCACATGTACACTTGATCCAGATTCAGTGGCTGTCTTTTCTTTAGCTTGTTGTACTCAGGATGTGTCTTACTGCTGCCTTGAGACGCCATAATCACCTTCTGAAGACAGACAATGTGAAGCGGTTTACTCCTATTCAATTTATTCAGCTTTTCATTCAGTGTTTTCCAAGTCTTTAGTTTCTTATTGTTAACATTTCACAATAGAACTGCCAGCAGTGTTCATCTGATATATTGCTATCGGTAGCATTTATTGTCTGTCGATGCTTGATGCCAGAGAGATGCTGGAGGGTTAATGCCTTCTGTCGAGACTGCTCGGAGAAATTGATAGGCCCACTTTGACGGATGAGATAACCTGCAATCGCAGGCAAACGCAATTTACGGGTACCGCAGATGGATGCTGAGGACGCACTCGGAAGTAGGGCAGGTTTACCTTGGGGAGAAGGTCGACATGCGCGGGGAAGGCTCCCTGAGAACGCTAGAAAGTTGTTGTTTTATCAGCGAAATTATGACAGAGGAAGAAGAGGCTGTAGGGAGGAGAAACAAGTCGAACGTTTTATTAAACTCGGTGAAATAACAGAGGGGGGGATCAATTCCTGCTCAGGTATAGTTCCCATGGAGCTGCCCTGATGGGAAGGCTCCCGCAGTAGAAAAAAAAAAAAAACTAAGTGTGAAATAATTTGGGATTTCACTTTAATCCTGCTGTGGCATATCTGCACAACTCAATACAGCTGTGGCTTGGTCCCAAATGACCATGTTCACTCACGCTGGCGAGACGAGCACACGGGATGCACAGAAAACACAGCAAAATAAATAAATAAGTCCTGAACACAAGCAGGGTGGAGCCGGCACGCAGGCGAGTCAGATACGTTTGATCTGCTGTGAAAATTATGAGTACACAAAGGAAGCAGTAGTTGGGGATGGAGCGCAGCTGCGGGGCATTTTTCATGAGCGTCTTCACCTCAAATTGCCATGCATTACAGGGAGACGCTTTCCACTAATGAATTTAATCATTGCTCCCGTTGTCACGGAGTTGGTCTTTTGTGTGCAAGCATGCCCGGTGACTGTGGCCCAGCTGCTGGAATGTGCAGCATATGTGCGGAGTGGAGCAGACACTCGATGCAATGTTTAGAGACATCAGCTGCTTGGGTGGAGCTCAGAGACGCATCTCTAGAGAACCTGTTTTTCTCTTGGCTTCTTCTTTGTACCTTTTTGAATAATAATAAAAAAAAGAGTAGAGAATTTTGATGATTTTGCACATGATGGGCACAAGGATCTTGGTAATGAATTCAGGCATCTTGATATGTCAGTTTACAAATTTGGAAAGAAAACCCAAAATATGAATCAAAATGTTGACTGAGAGACACTTCATCTGAACTTACATACCAAGGAAATGCACAAAATACACTGTGCTTTCCCCAAAAATCTACTTTGTAGTCCAGTGAATGTCCATGGGTTAGTAGGATTGATGCTCCAGTCAGCCTGTAAATGATATTTTTAGGTTTTACCACACTATAGAAACCACGGCGCTCGCCCCATTTCCACATCGTCCATTGCATTTCTTTGTAGTGTGAGGTCTCTGGGTCTGGAAGTCACCAGGCAGCGCAGCTGCTGCAAATCCAACCTCTTTGACTTCACTTATGATGCTTAATCCTCACAGTAGCTGTGGATTCCACATCAATTATGGCCTGTCCTCATGCTCAGGTGGATGCAGGTGAAGCTGAGGTCTCCAAGTCTGAAAGTCGGTAACCTTTGCACTGGTTTTCTTTCAAGCCTCTGAATTATAAATTCTTCTGTCTCTATACGTGGACTGAATGCAGCTTAAATTGAGGTCTCTACCTGTGAAAGTCAATCGATTTCACATTTACAGAATGTTCGGCCTTTCTCACCGCATTTTTGAGGTTCTTTTTTCTTCCTGGCTGTGATTTCTGCACCATTCACTGAGTGTCTTCTGACCAGTGCTGAATAAAGTTGAAGTTTCTGGGTTTGGAATTCCAGCAACTTTATATGCCTGCACACACAGGGTTCATCTGCCCCTCCACAGTCTTCAAGCTTCCTCCATCCATGTCAGATCAATGGTGAGCTGTTCCATATCTTCCAGAAAACATCTTGGGTGTGTGCAGATGAAGTGATGTTGGAGGCAGGATCGTCTGTGCAGAACTGGCTCGTGGTGCTCTGTCTCTTGTTTGAACAGCCCTCACATGAGTCGAGGTGTGTTTTCACTTGCTGTTGTGATTGGCTCTCTATGCCCAGATCAAATATCCAATTTGAGGCAGCTAGTTACCCGGTGCATCTGAATTCAAGACTTCCCTGGTCTCATGTCAATTTATTGTATTTTCTGGTCCAGACATGCCTTTTCTCCTCACTGTGAGGCTTTTGTGAGAAAATCTGAGCAAATAAGCTACGAGAGTCTGATTCACCTCGTCTCAGCAGGTGATACTGAGATGTGTCTACGACCTGAACTGTGGGCTGTGTTGATGTGAGCATCCTAAATGTGTTGTTTTCCAAGGCTGGTAACTCTAATGAACTCTCAGTCTTCTGGGATGGGGCTCACGGGATCTAGTTTCATCAGCATTTGATGTTTTCCAGAGCTCACATTTAAGACGCCTTCTGAGTTTCTGGACTGAGCTTCTTTCATCTGTTTCATGTAAAGATGCATTGTAATTTGGCCCTAATTGTTTGAGCCGTAGCCTTAAATAGTAGCGTCGCATTGAAGTTATTTTAGTAACACAGTGCTGCTTCAACATCGTCTGACTGATTGAAACTCAAGAAGTGATACATTTGTTTGTGGTGCTGACAAACAAGTCCAAATGATTTGTTTGTGTATTGAATAGTAATGTTATTTAATAGGATGAGTGATCATTGAAATTCTGTTTTCATAGCTATATCTTTCTTGTACACTCCTTACACATGGTTTTCCATTCAGAAAATGATAGTTTTCTTTCTTTTATTTACAGGAAACTCTTAATTAATTCACAGTGGAATTTAATAGTAAGATTTGAACTGCTGGCATCAACTAACTTGGACTGTGAGTTATTTTGATATTAAGACCAGCATCAGATGGATTCAGAAGCATATGCAAGACAAATGAGTAGATCTGTTTTGAAAAAAAGGCAGCTGCTCTTTTTGCCACCTCCCTCTGAAGTGTCTAGTGTGGGATATGGAGCTTCACACCAGCTCCACTTGCATGGAGGTAACCCAGAGGCATTTTGCCAAGTCAATACAATCTATAGCTCTACTTTTATGTGGATAACATTATATCTCATCTTTGAATGCCTAAAACATGTAGAGCCAACGCAGCAATCCACAGAAAGTAGAACACGTGTGTGTAAAGGTAGAATCAACACACATTTAAAAACAATCGGTCAAATATTTTTGTACATTTAATTAATGTTTCTTTCAAAAGTATTCAGTCAGCAGTGACTGCATTATTCATTTTGTTTGGATCGACTTGACATATCACTCTGCAGGGTTAATCTGTGAGCTAAAAATCTCGTGTTTTGTGAGAAGTAAAGAATCTTTTAATACACATTCTGGTCTAAACCGCTGTCCAGTAAATGCTGCAACATCTCGAGTCATGAGCTGAATCCTGAGTTAAATCACCAGCTGCTAAAGATATAACCCCAGTTTCAGACCTAGAGAGAGCTCAAGTACAACATAATTTAATAAGATGTGTATCAAAAGTGAGAATGCAGCAGGTTGTGTTTCTCCAGACTCATTTTTCCATTGGTTAACATCTTCACTGGGAGATTTAATCTTTTTCTTCAGGTGGGAGACTTGTGGTAGCTTCAGAGCTTACCACTATTACCGTACTCGGCTGGCAAGAAGCAACAAAACAGGAATATATTGATGTCGTTTTATAAGCTGCTGCATTTACTTTTCCAGTTACTCCCTTCCAGTTACTCCCTTTAAATGTCTGCAGTTACAAGTACTATAAACTTTGTCCAGTGTGGTTTGTTGTGTAAACCACAGATGATGCTCACTAACTTCAAAAAGTTTTTTTCATTGTTCATCATCTTTTGCTACTCTTCTGTTTTTGTCCACTAGCTGCTACGGCAATGCACATTTCCCCACCGTGGGATAAGTAAAGGATTATCTTGTCTTATGTGCTTCTGATTTCTTCAGACAAACTACAAACACAAAACTCATTAAGTTTGACATTTAGATTTTTACCAGAATAACAGATATTGAATTGGTTATTTAATTTTTTTTTTACACAATCTGACAAAAGGATAATTATAGTGAGGATGTTGAGAATGTTGGCATATGAATAATAAACCGTCTTTCTTAGCAGGATTCGCTCCAAGTGGAGCTGAATTCTTTGTTACCAGCTTCTTGTCATTCAAATGTGAATTTCAATAGCTAAATGTCAGACAAGCCTGATTGTATGTCCTTCTACAGGTGTATTTGTAATTTTGTGAAAAAGAAAAAACACAATTGAGAAGTGTTTTTTATAGCAAATTAGTGATAACGAGATAAAACGTTTTGTCCAAAATTAGCTCTAAATGATCTGATCTAAGGGGAAACCAAACCAATGTGGGAAAGGTGGGCAGCAGCAAGGAAAAAAGGCTCAGGCTCAGTTTTCTTCTGTCATCTGGTGGCAGTGCAACTTTCCCTCGAAGCGCCACTTTTGGCTGCTTTTAGTTCACCTGCTCATGTTCAGGCGTGGGCTCCGGCTGCGCTGTGCTCTCAGCGGGAAGCGCTCCGCTCCCGAGCAAATCAAAGGCCAGCGCGCACGCTCTTCCAGGGCAGCGCCGTTGTGATCACTCGAGAAGCAACCTCGGGGGAGCTCAAGCCGGCGACGGCTCCTTTCCTTTGTGAAACACAAGTCGGAACATTAAGATGTCGCCGCTGACCGGCCAATACGAGCACGAGAGGACGTGGATGGAAGCAGCCGCACCAGTGAAACCCGAGAGGAGGGACGGTTTCTAATGCAGTGATTATGGGACCGAAACGGACGACAGCGTGTCTGGAGCATGGCTCAAACTGTGGTTACTGTCACAACTAAGCAGTTTTAAGGGCTTTAGATAGAAGAGAAAATCCACCCTGGAGTCAGATTACATAGGCTGAAGTCATTGTACGCTTCATGTTCTCTCCTTTGTTTTATTTCAAAGTTCAATAGGCCCCCGAGGTCTGAGAGCCGGCGCTACAATTTCCCTGTAACCCGTTCCTCCTCTCCCATATGACTTCTCTGCTCCTGATGTTGTTGTTGCACTTTTGAATGCATTTAATGGGCAGGTTCATTCATCGCAGTCAGCAATTCCAGCCCACTCAGGCCGCGGATTTCCGCTAACTTTTACATTTTAAAAGCCTCCGAGTCGAAGCCCTTGTTGCTCACAGGATGTTCGGTACAGATTAAAACTCCAGGCCGGCCGTGTTGCCTATAAAAGGGCGGAAAAACGAACACTTTATGAGAAGGTTATGACACTTTGCGGGCTCTGTGCGTCTAAATGTTTGATTAGTATCCAAAGAGACACGTTCTATTCTCGATAAATCAGCGTCAGTTTGAGGCTCATAAACACTGTCACGCCTTGCTCTCCCAAATCGCGCGCCCCAGCCAACTGCGACATGAATTGCTGTCAACAAACTTGAGGTGTAATGTACCCTTGCCTGTTACAGTAATTTACAGCTCGCTGTCTCCGTGGATCACAGCCACAGAAGAGAAGTGAAGTGACGGGAGCGTCTGCACGTGCAGCGATTAACCCCAACGCTGGGCACGGTTTAGAAAACCCCGAGTGGAGGTTGTCTTGGTGTTAGTTTATTGCAAATAATTTTATGTCATTATTTTTTCAGATTCTTTTAGCCTGTTGTACATTCTCTAATGTGACTGTCTGCCTCACCCTGATGGATCTTGTGTATTTATTTCCAGTCTGTATGTTTTTAAGATTTGTTCCTGTTCCTGATTCTTTACTTGCTGCTGTGCATTTGCATCCTGACGCATCTTTTTGAAAAGCTTCTTCTGTTTTGTATCCCAGCACTATATTTTCGCTTCTTTTACATTATATCAACAGAAAATTCATCTGGCAGACAAGATCAACTGAGCTATGGCGTGAAGGTCAGCAAATATCTCAGAATTAAAAAGTGTTGTCTTTGTTTAAAATAAAGAGGGGGGAACAGAAGCTCCAGACATTTGGCTGGTCTTGGGTTACTCGACACTGAGTTTTAAAACGGGATCAAGATGTAGTGACAGAATAAATACTAGGATGATGGACAGAGACACAAAAGCCAAAATCTTAACACAGATTGAATTCAACAGCACAATTCTTGCATTGGGACAGAGAGGGGGACCTCAAACGTACAGATTACATGCAAACTGGCCATAATAGCTGCTCAACATGTAGTCAAATGTGACAGCAATAATTAAACAATATCCCAAAAGTCTTAACGCAGACTGCACAAAATACATTTGTATCCTCATTTTGACAAGGAGCTAATCTTTTATTGTATCTGGAATTAATATTATATCAATGAGGAATTGTGAAACTGTTGTGATCACACCACTGCAAGTGTATACACACGTGTTAAATGTTCTGTTGTGAAGGAAGGATGTGATACGATCAGCCATTCTGTTTAAGAACCCCATTTCTTAGCTTTCCATCTGCTTCTAATTCCTCTCAAATTAATAAAAGCATAAATAGAACAGGTGATGTTCTCCAGATGTTTTCAGTGTCTTGGTATTCCCTTTATTGGCTCTCTGCACGTTAGGACACCAGTCCAGTTATCGAGGAAAACATTTTGCCAGCACACAGTGTTTTCTCTCTTCATAAAGGTTATTTCAAAAAGAAGAACATAAAATTTCGCTATTGAACAAAGTGAAAATGTAGCTCTATCCAAAAACAACGTGTGCAAGCCCATTACAAATTGCGGGAAAAACTATGACAAGTTCTAGGGAACAACATCTTAGGAAGCTGCAACTTGGAGCAAAATTGCATTGTTGTCTTTGCTCAGGCCAAATATCAGTTATTTTTCAACTTTCAGTCTGTTTTTTGAAAATTCTGATCAAATTTTACTAAAGAGTACCAAAGAGAGAATGAAGATGGACAACTGAGCATCACAAGAATAACAAACACAAGTGGATAAGTCCGTGTTATCGTGTTATGTAGGCTGATTTCTGCAAATCACTCAAGTGTTTATTCATCCTGAAGCGAAAAAAGGGCAAGCCGTCTTCACAACGCTTGGAGAAATGATCCATGAATGCACATTAATGCATGCATTGGTAGGTGGCAGTAGATTAACATGCAAACACCACACAACGAAGCCAAGTGCTCTCATTCAAACCAACCATCTTCTGGCTGTGAGGGAAGCTTGCCCTGGCCAGATAGTATCAGTTGTGTTGACAGTAATGTAGGATTGGCGTAGCTGTGATATCCTCACTGGGAGTCGAATACATCCAGGGAAAGGATTCTTTATGTTTCTTGGGATCCAACGGTTTATTTAATTTCAATGGCCTCCAGGACAACAGCTGCAAATTAGATTCATGTTTGGCACAATGTTGTGCAGACCTGATTCTTATGATAGGTCCTATATCTCGGTAGCAGCGAATCTCTCGATGCGTTCTGCAGTCTTTAAAACGCCTCTGGGCTGCAATAAAGTTGTGTGGCAATTAAATGCAAGCATAAATTAACTGACACACGGGGAACCTTTCATGTATGCGTTTCGTTCGTCTTACAGTTTTGCGGTCTTTAGTCCCTCAGAGGTTATCACCACAGGGGTGGTTCTCGCACTCACCACTCACACAGGTGCAGTGACAAGGTTCTAAGTTTAGGGAAAAAAATAAAAGCTGTTTAGTTCTAGAGATCCAAAATAGAGAGCTCTTCATGCCGCTGCGTAGCGATAACATTCAGGCTCTGCTGGGGTTGTTGCTGCTGTGAAGAAGCTGTAATTTAGAGAGGGGGTTGGAAGAGCTTATCTTTCTAAGCCCCAGAGCAAAATAAAGCAATAGCGAAAGGAAGGGGGGGTAGACACACAAAAGACGGAAGCAATGAGTCATTGTTGTTGGCTGGCAGGAGTAAAAAAAAAAAAAGAGTGGCTGGATGAAGGTTGTGGTCAGAAAGAGAGCAACCTCACTTATTATTCATGAGATTTTTATGGTAAGACACCTAAACTGAGTCCAGGAGGTCAATTGCTCCGACACACCTCTGGCTGTCTTTTCGCCACCGCCGTGGGAAATGAAAGGAGGTTGACAAGAAATTTGAGGCTCTGCTCATCTGGCTGTTGGCCTGTCTGACAGCTCCAAATTGTGCAGCATTTTTTTTTTTTTTTGGTGTTCTGCCTGTTTCTGATTTTTTTTTCTCACCTCCTTTCAAATGCACCTTAAATATTTATTTCAGGATTTTATTATATATTCCAAAACTCCACAAAAAGTGTCTCTTTGTCAGTTGTGGGTAAAAAAAAAAAAAAAAAAAAAAAAAAAAAGACTTTAAAAGCAAGCTGTTGTCGCGTCTGTCCTCTGAAAGGCACAATGTGCCATTTTCAGTTGATGGCATTTAAAAATCACCTGAAGGAATGAACAGAATTCGGGGAAAAGATCGTTGTGACATAAGGAAAACACATTGATCAGAGCTGTCGAAGTCAAGGGCCACATACAGCCTCAGATCTCAACTGTACCAGAAAACGGTGAAATACCACGATTTGCTTGTTATTGGACACCAGCCTCATTTTACAGGCAGCCACGGATTTACCATAAAAACACATGAGTGATAAACCGACGCTGTATGATGGCAATTACCATCAAAATCCTGCTGTGATGTGTCTGCACGGAGTTCTAGACCTCCAACCTGGATGATTGAAATTGTTGCGAGATATCCTCATATTTAGCGTCGCCCCATCAACGTGTAAAAATTCAGAAGACTACAGCTCTAAGAGCTCCTTAAATCGGCTCTCAGGATTTCAGCTTCGCAGTCGTCCATGCTTAGTCATAAATTGCTGTCATTAGACAGAAAATGTCCCAGTCCTGCTCTGAAGCTGAAGCCGCCTTCCCAACAGAGTCTCTGATAAATTGATAGCAGGTCTTTTAATCTCACTGTGCTCCTGTTGGGTCCTCCCAGATGATTGCTCGTTTGATGGGTTTCCTTCGGGTTTACATCTCTGCGCCAGCGTGAGGCTTACAGTATGCACATGTTGCTCCTTTTCAGCACCAACCTTTTTCCTTTCTACCCGTTTATTAGTCATTTACTTGACAGAAATTAGCACTATTAAAAATTTTTCGCTGTAAAACCTGACTCTGTCTTTACAGTGACATGCACATCAATGCGATTCGATTTTCTGACAGCGTGCAGGTTGAGCATAACACTGCTGCCCTGGCTTTTGTCCTCACCAAGGCTGAAATGTTAGATTCACAATAGCGAGCGTATAGGGATAGAGCTGGTATGTTATTCTATTATGCCATGTGGAGCCCACAGTTTTACAAAATGGAATTTGTGTGGTGTGTACTTGTAGTCAGGTGAACCTGTTGCACTATTGTAGATTTGTTTTTTTGTTTTTTTTTCCTTCTTGGGTCCGTTTGACATGTCGTCGTACTGATTAATTGGAGAATTCAACAAAGTGACACTGAAAGTGTACTTGAAAATGTACACGAATAGAAAATTGGAGACACACAATATGTCACTTCCACGCGTTCGCAGACCTCGGATAGGCGCATTCTTCAACGTGACGCCATCCGGCTTTATTTCAAATTTTGTTCGACAGCTGTTCAGAGTCTGTTCAACCGAACACTCAGCCGAGACCTTGGGGGGATTTGCTGAATTGAACACTACAGGCATGTCGACAGCAGTGCTTTCTCTATTATTTTATTGTTAGTTAGCTTTCTTTATGTTATTGTCAACCATTTACTTTGTGCGCAACGCTTTGATTCTGTCAATGGTTCTTGTCACTCCATGTTTACTGCTTGAACTCAAGAGCATTTCCATAGTTTTCTCTACACATCTGTTCACCTCAGCCAGTTTGTCTGTCTTGTAAGCTTTTCTTAAACTCACGCATAGAATTTCTTAGTGGCTGCATTGTCTTTGTTTGTCCTTGTCAGCACAGTGTTTTTTTTTTTCCCTCAATACGGCAGTTTTGTCTTTTTTTAGCATCTCATTCTTGACTTGCACAACTATAATTGGAGTTTGCTCATTACCTTCTGCTCCCTTTATGTCGAGCATTTGAATCCCTTCCTTTGTATTTTACGGTGCGACCTTGCATCAAGCTATACAGCAAACCTTTGTTTGGAACAAATGACAAAAAAAACGTAGGTAAAAGATGCCTACAAATTGCTATCCATATCTGAAAAGTCAAAGGTCATCATAGCTATCACTGTGTAAGTGGCATGTTTTCAGTTTGCTGGGTATAACTGATTATTTGCTTACTTTGTACTAGAACTGTACGGTTTATTGGTAATTTATTGTTGTCACAATATCAACATGTGCTGTATGCATCGCAAAAGACTTACTGAACTGCTTCAAACGGTCTCCCTACGCTGTGCATTCACACTCCATATGTCAGAATGGTAGGCTCATCGGATGGAGCCCTGACATCACTGAAACCCACGCTTTATGCAGACGCTCGTGGCGAAGGTCAGAAAGAAAGTGGAGAAGGAAGTGAGCCCTTGAACGCTCACTAAATCATTCTGTGTAAAGACATAGAAGCAGAGAATATGCATTGATTTTAATTATTTTTCCGAGTGACGGGCACAGAGAACAGCTGAAAATACAGTGTGAAAATAAACACACTTATCGACCGTACGTTTGAAAAGTGAAAACACATTTTTTTTCTCGTTTTCCAGTATTTTTAGTGAAGAGATGCATTAAAAAAAAACACCCATTGTTTATCAAATCTCAAACATTACCAAACATGTTGTTACAATATGAACACAGGCATTTAGTTGGCTTTCTTCCTGTGAAATGTAACTATGTGTAGCTCTGCATGGCTTATGTTCCACATGGTTACATGTTGTTGTGTAATTGTGCCGTAAATAGCTATAATTAGCCTCCTGGCAAGCATGTCCCGCCATCCAGCCTAACTGCGCCAAAAAACAGGAAAAAAATAGGTGAGAACTGGGGAAAAAAATAAACAAAAAAACAAAAAGCGAGGAGTGCCTTGGGCTTTTCATGATCATTTGGTTGCATCTGCAGATTCCAACAGAGGCGCGCTGCTCTGACACCATAAAGAAACAGCTGAGTGTGTGATGGTGGTGGGCTCAGTGTAATCCCATCTGATAAACCTGTGGTGGTGCCGCCTGGGCTCCTGTGTGCGCAGTAAGTAGTGATGGCTGTGAATCACCATTATTGAGATGTCAAGAGTTTTGTTCCCAACAGATAATAGGTACCAAAGAAAAACACACCCACCCACACACAACTCACAAAATTTACAAAACAATATCTGAATATTATGCTTTTTCGTTTTTTTTTTTTTTTTTTTTTGCCGGTGAATCAAAAATATAAAGGAAGCCACACAGCCTCCGGCTATGAGCCCATATAATCCCACTGCAGGGTATCCTTTAGATGTCAACAGTTGCAACAAAGCCTCAATTTGTTGCTTCCATGGAGTGAGTGTTCTAAAAGAGACACAAAAGACCGACAGGGCCACACACACACACACACACACACACACACACACACACACACACACACACACACACACACACACAGACAAACAGATTGATAAGGAATAGGAAAGAGATAAGGAAAAATAAAAATAGTTCCTCTATGAATATTTACAACGCTGGGTGTGCTTTCATGCAGCAGTCGAAGAGAAGAAGTCCCACGCCGCGTGCCGGCGTTTCTCTGTGTGATGATGTGTTTCTGGTGCTAAGTGCCCACCATTGTAGTGTTTTACAGCTCCAACCCAAAGGTCAGTGCTCAGGTGGAGCGGCCCGTGAGCCCACCGGGATACTGTATTTTATTACTCGCCCTAACGGTGAGAAATACATGGAAACACTCTGCCAATGTGAGGTGAGAGGCATTGGAGGACAACACTGCAGTTGGACTATTGTACAAATTAATCTCAGAAATTTTGTGAAACTCACAGTGACTGAATGCATCTAAAACTGCAGCCTGTCCAGAAGCCACCGTGAGCAGAGAACCTACACATTTTTTATTTTTAAATTGAATAGACGTTGACTTGCTCTTACGACTGATATATAGGCTTTGTATGTTGTGTTTTCCTCACTTTTTTGAATTTCTTGCCGGGAATAAATGTATATCTCTGCGTACAAACATAGAAACCCTGACACCGATTTCATTGGTTTCGCTTTCAGCAATATTTCAAAGCTGTCACCGACCTCTAAAAAAGCAACCCCCGGAGCAGTTTGTGCTGCTGAAAATGAAGGACGACTTAGTGGGGATGGGGTTAAAACCATCCGCTTTTATTAGTCATGTGCGTGCGATCTGGCACATCTCCACTCAGTAAATATGGGATGCAAATGAAAACAACAGACTGTAGATAATGAGTGCTGGTGCCTCCTGCTGGTCTTGTTTCCTCCATCCCCGCAGTTTGGAAAACATATGCTGGTACTGAAACTGCGGGCTTCTCGTTTTCCTCACTGAGCCTCGGGGTACGGAGACTGCGACTGACAGCGTAGCAGGGGATGGGAGTCTTAAAAGTTGGGTAGAAGTTACATTGAGGCTGGAATGATTGAGAATTTGCACACCTGCTTCTTTATGACTTCCCTTTGCCAAAAAAAGTTTGGGTTCGAAACATTTGGAGATAGAACCCACATATGCCTCAGTCTTTCTCTGGATGTGGACTGCAGTTCCACCACGGGAGTTAAAATTGGGGCATATCCTCACATTATGACTTTATTGGGTGACCGGCACCAGCGATATTAAACCAACCTGTCAGACGACGGGGACAGGGAGTGTCGTCGTGATGTTTCTAGAATCTGAACCTTTGTTAGATCACATGATCAAGTACTGTTTTGTAGTTTTATTATTATTAATGTATTGTTACTGCAATTATTTTCTTTGCAAAACTGGGAGTCTGCCCAGAGGCTGCAGATCCACCTGGTGGCCGGAACAGATGAAAGTTTACTTTTGCTGCTCCTGTCTACACAGTTAAACGAATGCTTGTGCCCCGGAGGAGGCTGCGCGGAGTGGAGGGCATACCTGTTAGAAAATCACAAGTGGCACTCAGTTTGTGGAAAGTCAGTGAGCATGACGTTCAGTACATCTGTGACCACAGCGGTGGAAGCGTTGAGGTACTTCATTTTTCCTGCGTTAAATTTTGAGCGGTTGGAGTTGAGACAGTTCAGAAAAATATGGTGTTTACCGTTTGTGTCTCTGCAGCTCAGAAACTGCAGTATGGTGCTTCATGATGCACTGGATTTGTAAAACTGGTCATCGTGGAATGAAGATCTGGGTGTCTGCCTACTGATATGGTGGTATATGAGAATAATCTATAGTTGAAGTGGCACTGAAACTGTATCGAGACATGTATTTCCAGATGTTGCTATTATATCCGAATCAACTGATAAAATGCCAAAGAAAAAAAAAAGAATGTTGAAAAAGCAGTGCAGGCATAATATCCAGAAGTTGACTTTGTAAGAACATGCATCCTAAATACTCCACAAATGTTTTCTCTGGAGAAACACTGGACCAGCATTGACCGGAAGAAAAACATTCAACACTCATTGAATATTTTGACATCTAAAGAAGTAGATTATACACAATAGAAACTTTTAATGAACAGTTCTGAGTAATAGGTAATGAACTCATGAGAAGTGTCTTTTTTCCATGGAGTGTTTAAATGAAGTAGCCGTTCAATATAGCAAGCTGATGTACCGAAGCTTGCACTTGTTTTAGCCACAACATAGCAAATAGAAGCTGTTACTCGTTGAAAAAAACGTGATCGGGATCGAGAGTTTCGCTTTGCCGAAGCCACGCACAAATTTTATCGGAACAAACACATGGAGTGTTTGTGCCCAGACCTGAATTGATAACTCTGTTGGTTCAGTTCTGAACAAGGCTGATGCTCAGCTGCATGAAAGGCCTCCTTTCTTCCACCGCCTCTCACCCACGAGCTCCTGCTCTGATACCCTTTAATGCGCCTAATGCCCCTGGCATTTATGAATGGTTCCAATGACCTTTTAGATCGCTCTTTCATTATGTTTATTCAGTAGCAGAAAATGTTTGTAGGGAGTGGGGGGGAGGAAAAAAAATCTGCACAGCTATTTAAAAAGTCAATTCTACGAGCTGTAGTTCACAGTCTTCGGGCAATATTTTCACAGCATTATACATTAAAGAATTATTATCCTGGAGCTGGTGAGAGCTCATTTTCATATGAGCTTTGCATCACAGCGAACGCCATACAGCATCCGCCAACAGATGTTCTACCGTCGAGTATATTTCCCCTCAATTAATCTGGAGTGTTGGTGTAAACATCATCTTCGGGTGATAATTTAAAGATAAGAGAAACACGCCTTGCGTAATCTTCATGGTAGCGGTGATAATGGCCATTCGGTGGTGAAGGAGGAAGAGAGTGAGGGGAGAGTTTCTCACCTTCCAGTGCCAGCGAATGAAAGAAGGCACAGATCTCCTGCTGCATCGAATGGGGACTCAGATTATGATTACAAGTCGAATGAGTTTCCACATGGGCAAAATGAGCTCAATTACCTGCATTAATGGGACTTAGTGGTGACGCTGCAAATGAAAGCGAGAGAGGGATTAAAACTGGCCTTTGGCTGGACCGGACTGATGCCAACAGTCCCTTTTCAAGGGTACAGCTCCACAGCATGGATCACTGTAGATAAGTTTACATGATACTGGAAAAACTAAACGCACATCTGAGAAAAAAAAAAACAAAAACCTATTAGCTTCATATGTCAGAGACTGAACATTTGCATCCATTAAATTGTGTTTATGTCGGAGCGTGGGTGTCGTGAAGCCATAACTCTATAGAATATGTCTGAAGTCAGCTAAAAGCATTTTTCTCTAATGAAAACGTGAATTGACTGTTGGTAATGTCTGAGAAGGACTGAATCTCAATTTTGATTCTGAATGGCAAAACACATCACTGCTGTTTTTTCAGACTTGCTGCTTGTCTCATGATTGATTTGAAGATGTTATTGATTAGGTTGCAGACTCGTCACATATTGCTTTTTTTTTTTTTTTGTTGACATTCCACATAGAGAAAACTGTGAAAGAGTATCAGTTGTGTCAATGGAACACGGAAATACCCAGTGAATCATTCATCACTGCTTCCGACGAGCAACACCCCCAAACATGCGCTGAACAAAGTTTGCCGTTGCTGCATTCAAAGTAGGCTTCAGCGCCGCTCCTTAAACGGCTCGGAGTAAACACTGCCCTGCTAAGCAGCCTCTTTAAATGTCAGTCAGCGCAGCCTCACTGTCTGAGTCTGCTGCTGAGCATGTGAGTGTACACTGTGACGAGCAGCATGCCCACTCAGAAGAGAGAACATTGATTTTTCTTTTTCTCTCTCTCACTCGCTCTCTCACTCTTTTTTTTTTTTTCTTCTTTTTTTCTCTTGGATAACAAGGCTTGACTGACTTGGATGCTTGCCTGAGTTCGATTGCTTCCTCTCACTGCTGCTTGTCTGCACAGATCTTGAAACGCGTGCATCAACATGTTGGAGGCGTCTTTGCACAGCCGTGGCCGTCCTCAGTGAGCAAAGAGGCCCGGGAATCCTTCTGAGTGATGCCTGTTCTGCCCAGGTTGATTAAGAACAAAGTGTCAGATGACAAAGAAGATTTTCGATCAATCATTGAGAAGGAAGGAAGGAGTCACATTTCTGTTGCAGTCAGAAGGATCTTTTATTGCTTAAATGCAGCTCTGTTACAAGCAAACTCGGGCTTGGAAATGAAGAATTACTGACTGTTTCTGACTTTCCAAATGCTCAGTGATCAGTTTTCTAGATTGCGATGTGGAGGGAGATCAAGTATTTCAAACACGCATTTGTGTGTTTATAAAAGCAGTCACTGTGCTAAACAACATTGTAATTGAATCTGTAATGATTTGGAAGTGAACTTTGCATAGAATAACTCGGATAATAATAACTAATACTTTCAGAAGGTCACAGTTGCATTGATTTTGTTGTTTTCATTCATTCTACCTGATAACTGAGATTTTTTTGTGTTTTTGTGACACTTTTGTAGAACAGTTTTGAAACCCAACCATAAAGATGTGTGTAGAAGCCAGTATTGCTACAACTTTAATGAATATAGGACACGCTGTGCATTTGATATTCTTTCTTTCTATTAAAAGCTTCTTTATTATTGCTTTAATTATGCAGTTTGATCAAGCTACATTGAGTTCCTTTATCTATCGCTTGTCTTCCCAACAAGTTGGTTGTTGGAGTTTGATTCGTCTGAAACAGAGAACAGAACAGGGCCGTGGGTTATCTGTGAGAGAAAAAACAGCAACAAAGCAGAGAAACTAATGATAATTCCAAGGAACTGGAACTGTACAAACTGGCTGTTGTTAATGTTACTTACTGTGCTAAAAGTACTTTTAATGGACAATGTCAATAACATTAAAGTAAGACAGATACTGTTTGTTCAGATGGCACTGGGGTTCTCAGTAGAGTCTCATACTGCTCCACTGGCATCCAAGCATACAGACGTTGCATAAGAACTTGACAAAACTGTAGCTTTACCCTCTTTGAGGAACTTTACATTCCTTTTTTACCTTGTGAAATAATGCTCTGGAGTAGGAGAAAGACCAAACACTGAATATTGCTGTATTTACTTGATGTCTCTCAGTGGGAATTTGCTAATTTGGAATTGTCTGAAGATTTTCCTTTAATGTTCTCCCATGTTTTGCTTTTTTGAGTTGTATAATACTCATTCTCCTGCTGTGTCAAGCTGAAAAGAAATGGTTTGTGTTCAAAGCCACATCCCAGTAGCTGAGAGTGGGCCAAGCATTGAGCCCTGGGGGACGCCGGCAGGTGTTCAATAGTGTTTACTGAGGCCACGTCATAAACTCAGTAACTAAAGTTATAGATTAGAACTGCTCTCATTGCTAAAAAATCTAATGTTTTGGAAACATAAATGCTTTTCAATAAATTACATAAGAACTTTAAAATGAAGTGTTTGCGTTTCAATTGTCATAGATGATATAACAGGAATATTTAAATATTGTCACTGTTTGTGATGCACCCTCTGTAAGTAAGCAGTACAATTCTACATAAGAGACGTTATGAAACGGCTTGGGAGAGTTCAAACATGTGGGAAAAGTGTTTTTCAGTCATGAGACGAAAAGCTCTACTGGTCGAGTCGAGGTCCAGCAGTCGTGATTGCATTGTATCTAAAGATAGTCAATGAAGCAGACCGCTGCTGGTCTCTGAGCACTCGTCCTCTCTCGGCAGAGAGACCGAAGCGTGTCAACCATCCGTGGTGTCATCTGTCTGTTTCCCAGAATGCCCAGCACTTCAATCCGCTGCCAGTTTTTTTGCAGCCTGGATGTAGGCTGTGATAAATAATAGAAAAGCCCTGCGGATTGGAAATACAT
Source organism: Salarias fasciatus (assembly GCF_902148845.1). Taxonomy (NCBI): domain Eukaryota; kingdom Metazoa; phylum Chordata; class Actinopteri; order Blenniiformes; family Blenniidae; genus Salarias; species Salarias fasciatus. Next base: position 17,958,665 of record NC_043763.1, on the reverse strand, counting down.
GTACTCAAAACAATGGTAAAAAGCAAAAAAGAAGAGCTGTTTAGGCTGTGCCAAGTTAACATCATGTCATTACACATTAACGAGGAGCGGCGTGGCTCATAACCTGGTCCCACTATGATTTTTTTTTTTTTTTTTTTTATGGGGGCTGGCCAGGCTCTCTGATAAGGGCTGGAGCTGTGAAGTGACTGAAGCCCTCCGCTGGAGAAAAAGTGCTTGATATTGCACTTAAAAGCACCGTCTTCAGGAGAAAAATATGTGGTTTGGAGTGCACTTCCAGCTCACACTCGGAGGGCAAGGCTTTTCATGTAATCCCGCTGCGCTCACTGTCACAGTGTTATGGAAAAAATAGTTCCAAGAAAGTAAAGACAGATGCTGCTCGAACACAAACATTCAAATTTGGAGTTATCCTCAGCTTCTTTGGAAATATTTTGCATTCTCCACAGCAGGCTCATGAAATTTTACCGCATTTCCAGTCAAATTCAGCTTTGCCTGTTTAAACAACAAGCTGTGAGAAAAATGAACAGAACACAGTTGATGTGTCATGAATTATCTTCCAGCACTTTGCCCCATCATTACAGCCTCATTATAACTCTAAATGTCCAGTGATTATTGTCAGCAGGGGTACTTTCCACAGACAGACCTGAAGATTGCAGCAAGTAAATTGTGATAAATTGCACCTCCTGACATTCACCAGGTTCTTTTGACTTTAGGCTGCTTTTTATTCACATTTGTACCTGTTCACGGTTAAAAGAGGAGTTTGTTTTGTCTGAAAGTTAAATCAAAAAGACATCAGCTCTGTCCTAATATTGTTTTAAATTTTACAAAAATTCTACAAATGCAAAATACAGCTGAAATGCAAAATACAAGGCAGTTTGTAAATGTTTTTTGTGCGATTCTCCATCCACATTTCATTTTGTCTTGTGTGCTTGTGAACTGAAGCACTCAGTGTGACTCCCAAATTATATGTCAGTGATTCTAAAAACAAAACAATCAATAAATCTAATGACCAGAAAGGCAATGTTTACGAGGCTGCCTTGGGGGTGCAGTGATTGGCTCTCTCACCTCACAGTGAGAAGGTCGTGGGTCCAGGTGAGACTACTCTGTGTGGAATGTGCAGGTCCTGCATGTGTGGGTTCAATCCAAGCACTCCAGTTTTCCAGAACACTCCAAAAAAGAATTGCACTTTAGCCATTTTTAAGTGGTGATTCAAAGCTGCCGTTTGGTGCGTGGTCGTCAGCCTGGCTGTGTTTGACCTGTGGTGGACTGGTGAGTGTATGGCGGCTTTACCCATAGTCAGATGGGATCGTTGGACCATTTTAAAAAAGTTGCATTTTCAGTGACTCAAGGCACTACTGTAAAAACGGACCCACAAAACAAAACAAGTTTTCTCCTGTTACTTTTAAATATGTAAACCGGGCTTTCCTGTTGGATTAATTGATTTTCTATTAATAAATCAGTGAAATAAGTTCACTGCTGTCAATGAATGAGTGAAAAGGCATTACACATTTTTACTTAAAACACTTTTTTAATTATTGTCTGGGAACAAATCTACTTCTCCACAGCTCAGCTTAGATTAACCTCAGTGTGATTTCATCTGCATAAATCAGTTTCATTATACACACTGGCCTCTTACTTTTTCAATTTCTGCCCAAAAAATTAATTTAGTATTCCCTGTGTCGCAATTTGTGTTCATATTTTGCAATATTTATCCAGCTCAGGGTTGTGGAGCCTGCAGTCGTCGATCCCACCAGCACAGGGTGAAGACAGAAAATTCACAATCTGTTGGTTCACAGTTTGATTTCTCAGATTTCCAGTATTTGTCAATGTAGTTTGGTTTAAAACATTGATCCTCGGTATTTAGTGTGCCTGATTTTATAGTTTTAAATTTGTGCTTTTTAATTTGTGTCTAGTTTTGCAATGTATTTGCAAAATTTGATCACAAACCTGCAGTACATACATTTCTTTTCAAAGCAGGCACACAAATTTGCAGTCCTGAGTTACCTGCTTTTCTTTCTGCAGAGCTGTGATCGGTAGACTGCTGGTAGATTTCCAAGCCAATCAGTTATTTCAGTTAGTCTTGCTTCACAAATTTTCAATCAAACTTGACAAACAAAGATGTTCGTGAACGTAATTTCTGCTTCTTGTTTCACACTGAACCTTCCTAAATCCAACAATTATCATCACAAATTACCAAACGCGAGCCGTAATTTGACTAAATCAGTGTTATATTCCAGTGTGGCTTCTGCATACATTTTGTGCCACTTTGTGCCACCTGACTGAGGGCTGAGTCACTGTAGCATCCCGTCCATGGGTGGGCAATGAGTTTTCCCCAGGGGGCTACATGACAAATTAGGACGACTGCTGAGGACCGGGCCATTAATTCTCCTCTAATCTGCTCTTTGAAAATAGATCTTTTATTAAAAAGCAGGAGGTCTATGCTACACAGATTAGATGAGTCACTCTCTCTGCTCTGTATTTCTTAGCGTGTTGATGGTGTTGAATCGAACCTCTCGAATCAATTCAACACAAAGAAAATGCTGCAACCTGTAAAGTGAAAGAAAAAGCAGCTGGGTTATCTGGACCACATTTGCTCCTTTCCATTTCAGTCATAATTTTTCATTGACCCTCCCACAGGTCGGTCAAATCTAACGTGATTAAACTGCTGAAATCGTGAGGCTGAACTGACTTTTGGAATCCGACATATTGTAAATTCAAACCAGCAAATCAGCCACTTTCTCCATCAGAGATTCAGCAGCGTGGGAGCAGTAAAAGCTGGTTACTTTTCCAGTCTAGTGAATAAAGAGTGATCTGTTTGTGTTGTTGTTGCTGTTAGCTTTTTTCCTTTGAGAATCGAGCAAATTATGAGTGCGTCCCAGGAGGAGCTGGGAAATGGAAGTGAAGGGTTTTTATTATGTGTGATGAAAAAAATGAGAAGAGACTGCTGGAACAGACGAGCATTTCCATTATCTGTCAGTCTTTCAGCGGATGATAATGGAGCACTGCTGCCTAAAGACACCTGGATCAGCTGACCGGGCTGAGAATAGATGAGGCGGGGGAAAAAAAAGTGTGCTAAAGTGTCGTTCTGTTGTGTTCAGATTGCTTCAACTGGAGCACGTTAGCTTAACCTCATCAAGATAAAAGAGCAATGGAGGAGATTCACGTAAAAGAAAAAAAAAAGGCTTTTCGATTTGAAGTGAATTTACAGGTAAATGTCCCTGAATTTGTTTGAGACTGCAGATATACTGAAACTTTTAAAGGCTCAGCCCTTTTGAACTATGGCTCTTATAATTACAATATCGCTTCCTGAAAACACCATTTTTCATTCTTACTTTAGTAAAGGGAAACTGGTTCCTTATTCACCTGCAACCTTGTGACGCTGCTTCTTCAAGCTGGTGAACAATTCGGGCAGATAAATGACCTCTGATACCGTGCTGGTGGAAGGACGTCTTGATGAATGAGATTCTACAAGCCTTTTCTGTGATTCGACATGCATGCAATCCATTACAAAAATATGTCTGCATTTTTCAAGCTCATTCTTGCTTTTGAAGATCTGTGCTGTCCGTCTAATTTCTGTATTCACCAAAATGCTGTCGTCAAGAGCCACTTAGATTTGAAAGAGTAGTTTTAGCTACATCTCCTCTTGGTAGTGGAAATTATATTCCATTCATTATTTACTAGTCTAATAATCTCTTTTGACATCTCAAACAGTTCAGTTTATTTTTTCAATGGAGGCGAATATTTTTTGTCACACTCAATACTGTCTGTATAAAACTGAAATGCAAATGTGTGAGATGTCTTTTATTTTAGATAATGTATGCTAAACATGATCGCAGCAATAGATCCATTTTGGATTTGTAGAATAATTCCCCTGCCCTGTGGTGATAGTGGTTTCTTTTGGTATTAAATCTTCTGAACTTATCTTGGATTAGGTTTGGCAGTGTTGCTTCATTGAAGAGTTAATGACCAGTGGCTGACGTTTTGTATGCATGGATTCTGTCTCTTGAACTGAATATCCATATTAAGACAGCACTCATAATATGCAAACACAGGCACTTCACATCCTTTAATCTAAAAGCGATCAGATTTGATCATCTCTTTGTGAAAAAAGTTTAATTGGTCTCCTCTGGCTCTGCAATATATTTCCAGATTGGCATTCGGGCTCATCTGCTACGTCACTAAACAGGATGTTGAATCATGCTGGCTGTTCACAGAGGCACGGACATCTGCTTATTTAATGTACAAACATATCTAATTAATCCATTTCGTCTCTATATGCGTACTCCGTTCTTCTATTTCCACAGTGATTCATGCTACATGGCAAAGCTTCAGTCGTGTTCCCTTTGGTATCGATTTCTGAAAATATTCCAGCGGCGTATGAAGGTTGTCACATCAAAAGAAATCCTCCGCAGCAAGAGGACTTGCGATATTCTCATATGTCTGATCTTGAACACGGTCGTAAATGGCTAGATGGTGGGCAGTGATCAGAGTAAAAAAAAAAAAATCGTGTGTGTGTGTGAATTGTGATGTCCAAGGTAAACCCAGGTCCTGTGCTTAATAGATGGGAACATATTTGACACCACTGACATGAAAAATAAGTTCAGAATTTCAACATTGTTGACCATCGTCCAAGAAATCATTGCTCATGAAAGGAAACGAGTGCTTGAATGCTTAGAGTCAGTCTTTCCTCCCATCGGCTGCTTTTACTCCAACATATTAGCACCGACGCATTCCAACAGTTGCAACTCTTTTTCTAGTTTCCTTCACAAAATGTCACAAAAAAAAAGTCTAGATCTTACGGACGACTCTCTGGAGGGTTTAGGATCAAAGACAATGATGAATTGCAGAGATGTCAAACTTAAAATCTTTGAAGGTACCGTCAATTCAGCAGAAGTTTAGTGTGCTTATTGCTTTCTTGTGGACAGTTGATATGATAGAAGAGGCTTCAGCGTGCATTGCTCACACACAATGGAGAGTAAAAATAGTCTCTATCTGTCTAGACTATTTGCGGAATTGCTCCGTGTGGCCGCATAGTCTCTATAGGCTCTTAAGAGCACCGGCACTTTTTATTTTTTAGTGCTCCATACTGAATGGGAGACCTCAAGGGCAGATTCTGTGCATTTTATTCAACTATTGCAGACAGTCTGGCTCGTTTAGAGTCGTTTATGTGCTCTATTATAGTCAGCAGATGTCTAATTGAGGTTAAAGGAATTATGGATGAATAAACTAAGCCTTGAGGGAACACGCATATCTCCGGACGGGGATTTGTCTGCGAGAAGTTGCCTGTTGGATCTCGGCGAGAGTTCACTGGCGGATGTTTAATTCAGGAGTCACCACATGTGCTTGTGGAATGCGAGTGAGGAGCAAAGGAAAAAAGGGCTTTTGGTTTTCAGCTGCTCGTTTCATTCTGCTGCAGAGGTCGAGTCAAGGATTTGGAGTCCAAGACGAGGCAGCCTGAGAATCAGAGCAGTGTTTCGCTCCGGCAACGAAAGGAGCAAAACTCAGAAGCTCGCCGTGTTACTGAATGATTGTGGAACATGTGAATCAGAGCGGAGAGCATGTGCTGGGCTGAGTGTTCATTGTTTACATACAGCAGCATGTTTCCTCTTTACTCAAGCAGATGTTCCTTCATCAACATTTTACCAGCCTTTTTGAGTTCCACTTTTCTGATTTTAACTTACTTAATTCCGTTTACCGCTGACTTCCGTCACCATATCTCAGGTTAACTACAGGAACGTATGTGGCATAGGCCCAGGACCTCAAAGTAAGACTGCTCTGCTCAACCAGTTTGAAGTAAAACTAGTCCAAAGTCTGAAAAGGCTCTGGAAGCAGTCAAAAGTTTGCACATGTTTACAAAATAAACACAATGGGATACACACAACCCACTCAGGATTCCAAAAGTACTTCATAGTAATTGCAAAGAGACAACAGTAACTGCAAAATGAAGGCAGCTTATCATTAAGACGTAAAAGAATCACAGTGAGACACAAAAAGACAAAAAAAAGAACAAACTGACCATAAAAGAAAGAAGCTGATGACAGAAAACATAAATAAATTGCCACAAAGGAATAGGAAATTAAAACAGATTGATTCCAAATGACCACAAGGCGAGGAAAACTGCTGGAGAGGGATGCTCGAGATGGCTAGTGTGAGAACTGAATTCTTTCCAAAGGTTTAAACACACAGAAAGAAAACAAACACAAGGCCTCAGAGACACAACCTCAAGGAGACGTAAAATAACCAGACACATTATGAAAAAAACTCCACCAAGGGTGATAATGTGGTCGGGAAAATGGGTCAGGGTTGACAAAAGAAAAAATATCATAAAGGCGGCAGAAAAAAAAGAGAAAAACAACACCGAAGAAAAACTACATTATCACAATTACCACTTTTTCTACCCAAAGAGATTCAAAGCCACAAAATCCAGCTTTGCCATTTTGCCCCAGTGACATCCACACATTTTCAGGGCTACTGCCAAACGCCGAGCCAGCTCTCAGGCGCGTAGAGGAAGTGCAGAGGGTGTGTATGATGTTTAAATAGCCACATTGTGACAGTAAGCCGCCTGCCCTTTATCCTGCCACAACACACTTCCTCGTGCCCTCTCTGTCAGACGGCCAACACTGAGCGGCTGCGTGGCGTCGAGGCTCGGCTAATGAGATAACATTTGACATTTAATAATGGATGAACAAAGCAGGAAGAAGAAAAAAAAACACTGTCAGAAGGAGTTCATTACTGTGTGAGGTTGAAACCAAAAACTTCAGCTCAAAGAAGTTGCGGAGCTAATTTTGAGTTTGTGGATTTAAACGAACTTCACTGATTTTCAAACAATTAAAAGAAGATGCAGTAGTGATATATTTTCTGCTATGGATATCTGCAGGGAATGTGTGATTAAAAAAAAAACATTCAAGAGAAACTTGATGGAGCATTTTTGATATTTTCTGTATGATAAACTTGCGAGCAACAAAGTGAAGCAAACTCAGCTGTGCAGGCTCTGGATGCGGCCATTGGAACTGGAGATTAAGCTGGCTGCCGCTGTCCAGTCAGAGCTGAGGTTAATTGGAGACTGAATGAGTTAACCCCGTAACAGGATGGCCCGCTGTCTGCGGTGCGTCCAGCCTTTCGCCGAGGGCAAGCCTTCTTGACCCCAGCACAGGATAAGTGGGTTTGGATAATGGATGAAACTTTTCAGTAGTAATTTAAGAGATGCGACCTGCTATGGGGGCCAAACCAATCATTACTGTCGGGGCAGAATTTACCGAAGCGCGCCCTGCCTGGGGATCCTTGAGCTGGACTATGCATCGTAAAGGATTATTAGGTCGGAGATGCGGCTCTGTGGCCGTCCAGGAACGGCCTTGTAAGTCACTGCCATAGAAGGAAGGAAGCTCAGTGTGGATAATCCAGCAATCTCACCATTTTTTTTTTTGCTCAGAGAAATGTTGCGCGGTGATTTATTGTCACTCTATTTCATGAGTAGCAGTGTTGACTGCCAACACACGGCTCTAACTGCAACCATTATACCTCCTGATTCCTTCAAAGGCATTACGCTTCCTGAGTCAGCAGGATTTTGTCGGCCAGGTTTAACCCCGATTCACTGCCTGATAAACGCAAATGTCAAGGCTGCTGCTACGAGCTGGAAAACACCCAGAACCTGCTGAAAAACTTTCCAGCCTCTTCAGTATGACCAATGAATTTTTGTAGGAAATAAACAGAAAGCATCTGTTTTCTCTCTTGTGTCATGATGTTGTGCACGTTTCCTTCATCTACATGATTTTTTTCAGTGTTTCATATTATGATGTTCAAAATAGGTTGCATTTACTGAATTACACCCTTAGTTACCGTTATGTATTAGCAGGGTTTTTAACTTTAAAAAATCCATTTCAGAAATTTGTCGGCAGACTAAAAATGGTGCAGAGTGAGATGCCTTCAAAGCAAACCGACAGAGATTCTTTTCTCATATTTCTGATGCCTGCATGGAGCGTCTACACAACTCACAATAAGGACATTTTGGACAATGTCAAGGAAAAACGTAACATCCAGTACTTTCCAAGAACAGTTTTTTGAAATTCGTGACTTTCTTAATATCTTGGAAAATGTGTGTTTTCAGCCCTCAGTGATCCTGTTTTACACTCACATCATGATGGTAAGCACTGCAGTGGCCTTGAGGACTCAACATGTCATGTGCATTGCCGGTAATTTTGCAAAAATGTAATTAAAAATTATGTGAGAAATACAGATTCCAGCTGGATTTTAGATAAAGAAATGAATTTCCCAGCAGGCCATCAGTGATGCTTTTCACCTGCAAGCTAAAGCAAGCTGTCTTTCTCTCACTCAAGAATTCCACGATTTCCTTTCCAGTCAATTATTTAAACCTTTTTAGTTTGTTTTCCAACAGGAGGAAAGACAATTATTGATTTGCTTTAAGTGGATCTCAGAATATATGGATTACACCAAATTCCCAGGAAGTTAGAGTCTGAATCGTGTGACTGTGGGAAAAGCAGCAACAGTTGCTGTTAGTGTGGGCGGGATGCTTATGGTTCGCCAAATAATCTTACACTTCAGAGTGAGAAGTGAGAGGAAGCATCACGCCGAGTGGCTTATAAAAGCAAGTGCAACTCAGAAACTTGTGTTGAAATAATTTAGTGTATAATTCAATAAAGTGGTGCTCATGAGCAAGGAAAATAGACGTTTAGGAGTTCTGGCTGCCCTGTTTGAAGGCGCAGCATTTTCTTTTCGTTCTTTTTTTTCTTTGAGTTGAGGCAATAAGAAAACAGCAGATGTCAATTTGTCAATGATGAGGCTTCCAGAGTGCGGTGACTGATTCAGTGTCTGGCCTGCCGGGCATCAACACAGGCAATGTCTTCCGGCCTGGCGAAAGGTCAGTGGATACAAGGAAGCGCTCTGCGGGAGGAATCTCGTCTGAACGATCCTCACTGCTGGGCTGATTCTGCCTTTGGCTTCCTTTCAAAGTGAAGTGCTAAAGGAGAAAATGGACCATGCAGCTGAAGGCAACCAGAAGACATGTTAGGCCTTCATGAATGATTTAATTGTTTTATTGTCGTGGGATTTGTTTTTTAATCACAGCAAACAGCTGATGAAATGCACGTTCACGATGGTCAATCTCACTATTGACCTAAACCACATTCATAATTCAGAAAGTTTTACTGAAACACTAAAACACCGCCCACAAACGGATGGTAAGAACAGGCGCTATCCCTGTCGAAGAAACTTTTCATATTGAAACGCCAGCCAACATTTTTCCCATCAGAGGAAAATCAGTTAATATTCTGCAGACTGTGAGGTAGCAAACTTGTAACAAATGAACAATTATTCAAATATTCAACAGAAATCCACAAATGTCCTTCTGCTAAATCGGTGGTGGATTTTGATGGCTGTCGTGATTGTGAGGGCCAGATGGGATGGGAAGAGGATCCTATCATTACATCTGATACTCTGGCAAACGAGAATGTCTGAGAATAATGCCTTTTAAATGGTAATAGTACAGGAGCAGTCAGAGAGGAAAAAGGTTTGCTTTATGGAAACTATTGATGGCTCAGGGAGATTGTTGAACACGCTTTCCCACAAGAATTCACCGGAAACCTACAATTTTGTAGTTTCAGAGTCATGAAAATGTCTTTTTGAAGTCTTTCATGAAGGTTATGTTGATTTCATGACTTTGCAAATAAGAAAATCTGAGGATTCAGGCGTTCGATGTTTGGGGATCGCTCCCTGTGACGGTATTTCCGTGTGTCAGACAGATGATGTGACTCTGAGGTTTTCAAGTTTGCCACGTTTATGCAAATTCTAAAGAAAACCCTCAGAGAAGCACTGCCATTCATCAAGTAATTTCAGAAACACGATCCAATACAGTCAGACACTCATTATGAGAGCAACCAGTTGACTTCAAATGCACGTTTTGAAACTGCGTGTAGAGAACATGCAAACACTAACCGCTGTGTGGTCCTATTAAAGGAAAATGATGAAATAAGAACCCAGCAAAAACAAACCCTCACAAAATAATTCCCAAACATGACTGTACTGTGTTTTCTGTTATTTCAGCGTCTGATTTCTAAGTCCGTTTTGAAGAATCGCTAATCTGTGCATGTTCGATTGCCAATGGAAAATTCCATTAGGCGTTCAACACACACGGCAGCTCAATACTGAAATGTATCTTTAAAGAAATATTCAAGGTTCTAGCTCCGGTGTGATCTCACTGCGCCGTTTCCGTGCCAGACTCCAGTGTATGAAAACTCGCTCCCGTTGTTTACATGAGAATAAGTGGGCTTCAAAGAGCACTGGGTAATTGTGCAGTCAGTAGCAGGAGACAAAACAACAAGGTTGAGGTGTAAGCATTAAATGACTGCTGCCGTGCTTCAGTTAACTGCTGTGTGTGTGTGTGTGTGTGTGTGTGTGTGTGTGTGTGCGTGCGTGCGTGCGTGCGCGGTCTTCTCATGTACTAAATGGAATGCAAATGGAATTTCGTGGGCTCGCAGTCAGCATCAGAGAAGGCCGGGCACAATTCAAGGGCACGTGTGGTTATTACAGTGTTGTGTGTTTAAAATGCCAGAGCTGTAGGACAATCGCACTTGGCTGCTCCGTAATGAATACACCAAGCTTCAATCTGCATGGAAATGGCGAGTAGACTTTTACCCATGTAGCATTTCTTTCTTTTTTTTTTTTTTTCTCTCTCAGTGTTGTTCACACGATCAGTCACATTCATTCATTTACACATTCACCAAAGGTGACAGCTTCCACATAAGGTGATCACACACAATTAGCTGCTGTTAATGCTTGAGTACACTTTGACACATGGACAGATATTTCCATACTGGAAGTCAGTCGGTTATTTCTAAAGCCTGACTGCACCTTTTTCTCCAGACAAAATATATTTCTGTCTTGTAATGTTGGCACAGACACAAAATTCAAAGAAATTTATGTTTCTTATACTGGTCCATATGCTTCGATGGTCCAAAAATGCACACACACACACACACACACACACACACACACACACACAAAATGCTCTTCTCTGGAAGGAGAATCCTGTCGGAGCTGAAGGAGGTAATACCAGCTTTAAGTGAAATGTCTTCAGGACGTTATGATACACGAGCCAACCTTCCTTCATCGTCACAAAGGTTACACTCTGCTGTCCGGCAGGATGGGAAATTGACTTATATCGCACATTATCCTGATCCGGGCCACTTTCAGGTGTCATCCTAAATCAGATACATTCCTCTATTTTATGATACGGGCTCCGTTTGAACGATCATGTAACATTTTATGTTCATTTTTTTTTACATCATCGAAGGTCACATTTCTGCACTGGAGGACAGAGACATGCATGAGTAGACCCAAGACATATTTAAAATGGAAAAACCTCACCGACTCATCAACTGCAGCTGCCTATTGGAGCTGACACACCCTCAATGCAATTAGTACAAGCATGTACTGTTAAGTCACATAAATAACGTTCTATACCAAAACAAATCATAGCAATACTGCTACTAACAAACAAACCTAAATGTAAAGACTGTCGATTCTACTGTTTGCGTGTAGATGGATATCATTTTATCAACAATGCTATGTGAATGTGAATCTTCTGAAACAAAGATGCAATTAACGATGCATTTTCACCTGTAACGTTGTGTAAACGGACCCTGAAAGTGGACTGATAGCCACAGTTAACAACCTTACTCTTTCTTTTTTGTGCAAATCACAATTTCCATGTGAAAGTAGTGAAATATCCTGTTTTCCTCTGCAAGATTCATAATCTGCACTGATCTTTTTGCACTCAATCATGTTCCTGACCCGGCATAAATTGAAATTAATTATAATGTCGACTTTTTCATTCTTAGTTGAAACCTGTCTTTGCTTTTTATTTCAATAGTTTGTATCTTAATATTCTTGTAACTGCAGTTATGCCTGGTGAAGAAATGTACTTTGGCAGTGAATTAGCTGATTGTCTTCATACACGCTACATGAGAAGTCTAATGTGCATTGTGTATATATAAGACCCTGAGAGAGCGTGGGAGACTTGTACTGAGTTTTGCACCCAGTGGCTGTTGAGAATTTAGAATATTGCACAGCACGACACAGGCCACAAACCGATGGGAGGTTATAGATAGGATTACTTTACACTCTGGTGGAAGTGTATTAATTTTAAATGAGAGACTCTCATGGTGTCACTGCAAATGCAGCAAATCAGGGTGACAGTGCTGCATGCGTTGGATTGTGTGAAAAACACATTTCGTCTGCAAAACCAGCTCTAAAGTTTTGATCCGTTTCTTCCAAACATGCTTCAGTTGCAGTGATTAGCTTGACACTCACATGACGCTGGTTAGCAGCACAAACCCATTACATACTACAGATATATGGAGGTACAGGATAAAGTACTGTATACAATTTTGGTCTCCTGGATGCACACTGTGCCTCAGGCTCTATAAAAGCATTTTTCTGTTTTCAACGAGTAAATCATAGCGAACACCAGCAACTGCCCGAGGACACAACATAGCTATGTTAGCAACTTCCCAGCACTGACATATACTAACAGTCTGCCTTGAGGGAAAAGGCCAGGCTGCTGACAAGAGAACAACATGTAACTATTAGTATCTTTAACCTTCTGTATGTTCAGAGAAACATTTCAAATAACTGCTATATACATATTAAAAGACATTGAACAAAGAAAAACAAAAACTTAAATATCATTTTAAGAATGACAAATATTCCAGCTCTGCTAAGATAACATTCAAAGGGATACCAAGATATTTGTTTTGCCCTTGAGGGAGATATTTTCTGTACATATCGAATCATACATTGTCCATAATAGTGAATGAGACCAACGGAAGATGTTGAGTCTTCCCTCCAGTTCTGTGAGCATTCTGTGAAAAGTTTGCATGTTTCCATCAACTCTTGCTTGTCCATTAATGCCTGTCCAAGTCGGATTGGACTGAATCACCTTACTATCAGTGAATGAAGCACCTCAAGCCAACAAGAAGCAATGATGCACGTTAGCTTTCAGTAATGTTGGATGTTTTTCACAAAGTGGGAAGATAAGATCTTAACGTGGATTACCCATATGTAACCTTACCCTCGCGATTTTGACAGTACGTTGTTGAACTGAGTTTGAAAGTCCAAACTGGTTTTTCACAGAACTCAATGTTCAATTAATGCCAGTTAATTTTCATAATGCTCGATGGTTGTGCTTTATATAAACACATCCATTCTTCCATTTGTCCGCTTACATAATGATATTTTGCTCACAAGGCCACAGAGCACGGTGATCTCTGTGACCCTGACATACCAGGCCTGGCTCTCTTTGAAACTGACCATGTTAAGGTTTGCCTAAGGAATTTCAAGCTGTAGCTGCCCACCACTGGGAACTAATTTCCAGAATATGTATATTACAGATGCAATGCATGCATGAGGAAACTCATTACCTCCTTTGTGCATAACAAGTATGAAATAATAATGTGCCCCAACACACTGATGAGAGGAACAACAAATGCCTGTGTTGCTTCCAGCATCCCTAATTCCCCGCATTAGCCTGTGCTGAGTAGCTGGGAGGACCTGGTGTCACATACAGTAGCGGAAAGAAAGCATCGACCCTCGCAGCCCCTTGGCTGGAATGAACCTGCAAACAGTGGCCGGTCACGGAAAGAAATATCAGATTGCCTCTGACCTCGACTCCTTGCTGCTCCGGATCCCAGCACTGCCGTAAGAGGCTGCACTGCAAAGCAGAGGCGGGTGAATGGGGATGATTTAATGAAACATTAGATGAGAGTACTCAACAGTCCTTTAACAAATTGCTTCTGTGGCGGCCAAGCCTGGCTCAATTTGGGTAGCCTAAAGGAAGAATGGATGCAAAACTGGAGTAAAAAGGGGAAAACAGAGTGGCTATTAACCTGTAGCGTAAAAATAGCACAGAGTGAGATAGCATGTGCAAACAAGTGGAGCAAGAAGACAAATTTATTAACAGATTTCTGAGATTTTTACGCATGCCGGTTAAAGTGTGACGTTGACGCTTTTGAATTCCGCCCAGACCGAGCAAAAGACACACTTCCTCTCATCTGTGGCCTCTTATGGGTGTGAGCATGTGGCTTCTGGCACCTTTTTCCTGCCAGTGTCACTGCAGGTGAGCAAAAACCTGACTTCATAAACAGGTTTGCCAGAGAGCGAGGAAATGTTTTCATGACTTCCCAAAGTAGATTTACCCCTCGTTACCCTTTCTGTGCTACGCCGCGTTCTTAAGCCTGGAGTTCAAAGCCGGCCACTGACTAAAGCCTTGAATTAGCTTAGTGTGCCAGACACATGACTTAAAGCTCACGTGCAGAGAAAGCCACAACAGACACTGGCCCTGTTTTTCCCGCTTAATGCATCTTTGTGAGCGAGGCGTACAGATTGCATATGTCTTAATGATTAGGGCAGAGGAACGGCTTGCATCCGGAAAATGTTCACTGGCTTTATTCTGGTCGAGTGGGTGGAAGCGGAAGATTTAACGTTCAGAAGTCAGAGAGATGCAAAACACTGCAACTGTAGATTTATGAAGAAAATACATATATTATAATATGAGCTATAAGGCGAAGTTTCTTTTCTTTCTTTTCTCCGGTGCGTCCCACATATACGCTGCGGCTCACGCTACAAATGCACACGTCTTTAAAGTCATTGTAAGGGAGATAAACAGGCTTTCTAACAGTGTGACAACAATCGGCAAAACAAAGAACTGAAATATCAAACATACGTGCTCCTCGTGTTATGAAGAATTTCTAAGAGAAAAAAAACGAACAGCTTTTTTTTAAGAGCCGTCATTGTTTGTGTTGTTGCATGCATGTGAAGATTTAAATATAACTGTGCATAATTTACTGCTAAGCTCATTATCACGTCAGTGTTTATGTACATGTTGATCTCACCTAGACTGTTGCATGCGGAATATACAGATCAGATGGATTTGTGTTGGAAAGTCGCACTGCGCTGGGGATTTGGATTCAGTTATACAATGAGATACGGATGAGCTGAGGCTGTGCTGTGAGTTTGAGCTCTGACCCAAATGGCTTCCTGACACCGCATTTGACTTCAAGCAAACTCTGGAATGGGTCGGAGAAAGAGGCGATCAGCCCCATAAATCATGAATCATCAATCAGCTTCTGCCCTGCCTTTAGCGTTCCACTTTGGAGATGGACTGACATTACTCTCAGATTTTGTCTTCCCTTTCAACTCACTCACAAACCCCCACATCTGTCCATACCCCTTTATAAATGTATGCCGTGCATGATCCAAACAAGTCCACTGGCTTTTTGTCAGGTAATGCTGACAAGCAGAACATGTAAATCCCATTAAAGCCAGCATGCCTCATTATCGCCGGTCATGACTGGCTGTGTCGACGAGTATTAAAACCTCCCTCTGGAATTTGGAAGGCGTAGCTTTGATCACGAAATATCTACCATAAAGTACGTGCATCTCTTTCATCCATACACTCAGGAGATAGAGGTTTAGTGTGGATGCTGTGTAATGCTCTCAAGTGGAGAACATGTAGGGTTTGAAGCTGGAACATCTGGATAGCACTGTGATCATTAAAGCTGAGGCACAGTGCCAATAAACTGAAGAAGAATGCATGTCGACACTGGAAGCTACGGTGATGTTTAGACTTTTAACTTTACCAAAATAGTACTCATACAGAACAGTTCTCAGAGCAAAAGAATCACATTTTAAAGCTGAGCGACGATGTTGGAGTCCATGGGGAAACTGTTGTTGATTTAATTGAATTTTGATTGTAAACGTGCGTTTCATTTACCTGTGACATACAAATCAAAGCAGGATGGCATGAAGTGATGGCAGCACATATCATCAGATGAGCGGGGTGAAGCTGATGTGGGTTGTCACATGTCGAGATCACTGTTAAATATCTCTGCCATGACTCATTATCTTGACATGTTTATGTTGTTTACATGTGTACCTCATGTCATTTGCAATATGCTTGTTCGGATCAAGTGAAGGCTCCGT
This sequence comes from Salarias fasciatus, assembly GCF_902148845.1. Taxonomy (NCBI): domain Eukaryota; kingdom Metazoa; phylum Chordata; class Actinopteri; order Blenniiformes; family Blenniidae; genus Salarias; species Salarias fasciatus. The sequence continues at coordinate 17,942,675 of NC_043763.1, read as the reverse complement.
TGCCTGATGTTTCGTCAGTGCTATGGATGGAGACGGGATGGTGCTGTGGTGTGTTTTGTGACTGCAGCTTGAGGCTGTGTAAATTAATTCTCTGACCTCAGGTCATCTCAGACCTGCTTCCTCTGTTATTTCCCCTTGAAATCTATTCGAGCAGAAATCCCATAGTGCCCTTTTTTTATATTTTTTTTGAGCCACCTCACATAGTTTTGAAGGTGGAAACATGTGAAAGCATTAAATCCGAACCGTTATTTGTCTTTGGGCACTTTGGATTCAGATACCTGGTGAGAGATGGATGGACCAAGACACGGGTTATAGTTTGAGATCCGACCCCAAAAAGGCTTTCTAATGTAACCTTTAACTTCATGGACTCTATAAGGTATCAACCCATAAATCAAGATCTCTCTCTTTAACGTTGTACTCATGACATGAATTGCCAAAGTATCCCGGCGTAAATTTGTGGAAATCTATAACACTCCATTAACCCGCCTGCAGCGCTAAAATCTGCCCATAACCCGCTCGTGGATGAGTGGTGTGTGTGTTCTAAGTGAGTCCATGGGTTCTTTGTCAGGTAATGCTGACAGGCAGTACATGGAAATCACATTAAACCCAGCATGCCTCATTATCACCGTTTGTGGCCGGCTGCGTCAGCGAGTATTAAAATCTCCCTGTGCAGCGTGCAAAGTGTAGCTTTGATCAGAAAACTTCCAGCATGAAGCAAGGGCATCTGTTTAATCCACAAACCCAGGAGATCGAGGGACCGGACACGGACACTGTGTAACGCTCTCAGATGGAACACATGCAGGATTTGTGCAGAACCATTTCATAGACCAATTGTTGTCTGCGGTAACATTGTGTGAAACTGAAACACCGCATCGTACCAAGAAATGCATGATAACAAATACACCTTGATTTAAAACATTTAGTCCCTACAAAAACAAAATAACTCACATTCAACTCAAGTTAGTTAATCATACAACATCCTGTCAACTCATTTTGAGAAATTTTACCAATATTTTTTGCATTTTTGAAGGTGTTTTCTTTTCACAAGTGTATTTAGCAACTCAGATTTTTTCTCAACTGTCTTGATTATAAAAAGCATTGGGAAACTTGAGAAATTTATTCCATTCAGTTCCAAACGTGCAATTAACCTTTTTCAACATGTGAAAATTAGTTGACAAGTAAATTTTGCGCCTGTCGTCAACCCGTCTTTGGCACTTCATCCATTTCAAAGCTACTGTCAAGTCAGGTTAGAATGTCTAATTAACATAACTGAAAAGCATTTCCCCGACTCATTTCAAGGTATTTCAAACCTTAGTGGCACAGATTTATGTCATTCATGCGTTGATTCATTTCAATACATTCAGTCTTAATAAATACCTTAATCTACTAAACACTCGGGAGGTGTGATAACTCGGCCATACCTCGCAGCCTGAGGATGTATAGTGGACTGAAGACTCTGGCAGGCCGTTGGCCTCTTTCACAGAGTGAGATTGTCGCTGTAGCTCAGGAGCAGCTTTGCCTCAGACCATTTCAGTGATGGACACTGGAAAGTGGAGGGAAGACACTGTGTTTCTGTGATGACTCCCTTTACTCCTGCAGGCTAGTGCTTATTGTATCACAGTATAGTCACTTGGATCGAAATGAGAACATAAACGTCATGCATATGAATACCCTTTGAGATCCTAATAACGAGAAGAACAAGTGATACTATTTTACTGCAAGTGTAATGAAACGTCATCCACTTCAGTGTTTGTCTGCAAAAGCTCCCCAGCCAGTGTCGTAATTCCCTCCCTGCGCCGCCTGGCTGCTCAAAATTAACCACCTAAGTGTAAATACCCATTGTGTTGTCACATTTTGTCAGGCAAGAAAAGGAGCAGGCAGGTGTGATAAGAAGCTTACCAGCCAGGTAAACCTCCTCACTGGCACAATACATGGCGGTGTCACTCGGCACCGTTGGATATGCTTTCCCTGGCAGAATGCCACCGTCTTTGTCGGTTTGTGTTTCGGAGCAGTTGACTAAGTGTACAGGAATGTGTGACGATTCAATCATCTCTATACAGTCGGGGGAAACTTGTTCAAAGACGGGATTTCCCTCGTAGAACTATTTCTCCAAATACATAGGAATGGCTGTCATGTGGTGAAACCTTGTTTACTGAAAAAAACATGCAAATAAGAAGAACACAGATTCCTTTCAAGACTGGTGCTCAAATCTGTGAAAAAGTGGGCTGAGATCTCATAACTTGATATTTGTGTATTTCATTTCACCTTTTTAAAATACAGATATATGCATATGCGAATAAGACTGCATATTTAGTTACTGTATTGAAAGAATATTTCAAACTATTATTGTTAAAAATGCTACAAAGAAGTACAAATGGGCTTAATATAGCCTTCACAATAACAAAGTAGTTTCCAGGGTCATCAACAGAAACCTTTTTTTACGAACATATATTTAAGATTTTAATTGGCTTCAACAAACAGCTTTTCTTTTTATGAGTGAGAAATCCCGATTCCTCTTCTCATTTGTTTTGTTGTGTCAGGAACCTATGAGAAAACATGTATCTTTGTTGCAAACATTTTAAATGTGGATAACGAGACAGAGGCACAGGCACACGCTCTTCTCAGTGCAATATTTGCATAACTTTGCATGCTTCCTTGCCATCCAATTTGATGTAGAGTCTCCAGTGTCTCCAGTCACACAGACCCTCCGGTCTTGCTGGTTTCACTCCAGTCATTACACTCTTCCCTCAGCACATCCTCCAAAGCATTTCTCTGACCAGCTTGTTAAAAACAGCGTCGAGCACCTGTGGCTGACCTCTCACCACCCCGTCACCCAGTTAACATTCATTTGTGCAGCTGGTATTTTACCGCTTTAGTGATATTGTTCAGGCTGCATACTTGCAGGAATATTTGAAGCTGGAATTGATTGGAAGTCGCTACATCCGGAAAAAAACCCTAAGTTTTCCACTTCGTCCGCGTGGGGTCGCAATATCAGTATAGAAGCAAGGGAACCCATGAATCTCTGTTTCCTGCAACTTCCTCTATCTCTATCTCTTCGTTGTATTGTGCTGTTTTATCTAGCAGAGGTTTTCCCTTCAGGAACCTGTTTAGATTGCTCTCGATATCAGATCCTCCAAGCGTGGCCGAGCAGAACAACTACAAACACATGCTTACCTTGACAGTGTGCTGCTTCATTTAAACTAAACTAAACCTCAAAAGTGTTCTACTGCCACCTCAAACATGGGGGGGGGGAAAAAGAAATATCGAGGCTACTTCCATTTCAAATTGAAGTTTTGTTGGAATACAGGACTGTGAGTTTATGGAGGGAACTTCTTCAGAGTTTATGAGCATCTCTTGGGGGATGAGTAAATAGAATCTCCTTAGAAATAGCATCACCTTTGGGAGTAACAAGTAAGAAGCACAGAGTTGTGCAATCTTGGGAGATATTTTCAGCCAAGGTTTCTGCTAATGGAGTCACAGGACTATCTGCTGCAGAGAAGAGAGAGCGGGCGCAAATGAGGCGATGGAATGACAGGCAACAGACTGGAAAATGCAGGAAGGGACTCAAGCTGATGTGTTTATTTGCCTCTGCAGGTGCCCGGCCGAATTTTTTAAGGGTGAATGCATCTTAAGTTCCCATTGCAGCAGAGAGACAGAGAAACAGGATGTCGGCTGAGAAAAAAAAAACAAAAACAAATTAGCAATCAAAGCTCATCCTCAGCGTCTTTCAGCTTTTGAATTATCAAGCAGTTAACTCTGTCCTGATGAAAGTCTGTGGAGCAATTCCTTCTTCATTCAGCTAGTTTTGTCTAAATTTAGTGCATTGTTTGAAACATTCGGAGCCATGTTCATGAGTTAAAAACCCTTCACTTGTGTGCGTCACAAAGCATCTGATCAGTCTGCAGGCAAACAGAGGAGTTTCATTTACCCTTGAAGGTGCATTGTTAAGTAAATGGACTGGGTTTGACAGGTGTGATGATTCAGAAAGTGTTATCAAGCGCAGTTTACTCAAGTAACAACCAAGGGCAGACAAGGAAAAGCACAAAGGTAAGTTCTTTTAACAGGTGTCGACACACCAGATTATGAGTGTCAGTTTGATTTTTCAGGTACGATGGAGAAAATCTCCGCCGCCTGCCTTTTTTCACAGATTCTCTCCGAAGCCGGACTGTAACCGAGAGGCTTTGTGGCAGTTTGACGTTCTGATGAATCATGCAGCACAATCAAGCTTTTACTAAAGCAACCGCACAAGGTCACCGAGTACCGGATGGCAATTTAATTATCTTTCACAACTTTATGCTCTCTTGAAACTTGAAAACTACTATGTATATATAAAATACTGCCTGGCAAATAATGTGCTTCTTAATTAGAAACTTTCAGCACAGATGAGTGGTTCTGCGCTCGCTGACTTCTTGTGAACATAACATACCGGAGACTTTTAGAACTTGCCTCCTTGATGGAGCTCAGAAAAAATGTTTGAAATTCATTATAATTATCAGGATTGATATTATTTGATCAATTTAGAAGAAAAGTAGTTTGCAAAGTAATGAATGTCAGTAAGGTTGGAAACACATATGATGAGAAATTCGATTGTTAACAGATATGATTTAAGTTAAATGAGGAAAAAAGGTAATTATTGTTGCACTGTTTTCAACATTTTCCTGAAGGAAATTTGGAAAGTGATAAACCTGGCTTTGAAATCCTTCACATAAATGTGTTTTTTTTAGCATCTTTTCCTATGCCCGTGTCATTCACTTTTCACTGCCGAAAGAACAGGATATGTATATTTCAGAGAATCTCATGTCAGAGGAATCTTTGATTTTCTGTCTGTAGATGAATAGTTTCAAACGTACTGATTTGAGGTCTGGTTTCAAGCTTTTTGGCGTCCCTTATGATCGGTGGTGTTGCTGTGCTTCACTGGACGGCACAGGGCGATGATACATGGTAGTGACTATAAGAGGGGCACTCGAAAAAAAATAAGACTTCAAAGGAGCGACCGCGATGGTAGCAGCCCAATCAGATCTCACTCGAGCAGGATAATAGCGTTCAGGTCCCCAGAGGCAGACACGAGGATGTGTCATAAATTATGAATTTCCATGGGAACAGATATGGATGGCGGTGTCATGCAATAATTGGCACAGCACTTAGCTCCAAGTGAAGCTGGCTGGTGGCTGAGTGATGTACGCTGCGGGCACCTGCCTGGAAAACATGGCGAAGTGATTTGCGAAGTCAGCGTGACACAAAGGAGCCCGCCTCAATTTTAATGTTGACCTAAGGCTGTACCGAGAGGCGTCCCGGTTTTATAGCTCACGGGGCAACGCAGTGAGACAACGGGCCAGAGGTCTGAGGAGACCTGCACTCCAGCAGCGAAACAGCTCTGGAAATATCAGGCAGCGACAACCAGAGGGGGAGTTTAGTGACATTTCGCTGATATCTATCTTTAATGACCTACTCAGCACGGTTGAATCTGTTTCATGGCACTGAAATTACCCTCTAAAATAATACTTTGAATGACCGTTCATCATAAATGAGAGTTTTACAGGACCAATTTAAAGTCAGTAACTCTGTCAGGTTTTATTTTTTTTCCTAACCAACTAAAGAAAGTCAATGACTTGATTTAAATGATTACAGTTTGCCTCACGGTGTCGTCTATAAGTAATATACTCGGAAATGTAACTTATTGACCCTACTTATTCACTTTAGTACACAGTTATCTATGTCACGTCAGTTGTGAATTGGATTATTTAGTCCACTGACACAAAACCCCTTGGCAATTTTTGGCCTCCAGATTTGTAATGTTAATATTTAAATCCTCGAAAAATTCTTCAGTGATTGTGATGAACTCTATTCGTCCAATAAGATGCTTTTTGACATTAATGGAGAAAACAAAAAAACTCGCCGTGATTATCAGTCTGTCTCATTGTGTTCACCCGTTGATGAGCAGATTGACACAATGATTCACGTTTTAGAAGCATCCTTGGTTATTATGATAATTTAAGGTCTGCTTGAAAGTTTTTCAAGCCTAATCTCTTGGATTTGGAAAGGTTTCACTTCACACGTTGGTTGGCGTAAATGTTCCCGAAAAATCCAAAGGGTAGAAGAAAAAGCGGAATTAAGACTGTGAAAGTCCCATAAATGCAGAGAATATTGGGAATCTCAATTTCATGCCAACTCTTGCTACTTCATTTTGAAAAAAAAAAAAGTACTGAAAACCAAAACTGTCCATCTCGGGGCTTTGGTCCTGTTCAGCTTTTTCAAAAGTGTAAAAAGCATGAGGAGAGATTTATCTGTTCAAGACCAAGGCCCTCAGTCATTCTGCGTCTCTCCCGGTTGTTTCCCTGCAGGTGAACGAGTGATCGGATGAGGAGGAGGACTTCTTCCTCACACACCAACACAAACACACAGAGACGTCACCTCGCAGCGTTGGAGGAGGAGGAGGAGGAGGAAGACCTACGATTGTTTGCTGCCTGCAGGACAATTTCAAGGTCAGCGCGTGAAGCTGTCATCCGCATTCACACAGGGGGGCTGAGAGAGAGGGAGGGAGGGAGAGAGGGAGGGAGAGATTAAGCAGTCAAGTCAACAAACGACATCAGTGACACTTCAGCAGGTGTAATAGGTACATAATTGATCTTCACGTCATTTTCAGCCTTTCTTTCCCTTCAATTTCTACCAGTTTCCTCTTGATACCCTCAAAGAGTGTTCTTCCCTCGTCTTAACTCTAATTTTCACTTGCCTTTTGCAACACTCCTCCATCGCTTGTATCTATTCTCTCCTTCCATTCTTTCTTTTCATTCCTTTTCCTCCATTTCATTCCATCCACTCCCAAATCATTGTTCCATCTTGTGTTTGCCACTCGCCCGAACGCTTCTCTTTTTTTCCAAAAAAAGATTAATATCAGTGTTTCCAATCAAACGCTGCGCTGTCCAAGGATTTTTGTTTTTTTTCTCCACATGAAGTCCACACACTAGGAAGAATTTGGATTTTAATTGCTTCCCCATAGATCTTATCCTTGCTGAGAAACTGGGTTATTTGCATTAAGAGAGAGGAACACGTTCGCTGAGTGCTGCCACGGCTCCATGCTGCAAGTTATTTAGCCTCAGCTGCAGAGAAGAGATGGAGTGATACTCTCAGTGTTTGGTTGCTCGTTGTGAATATTGACAACAGTTTTCAAAAAGCTTTTAAAGTGTCAGTCATGCAGAGCCGTCCTGACAGAACAGTATTCGCTGTGTACTTAGTCGGCCTACATGTGCCAGCGTCAGGGCATCAGGAATATGGAGCTGTTCCCCGACTCGCTGCAGGTTCATGCTGCTGCAGCAGTGTTGTTTTTGAGCTGAAGTTTAAATGCAGTTTAAAAATAAAACTCCGCATCCCCCTCGCTTTGAGGTCCGTCTCTTTCACTCTTTATTCGTTCGAAGCAGGAGTTAAAAAAGTCATGGTAAGAACAGGATTCGAGTTGAGTTGAGAGCTGAGCTTTGCTCGTCTGTCCAGTGCAGGACTTCATGTGGAAATGTGGATGTGAATGGCATCTGAATAATGATTATTGCCAATATGCAGGGTTTCATTGGATTTATACACATCATGTGTGATTGTGAGTGTTAGTATGTGGAAGAGGTAATCCTTAATCCTCCATAAATTAGACCTCAGTAGTCTCCGAAGAATCTGGGCCCCGAATTGGGACACAGTGATTATCATGACTAGTTTTGCTGCATGAATGACTTTGATCTAGAATTGTTTCTTTCTTCCTCATTCATCTTTTCTTCTCCATTACTTCATTGTTCTCTTGGTTTTCCCTCTCTACCTTAATCATGTCTATAATTCATCTCTTTGTGGTTTTAGCATTTCCTTCTTTCACTTCATACACCCCTCCTTCCTCCCGTCTTTTTGATCCTCCATCTTTACCACCATCTTTCATCCTTCAACTTTAGGTGTGTTCTTCCTTTTTCCTTTCCCCTCCTCTCTGCCATATGTCTCTCATTGTTGTTTCTTCCTTCCTCCTGTCCCCAGATTCTTTTCCAGTCTTCCTTCCTCCCATCTGTCTGAACTGCCTTCCCTAATTCCTCGTCTGAAGCAACGCTGCGTCGCTTCCTGGCAAACTTGTGCAGCTCTTAGTTGATGATAGAGTTTGAGCAGCAGCGGTCCTCTGACGGCCTGGCACTAACGCTCTGTAGACCATTGGATAATATCAAAGAGCTTGTAGAAAGCTTATAAAATAATTGCCAAAGTCATTTTTTGCAACATCATGGTATCTACCGCTGCTGCACCACTCTGCCTGTGCCCTCAGAACGCTTCTTTGAATCCAAAATCTCTCGTCATCACGTTGACTTTGCATATCTGTGTTTTTTTATTGTTTTCTCAAAAATGACTCAGGAACTTGCAGCATGAGGCTAATGATATTGGAATTTTTGTTTTTTATTTTTTTGTGGGGGGATATTTTTGTTAGTCATTCATGTGCTTGCTCACTATTGCCTCAAGACTGCCATAAATAACCCCAGCACATATTAAGACCAACACGCCTGCTTGGCACTAATTCATGCGAACACAGGCTGTTTTTCATTGCAGCTGAAATTAAAGCCAATCAATCAGTGATCCCAACTGGTAAACAATCAGTAAATCTCTCTAATCTCATCAAAATCATCGATTTCTGGTCTTCCCAGTTATTTTTGTCTTAACACCACAGGGTTTTTTTTTTTTTTCCCCCAATCAACACTAAGAGACAAATTTATCAGCCAGATAAGAACCAATCTCTCTACAGCATAAGACATGCACACATTTCAAAATGGAATGTTAATGGGATCTCAATATGTCACTCCTCACCATATTGATTACGTCAAATGTAACTTGAAACAGACTGCCTGCGCTCCCCTCTAATGAGTTCTGCTAATTTGATTGGCTGTTGCTTTTCGTGTTTTTTTTTTTGTTTTTTTTTTTGCCTTTGAAGTCACATATTATTCAGACACCATCATTAGCAAAGAACATGTTTGAATTTAAATGGAATTTCTACATTTACGAGCCATTTGGCAGAATCCAATCCCATAATTCTATTGAAAGAACGTGATTAGTGTGGTTCAAATAGGCTTTGATGAAGAAAATCAGTAGTAATCTTGAGTTGTTGTTTGCTACAGGTGCAGGGTTTTATTTTGCTACATACAGTATGATAAACAATGTTTTTGGATCATCTACTTGACCCATCAGTCATAATGTTGAGGCTCATTGCTGTATGTCAGTATAACTGCTCCATTGGACATTTTAATATAACATCACTATATAAAGAGAGAAAAGATCGAATTCACATCCTGGGAAGAAAAAACGTTTAGATTCATGAAGTTCTGAGATGAAAGTGGTGTGTGATTAATTTCTTTCTATAAAGTGGAGGTGCATTGTTAGTTCAGTTATCCTGAGAGAGTGGGTGTGTTGAAACCTTCTCTTCACAGACATGTGAAAGAAATACAGGGAAACATGCAATGTGCTTTAAAGATTGCCCGAAGAAACCGAGTTCAAACACCCAAACCAAACTTGACAGTCGAACAAAATCTGTTACATCCCACAGTTATGCAGATTATACAAAAACTGGCTGATGAAATTTAGATTGTCCTATATTGCTTTTTTCTTTTTTTTTGTCTCCATGGCCTTCCCTGATTGAGCTTTGATGAGAAAATGTCTGAATGGTGAGATCCGTGAATAGCTCACCCTCCTACTGCAGCTGTTTATGAACTCGTCCCAAAACTGTCACGGTGGCTGATGAACAGCAGCTCCAGCCTCGGGGAGGTAAGGGTTCAGAGCGGGATCTCGTCAGCCCCCCTTTACTCAAGAATCCCTCAGCGGCCCAGCTACTCCTCCATGTTCGCTCTTCACCTCCACACAACTGCCGCATTCATTGGTCCAATCCTCCTGCCTCACACACCATGAGGGATGTTGGGAAATGGGGCTTGTTATTTCAACCAAATGCTTCCATTTGTGGTTCAATATCTTCTCCATCGGTCGCTGTTTGATTAGACATGGTCATGCATGTTTGGTTCACATGGAAATTAAACTTGGCATATAATTTTTGATGGTATTTTTAAGGAAAATGTTCTTTCTTTTTTTCTGCAAATGATTTGAGCCGAAAGCTTGATTGATCATTTTATAGCGTTTTTGTGGTTGTGTTATGAGGAAATGGCTTTCACTGCTTGGAAGTCTTGTGGCGAGGATAAAGTCAACACAGACAGGGGTGAGCTTCAGTGAGCTTTACTCTTCAATTTATTTTGTCAGGCCTCGAAAATGATATTGTTCAAATTGTCTTTTTCTTTGTGGGAAAAAAAAAAAAAAAATATTTCAATCAATGTTTATGTATCAAAAATCTTGTCTTCAGGATCCGTCTGAACACGGTGTTCAGAAATCCAATGTGCTGATTGTCAAGGGAACAGTCATGATGCCAATTCCTTGGTTGGCTGAACAACAAATATGTCCTCAGCATGTTGATTTAAATCGAAAATATCCCACTATAACAACTTCGCTGTGTGCCTGAGACACTTCCATCCTCTGGTCTGCATTATTTTGGCTTAATATATAAGCATCCCAACAGCTAACTTAAACTAAATAATCATGCGTATTTCAAGACAATGTAAAAATAAAGTTAAAAGGTCAGGGTGTATGAAAGAAGTCCTGGGTTGGAAAAAAAATAAACAAGCATTTGGTCTTCAAGTCATGGAAGTGCCTAAAAAGAGTGGCTCTTGGCTGGACTTGCTTCAGAAGTGGGCTAAATAAATGCGACTGCGGCTAATTATTCCATTGATTGCGAGGGTTCCATTGAAATAAATTGATGTTGCCAGTTTACACGTTGGTGTAAAAGGGCTGTTAGTGCTGCACTGATACCCTGCTGGCAGAGTGGGAGGAAGAGAAAAACCCTCTCAACTCCCCGGGCCTCTGAGCGCAAACATGATTCCTAAATTATTAGCTTTCTTACAGGCACACAGGAAGCACAGATTAAGACGAAACTCTGTTTTTTTTTTTTGTTTTTTTTTGTGCTATGCGTCTCAAAAAGTTAACGAGTGAAACCAGACACAAAGTGTGACTCCTCGCTTTTAATTAGCTCTGTAAATTGAATCAGTTTTACTTCAGGATTTTATTTAGTAGTAATTTCGCTTGTAACTATTGGCTTCGGTCATTTACCACCAATTTGGACACAGCTCCTCAATCCAGTGTGAAATATCATCAGTTGCCCAACTCTGTGGCTGATAATGCAAATGAAGTGCTCTTCTGTGGAGGATTAAACTTATTCCTCGTTTCTCCATTTCATCACAACATTAGGACACATTGTTACTTTTTCCAGAATTATTATTATTATTATTATAGTGTGAAGTATTTTTCACTAGGAATTAAGATAAAGGAATGAGTATTGCATTAATATGAAAATATGTACAATAAAAAAAAGACAAAATTACAAAACAAGCTTAACTACAAAAATTCAATCAGTGTGACAACTAATATCTAAAATTTAAGTTACATTTTTCCAACTGAGGACAACTGTTTAGGAGGAGACAAAAATACAGATGGAGGATCATTCCTGTATGCTTCATATTGAGTTGAGCTGTCTTCATTTAGGGGTAAATCTACAGTCAAAGCAGGGTTTATCGAGACAAATCTAACCCTCGTCACGTCACAACCAATTAAATTCCACTTCGGTTTGGCTGTTTGCTGTGGCGTGCGGTGACTCGGCCTTTGTGTAACGGACTCTTTCAGATGATTATTTCAAGCTGTTGGCGTGACGTCCGTGAAACTCACTGCGCTCCATCAGACAGCAGATTTTCACTGTGACACATACGGTATCATCACAGTCGTCTGTGATACATTCGAGACAGACTAAACTAAAACATGTCGAAGTAGTGACCCTGTTTGTGGTTGTTGATTAAATACTTGCTGCGTTTCTCGGCGCTCATCTGTTCCTTTTGTTAGCAGACTTTGAATGTTCCTCCTGAATCCAGGATGCAAGCAAAGCAATTAATTGAACACAAAGGAATCCAAACAATCACACAAGCGTAATTAAACACGAAACTTGTGAACAACAATTATCATCAAACAACCGCTTTGTCATCTCATCAGCCTTGTTTCTGGAGTGGGAAGGCAGGTTGCCAACTTGTTTGGCACTGATACTTTTAAAACTTGAGAATCATTGAACAACGATGTTCTGAACAGATTTTTCCGGTCGATGTTTTTGTACAGAAGTGATGATTTTAGTTCTATTTTAATACATGAGTGACCTTTGAAACTCTTTTGGTATTCAGGAATACTCTCAGTATCTGCAGAGGAAAAGACAAGCAGGCTTTTTTTTTTGGGAGGGAAATCAGATACAGAAAGGAAAAAAAAAACTTTTTGAAGATTTTTCTTTTCCACCTGCATTTTCTTTCTCACTTACTTTTCAGCCTATTGAAAGTCCAAGGCCTTCCTCTGCTGCCAGTCCTTTCTTTTCTCATGCAAAGCCATCTATGATTTTCACAGTGAAAAAGACTCAGAAAGTCTGCTGAACGACAGCATTTCGCTGTCACGCACGTGTGTGAACAGTCGGAACAGACGCAGACGTTGCAGCCCACACACACACAAACACACACACACACACACACACACACACACACACTCATACACATACTCTCTCCAGTGGAGTTTTGACTAACAGTCCCTGGTTGCGCAGTTGACAGTGACGATCGGACAGCTGTTTGTTCTCTCCCAGCCGATGTGACTCACATTTATCCAATGTGTTAAATACTTGTGTTGTGTCGGGGCTGATATGTGACGTTGTCTTTTATCTCCTGTTGGCTCAGCTGTGTTGAGAGAGAGAGAAAAAAAAAGAGGATGGTATATTCACATTTGAGGGGATAGAATCCGATCACAGTTCGTCGTTACTACTTTTGTGTTTGATTGTCTGATGTCATGTTGCTGTCATCTAGACTGAAATAATGCTGAACTGAAGCAAGAGTTTATACTTATGCTGAAGCCTTAATAATATTACAATATTCAGTGTTGATCAGTGTTTTTTTTCCGCACTCCTGCCTCTGCTGTCCTCTTTCAGAGCCTCCTTGATTGTCTCTCCCTCCCATCTCGTTTACCAAGTGGCTTCACCTGCTTGTGGCCTTTAAATCGCTTGGTGAATCCAAGATGGCGCACTCCGTCTCCCTCCTAGAAGCCCTTTCAGGCAGCTACTTTGGTTTGTTTAAATTTGAGTTGATTATTTTGAGCTTAGTGTTAGCTTTCTTTTGTTGAATAGTTTCAATAAGTTGTTCATTTAACAGGTGTTCCTGCATCAAGCCCCTTTCTTATGCTCTCCGGTCAGATGGGTTTAACACTGAACCAACAACATTTAAGTGAAAATTCAAAATGCTGTTGTGCTGTGGGTGTATATTTACATGACAATGGTGCTCAAAGCCACTGACACTGCAAATTTTTGAAAACTGCTAAGAAGGTGGAACTTTTTGAAAGGGCTCCTAGTGAAATGCTTTTCTGAAATATTGCTTTTACCTGTGAATTCCACAGACAGAGTCAATAGTTAATCTGAGTAGAGGGACAAAAACAATGGTGGAAACCGGAGAGTCATGACTCCCAGTCCATATACTCCTGGGACTTGATGGCTTTATAGCCGACACTCACCTGTAATAGCAATCGAAATTTGCTGTGTTTCCATTTGAATGTTTGTGTACTCCCTATTATTATTTTTAGTGTAGTCTGTACGTGTGTTTGTGTGAACTTTGACTACAGAAACGACCAACAGCACCAACTCACAGCCTGGCATGTAAACTGATGTCGTCTTCAAAATGTTGCTGTGTAAATGTGAATCTTTTCTGATTCAGCTTTTCACACTCTGATATTTGACTTACGGAGTGTGATCACACTCGTGATGTTGATTATTTCTTGTCGTTTGTTCAGAATCAGAACTGCGTCTTATCGTCTGGAGCGTTTTGAAGATGTGGAGCTTCGTTTTTTCTCATGTTTTATTAAATCCAGAGGATTTTCAGTATGAATTACACTGAATTAAGTGTTTTGTGAAATACGGCACGGATGAGCAGAAAGGTGTAACATCAACCGCTCTCTCGGGACAGTTCTCTAAACGGATTCACGGGGGCTGGAATTATGCTAACTACCATAATGAGAATAATTTCTATCAAATCACTGCCTTGGTGTAATGATGCTCAGCAATTGTCAACAGACAAAGAATATTTTCCAAACACTGTTCAACTCAACAGGTGACCATTTTAGATTACACACTCTTAATTACACCGAACGGTATCGCTGCTGGAGGTGTACGTTAGTGCGAATTTGAGCGATAACGTGACAAGTGATTGAAATATGCGCAGGGTGAATCAAAAATGTGTTTAGCATTTTTCTTTTCTTTTTCTTTAAGCTATGCTTTGCATATTATTTTGTTCATGTTATTGTTTTGAGGTTTTGCACTTTAATTTTCACACATCCATCATTTAGGTGTAGAGCAACACAAATGAACAAAATAAAGTAAAATAAACAAATAAATACTTGAAATCATCTGAATTCTGGGCTCTGGATCTATTATCTATGAAAGTTTCTGTTACGGGTGGGGTCGGAGGCTCAGGCGCAGACGACACGGGAGAACAGAATGGCGGGCAAAAAATGGATTTATTTTAACAAAAGGTGAGCCCAGAAGCAGAGCCGGACCAAGCTGGGTCCGGGATGACTCTCGGCGATTCTCAGTCCAAGGTTGGATCCGAGTCCGGAGGAACTAGGAGCAGGCAGGCGGCAGGAGCGGCAGGCGGAGCGGATCCCCAGACTGCGAGCAGAGGGAAAAAAAGGTGAATTCACAGATCACGAGAGCAGGTCGAAGCAGGCACGTCTAACACACTGTAGCAGAGGTTAAGATCCAGCGCCGATTCCAGCCAAGGACGCCACTTAAATAGGGACGAGAGCAGCTGACCCTCATCTGGCTGATGAGCTGGAACCACGCCTCCGAAAACCCGCTCCAGTGCCGCCCACCTGAAAAACAAACAAACGGCCTCCCTATGAGGAGGCCGGGGGGCTGGCCATGACAGTACCCCCCCTCCTACGTGTGCCTCCAGGCACACGCACCAATCGCCCAGGATGGCGGCGATGAAACTCCCGGACGAGACTGGGGTCCATAATGCGGCCCCGGGGGACCCAGGAACGCTCCTCAGGTCCGTAACCCTCCCAGTCCACCAGGTACTGAACCCCTCGACCCCGGCGGCGCACATCCAGAAGCCGCCGCACCGTATAAACCAGGCCGCCATCCAACATCCTGGGCGGAGGCGGGGCACGGACAGGGGGGACCAGGTCACTCTCGGCCACAGGCTTGATCTGAGAGACGTGGAAAGTGGGGTGGATGCGCATGGACGAGGGAAGCTTGAGACGCACCGCGCAGGGATTGATGATCCTCTCCACTTCGAACGGTCCCACAAAGCGAGGGGCCAGCTTCCGAGATTCAACCCGAAGGGGCAGGTCCTTGGCCCTCAACCAGACCTTCTGTCCAGGGGAATAGGTGGGAGCGGCAGTCCGCTTGCGGTTGGCCTGCTGCTCCATTCTGTGGGAAGACCTGAGCAGGGCGGTCCGCGCCCTCTTCCAGACCCGTTCACATCTCCTCATCGCAGCTTGAACGGAAGGAACCGCCAACTCCTGTTCCTGGGATGGGAACAGAGGGGGCTGGTACCCCAGGGAGCACTGAAACGGGGACAAGCCTGAGGAGGAGCTAACCAGCGAGTTATGCGCGTATTCCACCCACGGCAGGTGAGTGCTCCAGGCCGCAGGATCCTCCGCAGAAACACACCGGAGCAGGGCCTCCATCTCCTGATTTAGGCGCTCCGTCTGACCATTAGACTGGGGATGGAAACCAGAAGACAGGCTCACCTTGGCTCCCAACGCCGAACAAAATGCCCTCCAAACCTCCGATGTGAACTGTGGTCCCCGGTCGGACACGATATCCACAGGGATGCCATGAACGCGGAACACTTCAGTGACGAGCAGGTCTGCTGTCTCCTTGGCCGATGGCAACTTACAGAGGGCGACAAAGTGGGCAGCCTTGGAAAACCTGTCCACAATAGAGAGGATTGTGGTTTTACCGTTGGAGGGAGGCAGGCCAGTGACGAAGTCCAGTGCAATATGGGACCACGGCCGACTGGGCACTGGCAAGGGTTGAAGGAGGCCAGAACAGGGCCGAGTGGATGTCTTATTCCGGGCGCAGACAACGCAGGCCGCCACAAACTCCCGCGTGTCCTTGTCCATCGATGGCCACCAAAACCTCCGTCGTAGAACTCCCAATGTGCGGGTGACTCCAGGGTGGCAGAAAAGCTGGGAAGAGTGTCCCCACTGCAGGACCTGAGAGCGGACAGAGCTGGGCACAAACAGGCAGTTAGCGGGGCCGTTACCTGGACCTGGCTCGTGCTGTTGAGCCTGTTGCACTAGGGATTCCACCTCCCATGTGAGAGATCCGACAGTGCAGGACTGGGGAAGGATGGAACCAGGTTCAGATGGGGAGTCCTCGGTGGCAAACTGGCGTGACAGAGCATCTGGCTTGATGTTACGCGACCCCGGGCGGTAGGTCAAGGTGAAGTTGAAACGCCCAAAAAACAGAGTCCAACGGGCCTGACGGGAGTTCAGACGTTTAGCAGAGCGCACATACTCGAGGTTCTTGTGATCAGTCCACACTATGAATGGCTGCTCAGCTCCCTCCAGCCAGTGCCTCCACTCCTCCAACGCCAGCTTGACCGCCAGAAGCTCTCGGTTGCCGATGTCATAATTGCGTTCTGCTGGTGAGAGGCGGCGAGAAAAAAAGGCACAGGGGTGCAGCTTGTTGTCCGAGGTAGGGCGTTGGGACAGAATGGCTCCCACACCGGTTTCCGAGGCGTCTACCTCCACCACAAACTGGAGACTGGGATCAGGCTGAATTAGTATGGGAGCTGTAGTGAAGCGAACCTTGAGTTCCTGGAAGGCCTTCGCGGCCTCTGGGGACCAAACAAACGGACGAGTGGTGGACGTGAGAGCAGTGAGGGGTGCGGCCACCTTACTGTAGTTCCTGATGAACCGGCAGTAGAAGTTGGCAAAACCCAGGAACCGTTGAAGCTGCTTCCGATTCTCCGGCTCAGGCCACTCCTGTACCGCCACCAGCTTAGCTGGATCCATGCGAGTCTCTCCCTGTGAGATGATGAAACCCAAGAAGGACACAGTGGACTGATGGAACTCACACTTCTCGGCCTTCACATACAGGTGGTTCTTCAGGAGTCTCTCCAGGACCAGACGGACATGCTGGACGTGTTCCTCAGTACTGCGGGAGTAGATCAGGACATCGTCAAGGTACACAAAAACGAAGCGGTCAATGAAGTCTCGGAGCACATCATTCATGAGGTTCTGAAAAACCGCAGGAGCGTTAGTGAGTCCAAATGGCATAACCAAGTACTCAAAATGGCCCAGCGGAGTGTTGAACGCGGTCTTCCACTCATCCCCCTCACGAATGCGGACCAGGTGATAGGCGTTGCGGAGATCCAGTTTCGTGAACACCGTGGCGCCGTGCAGGGGAAGGAAGGCCGAGCTAAGCAAGGGCAGCGGGTAGCGGTTCTTTACGGTGATGTCATTTAGACCTCTGAAATCAATGCAGGGTCTCAGAGAGCCGTCCTTCTTGCCGACGAAGAAAAACCCCGCTGCCACCGGAGAAGAAGAGGGACGAATGGTTCCAGCCGCCAGGGACTCCTGAATGTAGGTCTCCATGGCGGCGCGCTCAGGCCGGGTCAAATTGTACAACCGGCTGCGGGGCAATGTGGCTCCTGGAAGCAGATCGATGGGACAGTCGTAAGGTCGGTGTGGCGGCAGAGAGAGGGCCTTGCTCTTACTGAACACTTGGACCAGGTCGTGGTACGCCTCAGGGACTGCTGACAGATCTACCGGTTCTGGCGGGGAGGACTGCAGAGAGACATGTGGAGTGAGTGCAGAACGTAAACAGTTACTTAAACAAAATGGGCTCCAGGAATCAATCTCCTCCTTAATCCAGTCAATACGGGGGTTGTGTTTACGCAGCCACGGGAAACCCAGCACCAGCGGGGGCTGCGAGTGGTCAATGAGATGGAAGGTCAGAGTCTCATGATGATTTCCAGAGAGCACCAAATCCACCGGACAGGTCTTGTGGCTGACCTGAGCCAGATGGAGCCCATTTAGCGACCTCACAGCTAGCTCAGACTCCAGCGGAACACAGGGAATGTCCAGCTGGCGAGCTAGCTGGATGTCCATGAAACTTTCCTCTGCACCTGAATCCACCAGAGCAGCAACAGGAACAGACTGGGTGAGATAACAGAGAGTGCCGGTTACCTGAAATCGTTGAGGGGTCTTGATGGAAGTTCGGCTCACCCGCAGCCCCGCATCTACAGGGGAGCCTGATCTTTTAGCGGCCGCTTGGGGCACTCGGCGACAAAATGTCCAGTGCCGCCGCAGTAGAGACAGGCGTTCGCGGCCCGGCGCTGCCTCCTCCTCTCCTGCGAGGAGAGCTGGACCCGACCGATCTGCATGGGCTCTGGCTCCGAAGCCGAGACCGACGCCCCCGTTCCCGCTGGCTGATTCGGCGCAGAAACTACGGAAGCCGGGACGCGGCTCGCTCGCACCCGACGGCGTTCTCTGATGCGGTTGTCCATGCTGGTGCACAAAAAAATCAAGCTGTCCAAATCGGGAGGTCGCTCTCGGGTGGCCAGTTCGTCCTGCAAGTCCTCCTGCAGGCCCCGTAAGAACGCGCACTGGAGAGCGCTGCTGTTCCATCCACTCCCCGCGGCTAGAGTCCGGAACTCGATGGCGAACTCGGCCACACTGCGGCTTCCTTGGCGGATAATCATGAGCCTGTCCCCCGCGTCTCTGCCCTTCACCGGGTGGTCAAAATTCCTCTTCATCTCCTCCGTGAAGGCTTGATAAGTCCGACAAGCCGGCGACTGATTCTCCCACAATGCCGTTCCCCACGCCCTTGCCGGGCCGGAGAGGAGCCCGATTAGGTAAGCGATGCGGGACCGGTCGGAGGGATAAGATAGCGGCTGCAGCTCAAACACGAGAGAAACCTGCGTGAGGAAGGCCTGGCAGGAACCAAGGTCTCCAGCGTACCGCTCCGGTGTGGGCGCATTCGGCTCCCGGAATGGAGCCATCATCTGCGGAGCCGGAGCCGGGACCGGGGCGGTGGGAGGAGCCACCGCGGAGACCGCTGATGAGGCAGCCAGGTGTTCGGCGATCCCAGCAACCTGCTCGGACAAACGCGAGACCTGGCCAAACATTGTTCCCAGGACTTTGTCGTGTTCGGCCAGCTTCTTCGCCACAGACTGCGGAGCCGAAGGTACCTGGTCTCTCCCGGGGTTGCCGTCTGCTGAGCTCATCTTGGCTGGATCTTACTGTTACGGGTGGGGTCGGAGGCTCAGGCGCAGACGACACGGGAGAACAGAATGGCGGGCAAAAAATGGATTTATTTTAACAAAAGGTGAGCCCAGAAGCAGAGCCGGACCAAGCTGGGTCCGGGATGACTCTCGGCGATTCTCAGTCCAAGGTTGGATCCGAGTCCGGAGGAACTAGGAGCAGGCAGGCGGCAGGAGCGGCAGGCGGAGCGGATCCCCAGACTGCGAGCAGAGGGAAAAAAAGGTGAATTCACAGATCACGAGAGCAGGTCGAAGCAGGCACGTCTAACACACTGTAGCAGAGGTTAAGATCCAGCGCCGATTCCAGCCAAGGACGCCACTTAAATAGGGACGAGAGCAGCTGACCCTCATCTGGCTGATGAGCTGGAACCACGCCTCCGAAAACCCGCTCCAGTGCCGCCCACCTGAAAAACAAACAAACGGCCTCCCTATGAGGAGGCCGGGGGGCTGGCCATGACAGTTTCACTTTTTGAATGGAAATATTGAATGGAAATAAATAAAGGTTTCCATGATATCCTAATTTTTTTTGGAAATGGTCTGTATTTATTGATGAACTGAGTTCATCAATAAAGAAAAAATGTGGTAATGGCTAGAGCAGCGTAAAAACTCAACAACGGCTTGAGAAGTTAGCAACTGGTTTGGATTATTTCCCTCTTACAGTTGACCATGATTGTACTTGTCTATTTAATGAAATTAACAAAATGAAATTATACCAACCCAAAGTCTTTATAACTGCACCTATAATAACAACTGGATTATCAAGCACAGAAAAAATAGTTGGCAGTTCTGTTCTTTTATATGCTACATATTATACATGTTTAAGTGCTGTGCACTGTTGGCGCTAAAATAATCTGCTTCAGGACAATTAATGCTGGAGGAAAGAAATCAAACTTCCTGTCCTCTGTGATAAAAGTTGGAGAGACACTATCTATCTAATTATCCGCGTCTTTCATTGGATTCCACAAGGGTGGTACATCATTTAAAAAAGCAAACTCTCGGGACAGGACAAGAATATGAAAACCATTTTGAAAATGTTGAGCGTTCCCAGGAGCAAAGCGGTTTCAACACATATGAGCTGGAAAAAGTTCAACTTCACGACTTGAAGGTTAAGTGTTATATGGCCTCTGAAGTTCTCTCCTGACAGAGTCGAGCGAGAGATGTTACTTATGCTGGGAGGCATGTAAAGGACTTTAAGAAAGCACAAAGTAAAACCACTCCCCACTGCTTATAGTTTCACAGTATTCTCACCATGAAGCCCTGAGAAGAAAATAAGATAACAGTGCTGAGCTGAGACGAGAATGGTGCTTCACCTCAGCAACAAGAAGAAAAGATAATGGTGCTCTAACTGCAGAGCAGCATCAAGAAAATAAGTCTCCGACTGTCCTCAAGTGGACTGGCCAAAGCCCGACTTAAACCTTATGGAGCATCTGAGGAGAGATGTCAGTTTACAGGCGCTTCCTATTCAATCCTAAAGCGCTTGAGAGGATCTTCCAAGAAAGAAAAGGATGAAGTTGCCAAATCTAGGAATCCAGCTTTTAGAAATTCATGGAAAAAGAGTCAAAGGGTCCTCTCTGGATTATTGAAATCAAGGTTTGGGATCTATTGGGTCTCTGTCAGCAGTGCTTGGAGAAAAGGCCGTGGTTTTCCTTTAATAAACAGGCAATATGTGTTAATGTTGATGAACACAATGTGCAATGAATGATGCACAATTCGAGGAGGTGACTTGTTCTCTTTTTCTTTTTTTCTTTTGCCACTAATGAGGTTTTTCCGCACAACAGGGTTTCAAAAGTGGAGTATTTTGTTGGCTTTGTAATTTCTGTAGTTTTTGTCTAATTGTGTTGTGTTTGTGGCTTTGACTTTATCCACCAGGCAAGAAAATAACTACAACTCTGATTCTACTGACTTTATTTAATTAGTTCATCATGTTTTTTCTGACTTAATCACAGTTATTCAAGTTAAAATTCTGACCTTTCGTTCAGATTGTGATCCATAAATACAACTTGCATTGAAACAGAATTCAACACACTTCAGTGTTTCACAACACGAATCCGTCACAGTCCATTCATTCTGCTGGGATCAAGTTGAACCAATGGTTGAGTCACTGCAGTCAATACAATTATCTTTCACAGACTTAGAAAATAAATAAGACGCTTCAAATCAATACACCTGATTCAATTAAACTAACATTGTGTACAGAAGATGTTCTTCAGAGCAACTTCCTGAAAGATATTTTCTTCTGGTTTCAGTAAATGATAAAAGACCAAAAAAAGGTTCACGGTTGTTTCTTGAGACAGTGACTGCTGTTAAAAAAAAAAAACAAACAAAAAAAAAAACTCCATGTTTTATTGATCAAAGGAGCTATTGATAGACCGCTGTTTTCTCCATCTAATTAACTGATGACATATATTGTGCTGCCAGACAACACGAATCCCGCATCATGCAAATGTGGAGCAACTTTTCATTCAAGCTCACTCCACCGACGCTAAATTTAGAGCCGTCCCTGTTTCTCCGTTCGTATTTCTCTGGGGTGTTTTTGATATTTTTGCATTTCAGCATGTTGTTGTGTCTTTTTATTTATTTATTTATTTCTCCCTCGCCAAAAGCGACTAGATTTACAGCGTTCGGCAAACAGAATGCTGCGCGCCGTCAACAAACAGCTCTGCCTTCATGAAAGCGAGGGGAAGTGGTGCGATCGTGTTTCACTGACTGACAGCATTGTGAATTTTTAATGGAATATTGTATGCATGTTCTCCACAAGTTAATCAGATGTGATGAAAGTTTCGCGGCACCTCTGGACGCAGTTTGCTATCGACATCGATCAGATCTCGTGTCTGGGAACTTTGTTGAACGAGATGCAATTTCCAGTTCTGAGTCATCTTGAGTCACGGTTCTCTCCAGGTCACGATGGCCCGTGGCAGAATGACTGCAGAAGGACGGATGTCTTAAATCTACACTCAGACCACAGCATTATGAACTACTTTCTAATAGCAGGATCATCCCACTTTCGCCTTCAAAGCTGTGCTTATTTTTGATGGCAGAGATCCACCAAAGCACAGGAACCATTCCTCTGAGATTTTACCTCAAACGGAGATGACAGTGCGGTTGCTCCTGATTTGTTGGCCGTCCATCACACTGCGAGTCTCCTGTTTCACCACATCTCGATGGCACTCTAAGATCTTTTGGCTGTGGAGGGGAAGCAGTCGGACACAAGGACGGGAAGGCAAACAGCCTGAAATGAGAGAGTGGGGATTTCCAGAAGAACGCAAGAAGCAAAACGTAACGGTGTTTTGGCTCATCGAAAGGGATCCTGCGTGAAGGGCTCTGAGACGCACGCTTGTGCAAATTGATTGCGCTTCTGGTTTGCATGCGGTTTTGAGTTTGATCAACAGAATAATGCCAAAAATGACATTACATTCCAACATCAGTATTCAAATGAGGGCTTTGCATGCATTAGATCCTGTTTATTCAAGAATGATCTGCTTTAAATGACATTGTTTCTCTCTGCGCTCGCTGGCATTTGCGATGGAGAGATTAGAGCCTGAGCCTCCATGTTACAAAATCAAATGTGATACCGTGATGTCCGACATGTTGGTGGAGAAATCCTGAAGCAAATAACTCCGTATATGACTGTAACGAGAAATATTAGTGAGAAATTTGTCATTAAGTCAAAGCAAAGCCAAAGAACTTTCAAAGGGGACAATATTTTATCAATAAAAGGCATAGAAAGGCTTAAGCCTGAGCCAAATCGCATCAGAAACAGATCAATCAATCATAATCAACACAAACGTAAATCACATTGTGCACTGTACACTAATCTAATAGAATAAGCCTCTTCTAGTATTTTGCACCATATTTTTAAATGTAAATATACTAAATCAGATATAGTCCTCAGTGAGCCTTGTTAGACTAGTTTTCCCCCTTTTCTGACATAATAATATAATAATAATAATGCATTGGTTTTATATAGCGCTTTTCAGGACACTCAAAGACACTTTACATTGCATGATCAAACCTCTCAGAAATCAGACAAATAGTAATCAGAAGATGGTACAGTGTGCACATGAAGGGATGTTGGTGCTGTTCGCACGGTTATCTTCCACATCCGCACAGCAGGAGCAGCAGTATGAACCATGGATACCAGGCAGGATGGATCTATGTTGTCTTGTTGTTTCCACCAAGTTCTCAGCCCAATCCCACCACGGCATGAGAAACGGTCAGCACTCTGTTCGGCCGGTTCGGTAAGTCAGTGTGAATTGGAGCGGCGGTTTCCTGAAGACAGACAGTGACACTCGTTGTGACGGACTGCTGCTGTAGCCCATCGTCTTCAAGGTTTATTGCGTTGTTTGCTCAGAGATCGATTTCGTCAAAGTGCACACAGTCCACTAGTTCTTCGAGTTCATTTTTTTTTTTAATTCTTCAGATGTATTTTTTTACATTACTTATCTTCTTTCCCTATCCTCTTTCACGCCCGTTACAGGCCATATCCTGTAATTGCCCGGTGATTAAAATCCCATCTGGAACAATGACCTAAATTACAGAGGAGTACAGTGAATAATTCATCTCTCCGCCCTGTAATGCTAATCTCGCCTGAGCAGGTTTTGAGAAGGAACAATCACTCTTCAACTTGACTGCTCAAAACTTGCACATAAAAGCATGTTATGGAGCCTCTGTCCACTGGTTTGAGAGTTACAAGAAGAAACTGAATTCATCAGCTGTGATGAAATACTTGTTGGTGTCAGGTATTAGGCTGGTAATGTAGCGTGATAACGTTTCAGGTATTTAGGTAAAAAAAAAAATACTGCTTTAGCAGAGTTAATGTATTCAAAGTACCGAAAGAGCTGTTCACGTAGACCATTCTTCACCTGCAGTATGAAAGTGTACTTCGCAAAGTGGGTTTCCTCTGCTGACTTTCAAATTTCAGTTGTCAGGATCTCCAGAGGTCCAGTCGGTTGAATTGATCCGGGCGTCTCATGAATGGCTCTGGAGGATTTCCCAAGCTTTAGATTGTGGAGACACACCGGACATGGATGGAAATCACTGTCGATGTGTGGATGGTTGATTTTACGTCTCCCTATTTGCACTTTTCAGGTTGGACTCGACCATTTTACGCTGGGATTGAGAGATTTTATGGAATCACACATGTTGGAGGAAGTTATCAAATGTATTGAAGCAGTGCAAATATCTGGATTCAGGAGAGAAAAAAAAGAAAATAGAAATACAATATAGGTGTCAAAAACAACAGCAACAGAAGAGAAAAGAATAAAGGAAGGGTACAACACAGAAAATCTTCCACTAAAAATCATTGACTGCTCTGATGGTAATACCTGGTTATTATGTTGTTTTTGTGTCGCTCAGTGTGACACAGGTTTTCCTTTCTTAAGTAAAAAAATTATAATGTGCTGTTAAATTTAATTGCAGATAACTTTTTTTCCTTCAGTCAACCTATAAGCTTAGAATACCTCGAAAATAATCTTGAAAAACTATACATAGCTGAAAGTGTAACAGAGGCATGGTTATGGACGCCAGAAGAACTCGGTAACGGTGAATTTACTTTGTTACATTACTTTGCTGCAGTCTGCTGTCTGGGAGTTGATGCTATCACTTGATTGTGCTAATGCTCTATTTTTTCTTTCCACTGAAGTCCAAAAAAAAGCAATAGGAATGAAACATTTGCAAGCACAAAATGAAGTGTAACTTGGTAGCATTTCAAGTGAAAATTAAATGAAAGTTTTCTGTTTTCACTTAAACACTGTAGTGTGAGCTGGGTAGTGTTGTGGAAAACGGGCTTTTCTCTGACGGCTCCTCAGGACTTTAATGTCTGGATCTTAAAGACTTCCTCTCATTTGCCTCTCTACTTTATGCAGCCTGCATTTTAGTGCAGAGTAACGAGGCATAGGTCCACTTTGTCATTCAACACTCAGCAATGGCAAAGATTTCTTTTCATTTTCACTATAGGAGACACTTGACTCCTATAATTTTCATTATGGAGGCAAGCAAAAGAAAGCACAGACATCCCGTAATGATGTGATCCTTACAAGTAATTACGAGTAAAAAGAATGAACCAGAATAAAAACAAGCCAGGAATGTGTGGGATTGGAATACTTGACTATACACAGTAGAAAAACACCCCTGCAGGGATGTTTGATGAATTTTTTTCCACTTAAAAAACAAACAAAAAAAAAATCATTGTGAATTTCTGAAAGATTCCAAGCTTCTTCTCTCATATTTCATTGTTAAGACTTTGATTCCTGTGTTAAAAAACAAAGAAAGAGAAGAAATAGAGTGACAGCGATGCTCCCCTCATCAAAAATAATGTGAAAAGGTTGGAGGATTTTGTTTACAGACACGGACGTTAAAGTGTCCCAAATTTCCTCATCATTTGTGATAAACCCTGACAGGAGGGTAAATGTAGAGCCTCGCTGTCTGACTCGAAGCACTTCCTGGACTGCAAAACTACTTACAGTGAACTACTTACATTCCTCAACTTACACTTAATCCATATCTGACAGGACATAACTTTAATTACACCACACCCCCTTTTTTTTCCCCAATAATGGACAACAAATGGCTTTTTACTTAATTGAGTTTTTGATGTTAATAAAAATGTCTTGACGTTAATGGAACTCTGCTTCATTGACAAATCTATGCAACTGTTGTGTGTGTGTGAAGGCTATTTAACATATTGTGTACAGCTGCTTGAGTGCAGCACTGTAAAAAAACAATCCCAGTGAGATTTTTCCAGTGTATTTGAATGCTTTACAGATCTGAGTTTGTCTTTTCAACAGGAGTATGTGTCAGTGTTAGGCAGCATAACGTCAGGCTTCTATTCAGTATCTGGAGTCTTTAACAACAGTAAAATCAAAGGCTCCATCAAAAACAGATAATCTTAAGATACATTTTTTAAAAGAAAAACCTTGTCTTTTTCACCATTGGCTTGGTGGTTTGGCAGACCGGATTGGAGCATCTCGTGGGCTGGTTTTGGCCCACGGGCCTTTTGTTCGACACCACTGACGTAGACACTTTACCTTCTGTTAATTTTATTACAGCTTTACTCTCTTCCTACACTTTAAATCCCAAAGGAACATTTCTTGAAGGTCACTGCAGATTATTCTCAGCACAGAAAATGATATTCAGCATAAAACTAATAAGCTTAATTTTCTGTCTCAGATCACATCTCAAACTGTTGAGGTCCTGAAACTGAAAAATAACTTCACAAACCCACATGTGTTCTTCAGTTATCCTGAGATCTTCATAAATATACTACAAGCATTTTTTTTCCCTTTTTATCCAACCTGCCGTTGTTGTTGTTGTACATCTCATCTTTGTCCTGATGGATGTGTTGAATCGTGAAGTGACATCTCTGAGATTGATGCTAATGTGCGATTAGATGTGCAAGAACATATGAAAGTGGAACCCTTTTGTATTTTCTCATAAATTTTAAACCTGTGCTCAATCCTTCTTTTGACAGGCCGTAATTTGCAACACAATCCATCCTTAAAAGATGCATTTGTGTTGGAGAGATGCTGTCCCCTTTGACAGCTGTTATTGAAAGAACAAAAAGAAACGCACAGAGAGAAAAAAAAAAAAAACAGCGTGTCAGAAGGAGAGGGTAATAAGGAAGACAGGTTACACAGTATTCATAGTGCAGCATCTGATCTTTTAAAATGCCATCTTCTGTCATCGGGGACTGACCCTCTGCCAAAGACGAGCAATTTTCACAGCTGCACCGCTGCACCACCTACGAACACAACTCCGAACGTTTACCAGGAACTTCTTGCAGGGGAGAAAAATACAAGAAAACAAATTCACAGCCAGATTTTCTTTTCCAAAGGAATAGGTATCTCCCTGTGTAAATGGGGCTGGTGATTATAGCGTCGTATCGAGCTTATTTTCTGAGCCTGTTTTGGGTGTAATCCAGCTTACTGTAAAGATCCCGCACAACAGAAGCGAGCTACAACCTGACAGCAGACAAACACTGGCTCAAGGCCTCGGCTCCTTATGTAAGTGCTTCTCCTCAATATTCACGCTGAACACATTTTCACAACAACAAAGAATTTTGGAATTTGGAATGTGTTGTTGCCCTCGCATACATAATGGTTATACATACATATTCCATCTTCTGCACGCCACTGCAGGGCTCAACTTACAGTCAATTACTGTGTGCGGCTTCATCATATATCTTGCATGCAAATGAGGCTATAAATACCCCCCGACTCATCTCTCAGACACATCAGCCTGTCGGGGTGTTAACAGTTTGCTGTCTTTTCCAGTGTCGCCATCTTATGCCGGCGGGGGAAAAAATGTTTTTTATACGTGTGCTCGCATATACATTTTGCCCTACAGCAAGAATTAATGAACATATTTTTTAAAAAAAAAGGAATGTATTAAGATTTATCATGCCATTGTGTGGGAGGTGTTCAATCAGTCAATGTTTAAGTTATCAGTAACAGCAGTAACCTGTTTAAAATATTCAGCTAGCAGACAAATGTCTGTTTTCCATGTGACAACAGCTGTCATTGTTGCCTCATTTTTATCAGGTGGAATGTGTTGGATGTAGGTCACAGGAAACATAACGTTACTCACTTAAACTGGATCACTTTACGTACAAACGCTCTCCCAGGGGACTAATATTCCCAGATGACATTAGCCTAAATCTAGCGTACTTCAATTTATGGAGACAGCTCACCTATCAGTTAAAACTAATGTAAGATAACCTACTTCACGTACGAAGCATTTATTAGGGAGACTATTTGTGTCCTTGGAGGCAAGAACATTCCAGGTTTCTTCATTTTACGATGGTCAGTCGCACGTTACAGCTTCAGTAAACTCAACATGCTGAAGGTGATTAGTCACCATCATCCATTCACACGCAAAATGTTTCACACACACTCGTGAGACGGGGATCGAACAGCAAACCTGAGGATTAGAACACGGTGTGCCGGTGTGGAGATACGGCTCGGCCAGTTATGGGGAAAGTTAGATCTCAGATTAGAAATTATCAATTAAATAGTATTAAGACTGTTGGTCCTATTAAATGTTAGCTCTCTATGTCAATTAACATATTTGGCAAACTTTTTTAAAAAGAGTGATCAGAATTTACTGTCAATGTCAAAAGACCCTAATTTTTATTCATTTCCTTCCTCAGTTTGTGAAAAAATTATACCGTAGCGGCTTAGCTTCTCCCCACAAGCTGATTTACTGTGGAGCCCTCGATCCTCACCCACCTACAAGTTTTTTTTTTTTTTTTTTTTTTTTTTTTTTTTTTGAGGAGACCAGTTGCGACTGTTCGGCATCACAATGTCGATTGAACGGCTGGTGGTTTGAGCCGGGGTAACACTGAGTCCTCTCGAGCTGATTTTGCTCAAACACATATGAATTATGTAGCCAAAGGGGGCTGCCGAGACAATCTGCGAGCTGCAGAGTGTTGCCGAGCTAAAGATAGAGCCAACAGCAGGTCAAGTTTGCCTCCCCTGCGCTGAGCCTACAGTGTTGTAACAACACAGTAGGTTCAGAGCAGCGGATGCTGAAAAAAAAGCTGCATGAGTATGTTTAATGACTTGTCATCACTCTTTCCCAGCACATTGTGCATATAGCAATATAACACACACACAGCATGTACATCTGGGAGAAGTGAGAGGAGCGATATCTATTTTCAAACATGTATGGCACAGTTGGCCGGCAGATACTGGGAAAAAAATAGCTGTTCAAGTGGGTGAGACAACGTGTGAGCTTGTGAACTGAAGTGGTAGTGTTTGATTGAGCGAGGAAGAGGAAGTGGCAGCAACGTGTTTTCAAACTTTTCGAAAGTTCTATTCTAAGTTTTTATCCAACCACAGCAGAGCTGCGTGCTCTCGAATGCACGGCGTCCTCTCCAGAATGGCCGCTGAATCTTAAGAATCCATTTCTCTCACGCAACATGTTGTTCTCACACAGAGCTGGAGCTTTCATGCCTCCACACGGAGCATTGTGTAACGGCGTAAGGTGACTTGAGGGAGCCTCTTTGAAGATCTCGCTCATTTGCATTCAAAAGGACAGCTCTGGTCCAGCCGCCCAGCGTGGGGATCAAAACGTTGCCAACAGCAGGGCCAAGGGACGTGATCAGCATTCCCTGTGTCGTCGACACCTCGTTTGCAGCTCAGGTGTCAGGTGCAAATCCCCCCAGATAGATAATGTCATGGAATACTCTGCAACCCGTCATGTCGCCATGACAGGCCTGTTTGCATAGAGAGATTGAATGTGATTTAGAAGGACAATACGGCGGCTCTTTGATGATCCCCATCCAGGTGGCGGTAATGCTAAAGAGTACGTATGTAGGCCGCGCACAGACTTTTCAAAGACGAGACAAAGTCAGCCGGAACTCTCAGAGACTTATGGATTGCCTAATTTCTCAAATGTTGGATTGCACAACCATCAGGACCCGTCTGACTCACAGAGCGAGCTGCGAGCGAAAGTCAAAGAGGCACTTCTGATGCTTTTACATGTCAAAATGATTTAGCAGTCGTCGATGGTACAGCTGAACCTGGGAGAAAGGGCTGTACAATGGTGTCTGTAGTTCTGCAGGAGCTTTGCAGAGCTGGGGAAAGTTATTCAGGTTTTATCAAAGTTTTCTTGAGGTGATCATTGGATTAAGGATGAGAGAGTGAGATGTAGACACTTCAGTATATGTGTTTTTGGTCGGGCAGCTCAATGGAAAGGTAGTATTGATATATCTAGTTAGGATGATCTGCTGTGAATCTTTGGTTCACACATTTACCATAGCAATAAGGAAAAAACCTGCTGACTTTGTAAAATTGTTGACGTCTACAGTATTTAGAGGAAGTTTCAACTTCTTTACTTGGTGAATAATCTCAATCAGACGATGTTGCTTTGATACAATGACTTAAGAAGTTACGACAGAAACAATGTACAAAATCACGCTTTTCATTAGAGGCTATTTAGCTGAAAAACAAAAACAGCTGGTACCGCTAAATATAGAGGCCATAAGTGGTTTGTGTGATTCAAGATTTTTCAGAATTTTGAGTGGTTTTAATCAACTTTTCCATTCATGCACACAAGAGGTTGATTAACATGTTTCAGACTGAAATACCTTAAAAAAAAAAAAAGATGGATTGAAAAAGTCAATGACCGTAACAACGCATTCAGTTATATATTATTGTTCTGAAACACATCCATATTTTGTACAATTTGGATTTGTTGTGATCAAAAAAAAAAAAAAAAAATATATGTATATATGTGTGTGTGTGTGTGTATATATATATATATATATATATATATAGATAAATAAAAACAAAATCAAACAATAACATGAAATTTTACATCATATGTTTTTGGGGGGGTCTTGGGAAATTTCAGACTCTGTTTACACATTTCAAGTGAAAATACATCGTTTTTGTGCTTTTGTTTAAGAAAATTATTACGTTTACACAGCAAAGTTTTGAAAACGTCAGTTTCCACCGATGTGGCAAAAATGCTGAAACTGATGTAGTTTTCATGTTGTGCCCTCGTGGATGCTGTTATGGTTTTGTCATGAGTCCACACACATAAACAGGGAACAATGCGTGATAAACATTAACAGTGGTGAGTTCACGGACTGGTAATCATGATGCTCTGGGGGGCATTGTGTGTTCATAAACAGCTCTGGCATGATCATCCACGCTTGTCAGTATGTTGCATGCATACATTCAGTGTTCCCTGAACGCCGGGAGCAGCACACACCTGGAAAACGTAAAGTGCTCTCTCTCTCTCTCTCACGCGGCTTCATTTCCCCTGAATGTGATGAGAGTTTACGGTTTGATCTGGGCCCACTAATCAACCCTGCCCTTGCTTATTTTAAATGCACGTTGGACTCAATGATTAATGTGATCGAAGCCTAATGAGATCTTTCTCCAGAGGAAACTGGAGATCTTCTCTCTTTCTCCCTGCAGAAGTCCACTTCTTGCTTTTGCTGGGAGACCAGCTGTAAACTCAGTGGCTCTGATCTGATGATTAACTTTTCATTTATCCGATGGGCTTCTGTGCTGCAGTGGGCATCACAACTCACATGTTGTCCCTGTTGGCTTCCAATGCTACATCCGTGGCGTCATTTCACTTGGCTTGGCCTGAGTGATCATTTACAAATTGCAAAAAAGTACCACATGTTCTTGTCTGTTTGTCAGAATACAACTTTTTTTTTTTTTTTTTTTTTTTTTTCCCGGCTATTCCACATTTACGACCAATCGCTCGTTTTTGTTTTTCCACCTGAAACCTGACAGCCACAGCCGGGCTACAGCGCTACAACAAGGTGCGCGGAAGTAAGAACGCCGTGTCCGTGAAGAATCAATCCATTACACAGCGTGCAAAGTTTCACCGTGTTACGTCAACCGTAATCCGAAGTGGCAGCCCACTGATGACCTGCGTGACACATATTCACGGAAAACGCCGCTCCTCGGCTGTACGGCCTGAAATCAGAATCATCTGAACTCTCACAACTTTCCGCTTGTTTGCACTTGAACAATGGTTTAGCCCACCAAGAGGCAGCGTGGGCACCCGTGCTGTTGTAGGTGGGTTTACGGCGAGAGATGTGGAACGCCGCTTGCAGGCGCTGGAATCTCATTAGGCGTTTTTTTTTTTTTTTTGTGATGCCAGAGCGAAAGCAGAGGTGTACTTGGCAACGCCGAACCGGGAGTCGGGAAATCTCTGCGGCTTAGTAACACCTCACATTGCAGAAGGAGCTTGTCAATGGGATTTAGGGGGGATATTCTGCAGCTTGTCACTGTGACAGAGGCAGAAATCACATGACAACACGGCCCGGCGCTTTGTTTTTTTTTTTTTGTTGTTTTTTTTTTTCAACCTATTCAACCTGAGTATAATTTTTAGGTGACAGTTCCAAGCGAAGCCCGGAGCGTTCCTGTGAGTGACAGGTTGACTCTCACTCTCGGAAGTGAAACGGTGTCACGGCCAGTGTTTTACAAGCCTTTTCTTTTTTTTTTTTTTTTTTTTTTTTTTTTTTTTTATATTGTGAACCAGCCGTTTAACAGGAAACAACTGAATCACTCGTCAGACAAAATGATTGAGTCTTATTCAGTCATAGCAAAAAATAACAATTGCAATTACATGATGATCAGTGCAAGGATTGCAGTGTTCAACCTCAGGCAGGCAGTGCTTTGAGTCGCCCCCCAACCCCCACCATGTGTGGGTGAGAGTCCAATCAATAGATAAAGACCAGATCTGTGGGTTGCAGCTGCTTGGACTCGATCTGTTGATGTGAACAACTCCTGGCAGACAAGAGATCTCCGAAGACTTGTTATCAAGAATCGGTCTTTTGCACCAAGGAAATACAAAGTTATCTGTAAGCGTTTAGTATTTCTACAGTAGGACAAATGATCTTTGAATGGAGACAGTTTACATCTGTGTTTCTCCCGCTGGACAATAAATTTGAACCCTGCCAGCCGAACTCAGTGGCCACTGTCAACTCTTTCAGTATAGAAAGAAGGAAGATCTAAGTTGCACAAATTGAAACAAGATTTGTCACGATCTCTGGTGGTTTATTTAATTATCACAGAAAAAGTGAGGATTCCAAGTGTTCATCAAACTCTGGTATGTAATTTGCAAGCACAAAAAATGAAATATAAGTGTAGACATGATGTATTTAAAGAAAACACCCACCTGACCCGTTTGTTTTTGCGACTTTGTAAGCGGCCGTCGTCCATTTTAAAGTCTGTCTAATGTGTCCTGGTCCACACAAATGTCTTTGTGAGACGGTAAAATCTCATCACATCCAGCTTTAAGAGAGAGGAACATTGCAAATGGCTGCGACGAGACAGGGAAATCTTCCCCGAGGGCGCGCTGAGTTAAGCACATTGTGTTTGTCTTGAGACTTGGATAAAGGTCACAACATGTTTTATCACCGTTTAATGGAAAAAAAACAGGTCATTCTTTTTGCAGTTGTAATTCAACTTGTGTTGACCGAAGTTTTTTAAGGAGGGACAAAGTCTAACCTTTTCTGTTTTGCTTTTTCTAAGAAAGAATTATTATTTTTCATGAGAAAGGGTTGATGTGACCCTTGAGACAGCCGAGTACAAACTGTTTCTCAGTGGAATACTCGGTGCGGGTATTATGGCCCAAAATAGGATTTGGATAAAAACAAATTGTGCTTTTAAAAACACATTTTTCTTAAATGTTTTTTTTTTTTAATGCCCCTCAAGGGCTTTACTGTATAAAATTATGCTTTTATGCTTGAAACAGAAAAGTTGGATTTAATCTAGGAATGTCCAACGTAAGGCACGTGGGCCAAAACAGGGCAGCAAGAGGCTCCGATCTGACACACCGAACCACCAAGCAAATGGTAAAAATTTCAAGGAGACAGTTTTTTTTGTCTTTTCTGACAGATTTTTTTTTTTAAAGAACAAGTAGCAGAAACAACACAAAACTGAGAGATCGGTGATGCTGCCATGAAAGCAAGCTACCTCGCCATGAGCAAACTAGCATTTGTCTGAAAGCCTCGCTGTCAGGACGAGTTCGTAAAACCATATGCAACATGCATAATGCAACAGCTGTAAGAGACTTTTATTGACATTTCACTGTATTTTGCACCAGAAGGCATCATTAAAATTAGCTTTATGTGAATGTTGTAGTCATGTTTTGGTAGTAATTGCTTGTTTTCTGTGAAAATATAGACATTTTCATCACCAAGTTTAGAATTAAAGGTTATTATGTCACGATTCTGTTGCTTCCCACTCAAGATGAAATTGATCTAAACCATCTTCTAAAAAAATCTTCATTTTTTTTGACTTGATGGATGGTATATCCTTGTTCGGTTTAGCTTACATTTCAAAGACTTGTGTAACCACAAGGGCACGGAGACTCTTGATGGACTCTACAATACTCAGAGGAATGCGCTACGTGTCAGCCCCTTCATTTTCCAAGTGAAGCATATTTGCATATTTATAGACTCGGGGATGAATTCTTAATGAGGCTAATTAAATGCATTTAGGTGGTGGAGAAAAACCCACATCGACCACGTTACTTAAATATTATGGGCTAGTTCATGTTAAAGCATGTTTCTCATCGCAGACAGTCGCTGTGGAAACAGATAGGAAAGGAAATATGGGAATTGGAATTACGCATTAGATGGCAGAGCAGAAAGACTAACAAGAGGCAGAGACCCAGCGGCCGTTCGCTCCCCGGCTGCAGATGGTTCGCCTCGAGTTGAAATATCTCCATGACTCCCTGCCTGGCTCTGAATAATAAGGTCACTTTTTAATGACACCTTTTCAGTTTGTGTGGAAGATGCATTTTTTTTTTTCTTTTTTTTTTGTGGAAAAAAGCAAATCTTCTTCAAAAACACTGTACAGCTCAGTCTGGATTCACCACCAGAGTTTTCATCTCTGTTGTTTTGGTTCTACTTTCATATTGTATATCTTGGTCCCATCTTCTGTTTTTCTTTTCTTTCTTTAACTGATCTTTCCAGATCTCTTCGGCATTTGCAGGAGCATTAAAGGAACTTTTTTTTTTTGTTCTTCCCTTGACTGCGGCCTTCAGCCTTGTGTAAATGTCTCACTGGATTACTTGTGCCGTGCAGATTCACCACATTTTAGGGGATCTGAAAATAAAGAGGGAACGAGGCTCAGATTGGTCCAAAACAGAAGCAAGTAAATTGGAAAAGATTTGTCATTATACTGTAATATTTTAATAAAATTGAGAGAAATTCAAATATACGACTACTGTTCTACTGTATATAGTGTTTTTTTTTTTTTTTTTATTTAACTTTTATTTACCCAGGTAGAAAAAAAAAAACCCATTGAGGTATGGATTTCAATACACTTAAGAATGTACAACAGTTAAATGATAAAATGCAGATTTCTATACATATTTGGATAAGTAATGCTGAAGTTTATTGTGGTTTCACCAGAATGACTCCATTAGTCATTTAGCTTTCAGCTAACCTGTTTGGACAGATAGTCAAAGTAAAGCAGTGTCTATAAACCTGTCTCACCAAATGCTGATGAACTTGTTCCAGGTCACAGGTTACTGATGCTGATGGAATTGGTAGTTTTTAACCATTAATTTCCCACAGTCCTTGACCGCTCTGCTAAAGCGCCTATTAATCCAGTACCACCCGAGCACTTTTTAACACGGTGTTTGCAGAAGCAGCCATAGGACTGAAGCTGAAGCTTTGTTTTTTTGGTTTTTTTTGGGTTCGCCCAGTGGGATTTTTGTCTCATTCCGTGTTCTCCTCAAACCATCTGATTTGGCAGAGGTAGCTGTCTGGCAGATGCACGTCTTAAGAAAGAGCCGTGTTTTCGTGGAGAGATGTATTGTTCAGTAAAGGCACTACTAATTGCAGTGGGACTTTGAAATTGCTTTTGTTTATTCACCTCGGACGCCGCAGCCTGCAGCACAGAGTACACCGTTTTTACCAAAATAAATATTATGAGTCCTTGTTGTGTCTACCTCCGTTCTCCCTCTCCTCCCCTCTTCCCCTGTCTCTCTGCGCTTTTATCTTATCTCATTAGGATGAGATGCGGCACTGGGTTCTAGGACTCCATGTGCTCTGACATGGTCGCAGAATTTTAATGAGGGGATGTATTCATGCTGTGTTATTACACCGCCGGTCGCCATTTCCTCCTTGGGTAAAGCTGACAGATTTTATCAGACCTTGTCCTTTCAAACCTCATCTTAGGTCATCGTGAATGTGAATCTCCCACAGTTTAACCCTAATATGGAGCTTCATGTCTTCTCTTAAGTATGCTTTAAGATCGTTTAATTAAAGTTATTTGAGGGATGCAGGGTCTTGTCACTCTTGCATTTCATGGAGCAACGCTTCTTATCGCACTCGACGTCGCCCATATAGAATAATACAGTGGCAGAAAAATGCATGTGAAGCTTTTACAATGTCTGACTTTTCTGCATCTTTATTTAACTTTGGAGGAAATTCCAGCTAACTATAGAGCGAGGAGTGTCCACCCTGCTCAGGTCACCAGTCCATCACTGTGCTGACACAGAAACTCTCATTCAGCCAGTCTGTCTTAAATGCATGTTTTAGACTGAAGGAGGAGACTGGAGAACCCAGAGAGAAAAGTAATGTGCCTAAACCCAATTCCACCTTCTTTTTTTCTTTTTTTTTAATATTTCATGCCTTCATTGAACACAGCCATTAATATCCACAGTGCTGCTGGATAAAAGGAGGGAAACCCTTGATTAAATCTTAGGAGAACCTCCTTTGGTGCTGCAATAACTTCAAGTGGCTGCCTGGGACTGCACCACGTTTATAGGACTGTCTGTACCGTTCCTTCTTAAAGCGCTCCTTCTGGTCAGATGAGTCTTCTGAGAACTGATCTCTGATCTCATTTCAACTTATTGACAAGTCTTCTGCAGCTCAGTAGAATGAGCAACCGTACATTATCAAATGAAATAGAAAAAAAAAAAAAAAAGGTTAGCGAATCATACATGAACTTGCCTATTTTATGATGTATGTATGTGTATGATTAAAACCACCACAGATGTGGTTAGAACTGCATATGAGCGTCTTGTGTGATTTATTTGCAATCCGGGCGTCTAGCCGGAACATCTCGGTTCTGTCAATGTCAATCATGCAGCTCAATGAAGCATTAAGCTCCCGTTCAACCCCCGATGGGAGAGGATTTGATTTGATGTGGACCGAAGATCACATTCTTGAACTGTTTAATCAAGGCAGCCAAAATATTGATCAAAATTTGAATAATTGTGCAGCCTTTATCTCTGTTGGAAGTATTGCAGGGCCCTGATCGGGCTCCAGAAGATGGATTTTCTTATTTTAAGGCCATTTCAGAGTTTGCTGTCCTGATTTGTTATGGTATATTAAGCTTTTAAGGATGCAACCGTCAGCATGACACTATCTTGTGTAGTTCATTAAATGGTTTAAGCAAATTCCTTCACTGTATCAAGTCATACATAGTGTCAAGTGTTCTTCATACATGTCAAGTGGGGCTTCTTTTGTGCTTCGCCGATCATTCTGCGCTGCGCCTGATGAGTCAGCATGGCCGTGCACACAGCTGCCGTCTTTTCTTCTGTAAAAAAAAACAAACTTCTGTTTCTGTTTCCTCAGGTGACCTGATCGGCTCGACTAAAACAAATGTGACAAATAACATCTCGGAAGAGGAGTAAGACTCGGCCATCTTCTCGACATGAATCGAGATCTGTTTGGATACCTGACCTGATCCTGCGGCGCATCTTTTCACTGTAAGTAGGAATGTAATGCACATATTTTATGAAAAGACCATTTACAGCCGTCGAGAAAAATCCCTGCTTTTATTCAGTTAGTGGTGAAAAGCACTTTTACCCAAGTGCCATGCTTGAATAGTATTTTAATGGCTTCAGTTCATATCGTGAGAGACAGAAAATCATTTCGTGGGATACATGAATGGCCTCATTGGTACGAATTTAGCATGTTTAGCAGTTAAAGGCCCTAATGGATCTCCGTTTGAGAACCAGAGCAAGATGATTTGAAGAGGCTTTGATGCTTCATGAAATATATCTACCATGCTGCAAGGGAAGCAAGAAAGAAAGAAAGCTTTGTTGTGTTTGTCGAGTGTGTTTTTTGTTTGTTGCTCTCATTGACAAAAGGGGGAGAAAAAACGTACTCACAGTAGAAAAGAGAATAAATTCATCTGCAAGATTCTTACCTATCACGAAGCCTCGTTTAAACACAAGTACTTTTAACTAAATCAAACATGAGGAGCTCTTTCTTCAGCTCCACACACACTGGCACATTCCTCCTGCTTTTCCAAACACATCTAATGCTTTTAAACTGATGTTGAACCCTACTATTAGACCACACTTGTACCCAATATTGTTTTTAAAAGAAAGGCTTTTTATCACTGTGGCCTTTTTTAACTCTCTCCTGCACAGGAAAAGAGCTTTCTAGTTCCACCTTGTCATGTCTTGTCTGTCAGTCTTGAAGTCAGTGTCTGTGCTGTCTGGGAGCTGAAGCTCTGAATCATTTTTCTGTGACAGTAACACATCTTAACTACTGCTTTTTTTCTTTTTGACTGATCGTCTCTGACAGCTGTAGATTCCTGGCTGTTTTGATAATTTGTCTCATTGCGAATTTTTTTTATTTTGATGACGTGCAGCCGAAACTATGAATCCATCCTCATTCATTGATCTTCCCTCAAGCACAAGCTTTCAGATACTCCCGCTGTTAATGCTGCGCTAAGGCCAAGTAAAACACACATTATCAACTTTTATAAGAGCAGGTGAACCATCGTGAAAGAGCAGTCACTGATGATTGAACAGAATCTAACAAGAGATGAAACAAAAGGTAGAAATGATTGTTTTTGCAACAAAAGTATTTGTGTTCTCAAATGGCTTACAGCATTTGAATCGCAATGCCTTTAAGAATTACTTTCCAGGTTGAACCAATGAGTACTTGATCAAAAGTGCTGTGGTTTTAGTACAAGATGTACTCTTCAATGAGCAAAAAGTGACTGGGAGTAAATAAAACCCTCCCGGTAAGAGTGCTGTTAAAACTGCCCCGCTGCAGCAATCAGGTTGCTTCAGTGATGTACGCAGGTTGTACAGTCCTGTTCCACCGCATTTCTAAGACATGTAGTTTACTTGTCAACACAATCAAGCGCAGGTTTGTTGAAAGGCTGCCGTTCCTGTGTTTTCATGTGTAGATGTGAGTCACTCTATCGAGGGAAAGGGAAAAAAAAAAAAAAAAACTTTTTGTGTGATTGGTCAGCCCGGACCAGTTTGTGCATCAGCTTTTTGTTGTGAGTGCTTTTCAAACTGCGGCTCTCTCCTCATTCCATATGCACCCGATGGAGAAAATAACAGGAGGAGACAGGTTGTAGTTCTTTATTTGGTTGCACCATTCAATTCTGTAAAGTGGATTCTATACAATGGGAAAGCAGGTGGACAAGGAGAGCAGTTGGGCTCAGCAGGAAAATTGAATTCGGGCTTGTACGGTGCAATTCTGTCTCGCTGTATATTAATGCTGTCCTCAGATAAAGCAATCATGTGGTAGCAGTGCAGCTCCTCAGGTAGATAATTAAAAACAGTTCCCGGTGCCTAACGTCTTTTAGAATATTTTTTATATCCATTGCTGTCAATAATTGATTTAAAATTGAAAGTTGATAATGCGTTCTACTGGAAAACTGAAAAAGACAAATGATTGGTTTTGTCTCCAAACCTTTCTTTATGGTCAAAGACATGACACATAGTGCTGTGCAACCAAACTTGCTCAGTACTCAACCGAGTATATTGATCTTGCATAGATGATAACTGGTACTTCCACAATTACTTATACAATGAATACAGGATAATTAGCACAACCGATCAGTACACAGGTGTGCAAGAACAAGTGTGTAAAAGTCGCATTACATACACCCAAACCCCTTTGACCTCATTTACAACAATATATGTTACAGTTTCTGCTCTGTAGGATCGTGACATTAACTTAATCTTCTTAAAAAAACCCACCACATTGCATTTCCCCAGCCTGTGTTTGTGCTGCCTGCACTGCAGTGATTGGCTGATACGAATCACTTCAACGGGACAAACACTCAGCAGAAAAAAAAGCCAAAGCACTCCGATTTACAAAGTTGGATTAGAGTCTTAAGCTATCTCCCCAAACTCTTCTCCTCCTCCTCCTCCTCCTGTCTCGCTCCCTCTTTCTGTGAGAAAATTGGCATCATTTACTGCTGTCACTGCAGAGCTCATTGTCCCCCATTATCCCGGGGACAAAGCTGCCATGACATTGAGTTAATCCCTCCTTGTTTCAATTTTGCTTTCGGGGTGGGAGAAAACAGATAAGGAGTTCAGGTAAGTGATGGCAAGGCGGCGCTATATCCCGGCCGGAAAATAAAAACGGGCGTCTGTGATTGAAACGGATCACAAAACAATAACAAAATGCAATCTGCTTCACAAATGGGGCTGATTTCCTGAAGAATTCCAGGGACTTGTTGAGGGGGGAGGTACCGATGAGGCTTGGTTGATGGAAAGCTCCTCTAAAGACTAAAAACGCACACATACACACACACTGTGTGAAGGTAGACTGACTAAAATGTATTATTTTGTGGAATAAAGCAAGCAGAGGGACCTGCCCTCTTACTGAGAGATCTGCAATCACCACAGAGGCCTGAGCTTAGATTTCATAGCACTTGAGAAGCTTTTCAGGAAACATCAAAACTGACACTAAGACTGCTTAATTACAACCTATCAGGACACCTGGGAGAGCAGCTTTAGTGGCGAGGATGGTGATATGTTAATCGAGTGAAAACCACAAAGTGTGTGTGTGTCATTTAAAGAGGCTTTGTTAAAGGCACAGCTGAACCTGCGTGATGGGGGTAACCATCCATACTGTGTTTGCAGTTATCTCAGGCATTATGCTTATTTTATCCAGTAATCACTTCACACTTCAAAACAAATGGCAATACTTGTGTTACATAACTTCAGTTAAATGCGGGTTGGGTCATCATGGAGCACCAGAACCTCATCACAATGGTCACATGACCATGGATTATACTCCAGGTAAAGCAAAGAATGAATTGAAATGAAATTTCAAATGGCTGATCAGTTTGCTGTTTGTGAGGGAGACATTTACCTCTTAGTCAGTCTGTGAGTTCTCACCTCATAAACTACACTGACGTTACTTAAATCTACTCTTGATTCAGAGTATTTTATTATCCATGGCTCTGAGATGTATTGGCTCCATCGAATTTAATTTGAACAATTAAACCCACAAGATCCATTCATACTTTATTTCACTGATTGAACAAAGAAAAGTGTCACAATTAATGGACCTGAATTCAACTATACATGAAATCAGCTAATTTCATCAAAATTGAAGCTGCAACTCTCATTTTGGTAGGATTTCTCAAGTTGTGTGTTACCCATCTGTGTGTGTGCATGGAGGCGTGTGCACAGCAAATTTTCCAGTGTTGAATTAACTCTGAAAGTGTTAAAGAGTGGTCTCATATATACACTTTTGTAGTGTTAAAATCTCAACACTGACCAGTGTTAATTTTCTAATGCTGACACTCTGTAGAGTTATATTAATATTCCTCTCTGTTGACCAGTGTTCCTATTTAACTCTATACAGTGTTAATTCTTAGAATGAACACTTTAAAGTGTATATTTTAACACTTACATTTAACACTACAACAGTGTATATATGAGACCAGTCTTAACACTTTCAGAGTTAATTCAACACTGGAAAATTTGCTGTGTGTGTGTATGACAAAAAAAGCCTGTGGAAGGAAAATGATTATGAGATGAGTGAATAGGCAAAAAATATGTGGTTCAAGATTATATCAACCCTTACTTGTACTTTAATTTGATGTTTGCTGGTTTTTAATGACTATTTTGTGAGTCTTGTTTGTTTCCTCTCAGACC
Organism: Salarias fasciatus; assembly: GCF_902148845.1. Taxonomy (NCBI): domain Eukaryota; kingdom Metazoa; phylum Chordata; class Actinopteri; order Blenniiformes; family Blenniidae; genus Salarias; species Salarias fasciatus. The sequence goes on along the minus strand of NC_043763.1, from coordinate 17,900,943 downwards.
TGAAACCCCGATAATCTGCCACTGTTCAGCAAATACGTCACTTGCGGAGAGTTCTCTCCATGCGTCGTCTTCAGACACCTTCATGTGTGAATTCTCAGAGAGATTTCTTTTTTCTTGAAGGGATGCTAAAGTGAGATTCACTTTGCTGCTGAGAGCTGCCTGCAAATTCAATTTACCAGAGCAATGTTGCGATCTGAGGGATCTCTGTCAGCCTTCGTCAACTCGTCAACTGAAGTTTGGAAATGAAATCGGTTGTCCCTCTAACAAATTAATATCTATTGATCCATCTTCGTCTTTGATTCTTTTTCTTTTGTTTGCACTGTTGATTTTGGCCCGTTCCCCTGGGGATGCTTTTATTGGTTGTTTTTAGTAACTATTTATCATTCATGCTTCATACCAAAACCTGTTTGTGCTCAACTATATGCATTAATGGCTCGTGCAATGTTTACCATAGATTGCTGTTTCCTCAGAGGAACGATTTCTCGTCTTTTCTAACAGCTCTGTTGTGATTGGTTCAATCGGAGAGACAGTTGTGTCTCAATCAAGCAGATTTTCACCTCCTGGTAGACAAACATGGAATCTGTATTCATGCTTGCTGCATATTGTGTGGCGTGTGTTAATGGCTGTTTGGCAATCATCTGTTTCAAATCCACGTTTTGAAATCACCGAGAGCCGTCAGTGCTGGGAAACGATCATTTGACTTTTGATTTATTTTGCATCTGCTCAAAGGAAAAGCAAACCTGTGATGCTTTCTGTACATGATGTTTATGTTGGTGCATGCATTGACTAACAAAGGTTTATAGCGTTTGTACAGCATTGCCCCACACAGAATAGAATGATGAACCCTTTTGAAAAGCTTCATTTTTCTGTTTCATTTGATTTAAAAAAATAGCATTAAAGGGAAATATACCAATTTACGTTAGACTGCCCAATACAAGATCATTTTTTTAATGCATGGATGGAATTGGCCTCTGAGACCTCCACCGCATGACCCAAAGTTTAGCCTACGGTTCACTTGGAGTCAATGATTAAAACAATAATGAAAGAATAATAAGGGCCACACAGCTTTTGCTGTCAGGACTCCTTTACTCTGAAATAGCACACCAAAAAAAAAAGAGTCAGGCAATGCTGGAATTTAATGCAGAGACCGGCAGTGTATACAAAGTAATCACGGAAGGAGATGCAGGGAAAATTAATAATATAGCCAGCAAACTTAACTAATTCAACAAGGCAAACATCCTGGTATTGATCTTCAGCCATGCGTTTTCAGTTCTAATGCTCTAAGCTCCTAAACTGCTCAGTGTTTAAGAATGTTTTCCAAGGCAATCTGGATCCATTTGTTATGTAGTCCACTCTTACTCTAAAATTAAGTAATTAACCAGAAATAGATCTGCTCCGAGGTCACGTCATATTTGCGGTGGAAGAATTAATCTCACAGGTTTGCAGCGAGAAAGAATTGCTTTTCCCTGCTTCCTCCCACCTCAGCAGGATATCGAGACGATGATAGCCAGTTAATATCGCCGCGCGATCTATTGATTGTGCTTGTCAGTTTTTACAATCTGCCCTCATCTGTCGGTCTCCACACGCCCTCTCCATCTCATTTAAGGGCCGCCAGCATGCCGAGGTGAGCCCGTCCTCTACCTGACAAACCGCCGCCCCCTCATCCATCCACCCCTCCTCACCGATCCCCTCCCTTTTTTTTTTTTGTAGCAGCGGCACATGAGAGCTTCATCATGGTTCACTAATCCTCCTCATTAAGGCAGGGCCCCCGAGGCTCTCGTTACCGTACATCTTTTCCCACATGCCTTGTACCAGACTCACGGCTTTCATCTCTGGCAGCATGTGCAGATGACATGAATTTGCCATGTGCAATATCACGTGTTGTCGGGATTTTGATGTCTCTGTCAGCTGTAGGACCAGACCGCATGGAAGAAAGGCAGCTGCTCTTGCTTCATCTCAAAGGAATATTTAATAGATCAGGCTCATATGGCCCTCAATCAGTGCACACTTTGTAGTTTCAAATCACGCCTTCATCTCATATTGTGTCCGTTCTCCGTGGCTGAAGTGTTTCCCACTGTCCTCGGGTTAATAGCTCAACTTTACGGGCTGCGGGGATGGTTACCTATGCGTTGGTAATCCAGGCTACGCCTGCGGGCGGCATCCATCTGCACATTTATAGCCGTTGTATTTCTCTCAGCTCAGCGTCATTGCGGTATTTGTATACCAAAGTCAACCCGAAGTTCTACAACTGCAAAAGCAAATGTACTTTTTATAGCTTTAAAAAATTGAGTTTCCTGCACAGGACGTAATTCTGTCCGCTCTTCAGCTCGTGTAAGGGTTGTGGCAGAGCGACGAACGCTCCGGGGATCTATATTAACCTCTCTTTGAAGTTACCCGTACGAGCCTGTGAGCTCCTTCAGATCCACTTATTAAGAATCTTTTTCTGATTCATCCGAGAAACAAACTGAAGCCGCAGCATCCCGGGCCCGGAAATCCTCGCCACGCGCCACGTCCGATCGCATAACGCGTTCTGACAATCCAGAGCTAAAACGGACACAAATCATGTGGAGTGAGACTGAATCACAAAATTTGAGCTGCTTTGGCTTCTTATCAAAAAAACATGCTCAGAGTGATGAAGCGCTCTATAAATGGAGTTGGACTTGGAGTGAAGGGTTTTGTTCAGTCCCAAAGGGGAGGGGTGAAGGTATAACGCACCGAACTCAGGGAAACTTCATATGTCAGGATGGAACATTGAGAAAGCAGAGATGCCACAGAAACGTTGCTCAGCAGGTTTCTTTATCTGCAGGGTAGGTTTGGGGAAAAGAATCTTTGAGAGAACAGACCTGATAGATGATTGATTTCCGTGTTGCTGCTGTCGTTTTGTTAATTATTTAACATATAGATGAAGGCAATGTAATGATTTTAATGATGTTCGAACAGAAGTGATCTGGAACGTTGCATCAAAAATGATTTTAACTCGTGAAGGCAACTTGAAGGGCATTTATTTAAATCGAAACACACCGGCCGACTCCTGCATTTCATTCGAGTTAAATGCATTTTTTTCTTTTTAATTACCCTTCCTATGTGGCAGAATACTTATTAAATTCAGTTATGCAACATGTTCGTCCGTCATTGTTCCAATTGGTGCTTTTTAAAAATGTTCCTGTTAGACATTGATGATATCTCTGACAAATTAAAGATGTTCTGCAGGCATAAGCCACATCCAAAATGCATGTTGCACCTAATGGAGTGGCAAGTACATCTGCTGGTGAAACACAGTGATCACTGCACATCGACTTGTGTGTTTTCCGAGTTGATTCGAGCTGATTTGTCCAATCACCCGATCAAAAAGTGTGAAGTGGATGTAGAAGGTGACTAAATATAGTCGTCAAATACTGTAAGGAATGTTTCAAACACCTTGACTCGGTAGCACCAGCGGTCCTGCTGGGACTGGAGGAACTCCCCGAGCATTTGAGCAGGTGGGTGTACGTCACGATCGCTCAGGTTTTCTGTTTCATTTTAAAAGGAGCAGGTTGTTGATTGCACATTACAGAGCCATAACAGAATGTACAAGTGCCTCCATTTAATTTTGATTAAGTTCCTTAATTATGTTTGATTAAATAATTATAGTTTCTTAATGTGTTTTTTTCAAAGAAAAGGGTATTAATCAGGAATAGAGTTTGCTAAAAGTCCACCAGTTCTAAGCAGCACAACTGTACAAAAAGTGTATTGCACTTTTTAATTGAATTTTGCTTTGAGCGTTGAAGCAGAAATGACTGCTTGATGTTATGTGCACTCTGTCTTTCTTTTGCATCGCTTGTCTTTGACCAACATTAGCATTTGGCAGCTGACAGAAAGAGTTCCAGAAAATGACAACTCCACAGACTGGAGTTTGGTGAGCTTGTCAACAACATGCTGCCGTACATAAAGAAGTAACGGGGTGCACATTGCAGCATCAACCACACTGGAAGACGAAGAAAACAAAGGTCAGAAGGGACAATGGAAGTCACGCTGTCGTGCGCAGGAACCAAGCCGACTTTTCAAATGGGCTGCACCCACTGTGAAGCAATTACAATCATGGCAGCAGTTTACGAGTGTTTTCTCTCAGCGAACACGTGACATTCAGATCCAGTTATTCCGACGCTCGTGCACATTATCTTAAGTGTATTTGATTTTGCCAATTTAGCAGCATGGACCCACAGGAACACTCAGAAATTTGTTCCAGCGACAATAAGCACCTCAAACGCTGCTGGAATTTTTAACCAATGAAACAAGAATGCAAGACAGTCTGGGCTGGGTGGGTTCACTGGAAACACACCAAGGACGGAGAAATCTTACAACGCTTTGTTCAGGTAGAAAAGTACAGTATGCAGTGAAATGAAGGTCAGTGCAATACGTGAGGTCCACAGAATTTCAGCATTTCAGAAAAGTGTCCATGACCAATTTTATCGTAGCTGGCTCAGGGTAGTTATGAAATACTGCAATAATTGTAATTATCTTGAAAAGTAAGGATGTCCTTTGGCTTCAGCCGGAATATAATAATCCAAACATGATGCTGTTTCGAATGTAAAGAAAAAAAAAAAACGTAGAAGAAAACATTGACACAAACTGCTGTAGAAATAGCGTCTGAGCCTGGCGCTGTCAGTGTCAACAGGATTTTTGGGCTAATGAGATCCTAATGGAGGAGGAAAATTATCAGTAGGATGAAACTGTGCAAATTGAGGGTAAAAATAGATTACACCTCATAAATTCATACAAAAGACAGTGTTCCTACAAAAAATGTTTTATTCATGAGTAATAAAAAATATATGCTAATACATAAGTTAATGTGAGGCAAAAAAAACCTTAAAGACCTTCACTGTATTTACATAGTCAACACAACAGGAGAAGCCTGTCTTGGCACAATCTGAAGGACTTTGAGGACGTTTCAGACAAATAAGTCTGGAAAGGAGCACAACAATAAGTATACCACTCAAAAAGTAGTAGTTGTGAAATAAAAAACATGTTTCTGGAACAGATTACACATGGAAGTATTTTGAGGTGAACAAAACAGAAAAAAGAAGTGCAACAGGATGAGAAATGGAGGTTGCTGAAGATACAGTCATGACTGAAGGACTGAGTATGTAAACGCTGATAGATTTCATACCCACGTCTCCACGTAGTTGAGAAAATTGACTGTATTTTGAATATTATTGATATGTGGTGGTTTTGCTCCTCATTCACTCCTGCAATTTCTGTCAGAATTCAAACTCCCACCACAAAATTGTATCACAGTGTGTATCCAGATAAATCAATCTGAGATCTTCTGTTGTTGAAAGTCACAACAGGGGAGCAACTTAGAAAAAAATGTTTGTTTCAACTCTTCTTTCACATGCCTACTCAGTCTGTCTCGGCGTCGTTGTGAAGTTTGATTTGACATTGTACCACAGAAGCCTCATTTTCAGTTTCAGATGAAAATGTATGCTTTTAGAGAAAAGTTTCTTTTATAAAGAACAGCATTTTGTAGCTTTTTCCAACACTCACTTATAGCACGGCAGGTTTGGTTGAGTTTGTTGTCTACCAGTGTCAAATTTTCCTCAGACAAGCGTTTAACATCCAGTCGTTCCTACTGTTGTGCATCATGTATTTCTGCTCTCAATATTGGTGTAAAAAAAAACAAAAAAAAAAACAGGCGACATCCAAAATGCAGGAAGTTGGTATGACCTCTTCCAGAAGGGATGGAGGATCTACAAATGTGTCAGAGCGTTTTTTTTTTTTTTTCTCCCCACAGTGGAAGGAAGGGAACTGGTCATTGTCTGGGACAAGTTCAAGTTATATTAGCAGAATCTATCTAGGGTGAAACTCTTTCATAACTTGCCAGTTTACATCCTTAAACTTACTGTTATTTTGAATTTGGGGCCATGAGGAGAACTTGCAAGAAGCCTAAATAATTTTCTTTAACAGTTAAACTTGCTGGGCGTCATTTCTATCACCTGGAAGTACGGTAACTATAGGTTTTGCTGCATCGGATTCTGACGCCTTCAGGCTGCCCTGGCCTGAAAAATGTACCAGGATGAGCAACAGGTTTGAAGCTTTCAGGCCACCCCAGGTCTATATCTGGAGCATATGGATCTCGGAGGGCTGGGGAGCATCATGTGGGACATGGATACCTGGTCTTCTCCTTTCGCCACATCGTCCCTTTAACACCATTCAACTGTCACTGTGATGAACAGACCTGAGCACGGTGCTCTCTGACTTTGCCTGCAGTCAGCTGCCGAAGATGTGCAAGCTTGAACTGGACAGAGCAGGACAGGAGATACACAAACTTCAATTCACTTCTTCAATGTCACTACAGTTACCACAGTTTATAGACGAACAGCACGAGGGTTGGTGTTGGGCATTGGAATTGCTTCCCAAGTGTCCCACAAGCCCAAATCTTTTTATTCACAATGTCGTTGTTTGGTGCCGTTTTTGTCCATTGAAAAAGCAAAGGACACAAGATTGGCAGCATCAAGTACTATTTATTATATTCTTCTAGAGCCAGAATTGCACGACAGTAATGAACGTCAGAAAAAGGCTTCCTTGGAAAATATAAAACAGAATAAAAAGGTTCCCAGCCTCATGTCTGTAAGACGACACCCTGGTTTGGAGCGCTAAAACTGTTAAAGTTTCATAACCTCATCAGTACAGAAAACATGTAAAACATGAAAAACACTGCTGTTATTTTTTTCTTTTAAGAAACATAAGTTATATGACTGTAAAAGGCCACTGTGCTTTTTTTTTTTTCATCTCACAATATATTGTAAAAGTTATGATTTTGCAATAACCCTGTTTTTGTGCCGATTTTCTGTGAACTTTCCTTCTTTCACAAAGCGGCATGTGTGAATTCTCAAGATGTTTTATTCACCGGCTCTGGCTATATGCTAGAGCTTTAAGAATACAAAAAAAAAAATGTAATTTCTTCTACCACCATAGGTCACACAATGAGGTGTGCGAAACACAGCAAGGTTTAAAATAAGGGTCAAGGCAAAGCTTGTGTGTGTGTCTCTTTCAAATCCATAATGAAGTCCACAATGGGTTTTTTCTTTTCTTTTTTTTTTACCTATTCATTGAAATCATAAATGCTGTCTGTAGGACTGCAAAACAAACAAACTTGGCAATGAAAAGCGATTTTTGTGATGATGGCCAGCAGAAAATATTGGCGCTGCATGCCCTTTAATGCCCAGGTAAACACTGAAAGCATTCAGAAAAGCAACCATTGCAGTTGCTTTCACTCCAATAAATCAAAACCCAGACCCATCGCCAGACCCTTTCTCAGTGTGTCGCATGAAATCGGGATTTGTCTTCTTCTCAAGTTCCAGATCTTGGTCTGAATACTTTTTTTTTTATGAGGGAGTAAATGTATGGGGCCCTCTAAAGGCTGAGAAATGAAGTCTCAGATGACAGCATGCAGCTGCAAACGGATGTTGTGGGCAGTTTTGTGCCGACAACAGTTGATGTCCTGCCAAGTAAATAAATCAATTCGTGGCACGAGGCCACTCCTGCCTCAGGGATGTGATGTTTTTTCCTCTTGATTTTATTTTTTTCATTCCAATTTTACACTACATTTCATTTTTTTTTTGTGTGTTATATATATTACTATGTGCGCAGTGTGTGAATGGCACCGAAGAAAACGGCGCCTGGGGGTAGAAAGCAGCACTGTATTCATGACAAGCAGCGGCCAGAACTGCTAAGGGACATGTTTTAAACTTAGCTTGGCTCGGTGCGAGCGAACGCATCCACCAGCCTCACAGGAAATAAAAAAAGCTCCAGATGGTCAATCCGCCTGTGTCATCCAAAATGGAGGAAACACACTTGTTCTCATCTGCACATATATGCCAAGAATGACATGGTGAGGAGAGAAAACTTATCAGCTTACTTCTAAAGCTGGAGCAGAAGAAAGGTGGAAGTTGTGTGATCAGTTTTCTTCTGTCTGTTCTTGTTTCCCATAATCCAAATTATAGTTCAGGGTTAAATGGTGATTTTAAACATGCAATGTTATTATTTTTTTTTAAAGACCCATTAAGATGGCAGTATTTCATCACTTATTTGAAGTTTTTCATTTACACTGAAACGGCAGAAATGAGTCGGAGTTAGTGCATTTCGAAAACTCCCACCTTGGGAGCTGTAATCAAAAAGTTACGTTTTCAGTCGCTCAGAGTCCTGCTGTCACCCAAAACGCAACGAACGTTTCCCATTTTCATTTGAAAATGTCGAGAAAATAGACCTTAAGAGATCGGATCAGCAAGAAAACTGCTGCCCTGCCCAGTCTACTGTGGACACGGGGTTTAAAAAAATCATTTCCTGAATCTGTGCGATGCCTATAATGATATATCCGTTAAATAACATAATACACCTCAAGGTTCCAACTCTGCCGTCGCTGTGTGTCTGCTTAAAAGCAAGCAAATCGAATTCAATCCACATCCCTGACTGGCCTTGTAATTTCCCTCTATATGTGGAATCCCCAGCACTCACAGTGTAATGATAGGTGTGTGTGTGTGTGTGTGTTCGTTCGTTCGTTCCCCGGCCTTGACGCTCTTTAAACTGCTGCGGCTGGATGAGTGGTCACAGATACGACGGGGGGAAACCACACAGACTGCGTTGTGGCAGCGCGTGTGGATTTGATAAACCCTTTTCTCACGGGCGCCAGGACTACCATCGCGGAAAATGTGATTACACCTCCCAACAGGAGGCACCATGCGGGCCGCCGTTCGGAACGGGGGCGGGGCTCGTCGCCGAGATGTACGTTTACCTCCGACCCACAAACGGCCCTGACACGTGCGTGATGTCCGAGGTTGGCTGTTTTTCTTGCCTGCCTTTTGAAGCTCAGCACGAGCGAGTTGCTATCAATGACTCAATGGTGCGTAACGTGGGTTACGGCATGTGTTGCGATCTCTTTGATGTAAGCTGACAATCAACGTTGACGGAAATCGAAATGCGGTGGCGAAAAAAGCTGCATTTTCCACTCGCGGAGCAGGATTTTCAGTTTCTGCTTGTAACTGTTGATTACAACCTCAAGACTGAAACATATTTCCATGAACAAGAGGTAAAAAATGAGTCACTCTCTTATGGTTGAAGGAACAGTTCGATGACTGCTCGTTAAAATACCTCACATTCATGGCGGAGATGTCTCGCTTCTTTAAGAAATTAAATCAGAAATCCACTGGCCTTGACACAGCTCCACTAACAGAAAATAAGTGTGCTAACGTTTCATACATTGATATCTGATATGTCTCATTCTGACTGTCCTTAACAGGTGCAAGTGTGATTGGAAGGATTTTTCTTTTTATTTCCTCAATAAAGCAAACTCAATCAGAAAAAACACAAAATGCAAGCTCGGTTAAAGTAGGACTGGTGTTGACGCCTGTCAAGAGAATCTGGGTTTGAGTCCAGATAGTTAACCGTCCGCACAGGTTTTCCTGCTCCTCTAAACCAGCCAAAGCCTTGCTTGTTGAGTTGACAGTGATTCTGTGTGTGTTTTTGCCCCAAGGATGGTCTTTCTGTATCGCAGCCCTGCGTTGGAATAGCAGCCTGTCCAGGAAGTGCTCTGGCTTTTTGCCCTGCGTTTTACTGAGACGTGCTCTGGACCGGCGGCGTCACATCCACTTTAGTCCAGTCACCACAAACTGCAGTTTAAACTCGAATAGGCCAGGTCAGGAAAATGACAACGCAATTGGTGAATAGCTTTTTTTTTTCTTTAACCTGACTGAATGCTGTTTTCTGCAAAGTCTTTTGATTGATGCTGCTGTTTTGACACCTTCACACAGTTTTTGGGGCTGTTGCGCAAACAGACGCCCAAAGCGCAACAAAAGTTTCCTGCTTTCACTCGAAAATGTTGTCACGTGAACAGGGTTGTGGGCTTTTCTTTATTTGCATCTCATTCTCGTGATATCGCTCTCCTTATTCCCTGGAGGACAGATATTAAAATCTGGCCTGCATGTTCCCGATGGGTCAAACTGATTCCAGCCTGTAGATTTAAGTGCAGAGAGATTCCAGAAGAGTTCGACAGCCTCACCTTTAATCTAACGTGCCTCGAGGAGACGTCCTTGTACTTGTCACCTATGAATTCTCTGCTTAACCTGATGCAGTGTCTTTTCATCACAGTCCCTAACCATTACCTCTACATATTATATTTATTGTATTCATAGTGTAGTGGAGCCAGGCAGACATTATGTTCGCCTGTAATTCCCCCGGCTGGTGAAGGCTTACAACTGCGAGGCTGTCTTCTTCATAAATCTTACAGAAAGACACGACAACCAGGATGTCTGTCTGGCAGCGCTTTCATATTCTCTTTGATTTCTAATGAAAACAAATCTTTAAAAATGACTTACAAATATATAGTTTCCTCAAAAAATAAAAAAGACGAGTGTATGACACTGAACACCACTGTGCAAATGAAAAATAAATGGAATTCTTAGCTTGGAGAATATACTCGGGGTTTACGAAAAATACAACTTAAAATACCCATTCAACTTCGATTGTAATTACTTGGAAAGATTCCCACTGGAAAGCTGAATGGCAAGAAATACATCCAGTTCAAACAGGGGCCCTGCTGGAGGCGCAAATCAGCAACTACTTGCATGTGTTTTGTCCCAAGGTGACACCGCTGTGACTTTTTTTTTTTTTTCAAATGTTTTAGAGATAAAATGAATAATAAGACAGTTCCAGTGGGTGTAATCCCAGAAGACTGCAGACGTTTGTGCTTCAAAAATATTATTTTGCTTGTGCCAAAGGATTGTCTGACTGGGCTCAGCCTCACTGGAGACTTTGTTTCCACAGGAGAGTCAAGAAGCCGGATCATGAATGTGCAGGAAATCCAGACAATTACTTTAACACTGTGTCTTGATGTAAATTGATATAACCGCTTACATTCTTTATGTTTTTGGGTTATCGAATCAAGGGTATGTTTTGACCAAAACGTGTAAACCGACATATCAACATTTACTGACAACCGTTATTGATCAATGAGCAATTATGTGACTATATTTTTAGGGTTTTTAAAAGTGCTGTGTCAAGGTCTTTAAGCAAAAACATGTGAACCTGTCATATTTCTTTGGTCTAAGATCAGGGGTGAGACCAGCATGACTCCACATTTCTCTTGTTCTTGTGAAGCTGTATGAGCATCGACAACAACCGTCTCGAATTTGAAAAACTTGGAATTCAGACAGACAGGACCATGACCCGAAAGTCACCATTCAAGGTTCCTGAGACTTCTCAAAACATGTTCCATCGCCATGCTGCTAACCAGGGTGCAGAGCAGGCTGATCAAGGATAGTTTGGCTTTTGTCGCTTGTTCCAGTAGCTTTTCCTGCATTCCTTTGTGGTAAGCCTCTCAGGTTGGGTTCACACAGATCATGTCCAGCAAAAGAAGAAATCCTGGCGTGATTCCTACATTTATGGGGTCTATTACCACGCCCTGGTGCATGTCAAATAAGAAACTAAAATTTACTTAGATATCCCCCCGTCTGCTTGTAAACATGTTGTTTGAAGATGCAATTCGTCTCAAACCAAGAACAGGACATGACATCTTCACCAACGACTTATCTTCACTGCAGATCCTCACTAATGTGCACAGTGGAGGAACTGTTCTTATTATTTTGACATCTTATGGTCAGATACCGCATGGAGAATATAAATCACACCAGCTTTTCAGCATGACTTCTGTCTTTTTCTTCAGTTAAAAAAAAAAGATACAAATGTTTACGATTGATCAAGTGTTTTCACTACGAGTTTGAATGCTCCCCTTGACTAAATACCATGCTCTAAACATTAAACATCACTCACTTGAGTATACAAAGGAATACAGCAAAAAACTTTACTTTTACCAACAAACACAGTCAATCTGCATTATGTTTTCTTTTCCCACTGTTTTAACCATTCTCTGTATGCTGCTTTGCTTGCTTTGCAAATTCCAAGAAAGTGTAGTTAAAACGGAAAGAAGAGTTAGTATTTTTGTTGTGGATCCTTTTCAGCTCATTTCAATGTCATTAGTGATTATGATGTGGAATAAACATTTTTCTTAACAGAGAGGAAATAGATATTTTAATCTGTTTTTTTTTTTAAAAGGTATTTTTCTACCTGAACTTCCTGTTTGTCAAATTGATGTCATTGCCTCTGGTTTCCGTGTCCTTCACATGTGTGATCGGACTGACAGTCACGTGTTGGGAGGTGCTTCCAATCAGTAGGTCATGTCTGGAGTTTAACTCGTGCGGAGTTGCTCTCTTGTTATATTTCCTGGCAGGAGGCAATCTGCTCTGCCAGAACTCCCCTTCTTCTTCTCAATATTTATGGGGTGGAAGAACGAATTGGATTTATTCATTTAAAACGGATGCAACACTGACATTTAGCAGGCCGGTGCAATAGTTTATCTTGTGAATAACCTGAAAACAACTTCTCAAAGATGACGGAGAATTTTGGTTGAGTAATACTTAATTACCGAGTTCAGCAAATGGAGTAAATGCCTTAAAGCAGCATATTTGTAGATGAGATGGTTGGAGGTGGAGATAAATATATTTTTTTCTAACTGACAATCAACTGAACTACATGATGTGATAGCAACATTGCGTGCTGATACTACACAGACAGCAGCCTTTTTAAAAAAGGAAGCCAGAAAAGAGGCGAATGGCCATTTGAAACATCTTGTGGATGTAACTGTTTGGCTCGACACTCTGGGATACACCACAAAGGTTTGCAGAGGTTGGAGGTCGGGCCTCACTTATTCACTTTACCAGTTACTCCTCATCGATTTGTCAGCAGCCCCTCTGACCCCGAGTTGTTCTCGGCGTTGCTTGTTAGCTGACTGACTGACTGGGCTGGATCCCATTCCCGAAAACACGGCAACTTTTCCCACACTTTACCCCGGCCCCATTTCATTCAGCTGCTGATTTGACGAACGCACAAAATTCATATTCGTAAGTGAACCAATTACAGATCAAAGTGATGGTACCTGACATAAAGAAACTGATTTGAGATGCACTATGAGTGTTATTAATAGGCTTGTTGTGTTGTTATAATGAAACCGTGCTCTCCTGGCATCTTTCAGAGTCTCAATTCCCTCAGTCATTTCGCGTAGCCAGGATGTGCATCTCAGCAGGTTATTGCTCTAAGAACGGTCTTTAAATGGGATCTGAGAGAAGACGGTTAATGACAGCGAGTCAGTAGGATTTGCATTCTGCTGGTGTTATGCCTTAAATGCTAATAAACTGCTCGGTCAGTGGGGGAATCTTGAATGATTAGCCCAATAACCACCTTGCAAGAATCGTTTATTTTTGAATAATCCAGTAATGAAAGGCTTCGGCGTGAGGTTCGGTCCTGCGATGACGAAAGGAAGCTGATATCCAAAATGTTCGGACAAGGTAAAACAGAGGCCCTGGGGAGTTTTTTCCTCCTGCTAAAGTTCCGATCAGTGACCTCTCCCATCATGGGGGAGGATGGGAAGATGCAGCAGGGTGAATCTGTACGTCATGAGTCCCAGGCGACTGGAGCGAAGGGGGGAACAGCAGTGGATGGGAGAGGGAAAGAAGAAGGGAGACGGCAGACGGGAACGGTTAGATTATGTGGGATTCATGTGGGAGGGGAAGCTCATGAGAGGCGGTGCGCACACACCTCAAACACGAATCCGAAGATGTTTACTATCAAAAAGAAATCAAGAGGTTTCATTCTCTTTTGAATCCAGCCGACCGTAAAACTGCAACCCGACTCAAATGAACCATATGCTTCACTCCCTGTGAGAAAACAGGAAAAAAAAGCCTCTATTTTAAATTCATGACCCTGCACAGTAATACTCCTGCATGAAACATCTTTTAAATGCACACATGTTCACACACACACACACACACACACACACACCCTCCTCTCCTCCCACACATTTGGTATAGTAAACAAACTGTACTGCTCACAGGCTCGTGTTTTCAGGAGGGGAAATTTAAAAAAAGCAACTTGCAGGAAAAAAGTGACCGTAAAAAAAAAAAAGAAAAACCCAGGCGAAAGAAGACAAATACTGCATGTTAAGTCATCATTGAGATTATAATGTCACACCAGAGCCCGGGTTCCCTGCGCAAACACCCTGCTGCGCTTTATTTCAATAATTTTCCACAAGCCAATGTAATCTTTACCCCCTCCTCCCTCCCACACGGTGCTTTAAGGAGATTTTATGTGCTTTTGTTTGAGGAGCAGATAATTCCTTATAAACCATAATAACACAGCCTGAATTATAAAAGGTTTCATAGCTACGAGGCCTGGTTGGCTCACAGTGGATTTGTATATTAGTACCTGAATTATTCAACCCTGCCTTATTTCACAACATAATTTGATTTCTGCTGAATAACAACTGTTCGCCCCAAATTTGGAAAGTATGGAGTATTTGAGAGGTACCTGATACACTCGGATATTCACCCCCTTAAGTGTATTTTAAGGGTACCGTGGAGGATCACTCTTTATGCCTTACCTTTAGGGACTTTTCTGGGTCAAGACAGTAAAGACGATAGCAGAGGAAAAAGTGCAGCGCTCGAGGACTTTTCATTCAGACTGTGAGGGAGTTTTCCAGGACCGATGCACCAACTGGAGCTTGATGAAAAGCGTGTCTTTCTTCGTGAAGAATGAGTCTTTATCACTATCGCCCAGGTGTAGTATGTATGAAGGTGATGAATAAATGATTGAAATTCAAGCATTGTAAAACAAGAATGTACTTTCCTCTTCTGCCCGCAGGCCGATTGTTGAGCTGGCTCTTTGAGCGTGAATGTGTGGCCTTGAGGTATTTCCGAGGGACCATATGGCACAATACCCCACAATATAGGTAAGGTTTTTCTTTTTTTTTTTTGGACTGCTGCTCAATTGTTGTCTGTTCCAGGCATGAAATTACTCCAGAAAAGACATTGACCTTTTCTTATCAAAGCACGGAGTAACCTCGGGCCTCTGGAATAGCATGGACTGCTTAGTGGACATGATAAAAGTGAAGGAAACCTGAGAAATTTGATCCCGTGGGAGCTGATTGGTGGAACTATCCTTGTATTATCGCTGCCGCAGGTCTGGGAAAATTGCTTTGCAGCCATGTACGAGGACACCAGTTTCATAGCACGGCAGCTGTTCTGCAGTCAGAAAGACATAACATATATCCAGGCGTAAATGGATTTCTTTCAAAGTGTAAATGGTTAAATGATCAGACTTCTGAGGACAGATTGGGATTTTCTGAGTGGCAGGCTGACTTTGGCCCACGAGCCTTATTTTCGATACCCCTGCTTTACTGTTGTGGCATAGTACATTTGCATAGTTGCAGATTTTTAAATCGCTGGATGCGTGGTTGATGATACATTTATAGCGCTTCATGAAAATGTAACATCAGTTCAACACCTGCCTGCCGTATGTAGAAACCTGGCGCAAATCAGAATCATAGCCTGTTTTCTTCTTTTTTTTTTTTCTTTCCATTGCCGTCCCGAAATATCTCATGCTTATGGGTGAAAAGGTGAATTAAATCAACTTAGATATATTGTATTCTGGCACAACTCACTGCCTGCCATAATAACAATCGTGAATGGAAATGGTGTTTTTTATGGGGAGTTTTATCGCAGCTTGTAACTCGAGAGGCGGTTGGGTAGTTACACAAACTTCATTTTGATGAGCTAAAAGGACATTTTGTTCATCATTAGAACGCCTCGGTTTGTCTTCTGTTGCCCTGCAGGGAGCCTTTCTGCAGTTTGGAATAGAAAGCCCTTGTAATGTCATTCAGTTCTTCACATTCAGAACAAATTGTCCACAAACTAGAGTGCGCACGTGGCTGCTTGCCATGAAAGTGCACTCAGTGAGAACGATGGCATTGGGAGGAATTTATTTCACGTCAGACGCAGTTTAAGGGTGAATCTGTTTGCCCGCCCTCAAAAGCCATAGAATACAGTCTGCTGTGGTTGAGTAGAAACGACTGAAGTGACAAAATGAGCAACCGGCTTTGTTATCTTGGGGGTGAAATCAAACTGAAGGTCTTCCGAGGTTCTGCAGCCACTGGAATTAGATTTATTCTCAAAGTAATGACAAACATTTGTCTCGAGCTCCACATCATTGACACCGTGTTTACATCATCTGCTGTTTTTACCTGTTACACTTGAGTGTTCTCAGCTGAACCACGATAATGCTTCTGACTCAACAATACTCACAATTATCTATGGCCAACCTTGTGTTGTTGTTTTTTGTCATCACTGTCTTTGCTATTTTCTTTGCCATCGGTTGAGTTTGAGCTCCAGACTGCAGAGAGGGGCGCGCAAGCCTCCAGTCAAACAGCACAACTTAAATATTAACCTTTTAAAAGTGTTAATTGTGACGCATTCATTCCTAAAGTGAGCATCAAAGTCGAAAGAAGAAAAAGAAACAAAACTGGGTGCTTAAGACCTTCAAAAGGTTTAACCGGCAGGTTTGTGAATGAAAATACTGAGAAGAATTCACTTACTGCATTTTCACTCCTTCGACAGTCTCTCAAAGCTTTTCCACACACAGACACACACTAATGGCAGCATGGAGAGCATTTCAGGCTTCAGTGTCTCACTCAAGGACACTGAGACATATGGACGGGTCAGATCGGGGGAGTCGCAATAATTGCCACCATGTCAATGCAAAATTTACATATTTATTCCAACTTGAACCATCATGTTTTACGAATGTGAACAGAGCATCATGAGGTATTTTATTTTTTGGCTTTTCCCAGTGGTTTCCACCGCCAAGGTGGAAAATGAGCCAAGCAATACAAAATCAAAGCAATTAGCCAAACTTTATATCTAATAAAAAATTGAGAAAATTGAAAGAGTGAGAGGTTGAAAGGTGTCTTGAATCTGACAGGTTGTATGGGAAGAGAAATGGAGCGTTGATGAGATTATGGTGTTTGGCTGAACACATACATTCTGCACAGACCATCTGGGGTAGCATGAGATTGTGAGATACGGGCGAACTCAGGGGCTCAGGAGTCCTTCCTGTAAATGTGGATATAAATACGTGAGGAGGCTGCAGGTGCCACAGTGTGTGATGGTGACAATCGCCGGCCACAACAGCCTTAAAATGTCTCTTTACTATTCAGGGAGCTGCAGCAGTTCAGTGGAAAGTGTCCCACGTTTCTCAAAGTCTCCAGGAATATGATGTTTATGGTAAAATATAGATATATAAATTAGAAATACATGAAAATGACTGATCAGAGATATGAAGGACAAATTGGTGAACTGAATGGGACTCGTTCCAGAAGTGGATCAGGCTAAATCCTCAAACTTTCACCAGCTGTGAAGGGAAGACAAACAAAATGAGGGCAAGCTCCAAAGTGAAAGTTGACTTTTGAGACAATTCTGACTCACACAGTCAAACTGCATCACCCTCGTTGTTAAACAGCCTTGGGGGCCCCAATGGAGAAATGTCCCTCCTCAGTTATCAGCCTGGACTCTGGAAGAGACAGCAGACCTTTGCCCGAGGATCTCACAGTATGCAGGAGTTCCAAAGGGATTCAAAGGCACACAAAATATTCAAAAGAATCACGAAGAACCTTAAAAGTCATCAATAAGATCTTGGTTCTGTTTGAGAGCCTGACAGGTGTTTTTTTTTTTTTTTTTTTTTTTTTTTTGTGGTCTGCACTCGACTCAGTGGGGTTTTGATTTCAGGAAGTGAAGAAGCTGTGATAGACATCGAGGTTGTGGAGGTAAAAGCATGTTTTACATTTTAAGTTTGTCTCACACAATTTTAGGTAAGCTGATAACGACCCACCTCGTTCTCAAATGTGACACCAAACAACATTTCCTCCAGCTGCTTTTAAATGATAGAAAATGTAGCTGACTGAAAAACCCAAAAGATGTGGCATTTTTAAAAGTCTCCAGACATGTAATGAAATCTGTTTTTCGAGTTGAGTGATGCGAGGTTCGGTACAAAAAACAATGAGGAAAATGTGATTCTTTTATATCATAGAGAAAAGTAACACACTATTTCCAGGACCCGTTCCCCACTGGGTGTTCGGAATGGTATTGTATTGGTATTGACAAAAGCAAGATTAGTTTCACTGGGGAAGGGATCACAGGGATATTTCTGTGCACTGTTGTTTTGCTCACATGGCCCCAGCTGTCAAGCTGCTCCTTTGATTGTTATTTGCTGAAGTGCTTTCGAGGCCGACGAGGGCGACAAAGTGGACACGACACTAATTACATTTTTAGTTAATAAAAGGAATATTGACATCTGTTTGCAGACGATTGAACTGCTTATATGTTTTCCAGTTTATCAAGACCCTACAAGTCAAACATCCATCCCTCTTTTTTTTCCGACTTGGTTCATATGGTGGCACTATAAACAGCGAGGGAGGCCAAACATCTGCGTGTCCTGCAACTCCCTCCAGCTCAAGACACTTTCCCCAAGGCATTTTGAACAAACGAGCGATTTCTATTGTAAAACCAGCTGTACTTGTGTGGTGAGAGAAACTATACAACCAGCAATACAACACAACAGCATGCTGTGAAACAGCGAGACATGACGAGCTCCATTGTTTCTTATTCTCGGACTATTTACGCTCGGCGCTGCCAGAGGAAAGTTAAGAGCATTCTCAGCTTAGGCTGTGTTTCAGTAGGTGGACTCAGCAGGCTGCTCCCTCAGACACCGCAGGCCAGCGAACATCAGAGCCCACTTCTGCACCAGCAACTTTCTGGATGTTCACGACACCGAGAACAGAAGAGACAACGAGAAATTACTCCACATTACAGCAAAGTCATCAATATCTACCTTATAGACATTTCATAAAGCAGAAATTTCGTCATTGCTTTTGTTTTTATAAACTGTATGTTTATCTGTAATATTTTCAGAGCCTTTCTCCAATCAGAAGTCTAATATTCCTTTTCAATAATGTAATGAGCTACCTATGTTGAACACAGCTTGACTGCTTTGATGAAATCAACAGTACATTTTTGGACCGGAGCCGCCACAGCCGCGTGTGATTGATTGTACCTTGACAACATCATGCCGCCACCACTCGTAAATGATGAGCACCTCAAGGGGAAACATCATGGTTTCCCTTTTGTACTGACGATATCACCAAAGTGAAGGTTTTTTTTTTCTTTTTTTTTGAAAGCAAAAGGTAACACCATGATTACAAACAGCTCAAAGTCTTCCACATACATGGACATCAAGCGAGAAGGTGTGCTGACAGCAGGGAGGAGAGGGTTGATCAGGAAGCGATATAGGGAAATCTAATTTATTTTTCATATGCTGCCGAGATGGAATGTCATATATCACACCATGCAGCAATTTTGTGCCAACTCCAAGCTCACGAAAGATGAAAGAATAGTGATCAAAGATTGAATGAAGGTAGTCAGCTGCTGGAGCTGCTGTGCGATTCACAACCACCGAGCACCATATAAACTGAGTTAAATTAGTCATCCAGTGTACTGTCACTGTTTCTTTTCTTTTTTTTTTTTTTTTTTCATGTGTTCTGGCTTCAAACAATGGTAAATGTTTGAAGTGGTGTTGAATGAGTGGGAGGGAGAATTTTTAATGATGAGTAGACACCAGGAATAATAAGATACCATTTTAAGATCCCTGGGCTGAAAACAGATTCACAAGAGAATGTGTTTTTCAACAAGCATTAAATGAAGACGTCACACTGGAAGTACAGGTTTGAGTCAGATCACCAGTCTGAGTTCCCTTTTCACATGAATGCCTGAGTCTTTAAACCAACAACCAGCAGAAATGTCAAATTCTGCTTCCTTTAGGGTTGGAATTCCAAGTATGATGAGTCAATCACCTGTCCAGTGTGCACCCACGCTTTGGACTTTCCCACTTTTTATCAACTGTAAGTATAAATTATATGTATTTTACTGTGATAGACCAAAACGACACGCCTCATAATTGTGAAATTGAAGAATAGTAACACTTCCGTATACTTCAGCTGCAGCACACAGTCACAGACTGCCTCCTGCTTTAGGTTTGGGTAAACTAGGAGTGTCAAACTCATTCAGTGGGCATTGGCAGCAGCACTGACTGCACAACTCCTTAAAAAACAGCAACTGCTTATTTCACTGAAAGTAATATAAAAAACATCACCATTGAATATTTTGTCACGAACCTCAGTCTCAAGTAGATGGAAAATATGTGCAATTTCACCACTTTCCTGTTTTTACTGACGCCCCTTGTTGAAAACACAGAAACACATAAAGTGCGAAAAATGTCTTCCATTTTCAGTAACTGTTTTTTTCTCCAATGTTGCATCCCCCCAAAAAAATAAAAATGAAAAGACTGACTTTATGCTTCATTTGGCAACTCTTGTGAAAGATCTCATGTTTGATGCTAATGCCTTTGCTGTTGCATCACTGATGTCTCGCCTTGCTGTTGTATGTCTATTACTGTTTCTGAGACAGCGTGATTCTCAGTGAATACATTAGAAACAACAGTATTTCCATTTACAGAAAAAAAAAAGCTGTTGTTTTCTTTGTGATCTCACTTTTGGGTTGGACCCTTTGGCCATATGTTTGACACTCTTGGCGTCGATAATGATTGAGATAACAGGTGAAAGTACAACAATTCTTCATGCAGAACACTTTTGGTTTGAACAGTTTAAGATGTATCGAAGTTAACTTCACATTATACAACATATACACGTGGTGTTCATGTTTAACGCAACTTTTTTTGCACATTTCATTATTCCACTACCCCTGAATAACAACCCAAAGGTAATTCTTCTGACTTATCTAAGCCAGTCACATGAGCAATCTGAGGTTGTTATTTAGCCGAAAAATAGTCAGACTTGACTTGCTGTGTCTGCACTGTGTTTCTAGTCCCAGCTGTAAAATCAGTTTTTGCTCACCTCTGTGTTGTTTCTGGGACGGGAGCTTCAGCAGTGAACTCTCTCATGAAGCAGCACAGTGTGGCCAACTGACCAAGAACTAAATCAGAAAGTTGAACCTGCGAAGCCAAGAAATGCCAAAGGTGATATTGCATCATATTGTATCTCTGCACGAATTAATAGGCAGAGGAATTGATAGAGGAATTTGATGTGAACCAGCGGCATCTGCGGATAACTCTGATTCATCATTTCGTCACGACGGTCGCTTACTCACTGAAATCATTTTGTTATAGTGCTACTCTATACCCAGGGTTAGGAGGGTTACTTTAGAATTGTAATCTGGTACAATTACAAGTTATTTGTCAAAAAATGTAATCAGTAACTTACTCTAATTACTTCAATTAAAGTAATGTACCAGATTACTTTTAGTAACTTTTTGGATTACTTGACCAGCAAACATAAAAATACAGACATAGACAAATCCAATGTGTCATCCTCACGGAGTACTGACGACTCCACACACAGCAAACACTAAATGCTCTTAGTGTTACGAACTCTGCTGAACTCTGTGTGTTCAGCCCCAGTTAATACCAACAACATGACCTTTAACCTCTAACCTACTGAGAATCTGACTTTCTTTCTGACTCAGGATCAGCTGCATCAGTTCAGACTGTGTTCCTCTAGTAGTTCTACAGTCCAGTAGCAGCACCAGGAGCGTATCAACAGTGTTAAGAGACATTTATATGATATACTCAGCCTGCTGTTTAGCTGTACTGCTGTAGTGAGGAGCAGGGTTTTGTGTTCAGGTAGGCCATGCACAATGTTTTTTCAAGCGTTCAGAGTTGATTCATTCCTCAGTGACAGAAGGAAACATGCAGTCTCCAATAAATCCTCCATCCAGGCTGAAGATATTATTGTCTCCATCAGATTCTTCTGATGGAGTTAGTAACCTGTAACCTGTCAGTAACCTGCGTGTTGAGAACTGCAGGCTGCAGTTCTCAACACGCAGGTTACTGACAGGCAGGTTACTGACAGGTTAGCAGGCCAATAACACTTCATTGTGAGTTCACTTGTGTATCATGTTTCTTCAGGTTTGATGATGAGTCCCTGGATGTTGAGAGCATTTTCACAGTTGGGAGGCAGAATTTACATTGTGCAGTGACATTATAGGCTCATCTGACTTAAATACAAAATGATGCATAAGTTTCCAGCCAAAGAATGAGTTTCTCTCCCTGGTAGCAGCCATGACTCCAGCAACAGGTGGTAAAATCCATGGCAACGCGAGTTGTTTCATTCACGGTTAAACATACAGCAGTAGTGTGGGCGACTGCTCCAAGATAGCGGTCGTTGCGGCGTCTATCCTTTATATATCTACAGCGTCTATTGTTTATAGATCTACGGTGACGTCACGATTTGTGCAGTAAAGTGTCGCAATGTCTGTCTACGGCGTGTACGTCTGTTATAATTGTGGTTATATATGGTTATATATATCCTGATTTTCGAAAGTAATCCCGCTCAGTAATCCGTGTTTTTATCAGATGTACCTGTAGCGAAATGACATATATTTTTATCTACTGTAACAGATTACAGTTACATTTTGATATCCTAATTCCGTAACGCTGTTACATGCAATCCGTTACTCTCCAACACTGTTTATAACATACGGTTTCCAACACTGAGGAAAAGTCGAACCTGACACAATGCACGGCAAATAAATTCATAGAGTTGCATAATGAGGTAAGGATGGCCTGAGTGGCTTCATGCCTCGGTATTGACCTGCTTAATACCCACATACTAATGACCATGATTTGATTTTTGTTTGCCATCCTCAATGATGGAAGTCTGATTCTTCTGTGAGAACCACGGCTTCTTCCACATTAATCATTACAGCATAGCCACTTCTGGGTTTCACCGGAAGCTTTTCAAGCTATAAAGCCTTTACACAGCTACTTGTGAATGTTTAATAGACTGACAGTGCAGGCTGTGTTGCCATGTTGTGGTTTTGCAGTCTTCCATAAAGATGTTTCTGTAAAATGACACCGTCCATTAGAATTCCAACCATCGCCACAGACTTCCCCGATAGCGTTTATGGCTTTGTTAACTCCAAACGCAACGCTGACGGCTGCTGAGGAGCGAAGGCGTCTTCCATCCGGTTCATTTGCACAGCAAGTCATAGCTGTCCCCTTCAATTACCGTTTGATTCATTTCTTAATTCACGCAGCCTGTCATTGATTGGCTGCAGCAGGTGCCCTTTTCCAGCCTTCCTTGCCTTTTCTTTGCCGTGAGGATTTTTCACTGCCGTGTTACACGCCAGAGATCAACCAATTACAGTATCTATATCAGGCTCAGAAGCTCTTTCTACTCCGCTGACGCCATTCAACATGTTCTGATCTGCGCCTTGTTCCACTTGGTGATTTCCAAAGAAGATATTGAGGGACATGTATAGAGGCAGCGTCTCCATCATCCCCTCATTTCAATATTCCTATTATTCGCTATTGGTGTGTTATTGTCACACAAGCAGCAGTCTGAAGCCTTTTCAACATTTCCCATATCTGTGTGCTTTCCATGTTTGTGTACAGCGGGTTTCTCTAAACTTTGTTCTGTGTTTTGTGTGTTTCTTTTGTGCCGTACTGTTTGCATGTTGCTTGAGGAAATTGTGCTGACCGATCTTCAAATTCACGACTCATTTGACGTTTCATGTTTGCTGGGTGACGAGAATCGCCACAGGTTCTTCTCTCAGCAGGTGACTATGTGATTGTGGAGTCTTATTGTGTGCGTTTGTTCAACTGAGGAAAAACTTCCACTTATGAAAGGCACTTCTCCAAGTTCACGCGGAAACAAGAAAGCAAAAAAAAAGTGTGCCGCACGTATTTGCATCAAAGTGACAGTGTTGTCGACACCAAGTTAAAAACCCACACACCAATGAAATTATGTAAATGATGTATTTGCCTAACTTGAAAACACTTGAAATCAGTGCTGTAAGCAGGCAAACCACAGAAATTCACATCTTTATTTTCGTCTAGTTTTAGCTACGCTGAAGTTGTTTCTTCACTATTTACACTGAACATTTCATCTGGCAAGTGAACCTAATTGTGGAAATTCTCATGTCTTCATATTCCCACCAAGCTTTTAATGGTTATTTACACTAAACATCAGTGTAGGCGTATTTGTAGCTGTACAATTTGTAAAATTGTGAAAATACACGAAGCAAACCTCTGTATCTATTTTTGCGGATATCAAGTGGGTGATATTATATTTACAAACGAGTTCAAGACTTTTTTTTTTGCTATGGATTTAATGTAGTTCTCATGATTTTAAAAGGCATTAAATTGAAGACTATTGTAATTTATGTCTTATCTTTAATGTAGATCAAAAATATATAGAAAACATCAGTTTATACCACCAGCTTTTATGTCGTGAATACTCCTGATAGCCTTGATTAAGCAACAAATGTTTCCTCGACATGAGATGCTCAGTTGATTATATGCTGTGAGTGTCACTGTGAAGAAATTGTTTCAATTCACACATGATCCCACGAGCTTGTTGTTCTCCATCAAAGTGCTGGCAGCCAGCTATAAAATAACACGTTTGTAAACGTAAGCCCTCAATTTAAGCGTAGCAATGCGTGAACTTTCCATAATTGCAAAGGAGGAGTTCCAAGTAGCACCGTTAAGTCTGCTGTGACCCAACAACAGGTGAGGTTTATCAACAACAAGCCTACAAGGTGTACAAATCGATGTCAGACTCGCAGGCAGTGCCCACCTCTTAAAAGGAAAAAAAAATAAGAGTGTGGAGGTGCTGAGTGCGTTTGATATAGGTATTTTGCAAACACTCCCACACCGTTGCTTCTATATAGTATGACATTTTATGGTGCAAGTTGACATGCGGCAGGCAGCATGATGCATCCATTATGTAAGTGTGAATCAAAATCTCCCTCATTGATTTTCCCTTTTCTTCCTTTGAGCCCAGCAGGGATTCCTCAGCGCAGCGCCGGAGAACGCACAGGCCCATGTTTAAGTTTACCTCTTCAGATCTCCTCGCTGGATCAATGCACACGAACACAGCTGCTCTAGCATTCAGCTAGAAACAACAGAACACAATTCTTTACTTGACTGATTAAGTTGCTCATTAAGTTGGGATTATATTCTGTTTGCCGTGAGAATTAATCCCTTTCGGTGTACAAACTGGAGTTCCCTTGCTGCAGAGCCCACCAGTAAAACCAGTCCAGGTCAAGACGTGTTGTGTTGCACACTGAGCTAAATCAGCTCTTTCCCTGCACCCAATTCGATGAGACAAACCTGCCGGAGTTGAACTAATGCTGTTAAGAAGCCACGGAAACCACAGCATGCTTTTGTCTGGTGTGTTTTGTCTGAAGAGGAAGAAAAGTTGTCTTGCAAACAAGACCATGCCTCTCGTTTCTTCCCTCCCTGATGTGTTTGTAGCTTTGTGTATCACCGTGCGACATGATATCCTTCTGCCATCCCCCCTATGCTTGTACCTGCTATATTTTAATTTCAACTTGTGGCGCAGGCATGAGAATCGGAATCTGTCGGTTCCTTTTCCTTTCCGAGAAATTTCAGGAGAATACTTTATTAAGTCCAGAGTCTGAAAGTATGAGGGATTGATTCAAATGAAAAGTTCCTTTGTATTCACAAAGAACAGTTAGTGTTGAATCTTCAGCTACAACAGTTCCTTCATTGGATTTGAACAGATAAGGCTCTCAGAGAAAAAGAAGGAAAAAGGGAAACATGATGACTTCAAGTGACTGGAGGACCCAGGTGCTATTCGGGCTCATCGAATTATCCCCTCGTGGAAGAATGGAAGTGGATTTTTTCAAACAAACAAGGCTGCGTCACAAACCAGATTAAAGCTGGGCCATATCCAAGGCAGCATTTCCACTGTCGTGGATTTATTTATTTTTTCACATGGAATAATAAATTGCAAATAAAACACATGTTGAACAACTGCTGTCATGTAGAATTACAAAATAACTTCCCCACAAGGGTCACATGGTGGTGTGGTAAGAAGCCCCCCAGTTTCTATTGTATTTTAAGCGCGGAGATCCTGTTTGTGAGACAAAATGTGTCGGTTGACAAATCTCAGCCAAATCAGTTTGTCCTCTGCAAGTAATATAGTGGCACATGCGCTCTCCTGCCGTCTTTCCCTTTGTTGTGGACTGGGGGCATAAGTAAAGGATTGTTGGAGTACAGTGCATCATTGGTGTCCTTCTGAGAATCTTACCTTGTCAAAGGAAGCAGTGAGAAGCCAACAAGGTAGATCAATAAATGGATTTCGGGGAGCTGCAAAGCCCAGCAGACTTTGGCGGCGCACACACTCCCTTCTCTGACACTCCTCCTCGACTGCTGTGTTTCAATCAATGGGCTTCGGGGGTCGGCTGTCTCTGGTCAGCACAGCTGTTCCACTGAGCCCATTCCAGTTTCAGTGCTGCTAAAACTCTCGGCGTCAATGATCTGAGAAGAGAACGAGAATTTATACATAAACGCTTTTTCATGGCGACACTAATGCCACATGTGAAATCCAACAACATTGTTAATGGTGGTGTGAAACGGAGCTGAGAATATAAAGATTTTAATTATTATGCTCCGATGGCAAGAAGCATTGAAACTGGCAAGCATGCTCCATGCTTTCTATCCCCACTTCAATGATTATAGATACTGACAGTGGTTTCATCTCAGAGGTGGAGGAGAACACTGGGCTAAACGCACCGCTTTTGTACTTGATCCATGCTAATCTTGTCTTCTGGTATTGTTGTGAAGTATTTAGTTTTTCTTTTTTTTTCTCTTTTTTTTTTTTTGCCAAAGCTATGAACCATAGAAAAACAAATACATCAGTGCTGAGTCACGGTGGCGCCATGCCCTCGGCCTCAGAGTTTCTGGAGTGAGCTGTGAGTCTTTTAACTGGAATTATTGTTTGCACCAAAGTCAAAGCAATCAGATAACTATTGTATGAAGACTCTGCTTGATTGGAAAGTTCACAGTCCGTGATAAGGTCCTCACATATCAACAGTCCCTAATTTACATTGGCTGTGACAAAGTAGCTTACTGGCTTTAACCAAGACCACCACTGATTAAACAAAAAAGTTATTTCAATACAAAGTAACAAGGCACAGTTTCTGTCATTCATTGTCCTCAATTAAACGCTGAAGAATTTGAATCTATTTTCTCACGAATTTGGCTGAAAGAATAAGCTAAAGAGTTGCCAGTTATGGAAAAATGGTCTACACAGCATATCAAAAGAAAGATTAAAGCATCCGATGTGCATCAAGCATCCAAAAACATGCCAGAGACAGGAAGAAAGTCTTTCGTTACTGATGTGACGATGATGGCGGGAAGTCCCACTGACATTAATACGGAGAATTGGAGGCACAGTCAGAGGCAGCATTGATGGCTTTAGTGGTCTGAGACGCCATTAAAGACCTTGAATGTTTGGCACAGATCATGTTCAAACATTCGCTTCGATCTCGACAGCAGAGAGTTATGGATTTAAGGAAGGCGGAGTAGAGACGGAGGCTCTGTGCAGATCCCTGTGCATGTATAACGTAATTGAGCATTAAAACCACAAACGACAAATGTACACTTGGTGATCCTGGTGATACTAAAAAGTCTACAGAGATTAAAGAAAGTACGAGTTTAAATCCTCTGTAGCCTCCAGATGCACTGAAGTGGCTCCAGGAGAACTACAAATCACCAGCTGGCGCCGCGCTGACAGGGGATCTCCTGCTATTTACCTCGCTCGTATGACAAAGGGAGGCAGCAGCATCTGCTTCTGTGACGGGATAGTTGATTGTACCGAATAAGCCGCCATATACATCACGCATCAAAGGGAACTTTCAGTATCTTCAAATCACTGCCTGTTTTCATCGTGTGTCGCTTGGACTCCTTTTTTTTTTTTTAATCATCTTTTATTATTTCTGAAACTAATTAAAAGAGGAACCCTTATCTGAGTTTGAAAGCAAGGCACGTATTGAGCAGGAAACAAAAGTTAATCCTATTATTGGTGCCAGAATATTGGCTGACTGAACCACATACAGATTATACTCTGATTTGATCAGAATCTCCTCTCGCGCAGCTCGTCCTCAAAACAAATTTTTGAAACATTCTGTGCAAAGGAAGCCCTGCGCCCGGCATGTTTGACAAAGCAATAGCCGGCTGACAGTCGGCGTGATTGGTTTCGCACCCCTCACACTCCCTTGTCATTGTGTACCTCTCGTCCCGGGCGTAATTCTCCTCAACCATTTCTACCTGTCAGCCATTTTGTGAACATGCAGGCGCGCCGTATAGAAGCAGGCCCCTATTTCAAAGCCGCTTGTCTCTCATTCAGGAAGCTTAAGCTCTTTAGCACCTGCAATATGAATTATATAACAGTCCTCCATATGGACGCTCTTCTGCATAAACACACACAATTTGCTTGCGCGAGCGCGAGCGCAGCGCCGGCGGGAAGGAATCACCCGCCATCATATCTGTCACCTCCTGTGATTGCTTTCCTCCTTGCTCCGTGGACAGACCAGGGTTAAATTTATGTTAGCTTGCAGTTCTCCGTGTTTGTTTTATCTTCATGCAGCAACAGATGGGTGGGGTTTATCGCCTTAGAGCTTTTCCTTGTTGGGAAAAGTTTTGAATTGCAGATGGTTGCGTTAATTCCTTGAACAAACACTTCCTGTTTGACTATTTAGACATTTGGGAGATATTTGTGTCGCTTGAGTAGCTTCAGTGAAACTTCAGCCAGGTTAAATGAAAAGTTTGAACAGCACTTTGGTGTTTTAACTTTACGGAATTAAAAGCATTGTGAGGTGCTGCTGTGGACCTGCTTTGGAAACAGTGTCTCCTTTAAGTAAAATCTGATTAAAATTAATCTTCGATGCAGCATTTTACATCATGAACATTAAAGGCTTCTGTATGTAAAATGCTTATGATATGTAAATTAGAGTCTGGCTCAAGGGGGAAGAGAATATCTCAGCATTATCTTGTCAGTATAGAAATTGTTTGTCACTTTCTCTCCACCTCGACAGGCTTGGCCTCTTGGAATGGGACTGGATGATGTTTATATACTTAAGCTTGTAAAAAATATATATAAAACTAAAACAACACACTTACTTGAACCAAGAGAAGGCGTGAGAAAATGCTGTGTGTCAGCCTTGTTTGGGTTTTCTATACTCCAGTTGCAAATCAGAGATGAGCGAGGTTGCCTACAGCTTTCATATGGACCAATGTGGGTGTTAAACAATGAGGCACTGGTATAGAATATGTAAATTGCATGTTCTCAGGTCACGTTTTGCAGGAACATGCAAGTGATCGTGGCAGTATCTTCAGCAAGCTGACATTTTATCTGCTGGTCACCATTAATCACCTCACCGGTTGGAGTACTTTCGAAGCAGTGCCTTCTCCTTTTTTTTTTTTAATTGTGCATAATACATTCTGCATTATGTTTTTCATGACGGCTTCTACCATCCTCCTCATATAAACTGCTCTCTCGCTCTCTAAATCAAACGCTCTGTTCACGTAAGTCGGCCAGCTCTCTACTGTTTGTTTGGGGGACGACTGGCACTAGTAATCAGCTTTCACTGGCAGAAGTTGAAGCGCCGAGCAGCTGCCAGCTAGCGCGTACGAGTTAGCATGTGTGTGTGTGAACGTCTGAATGTCACCGCCGATCGTTGTCTTTAGGCGAGAAAGTGAAACAAAATTGGATTTTGAGGCTGTCAACCGGCACACTTTGAGCAGCCTGTCAAAATCTAATCACAGATGGCTTGATCAGACAGCGGATGTGGTGGAAAGGTTTTCTGCCTTAGACATGTTAAATTTGAAAATGAAAAAAAAAAAAAAAAAAGAAAAGCATCCACCCACAGTGAAAGGCGGCAGATCGCGCTCAGCCCCCGCGCCCCCATCCCAACCCCATCGTGCATACGTTGCGTGCATGAGTGACTTAGCAGCCTTCGCCCCAAGCCATACGTCGGTGCCGTAACAAGTGTGATGGATGGAGCTTGTTACTCATGAGTGTTTTGCATCATCTTGACTGTTCCCACAAAGCTGCCGTGGGAACCAACACAAACGGCATGCTTTTTTTTTTTTTTTTTTTTTTTCCTTTCCCCCTCCAACATCTCGGCTTCTTTCACTGTAACCTATCGCTGAGAACACATCTGAAGCCATTTCACTCGTTTTCTTTGGTCTTTGGCCTCTCGGGCTACAACACAAGAGGGAGGAATAGACAGAAAATGGCCTCCGACACTGCTCCTCCTGCTCCAATCGACCCTCCTCCGCACCGTGATCCACTTTTCCTTTCAGAATGTTCCGAGGCTATACATCTCTTTCTTCCTCTTCCTCCCGACTCTCTCTCACTGTATCCCCACCCCCCCCACTGCAGTGGCTTCGCGTTGTGGTGCACCTTCAGGCTGTGTGTGTGGGATGGTGTTGTGGGCTGGCATCTGGCAGCTTCTGATAAGGGAACGAGTTAGCTGGTGCTATTCCTTCTGAGAGCGGTTTTGTGTGTGTGTGTGTGTGTGTGTCTGTGTGTGTATAAACGGAGTGGAGTTAGGGTCGTTCAGGGGGGCCACTGGCCAGGGGTTTTTACTGTGTCTGAAGGACGTTGTCTCGAAAACACTTCACAGTGGATTTAGACGACAAGGTTAAGACGGTGACCACATGTGCCCTGAAATGCCTTGTGAGGACGTGTTCTTGTATTGTGACAGTTTTCATTTTCAACAGGCTGCAATCCCAACATATGACCCAAATTATCGTGAACCAATAATTACATAGCCAGACAAACAGCGGCATGTATTTGGAGCCATATTTAACCAACGTTAATTAGAAAAAAAATGTTGAGCTAAATTTCAACTTTCAGTGGAGTTTTGTCCAACTGTTAATTTATTAAGTCTTGAAATAGCTGAAGTGCATATTGAAGGGATGAGCTTAATCACATTGTCCAAAGAGGAACGTCCATGACATATACAGTCAGGGAATAGGAACAGGTGGGCTGATTTATGTACTTTCTCTTGAAATGACAAAATCTGTTGTTTGTTTCCAACCAAAGAAAACATTGAATCAAAAGGGTTTCAAAGACCCAGTACAGATCGGACAAAACCGTCATGATTTCTTGTGATTTCACCGTGACAAATATGACCCTGTTCACGTTACACACTGCAGACTGACTCATTTCGCCTACTAAAATCTAAACTAGCATCAAACTACTTTTGTCTTAAAGCAACACTAAGGAACTTTCAGTTTTCGTTGATTTTGGCGGCACCAGTGGACAAAAGCGGTAGTGTTTTGCCTGAAAGAACACTACAGTTCCCATGAGGACTAGCGCGTGGCGTCGTAAAATGCTGCTCCCGGTGGCGTGCTGTCGGACTGAACTCGCCTTCATTTGTTTCCAGTGGCTGTGTGAGGGATGGATAGCGACGAGGTAATGAATCTAATGGTGGGTAAACAATGTTATATCATGATTCAACATTTATTTTATAGAGGAGTAACCCCTTGAGATGCATCATCTCGTTTTCAAGGGGTTCCTCTGAATGAAATGACAATTAACATAAGGAACATGGCATAAAAAAGGGCCAACCATAATAGTCATAATACAATGAATTGACAAGAGAACTAAACAAAACCAAAAATACAAAACACAACAATAACCACGCACACACACATACACACACACACACACACACAGCTGTCGTGAATCAACCAACCTCCCAGCCACTGCCACCACCGCATCATGCACAAAGTAAGACATATGGAACCATCAGACTCCATTATATTACAAATGTGTCTGTTTTTGGCATATAATACAGTTTTCAGCATAACATTGGTTTAAAAAAAAAAAAAAAATAAATAAATAAATAAATAATAAAAAAAAAATAAAATAGATGGTAAAACACAGATATGTAAGAATATAAGGAAAAAAAACACACACACACACACACAAAACAAGCACAACAAGATTAAGTAACAAAAGCATCAGTGCATACTAAATGAATAAGTAAGTAAAGCTAAATAGAACGGGGTTTATTGTGAGCTGGGCAGAGGATCCACAGCTGCAGGCCTCCCCCCTGCCCAATGAGCAAAGGGTGACCAAGGGGAATGAAGTACCCAGAACCCTCCCCAAACCTGAGAGGGTTGACTGGGGAAGTGAGGACTTGTAGAGTAGTGTAGCCAAGCCTCTGCACTCCCCTTGAAGTGTGGAGACAGTCAAGATATATCTAACTTATAAACATGAACAGACATTCCGAAGAAATGAGAAAACAGAATTTCGAAACATTTGAATTGAGTTTATTGAGCGAATATGTTTGGGAAGGTTATTCCAGTCATGAGGAGCTTTTACGCTGAAAGCTAGTTTTCCAATTTCTAATCTGGTTCTAGGTACATTCAGATAAATTTGGTCATGATGACGTAAACCATAAGGAGTACTGAAAGGCACTAAGTATCTTTTCAAATAAATTGGGTAGTTGAGGTGTATACATTTGAAAATAAACTGTAACCAGTGATACTGTCTCCTCTGAGAAGGAGCAAGCCATGACAGCTGCTCGTACAGCTCACAGTGATGAGTCAGATAAGGACAGCGGAGAACAAAACGACAGAGTTTGTTGTAAACAACATCCAAAGTGTGCAAATAAGTTTGAGTCGTATTTGAATATACTATATCTCCATAGTCCAACACGGGAAGCAGCAATTGTGTAACTATTCTTTTCCTAATTTGAAAAGTGAAACAGTTTATAGATCGATATAGTGTTTTTAAACGATAATTCAATTTGTTAGTAATGTTTTGTATATGTCGTTTAAAAGAGAGATCTTGTTCCAGCCACACTCCAAGGTATTTAATGGAGTCTGTGGGTTCAAGAGGAGAGAAATCCAAAAAATGTAGACTAAGGTTATTTTCCAGAGTATCTATACACCATCGCTTAAACAACATAGAGAATGATTTAGTTTTGTTAAGGAGTAATTTATTATATGACAACCACTGTTGCACAGAATCGAAATCGTACTGCAGGGATTCATTTATTTCTGAGATAACAGGTCTGGAACAATAGATGACTGTATCGTCTGCATAAAGATGTATATCACATTTTGTGCAGCAAAGTGGTAGGTCATTAATAAATATTGAAAATAACAGAGGCCCAAGAGAGGAACCTTGGGGAATCCCTTTATCAATTCCAATAAAATTAGATTGAGTGCCTTGAAATGACACAGATTGGCTGCGGTGGTGTAGATAGGAATTAAACCACAATAACGAAGATCTATCAAGTCCAATGGCATGTAATTTGTCTAGAAGTAAATAGTGATCTACAAGATCAAAAGCTTTAGTTAAATCGAGAAAAATAGCACCAGTGCACATACTATTGTCAAAATTATGAAATATATCATTAGTAAATTTCAGAAGAGCTGAAGAGGTGGAAAAATGTTTTCTAAACCCAGACTGGCATTGAGACAACAAGTTATGTCTGGCAAGATGATTAGATAACTGATCAAAGACAATTTTCTCAAAAAGTTTTACTACACAATTAATTATTGATATAGGTCTATAATTATTAATGTTTTGCATATCTCCTCTTTTGTGCACGGGGATAACTTTACAAGCCTTCCATGCATTAGGTACTGTGCAGGTTGAAAAGGACATATTGAAAAGTTCAGCTAGAGGATGAGAGAGAGCATTTGCAGCAAGTTTGATATATTTGCTCTCAATGCCATCAGGGCCAGGTCCTGCACTTAAAGATAACTTGCCTATTGCCTCCAGGACCTCAGCTGAGGTGACATGCTTGAACATGAAAGAGCTAATGCACGGCAGAGAATGAACTAATGACTGAGTATGTGAAAGGGGAGAAACCTCTGGTGTTTGGGAAAAATGCAAGCTGAAAGCGTTAGCGATGGCACTCGGGTCATTAGTAATTTCATTATTAATCAGCATATTATTTGCAGAGCTATTTGACTTACCTATCAAAGAGTTTACTTTTTGCCAAAATTGTTTAGGATTATTAAAATTGTTTGTCAAACTGTATTTATAATAGTCAGCTTTTGCGTTTCTTGTTTGTGTAGTACATGTGTTTCTTAATTTTTTATATTCCTCCCAGTCTGCCAGTACTTTTGTTTGTTTATATTTATCGAACGCCCTATCTCTCTGTTTAAAGAGCTTGATAAGATCGCTGCTAATCCAAGGCAGATGGTGGCCTTTGACCTTAACAGTTGTCCAAGGAGCATGTTTATCTAATACCTGCATAAATTCTGTATAGAAGAAATCCCATGCTGTAGAAACATCAGGAATTAGATTAATTCGGTACCAACTTATCCTTTGCAGATCATAAATGAAGTGATCATTATTAAATGACTTTGAGTTACGAACCCTAATATATTTAGGTGCTAGATGAGGTGTGTGGATTTTCCAAACACAGTAAATTATGCAGTGATCACTCAAGCAGTCAGAGAGAACTCCAGATTTCATTATTCTGTTAGGATGAGTGACGAAAATTAGATCAATTAGAGAACTACAAGTTTTACTTATCCTAGTGGGGTCTTGTACCATCTGCGTTAAATTCAGATCGTTAAATAAATTCTGTATTGATGACATAGTAGGGTCTTTCCAGTTTAAATTAAAGTCCCCCATTAGAATAAGTTCACTTGTATTATTCAGAGATGAAACAGTGGCAATAATGTTTTTAGCAGACTCTAACTTAGGACATGAGGGCGGACGATATATATTGCCAATAGTAAGCTGTTTGTTTCCATTAAGAGTTAATTTGATGAAGATGCTTTCAAAAAGGTCTGGCATTACTGTGGGAACAATTAGCTCAGATTTGAGGTTAATTTTAATGTAGGTTGCAACTCCACCAGATCTTGAACCTCTATCAGCTCTATAAAGAGTATAGTTATCAATTTTTATTTCAGAGTCTGTGATAGTTTCATTAAGCCACGTTTCAGAAATTGTTATAATATCTGGATCATTATAAGCAAGCCAAGCTTTAAGCTGATCAATTTTATGCAATAAGCTATTGATATTGATATGGATTGCATAGAGACCTTTACCCATTTATTGAGATATAA
The DNA here is from genome assembly GCF_902148845.1 of Salarias fasciatus. Classification (NCBI taxonomy): domain Eukaryota; kingdom Metazoa; phylum Chordata; class Actinopteri; order Blenniiformes; family Blenniidae; genus Salarias; species Salarias fasciatus. The sequence continues at coordinate 17,866,101 of NC_043763.1, read as the reverse complement.
AAATAAAGCTTATCAAACATTGATCAGCTAAGCATGTCCCGCCTATGGTAGCGGAAGTGACCAGAAGGAGGTAATCACGACAGCACACCACATACACACAGACAGTCATACACAGACACACCATACCACAAAAAACAGACCAAATAACACATAAGAAAATTTCATGAAGCATTAGCAGAGAAAAAAAAAAAAAAAAAATCCCACAAAACTCTCCTCACTTTAAACTACGCTACTTTGTTAGCAGAATAATATATATAGAGAAAAATAAGAAAATACTCAGTTTTTAATTTTACTTAGTTTTTTTTTTTTTTTTTTTTTTTTTGGTGAAAACCAGTATAATTCCACTGACTAACTCAGTGTAGTAGCAGTTATATATGCCACTGCAAACAATAAATCAAAGAGGGCAAACCTCTAAATCTGGGCTGCTCAAGTAACTAATCAAAATTAAGTCTACCTGTCAGTCACTTCGGATGTCGAAAGTCATTGGGCGTCAGACCGCACACGCGGAAGTAAACAAACATGACAGTAGCATCACCTTCAGGATGAGGACGCACTGGCAGAGCCGGGATCGATGGATTCCAAATATTTGGCTGCCTCATCCGGATCCTCAAACTGTCGTATGTCGGACCCCCGCGCCAGTTTGATGACCGCGGGGTAGAGCAAAAAGGCTTGGAATCCCAGAGAGCGGGCCCGATTCAATACGGGATAGCATGATTTCCTGCGCTGAGCGGTGACATCACTGAAGTCAGCAGCAAAGCGGAGTTCTTTCCCCGCTATGACCACCGGAGTCTTCCGTGCAATTCCCAGGATCTTATCGCGGTCCGTAAATCGCAGAAAGTTCAGGATCATAGTCCGAGGAGGAGCAGCCGGGTTTCTGCGCGGAGGTCCGATGCGGTGCGCTCGCATTATCTCAGGTAAGCAATCTTTCAATTCAGCGAACCATTTGGGAAAGTTGCTAATCAGGTATGATATAGCATTACCTTGCTCCTCTCCTTCCTTCAAGTTGATGATACGGAGGTTGTTTCTGCGATTGTGATCTTCCATCAGTGTCATTTTGTCTTGAAGTTTCTTGATTGTTTCCTGATGCTCAGTAGCAGATGACTCGACACGCTTTAATTGCACTTGCAGTGAAGTTGTCAGCGTATGCTGGGTGATCAGATCTTCAGTGTGCTTGTCGAGGGTCTTCCTGAGAGAATCCAGCTGGGTTTCCAAGCGCTCAAAACGCTCCTTTGACTGTTTCTCAGCTTCCCCAAAGAACTTGTGCAAAGTAGCTTCCAGGGACGCCATTGTAAGTTCACACATGGAGGTGTCGGCGTTTACGGCAGCTGGACTTTCAGTTTCTTTAGGTTGTGCTCCTTTTTTCGCTGGCATACTGATTAGCAGAAGCAAATATACAAAATCCGTGGAGTAGAGCAGCGCTTAGAGGTCTTTAAATAGTATTAATATGGCATTGATCGAGGATTCAACAGGGAGAGTTGTGAGCAGCCCAGCCTCTACTCCGCCATCTTGGTGACACACAGCGTGCCGTAAAGCAGTCCGCACATTTGGAGTTTTTTAGTGTGCAGGGTTCCTACCACCCTCCTCACAGCTGCTTAGTCCAAGTGAAAGCAATGCTGATGCCCTCAGCCCGTGACGGAGGGGTCATTCAACTAGTTGTAAGTCGATGTATCACCACAAAAGATATTAAAATGTTTTATTAAAGTTGAACAGTTCCTTAGTGTCGCTTTAAGAAGTCACTGAACACTGAAGATGATATTTCCACTCAAAAGACCAAAGATTTACCGGAATTGTCATTAAAAATAATTAAATGGAGACGTATACAATACGCACCTGTTTGATTTTTTTTTTTTTTTTTAATCACGGGTGATATTTTTAAATCCATAATTGGTGCACTAGAGACTTTGGCTTCTACAAACAGCTAAAACATCCATTTGACCAAATCCCCTCATATTTATAATGTAACCTTTTTCTTCCATGATTGTAATCTTGCTTCGTGTCATCTCAGTTTGGCCAAAATCGAAGTTTTATACATCCACCATGAGAGTCACACTTTAACTGGTATCGCTTAATGAAACCACAGCTCTTCAGTCTATCGCTGAAGTTTGTTGGTAGAACAACAGAGACTTTGACGATGCCTCGGGAAAGTCCAGATCATCCAGATACTGCTTCCACTTCCTGGAACTCCCGTCGAGCCAGAACAGCTCAATCTCGCTCAGTGCTTCAGGTCCCGATTGTGAACAGATAATCCCAGCTGCTGGTTTTGCTTTATCTCGGGAAAGAATCTTTCTTTCCAGGAGATTTTGAAATTAATTGCTTATTTCAGTGGACGAATAATGGTAACATCTGTATAAATATTATCTGACTCCCAGGCCTACTTTGTTGAATAGCGTGCGCCCCCCTTCTTAATGGAAATCTCTCCCCTGCTGCACGTTATCCACTCGCTTCATTTTCTGTTTGACCGAAGGGCACTTGGGTTGAATTTAACATTATTTGTCATCCTGCAATTAATTCCAAATGTACCTCTGGGGAAGGAGCTGGAGATACTTAACTGCTGTAATCATCTGTGTGTCAGGTCTCATAGGGGAATATGGGCCAATGATTGATCATGACTTTACTAGTCAGAGTAGAAAAATATGATGGATTCTTTGTTTTTCTAAGGATTGGGGCTTCGGGGTTCCATGTCTCACCTGTGATTTCCTCACCTGTTTATTGGTGAATAAGGTGCTTTGGGGACTGCTACCTAAGTGAAATCTATTTGCATTTTTTTAAAGAAAGAATGCTAGTTCTGTACACATACCACATCATATTCAGTGCTGTAACATCCTATTTAAATGATTACATATGCAATTTTCTAGGTCTTTTGAAATCAAACTCACAAAGTGCATCTTCTATTAGATTGACACACTTATTTCAATTGAAAGTTAGCTGTATTGCAAAATCTGTTTTGCTTTTGGGATGATGTTAGTGTTTGGTTTTGGTTTGTTCATGTGATAAAAAAAAAGTGTCCAATAGTGAAAATGAAAATAATGTTAAAGGTGCTGTAGGCAGGATTTTGCTAGTCAGTGCAAATTTTTCTGTGTTTTCTTTGGATTAAATGTTAGAGTATCCATTGATAATCCTTTAGGAGTGTAGCATAACTGCACTACCACGAGGGCACAGGGTTTCCATCTGTCTCTGTTCTGAGCTGAAAAGGAATCTCGACAGCTCCAGGTATCTTTGACCAATCAGAAGAGCCCCTGAGGCTCTAACCGTGATTGGTCGAGGGGTGTTCGTTAGCACATTTTTGTGGGAGGGGCTTAACTCGCGTAAGGGCGTGATGTCAGAGAAAACAGGACAGGATTGGCTGTGCTGGGTTTCAAATCGCCATCTTAGATGGGTCAAATCGCCATCTTGCTTAGGTAACCCTCAGCAAGATGGCGGAGATGCCGAATCCTGCCTACAGCACCTTTAAAGGCATCTAATGAATGTGCGACATATGTATAGAGATACCATGTCATCTATTTCTCATCCATTTTTCAGTAGAAAGGAGGAAAAGTACATCTCTGTCCAGCAGATTGAAAACCTTGTCAATGACAGCCAATTGCATTGTTTATTCCGTGAGCAATTGAACAGCATGTCTTTAGTGCCAACTACTGTTTTTTGTGCTTATATCTGGAAAAAGTATGTTTCGTTACCTAATAGCGAATATCTTTGTCAGATTGATTTCATTTTGATTTCATTTTGATTTCAAGTCATATATACAGAACATTTCTGAAAAAAACTGCCGTCTTCTTATGTTTTCACTGAATTTCTTTCAATAAATGAATCAGATTCAGCGGAGTTTTGGAAACACGCAGTTGTTTTTTTCCCTTTGACTTTTCATTCATTGTGAGTGAAATCACCATAAAATGTACCACGACCTGCCAGATCAACTCTCTCGATATGCGATCGTGCCTCATCCTCGGGGCTGCTTCTGTTTCTGAATCTCAATTTTCCTTGTAAGATCAAACAGACACATACAGTGAACACACACACGCGCTAAGAATCTTTGACCTGCATTCCTCACCCTTTGCTCCATCTCATGCTTGAAAGGTTCAGGATATCTGGCCGGAAAGTTCAGCGGTCAGGAACGATGTAATGTGCTGGGCAGTGAGCCAACTAAATATGAAATGAATAAGTGGCACAAGTGAGATTCTCCATCTCCGTCTGGATAAAGAGATCAACGGAAGGCGTGAGCAATGACTTGTCTTTTAGCCATTTAGTTCTGACACGGAGCGGAACCTGTGACTTCCCTGGAAAGGTAAAGGAGGCGTCAAGTGATGGATGCAGGAGTGGATTCACCATTGGAATGTATACAGTCTCACTGTGTGTGTGTGTGTGTGCGTGTGTGTGTGTGTGTGTGTGTGTGTGTGTGTGTGTGTGTGTGTGTGCGTGTGTGTGTGCTGTCCAAGGTGCTCCACAAACTGACCCATTCCTCAGGTTTATTTCATTTTTTTTTCCTCCGTTCAAGATTAAATAATAAAATCACTGACGGAACACTTATTCACCGCTGCAGAGTCATTTATTCATGGAGGAATTTACTAATTACTTGAGAGCTTAGACATGGCTTTGATTAAATTCTCATACAAAGGAATTTAGCTCAGAATCCTTAATGACCTTTTTTATGTAAAATCATCGACCTAAAATCTCAACCAACTGATGGCTTTTCAGGATCAGTGATAAAATGCTAGAATTTGTTCCAAGAAACTCGATGGACGCTATGCTTTGCACCTGGAAGAAGTTTTTCAGTCACCAGAAATTACAGGGTCACTTTGCATGTTCTACTTCAATAAGTGAATGAAGTATTGTCTTCTTTCTGATCATAATAGCAGGAGTTTCAGAAGATTATGTGTATTCATACCAGTCAGATCATTAGTTTGTTGCATATTACTGTAACCTGAAAGTTTCGGTGTGTTTGTCAGACTGCCAACATGTAGATTTTGGATTTCTTCCTCATTTTGCTGCCACTCCACCGTTGCAGTCTTCGAAGGATCTGGCAAGCGTTTCATTCTGCCCGTCATCAGTTCCAAGAGATTATGGCCCATTTGTCTCAACAGCGATAACTCCACACGTTCGAGTGTGCTGTCAGTGGGCAACGCATGCAAGAAGTGATTACAAATAACAAAGTGTTTATGACCAGCTGTGATTTCAGACCCGCTGGATAATCCCTCCACCTCACAGGAGTGACTTTAGCTGTCCGGAGTTGTGCGACAACCTCCAGGTGGCTGTGGTTGAGGAGAAAATGAAACCCTGTCAAAGCCTGAAACTCCATCTGCAGCGTGCGCCGCCATGCTCAGCCGTGCTTCTGGCACATCCCACTGCTGCAGGACGCTCGGAGCGTTTCACTGTGAACCCGATCCGTCGTTACCTCGGCTGACTCACAGCCATGCGTTTTGTACCAGCTTTTTTTTTTTTTTTTTTTTTATTTTTGCCATTAACCTTCGGATTTTGTCGACTCATGCATCATAACTTCTCTTAAAATTTAACATTTTGCTTTCAATCGTTGTTCTTCGTTTGAAGGTCAACTCCATCGCCTGAATCACTCGTCTAACTTTAAAAACACTGAGACATAAATGCAAAATTTTAGCACAACACAAACAGGAAAAATGGGAGATGGCAGTAAGCAAGGAAAACTACCGAGATAAATGGGCAAAGATGGATTCGATAAGGGTTAATTAGGTCATAAAATGTGATTTTAGGAAAACAGAAAGATTCCAGGCCCTCAAGCCGCATCAATTAATTTGTTGCTGTTTATGGATGTGGAGACGGCACCCCTCTCTTGCGCCGCCGGCGTTCATTTATGTGCACGGGGAGGACTTTGTCAAATGCCAAGCAGGGTCTGTGAGGTGCGGCGCGATTAATCAGCATGCATGTGACGCTGCGTCAGCTTCCTCTCGTCAGAAGCACGTATGCACTGAGCCCAAGAAGGAAAGTAAACTGAAGAGGTTTTTTTTTTTTTTTTTTTTTTTTTTTTTGATGACTTTGGTGGTTCATTCGTGCTTCTATAACAGAGGCCAGAAAGATTTGTGTTGGTAAACTGTCTACACTGTCAAAATCTGATGTTATTTCATCCTGATGCACTAAAGGCCAGTTTTGGCAGCTTTTAAAGTTAAGCTAAGTGCCTTTACATTTGTGGGTACACAAAAAAAAAACATGAACAGCTAACAGCTTATTTCACTGTAAAGTCATTTTCAGTATAAACATTCAGCCTTTGAAGGCGAAGCTAACTCCCTGACTCCTTTTGACACCTCGCTTTCAGCTGACAGCTGATATGGACAAACAGTATTTCAGAGTTTTAGCGGTGCCTTGAGGGAAGAGAACAAAAACCATCCTGCAGGTCTGAGTCACAGTCAAAGTTCAGCTTCTCCATTAGAAGTGTGGCTTCACCTCCACAAAGAATAGACCCATTTCCTCCAGTTTCTCTTGTTAAGAGTGCAGACACACACATTCAGCCGCATCCTGCTCAGTCCCACTCAGCCATATCACGACTGCAGACAGGGCGATGCAGAGGCTATCAGACTCGCCCAGACAAATCGTATTTACCATCAAACTCGGGGCTGATTGTTTACTTTTCACATGTCTTGTGGGAAACAAATGATCTATTGTTTTTTTTGTTTCTTTGATACTTAAATAAAGCCAGTGTTTTGGGTCTTTCAGTCAGATTACGTCACACACGGACCGTGCACAAAATTAAATGAAGGATTGTCTATATTAAAAGACAAAGAAACCGATGGAAAGAGAGGCAGATGAATAATTTCAAAAGGTTTAAAGACGGTGGTGTCTCACCTACACACATCCACTGTCTGTCGGTGATCCAGATTGAAAACAAAACGAGGTTACACAACATAAGAATCCAGTGGAATGTTGATTCTGCAGCCGTTTCTTCTCTAAATTCTCATGTGCAAATTGTATTTCATCACTCTTAGAGTTGGAAACATAAACAGTACTGGGAGACATAATTGAAGTGTGAAATTTTGCTAATTTAAAAAAAATTGGGTAATAAGTGTTTAATTATAATAACAGCAATTATGCCTGTCGGGTTTTATCTTACATCAGGTTGTTAAACACATAAATTAAAAAGCAAAAAAATACAGGAAATTACATCACAAGTGAATGGAAATGAGTCTTTTTGAGCAAATGTATATTTGATTGAAATAAAACAAACCAAAAAAAAACATCACTGAGGATTTTTTTTTCAGATTCCTGAAATGTATGTCATTCTGCTATTGATCTCAGCAGCATGCCTCAGTGATGTTGAGAAAAGGAAACAAAAGGCCAGAAAAGCTGGAATATTGAAGAAACGGCTCACAACTAGTTTAGATAATTGGCAGCAGATCAGCAACATGACCGGCTATAAAGAAATCATCACAGAGAGGCTTTCATGAGAGAATTTCAACACCATCCAGCAATTCAAGAATTCAGTCTCTCAATGCAATGTCACAAGGAACATGTAGATTTCGTCATCTGTGAGACAGAATATTGATAAAAGAGAGTCTGGATGGACGAGGCTGAAAACCAATATAGGAAGCCTGTGATCTTCAGGCCCTCAGGCAGTCCTGAATCAAAGACAGAAACATTTATGGAATGGAATTCCCAGCACAGACGCACAAACGCTTTTCTGTGAACATAGTTTGTCACTTCATTCATAAATCCAAGTTGAAACTGGACCGTGCAAAAAAAGAAATTCCATATAGTCAAAATTCACAAGTGCTGTCACCCTTTCTGGGCTCAGGCTTACTTAAGATGAAGCAGGTTGGGTCTTTCTTTGTTATGTGGAGACTCAAATTGACTCCAAATGGTTGGTGGATCAATTGCAGGTTAAATCTGAAAGGCCCTTCTGTACGAATTTTGACAGCATTGGAACTTAAGAGTGTTAATTTGGCACATATCTGTTACTGTGTAATATAAATCAACAAGAAACTGACAGCTGAGCAGCTGGAATCCTGAAGTTAATGTAATATGAAGTTGCTTTAAAAATGAAATTCAGATGAAAGTCAACAGGTAAGGGAGACAACAGGAACTCTGTAGCGCCGTAGCAATGCAAGCTTAATTTAATAATCCCAATTGTGTTAGTAATAATAGTAATCAGTTACGAACATGCAGAAAGTGGATTGGACTTACTTTACTTGATTTTTTTGCCATTATAAAGTTTAAATGACCTGGACTGGTTCAGTGTGGCACAGGTCTCTTGCCATGAGCACAGTGTAGCTTGGTTTGGTCTCGCTTGAATAGAAAAGTAATTATTTGACTGTCGTAGTAGCTCCAACATGTTTTTTTTTTTTTTATTTAGCGTTATTTTTCAACATATTTCACCGTGAGATTTTCCTAAAAATGTGTGATCTTGTAGGAAGTTTGCATAGACAAAGATAATAATAAAAAAAGATAACCTTTAGCTTTATTCATCTTTAATAGAAGAGCACAGAGAAGCCATGTTTGATCAAAGCTGAAAAATGTCTGCACTGATTTTCAAGAGGTTTTCCTAAAAGGCTCATCTTTAGAGGTGAGCGGAGTCTGAGTTCGATGTGATTCTCAGTCGTGGCCCGTCTCGACGAAGGTAGAACCACTCAGTTAGTCTCCTCGTATTTCACACATACAGACATTTCTGTTCAACTTTTACTCGTGTATGTTTGACTGAACACAAAGATTAGTTTGGTTACGATCCAAAGGAGGCTCCAGCCAACGTGTGCCGCCTCCATTTTCCGCTCCGATAATCTTCATCTTTTGTCAAGATTCTTCTTCGTCGGTGAGATTCAGCCTGCAAAACCCCGGCGAGCAATTTTCCACTTCCGTTTGCTTTTAAATGCAATTCCACCAAACTGTGCGTGATTCACATGTGAGGAGGAAGAAGAGTCATTAGTGTCGTTTTTCAGCTGCGAGCTGCGACTTTACACATGAAGGCGGAGCCAAAACAACAGCGGAGGGAAGAGCTGTCGTCCAAACTTCCGCCACTGATTCGGCATGACATGGGTGTGTTGTTCACGGCGAGCTCCGGTTTACTGAGCTGTCATCTCGTGACACATTTTATCAAAGAGGAGCAAAAAAAAAAAAAAAAAAAAAAAAAAAAGTGAAGAAAGAGCAATGCTCCTGAGTCCAGCTCTGTTTGGTGGGCTCACTGTGTGTTGTTGAAAAGACAGCCGTAAAGCATCAGATGGCTGACAGCTGAGGCAAAAAGGACAAAACTACAAAAGAATTGTGTTTCTGGGGGGGGGTTCTCAGTGGAAACAAACTGCAGCGAGAAGAAATTCGTAGAGCATAGACACAACGGGGAGTGTTACACATTAAAGTTTTGAGGTTTTAGTTGGTGCCAAGAAAAAAAAAAAAAGTGGTATGAGAATGACGGTCCTCTCACTCAGGGTCTGCTCAGTCTATGGTACGCTTGGTTTTTTGTCTAGCAGATGGCAACGCAGCTGTGAAGACATGTTCACTCGACAAGGTTACCCTTGTACGACAAACTCCCACTCACAAAACACACCTTGTTTATGACAAATTCACACTATGCCTTCGCCAGACTTGATGTTGTGTTTCCACATTCTAAACTCAGATTTCTTTGAGAGCTGATGTGACATGTTGTCTGGGAGAAAATGGTTTTGTTGGTCTCCAGTGGATGGAACAGAAAAACTCCTATAATCAGAGGAAGTCGGTCAAGTCAGAACGAAAAAAAATATATATAATAATATAATAACTAATAATGTATCTGTTTTATGACAACTTACTCCATAGATTATGGATTAGAGCTGGATTCTTAAATGTAAACTTAGTTTTAAAGATTTAAAAGTGTCTTTTGGCATCTTTCCCATGATACACCAAGCTAAGCTTAATGTTCAATGAAGACATAGACCAGCTTCTCCTTCTCCTCTCAAAGTAAATCAACATTTTCCCTCGATGCCCAATGAACTTGAAACACCATTCATACAAAATCAATGTAATTTTCAGCGAGATTTCCTGTCATGATATGTATGTGTGTGTGTGTGTGGTTTGATTTTCAGCCTAGTACCTTCAGTCTTCACGCCAGCTCAGACCCACAACCTGCAAAACTCACAAAGTCACAGCTCGACTCGTACAATCAATGTCCATCAGCAGTCAATAAGACGGCTGTCTGCTTTGTTCCCACTGACAGGAAATCAGCTCCATAAATACATGTTCCTTTTCAGGAAACGAATGAATATAATTGATCAGTGTCAGCTCGAGTTTCTCCTTGCTGCCGTCTACTTCAGACTCAGGAGAAGGGAATGGAGTGCTGCGATGACTGATCTGTGGCGCTGAAATCAAGGAACTCCAGCGGCTCTCTGTGCCACGTAAAAGCTTGTATTACTTGGGTTCCATTGAAGTGCGTGAACGACACTTTCGCACCAATCACAGATTAGCCAGATCTGACTGTCTAGCCAGGAGCTGCCAAGATAGACAAAAGGCATGAGGGGAGGTGTGAGTTACACATGTAATCTTAGATGAAACCCACAATCACGTATTAAATGACTCTGTATTAGTACTGAGTACCGTTTGTGGAAAGGAGAGAAAAAACCTTGGAATATATCTTTAACTATCAAGTATTTTAAGGTACTTCAAATACTTTTGAGGTACAAAACAAGCAACATGGAGATGCTGCCAAAATCGAGAAAGAAGACATTATACTTCAATGTAAATCTATGAAGTTCAGTTTTTGTCTCCATGGGGCAATTAGTGTTGCAACGAAGTATAAAACATAAAACATGCATCCATACATGGCATACAACATGTAAAGACCCGAGAGGGAGGAATAATACAGCGTGCTGAAACATCAGGCGCAGCGCCCAAAGAGAACAGTTAAATAGACTAATATGGGTCGGCTCCAACGGCCAATAACAGCCGATTAGCTGTAAAATGTGCAATCTGTAAAGCACTGTGATAGGGTGATTTATACAAAACTTTAACTCATAATATAAAATCAAAAGATGATTTATATCAAAATCAGAGTGTGGTCGAGTCAACATCGCGATGGAAACTAGTGATAGAGACCAGAACGTGTTCTGAAACTGGGCGCTTTATACCTTTATTTGCACTCTGAAATGTGGCATTTTTGAATGGGTTCCAATGAGACCCGATCTCTTTTTGAAACCAACATGATCGCCTCCTGCTGGAATATCCATGGAATTATAACTTTTCTGCTCTTCCGCATTGGATTAATTTTTCACAATTGGAGGTTGGCGCCTGGGTTCGACTCGTACGGAGACGATTTATTTAACAGGAGCTTCAGAAAAAAACGGTGCATAGCAATGCTGGCATTTTTAAAGCTATAACATCAATATTTTTATCTTTAAGTACATCACGTCCGTCCCTTGTCCAATCACAACGCTTTGCATCCTCTTTGTTTTTCTAATTTAAACACAAAGCTCATAAATGTAATTGGAATTATTACTTCATTTGGAATAAACCAGTTCTGAATTAAAAACACCATGACCACACTCAAAATGAAGTTGTTTAGAACTCCTCCTGCCTTCCTGAGGTCAGGTAATGTGATCAAGCCAGAAGCCAGAGGCAGCTGGATTTGTCAGCACCATTATGATATACAGCGGAAAATGCATGGCAGTTGATAGTTCCACGCTGTTCCACACACTGAAATGTAGATGGCCGTGGTGCCTTGTAAAGGCCATGAGTAAATTACTGTGGGCCTTACACATTGTCTATAGTCCTCATCCCAGTTACTGAAACTCCTTTTTCCATTGAAAGGTCACATCTGCTCCTCATTCTCTACAAATGCAACATTCCTCCATGGAAAACCTGGAGATTGGGAGCCTTATTGAAATTTTCTGCTGCGCCTCAAGGAAAATGAAAATGGAATAAAATAAAGGAAGTAAAATAAAGCTGCATCCAATCAGTTCTCCAGTTTTTTGCAGGTCAGTAGTTTGTGAATTGCTCGCCAACCGCAATTGTCTCTTTTGCAGCAGGGGAGAAGATCTGACGAAAATAAATAAGGCAGCTTCTGTTGGTTTTCAGAGCTTTCCGTTTCGAGATGCCATCCATTCAAATGAGTCTTTGAGAAAAACCGTCTGTCACCGCTGACAGCTTTTGCTGTGAGGCCTTGTGGGGATTAGCATTGGAGTGCTTAAGGAGACCAGAAGAGTATGCATCAAGTCGGCAAGCATTTGGATGAAATAAAATCTTTTGCATAGAGTTTCATGCAATTGTCCCCAGTGTTGATTTTCATTCAAATTATAGCGACGAGATTTTACATTTTTTCCAGCTGTTTGTTTAACGCCAGAAGAATGAACTATATTTTTTGTTGGCAGTAATCATGATAAGAAAAACTTTAGCGTCAACTTCTTAAGTCAGGTAATGAGAAATTATTCAATCTCCAGCTTTTAAAATGACAGACACAATGTTATAAGATGTACATGTACATTGTACATTTTCTTTTCATTCTAAATACTTGTTATCACTTGAGCAAATGCATTTGAATTATTTTTTTTAGCTTAGTGCAGAACATGTATTGCCACTTGAACTCAAATCGAATGCCTGAATGTCTCTCAATCACTTTCGCTGTGAGTTACAAATACATTTTTTTAAGTAATAATAAATAAAACTGTTTTCGTGCCACACATGGATGAAAATCAGTGTAAAAACTGTGTTGAACATAACCTTTTGCTTTAATGGCCAACAGTGTTCTTGACTAAGAACCGTGCTGCTCGGCTGCTTTAACCTGTGGAGTAGCATCTGTAGAATAAAGTTAATAATGTGTGTATTGTGACACATCCAGTCCCATATGTATTTCCTGTCTTTACCATCATTTTTCTGTAAACAGCGATCTTTAAATGGAAACACTGTTTTGTTTGTTATGACACTGTCTCTCTTCGGTCAGGAACATAACGTGGCCTTCAGGGTGTCGTTGTTAATACGAGCCAACTGTTGATCCGTGCCCCGATTTACATATGGAGTCAGTCAGCCGAGTCAGTGTGGGTTTTCTGCCTTATGGAGAAGCTCGTAAATACTATATAAAAAGATTTACAGTGTTTAGGAATTTTGTAGAATAACATTGAGCTTATTGAAGTTGGAGATATTGAAAGTCTTGGAGGTGAAACTGGGAAAAGGGCTCTCGTCAGCTCATATTGACTCATATTGGTTTACAGTATTGAGTGGGTTCTCATATTCTGCCATACTTCTGTTCATCCTTCTCCACAATACTTAAAATTCATAATATGACTTATCCGTCACATGCTGCCTTTTAATTATTGTAATCGGTTTTTTTTTTTCTAATTTTTGATTCATTGTGGTCTGTGTGGTAAAATACGTGTATGTTCAACTCAGGTGTGTTAAGCATTTCTGTGGATGTTGGTAGAACCCCCATGGTTTCCACTGTTTTTAATAATCTCTTAGGTGTTAATAATTGTTTCAAACTCCCTATGAATCGCTGCTGTGTTTTCCTACCTGTAATTTTATTCTAATTATCCCCACATAACACGCAGAGCACAAGCAGAAACACTTCACAAACAGCTAACAAGCTGCTTCGGAGAAGGAGAGGTTATTCATTCACTTTAGCACTTGTCATTATGAGTTATTGAAAAGCAGAGTGTTCACATGTCGGGGTGCTGCAGGGCTGGCAAAGATAAGTCCTCAAGCTGTGACTTGCATCTCACATACTTATGAATAGTAATGAGGGATGGCACAAGCATGTGGTTAAGAGGAGGCCATTGTAAGAACCCCCACGTGGATCAAAAAGAACCAAGCAGAGGGCAAAGAAGAGATTTCCATTAATGGAAACTACTCATCGTGAGACCAAAAAAAAAAAAAAAAAAAAAAGAATGGAAAAAGAAAGATGATTGAAATTGATTTTTTTCAGAGTTTGAGTGTATTAGGAATTAATGATACAAATGTCTGGGGGAATTAAAAGCTCACTGAATGAAGCCGAGTGTGGCCATCCATTCGGGGGAGTCAGCCAGGTGTGAGGGCTGTTAAGACGCTCACAGAGGCGTGCTGATCTTGTCAGCAAAGTCCGCTGATGTCCAACACCTGCAGCATGAGAAATATCCCTTGTCCTATTATCTTTTTTGCCAAAATGCTGCACACACGTTGGCAACATGTTGCAAAACTGACAAAGAGATGAAGACATTCAAAGACTGAAGAAGAAAATATTGTTCCAGTGTGTGCAGTAAACGGAGCGTGAGGGGCTTGATCCAGCTACTTGCTCACACTTCTATTGACAGGGAAGAACAAAATAGCTGCTTAATGTGAACACATGCCTCGCTATGGAGCTATTTTCCACTGCTTGCATGTCAGTATATCTGTGCAGCTTATAAGCATGTGCGTCATTAAAAATAGCTTCTTAGTGCTGCTTAATCCTGAGCTTCATTCAGACAATCCTCATGTGATTTCTCCCACCTTCTTTGCATTGCAAAGTACATGCATATGAAGGTTATAATGGAGAATATTAATGTGAAAGATCCTCAAGGATGATAATAAGATTCTCTCATCAAGTAAGCAGTTTAGAGCTATACAGTCCAGGGACCCCAATTGAATTGACCTGGATAGCGTGGTATCTGTATACACTGACATCAAACACTTGACACGATTATGACTCACAGACACTAATGCAAACAGAAGTGTTAGATCTCAACTAAATTCATCAATTTTTAACTGATATGTTGTTTTCTTCTGTTTTTGCAGGTCCCCTTTGCATGAACTAACATGGACAAAGTGGTCATCAGTCTCCTGCTCCTGGGAACCGCAGTTACGATGGTCCATGCATGTCCCAAATATTGTGTCTGCCAGAATCTCTCAGAGTCTCTGGGGACCCTCTGCCCCTCCAAAGGCCTGCTGTTCGTGCCACCGGACATTGACCGGCGAACTGTAGAGCTCCGGCTTGGCGGCAATTTCATCCTCAAGATCACCACTCAGGACTTTGCCAACATGACCGGTCTGGTAGATCTCACTTTGTCCCGCAACACCATCAGCGCCATCCAGCCTTTCTCCTTCCTTGACCTGGAGACTTTGAGATCCCTGCATCTGGACAGCAACAGGTTGACCGAACTGGGACCAGACGACCTCCGAGGACTGGTCAACCTACAGCACCTAATCCTTAACAACAATCAGCTGAGTCGCATCTCAAAAACAGCCTTTGAGGACTTGTTACTGACACTGGAGGACCTGGATTTGTCATACAACAACTTGCGCAGTGTGCCTTGGGAAGCCATCAGAAAGATGGTCAACCTCCATCAGATGAGTCTGGATCATAATCTCATCTCCTTCATTGCCGAAGGGACTTTTACTGATTTGGAAAAACTTGCTCGCCTGGACCTCACCTCCAACCGTCTGCAGAAGCTACCACCGGATCCCATCTTTGGACGCTCTCAGAGCAGCATGGTGATGAGCACCCCTTACGTACCTCCGCTCTCTCTGAGCTTCGGTGGAAACCCGTTGCACTGCAACTGCGAGGTGCTGTGGCTACGAAGGCTGGAGCGAGAGGACGATATGGAAACCTGTGCTTCTCCTCCCAGCTTAAAGGGACGCTACTTTTGGTCTGTTCGTGAGGAGGAGTTTGTCTGTGAGCCCCCTTTGATCACACAGCACACCCACAAGTTGCTCGTTCTAGAGGGTCAAACGGCCAGCTTGCGCTGCAAAGCTGTCGGTGATCCAATGCCGACGGTGCACTGGGTTGCTCCTGACGACCGTTTGATTAGCAACTCCTCCCGGGCCACTGTGTATGAAAATGGCACACTGGATCTAACGATCACCACGTCCAAGGACTATGGTATTTTTACTTGTATAGCTGCTAATGCTGCAGGGGAATCTACTGCCTCCATCGAGCTATCAATCATTCAACTCCCCCATCTGAGTAACGGCACCAACCGCACCACACAGTCCAAGTCGGGCCTTTCGGATATAACGAGCTCAACCAAGATCAGCAAGGGGGAGCCGAAACCTCTCCCAGAAAAGGTGGTGTCCGTATCAGAAGTGACTGCTGTCTCTGCTCTGGTCAAGTGGACGGTTAACAAATCAACTCCAAAGGTCAAAATGTACCAGCTGCAGTACAATTGTTCCGAGGATGAAGTCCTCATTTACAGGTAAGAGTGAATGATGACATTCTATTACGAGTATAAGCAAAAGCTTTCCCAGTGAAACGGAAAGATTAAACCTGGTGTAATATTCAATGTCAAAATGCTTGCAGCCCATTCGCTTTAGTCAGTTGCTAATTTTTTGCTGGGTGAGTGCTTAAGACAGTCAATTTCTTTTGAAGTGTTACTCCAAGATCGTCATTCATATTTTCTAATCCTCTGTATTTTCTTTTCCTTCAAATTGTCAATTGGCGTTTCACTCTTTTTTTTTCTTCAGGAAAAGTAACAACCACAGTAAAATCCTTGCCCCGAACCATTAATTAGAAATCCGAGAAGAAAAAGGATTATAGACCCTCATTTTAATGTATCCCTTTTAAGCTGCTCAAGTCCATAAGGTGAAAGCTTGGAGACTGGAGCTGAAGATCTTTCAGCTTTGTGAAATCAATTTCCGATGTTGGTGGAGACAGTGGAGGCAGGGAACATTCAGCCGAGATAATTGGTTGGCAGTACAGAAGACAGTGAGTATGATAGATCAGTTAGGGACGTTAAAGATGGGTCTGTAGTTGATGCTTGATTTGACAGCTCCTAAGACTGCATTTGCGTTATATATCACAATTTTCTTTTTACCAAGTATCCCCTCAGGCTTATTGAGCTCAATGCACTCAAAATAACAAATCCCTGCTGGGAATTAGCCCTCCTCTGGATGTTCACGGAATTATGGGATCAAATTCATATAACAATCGGTGGTCTGGATATCAGCACAAATTTGCATCATGCTTTTAGTTAAAATTTAGTTTGCTGAGTGTTTTCCGCCCCTAACATGGTGTTCATTTATTGTGAGCAGTACTCTGACACTATTTGCCTTCGTGTTGCATCCTGGCACAAGCTGTTCATTGAACAATAATTGGCTGAACACAGGATGGCAAAAGAGTCCAATATTAAAACTGTTCACAGTACCAAAGCAAGATATTGCTTTGTCCAAGCTCCGTTAATGCACGTCACAATCTCAGCACATTCAGTAATAAGCTGTTTATCTGATTCCTTTTGCTTTCACACTCTGTGCCTGCTTTCCATGCCAAAGAAAAGAAAACAATATGAATGTTGTGAGCATCAGTTTCTTTTTCTCCCAGTGATAGACATGGGGAAATTCATCAGCATTTTTACTAAACTGCCTTCTGAATTCACTTTATTTCCAACAAAATAGCAAAAATCAGACTAATGTCAAATTTCTGTTTTTCAGTGGTTAGTCTTCAGAACTAGAAATGTTTCCCTAATAAATACTTTCTTTTTTTGTTAGTGAAGCATTATGATAACAACATCTACATTTACATATACATTTGTTTTGAATGCCACTTTAAGGCATTGCAAACATACGCTGCTTTTCTCGGCAAATAGTTTTTTCATCGTCAGTGTAGCTGCTTTTATGCTGATATTCTGGTTTTAATGCCACTTTCACGCTCAGCTGGTTGCCAAAAACTTGAAAGTCGAGTGTTAACTTTTAGTTCTAGTTACACAATTTAATGATATTAAAGACTTCTTCACCACTTCATGTAAAATGTTGCTTTTATAGAGTCAATTAAATGGTCCTAAAAGCAATCAATTTAGGTGCATGGAAGAAGCTGTTTTTGGTGCTGGACGGGATAGATAAATGCGTACACACAGACTGACTACTGTCTTTGAATTCCAACTGGTATGACTTTATGCGTGCGCACCTACTGTGCACCTCTCGTCTGCCGACACAGTTTTCCAACGCCTGCACTCAAGCAGTGGCGCGATTAAAAATCAATCAGAGCCACGTGGGGCGGGAGAGAGATAGTATGAGTGGCTAAAGAACGCATGTGGAAACACAGCTTCTTCGTGGTTATGCAAAAAGGCAATTAAGGATGAATAATGAACTGTAGCCTCACTGCTGACTGTTGCTCTGTGGTGGAGACGCTTTAGAGGGATCAAAGCTCTGGATGTGTGCAGTGTAGGAGGACAGCAAGCCAACAATGGATGGGTGACTGAGAAATCTATTTATAGATAAGTGAACCAGTATCAATGAGATTTTAAAACAACATGCTATTAAATATTACATGTGAGCATTGTATTTGTTTTTTTATCTGTTTTTGGGATAAATAAAAAAAAAGCAAATGATCAGAAAGTCTGTAAGCACAAAAAAAAATGTGCTGTGTACATATGCCTTGCTTGGATTTTAAAGGCCAGCTACTCGAAACCCCTCCGGGCTCTCCTTAACCCTGATCTAATAGGAAAGACTGCAAGATCGAAGTTGTTCATTGATTGCTTGACCGTGGTAGCAGACGACTGGCTAATGTGTCACCCACAGCTTGAGCCCCATTACAGTTTTGTGATAGGGGAGAGGGTCTCATCTGATGCTAATGTACTGGTTGTCTGACAAAAAACTGTTTTGAAAAATGCATCACATCTGTTCAAGAGGGACCTTTTTTCCATGACATTTACCACATTTAGAACACACGTTCCTTCCTTTCTTGACCTATTAATAGATGCCCCTCGAGGGAGAAGAAGGGTTGGGAATCAGTAATATTATCTTTCACTAAAAAGAGGTGCTTTTGCCATAGTCTCCTTTTTACTGAGCAGTATTCAGTAATATGTGGCACATATTGATATTCATAAAGGACTATTTTCTCAAACATCAGTGGGATCATCTGTTTGCTATAATATCTATGTTGTTCGAATATGGAATGTTTAATATCACAGATTTTTTTTTCATCAGCAGCCACTTTTTTTTTTTCATTAGATTGATCCTCTCAAACAGATGGCTGAGGTTTTGACGTGGTTATTCTAAGAAATTGCCTGTTGATTAACTATAATTTGTAGCTTAATGGGACTTCTGCCTTGTAGGTCTACACCGCAAACTAATTGTGTTTACCACTAAGTTCGTGGAGCACTTGTCTTGAACAAGTACAGTTTAAAAAATCTCTCTGGACTCCATTCTAAGTAGATTGGTTGAAGGATCTAAGAGATTCTGACAGATGCCATCTGAATAGCAAACATATGGTTAAAGAAAGCATCCCACTCATTGGAAACACCTCCTGTATCATGAACTCACTGCTACATTTACTTTTATTACAAAAGGCTTGAAGACTAGTTCATTAGTCATAGTTAAAGAGCCAGAAAAATTCACGGATTGACTTGAAACAACATAGTACATGTTAGATGGAACGTACAGGAAGTGTACGTTCAGACTAAATAATTTTCATAAAGTAACCATTCAACGCTGATCTCATTAATGTTTGCTTCATGCATTTCAAATGGGTTATACTGAGGGCAATGGAGTCATCTTTCTGAATTACTCCATGCATATAAATAGCTACTTAGCATGCTTAATTTGGACCATTTCTTTGATCTTCCTCAGCATAACCAACTGAATCCAAGACTGATTTAACATTGAAGTTCTCTCGGTTTGTCTTGAACTCCTGTGACTTGTAATTGCAATGCTTTGTCTTTCTGTTTATTTTCTCAGGATGATTCCCATGACCAGCAGAGCCTTTGTGGTTACAAATCTTGTCCCAGGGATGCAGTACGACTTGTGCGTCTTGGCCATTTGGGATGACACAGCCACCGCCCTCACTGCCACCAACATCATTGGCTGTATCCAGTTCATCACACGGGAGGACTACCCACAGTGCCAATCCCTCCACAGCGGCTTCTTGGGAGGTACCATGATCCTGGTAATCGGGGGCATCATTGTGGCCACGCTGCTGGTGTTCATCATCATCTTGATGGTTCGCTATAAAGTGACCAGCGGAATCCAAACCAGTAAACTGCCCACTATGAGCAACACATACTCGCAGACCAACGGTGGGCTGAACCGATTCAACGGCGCCCCGCCGCAGGTCAAATCTACAGTCGTCGTGATGCGTGAGGAAATGGTCGAGTTCAAGTGTGGCTCCCTCCAGAGCAGCCTATCTTCGTCGTCGTCCTCCTCAAACTCACTGGACAGCCAAACGGTGAGAGGCGCTGGTGATCGGTACAGCATGCAGAGCAGTGAGTGCAGCACCCTGCCCAGCAGTAAGTTCAGGAGGCACGGCACCAAAGCGCGACCGAACTTGGACCATCTTTTAGGGGCTTTCACCTCACTGGAGCTGCGAGGAGTGGCGAGGGACCACCCAGGAGCTTCTGGACCCTCCACAGCTACCAGTGCTACAGTGGCAGTGGCTGTGGCAAAACCATCTGACAAAGAACCACTACTCGGGCGGGCAGAGTCCACGACCATGTTGGGACGCCTTCTGGGGTTGCCCCAGGAGGGCAAACCCAAGAGGAGCCATTCGTTCGACATGGGTCATGTGGGGGCAGCACAGTGCCGCAGCAATTACCCTCGCAGGATCAGCAACATCTGGACTAAGCGCAGTATGTCTGTTAACGGCATGCTGCTGCAGTATGATGACAGTGAGGATGAGAAGCCCACATTTGAGAGCTCCGAGTGGGTAATGGAGAGCACAGTTTGAGTACACACAGTTGGCGAGGTCCATGGTCAGACAACAAAGCTCAATCAGAAACCAAACTATTGTCGAACAAGAGGTGTTCCACAGGGGAGCTGCCTTTCGGTCCTGCATGACGGTCACCCATGTGAATACTTAAAGATGCTTAAATCAATAGATCCCTGGCCATGGTCTCAACTCTGACGACTGTCTTTGAAAAATGTTCCCATTTTAAAATCACTCCAGGACAAGGCCTACATGGAATAATTTCTGATCTATGGGACAAGTGAGACCATATATCTGATGAAAACTGGGAAGAGAAAGATGAAAGACTCAATGTGGATTTACTTCATCTTTATCAAAAGGACTGGATGCCAAAGGGATTTGCCGCAATAGTGGTGGACTGGACGGCAATGCCGAGGACCCTTGGCATGAAAAGCGACTACTGCAGCAGTATATAGAAAGTCCAGAGGAGCTGATAGAAAACTAAGACAAAGTCATTTTTATTTTCATTTGGGATTTTTTTTATTATCATTTTTACTATTTATTATTTGAGGCAAGTCATCAGTAGGAAGAGCCGTCGCTCTGAAACACGTTTCTATCAAAACACACACAGGCAAACAGAAACTAACTCTTTTCAACAATCGTCCCAAATATGGTCAGCCCAATTGTAACTGATAAAATGATTCAAGATTTGAACTAGTATAGACTCATGCTCAAAAAATTAGAAACACGTACCCACAACAAGCAACTCTTGTATTTCTACCTCAAGTAATGAATCATATGAGGTTATTTCCAGACGAAAACAAGTGGTGATACAACCGATGCCCCAGATGGATGACAAACTGCTCTGAAATGTCCTTCCGTTGTTTACGAATGCTCTACAAGACTGTTGTTTCAAACCAGTCAAATTTAGTATGTTTCCAGCTCAGGTCACAATCCTGCTCTGAAAAAAAAAAAAAAAAAAAACAGATGTCTTTTTCATTTCTTTGGTAATCACCCCATTGGTTAGCACTGGTGACAGTGGTCCCTGTTGGCTGAAGAGGACCATTCATGTAAACAGAGTGTTTGCCTCAGGGTATGGTCCCAGAAAGCTATCAGGACATATTACAGTAGCTGGACGTGAATGATGTTTGAAATTCATCACCTAATCAGTTGCCCAAAGCGGTGCACAGCAGGATGTGTTATTGGGCTGCGATTCTCTCCAGGCAACACAAACACAAACAGAAACAGAGAGCGTGGCAATTACTCATTTAGCCAGGTTAAATGGAAGAATTTGTCATCTATTAGCTTGATAAAGGTCAAAAACATGCTCAGAGGTTGTCACATGGAAAAACAGGAAGAGGCCAAACCACTGAAAACTCTGAAATTATATTTCACCAGACTGCATGATACAGATCTTCTCTTGGTTAAGGTTTTATTTGAATTGATCCATCAAAAAATAAGTTAAAAAAAACAACGAAAAAACAACATCCATCACCGTTCTCTCTCATGCAGGACTGTACATTGCGTTGACATACTTTGAGATTCCTTCCAACAAACGACTGAATCATTTCAACATCTTAATGCCTTTTTCGACATCAAGTGGGTCTCTGCTGCATTTCAACATGTGGGGTTGTCATTTGTTTTCTACTATTGTTTTCTTCTCCACAGTAGGTGTAACGTTCTGTATATTGGCATTTTTTTTTTTGTACAATAACTGGGTCAGAATGTAATTGGGAGGGATGGGGAAAATTGTTCAGTAGTACTTTTGTTTTCATGTGAAGCAAACAGTGAGAAGGTGCTTTACTGTGGTGTACCAAATTGATCATTGTTAGTTAGCTTACTGAAATGGGATTTTATGTGCCACTACAAGAGGGAAGAAGTGGAGGAATGGCTTCTCTGAACATCGGTCGAATCACTCAAATAGCGAAAAATATGCATTTTCCTGTGAAATGTCGAACTCTTTGGTAGATGCAGATGAGATGTTCCCATTCACATCATCAGTGGGTACGCCAGCCACGCATTGTCAGGAAGGCTTACCGAAATGACGAACGACAGTTTTGCTTTTCTTTTTTTCTTGAACTGAAGACATGAGATGTGTTGCAAAGTTTTGTTGGATTCATTAAAGTCTGTTTGGGACTTCAAGCAAGGTATTAGCTCACGCTCCAAGGAACTGCCGTGCCAAATGCTGTGCCACAAATCCCCTGAGGCTGTGTGACCGCATGCCAAGAGGGCAATGCCGTCCACCCTGGATCTGAAAATTCTGGCAGAACTCCTGCAGCCGCAAAACACCTGTTGCATCTACGTTTTGATGATTTAACCAGTCAGCCACTGCCACCATGAGGCCAGATATGAAAGTTCAAAACAAAACAAAACAAAACAAAAAATGAGTTGTAATCGGCAATCTTTATTTGCACAATCGAGTTAATTCATAAATGACTTTACTTACTAGAAAAAAATGAATCAATCAATGTTTTAGAAATGTAACAATGGGCACATTTCGTGCATTGGTTTAATTGTTAAGAATATGAAGAAAAAAAATTTGCGGTAAAGCTGTTTAGTTTGAAAAAGGACCAATGAAATCAATGAAGTTCAGTAACTACCTGAACTACCACAACTGTAAGAACCTCTTTTTTTTCCTGAAGCTGGTGCCAAAATACACGATGCTCTTTGTCTGAACCTCAAAGTTCAAATTCCATCCAGTACATGTCAAGGAGGAAAGATCACGTTCCAGACTGACATAAAGAAACTCGCAGTTCCCTCCGAGGATTCATGGATGAATGTGTATTTCAGCAACTTGAGTGACGCGACCCTTTTAGCTTGTCGTTTCTACTGACATGTAACGTCCCTTTCCATTTCGCTAACTAAGAATATAAATTTAAGTGTGTACTTGACTTGACATAGTCATGACTCTCACCTAAAGTTCTAGGTCAAAAACAAGAAAAAAAAAAAAACTGTTTCTGTGTGAAAACATTTTGCTACAAAAAAATATAAAATGTTGACTAATTCCTATGAACCAAATGGACTCTTGTGTGTTTTCTCTTCACACAACACAAGTTGTTTTGTTTTTTTGTTTCATATAATGGATTCTGTTATTGATTAATTTTTTGGAGCTGATCATTCAGAGTTGAGAGCGCTGCCTTACTGTGCATGCTCACGGAGTACAAAGAGGCTAATGGGGTGTCCTTTCTCTCCCTCGCTGTGTTTGTTTACTGCGGATGAGCCAAGGGTTTTACTCCTGAGGTCCAGCTGCTGTAATCAGGCCAGTCGCTGCTGACTCACCTCAGCGCTGCCCTTATTACAAATCGCCGGTACATGCAGCTCCTGGCCAGAGCCCATAATAAGGCCTTAATTCATATAATCTGTCAGGAAAGGTGCTTACGGCAGCACAGAGTAAATATAATCTCCGCAAAGGGGCAAGCGTTGCAAGATAAGACAACGATACACACTTGCCGGAGGCTCAAGAGAGACAACCCCTGGATGTTGTACAGAAGGTAGATTGGTATTATCACAGTTTGTTTGGTCACAGTGAACAAGGTGTTCAAGAGAAGGAACATTTCCAGGTCTGTGTTTAACAAGAGTTCACGTCCATTTGTTTTCACTTTGTGTAGCTGCCGCAGATATTTTCACGTGTACCGTGACTTTTAGTTTATCAAGCCACGTACCACACAAGGGCAGTTCGTTTTAATTCATCTGCAAATAGGTCACATAACTCAAATCAGGCTGTGCTCTACAGAAGGAAAGATTATGCAGTGCACTTGGAAAAAGAAAAAATTATCGCGATTTCATTTGATTAATTCTGATCCTAAGAAAAAGTTTAATTATTAAACAGAAAGTGACGTTTAAAGATGACACGATAAGAATGACAGGAATAGTGCCTCTTCTATAGATACAGGATCACAAATTATCTCATTTCAATTGCAGTATTTAAGAAAAACACTTTTTTTCCAATTGAAACTGATTTTGATTAATAAATTGATAGACTTCACACCTGTTTACAGAACAATGGCATGTTTTTTTTTTGTTTTTTTTTTGTTATTTCTGCTCTTCCATTGTCGATAATTGTATGTTGCGTAAACGTTACATTAGGAAGCGCACAGTTCCTGCTTCCATCCCACAGGTTTTCAAACTGAAACTTTCCTTCCACTGAGACAAGCAACACTCCGTCAACTGATTCATGCATCACGTCCATCAGCTGGCTTCTATTCTTGGCTACTTTCCACACAGAGATTATTGCTTCCTGATGCACCGGTGGGATTGATACGCTGAAGGAAACTTTCTCTTGGTGCTGAGAAGCATTTCCTGTTTGGGTGTAAAAGTAAAAAAATAATGAAAAATGTGAATTGTTTAAGCTGGCTGTTGAGAGCATCAACGGCAATAAGTATGTTAAACTCAGTCATTATAAGCTCATGTTGGAGTGACATTATCTCTCCTGCTACTTCATGTCAGTGTTTTCACTGTAGCACTGTAAATCAATTGAAGACTTTTTAATAAGTTAATTAGACACCATGATAGTAGAAAGTTACAATCTTCTAGAAGCATGGATGCATTTCTCATCATCTATTATGTTCCTGATTTTAGAAAGGAAGCAGTCCAGTAGACTTGTTTTATGTGAGAGTTGAAGGAAAAGTCCTGGACATAAGTAACTCCCAGGGTCCTCACAGTGGCACCGGAGGTCAAAGTAACATTGATCATTTCTCTCTCAGATGGAAGCTTTTATGTCTTTCATGTCCATCTCTTCTACAGCCGATCCCATCGACTGAGGGCGAGGGCAGGGTGCGCCCTGTCCATCACAAGTCAAACACAGCGAGACACAACAAGCACACTTAGGGGGAAATTTATGTCCACCATTTAACCTCACATGCACATTTCTGGACTGTGAGAGGAAGCCGACCAGCCAGAGGAAACCTGCAGACACACACTGAGAAAACATGCAAACTGCTCACAGAAAAGTTGGTATTTGAACCCATGATTTCTGGCTTAAAGTTTCAAATCTGAAACTGTCCGCCTTCTTTTTCCACTCAGGAGCTAATCCCAGGTGACGATGGGTGAAGGCAGGGTTCACTCTTTGCAGGTCAGCCATCACACAGATTGGTTAATCAGCTATGAGAAACAAAGGCATCGTGCGGCTCTTGAAAATATGTCTAGGTTTGGTGTTGGCAGATGTAATTGGGGTGTTAACTCACCTAATCAACTGCTCGCCAAAAAAAGCTTGAAATCAGTTTTGTGATTCTGAGCTTCACCATGCTGCGCTCCATAAATCACATCATTTCTGCAATAAGAGCTTCATAAAGATAAACCTAAACTCAGAATGTTGATAAACCAAGACTAATTTTATTGTGGTTTTCCACAATAAAATGTATTGAGGTGTTCAGCTCACAAAATATAACTGTCGTTTTAGACCTGCGACTTTAAATACGTGCCAAAAGCCCACAGTTCAAATGGTGCAATGCTATTTTAGGACACGAACACCACATCGACAGCAGTTCCTCTGTTTGCAATGAGAATGCACACACAGCAAAAGACCAGTTTTGTGCTTTTTTTTCTGGCATCTGTGCATCTGTGCATGTCTGTGTGTGTGTGTGTGTGTGTGTGTGTGTGTGTGTGTGTTTCTATGTGTGGTGGGTGGGGGGGGCGGGGGTGTGGGTGAGGCCAACAAACAAAATTCCCCTAAACTTTTTAGCTAAGAAAAGGAGGTGGGCGGGTGTGAAGCTGTTAGATTTTGATGATGTCTGCTTAAGCAGAAGATTAATGGCAGCATGACTCATGAAGAATCAGTGCCTGCCTCTCTCTCTCTCTCTCTCTCTCTCTCTCTCTCTCATCGGGTTCAGTCTGTCTCTCTCTCTCTGCATGTGTTCGATAACAGAGCTGCGACTGTACCTGCTGTCCCCAGACGTTACATTTCAGATGTGATCTGTGCCGCTGTAGCAAAATAAATTGGGTGTGGCAGCTGTTTGTGTAAATTTCCATTCTCCAGTCCCATATTTTGCACCTCTGCACCGGAATATGTTTGGATACATTATGCATGGGACTGAGCAGTGAGTTTACAGATTTGCTTTTCTTCCTTATGCTTCGCTGCAGTTGGACGAGTACAGTCTGTGGTACCTGGAAAAAGGATTCAGCACACACCACCATCCTCTAGCATCGCTATGTGGTACAATTAGTCGCTGAAAACAGTGGTAATGTTTAGTTGTGTTACACATAACCCACCAATTAAATCTGCCCGTGTGAAAATATGTAGGTGTTCAAGGTGTAAGGATATTTTCACTCTGCATGACCTTGGTCAAAATATCTTTTGAAAAGCTACTTTGTGCCGTTTGTTGAAGAACATTTTCCATTTCTGCACCATCACTTCCCATTTTGTTTCATTTTGTTAAGAGCATACCTGTCCTTGTTATGTCCTGCAAAAGTTGAACAATGCTCAGTGTTGGACTACAGAAACATTTTTAACATAAAATGTTGTAGCAAATGAGACGGTGTGTTTACAAGAGACTTTTTTCTTCCTGTGGACTCATCGTCTTGTTAATTATAACTGAGTATAAGTGAGCATCTGTACTTGAGAGTATTAGTTGTTCAAAACATATAGAATCAAAAGCACTTCCGTCAGCTCTGTGTTGAAAAGTGAAATCCGTTATATTTATTTTGACAGTTTTGTACAGTTGTGATAGTGGTCATTACGGGCTGTGGATACAAAACTACTGACAAAAGTTGACCTACCACATATAATACTTTGAGGTTTTCGTTTTGTATATGCTAAAATGAAAAGGGATACGTTAAAGAAGGCTAAAGATATTTCACTTTATGTTTAAGAACAAATCAAATATATGAATGTGGTGTATAACTAATCCAGTCAGCACATGAGATGTTTCCAAGTGTTTCAGCTAACGTGCCACAGCAAATTATTCTGAAGCATTTAACCCAAAGTGTCAAAAATAAGGCTCGTGGGCCAAAACCGACCCAATAAACCACGAAGCAAATGAGAAAATGTTCAAAGAAAACACTGACCTCTTTAGAGAGGTCTTCAGAATTGCAGACACAACAAAACACAACACCGATACCTCGAAACCATGCTGTCAGGATGAGTTTGTAAAAACATGTATAAAGCAACACCTACAGGAGATTTTTTTTTTTTTTTTTGACATTTCTTTGTTTTACACCAGACAGGATCATGAAAATGATATGAAACAGTGTCAATGAAAACTGTTTAAACATGGTGGGTTTGTATGTTGTCCTTATGAACGACAAAATAGTTACCCACAGTTAGTCTTATTCAGTCCAACAGCTAAAATGATCCGATACAATCACAAGTGCACTAATTACAACAACTACAAAAACTCTTATAGATTGTTGTGATTCAGTGGAAGGAACATTGCTCCTATCAGCTGGGCAATGTGGGCAACATCACCATCCTTTGCTTGCTGGCATGGCTGGAAACATGAAAATCCAGTTAAACACGAGGCAGAACAGAAAACACGCCCCGGAGGGTTTCGCTTTGGAAGCAGTGTCTTGATATGCTGCAACTGCTCGCCGCATGCCAACACGTGCAGACTCAGTTCTGTCGCTTGAGCGGAATTAGCGGTTTGATTGTGCTTTGCCTCGGACAAACGGAAAGGCATGCTTTGTTAGGAGCAGGAGTTTGATGCACACAGAAGGAGAAACGTGGATGTGTTTACTTTCATTGCTATTTCTGGTTTTTGTGACTGCGCTTGCTACTGGGAGCGTTCATGCTAATTATCTTCTCTTCTTTTATCCCCGACCTTCACTGTCAGTGTTTTATTCCCAAAACTGCAGCCAAAGTTTCATTTTGCAGGGCAGTCACCCCTTTTAGTTTTTCTGAAGTTTTCTTTTTTTTTTTTCGTTTCTTTTGGTTTTCTTCTCTCCCTGCGGTTCCTTTAATGCAGCTTTTGCACACCAGCAACCCCACAGTGAGTCTATCCATCATCTTTTATGCCTGAACACGGCCTGCAGCAGACTTTTCTGTCTTTTTATAGAGGTACGGCAGACGATACTGGAGGTCCTGTCAAAAAAAAAAAGAAGCTTGCATTTAGGTGGATGGGTGGGGGGTGCAGGGTCTCAGATTTCAACCAAGTGTTGGTATCTATTATGGGAATCCCTCCAAAAGCAAGCCTTATCCATCATCTGGCTCTGCTGTCTCTTTTCTGCATTCACAGACATTCTCATTCCAAGAAGGCTGCATTAATACTCTTGTTATTACTGGCATGTAACACCCCCCCCACCCCCACCCCCCTGTGGCAAAGTTGTCTGAAAAGTTTTGAAACTGGAGTCAGTCAAGCGTTATTTAGCTTCACCTCTGCTCAGTCTTAATAAGTATCTGGCCCGTTGTCACTCTTCCTCCCTCCCTGTAACAAGCAATTAAATGCAACCTGCTGGATGCTGGAATAATGTGTCAGGCGGCAATAAAATGCTCATCTGGGTGTCCAGAGAATGCAATCACATCAGCATATTATTGCATTAACTGTCATTTATGTGACTCCGACATATGAGTGTTGTGTATTTTTACCTAAGGAAGGAAGCAATTCCAGCGGAAATCTGCTCATATTTGCAACAATGAATGAATCATGCTGAAGCAATCTTCTTCTGTGGAGACAAAGGAAGTTCACATCATGCTGAAAAGTAGTTGCAGTTATATTGAATTTAACTTGGATGTGCAAGAAATCAAGCTTTCTGTTTTTTTTAATTTATAATTTTGTGCTTCTGTGACTCCTGTGCTTTTCTCTTGTCATTAACCTTTATTAACTTTCTTAAATTAGTTACAAGAAGCTGTTCAGATATTGTAATTTGAGTTAAAATATCCATATTGTGGTTCTAACAATGCATCATTATGTAACACAGAGATTGGTTGGGATTTTTTTTTTTCTGTATGTGAAGCGCTAAATTAATGAGAATGATCTAAAATGAAGTTTAGCAATTCTTTCTGCTGTACAAGTCTGTAACACAAAAGCACAGCTATGATGGAAAAAAAAAAACAAGTAGTGAACCAAGAGTGCCAAGCGCTGCCCCACCATGTAGCTCAGTCGAGGGAAATTACAGGTCGTCACTGAAATAATGAGTTTTTGCATCATCTTGCTCTTTTATCAGGTTTGAATTAATTTATTTCTTCTCGGCTAAACAGACCTCTCTCCTCCATTTCTTGCTTAATGATGCTCTAACTAAACTTTTGTGAGTTTTTGCAGAATCGGAGGAAGAGATCCTTGCATGATTGACTTTCCCTCCTGTGAAGCGCCTCTATTAACGGCTGAGCTCCCCCCCCGAACGCTCCCCGCGGGGAAACGCCGCTCAGTTTCCAAACAGCCGATCGCAGAGCGCCCCGCGTTGCATCAACACCTCTGCACCTCAATCGATTCTCCTTCCAGCGTCTCCCGACTTCTCATCTCAGCACAAGGACTCCCGCAGCACCGCCGACTTTGACCTTAAGTGTGATGAGAGATTTGGGCGTTGAAATAACCTCTTGTCTGCTGTAGATAGCTCTGTCCGGCGAGGAAAGTCGCTGCAGGCCGCCAGCATGAAAACGAGCAGAAACTTTAATCTCTCTTAAGGAAAAAGAAAAAAAAACTTAAATACATATCTCCCTGTGAAGAAGTGTTATCAACGCTGAACATGAGAGTTTGTTAGTGTGAAGCTTTAAACTTTACCTGTTGTCTTTCAGACTGAATTTGGGCCAAAAATGTAATTCTTGACAGCTAATCCTCACAGTCAGACTGAGGAAAAGTTTGGTTTGAAAAAAGCCTTTTTGTGTTTTCTGGATGATAAGGTCCAAACTTGAGGTGTAAGAAAAACTCGAGGAATCAAGACCAGAACGTAACTCCGTCTCGCAGGAGTTGTGAGAGTTTGAACGTTTGAAGCTGGGGAGCGTTCAACTGATCGAATCGCTCAGGCAGCCGACTCATTGATGAGAGTCCAACAGTAAATGACCGTTTGAGCTGAATTACATCAGTTTGTTTAATTAAACAGTGTTTTGTAGGAATGTAACAGCCTCAAAAGTGTTTGAACTTACAGTTTACAGTAATCCTGCATCAACTTTTTCATTCTTGTCCTGATGGGTTTGGCAGAGTATTTCTCATCAACATAAGCTAAAAACCATTCATAGAATATGTAAAGAAAATAAAAATTAGACACAAAAACAGAGAATCCGGTTCAGCAAATCATCACACATTTTGAACATCATTTCTCAACACGATCAAAAACAGTTATCTTGACTTAATGCCAAATGTTATCTTGTCTCAATCATTACACTTTTTTTAATTAAAAGCTCGACATTACTCTGAGTTTCAACTGGAAATGTGACTGCATCAGATGTCTTAAAAAGCCTCGGACTCCTGCTCTGGGGTGAAAATTCACACAGACACAATTTGGAGGTTTAATAAAAACACAAACACTGAATTTATCCACGAGAAATTGCATAAGTTGAGGAAAAAACAGTTTTTAATCACATTCATTTGACGACACTCGAGTGCTTAAATGCAGCTTCAGTCTGTACTCGATAGACAATGACATGATTCAAACGAAGATGATCAGCAGGGATGGAGTGGTGGCCTTCAATAAGATTAGATATATAAATTAAACTACAAATAGTGAACTTCATAAAGAGACGACATCGAGTGGAAGCTGTGCGACAAAGAAATGTTATTAACTGTAGACGTGGAAATGTGAATGTGAAATCACAACAAGCTGCAGTGTCTCTGAGGGAGCTGCATCAACAGGCTATCACTGTCCAACCGCGCAGCCTTTTCAGCCGTGACTTTATCAGCGAGATAAGTAAAATGAGCAGATTTCACTGTGTCTGGGAAACTCTATCTGCAATCTGAGCGGAGGATTCCAGCGATAAGGATTTCTGGCAGTCTGACGCTACAAGGTCACGGATACATCTGCCAAAACCACAGGTTGGTACCTGACAAATAAATACGATCTGAAGGTTTTTATTTGAGTAGAGGAGAAAAAAAAGAAAAGGTGGGCGGGGAGGATGGGAGGGGGCCTATTGATTCATGTGCCTTCAAAATGTGAGCACGGCATAATCGAGCTCAGTGTGACACCTGAAGCGCAGCGCGATGCATCTCCACGTCTCACCTCGGGTCACCCCTTCGTAAAACGCCGCACAAATGTCACTTAGTAAATAGAGCGGAGGAAGCCCGTGTAACCTTGAAGCGTTCCCGCCGGCGGCCCCCGTCCGCCGGCCAGCCGTCCGCCGCTGTCCACCCCCGTGCCGTCCAGCCGGCTGCGGTGATGAATGGGACTAAATCACTGCATCCGAAGTGCAGCAGCAGGTATATGCGCTGAACTTGTTTGCAGATCTCATGCATAAAGATTGCCTGGGTAATTTTAGAAGAGAGATTTTCGTCCGCAACAACAAGCGTTATGAATATTTTATGGCACACTTTCATGCTGCAAATGGTCCAGGAAATAAGTTCTGTCTGCAAATTGCATTAACTGAAATGCCATTTTCTCCGAACTGATCTGCAAGGTAAGCTGTCATCCTTCGGCTATGTCTATTTTGTTTGCTTTTTACCAGTGTGGAAATTGGATGGGGCCCAGTGCGGACGCTTCCGATTTGTTCTGGTGTTTACACCCAGGTCCACAATGAATGGAAATGAACAGGAAAATGATTTTGAACTAGCATGTTTGTTCTGTGCTCACGTCAAACGAGATGCATGTACACTGCCTGCTCTTTACATTTTTTTTTCTTCTTTTCCATGAGTTTGTTTTGTGAAATCTTAGACAGCAGGACTTGTAGAACGAAATTACACCAAAGTCAAATAATGGTGTAAAATAAAAATGGTTTTCCTTGGTTTTAATTCGTAATATTTAATTATTTTTAAGGTTTTTCAAACTGTAGGATTTGAGCTCTTAATTGCACGACACGCTGTCCTCTGAATGGGTCGAGACATCGTCGAAGTGAAAGAGCGACAGTCAACTTGAGCGTGCCGCTAGTGGGTGAGATCCGAAACGCGAGATGGAAAAGTTGCTTCTAACAACAATAGTGAAATAAATATATTGTAACATGTGCACAAAACAACGAAATCCACATGAGCAGGCAATAATTCATGAATTCCTGACAACTCGTCTGTGACATGAGGGGGAAAACAATGGGAAAGTTATTGGAAAGGTGCAGAAATTCAAACAGCCCAACTCATACACGTCTTTTCCAACCAGCCAAGTACAATCATACCTCGGCGCCTTTGTTCCAGCTCAACAAACCCCTCATCCGTGCCATTTCCATCATCTCCTTCCAATGTGTATGAAGTAACTGCGCCCTGCCTCTCTGCCTGCGGGCCATATTTATCAGCCAACGCTAGAGTCCCGGCTCATGTTGGATCTTCAAATCACAAGTTTACATATCGTATCAACGTCTCCCAAACAACTCTAACGCAAGCAGTGCTGAGATAATGATGGAAACCTAAACAACCACTAATGATCCATTTCCCTGCGCGGCAACATGAGCTCTAATGAAACATTTCTCACCACGCAGTGGCACAGTTTGTCTCTGCGTGGTGAAAACATAAGGACATTAACGCACACACTGGAGCTCCATATGGTCTCTGTTTAGTGCCGTTTCTCCCGTCATTAACCTATAGTGTTTAGCTCAAGCAAGCATCTTCACGGTGCAGAAAGGTAATTGGTGCTCTGATACATTCATCACGGGGTTTCGGCTGTTTCTATGCGTGGAAATATCATTTTCTGTTTGTTGTTAGATTGGAAGTCAGGATTTGGCACATGTGAGATTTGCAGTTAAGTGTATGCCAAGAAAACACAATATAACAGACCCTATAGCAGAAAAATGATGCTGTTTTCCCAGAATAGCTATGGGGCAACGAAATGTTTCTGTTTTCAGTTGAAAACGTTGTCATGTAAACAGGGTTTGAGCGGCAGCATGAACCAAAGTTTGATGAAATTTTATAGAGAATGACTACATGGATAAAATATTGTATTTAAATGATTTTGAAGACTAAATATCCAAATAATTTTTATTTGCATTAACTTGTAAGACTACAAATGTTTTACTCATGGACTAGTTTTCAGTCAATCACACGCTTCTGGTTATCGACATAATGAAGCTGAAAGAATGACAAGAACTGTGAGCAAAGACAATCTAGTTTGGAAAACATGAAATATTAACACATTTGCTTTCACCACTATCATCCATATGACAAATACGGTTTTGACATTTTCACTATCAATCCACACGGTGAAAATTACCATTTCCAAATGCCATCATTGAATGAATCCCTGCTTATAAATCAACACCATCTGTCTCTTCCACAATAACCTATCTACCACTGTGCTTAATCATAA
This sequence comes from Salarias fasciatus, assembly GCF_902148845.1. Taxonomy (NCBI): domain Eukaryota; kingdom Metazoa; phylum Chordata; class Actinopteri; order Blenniiformes; family Blenniidae; genus Salarias; species Salarias fasciatus. The sequence continues at coordinate 17,832,329 of NC_043763.1, read as the reverse complement.
TTTATGTAATATTTGCACTATGTTTATGCAAAGTTTAAAGATGTGTAAGACGTGTGTGTGGGTGCGTATGAGGAAGAACCCAGCTGTTTTTTTGTGTGTGTGTTTTCGGTGCCGTTGGAGAGGATATGTTAAATCATTGACCAACAGTCCTAATTGCTCACATCGCACATCTCTTTCTTCCTCTGGATCCTCTCCCAAGCAAGCTGTGCATTAATGGTGCAGGCTGAGTGGAAGAGCGGCGGAGGCTGAACCACAGGGGGGCCAACGGGGACGCCAAGTGCCTTTTCTCTGAAAGCGCCGTCCCACAGCAGTCCGCCACGTGCAGCTTGTTTTTTTGCGGATTTACTTGTGCTTTTCTGAGTTTCACCAAGCGAAAGACTGAACAGTTTTTTCTCTCTCTCTCTCTCTCTTCGTCAACTTTTCTCCAAACTGGAAAGAGCAGGTCACACTCGAGATTGGAAAATCGTTGCAGAGGCATTATGCCCTCAAGTAAAAGTTAAGTATTTTCTGACAGAACTGGGACAAACAGATCTGTTGAGCGTGACTTTGGCAGACCAAGAAACAATGTGATCGCTACAGTGGGTGTGGTGTGTGATATTTATTTTTAAAGACCGACCGACCTCAGATCACCTCAAACCTTAATGCCTAATGACGTTACACAGCGAGGCCAGCTGAAGGCATTAATCAAAAGGTCAATCCAAACATTTATCCAAACAAATCAATGCTAAATTAGCATAGAATTTGTGTTTGTTGTGGAAAACAATCGATTCTTCAATAAAGCAGTTGGAGTGGTCTCATAATGGCAAATAAGTAGCACTAATGAGCAATGAATTTAAAAGTCAATGTGCAATCACGGCCTAAGTCGGTGTTGCTGTGTTAACCTGTAAATTAAAGAGCGCTGGGAACGCTGAGTTGATTCCAGTCAGATTCAGGATTATTACCTGAGAAGAGGAGATATTCGGAGGAGGAGATTTTAGTGAAATGCTTCTGCTACAGATGTTCGATCACACAGGAAAAAAGAGCATTTTCCCTGTTATGACTTTTGATTGCTTCTTTGAATACAGTGCAAAAGGGTGATGCTTCATTTTTCGCTCCCCGAAATAAAAAGACATTTCTGTTGGTCGTTGTTGAACATACGCTTGTGCCGAAGGAGCATCTGATTCTCTCACCAATGTCAGGCTAAAAGCCCACGACAGCACAATCCCACGACTTCACCGTCACCCACAGATAACCTCCAGCTGACTCATCTGGCAAAACTCTTTCAGTTTCACTGATTTTTTACTTCTGATGGTCCAAGAATAAATGAACCTGATGATAAGAGGGCCCATATTTGGAAAAATTTTCAAACCAAACTTTGTTTTCATAAAGATCCAATCTTTATGCATTTATTTATTTATTTATTTATTTATTTTTATAATATAAGAACATAAAGCAGCTCTCAGTCATGCTTTCAGTACCAGTCACTGGACACGCACCTGAACACGTATGCTAAACAGTGCATGTTTGTCGAACTTCTGAGACCTTTCTTTCTCTCACAGTAGACAGTCTGAAGTCTTTCTGTCTACTAATTTTCCATCATTGTGTGAAGTCGGCAGTAATTAAGATGCAGTTTTTGAATGGCTTTTGCACTTACAGCTGGCTTTAATCTTTTTTTTTTTTTTGCGTGTTAATATGTGTTTAAATATCTTGGACTCTTACAGACACACAAAGTAACATGATCGGAGGACCTACTGACGCACATTGTTCATGTGACTGTACATAATGTATCCTGACCAAGAGGCTGGAATAACAATAAAGCCACTTTTATGTCTGATTCCCAATGCCAGAGGCTTCTGAATATATTCCTCTCACAGAAATAGAGAAGATCTGAGGCCACTCTGAAACCTCCTTCACAAACCACGTAAACGTCTGATAATCTCTTGGTTTGCAAGTGAAGCTTGGAGTCCAGTTCTCCATTTGTCCGTACGGATAAAGGTGAAATGAAAAGTGTACAAACACTGGATGCTCAAGGATGGATGTTTCCAGGAAACCATCAAAGGGGGGCTACTTGTCAGGGAGCAGAGTGCCTCAAACAAAAGCCAAGGGAAGCCTCGCCTTCCAGTGATGGGGGATTCTCGGTCTGAGATCACCGCAGTGCCTCACCCCCCACAGATCAAGCAGCACTGAGTGTTTTTTCATCCCTCCACAAGCTGTGCCTTACCACTGCTCTTTATGAAGCAAGAATAAATTGAACTACAGGCTAAAGCCCTTTGTAAGTCATGCCTAATAATAGTGGAGGAAAAGAGGGGGAAGAGGAAATATTGCTTTTTTTCCCATATAGTGGAACTCCCGGGAGTGTTACTTAACTTGTTACAGAAAAGGTCAAGTCTCACAGGAGCGGAGATGCATCGGCATCAGAGTGAGGGCTTCAATGAATGTCAACAGGAGACATTTGCTTACTATTGCAAATGCCTAGAAACAGAAATAATTCAATAGAAGGAGGGAAAATCATTATTGCTGCCACATAATTACCCCACTCTCTACGCATGTGTGCACGTACACACACGTTGGTGAAGAATCCCATTTCAGAATTTTTAAATGAATTACTTTAAAATCAATTTCAATCCAAACTAAGCAAAGTACAGAAAGGAAGGGCAGATCTTTAATGGATGCAAACTGAAAGCTCTGCTGCTCATCCCACAAATGCTCCAACATTGAAACAACAAAATTGTGTGGCTTTTTTACAGATGCACACAGTGTACATTGTAAGGAGAGTTTAATTTTGGATCATTGCTTTCTTGAATATTTGCAGTTAAAAGGCAGACTGCACAACATGCTCTCACTGTAGTGCCAACATTATGCATCAGAAAATAAGAAAAAAAAACATTTTGAAGTTTTAAAAATGTGTAAAACTTTTACTGCAAAGAAAAGAAAAGTGTAAAATGAATCCAAAGGAATGTGATTTGCACAAAATCCAATTCTGGCAATACCTATGGTTACATAATTTATTGCAGGAGATTTATGGACTGAGCTTCACTTCCCAAAGGCCAGCCGATAAATTACACAAATTTCTCCAGACATCAGGTTAAGGGCCGTGAAGCAGGTAAACATTATGGGGTGCAGAAGGAACATTAAGGCAATAGAGATGTTTCCACTCTGAGGTACTCTCAGGATTTTGAGACTTCAGATGCATAACATTATATGACTAATAAAAATGGGTTGAGTTTTATGGAAATACCTGAACATCATCATGGGATTTGAGGGAGAGGACCTTATTCAAATTCAAATTCTTGTAATAATTTTACTGAATCTCAAGTAGGCTGTTCAGACTTCGCTTTAAAGACTCATTTATGTGCTGGAGGAGTGTCGCCTGTACGAAGGCACACCGTGTGCTTCATGCAAGCAGACAAGAATTATCGTGTCGCTGTCAGGCAGAAAAATGATATAAACGCAGACACACTTCACTCAACTGCAATAAGAAAGTAGATTATCAACCAGCGGAAAACAGAGAGTAGCTGCCTGTGGAGAGAAGAGGAAGGTGCACAGGAAGGGGAACACGAAGTTCAGTTAGGGCAAAGCATGTCTACATGTTTTAGGTAAGAAACTAACACACAGTTGCAACTAAAAAGTGGCGGGATAAATCACCAAGAGAGTAGAGCATGGAAATATTCAGTCTGGTTAAATTAAATACCAACAAGTATAAGAATTGTGATAGTACATGTGTTCCTTCTCTGGTTCTGAATCTTAATTCAGGCGACTTGCTTTTGCCCTCCTGGTGTCTGCTTGCTGTTCCCCTGATGTGTTTCACCTGTGCCTGATTCTGTGACTGTCTTCACCTGGTGTCTGTGGTATAAATCTGGAATTCTCTGGTTGTTGGTTCATCTGTGTTTGCCAGTTTCTCATTCTTATCTGTTGTGATCTTGAGGACTTTGTGTTTCTAGTTTTTTTAATGGTTCCAGTAAAATGGGCTTCTGCTCCACAAGAGTCTTCTTTTCTGAATGCAGTGTTTCAAACCTCTGTTTCTATGTGAGGGAATCCGTTTCCCACTTAAAGCAGTTTGTTAAGCTGACAGAAAGGCAGCAACCATTTCATTTACATTTGATATTACTATGAGAAACATCTGCTAAAAAACAGACAGGAGTTGAGGAGAGCTGCTGTGTCATTTTAGCAAAAGCAATATGCTACTGCTGCTTCTTGAGATGGTGTTGCAGCTGAGCGTTGCAGATCAATCCTGGGGGCCATCCCACCTCTCCCCTTCACAGTCTCTGTTCACATCAGCTCACCTTTTGTTGACTCTTATTTCACACCCACATGGACAGCAGAAAAGCCACTGTTTGGTCTATTTTTCACCCTCCAACCCATCTCCAGGGGATGAGAGTCCACTTTTTAATCAGACTTCTGAGACGCTGCTGGACTTCGCACACCAGCCTATGATTTTCTCTGGGTTATGTTATCAGAGGCTCTCCTCTCACAAGCAGCTTAGTTCTATTATGAGATACTGTCGTGATCAAGAGGCAACGCGCTCAGCAGGTCATCTGGACGTCGCTGCCAACCTGCATTATGTGCTTTCATGCTCTAATCATCATGTAGCACATGTCACATGCGATAGCATCCCGTGACATCTCATCACCTTGACATTGAAACGGTTCTCCGGTGTTTCATAGACACAGTACAAAACAGAGAGATCCACTTCCTTCTTACTCGTCCTTTTAGTTGATTGACTGCAAACAAATAATGCAGAAGAAAGTGTCATAGTAGAAAACCATATTATAAAAAACTAGCATCAAATTAAAAGTCCATTTGCCCTTGCTAAACATTATCCCAGCTAGAGCTGCAGAGGCCAGAGCACAGCTAAGATTCCTGAGGATAGTTTGGTTATAATGTGTTAAAAGGCAGGGTACGCAGCAGTATTCAGGAACAAAAAATGAGTTAAAAGAGGGGATGAAATATCTCCCGCAGCGTCCGTCATCTGCTGCCGCTTGCAACACGAAAACGGCCACCTCAGGTGCTGCTCGCACTTGACTCCGCTGTGCTTTGAGAACACCGCCAGAGTATTTTTGGATGGCGCTGATAATGTCATCCTGCCGATGATCAACCAGTCTGTTCCCGCTGGACAAGTGGTAACCGTGTCTGGAGGGAAGGGGTAACAGCATGAGCGCAGCATTAGCACAGCAGGAGCCAGCGCTCCACAGCTCCCTGTGCGCCGGCTGCCCAGGAGGCCTGCAGATGCATTTAGGTCGGCTGGACGCCGCAATCAAAGTAGCATCCAATTTATTCCCTCGAAAGCTGCTTTCTGGTGCATTTAGTTTAGCAAGATGAGAGTATAAAGTTCAAGACTCACTGGTATGCCATGCACAAATGGATAATCCAAATGTTAGAAGACAAGACTGTCATTATAAAGTTAGATAATGACAACTGAAGCGCCACATAGTGCACAGAGCTCCACACTTTTTCCACGCTGATGTGATCTCTGCATCCGTCCTTTTGCAAACAGTAACCCTCCACCCCTCCAGCACCTTCATCTCATTGATGTCTGCAATTTCCAAAAAGCATCAAAGTCTCCTCGACCTCCCTCCGTCTGTTTTCCACTCAAATCTGGCTCAGTCTTGCTCTCGCTCTCCCTCGCTGCATCACCCCTCCTGCCTCATAGCCACGGACAGTTAATCGATAGCCGTGGCTCGACATTCCAAGCCTTATTGACTTTGTTTTTCAGGAAGACTCCATAAAGAGTCATCGGGGAGATTCTGTCACTTCCCGCTCCATCCCTCGGCATTAAAATCTCCTCGAGAAGTCACAGGCAGGCTGCAGGCCATGCAGCATGACCACTGGAATACCAAACAACCCCAAATGGAGACAAGCAAGGCCACTTTCCACCTGTGAGACAGAGCAGGTCCGACAGTGACGGAAGAGCATACAAACCAGACCGCCGGGCCTTCAGAGATCAAGAGAACTATCCAGGGACTCCAGGATATAAGGCTGCAGGATGTGGAGATGATTTCCCAGGATAAGCAAGGCTGTGTATTAAAGTTTTACAAAGAGCATCTCACATATCTTCAAGGCTGGACAGCTGGTCGGTCAAAATACGTCACAACTAGGTTTGAAGGGTTTGTGATGCATGGAAGTCTGGCGAGGTCGTAACAGGATTGAGCATGTATTCAGTCCTTCATGGGCCTCGGATCAGTTTTAGTTCAACCATCACTCGTTCATCTAACTGTTATTCCCAGTAGGAGCAAGGATTGGATCCTGCCTTCAACTTGATCTGTATTCTTACCGACATGGAATTGACGTGGAATGTCAGTGATGTGGAGAAAAGAAGTCATTTCTCACCTGAGCACGGTGTGATTTACTGGCTACGCTGCAACAATGGCTGTCTCAATTCACACCTTTTCCCTTCACCACCCTCTTAATGATCCTGCAGCCAAAAAAACATGAGGTTGAAGATTAAAAGGCAGGCAGCTTTCTGTGGCTGCTAAAAACCTCAAATATCAAAGGTCAGCAGCACCTTTCTCATGAGGCTGCATTTCTGCTTGTGAGGGAGAACAAGATGTTTTTCCACTCAGATGCTGCCCTATGCACAGGATTTGAATGTCTCAGGACTGGGGACCTTAAATGACTGAAGGCTTCCTCTTGCTGAGTGGTCATGCTGGAGAGACCGCCACGACTAACATCGCAAAAGATAACAGATCGACAAGATCGAATGGATTTTGTCTCCAAGTTTCAATTACAAAGGATTGAAAAGAAATGCTTCAAGAGTTATCGAGAAGTCAAACTAGCCAAACTGCCGAATACTGTTTTGTGCAACTTCTTCTCCAGGTCCGTCATGTGAACAGTGCAAAATGACTGGGTCATTAAAAATCACATGCATTGGAAATAAACTAATTTTCATTTGTTTCTCCGTCATTTGCACAGGTCTTCCAAGAGAGACCTTGTTAATGTAGCAGCCAAATAGCATCAGGTTAGAAAAACCGGAAAGACATCACTTCATATGAATGTAAATTATCTGGTGACGTAACTCGCACGCCTGATCCATTCTCATTTTCAGTAACTTTAACTTCCTTATAACATCACAAAGCCTAACTTTGGTCTGCAGGAATGTGTCAGACAGACGTAGGCCCAGAGATTAGAGATAAGCATATATATATCACCTATGGTGACCCTGTTGGATAAATCCATCGGGTGAAGACCGCAGCTTGTGGCCATCACAACAGGTATGGAGCAGGTGACAGAGCTTTGAGGATAAAAGAGGATCAGGTTCATTCGGTTCAGTGCTTGCTGCAAAAAAGATAAGCAGGCTTTAGAGGATGCCCACCTAAAATACAGAGCAGGCACCATTATCAGGCAGGATTCGGGTGCACTGTGCAGTAATGAAGGACCCACGCTGTCAGTCACACAGCTGGCGGATGTCTCAGCGGCAAGATCAGTTCTGGCCACATCCTTTACCCATCAGTCATACTTACAATCAAACACTGTTTCCCTTTGTTGTCACATTTCTCCGCAGACAGAACGGACCACGTACTGGTTTAAAACAGCTGAGTCTGGCAAGTGGCTGTTTTAAGTTGGTACTGATTCAAAGCCAACATGTTTTACATGTGAGGAGTGTCTAATGGTTTGTAATCTTACTCTTATTGCATCTAAAAAAAAAAGAATTATTCTGTACTGTCTGAAACCTCTGAGGTTCACCAGTCTGGTTATGAGCTACCGCGAGCCCTGGTGGGATTAAATTTTATCTATTTTTTTTAACAGAATGAGAACGCAGGACAATATAGGGATACAAAATAATATAGCATTGTGTATTTTTACACCTGCTGCATATTGGAAAAGAGGATATATGAGAAAATCATTACATATTCAGGCTTCCAGGTTCCAGCAATGCTCAGTGGGTCTTCAATCTATACAGCAATACATTTTTATTTAATACCACTAACTGAATTCCATTTAGGTGAATCTTTTCCCGGCTGATTGGATAATTTTACTAGTTTAGTCTCTGAGTCTTATCTCTCTCCTTTTTCCAATACTGATGTGGCCGCGAGCCAATAGATCTGTTTATCTCTCAGCTGCAGGAATAAATCAACAGTAATAATTTGACTTCCATGGACATAAACTAAGAAGTGACAAAACACAGTCCAATACCATCCAACTGTATTGACGGAGGAGCGAAAGGAGAGGAATTACACTCCCCACCTGAACTTCCTCCGGCACAATTTCCCAGAATATTCAGAATTCCCCCCTGTGAATCATAAGGTACTTCCATTTCATTCTAAAATAAGACATCTGGGGAATAACGCAATGCTTTAATGAGGGAAATGGGCAAAGGCTTATTATGTACTGAAATTATTACAAAGACTAATCATTTTTACGCAGCGAAGACTGAGAATGTGACGGAGCGCACACACAACAGGGGGCACACATTAGACGTAATCACAGCAGCGGGCCTTCACCTTTCCAAGGTTACAGTAATGGATAACGCTCTGATCATTCCCGTGTCTCCTCTGAGAGTATCCTACCTGCACAGACAGATCTCTAAAAGGTACATCACTGAAAACACCACTGATCAGTTTATTGAAGCGTTCACTTCCGCCCCCTCCCTCCCCGTGGACGCCTGTCAATGGCTTGTTTCGGCCCAAAATACATCTAAGATCTCATGTTATGTCACGAGCCATCCAGACCTCTCAGGTCATCCGGATCAAACCGGCTTTCTGTTCCAGAGTTAGAACTCAACATGAAAAAGCTGCTTTTAGCTTTCATGTAGCACATATTTGGAAAAAAAAGTACCTGAAAGCTGCAGGATGGCTGAGTGGCGGTAACACCAGGCTGAGGACCTTCTGTTTCCTAGAAAATCATAGACAGTCATTATGGAAATAATCAGGTCAAATAAGTTTTACAAAGTGACTTTTTGGACATGTTTGAACTGCGAATACATGTAGGAAACTGATTTTGTTGGACGTCTCAGCAGATTCTTTTTCAGCCTGTTTAGAAATAAAACAATAAAATCATTTCCTATGGTGTTTGCTGCATTACGTCTGTCTGTGGCCAAGCTGGACATTTCTGGTGCGACCTGAAGAATTTCCAAACGGTGAATTCACGACGACAGCCACAAACATTGTAGTCGTTTGCTGTCACATCCAGGTGAACCAGTTTTTTTGTCTGTGGGTAGTGGTACTTTGGATTTTTCCCATAATCCACATACATGGATCGTTCAGATCACTCTAAATTGCCCCTTTGACAAACCCAAAAATATTCCCCTTTCTATCGTCCGGCATACACAGGAAGAGGAAGAGATACATGCATGTATTTGTAGGTTGTAAAGTGATCTTTAAAAATATCTGGGAAAGTCAAATTAAAAGGATCAAGCAGATTAAAAAGAAGAAGAAGAAGAAGAAGAGGAAGTGCTGACACAGGCTGAAGCTAACCTCCTGTTGGCCTTCGCCAGCGTTACACTCACACTTTAATTTCAATGAGTTTTAGACCATTTCCAGCCACAGCGACTGGGCCAGAGAGGAGCGACCGCATCAAACCCGCTTTTATTAAATTTTCCACTGACTGTCCCCAAGTGGCCGGCCAAGGCCAAAAGGCCGCCGTCTTTATCAGGAGGAGGATGATCTGAGCGTGCAGACTGCTGACTCACGCTGCCGGCCGGGGCGCCGCAGCTGAGAGCCCCTCCATCTCCAGGAAGCAACCTTCCCTTTAGACATGCATCCAAACATGTGATTATTCAATAACAGTGAGGGAAAACCCAGCTGGACAAGCGTTTGTGACGAGAGACACAATCACTGGGTTGTTAGCAACAGCGGGGATTTCTGTAGCTTTGTTGTGTTGGATGAGTGGCTGGAAAAAAGAAAAAGATTCTCTCCAGCTGTTACTCAAAGGTTCAACCACACATCGCTGCATGGGCTGATTGTATCTGAGAGACTTGTTGTGATTTAGATTTTTCAATCGATCAGCTGTTCTTCTTTTATAAGGAAAGATGTTTTGGTACAGCGTATGATGCAGTTTTCGTGTTTGGAATTCATACAACTTTACTTTTATATTCAAATGATTACAAAAAACAAGCGATGCATCAATTGAATCTAATTAAACTGAAACCAAACACACCACAGCTTCAGTGAAAATCTATGCTCCAATGATGAGGACACATTGTGCGTTGTTTGTAGAATCTAATTGTGTTCAATCACAATGGTGCAGTTTGGGAAACGGCATTTGCTGACTTCCTCAAAGTAGTCCCATTTTCATTCATCCAGTAAAAACTGTCATGATGGTTACAAATAGCATTATGTATAGAATAGTGCTAGATATTATGACTGCAAGTCAGTGAAAATCTGGACGAACTGCTCAATCAGATGTCATTATGTATTTTAGGCACAAAAAGGTAGTGAAGTGTGTGAAACTGGCAGGTCAGACTAAACCTTACAATGGCAACATCACTTCTTCCCATTGACAGTCACACCTGCCGGCTTCTGAAAAGATGCACGTTTACAACCTGATTTAGATCCTGATTTAGCAATAAAATAAGTCCATCATGTCTCTCATGACTCGCCCTCTAAGGGCGAGTCATGAGAGACATGATGGACTTATTTTATTGCTCACCTAAGCACTCGCTTCCTGGAGAAGTCTCATGTAAGGTTAGATTTCTTGCTAAGGCCGCATTCCCACATCATGCCAAGCAGAGGTCAAGCGAATCCTGCCGAGTCAGGAGACCGCGGTGCAACACTAACAACCTTTCCACCGCGTTCGACCCGCCCTCCTGCGAGATTGCTGACCCTCCCTCAGGCTCCATTATTTTCCCCCTCTGATGGAATGGATCAAGAGGCTCCTGTAGAGGGGACAGATGGTCAGAGCTGAGCGTAACCCCGGCCTCTCTATCCACCGCTACTTTTCTTTCTCCTCGTTTGTAATTACACCATAAGGGGAAGTGGCTTTTCACTTTAATTATTTTTTTTTTTTTGGCATTGGAGCACCAACTGAAGCAGAACAGGGTGAGGGGTCAGTATACAGTGTGTATACACAAGACTGATTCTGACTTCGACGTGCCGTCGGAGAACTGGACGCTTTGAGCATGGGAAATGGCAGACGAGTGTCGTCTTTTTGATCGTTGGAAAAAGTTTGAGCCGGTTCAACCGGATAAATGGTGCTTTGTGAGGTGCGGAGATCTTACTGTGTTTCAGTCTTAATAGTTTCCATATTTCCGCTGCATCTCCCTTTCACACTGTTGCCATGGGAAATGTAATTAGCCGGTCTTCATCTGCCAGCCTCGGTCGCCACGAGCAGGTCATTAACAGTCCGGCTTCCTTCCTCGCTCTCCTCTCGTCGGTCCTGTTCTGAGCTGTTTACCTAATCTCATTTAATAATGCAGCGCGAGGGAACAGAAAGTCCTTCACATTTACAATTGCATCCCTTCTCATGCTATTGTAATATCTCTGCTGAACTGAATAAGCTGCATGAATATTACCGCGCTGTGAAAATGACACTCTTTCATGGATTCTTAATAATGCAATATTTAAGTTTTAATGAAAGGCGCCTCAAATGAAGTCAGTTGCTAGACCACAATATTCCTGAACAAAGTCGGGATACAATTTTATCAACAGAAAGCAATTCTGGTGCTCTGTTGTTTGTGATTTAATATTTGAAAAAAAAATGCCTGTCTCAAGATATGAGTCTTAAATTTGTTTTAATATTTGGGAGAAACTACCACCTCTAACTCTCCTCTGCTTTATCAGTATAATACCTTCAAGATATAAAGAAATAAAGTATTACTGTGTTACATCGATGCAATACTGAAGCTCAATGTTTCACCTTGGTAAGAAAGTGCGTCGAGGAAACTCGTAAATCCATCATATCCAGTTCATTTCCAATTCAGTGAGACATTGAATATTGGTGCATACATTCACCAAAAGTCAGAAATAAAGTGATCCAGTTATGGATGCCCCGTAAAAAAGTAGATGGTAATGTTTTAAGAAAGCATTCATCAAAGTGCATCGACATGCAGACAGAGGAAAACACAATCAACATAGTTTTCAAATTGTTATATATCTGTTTTCTTTTTGTTCTTGGACTTTACTTCTATCGCCTACCATCTCTAAAAGTGACTAAAAATGCTTTCTACTGTTCACCCATTCATATTCCGAACACACAAACTTGGATTCCTGTGTTGAAAATGTTGGAGCTGCATCATTCTCAGCTTCTTTCTACTTTTCCAAACTCTGTTTCCCATATTGGCTCTTGGGTAAAAGTCATTATCTCTGGAGTCATTTATCTTTTCCCTCATCAACCTATCTTAATCAAATAGAGGAATTAAAAAAAATGATGATTTCTGGATGTAAAACTGAGATAAACTTCTTTGTTTCAAAGATATCTATTTAAAAACTGCAACATAATTAAAACCATTAAAATGACTGACAGTCAAAGAGACGGATAATTATAGTTCCGTTTGAATGGGACCTTGAACAGTACCTTGAGCTTGAAAAAAACCAAAACAAAAAAAAAAAAGGATAATTCTTTGAGAGATTGTGAGTGATAAATTCTAAGTAATTATTCTTCGACAGTTTGCAACGAAAATCGCTCCTTTTATATGTGCACTCTCAGGTTTTCGGAGCTCGTGCCTGTCAAAACAGGTAGTTTCCACATGAAGGAGGCCGGTGCTGTCAGCAGACGGAGGCTGTGAGCAGCGGAAACTGTGTACAAATGCTTCTGAAATTACAAACGACAGAAAGTACAACTCATCCTCCATTCCACTCTTTATGTGAAGTCTACCGCATCTGCAAAACTGCGTGTGTGTGTGTGTGTATGTGTGTGTGTGTTTCTTTCACTTGGAGCTTTCATGCCTCAGGACGTCAGTGAACCAATTAATCTTGCCCATAATAGACTGTATGCTTGTGGATTATTTCGCCGATTGGAAGGTTCAGACAGCGGCAGTTAATTAGCTATAAAGGGTTCGACTGACGTCCACAGCTCTCTTACCTCCCTAATTTAATTTTCAATCCTAACATAATTATCACGCAGACCTAATTATCGATTGACTGCAGGTATTCTGACATTCAACAGGGGAGGGCGGCAGCCCGGTTTCTGCCACTCGCTTCAGACTTATTCCATTATTTTTCATCTTACTGCTATTTTTTTTTTTTTTTCTGTTGCTGTAGACCGGCAGGAATACCAGCTGGTCCTGTCTCACTCTGTCTAATAAAATAGTAATATGAAGACGTGATCCATATTGTATGAGCAGAGGACCAGACAGGGCGTCCACCAAAGTGATGGGAACTAATTGGAGGCGACAGCCAGCTGATAGGTTGACACGATCCGGCTCCGTCTGTCGCTGCATGGGAATCTTTTGCCTGTGTCCAGAGCAAACTAGAATCTGTACTGGGTTTCTGTAGCTATTAGTTCAGTGGCTTTAACAGTACTGTGCTGACATTAAGCGTCAGGTCCCAAAATCTGTTCGTCGATCTGATAAAACATTACAAACGGGCCATATATGTACGATAACTCAAGTGGAAAAGTTTTTTTTTTTCTTTTTTTGTTCCAGAAAGGTTTTACGTGACGTTATATATTGCTGCCTTCAGAACTACTTCACCAAAACACATCAATAAATGTCTTTTAAAATCTGAGCAAAAACAAAGCTGCAGCTTCTGTCGTCTCAAGAGTGAAATGCAAGCAACCAACTACAAAGTAGGAAGTTTAGGCTGAATGTGTTTTTTTAATTAAAGATATTAATATGTTATTACTATGATATTACATACCTACCTACATACCTACACTCTTTGCTTGTTTCTTTTTTTTATCTCTTGCCTTATAAAGTGTCTTGAGTGTATTCAAGGCTGCTGTGCAAAATCCATGTATTTTTATTATTATCATGGAAGAAGTTTTTATTCCAAAAGTGAATAGTTCTTTTTTTCTCTCTCTTTTTGATGAAAAGGGTTTTGATTTAAACTTTTAAACTCATATGCTAGTAATAATCAAAGTAAATGTGACACATGTCATGGAATGGTTTTGATTAAATATGCCCTTGGATCAGATGCACAGGAGAAAGAAATCACGAATGTTATATAAATTCATGCAGAGAGCTGCACGAAACACATCATGCTGCTCTCTCTATATATCGCTCTACCTTTGGCATAAAAATATGAATAAGTTGAGCTTTCTGTGCTTGTTGGAAGAACTTTGACACGCAAATGCAACGCCTCAGATACACTGCATGTCTGATTTAAGTTTTGTGGATATAAAAGAGAAGAAAATAGAATGTTGTCGATACTTCCGCCAGTGTCTCCCAGGGAGAGGGTTATTAGTCTTCCCCTCTCATCCTTCGACATATCTGTCTCAATCAGGCGGCACACTGTGCTCATATTGAATTGTGCTGCAAAAATACACTTTCGCAAACTTTCACACAGCGAGGTTGGAGAACGGTGCAAGAGGAAGACGTTATACGGTGAGCCCGTGATTAACATGACAGTGTTGGAGGTAGAGCGCAGATTGATGCAGCTCTCGCGCTCTCCTACTGTTCATTAGGAATTTCTCAACCGCACACTCTCAGCACCTCTTGGAAGACGAGAGAAACACCATCCATCACTTTCACACTGTTGGCTTTAACCTGCGTTGTGTAATTATTCTTTCTACCACTTGTCTCAATTGTCTTGCTCGCCTGATCGGTTGGAAAGCTTTTTAGCTCTCAGGATTTATGTCGAGCATTTAGGTTTATTAAAAAAAAAGAGAGAGAGAGAGAACAATTTGAAGTGTTTTCCATAACGGCAGAGTGGATCGTTTACACCTCTCTCTGCTAATTCTATTTAGATCAGTTCAAGAAATAGTCGAGAGGGAGGCACCTGAGGGAGGAATAATGGTACGATCTACCGCTTAGACACATGTGATATGGGTGAAACGCTACAAATGCTTCCAATCTGTGGACGAGGCCTCCGCTGTCACGTGCTCGAGAGCAGCCACTGAAGCCTCAAGTGGTGGTTCTATCTACTGTTGGCTCATTTAACAAGGAAAGCACTCAAGGGAGCTAATTAAAGAGTAATCAGGTGAAGTCTTACATTTTCTAATTGTCTCCCAGGGGGCCAAGGACTATGAACTGAAAGAGAAGAGCTGAGGATTTATAGTGCGCACTGCACAGCTAAAAATCATTTTGATGAAGAGTGGCCACTTAGTCGTCGAAGACAACTTCAAAATATGAGGGCAAAGAGATGAAGAAAGAACTCCAATGTCATAGTAGGAAGAGGGAATTCATTTCTTGTATGTGAAAGCTGGTCCACCCTGGAAGTAAAAGCTCGCTCTTGGATCATCGTCTCTTCGGACCGACCTTCTCCTCACCATCACCCGCTCATCCAACCTTCACCATCAAACCCTTCATTCACCCATCTCATCTCTGTCTCACCTTTTGGGTCCAACTTCCACTAGCCCAAACATATTTCCTGCAATTTCCAGATGCGACTGAGTTCGACAGAAGCGTGAATACAGGTGAGTCCTGATGATACCCTGCGCTGCTTGGTTGTTAAGTTTGGAGAGGTTCAAGTGGTTTGGGGAACTCCGGGGATCTAAGTATTTCTGCATCTATCCTGTACTGCTAGTTTTCTGTTCTCTGATTTTATAATGCCGTTGAGGTGAGTCACCAGTAATTTTGCAGCCTGGCTTGACTCTCTCCAGCAGCACACTTGAACAGTGTAATCAGTCAGAATACATTATTATACATTATGGACGATAATATTCAAGGTTTTCTTTCTTTTTTTCTTTTTTTTTGCAGTCATGGCCAATCATGTTCACTGCTTGGGTTTCCTTTAAACACAGGGCAATTTCAAAATCCCGTGAAGAGCTTCTTTCAAAGTTAATGCAGTCTGTCACTTCCACGGACAGACAACTCTAATTTCTAATTTCTCAATCATAAAAGTTTCTGTGCATAATAATTAGTATCTACACTATATGAATTTAAAACTGCCAAACAACTGATCAAAACAGGTTCGTCATCCGTTACAGGTTTGTGTGGTTGATGCCAAAGCCTTTCAAAGTTGTCCAAAGAAATCGAATCAATGCGTCAGTAGAACTAGCTGGAAGTGGAACTATCGTCTGGCATAATTAGGTATTCAGATACCATCAAATATTACACATTTTTTGATGGCGCACATCAGTCTCAAGTCAATATCCACTAATCAGTCATTTTTTTTTTTTTCTGTGTTAATCTCATTTACCTTAAATGGAACAATCTTCCAAATGTCGCATGGTTCGATGGGAAAAGTCTGTTAACTGCCGTGTTCAGGACTCTCCAGAGATGTGGTTTTAATATTTGTAATATTGGACTGGGTTCCTCAAGGACAGCAAGAGACATCCCAGAAATTCCAGTGAACTGCCATTGAAGTCACATGACACTGCACTCTAAAACCAATTTTCTTGAAGAAACTGTGTCGCGGTCTGTGTTTCTTTATATCTGGCCAATCCTTCATACCTGCCTCAGAAGCGCCATAGTAAAAATACTGCTGAGGCGAGTGTGTTTTTCTGTACATTATCCACTGAATGATAACACTGGTATTTATAGGATATAGTGTTTGGAGTTCTCAGCAAACAGTTTAAATGTCTCATCAAAGCTGATATTCATATAATTCCCTGAATGCAAACATCTCTTTTGATAGAGTCCGTGCAGTCTGTCAAATTTCATTTATCAGGCTTCCATCTCGTCTTTTCACAGGCCTGGTTAATCGTGCTGCAGCAGTATGTCGGGTTTTCCCACTGTCACTGCTCAACACTTGCTTTTTATTTTGACTGTTGGTTGACATTTGATAGATTTTTTTTTTTTTTTTTTTAATTTAAGAAAAAGTGATTCTATGGTTGCGGTACGAGGAGAGCCATTTCTGAGGTTGTTTTACTTTCACGTCTTCCTGGTCAATACATCTAAATCTGTGACATGTGGTTCCAGGCTCACTTCAGCAACCTCAGTGGAAACACTGCCTTCCACATTCTACCTGTTTTGAGGTTTTTACTCTTTACTTTGGCCTTTTGGACATGTTTGCTGTGTTGACTTTGTCCCTCCATTCCAAGAAATTGTGTATTTGGGTTGCAGCTTGTCTGCCCATGAACGTTTTAGTAAAAGTAAGATGTAATAAGATAAAAACAAAGCACAAGAAAGAATAAAGGAAGATGCAACTAACAAGAGAGAGAACTGACCTTGTAGAAAAGGCACCTTTTGAATGAATATGGCAGCGAGACATATTGGCAACATGGCCAACAGGAACTTAGGAACTTTTACATGGTTTTACAAATATTTGGAATTGTTCCCCTTTAAGCAACGTGTTCACACCGGGGAATAAATACAACCTTTTCAAGTGGGTCCTCTTTAAAAAGTCCCTTGATCTCTCCAGTCTGTTAGAGCAGAATTCCATCTATGCAGTCATGTGGGTGTTTGAAGTTTGTGACTTAAAAGAAAAGCAGTTAAAAAGTCCTGCAAATGCTTTTTTTTTTTTATCTTATACCTTCAGTATATTTCAAAACCTTTGCATTCTCACTTTGATGTGAGAAAAAAAAATGTATATCAGCATTTCAACTTTGAATAGTTTTAAAGAAAGTGTTTGCATTTCCGCTTGAATATCTCCACTTTGTTTGTAAGTTACAGATTTGACAAATATATCTATTATTTAAAGACAGCACAACCACACAAAATTGCTAAAACTATACATACACTCCTGGTTTCAGCTTTTGAAAGACAGCATTCACAACAGTTTTGATTCACACGAGTTCCGACTTCTCTCCTCGTTTGCTGAACTTTAAACATCCCATAATAGCGCACGAGAGTGCAAGACTCTATCCCTGCAGCCTGTCCACAGCCTCAACAAGCACTTTCAATCTCAAGGACTATAAAAAGCTCGGACTTTGATTAAGTTAGTGGAAAACCGGTAGTGCAGCGGCCCGTGCTGCAGCACAATGCGTCCCCAGACAGTATGGAGCCGAGGAAAAATAACAATGATGGCGCTTAAAGTGACGGCGGGAATGAGTCTATATATGTATAGTTACAGCATTCCATGTCTAATACCGGCCAGTGTAATTTGATGAAACCTCCTCGCTTTCATAGAACTAATGTAACCTCTGCAGAATATTATCTGGTGAACATTCATTACTCAGGGAATCGAGGCTTTGAGTGTTGAACTGTTACTTGGTTGTTTTGTCAGACGATGCCCCTCAGCCATCTTCCTTATCTCCACCTGCTCCTGTGGCTTCATCGCCACCGTCAACGCAGGCTTATTTGTTTTCCCCATCCTGCAGGATATTGTTCTCCGAGGAAGCAAAGATGACACTGGTAGCCAGATCTGTCAATGTCGCCTTCTTTTTTCCCCCACAATATTTAAATGCTGAAAATGCTAAAATTTGCATAATGCCTTTATATTCAGCGCCAGAGCTTCTTTTATCACCCACCGCTTGGGCTGCGAGACAATCCTTGTTCTTTTCAGTTCTTGTCAATTATTTCAACTAAACCTTACACCTCCATCACAGCCTTTTCCCGACACATAGTAACTATTATAAAACACTCACACACACACAGGAATTAACACATTGGTAGCAAATAAGAGGTGCAATGCAATTCTTGTTTGGATCAGTCTTTCTGCTAGAACACTCAGCCAAAGCAGTGGCAGATGTTATACTGCAATTCAAGGTAAATTTTCAGTGAAAACTTCTTGATTTCAGGTAGAAAATTCAAATTTCTGTTAGATTTACAGAACTGTTTCATCTTGGCCATTTGGATAACTCACAACAACATATAAAATGATAAGAATTGGTAAATTGGATATTATTGTTTAGTTGTATATTACACAGTTAATTTAAACATTTCCGATCATTTCTTTACTTTGATAATTACGACCTGTGCACCTTTCAAAAACAATTATATCTCAAATGTTACGACTGCATGGCAAATTTCAGAAAATCAACATTTCTTCGGTATGAATTCCATCAATCTGCGGGTCAATTTCATTTCACACTAAAGGGGAAGCGGGTCTCGGATAATAACTGTTGAAAGGGGTGATGTTGACACAGCGGCATTAAAGCACATAATGAAAGTTGACTAAAATAAAGTGTGGCAGGGAGCGGTGAACAAGCGGCAGGCAAGAGCTGAGAGGAATGTCAGGAAGAGTTCAGCCAAGAGCCTGGAGAAGCTTCATAAGAAGAATCTTAAACTGGAGTCAGAGTATCAAGAGCCGACGCACGATACAAAGAAGTGTCCAGGAAATTAATTACATGTCCCACATTCACTGAAAGAGCACTCAAGATGCGGAAAAAAAAACACACACACATTGCTACACCGGTTTTTAGTGCTCCAAAGGCTTCTTTTCACATCAGAGTCAGTGTTTTTTTTTCCCCTCTCATCGACGGCTCATCCAGGGATCTGCAGTTTCTTCATCATCCACCAAAAATAATCCACATCTCTATGCTTTATGGTTCAGTAATTTATTAGTTGCTTGCATGCAGCGGTTGGCTAAATTATGTGAGACAAACTGGTAATGTTATCTCTGAAATCTTGATGGCTGTGCTTTGAAATGATTAGTGATTGAACAAAGTGGACCAAACAGCCTTCACCATATAAACAGTGAAATGTTTTGGTAAAGAACAAAGTTCTCTTTTTTTCTGACAAGATGCTACACAGATCTTCCACATATCTACTTCGAATGGATGTAAAATAAAAGGTGAAACAAAAGAAGAAATGCATCGAGAGAGGCAGGCTTTTCTCGGTGAAATTTCCACTTTGTGCCTCCTGAGCTTCGGCCTTTCCAACTAACTTCTGACTCCCCGTGACCTCTGGAAACCTCCGGTTGTTCCTCCACCGTGTCGTGTCATGTCTCCAGCCACACCTCTGCCCAGAAACATCTGCTGCCGCTCAACCTTTGACCTCCCAGCTTCTGCCTCACCGGCAGCCTCTCTCCTCCCTCCTCGAGCTCGATCCTCTTCACCAAACATCCCTCACCACTCTTTCCTTCACATGTTTGAATCATTTCACACATATTTATATGAAAGCAGCGAGTTGTGCGCATGTTCAGCCAAATGTTTCAAAGCTCATTGTCTCAAGTTTCATCTTGGAAGCGGATCGCAAACCTGCAGCCGCCAAGGAGCTTTTCAGTATGAAGTGGTGTGGAGTATCCTCCGCTGGCTCCGCCGGTCTCTTTCTGTCCAGCTGAGACGCATTCTGCCTGCTGAAGACACAAAACGTCCACTGATATCTGTGGGTCAAACTCTTCTTTTGGTGATTCATTCATGCCGATAGAAGCAACACAGATCAAGATCGAGAAACAACAACAGGAAATAAAATAAATAAATAAAATGAGAGCTCTGTGGTAGACTGGCAACCCGCCTTCACCCACAGAAGAATAGAATAGAATTTCCATCATTATCATTATGAAGGAGCAGCTCCTCCTCTATATAACAGAAACTAGTGCAATATAACAAAGAATGAAGCAGCAGCTACAGGTTTCACAGTTGTTTCACAGTATATGGCTGACATGTAGTGACGTGCAGAATGTGTGTGAATCAGTGAATGTGTGAATTAAGGATGGGTTTGTCTCTGGCAAAGAAACTGTTTCTGAGCCTGTTCTGTTTTTGTTTTCATACACCTGCAGCACCTGCCAGTCCAACAAATGGAAACCCGGGTGTGAGCGCATAGAATAGAGTGAAACGAGATTGAAATTTTCAATGAAAGTAATTTGCTACCAAGAATACAGGCAAACAAAAAAGTTTTTCACTTTTTGTTCTGTCATTTCAACTTATTGGTAATCAAATCAGTTTAATTCAATGAATTTTGGTTGAATCAGTCTTATCACTTATGTATTGTGATTATTTTTTATGTAGCTTCAATCATAAAAATGACATCTAATTGAAATGATTTAATTGAAAGAAATTGCATTTATTGAAATTATGATTTAACTGAATGTATTCAAATTAATTTTAAAAGATTTAATTGAACAATTAAATGTTTTCAAATTGGCGCTACAGTTTTTCTGGATTAATAAAACACTAAATTCCATTCAGTGGACACAGCCAACCGGCTGCTCAAAACCTTGAACACTATCCATCGTTTGCACACAGTTTTCAAAACTCTTGCACTCTTTTAGCAAAAAACTGAACACGTTTTTTGCTCATTTGAACACACTTTTCAGTCACAGCACACGTTTCAAAAAGTGAACATGAGGAGATATAATTCAGACATTGTTCCAACACAACAGGCCAAAACTGGAAACACTGTTGCCACTGTACTGCAGACTATGACGTCTGCTGGGAAACAGCATTAGCCGTTTAGACCCAGACCATGCTCAGAACCAGAACCTGGACCTGCCCACGCACCTGGTTCAGAATCTGATCCAGCCCCTGCACCTGGTCCTGGACTATCACCCAGACGAAAACCAAGACCGAGACCTAGACGGAGACAAAAGCCTCATTTCCACAGCACCTCTTTTAGCAGTGCTTCATGGCACGAGTTGGGTTGTCAATATTCAACCCGGACCACTTCTCTGAATTCGTTCGTTGAGGTGACAGGCGCTCCAGCTTGACTGTGTACTGTGAATAGTTTGTCAGAGCCAGTCCTTACTCTTGATCCCTTATTCTTTAGGAGACTATTTTTGGGTGAATAACCTGTGTGTCACATCTTAACAGCTTTTTTTGCTGTTGAATAGAGCTTGTTGTTACACCAGAGAGGACATAAAAGTCAATCCAACTAAAAAGCTAGATATAATCTCATTGTCGAATTTGATTGAACTACCCTGGGAAAAGTAATGTGGCTGAGGGGAAAAAAAAACAAGTTGATTTAGTGCTTTGGGTCCCCAGACTGTCTAGAAATGCCCCTTCTCTTTTATCAGCAAAGCTGAAAGGCTCCTCTCACAGCAGGCAACAGAAACAGGAAGAGTGAAGAGGAAATGCTGGGATGACTGAACAGATCCAGAAGCATTTCACTGTGTATCTGATTAACCTTTGAAAAGTATAGAAAGTTAATTTGATCTCCAAATCTGAACTGTATGCCTCAATATCTTTTTATTGTAAGTTACTTCAGCTGACAAGAGGATCTCCATTGCAGTTTCTTACAATTGCTTAAACACGATTTAGAAAACAGGGCTCGGAATTTCAAAGCACTGCACACAATTAGCACAACCACACACACTATATGGAAAACACTGCAGATCCTGTGCAAAATGAAACACTATTCTAAAAACTAGACACATGTTTATAAAAAACATACTAAGTTACCATTTGAAAAACACACATTTCATAAGGCTTAGTTCTGTTTGAACCAGTTACACACTGCTGTATTTAACTTAAAACACTTTCGACAGTTCTACCTCTGGACCTCAATGGATTACTGTCAGTGAAGTACACAGAGAAAGTGCAAATATCCAACATAGTAAATTCAAACACATTACAAGATCAATGCTGCAGACTTTTGAAAATATGATTTAATTTTTTTTATACAACCACATTCAGTCAACATAGACAATCACAAGAAAACACATCCCAACACTGTAAACCCATAAAATAGAAACATAAAAATACTGTACTACCAGTACAGGTTAAAAATATTTAAAGAAAATGAAGAAAACAAAAAGGAATCTGAGTAAAATAAATACTAAACATCTCTTCGCCTAGCTGGATCTGGCCAGAGAATTTCATCTGCATCACAGGCAATATCTTCGTTGGCAAGACAATGTGGGAAGAACCATCCTGATTGACGGATCCATTCTTGCACAGCTGCAGTGTCAATTTGGTCACAAGCCTCTTCCATGGCCTGAACGAGGGGCATCTGAATCTGAGCCCGGAGATGATAAACCTTCCACCGCCATGTTGAGAAAAATTCTTTGATGGGGTTCAGAAATGGAGAATATGGTGGAAGGTATAGGACTGCAAACAGTGGACGGTGCTGAGACCAGTTCTGGGCCAGAGCAGAGTGATGGAAGGACACACTGTCCCTGTCCCTGGTGCATTTGGTTATTTACTTGAGGGGAGGCTGTGCAATCTGTCCAAAAATCTGATCATTTGATCTGTATTAGCATGACGGTGGAGGACCCCATTCAGGGAAATGGCTGTGCAAAGGGTGATGTTACCCCACGTTGCCCTGGGACATTACAGTAATTCTAGCCTGTGGCCAATGATGTTTCTGCTTCTCCTTCTGACTTTACCGAGGTTGAACCCTGCCTCATCCATGTAAATAAATTCATGTGGGATCTCCTCAGCATCCATCTGTAAAACTCTCTGAAATACAGTGAAAGACAAATTGTGTAGTTCAGCATAGGTCTTGTATGCAGTAAATTTACATGTAAACATTATGTGTGCAGTATGTAACATCACAATGTTAAAGTGAACAATGCATATCTCCGCATATTCATGCCACGGCTGTTTGATCCTCTCTGATTTCCTCTCAAAAGGAACCACATACAGTTGTTTCATGTGAACTTGATGTTTTTTCAGGATGCGTGCTGTTGTCAGGGAGACCTGATGGGCATTACTGAAAATGGTGTTGTCACTAATCACTTTGGCTTGAAGTTCTCTGAGCCTAATGGCCTTATTGGCTAAAACCATGTTTAAGATTTCTGTCTTTTGCTCTGGTGTGAATAGGTCTCCTTCCTCCTTGTCGTTTTCTCCCTTCAATCCTATGTAGAAAAAAACCACATGGAAGCTATTGTAAAATTACACAGGAAGAGGCATCAAAAGTGCCAATATGGTGCATACAATACAGCAAACAGCTGATTACTGTAACTGTTGGCAACTTTATTTTTAACCTCTTGTCTTGTCTAAATGTCCTTATGACAGATGCTACTGTAAATCAGCTAAGATTTGGCTGAACTCTTAGTCCAGCTTCCCTCAGCGTCAGTCCATGATTCATGACGAGATCAACTAGTGTTGCTCGAATCTCAGTAGACAAATGTGGTCCTCTTCTTCTTTGAGGGTGTTCTCCTCCTGCTTCAGGTCTTCCTCTTCCTCGATCTCTGCCTCTACCTCCTGCTCGTCCTCCACGGATTCCCCCTCTCATCCTCACTCGTCTTCCTCCGGCTGCTTCCATTTTGGTGGAAAGCAGGTGAACTCACCTGTTGCATTTTAATAGTGCTCAAACCTGATTGGTGTGTCTACAATAAAGCAATCCTGTGTTTGCACACCTGATGTGGGTGTTTAACCAAATGGCTCACGGGTGTGATGATTTGTCCATCAGTGCTGTGGAATTGCAAGGAAGTGACATCATGATATACGTCTGTGTCTAATGTATACAAGTGTGTTCAGTGTTTTGCAAATGACTGTGTGTATAGTTCTGCAAGAAGTGTGAGGCTGACTTTGTGTTTATAGTGGTGAAAATCTGGTCCCGTGTTTTGCTCCGTGAGTGTAAGGTTTTGATAATTATGTGATTCTTTTGTTTTTGGTGTTTATGTAGTCTTAAAAAAAATGTATTTACTGCCTGCAGCATGTTGTCCTCAAAGTGGAGGATTTGTAAATAATGTGTCTCAAAATGCATTTACCAAATCCAATATCATGCTGAATTAGTTCTCTGAATTAACTCAGAACTGATTTATGATTTGACTTTCGTAAGTGAGCGTGCAAGTCATAAGCTAAAAGAAACATCAGAAAAGTAAAGCAGTCATTTGTTTAAATGCATGTGTAACTTTTTGAAAAAGAAAACTGGTTGCACTTCTCTACACAAAAATCATCTATCATAGTGACTGGATCTGGAATGTGCATTAAAAGCACCAGATCATTTGTCTTTTGTGGGTATAATAATTTCTCCAGCACATCCCATATTAGACAAAATCATGGGAAAATTAAATTTCACTAGTAACTATTCTTCACACTCTCTACCCCTTTCTCCTTTTGCATCAGGCTCCTGATGTTCACATCTGACTCAACAGTGTAATTTAGCAACATTTGGTTGCAACCAGCCTCTCACTGACATGAAGATGAGCACTGAATATCCCCAAAGGCTGAATACATATTATGGCAAACCAGTGTCATATTTTCACTGGAAATGAAAGTAAATGGCTCCCAAGGTGGAACTTTTTGAAAACGACTCGACAAGAACTTTGAGAAGCTCCTCAAGAGATGGAAACTTTAAGATCACCTACCGAAACCTGAACCCACACAAGTAGGAAATGATCGTCGCTTTCTGTTGTGTATTATTTCACATCCTCCATACCCAGCCACTCACACATACTTCCCTTCAAAGGATCGGGTGTAAAAAGATGGAGCAGCTCAAAGTGGAAGATCATTAGCGAAATGTCGAAGTCTAATAGGCATGAAGACGTGGTCATTACAGAGGCTCTTCATGTATGTGAAAGCCATTACGGTTACCACAGGCCGCTGACTATTAACCTGTCGGCTTTGATTAAGTGAAGCATGGAGAGGAAGACACGAGACACCAGAGAGGATAAAGGTCCGGAAACAAATGGCAGAGATGTGACAAACATAAAAACAGTTTGTATGTGGCCTCAGTATTGATGGAGGATGTGTCAATGAGCATCATTATTATTAATGCAATGCGAACGTCTCACGATATGAAGGGTTTTGGTCAAAAGGTAGATGAATCTGTGGTATAAGTTCTCAAATTGACTTGTACAGGAGAGGGAACTATTTTGCTGATTTACTTAATAGAATAGAATAGAATAGAACAAGGGCGCATTTATTGAAATGAAAAACAATTTTGAAGTTTTCATTACTTTGGTTGATTCTGTTTTCCAGTGACTAATGTGATTATATCATAAGAGGAGGGGAGGAAAAGGAATCCATCCGGTGGCTTGTGAGTTGAACTGAGGCGAATGTTTAACCCTTCATGGAGCACTCACTGGAGTGTTTTTGGAAGAGGAGACTTTCATTACTTGGGATAGGCTGACTTTTGTTCCCTCTGTGACTTTAGACTTTACAGTCAGTCCTAAATAAATAAAAAAAAAAAAGAAAGAAAAAAAGAAGAAGAAAATATGTAATCTGTAACCCCAAACCCAGATTTTGCAAAGGTTGCTTTCAGCAGAAACTTTGTCAGATAAGTTCAGCAGGGCTTGAACTATTGCCTGGATACTGGTACGGGATCATAAGCCCCAACTACGCCTGGTTCAAATTAATTCCAATAAACATCTGACCTCCAGCATCTGGAACTGTAACTCACTTCATCTCAATCGGCTTTTCATCAGATTCACTTTCTTGAGCTGCAATTTTCCAACTTTTCCAGTGGAAATGTGAAATTTTGACACCATTAGCACTTTTTCTACCACCCGATTATTCATAAACACACCGTCATTATGTTTGAAATAGAGAGATTAAACTTTACTTTTCAACTGTTCACAGGTGGTTTGATAAGTGGTAAACCAGCCGGAATATTGAAATGAGGCTGCAGTCAGTCTTTGTCAGTAATGTGGCGACGGGATTCTCCACCACAGCGAGATGTCCCGTCTGCCTTCACCGCCACAGTTAAAAAGATTGTCCCGGAACAGCTCGGGGAGATAGCTGGAATCCCTGAAAACAGAAAGCCTTTCTTGACCAATATTTTTTTTTTTTCTTCCTTACTCTGCCCTCTGTGCTTCCTTTATTTGATCTGACAGAAGTATTTGCCAGCAAACATCACAGAAGCGGTCCATGCTGAGAGGTGCGCTCCGTAGCTGAAGTTCAAGGATGACTTCAAAGTAACGTCACTTCCACTTTGATGAAATTTGACTTTGCTGCATTTTCATCTTGAATTTTCACCTATAAAAAGAAGCTCATTATTCTCTGTTGCAGTATAAATGATTTAATGCCGCAGCTTGTGATTTCTCTTAGCTTGCATCCAGGCCCTTTGTCCCTCACAGGCCGCAAAATGTTTCATGGCTCCGGCTGGGAGTGACAGCTTCCCCAATCGATTCAGGCGAAGAAGTCTGATGGAAAACGTCAACGCAGCTAATGAGGAAAGAAAGCCGACGCTAATGCATTTTTGAGATGCGCCCATATGATAACAAATTATTCCCAGAAGCACCTGCTGTTAATAAAACACTGACCCGAGATGAGCCTTCCAGCATGGAGTAATCACCAGGTGCACCGTGCAATATCTCTTGATTTTATTGAAGTATTGATCCTGTTGCAGAGTTTTGAAACTGGGCCTCAGTGACTTATGAGGCAGCAGAAACTCCCTCTATGTTCTCCAGTGACTGACCTACCACAGGGTTTTGTGAAGTTCCAAAAATGTACCAAGTTTACCGCTGTTGAGGTTTAGACACACTGTACAGGACACACAGTCTTTGTTTATATATGTGAGGATATGAAATACGAATTTAATCATGCATATTTTATAAGTTCTGTCATTGCAGCTCGTCACTACTTGTGAATTTCAGTTCACAATAATATAAGTGTGATTGGAGGCGCACATGCTGTGATGTTTGTTGTTTTGGCAGTGATTAGCAACTGTCTTACCCATGTCTGTTGCAGCGAATTCTCTGCAGTATTTGGCCATAGCATCAGGACAACAGTAAATGTGTTTATGTAGTGGCTCATCAAAGCAACAAATGTGCCGTTCTTTGAATCGCTCCTCACAGAAGTCACTTATGATTATTTTCCCCTAAGTGCTGTTGAATAATTGATGAGAAGGTTGCTTCTTTTTGTCTGTCATAAGTGTCCAGAGCGCGATAACATAATATTACTGCTTGTTTATTCCTTTTTCTAAATCAAGCAGACTGTGTTATTTTGTTTTTCACATGACTCATATTGTTTTGCTGTTGTCCTCCCGCTGGCGAGCCTCACTCTGTATTCACCACAAATACAGTAGCCAACCAACAGTACATTTCGAAGAAGTTCATTTTGATTTAGTAAGACCATTAAAATGTTCCATTAGTGTACTCTGAGCAAAAAACAGCTTTCGCAGAATAATGACCACATAAACTAGTGAAAGCGTGGAGTTAATAGATGCACTTCCTGTAACTACAGAGCATATTCTAAGCATATGGCCACCAAGTGGCAAGTAGTGCACTAATTGTTTTCTTTCCCCAATAAATTACATGGTTCTTGTGCACGTTATTCGCTTACGGGCAGCGAGTAATCATGTTCAGAGGTCCGCAGTGGACAGTGACGTCTTCTTGGCGGTAAACACTGATTTTCCAAAAGCTTTTACCTTGACTTGTTTCTAAAAAAAAAACTGTTCGTGGTGATTTGATGGCCAATAAAGGAGAACTCTATTATCTGAGAGAGAAGTATGGCAACCAGCTGAAGCATCTCCCTAAGTTTTCAAACCTGGTGTTACTTATACTGGATAATGTAAAATTAAATGTGGCAACCATTTAGGAAAAAATGTCACTGAATGAAATCTTCTTTCACTTTAAACACATTGTTATTCATGGCGGTCATGGCAGCCAGCTAACAGCTATTAAGATGATAAGACCTCTCCGGTTAAAACCTAATTTGATTCAGATGTGTATCGAGGTCTCTGTCCTCTAAAAGGAACGCAGACATGTCCATTAAAATAACAAGCTGAGCTAAAACACTAAACTCCAGAATCTATGCAAAATGACAGTGTTTAATAACATATAACATCATTTTATGAGAAGTAAAAATGATTAAGAAGTTTGTGTAAAGCACATTGTTTTTGTGTTCCTTTAATACTGTTGTGAGCCTCATGGAGTCTTCATCGAGTCTGACAGCAATATTTCACTCTCCATTATATCAGGGGTGACAACAGCGACTACAGACTTCAGTGACACATAAAAAGTAACACGTTGTCAATAATCATTCCTCGAGTACCATTTACTATATGCGACTAAGGCTTTATTTGCACGGTGTTTCAAATGAAAAAGGTTTTTTGTCTTTCCATTTCAGAAAAACTGTAAATGATGTAGGGAACATGCCAGGTCATGAATTGACATTACTGATTGCTTGCGAAATGAAATCACGCAAACCTGTACGCAAAGAAAAAAAGCATACTTACGATAAAACCAAGAAGGAGACAGCCATGGACCTCAGGAGAGGCGCAGCATGACTCCCTGACCATCGACATTTCAACTGGAGAGCATAAACCTGTGTTGAGTTTGAGAAAAAAAACAAGCAGCTGTGCTCACAGACATAAAATTGATTTGTCATTATCAGACAAAACATTGAGAAAAAAAGTTCACAGGTATTGATCAGCTTTAAGCGGAATTGAGTTGCCTCCACTGCTCAGCTTCCATGTGGCCCCTGAGATTAGCATCCCATCCCTGATTCATTTAGCTGAGCTTACATGAACCATAAGTATTCCAGTTCAACACAGATCCAATTAAACGTGCATCGTGAACACTCTCCTGATTGGACTGGTCCTGTCTGATTGGAATTATAATCAGATTGAGGAGATGGTGTAACTCACTGGACTGCTTCACCCTTGCTGTTGGAGCTTTGTGTATGTTTGTTGTGTAACATTTCTGATGCCACACAGTTTTTTGAGTGATCTGTGCTCATTGCTTACTGATTGTACTGTGAATAAGGAGAACGTGTCAGGACTCTCTCTCTGCTCTGTATGTCCCTGTTTCCTCTGCCTGTCCCTCTATCGCTGCTTCTCTCTGACTCTCTCACTGTGCTCACCTCTGTGACTCTGTGTATGCATGTATCTCTGCTTCCTTCTGGTCTCCCAACCTTCCTGTAGCCTTGCCTTTCCCTGGTTCCCTCACCTGCCCTCCCCACCTCACCTCAATCTTTCAATTATGTCATTGTCCAATCGTCTCTGGTCTCCTCCCCTCTTCCATATGTATATAAGCCTCCTTCCTCCATGGTGCTCAGAACTGCAAACTCTCTGGCAAAGGAAGCGCTTTCAAAAGCTGGTAAAGATTTATCCATCCTTTTGGGGAAGAGTGAATGTAATAGCGTAGTTAAAGAAAAACTGGAGCTTCAGTGGCAGGAAGAGTGGACTATTGGCCAGAGGGAGAGACCTCTTTTCTCCTTACACACTTTCTATAAGCAAGAGGTGAGGTGGGGAGAGATGCAGTGGTTTTAACCAGACTGAGACACTGTGGTCTTACAGAATGTCTGAAAATACCTGAGAAACATCCAGATGTGCTGTGTGAGCGTGGCAGTATAGAATCGGTGTGTCATGTTTTATTGGTTTGCGACAAGTACGAGAGGCAAAGACAGCAGTGGTATATAGAGCTTTATGATTTGGGTCTGTCTGTTTTCACCCTTCAATCCATTTTTGGAGCCAAACAGAACGCTGGGTGCATAGTGAAAGCACTTCTGAAGTCTCTTCACTCTTCTGGTCTCTGTAATGTATTGTGAATGGTTCGCTTTTTGTTCTTGGGCTTCAGTAGCGTCGGCGCATTTTGTCCCTGTGAGGCCGTCGTACCCAGCGCGTGCGAGTCGACAAACATAGCCACCTGAAGTATCATACACGTTTATCTCTGTCATTTTTACTCACTACATCAGAACATTACAGTCTCCATGTGAAAATATGAAATCATGAATTATACTTCCTTGTATACAACCTGATGGAACCCTATTAGAAGACGAAGCGTCTGGTTCTCGGTCGTCAGTGTGCGTTTGTCTCTGCTTCGCTGTGTTTTTGACCCATCTTTGGATTATCCCTGTGGATACCCGAGTTGTCTGCTTTTGGGTTCACCCTCGGTCCTGACAGAATGTTTGCTGTAATTTCCAAACAGATGGAAAAACAAGCTGCCAAATTCACCATCGATATTTGGTGGTCCTCATGGTAAAGGTCATGTGTCAAACTAATGTGCAGTTTAATAAGGCTGGCCCACTGACAGAATCTGAATGGCTTGGTGCATATAAACGTACGTCAAACTGATCATTTTATTTAATGCTCTTGTGAAATGGGACTTGCTCTTTGAATTAGATGTAATTTAATCAGACTGATTATTCTTTTACAATTCATTCAAAAAGTGAAATTTTTAAGTGTTGCAGTGTTATCTAAGAAATCCAAAGAATAAGGTGGCCTTTTAAATTCAACATATGACAAGATTCTCATAAAAACCCTCTCACGTGTTATTGGGAGGTGGTGATAGTCTGACCGATGTTGGAGCTTGATTAGGGGCTTAGTCCAGAGATTTCAATCAATAGAGAGGAACACTGAGGCCAGGACCAATTAAATGCATGGGCCCATTATATCAGGAGTGATTGCATCGGCAGCACAGCTCCACACTTGACAAACGCAGCTGTGATCAATAGGCGGCCTCTCAAAACGGACCGGCTTAAGGTGGTGGGTTTTCAAGCAAGGGTAAGAAGAGCAAAATCCTTTAATTAGCTTTGAGTTGTCGTCTTTGGAATCGAATGTGGATTTAAAGATTAACACAATGTCTAAAGAAATATAGGTACAGTTTACTGTGTTGTTTAATGGTCTACCTGAAGCAATGAGCCATCCCTAATCACAACATACTCTAATCCTGACAGAATTCATTTACATGTATGAATATAAACACATGTGAGCAGCTATTGAGCACGAGTATCCTCCAGTCTGTCATTGGACTAAAGTTGCACTGAATATTCAATCCAACAAACTGCAGCTTTTTAAAACTGCCATTTCTAAAATCTCTTCCACCAAGGAGCACAGGAGATTTCTAAGTAAGGACGGTGGTCCAGTAACTCACATACCTTAAATCGTTTCCCTGCTCAGCCAGCCTGATTGCCTTTGAGTTGATCGAGTGCTCTTCTTTTATCTTTCAATCTATTCTTTCCCAAACGCCCGGCCACACAGGCAGAGATCGTTAACACAGTCAAGCTAGTCTTTTGAAGAAAGCCCAGGCATCTGTAGCTCTGTGGCCGTAGTTTGATACCTCTGCTCATACTAGACTTCAGCAAAGTTAATTCTTGGTCAGAGGGGAAACACATGAAAACTGGAGGAATCAAGACGTAGGGAGGATGCCGGGCAGGAAGAAGGAGATTCTAGAAGAAGGAGGCAGAATTAAGCAGCCGAGGGACAGACTGGGAGGAGGGGCCGACGACACACAGCAGACAAGGATGAAGGGTAATCAGAGGAGGAGCGGGAGCACAGAGGACGTGAGGGCAGAGCAAAAACACCCAACAGGCAAAGAGTGAAGTTTATTTGACGATTTAGTGTATGCTTCCTCATAGTGGATTAAAGAGTCAGTTTGAAAAGGAAGTAAATACTTCTCAATAGCAAATTCACAAAGGCTTATCATGCATGAAATAAACCATTGTGCAAAAATGGTTGCATGATTATTTTTTTTTTATTTTGTTTTGTAACTGGAATGCTTAATAAAATCATTAGAGTTAACCATGGAAATTTGTTTGAACGTGTTCCATTTCTGAATGTATATCATTTTTATTTGTTGACTAAGACTAAACTAAAATTGTTCCCATATTCTTGGACTATACTACAGACACTGAAAAAAAAAAAATGTGAGTGCACGTTGGCTCTCAATATAAAAAAAAAAAAAAAAAAAACGTCTAACGTCGAATGTGGACTGAGAATCATTCCACTCTGGAGGCCGCCATTGTTATAGTCCATCTACTTGTACATGTGAAGAATTGCTATTACATTTTGGAAAAAGAGCTAATCAGCTCATCGTCTTCGGCTTTGTAAGAGAAGATTTGATTTTTTTTTGTTTTTCTTCCACTGATGTCCTTCAAAATCCACACATTAAAGAGAAATAAACAGACTTTCTAGATATCTACAGTGAACAGCACTTCTACAACAAATGAACTGCCAAACTGCCGCTCAGGTCCTTCAGCACCACAAACCACAACAGGCAGGCCGTAAATAATGTGAATTAATCAATGAACTCCAACTACTTTTACACAAATTCAATAGCGCCATCATAGAAACAATCATTTGTAGGAATTTAGACTTTTTGGAAATGAAGCAAATGAAAGATATTCAACTGAACTTCACTGAGACATCAGTGAGTTTGCGAGTTTAGTTCCTCTTCATGAAGTTCATGTGGTTCATTCGGTCATGAGGTCTTTGGAGAACATTTTGTCACATTTAGGAGTGAGACTGGCTTAGAAGAGGACACTTCTTCACTGTTTTGATGTAATCTCCGTGGTTGATAAGCTGACATTTTTGCTGCTCAGCCTCTTCGTGCCTTTTTAAGTGTGAAACTTGCAGTAAAGAGTGTTATGAGGGTAAAGGGCTTTCTTGATATTAGGATTCAGAAACAGGCTTCCAGACACCAACCTCTCACTTTCTCTCCAAGGGGCGTCTGCTGGTGCTTCGTTTCTTTATATTTTCTGTTTGATTTGTTACTTATTTGAGCTTTCTCTCCGACCTTTTTGATGTCCTTAATCTCTTAATTTTCGCTTTCATCACATCTTTATTTCCTTTTGATGCCTTTTCTTTGACCTTGTCCTCGCTATCTCGCTTCCAAGCCGCCACTGGCCTTTAGTTATCTTTTTCATTTGTTGTTTTTCAGACTTTTTGGCAGTGTGTTTATCGACTTGAAGTGTAAGGATGGGGGGGGAGAAGAAAGGTTACACTTAAATGTTGCAGTCCTGGTGGCAGCAGCCTGTCAGTGAGTTGTAAATCAAGCCGACACACAGGTGTGTATTTTATCATTTCTATTTACTCCTTTGTCTCCAAGATCTTGTATTTGAGACATATTGTATCTTTATAGAATTATATTATTGCTCTTTTGTCTATGATGTTTATAATGTCTTTCACATATTGTTTTTCTATTATCCCACCTTCATGGTTTAATTCTAAACTCTTTATGTGTTGTCTATGCTATTATCTATTGCTATGTCTACAATGTGACTGAACAGTGCTGGCAGATGCTGCAATACTGTTGAACCAGATGCATCAGATGAGAAATGCTCATGTGGAAACTGGCAGCAGTATTTCGAGATGAAACAGAATTCAGCAAGTTCAAAAGATAGATGTCCTGTTTACACATTTTCAAGTGAAAACAGAAAACTTCTGCTGCATTTTTCAATGTCCGTTTGCAGGAAAATGGTGTTCAGAGCCACTGAAAATTAAAGCTTTTGAGAGCGGTTCCCAGGGTGGAGCTTTCTGAAAACGGAAATGGGGGGGGGGGGGGGGGGGGGTATAACTTTTACTTACATACACCGCAGCCGTAGTAATTAGTTCCTCTGCACATGCACAGATAAACTATTTTAACAATAATTCAGCCGCCAGAAAGTCATCAGAGGTCATCTGAAGTGAAAATACAAAAGCAATGTGTTTTCACATGAAACAATGTCCTGTAAACACGGCCTGGAATGGAAGTTTGGATAAGTCCACTGCGGCGTTCAGCAAATTAATTGATTCATTCACCTGCTAGAACCAGTTTGAATAAAATCAAACATTGTTTGGACCAAATACTGTGATGTTATTGAAATTAATTTTTCAAGCTAATTATCCAGATAAGTTTTCTTTAATTGAGTCCTGCCGTGAGTTTCTAAGAAAAGATGTTATTATTGTCTCAGTTTAAGCTGCTGAACGGTCAAAAGTATAGAAACCTTTAGGAAAATGCTTCTTATAATAATTGGGCTACAGTTCAATGACTTGCATAGGTTTTCTTTTTTATTTTCATTTCTTTTTACTTTGGTAGATAAATCCAGTATGCATTTTTTTCCCTTTATTTGTAACTTTACCTGCCCATAAGATGCTGACAGCCAGGTGTTGTTTCTGAGATTTGGTTTTAGCTTCCTTTGTTACTGACTTCTTCAAAGTGGAGCAGACTGTCGTTATTTTATTTGAATATATATCGCCTTGCTGACAGTACTGCATTACTTCCTGATTTATTCATTTATGATCACTGACATATATCTTGTCTCCAGACTCATTCAAATCAAAATAAGCCTCTATTTCCCACAGCTACAAGGCTTTTCTTCAGTGTGAAACTTTTGGGGTAATTTCTTAATATATTTTCACTCTTTTGATACAGACGATCTAATTCATCCATTTTTCTCAGCTTTGAACTATTTTCCATTGCCTTGGTCGACCTTCTCGAGGATCTTCCTTCCGCTGTCTGGGTCACTGTTTAATTTGTCTCATCGTTCGGTAATAGTGTTTTTTTTTTTTTTTTCCTTTTCTCCTGCAGGCAGTTTTTTTTTTTCCTTCCAAGCTCGCTTGCCTACATTACAGATTAAAAAAAAGTATTAGAAAATTTATGAGAAATCGCAGAAAGGTCAGAATCAAAATGTGTGTGTTTGCGTGTGTGTGTGTGTGTATTTGAAGAGCTTTATTTCAGTATTTCAGCTGTCCCAAAGAGCTTTCCTCCATTGTTCACGCTATGCAAGGTGCTCAGACTCCACTGGGAGTAACTGGGATTCTGTTTCAAACTCAGGGACGCTTACACGCATGGACAGAGGAAGATACAGGATCAGTTTGCAACTTTTTAATAAGATCCTGTTTCCAGTGACAACGTATCATTTTGTGTTTTTGTTTCAGAAAATTTTTGCATCAATATTCATTTAAAATAAAAACTGCATTTACATGGAAAGGGCATAAATGCTGAAAATGTGGATTTTTCTAGGCCATGAGTTGGCTCTTTACTTTTCTCTGTGATTTCAACTATAAAACTACCAAGTCCCAGCAAGTCCCAATTGCAGAGCTGTTTTTTTTTTTTTTTTTCCTTGGGGGGGGGGCAGGTCTGGAATGGGGACCATATCCCTCCATAAAGCTCAAAGAGAATAGACATACCATTCTTTCTACTCCGTATTTAGTTTACAGGAAAGTCAATTTAATACCTTTCATTATTAAGATGAAACACATTTAGTAAGAAAATAAGAAATTGAGGAGGAGACAGAAAATGAAAGGGAGAATAAAGAGAGAGAACGGTTCCATTCAATCCAGAGGCAGATCAACCAACAGATCAACCTTTAATGTAACTTCTTATTGTTGGATTGTTAAAAAAAAAAAAAAAAAAAAAACACTCTTCTAAGTCATGCCTTTAGAAAGGACATTACTTGGCCACTGAATACTGGGTGGAATTTTTTTTTTCTATTTCCAGTTAAAGATAATATTGAGTTCTCATTGAGAACCACCTTGGCTCTCTGAGCAAGACCCCCAGCAGCTCTCTGTACCGCCACAGCATGTGCAGTCACGGTTTGTTATGAATAGAATGGGTTAAATGCGGAGATATAATTTCCCCAAGGGAATTATGATTCATTCATTCAGTCCTCCTCTTGTTCAGAGTCGCAGGGCACCTGGAGTCAATCCCAGTTAACTTACAAGCGGGGGCAGGGTGCAACCTGGACCGGTTGCCTGTCCATCGCAGCGCGAGGGGATAATGGCATATAATATGTGTAACAATGTGTTGTATTTTTTAATAAAACTGATATTCATCACAGGGTCCAATGTCTGACCGTCCATCGGTGGAATCACTCCTCCTGTATCACTGGTTATTCCACGCGCCTGATTTTACTGCTTCCATTCATTCAGTAGCAAGAATCTTTCGTGAGATTCTTTAGAAAAAAGATGAGGCGATTCTGCATCTGCTGGAATGTCAGGCTATATAGCATTAATAACTTCTCTGGAAGGGCACATGCTGGCTTTGAAGAGCGCCTTTTTCTTAACCCTGTATACCTTTGACTAAACAAGCACTGTGCCAAAGCCTATTTACCAGAGAGACTGACCCAGCATGCTCCGTCTGATTGGCTTGTTTGCAGTCGTCCATAGATTCTCATCGTTTTTTTCTCTTTTTCCTCCAGTTTGTGTCCTTTCATCTCCAAAACTCCGTGCCCTCAGGGATGGAAACATAATGAATGCAGTTTTAAAGCCTGAAACAAAATCTATATGCGCGAGACCATAGGTGGAGGGATTTACAGGTGGAGGAGTCGACGCTGTGTCAGCATCACTCTTCTCACGTAGAAATTGAGAGTTGTCACGCTGCACATTTTTTTGTTGCATCTGCTTTATGCTTTAGTTTGAAGTCTCACTGACGGACACCCCCTCCTCGCGTCTGGCTGCTGCTCCCCACCGTGACGAGTTTCACCAGAGAAAATCAACATTTTGAAAATAGTTTCATCTCCTAAATTCAACATTACCTTATTAACTAAGTATGAAATAAGCACCATTAAAAGGATTGCCAGGTAAAATACGATGTTTTAAATCACTTTTACCTCATACGCCCCTTAATAAAGATTTTATGACTACCATCTGGCCTGTCAGCAGACAAAAAGTGTGGGAAGTGATGGCATCCCAGTTTTTTTTTTTGTGGTAAATAAAGACTAATTAGCATGAGGAGGAGTGATAATTACCTGGCAGAGGTCCTTTTGCAGCATCATCATGAACACTGGCAGGCAGGGGGTCTGGTTTGTTTATACTCCTGTCCAAACAGGGTCGCAG
The DNA here is from genome assembly GCF_902148845.1 of Salarias fasciatus. Taxonomy (NCBI): domain Eukaryota; kingdom Metazoa; phylum Chordata; class Actinopteri; order Blenniiformes; family Blenniidae; genus Salarias; species Salarias fasciatus. Next base: position 17,795,188 of record NC_043763.1, on the reverse strand, counting down.
GGTTTATCTCTGCAAATAGCGTGTCTTGTTAAAGTGTGCAGCAACTCATTTACGACCCGACTATAACGGCTCAATTCCTCATGGTGATTATCGAGGACGACTCTGGGACTTTGGACCGGTGGGCTTCGGCACTCCCCCTCTCCATAATGTCACATAACTGTGAAGACTGGATTGTTTGCGGATGCCTATCAGCTCTGACGTCCCGTCCTGTGCAGCGGTTGTGTGATGGATTGAGCGGCACTTCATAAGATTCCCTCGCACTGTGTATCATCTGTCTCGTTTCCCTCTCACTACTTTCTTTTGGTCTTCTGAGGTATTGCCGCAATATCTCCCGGTTGCTTTTTTTTTTTTTTTTTTTTTTATGTAATACATTTTTCATCCGTCCTCAGGTTTTCTGCTGACTCGCCCTCCTGAAAGATGTTTTCAGTTAAAGTGTCGAATTACGCCAGAAATCTGCCCATCTCCGAACATTTTTCTTCTTTAAGGAGGCGTCCATTTGACACGCAGGTGTCACCGCGCAGCTTTCGCCGGCAATGAGACAGAAGAATATATATGTGTGTGCGCGCGTGTGCACGAAACACATTTTTCTAGAGACAAAAAGGGAGGTAGATGGTTAGGAGAAGCATCCTCGCCCCCCCTCCCCCTCCACACACACACACACTTCCCACACAGCCGTTGTCTGTCCTCCTACACCATCCGTTCCATTACAATGATAATAGGATTTGGAGGGTTGCATTATTGCTGCTGTCTGAGCGCGGGCGCCTCGTGATATCTCCGTCCAAACAACTCTTCCTGACTCGCACGTTAGCCTCCTGATTCATGCTCCCGTTCGCAGAGGCCTTCCGTTAAAGACCGAGGGGAGGCATCTGCTTTACGGTGGTTACGGCCCTTTGCTGTATCGCCTGCTGAGCGTTATACTTGGCAGGCCGGCTGCGTGAGGAGAAGAAGACGACTAATCAACACTACGGGGGACTCTTGTTTAATGGATACGCCGCTCGTGGCGCCGAGCGGCAGCTTATTTGTTCAGACGGAGGTTATGTTTATCACCATTCATCGGGACAGTTTTGAAAAGCTAATAATTCCTGGTGCAACACGCTGCCTTGAGGCTTTTTGTACTCATTTTTTTTTAAACAACTGATAAGTGGTGTGAGAAATGCTGAAAGCAAAGCCACGCTGAAGTTAATGGCTTTTCAATGTAAAAGGTAAGAATTAAATAAAATCTTGCAACCAAAAACACTCAGGAATATGTTTGTAATTTGACAGTTATTTTAAAAATGCTGCTTGGGTTGATTCCATTTCTTATTAGTAAATATTTCCATGAAATAAAAACTATGCTAACAACTCTAATTTTCCAACTAATACATGAAGATTGACAACATGTTTTTTTTTTTTTTTCAGTGACGCCTTCAAATACTGACTCATGTAATTACATGGTGAAATAGTTAACATTGGGTAAATATTTTCAGCATTCTTTCTCCAGATAGCAATGCCATTTATCCCAACTGTTAAAGATAACAAAATCAAGACAAATTGCACGATAAAATAACTTCATTGAGAAACATAATGGCTCATGTCAACCCCACTGAGAGTCCACTGTTGCAATACACTGGTCCATTCATAACATGAGGGACAGGAGCACATGATCCTTTAAGCTCTACTATGGTGGACTTGTAACCAAAGAAAACATGTAGTTACAAGAAAAAATAACATCTATTCGCAGTTTTGTCATAACAGAAACTCTTTGTTGTTTAGAAAGACCTCCAAAAGTCTTTTATTGCAGTTTATGTCTGTGTGCTGTGGCTATCTATGGCCAGCTACTATGTTTGATTGAAATCTACTTAAAAAAAAAAATCAAGTTAACTTTGAAGCATTTAATGACAAAAAAACTTGTCACAAGAACACTATAAAGCAGCAATATTAAAAGTGCTCAAAAGCAAAAGTGAGAGTTAGACCAAATGTAATCAGGATTTTGTTTAAGTCATTAGAACGACAGAATTATTGCACTTCCAGTCAAGTTCCTTTATCTCCTGTGCTTTAATGAAAGTATACATGAGACTTAATGCAATACACATGATCAACACATATAAGAACTGCTTATAGTTGGCTGGAGAAAATACGTGGGCCAAAAAAAGAGTAAACAACCTCTTTTTGGAGCAGATAAAAGCCCTCAGGAGGTACCGCTGATCAATAAACAGAAACCAAGTTTGTCCAACATTTGTCAGGTGATGAGTCCCCTAACTTAAACCACATTAGTCTGCTAATGTTTTTTCAATCAGATTTTAGTATTCTAATCAAACTGCATCACACATAAAATGTCATTAATAGAATTAGATTTAATGACATTTTTTCATAGATTCACCATCCACATTAATTCTCTGTCTTTTCTTCAGTCAGGTGTTCTCAGGCGTCCATGGCAAAACTTCTTGCTGAGAAAAGAGTCTCTCTCCCGATCCCAAAATTCCTCCCGTCGATCTGCCCAACACTTTGAAAACCGTCCGCTTGAACAAAACATGACAAGCCGTGAAAAGCTGAAAACATGGCTTGAACACAGACGAGAACACAGTTCAAAGACGTGGCGCGTAGAGAGCCAAGTGGCAAAGAGACAAAGGAGTTAACCTACTGGATGCACCAAGAGATGCTGGTGGAAACCATTAAGGTGAAGAATCAGGTGAGACACATAAACAACACTCTGAAAACACGGTTCAGAGAATGTACATATGAATCAGGCGGAACTTGAAACCAGATTGTTGGTGTGTTGTACAGTAACTCCAACCAGATTGCATCCAAACTGTAACCTGAGTGAAAGGTTCACACTGTGAATACACAGTCGAAGATTAATGCTGAGGGAGCTGCCAGCAGTGCCAACAAGACAGTGGTTGAAACTGTAAGTGGTGTTGTTTTGAAGATATTAAAAGGGAAACCCTTGGCGATGCTTATCCTGCTTCATCCCCTCCATCGGGGTGTGACGGTCTCAGCGCAGGGACTTAAAGCCGTACCTTTCACATTGGCAGGCTCCGCCGGTGCTGGAGGATCCCGCGCCGCAAGCCGGCTCACAAGCACTTCAGAGGTAAATCACCTGCACACAACAAATATTTTCGCTCTTAAACCCTCTCTTCTCTTTTCTCCTCTGTCACCGCCTGGTAGTATTTGGCACTTGTGTAGCCACACGGCGGGTTAAGTCCCGTCCTCGGCGTGATGAGATCAATCTCCACTGGCCGTGTGATGTGGGCAGTAAACCACATCTGAAGCTCTCCTGCCGTATTGGTTTGCTTTTAGTGTCAGTGCAGCTCCTGGAACAGACGCTCACTGCCTGTTCTTTCAGTTACCACAGTAGAAGTTGTCTGTTTTTTATAGGATAATGATAATAAGAAAAACTTCTGCAAAGAAGTTTCAATATAAAGGGCAAAGGTTCTTTTTTTCTGATGCGGTCAAACCAAAAGGTGGGGGGGAAACGCAATTGATCCACAACCCTCAAGATGACACACCAGGCGAATAAGCAGATGCTTCATCACTATGTTGAAAACCTCTTCCACAGTCTCGGCACATATTTTCCTCATATAGTACATAAAGCTTCAATTTCTTGCTGAAATGAGCACACAAGAACTTTCTTCAGAAAAGTGGCCACTCAATAGACGACATCATCCGATCAATGAAGAAACCTGAGCTCAAGAATCTTTTCATCTGCTGCAGCAGTTAAACACTTCCAAGCCGAGCTGCAGTGAGCGCCTTTTGTATAAGAGCAAACCCCATCTGTGTGTGTATCAAATACATTACAGGCCTTGTAATACAATTGATCAGCCGGCTGTGGTAAACAAGGCAATCCGAAAAGCAGAGCATTGCACAATGGCCAGATCAATTACAGAGCTGGGTATAATGGCAAATGAATTTGACCATAACAAAGAGCTGCCTCCTATTTCATTTCAATTAGAAGCCAAAAAGTCACCCAACGATCGACCTGTGTGCTTTCAACCTTGTGGTTTCTCATCTTCGACTGCAAAAAACTAGGTCAATAGGTATATGGAAGCCACCTTGTAAAAGCAACATGTTGCACTATTTTATTATTTTTTCCAAAGATTTGATTAAAGAAGATAATTGTGTCATAGTTCCTCTTCTTGCAGCCCCTCCAGTTAAACTTCCACTCACCAAAAGTTTTGCTTGAGAGGCCTTTCGTGTATCACATGCTTTGACATCGGCCACTTTGTGTTACAACTAGAATTTGAAATTTTCACGTGATCGTCCTTCCAATTCATTTAGTGTTAGCAGCACTGCAATGCATGCAGCAATTATTCCCAACAATGAATACAGAAGACTTTGCTAAAAGAATGTGTCTGGCTTGTAGTTTCTTCTCTGCTTGGCTTGCTGTTTGGCAATTATCCAACCGATCCAGGAAAACAGCCGTACTTCTGGGAACAGGCCAGGCTGCCGGTGGTTTCATATTTACGGTGTATGAATGTTTAATCAGCACACTTTGAGCCCCTTAATACAAATAAGCCATGGTTTCAATGCTACATTGTCGTTGGGGAATGTTGCTGACTATGTGCATCCCTTTATGACCGTAACCTCTCAATGGTCACTTTTAGCAGTATAGTGCTTAAAGTTACTGTCAGTGTTTAAAATTCAGTTCCTGGAGTCTGCTCAAGATCGTTGAAGGTGTTTTTGACAAAATGAAAATCTAATTTTTTCAACCTCAGAGCAGGGAGAGTCTGGTGCTCCTCCTGTAACACTGAGCACCCTTAAACTCGCTACTAACTCCAAGATTTACGATTTCTGAATTACTGACAGGTTTGTTGAGTTTGTGTATCTTTTGCTTGCAGCCCACAGTGGGGTGCCAGCCATGGGGAATTTCAGGGTGAAGTGGTGAAGTGGTGGCTAAGTGGCCATGCAGGAAATGAGGCACAGCAAGCTGCTGTACTTTGTAGGGACTGTAAAATGTTTGCACACATCATGTTATGAAAAAGCTTTGTTTGACTATTTATATCCAACTCACGTCACGGTTATCATATTTTGTTAATTATGTATGCAGGTCCTTAAACTTGCGGTAGGTCAAAGATGGGTCTGATTCATTACTTAAATTTTTCCACAGCTCACTTGTCACTGTTCATGAGAGTGTAACAGCATTGTTTTCCCTGACCTTGTCTGACTGGTCAGTTCCTGATGTTGTTTTTCTCTCCACAACAGCCACCATTAACTCCTGGTTCCCACTGCTAAGCGCCTCATTAGTTGACCGCAACAGGAGGAAAGGCGAGGTCAAGTGGAACCTCGGAAATGAAGAAATGCTCCTTTCCTCAACGCATTTGTTGTTTGTTTGTTTGTTTCAGTTTTCACTTAAAATTAAAATCTGCTCATTAAAGATACTTTACAGAAAGACAAAGTTAGTATAACTCGCACTGAAGTAAATAATGTGGACTCAGATGAAAGCGTAGAAGTAATCCCAAGGCAGAACTTGCCAAAAGCAGTTGAGAGCTAAGTAAGAGCTGACGGTTCCTATTAAAAGGATTCTATACGTTTCTTAGCATATGAAAAGGCATCCAATTATAAACCAACTGTGTGCTTCATGTTAACTCTATAACTGTTCAGCTGGCTTCATTAAAATATAAGATTCTTCTTTTGTTGATACCTTTGGTGATTTTTCTTTTACCTGTCCTCCAAATATATTACAACTTTTGTCATTTTCTTTTTCTTTTTGTGCTTGAATGAAATTAAAATGTATTCTCTCATGAATCTGTCCCCTTAAACTCCACCTTGACTAATGTCTGTCGCAGCATTCAGGTTATTTTTCCAGAGTGGCAACTGCAAATAAAAACAGTCTGACTTCCAAAATGAAATAGTCTTAACTTAAATTAAAAGTCTGCAATGAAAACAGGAACAAAAGGTTATTTTCGAGGCAGATGGCTTGATGTAAAAACTGACAGATTAGCTTTTATGAATGCAAGTTTGCACACTCTGTCTTTTTTTAGTTCATCCTGAGCCGGTGTTATTCCAGCCTGTACGGCAGCTGCAGGTGAGAAATGTGTTTAACTCCGACTCCAGTCTGCCGCCGCCCCTCCAACCCGGCCGCCAGCCGACCCAAAACAAGCCGGCAGATGTTGTTCTTCCACGGAACCTCTGGCTCATTAAGCCGCCGTTGTTGATGGACTGGAGGAGTCCACTCAGGGCGCCTCTTAGTCTGATTAGTCTCTCCAGCGACGGTGTGATTGTAATTACTATCTTTTCATCCCGTCAAGATTTAAAATGGTTTTGATGAGACAACTTGCTGTTTCGAGGAGATTTAATGATCTCGGCGGCCTTCAGCCTTCCGTGAGGGTCCCTCATCTCCTCTCCATCTGGGATCTGTGCTCTGGTTCTCTACAGGCTTCTGTTTTTTTTTGTTTTTTGTTTTTTTTTTGGGGGGGGGGGTGGTATTATTCTCCCGTGCTGAAAGATATGCAAGTTGTTTCAGAATAAATAACTCAATCAACTCTAAGTTGTCCTCCAGCCAATTATGTTCTTGTTCCAAAAAGCAATCATGTGAACCAAATCAAAAGAAATTATATTACATAGTGTACAAATCCGCCGTCAACATCTCACGGAGGATGTGTATTGAGAGGCGGCTTCATTTTCCTTCAATCCCTTCACGGGGTTTTCTCTCTTCAGTGTTTCTTGTTCTGTGGACCCTCAACACATTAAAAACAAAGCACAAGCATTTAATAGTATTTAGATAATTAATTAAACAGTTTGATGAAAATCATGCTCAATATGCCTATTCTATGGCAGCTTGAATTAAGGAAGAAAAAAAAAAACAAGCATGAGATCTTAATTCAATCAATAATCCTCCACAGTAATCTCTTTAGAGCATTTCATGCTTGAGAGTGGTTGGATTTACTTCTTTCTCTGAGGCAGTTCCACATGGCCTCATACAGCAGCAACTTTTGCCTGAGTAAAGCTGACGAAGTGAGCTCTGTTTTCTTGGATCACTGACTGATTCAGGCCTATTAGTTTGTATATTAATATAAAGTGGAAAAGTTAAGTATGTGAATGGAGCTTAATACCTGCAGAAACAATGAACGTATCGTCCTTCATGCAGTACAGCAGAAATGGTTGTCTGAACTCATTCCACAGCCTTTTCTTGGGTAATTCTAAAAGTTTCATTGCAGAAAAAGACTTCATATTTCCTTCAGTGTCATCAGGAAGACAGTTGTGCAGTTTTCCCTCTTCCCATCATCAGTAGCTCCGTTTCCCCAACAATCCGGTCTAATGTTCTACCAGACATCGTGTCTTCCCAGTGATGTTGCTGCATGTTGAAAATATTTTTTGGCTAACTTGAGTTGTGCTGTTGGGATGAAAAGAGTCACTAATGGAAATAGATAAAACTAAATTAATCATACTTTTTAAGCCTCTTAGGGGAATCCTCCAACTGAATGTATCAAATGAATGAATCTATATATCCTGCAGAGAAATGTCTTCTGCAGTGATTTTAGAAGAGGTTCTTCCACTTTTAAGCAAGAACAATGAGCCAAAGCTCACAACCCTAAGCAGAAAAGAAAAGATGGTTATTTCAAAGTGGCTGGCAATGAGCCCTGACCTAAACCCAAATGTTAACTTTTGGAGAGCAGGGAGGACTGCAAACTTTGCCAGAGGGAAAAAGCCCATAGAGCCACTGAAACCATTCAAGGCTACTCAGTGACGCCAAAGCCTCTGCGACCAAACATATAGTATGAGAATAAAACCAAGATATGGCTAAGCCACACGTGTTTGCAGTGAAATTTAACATTAGGTTCTGCATACATTTGTGAAGTTTTTAATCGTGGGACTGGCTCCTGTCATTTTTGATTTGATCTCTTTTCACCATTTTGTTGATTTGCTTATGCTTTTTCTTTTTTTTTTTTTATAGAATTTTTCTGATCCATTTACTGGACCTGGAAGAAAACTTTATTTTATTCATTTTTTTCTTTCATTTGAAATTCTTTCATTGCAGCACACACCTGTTCAGCACCTGGCAGCTACATGTGCTTCCATCCATCCATCCATACTGTAAATCCATTTATTTCTGCAACCCCCTACGACTCCAGTCACCCGCAGCCTCTGCCAGGCGAGCGCTTGTTCCAGCCCCCAGGTATTGTTTCCCCTCTGTCGCCCAGCTAACGCTCAGACACAAGGACAGCTGGAGTGATGTTGGACTTGTCCGTTCGCTCGTATAAACATGTGAGAGGGCGGGTTACAAATAAAAAAAATAAAAAAAAAACTGGTGAAAACGAGGGACAAGAGGCTTATTTATCTCCTGCTCTTTTCCGGGAGACCTTCCCGAGTCGTTTACAACAGGCAGCATGTGGCAGCTGTGCCGGGGCAGCAAGAGTAAATTGGGGACTGAGCCTCACGGTTCCCCCTCTGGTGATTTCTTTCGGTGACAGGCGTCCAAGGCGGAGGGAGTGTTAGTTAACCCCGGTGTGTGTGGAGGCAGGGAGGTGGTGGGCAGCAGAGCGGTTCTCGGGGAGGTGGATGGCGGATGCGGAGCAGGAGTCTGGGTGTTTGTTTGCGGAATCATAGCTGCCATTTGTATTCCAGCAAACGACGCCCACGCAGGGACAGAAGACATCATCCGTGAACACATCCGCGCGCAGATTGAGGCCGTGAGCCTGTATTTCAAGAGCCCTCGTTCCCCCCACGGGGGCCCGCGGCAAACACGATGATGTATACTGCCTTGCGCTCGGCCCAGCGGGTCGGGATCTGAACAGATTCTCCCGAGGCGAAAGGGTCAAACGTCTCGTCGTCCCCCTCACACATCATCCCGAATCACCCACAAACCCGTCCGCCTCGGCGAAGGTGATTCATCTCTGGGCTAATAGTCAGGGGGAGGTGGTCGTCCCACACGCTGTCCCTCATGGATCATCCGTCCCCGTCTCCCACGCCGCCCACAAAACCGCCACATTCTGTCGGTGTGAATGTGTCTCAGGAGTGACGACGAGCGCTGTAGAAAGTCTCAACATAATTCAGCAGTTTTGCAGTCGGATTCCTTCTTCACGCCACGGTTGCTGATTCAACTTTTAAAGCCCTGAAATCCCCCACAGTGCTTTCATTAAAACTTTTCCCCCACATTCAAGCGCTTCAGCGGGAAGAAGAAAAAGGTAGTGACTGAATATTCCCTGGACATGAATAACGGGAGGCTTAAAGTGAAACTGACGAGGGTCCTACATGTGCGGTCGGCCCGTCTGTGGAACACACTCACGCTTTACATGTCATTCAGTGAAACCCAGAGGGACGCTGTGGAGTCAGAAGAAATTCCGTGAGCTTTTTACATCCCAATGAATTAATGTTGGCCTTTTTCTGTGAGGCAGTTTAGAGCTGAGAATCAGTTTTAGGTAAGGAAAACTCTGTGTCATGCATTCTGATACCTTCGGGGCACAAAATGATTTTGTCAAATTCCATAAAATAAAAAGACCATACTCTTTCCAATTTTTGAAAATCTGAACGAAAAAAAAAAGGGGTTAACAAAGACATTTACACAGTGACCATAATGTGGAAATTTTACAGCTTATTTAGTTACAAAAGTGAATGTTCAGTGATAGAAACCGTAACTTTAGCTCTGTTATGCCAATGGACTCAGTCAATTAAGATCAGTAAGAATATCAGCTCAATTCTTTACTGTAAAAACACACATTTTTGGAAACTTCCAAGTCACTAACCCCCCCCCCCCCCCCCCCCCCCCCCCCCCCCCCGATAAATTATATAGACACTTATTTTGACTGTACCATTATAAAAACATGGCTATTCTTTTGAGTTGACAACCATCATGCCATTTCTCTGCCTGCTGGATGCTTGCTGTTCACACACAAAAGACTCACTCTCTGGATACTTCATCTCACACACTGGAGGAACCTCCTGGGAGGTGCGCTGAAGCATTACTGGGATTTGGAAAACCTTGGATAAAAATGTGAATAATATGGTCGGACTATTTCTGTTTCTATTTAATTGAGCTGCACCGGTTAATTACGTACCATGGAAACCTTTGATGAAAGCATCCAGTTGAATGTGATTAATTATTGTTGGGTACTCCTTCTTCCGTCGGCCATGAACGGTTTTATGGCTCAGTCTTAAACAGATTTTGGTGATAAAATAGGATCCAAACATTTTCACTTTTTTAATAAATATACAGTGTGTGCTGAAGTTAAATATAATTAGCAGTAATTGAAAAAAAATTGATCTGCATCTGCAAAAGGGAAAGATTCCCAGCATTTAGGCAATCACAATTGTTTGGGCCACTGCCTTAGAATATTACCTATTTTCTAGAAGGAGCGATGGGTGTTCTCTGTCTCAAATGGTGGTTTCTTGTTTCGGATTTTCACCAGCTTCTGCACATAACGGCACAATATTTCCAGCATCATACCGAACACCCATTTTATATATAAGTCACACCAACAGATTCAGTCACAGTTGCTCAATCATCTCCTCTTTATTTTTTACAGTTCAGACTATAACTCTAAACAATTGATGACAGCGAATTACTAACGTCACCAATTCAGTTCATTAAAGATGCTTTTTTTTTTAATTGATCCAGTCCCTTATGTAGCAAGGTTATGTAGCTATTTTCAAGAGCAAAATACTTTCTTTTGGTATGCCTATTTATGATTCACTCTGTCAGGTGGAGAAAAAAGAAAAATTACATTTATCAAATCAAATTCCTTGCATAAATGAAGCAATTCCCCAAACTATCAGGAAGCAGCTCGCACAGACGTGTGATTTTTCATCTCAGAGAGGCAAGCAATCAAAAACAAATAACGAGTACATTATTTTGTTTGCAAGTGAAACCAATTTACGTCATGTCTGAGTGAAAACACGGCTATTATAAAATCCCAAAATAAACAAAGTAATGAATGTGCTCGTCGCCGGGGCAGAGATGTATCCTGACAGGGCGTCTCTCGGTGTGGAAAGTGTGTGTTTGAACGAGCAGTGTTTCTTTGCGGCCGCCCTTACAGCCGTTGGCCTCTCGCTTTCCTCCTCCGAGCAGCCCGTTTCCGAGCCCGCTGCGGCTTTAATCGCCCCTCTTGAGTGTCCGATTTCATGGCGTGCCGCAGGACGTAACATTTGGTCTGCGGTCTTTTGTGCTCTCTCCCTTTCTGGACCTTTCATCTGACCCCACACCCGTCTCTGGAGGCTGCAGCACGAGCTGCACATCCGCAGTCAACATTTTCCTCTTGATCATTCGCACCAGAAAAAAAAGAATATATCAGATAATAAAAAGGTAAATTTTATAAATTTGAATCTCAAAAAAAAGGCAGTCTTTTGTGAATTATGTTCTAAGCTCACAGAGTTCAAACATTATCAAGTTTTCCACAAACAGACAAGCCCTCCATTTTCAGGGATCACTTCAGTCCGGATGCTGCCGTGATGGAAGAAACCTTCTACGTCTGCAACGTTCTCCTGAAGTCCCATTTTTCCTTCTGCCCCATACGACATTCCATCTCTTCCAGCTGCATCTCGCTAGCAGCATTAATAACAGGCTGATTTCGGATTTTTGGCCCATCAAGTTGATGTTTCATGTCTTCCTTGAAACTCCCTCTCACTTGGGAGAGTTCCTCATGGCCTCTGCTGCCGCCACACCCCGACGTGACGCCTTTCTCACCTGTACTCGTTTTACTAGGTTTAAATTTGTGATTAGTAAGTCGTCGGGTGAATGTCTTTCCATCTGTTTCACCCTGCAGGTCACCCACCCGTCATTAGCCATCAAACACTCACACCGCTTTAGGTTATCGGTGTGAAAAATAACTACATGGAGTCAGGAGTTTGCAAACTCTCAGCCCAAATATGACTTTAATTTTTTGTACATGAACCATTTTCATTCAGAGAGCAGGTGGCCCGGAAAGAGAAAAAAAACTCTGATTTTATCAATAAAACAAGTAGTATTTCTGAAGAGTTGAACCAGCGGTGGTTAAGATGGCTGACCACCCAGCAGCTCTGGCTGTCTGGAGGTTGACAATGTCACTTTAAAATCTTATCATGAGACACTTCTAGCTTTGGTCATCTTCAATCCAAAGTTAAATTGCCCCCGAAACACTCACCTACGGCTCATGTGGGCTTTTGCTGGCCTTATCTCGCTCTCTGCTTAAACCTCGTGCTATCATGGCCTGTGGCAGCCCAGCTCTAAATCTTGGTCTGCAAGGCGAAAAAAAAAAAAAAAAAAAAAAAAAAGAAATAGGAGAAGAAAGAAAGAAAGATCTGTACCGTCTTACATCTGTAGCTTATGGTTCAGCTCGATAGCCACTTCCCTGCAGGCAGTCCGGCCAGGGTTAGCACAGCTAGAACGCATGTTCAGATGATATATTTCTTTATGTTACACTGAGAAAAACAAAACAAAAATGTTTTACGGTCACATCTGGTGCATTGAAGAATGGAATCATGCAATGCGAAGCGACACAGTGGAGCAGTGGCCTGTATTCCTGCCTCACAACGAAGCACTGTCGATTGAATTCACATCTCTGGAGCTTTCATTTTGTGCTTTACAAGCAGAGTTAGTTGTATGTTTTGAACCCATATGTACGTATGTTTTGATTGGTGACTTTAAATTGCCGTGACGTTACAGATGTAACTGTCACTCTGCGTTGGCTTTGGGTTTACCCTTCATTCTGTCCAAAGACCGCAGCGATCAGATCCAGCTATTCATTACATTCGTTGAAAAACATGAGCTATTTAAGATGGCGTGGACACCAAAGGGAGAATACTCACGTTTTTCCAAAGCAAACAGTGATTATTTGCTTGATTCAGACATTAACAAACAGGAGAATACGCCGTGAGAAAACAATGAGGTTGGAGCAAAAACCATTAAAAAGCCGATCTATACTGTATTCACTCAGGAATTGTTTGTGTATAACTTAGAGTAAATTTGAAGAAACTAAATTATTTCTTTGACTATTTAGCATTCTTTTAAAACATGTAAGTCACAGCAAAACATCTGCTAGTGTCCTGGGAGAAAATAATTAAACAAACTGAATTGCAATGCAGAAGACCGCCTAGAAGAACATAATTGGACTCTTTATGTCTCTATTCTCATTATTACCATAACTTTATTTCTTTATTAATTTGCCTGTTTTGTCAGTTCATTCCAGCAGAGTAGCTCTCATGCTTGTTTTAAAATGGTGCAGCCGCCTGCGTCTCTTCTGTACTTCCTGACAGTCATCGTGAAGACGGCGCTCTGTGACCTAATAACGGCTCCCCTGTCGCCCCGACCCTGCCCTCTTTATTCACGACAGCAGTTCTGCCACTCCTTCATCCATTTTAGGTTAAGACTTCTTCGCCAAAAAATAAAAAATAAAAAAAAGAAGCTTGACAGCTTAATCTCACAGAGTCACCTCGTCGCACTTGCGCGCTCTCCAGCCGTCCTCGGAGGATCTCGTCCTCCTCCTCTTGTTGCTCAGATTTCCTTGCCTTGCTACTTTTCACTTAGGCAGCAGTTTGGGGCGCGCAGCCAGATAGCGAGGGCATTGTGACTTTGAACTATGCAGCACTTTGCGGTTGAGGAATGGCTTCACAGCTGCACTTGTCACACAGAATATGATTACACATTTGGTTTTCAGTGGAGGGCAGTGCAGCGGGAGGATTTTAAGTGGACAGATCTGGCGTTCGCGGTCCCCGCTGGAGCTGTTTGGACTGGGAGAGAAGTGATTGCACGCGCCGATCGGTTGCGAGATTGAGTCATTTCAAATGTATGATTGGTGATGGGAGATTTAATGCGGAGAGATTTAGAAGTCTGTGTGTGTTAGAAGTTCTCCAACAGCTTTTCGAAACAGGAAATGGTTCATAGCACAGTGATAAGGAGTTACTTTGCGTAAGAAGTTCGATTTTTCATCATTCAATCATGGATTTGTCGTTTTCCTGGGCCTGACTCCTTCATATCAAGACTACCAAGGTGGCATTACTTCAGTGAACCTGGCAATCGGCTCTTTTTCCATTTCCTCCAGGATTCTTGGATCCATGCAATCACACTGACATTATAATACATCTGTGAAACAGAACATACAGACATAATCATGGTGTTTAATACACTAATGGAAAAGCTCAGCAGACTGTGAAGTGGAAAACATCATGGAATTAATTTAATATTTGAGGTTTCCTTTCCTTTTTTGTAAAGTTTTCTCTCAGTATCTAAGCTAATTGAACATAAAAACACTCTGCTGGAAGTCTCTGTGGTATTTTTAGGCAATTTTCTCAGACGCTTCGAAATGCAGAAGTGTCAACCAGAGGTGCTGAAAACATGTGCAAAAGGAGTGCTTGGATATAATTACTGTCATTACTAAATGTTTTTACACATGTAAAACAGAGAAAAACAATCAGCTCTCGGTTCTGAAATCAGTCTCTGAAACAATAGAGAAGTTAGATTTTTACAGCTAAATTTATGATCAGTGACGTCTAAACAGCTCTGCTGAGGAACGGCAGTCCGCGTTTACACCCCACCCTGAACTGGAGTTTTATCTGTTAACTGATACTTTTGTTTCTTGTCTTATTTTGACATTCTGACTCCGTCTCTCGTTTCAGACTCCTCGTGCCTGATCGCTGTTCATCGCCCTGATGTGATCTGAGTGATTTTCAGTGTCTTCTCCTAATGGCTACGTTATGCATATATTGGGCATTTTCTGTGTGTTTTGGTTATATGTTCATTTGTGTTCTGTGTGGGTTTTCCAGTGTCTCTGTGCTACTGTAACGTGATCTTGCAGTTTTTGTGTTTGTAACTCCAGTAAAATGAGCTATGTAATGTATTATGTAACGTATTACTTATGCTTGATTTCATGGGAATAAGAACATAAAAAAGAGTGGAAAAGAAGTGGAAATTGCCATATTGTCTTTCATGCGTATTGAATTTTCAACTTTTCAAGCAGAGCGAGCCACATCAAAGACAAAAATGGAAATTACTCGCGGTCAGTTCAGGAATTTACAAAAAAAAAAAAAAAAAAAAAAAAAAAACAGTCATCGATATTTTGCTGAAGCTGACCGAAAAGCACCCAGCAGACTTCATAAAGACTGCATATACCTACTCTCATATGCAGCGCCTCGGTAGCTTGGGGCTTGCAGCAACACAGCAATAAGCTGAAAATCCCTGCTGAGTCTTACCCGAGATCCCAGCGTGCCGTATTTACAGTCGTCAGTGTTTTGAAGTGCTAAACCTCGTCGGTACAGCGGACGCTCTAATGTTTTTGCGTGGGGCAGCAACCAGTTAAAGCACAGTTCAAACAAGGATCTGAGTTTCGAGATGGGAGAAAGAAACCTGATGACTTTCAGTTAAGAGAAGGAATGTCAAACATTGATGTGGGAGAACTGGAGGGGGGATGTTGTTATTACCTTCTTGATCGTGAGGGCTTAACAGGACACCGAGGGCAGCGAAAGCGAATTCTCGCAATCTGTGCTTGCGGGACGTTTTAAATTATTTTGCATTTGCAGCTCGTAGTCAGAGTGCGCCGCTGAGGAACACCAGCAAAGAGAGGCAGATGCAGGAAGCTGCTTTTGGCCTGGGCGAAGCTCATCCAGCCAGATGCTGATCGACAAAGAGAAGCTTTAACCAGCAGGATGTTTTACGCTGTGTGGCAGAACATTCAAGACTGCAGTGAAACAACACAAGTTTCTCTCAAAGAAGTGGAAACAGGTAAATTTTCACAAACATGATCATTTTTACTGAAGCAGACATGTTGTAATAGTTGAATATAAAAATTATTGGCTCTTTTTATCCTTTTGTTTAAAGATTTATAGATGCTTGCTTTGAAGACATTGACCTGTTGGGGAAGCTTTGAACTGAAATTGAGAAAATTAGAGGTATGTTTGCCAATATCCAAGGAATTCGATTTTTCTCTGTCAAGTTTCAAGGTTTTATGTGGTAAATGTCAAACTGGCGCCCAGTTCCTTACCTGAGCCCCATCCTTACATACTCCATACTGATGTGAGATCGGACAGTGTGATCCGATACTGTTGCCGTCTTTCTTGGTTGATACTGTAATTCAGCGGTTTTTCCTGCTGAGTCCATGTTCAAGGGTATTAAGAGTGATTAACTGTGATGTCTGAATCAATATGGAAGGATCAATATTTCTTTCATAGTTTTCAATTCAATTTTCAAGTGAAGACAATATTTATTAAAATCCACAAAATCTGTGAATTGTTCCATCCTCCATTAAAATGATTTTGGCTTTCATAACCTTTTTGAAATTCAACATGTTATTTTCTATGATTCACAGTCCCAGATGGGCCTAAAAATGACGAAAGTATTGACAGACCGCCATCGCAATCATACAAAAACACAGAACTCAGAAACAAGGACTGATCTGGATTGTCTTCATCAATGTTCCCGAGACCTGAAACATTTCAAGCGTTTTACCTCAACCGTGCCTTGCAATTATTTTTTTCTCTTTTCACTCCTCAGCCAGCTCCTTCACTCGTCTCCTCTTTCAGCGTGTCTAACTTAATGATACCAAAGTGCTCAGCGAGGACAATTCTCAGTTTAAACAGGCTGAATGACTGATTAAGGACTCCGGTGATACTAATTAAAGACAATTGCCTGCTTGAAACATCACTGCAATCCAAAGATTTATCACCAGCTCTGAGGACTGTCAATGCATTAGTCCATTTGTCCGGGGCCTTTTTCGAAGATCCCGGAAGAATCGGGGAGAAATAAACCCGGTTTCACTGCTTTTTGGTTTAATCATACAGCAAACCAAAGACTCTGTTGGGCTTGATGAAGATGGAAAGAAGACTGGCCTTCAGTGGAAGGTAAAAACTAAATGACCCTGATGGGGATTAACAGAAATTAATCCTGTTAGACTTCACTCAGTGTTTGAAATTATGATTTTATGATGAATTTATACTTTTGCTGCTGTTTGCATGATACTACATCCTAGCCTATAAATAAATACGTTTCACACTCCACCATTTTTTAATTTCATTGTTTACACATGTCTTACCGACAGCAGGCTTTTGGAAACATTCTGCTTTGATATTGAAATCAATGCTTGTTTCTAACCTTGAACACAAGTCACTAGAACATCTGGCACTGCCCACACTAAGATGTTTGTTGAGCACCCAGCATCAAACTAAAGCAACCAAACTGTGTCAATCCAGAATCTTTCAGTGATGATCCAATGGTATGCTTAAAACACAAAAACATCGGTTACATCCATTAAATCTATAAGTTTAAGGCAATCAAAATATTTGATTGAGATATTTATCTGCATTTAACAGCGGTGAGTATGAGGGCCTTCATATGGATGCCGCCATTGATTTTTATTGTCCATCTAAAAAATGTGGAAGACACTTTCAAGAAGTTGTATTTTCAGCTCTGAACAGTGTGTCAATGCATAAAAAGACTCAAAATTCAACGAAACCTTTTAATTTTCATATGAAAGCATTGCATTGCAAGATTTGCAAGCATTTGGGAGGATGCCCAAACTCCACACAAAGTCTCGTATCCAAACCCAAACCCACAACATTCTTATCTATAAAGCAACTAATGCGGGTTGTCTGTCATTCCTTGTCACAGCTTGTTATGTCTCTTTGTTAGGGAGCAAATAAAGATCATTTGTGACAATTAATGTTCACAAAATGTCCTCATTGAATGATTTTGCAGGAAGAGTTTGTTCCCCTCAAAGCAGAGAGCCGCTGTAAATCAGTATGGAGTGTTTCTCACTAATCTTTTTAATGAAACATTAGTGTACTAATGGGTGTGATATTTTCCAGTGACGAGTGATAGTTATGTTAGCGAGCGGCTCAGAGTACACAGACAATGTAATCAAGTTCAAATAATGTAAAAAGTTTATTGTCATTTTGCTCATATTGTATCCAGATGGTCTAATAAAGCAGTAGTGTGTAGAAAACAACATCTGTTGTTGAAATGTCACATTAGCATCACCCTGGATCTCAAAAGGAGTTCCCTTTAAAACTCAAAGCACGTCTCTGCTCTCAGACACACACCGGCCCTTTAGATTTTCAATATTTTAAACAGTCGGTGGAAAATTGTGCAAATGAAGTTCTGAGGCGTTCACTGTCACCACATTCAAGCCCAGCTGTGGGAGACTGTTTTTTTTTTTCTTTCTTTCTTTCTTTTTTGGTAGGCTGGACAGAAATCGATGCAGCTCAGGTTGCTTTACTTTTTATTACAGAGAGCCATGAGGCGTCATAACCTTCACACTGCATTCTATTGTAATTCAAAAGAAGACAGGCTCACAGAGAAAAACACATTCAAGCATCTCACTGTCTTTGTTACCTGAGAGCCCGATCCCGATTCTCCACAACAATTAGATAAATTAGATGAAGCCAACACTGCACACTTTGAAAATAACACTGCAAAGAACTCAACAACTGTAACTACCAATCAAACATTTGAGAAAGCAGCATGAAATTTACCGCTACTCATATTAATAGTTTATCTGAGTGTAGAAGCAGCTGGTCTGGCCTTTATCTCTCCTTAGCTCCCACGCTCCACTGAAGAAATACAGAAAAGGTTAGGCCAGTCGTTTTTTAATCAAATTCTTGTTGTGACATGAAGTATAACTGCAGGTATAGCTTTTACTTTTTACATTTTAGAGTTTAATATTGTGAAGCGGTTAAAATGTAGTTTTTAGCACAATGGAAGGCTGCTTTTCTGGAAGGCTGCTTTACTCTGAGGCATCTGCTTTCAATATCACATAACAATGAAACGAATTCCCTTCGGTTTAAATGTAGTGAACTATTACAAAAAAAAAGGTACATTTTAAAGAAACGTGGTCATTGAAGCAAGATGCATGGACCATCACCCTGTCGGCTGGTTGCACAACTTGGAAAAGAACAGGTTGCTGCAAAAGATACAAGAATGCATTCGTATGTCACTTTACTGACAATTTTTGAGTGAAAACCTGGAAATCATCTCTGTCTTTCTGCACACATATCAGTCATAACATGTGGACCAATGATTAAGCGGCACGTTATAATTAAACAACTATGCAATCCAAAACAATCCATTTAAAAAGTTCTGAAATCGTTAAAGGTTCCTGGAATTTTAATGATTTTTGCCGAGTGCTTCAGGCGGAGGGAGTTGAGCACATGAATGCTCTGTTCCCAACCTCAGTCCTTGCTCTGGGGATAGAGGCAGACTGGAAGTCTCAAGATGTTGAATTTCATCTCACAGTGAAGTATATGCAGAGGTATGATGGGAATGAAGGTGTAGACATTCAGAGTGAGATGATAAATGAGTTACAATCTTAAGGCACAATGATAAATCAGGTAGAGCAGGCATTTGTGCAAAGAACATCACCTTAGTCTATTAATGGCATAAAAGAAGCAGCAATAAGCGAATCTGTTGAAACAAAACAAAAAGAAGATGGGATTTACAAGGCCAGAAGCAGGAGAAATGGGCTGAGATAAACACTGGAGGGAGTTGAACAAGTGCCAAACTATTATAGCTTGACAGCAAGGTCAGTGTATCTCCAGCACCGCAGCACTCGGAGGGCGTTATTGCTCCGCATTGATCAGTTTTGATCAGAGAAGGAAAAGAAGTGGATCTGTGAGCTGTTCTAGCTCAAGTTTATCCAGAACTCAGTGCTTATGTTCCAGTTCATTCTCAAATGAGCACATGTGTCACTTGATAGTAATTTATGTCAAATTTCAAACCTAGGAAATCAAATTTAAAGAAGGGTGTTTCAGTTATTCCCACATCAGTGAGAGGATTCCATTTACTAGGAAGAAACCTCAGGAGCCCCTTCTCTTCCCTGCACAATATTCCACCTGTGTGGAAATCCTTCTTCTGATCCACAGACTGGAGCCAGGAACCCGCTCTCGTCTGCTCCCGCTGAGATGTGGAATGAAATTTAAAATCTTCCCCCGTACATACAAAGCCCTTAATGACCGGGCTCCATCGTATCCTCAAGACCTCCAGGTAACCCGTCATCCCAGAGGAGCACTTGACTCTCGCATCGCCGTCTTACTTGTGGTTATTAGAGTTTCCAAAAGTAGAATGGAGGTTGAGGCTCCTCTCCTGTGGAACTGTCTCTCAGCTGGGATTCGGGAGGCAAACACCCCTGTACTTTTAAGATCAGTCTTCAAACTTTTACTTTCAGGTGAAGCTGGAAGTTGGGGCTGTCTCGAGTGACCCTGAATGATCACTTAGTCGGGCTGCTAAAGACTGAACTCGCCGAAAAGGGAGCCTCTATGATACACCGAGCACCTCTCGTCGACCCTCCTTCCTTCTCTCCTTCTCTGCATTTATGCGCCGCTCTGACATGTTATTAACTTTTTGTCTTCTCCCTCTGGTCTGAGCCATTTCCTCTTCCTCTTTCCCCTCCTCCGTCGCTCCTGCAGGAGTTTTTGGTGGGTATGTTCAGAGGTTTTTCACTGCTAAAAGGTGCATTTCACATCCCGCTGTTGCTAAGTGTTGCTCCAGGTTAATTGAGTTGCTCGGTCATGAACTTCATTATATTTGCTTCCTGAGTTAAATAATAGCAGGTTTCTACAAACCACATCCTTTGGACTTTGATGAAATTAAATACAAATAAACACTAAAATATAGAAATAGCTAAAAAAAAAAAAAAAAATGGCTTCAAACAAAAACACAGCTTAGTAGAAAATATACAAAAACTGAATAAAAGGATGGAAATATTAATAAATATTAAACTTGAAAGACTTTCAACCAAATGGATAAAATAGCTAAAATGCTTGAAAACAGATACAAAAGTCCAATGGTCTAGAATTTATTCCTTATTTTTTTAAAAAATTAAGATAAACCTGCGACGAAAAATATATTTTTTTGAAATTGGTAAATCAACTAAAATTGCTCAAAACCTTTCAAGAAGGCTGCAATAAAGAAGAAGCCACTCAAAATGTAACAATATATTCACCACGCTAAATTGTACTTTTGAAACTTTTTAAATTCAACGACACAAATTTAATTTGGTGAAACTTGCCAAAAGCACCTCTTTTAGTCACATGCTTTTCTTTGTGTGGATATTGTAATGGAACATCCCGAAGAACCAGTTTCTCGAATTTTTGCTTTAATATGTTTGTATCAAAACATATTAAAAAAAAAAAAAAAAAAAAAAACTGAAGGAGAAAAAAACAACCTGCATATTGATTTAACACATCTTCACTCATGAACACATCCTGATGGTCAACAGCATCGAGTGTTTGGAGAAAAACAACACATTTCTGATTCCAAGGAAGTGGCGAAGGCAGTGAGAACGACTGACAGTAAGGTGTGCATCGCTCAAAGTGATTAAACACACACACACACACACACACACACACACACACACACACGCACACACACACAAGTTCTGGTCCAAGGCGTGAATTTTTAACTTTTTCCCTTGAGCAACTCCTCTCTGTGCGACGGAGCAGTGGGGGAGCCAGCCGAGGTTTGATGGTGCAGCAATAAAGGAGGACGGCGCCACATTTGTCTGCGTTTCAGATGTCCCTCTCAAAATACCTCAAACGCAGCGCAGGCTTTGCATTCATTCTTTAAGTCAGGACCCGAGCCACTGGCAAACAAAAGTAAGATGAGACCGAGCCTGCTTATGTCTAAAAATATGCCGAAATAATGAAGCAGCGCAAGCTGCGTCAGAGCGGCGCCGTTATTCTTACCTGTTCTTGCAACTTCCTACAAACTCTGGCACTTTCTCAAGTTTTTCAGCAAAAACATCCGATTTCATTAAATCTGCTCGCCTCCGGCGATGACATTTCCTATCAACTTTAATTGTCGACAGCTGCAGTCACAACTTACCTAACACCTTACAATGAGTCTCCAAAGAAAGTCCTGTCAGGAAACTTGCTGCATTTCTAAGTGCAAGAAAACAAAAGAAGAAGAAGAAAAATGGTTAACATCCCGGCAGCAGCGAGAGTTTAAGTATTCTTTGATATTTGCGACTCATTATCTGGTCTTACATTTGCTTCTCTGTCGTCCAAAATGACAAAAGATAGTCTGCAGCGCGCTGAAGATTTGGCACATATTCTTCATTTCAAAGCATTCAGACGCACTTCTGATCTAATTGTAGGTTGTTTTCACTTCTGAAGTTGGAATTGGCGTCGCTCTCGGGCTGCTTGACGGCTTTTCTGTTTGAATGCGAGCATGTCCATTGTGACAGTTATGTTGAGAAGGTAAAGCGGAGACCATGTTGGAAAACAGGTTTGCGGATCCATCATCTTCACTGGAGTGTGAATGTGTGTGTGAATGGCTGAATGTGATAATGCAGTGTAAAAAGCATTAAATAAGTGTACTCCATTTACCATTTACTTTATCAGGCCATTGTTTTCTGATTGGACCTTTCAAAGCTAATGATCTGACGTCGAGCCCTGCTTCATGGTTGAAGCTCCTCTCGAAAATCTTGCATCTCTGTTCCGATTGCCTAAAATATTACAGTGAAGTCAAACTGCCACACGCATGCTCTCAAATAAACAGGAGCCTTTGAAATGGAAGCAAGACAGTGTCTGATCAAGATTGTAAAATGCTTAATTTCCTCTGAAAAGAGTGCACATGTACTTTTTTTAAAATAAAACTCTACTAGTTTGAGAATGAATGAAATTTTATGTTGTTGATAAGAAAACAAATCTGATTGCAGTTATGTAATAACTTCTTGCCAATCTTCGAATTGCTAAAATAATAATTGCTAATTGCTCATATTGTAATCATTACTGTCGCTTGATTATTTAATTGATCATAATCATTATTTAAGCACACACTCTGCCTTCACCCAGTGAGACTAACTCCAGCAACCCTGATGTGATACTTTGAAATATATATATACTAGTAATCAATACACAATTCTGAAATTAGAACTTGGTCGTTCGAAATATGGTTTCAGAAAATTAAGCAAACATGTATTCATTCAGGAAAGTTTTCCTTCTGAGGTAGAATTCTGACACGCATCCCACAGAAACCCTGAGGCGTCGATCCAGAGGTGCTACAAAATTCAAATCTTCCCAAAGCGAGGACACAGGTTTCAGAAAAGAT
This sequence comes from Salarias fasciatus, assembly GCF_902148845.1. NCBI lineage: Eukaryota > Metazoa > Chordata > Actinopteri > Blenniiformes > Blenniidae > Salarias > Salarias fasciatus. The sequence goes on along the minus strand of NC_043763.1, from coordinate 17,772,267 downwards.
GGCGAAAATTAAACTTGCTGCTGCAGAATCTCTTGTGTCGTTGAGCATGTTTTTTTCCTGTTGACTCTCTCAAGCGAATCTCTGCTCATCACATCACACGGCAGGCTGATCCTGACGAGTGCGGGCTGATGATTCACCCTCTTAAGAATGTTTTATTCAGATTAATTAGAACAAACCTTCCGGCTCCGAGTGATTCAGGACTTTACCGGGAAGAACCAGGAGCTGATACCTGATAATTCAGCGCAGCAGAAATATGATCTTTCCTTTTCCATTACTCACATAGCGACCCCTCGGGCTTATCTGGCGACCCTATGGGGGGCTGGGGGTGGATCGTACTCCCCCCCCCCCCCCCCCTCCCCCCCTGTCTGCCGGTAATTTGGTCGCTTCCAGCTTTCTCTAAAGGTCCACGCCGTGTGACAGGCCTCTAAATCCAGGTGGCAATTAAGGACCGGCGTGGCTGGGAGTCGGGTCTCGCTGCGGAGGCGTGATTGTGAATGTGATCTCGCCTCGCAGCAGGAGGGAGGGAGGGAGGTGTTCTCAACTTCACACGCACTCCGGAGCGCCCCCACTCAAACGCACTCAGGCCCTCTTCTGTTGATGCAAAGTCAATTGCACCCATCATTTGCGTTCGCCCCGGCGAAGAGTCTCCTTCACATTCACCCCAATCACACACACAGAAGCCCCCCCACCCCCACCCACCCCACCACCACCACCACCACCACAGTACACCACTGCTATTGCTGTTTTTTTTTCCCAAAGAGATAATTAATTAAGCTTCAAGAGGCTGGCACCTCGCAGTGAAATAAAGCACACATTTACAGAAGGAGAGCTGGAGGTGAGAAATGCCAAAGACTCCTCTACCTGACTGATGGGGGGGCCGGGGGGCTAATAAGAGTTCATTTACCTTCAAATGATCCCCGAATCCTGAGCGATCACATTATAAATGATTTGGCGGTCCTCTCTGAATCTAGTGCTCTCGTTTTGTTTTTAACCTTGTTCTAACCTTTTGCTTTCCGCGGCCTTCAAGTGGGGAAAACTTCATTTCAAAAGCAAATTCACGTTCTTCATCAGCCATGTCCTCTCAGAACCGAAGAAACTCCTCTACATGCTTCCGATCTTGGAGGGGATACTTGTAAACCCTTCAGTGTATACCTGAAACATATAATTACTTCCTTCTCGTCTTCGTTTCACTCATTTATCATTGTGCTAAAGACCCAAGTAAGGACCAAATTAAGGATCAATCTGTTTTCTACACCTGCTCCGTCCAAATTAGTGATGAGTGGAGGCTGCAGATTATCTCATCTGACTTTGGGGGAAATGCAGGGGGCAACGCCCACCAGGGTGGATCAAGTACATTTTTTAAGTCAGAAATGTGAATTTTGTGATTTTGGTACTAGATTATGTAACAGTTGTCATGATCTGAGGTTGAATTTTTAGTTTGAGGTTACAGTATGTTAAATATCAACATTTATATATTAGTATGTCAATATAAGCTTTCTAATGTCAGAACATACATACATTACAGAATTAAAAAAAACAGTGGCTCATGTAATATTATTCTCACTTGTATATCCAAACATACTCAACATGCTTTTCAACCGATAGCAAAAATCCAAAAGTTTGTAATAGTGTTTGGCTTGAAGTCAGCATTAGACACCGTCTCACATTCTGCATGCTTCACATTCTTCACGAGTGGGAGAAGAATAAGAAAGAATCGCTGAGGGATTGAAGGAATCTCAACAGGAATGTGAGAAATAGTTTTTGGAGGATGACCTCCGCCATAAACTTTTTCTTTACTACTTTTAGATTTGCCGCATTTTGATTTGAGTTGAGCTGAGTTTCTTTCAATAGTTTTTTTTTTTTTTTTTTTTTTTTTTTAACAATTACCAACTGTGGTTTTCTTTCTCACTTCTTTAATTTATCCTCTTCTTCTAGTAATCCAACTGACTGGTTAATGTCAAATGTTCTGTTATGTGACCTGAATCTGCATATCCTGAACGGTGGACATCATGTAACACTGGCAGGTTACAGGCGTGTTTTTAATCTACACAACCTGCAAACAAGGAGCTCTCTTATCTGCATGGGTGGGCGTCAAAACCAGCTACAGTGGACTGTATTTCCACTGTGTTCCCATCTAAGAGTCATCCAGCACCTTATCCTCACTTCCAAATGGCATAAGTGGTTTTTAAATTTGATAAAGATAACAGTGCCCGGTTGCAGTCGATAATCTCAATGATCCCTCCTTCACTGTTAGCACTAAAGAGGCTAAAAGACATGTTCAGCTCCTCCACTGCCCGTAGCACTTTAGCACTGTTCCATAGATATGGATACACTATAGAGTGATAGCCATTCCTAAAAAAAAAAAAAGAGAGAGAGAGAGAGAGTAAGAGAGACCTGCGCTGCTCAACTCTCTGCGAATGAAAGTGATGGAGAGGGTTATTAAAAACCACATAGTCAAACTGACTGCCTCTCTGATAAATCCACTTCAGCTTGCGTATCAAAGTGGCTCAGGGGTGGATGATGCATAAATATTCATCATGGACACAATTTACAAACGGCTAGAATCCCCAAACAACTCAACCAGGCTTCTACTCACAGACTTTTTTTTGATCACCAACTGTGGTTCCTGAAATGCTGCAACTATGGATACGTGCACCACATAATGGAGGCTTTGCACATGTGTGAGTAGTTCGCAAGTAATAGCAATGGCGGGAAACACAGGATACCAAATACTGGCTCATTGCTGTAGTTTTACTTTCTGATGAACATTCCGCCACTGGACAAGCAGCACATTCAAAAGTATCCAATTATCTAGAGATTTCTCACAAACATTTGGGAGTTGGTGTATTCATATATTGCAAGCACAGCAAGAGATAAGCACAGTAAGCAATGGCGTGCCTGCAAAAAAATGTGTGAGCCACTGCAAAGTGATGCAGAAAACACACACATCCGCATGAATGGGACTTTCTCTGAAAGCACACAATCAATTATCAATGTGTTTGTGAGAGGTAAAACAAACTGACTGTCTCTCACATTGATTTGGAGTCATTTCATGTGAGAATTCTCAGAGCCCATGTCAAGTCTGTGCCACATTTTCTCTTGTGTGGTGAAGATCTTTACGGGTGTGACAGCTCATTAGCCCCACGCTGCCGGGTACAACAGGCCATAAGGAAAAGATACACTGAGAAGAGCTTATTTGAATGATTTTCCAGCCTGGATTGGCATCAATTTTGGTGCCACGTGAGAATGGTTAATCTCTTCAGGAGCCGCACTTACCGGAATTCTGCTGCGAGTGAGACAGAAAACCTGCAGGCACAGGGTTTTAAGATGAACTCTTATCAGATGCATCAGTTAAATCAAGCACTGAATGAAAAGGACGTGTTACCGTCATGCATTGTTTCCTGGATGAACTTATTTTACCCTTTACACAAAACCGTCTGACTTCTTACTGTAGATTTTTTTCATGAAGAACTCTGTGCCATTCAGTAAGAAATCCCCAGAAAGTCAGTGTGCCACATCAACACCCATCCTGTTGATTGAGGACTCCAAATCATGTGAACAGAGAACCCAAATGCAGATCAGAGTTGAACTCCGACATGCTAAAACAAATTCTAAAACGTCTTTCATAAAAGGAAACAATGGCCGAAGTCCAAAACCAAATCAAAATACTGTGGAGGAAAGGCAAGAGGAACCACGAAGTTCCAGATGAGACACACAGGCGAATTGGAAAGGACAGGCGGAACAGACGAACTGACAAAAAACAAGTCTATGGAAGAAACCTATGAAAACACACAGAAAAAAGACAGCTGACGATGATCAAGGTTAATCAAAAGAAGAGGGAGCGCAGTGGAGGACAAGAGTTTGAAACAAAGAGACGCTGATCACAGGGAGTGTGAAATCAGACCAGAACAACAAACACGAGCGAAGACGGCATACGAAAACAGGGCAAAGCACCAGTAGAAACAGATCTATGGTACAGCGAAGGAACATGTGCTCCACGAGACACACTACTGCAGCTCAGAGCAGCAGTTCCTGCTGGTTCTGACTGAAAGGTTTCAGCATCCACCTCCACAATATGGAACTTATAATGTTACGGCTAATTAATGTATAGGAGACTGTCAGGTTTTCAGAACAACTTCTGCAAGAAGTGAAGTATTTTTCCATTTATTAGATATTCTTTTATTTTTTTTCAGTTTTTCGAAAATGAGTGCATTGTAGTGGCTTTATAACTTAATCTCACTTTGAATGTGCAATTAAAAAAAATCAGCGGTGAGGTAAATTTAGCTCGGCTGCGTCATACATTAAACGCTTCTAAATGGTTAATTGCAATTATTAATTACAATTATTACTAATCATTCCTTTTGGCTAATATACATTCAGAGTTCCAAAAACGTCACTGATTTTAGAATTTAATTATATTCGTTGAGTGAATGAGCAAATGGCCAAGAATAACAAGAATAACTCAGATCCTAAAGACATATTGACACAAATTTTGATCAGTATTAGTCCCAATAGAGTACTATGTGGAATATTGTGTAATGGCTATTTGTTTGATAATAATTAAATGGAAACTATTTTTTTTTTTTAACTAATGGCATTCTCCTTCTAATCTATTTGGCATTTTAAAATTAAACATCTATGTGTGGATTTTTTTTTGATACCCTATGATTTTTGTGCCTCAATTTTAAATGAAGCTCTGTAATGTTCAAATTGTAAGAGCTATTTTTTGGGTGATGTGTTTCATTTTCATTACTGTTTATTTTGTTGGGCTGTCAGGTTCCCACCATTGGGGGCTTCCCTGCTGTGAGCCAGTGGGGAGGTGTTATAATCAGGCAGGTGAGGCTCTCAGGTGTGGCTGACTGGGGGAGGAAGGCAGTTTTAGACTGTGTCGAGGCTGGTGGAATTGTTTGTTTACTGCCATTTTTTATATTTGAACTGGAAAACGGAATATCTGCATTGGTAAGCAGAAAACGGTGGAAAGTATCTGAATAAGAAGTGAAACTTTGGGCAATAAATATCAGGCTCATTGTGGAACAGGCCGTGGGGTGGACATGTCATTTAAACACGCGTCAAACATCGTCCTCTCCTGCAGCCATCAAGGGCTCCTGTTTGACAGGCAAAGGGGGTCACTTCACAAACATTGCACTGATACAGAAGCAAGAAAAAGTACAGATACACCTGAAAATTTCCCAAATCATGCCCTGTGGAGTGTTTAATCCTCACTTTAGATTAGCTTCGCTTTTTTTTTTTTTTTCTTTTTTGCAGTATCTCAAGCAGGACTGCCTGCACTGATATATTTTACCTGAACTGAAATGCATCCATGACTCCTGGACCTCTACAACAGTGTGAGGCACAGATTCCTGGGCATTTGAGATACTTCTGCGAGGCCCCAACAACTTGTCGAGTTAGTTCGGTTCCCTCTCCTGCCTCTCATTCAGCGGCGAGCCGCTGGTCATGACTGGGACGCACGGGCTTGACAGCTGAGGTAGCAGGAAGCTGACTGGAGTGTCACTCTAGTGTCTGCATCCTCCCCTGGAGTGTACAGGAAATATACTGTTCTACATTCAAAATTCGATTTTTTTTTTTTTTTTTTTGCAAATTTTAAAGCTATAGTGTGTAACTTTGGTCGCCCTCTAGCGGAATTTTGCATTCTTACAATAATAAAGCCGGCGCTTCCACATGACGTACGTCCAGGGGTCCCCCGCTCCCCCTCTCCACCCAACCGCTGCCAAGGTGATTCGCGTTTCCACAGTGCGAATCACTGTTGGAAACGGTTTTTATTCTGTGTGAATAAGGACAGCTGGTGAAGAAAAGATGGATTCTTCCGAAGAGGTAATTATTATTTTCTTCTTTTTTTTTTTGCCACAGAAATGCAAATAGCTTATTAGAAACAGGGAGACAAGGTGCCCGCTAATTTGTAACTGACAGGTTAGTGGATGAAAAGACCCAGTGGTCGTCAGCGGAAATCATTTTGTCCGATGGTCTCCAGTAGCTGCTTCTAGATGAAAAACGACGTGTTTCCTGCAGGAAAAAGTTTGGCGGGGGGGGGTCGTGTGGTGTCTCTGCTAACGCTGCAAAGCTGCTGACGCTGCTAACGCTGCTGACGCTGCTAACACTGCCGGTGTTCGACTGTCTTCCAGTTTGTTTTTTTTTCTCCTCTCCGTTGTCTGGGCACTGCACAATTTAGCGCGGGGGGGCTGAAAAGGTCTGGCGGAAACCCTGAAGTAGCATGTCGCTTCCTCGTCTGCCTGAGCTCTGCCTGTTGATATGAGACCCTCCGCGCGTCCTCCCCCTCCCTTCTTGTTGTGACGTAAAATGCGTAATTTCCTGCGTGCCAGTGCAGGAATGTCGCCGGTCGACAAGCAAAGCAAGAATTATATATATATATATATATATATACTGAAAAATCCCGCGAGATGTTAGAGGAGCCGATCGGCTTAATCTGCATTTTGCCATCTCCACTAGTAGTGGCTTGGCTAAAACAGACATTCATAGACATTTTAAAGTTACTCACTATAGCTTTAAGTTTTCTGAACATAAATAAATTCTAGTTTTCCATCTTGCGATCTAGCAAAATTTAGAGACTTCAGGTAAGTATTCACAGATTGAACTGTAGTTTTAAGGATTTCGAGCTGAGATTTCATCATTGCTTAATGTGAAATATTGGGCTGAAAATGTTTTTATATCATTTCTTTATCATTATTGACTCAGTTGCAGCCGTGGCTCACGGTGTTGCAGCACTTGAGATTTCAAGGTCTTGGTCTTGACTCAATATTAATCCTTTGAAGTCTTTCAGTTCAAGTCTTTCTCTTGGCTCGGTCTCAGGTTAGAGGGTATTGACTACAACATTACTGGTTGGTTGCTGGAGTGGTCATCTCTCTGTAGGAAGGTTTAAGGTTTGCAAAGTGTCCTTGAGCAAGACACTGAACCACAGACTGCTCCCATTGAATGGACTGAGCTCTTTGCATGGCAGCATCAACGTGTGCGTCAACGGGAAAATGTGATTCACGGTGTGAAGTCTTCTGGGGGCCGACCAAGCCGTGGGAAAGCACCATGTAAGTGAAATCTATTCACCGTGCAGCTTCAGCAGTTTTCCCTGAAAACAATGTTATAGTTTTCTTGTAGTTGAAATAACGGCATAACAGTCTTTTTATACAGAAGAAAGGTTTTCACGAAGGCTTACTGTTTTAAGACTTACAATGTTGTTCTCAACTAAATTCCCCATGTCAGGCACTCGTTTGCGGTTATGTCGAGTTGAAATGGGCACAGCTCTCCTGGGACCAGAAGCTATTGTTGAGTTCAACTAGCATATTTCCTCAGATTGTACTACTTCTCTGAAAGATAATTCTGGTTAAATATCAACTTCCAAATTCAAAATCTGTCCTCCTTTTTGTTTGTCTGTTCCCGACGCCTTCATTGCTGCCTCCGCTCTCCTTCTTGGGACCTCGCCACCTCGCCAGTCTAACACCGTAGGGTCACACGGGAAGCCATTTTGGAAGCCCCCGCCGTCGGAGCTTGCCAGTCCTTTTTTCTCAGCCACCGGCACGCAGAGCCAGAGTGGGAAATGAAGCATGTTATCTGTAACTAATATGGTCCATCTCTAATGCGGGATTATCTGACATCTCGCACCAAGTTCCAAAACACAGGCGGCAAAGCTGCTGATGCACCAGGAGACTGAAACCAGGGCCGCTGTAAGCCGGTTAGACTTTATCTTTGTTGTTGTTTTTGTTGTTTTTTTTATTTAAATCAGCAGATCAGGACACAGCATTGCAAGACACTGTTTAGATTGAAAATGTGAACCACCTGCAGTCTCAGCTGGTGCTGTTTGTTTCTCAGTTTCACTGGCGTATATTTGACCTGCATCAAATCCTTGAACAACTGCATTCTTTAAAAAAAAAAAAGAAAAAAGACAAAAGTCATTGCTTTCTTTTTCCTTCTTCTTCTCCTTTTTTAATTCTGCAGTTTTGAAGGCTTCATTTGTGCGCCACTCGCCACCAGCTGTGCCAATATAAGCAATATCTCCACGGACAGAAAACAAACAGCGAGCTCTCTTGTCTTCCAGGCATACAGTTGACAGAACCGCAGATCAGTGGGTGTCAATTTATTTACCCGACACATCTGAGTTAAAGCTCGGAGTCAAATAAAGCTTCAGAACCTACAGTTTGTTTATGTGCGTGTAACACAGAGTGCTGCCCTGGGGAAGGCTACGCCACCCTCTGTTATTCCTGTTCGTGTGGCTGCTGTTGCAGGGGGAAACACACTGAAGTTGGCTCTGTACTTCACTTTTCTTTAGACACACAGTGCCACCATTTAATCCAAAACAGGCCTGTTGCTTTTTGAGTAACTATACAATTTCGATTGATGGTGTTGAAGAATTAATGATTTTTTAGGTGTCTAAGGATCAGGAGTTTGTAGGTTCAGTCCCCAAGTATGATTAATTTAGTTTTAGTCAGACCTGTTGCCAGACATTCGTCTCAGGGGTGTCATATCAAGTGTATGGGGGGGCACAAATGTGCATTCGGGGCGGGGGGGGGGGGGGGGGGGGGGGGGGGGGGGGCTCTTGCCCCTGCGTAGACCCGGCCCTGTTTGAAAAGATGATTGGCTGAAGTGCGCTGTCAGTCAAAGGAGTAACCAACACCCCCTGCAAGAAGTTTCAATGGGCTAAGCTACTCCAAACAACTACTCCAACTAAGCTTAACTCCAAATCCAAATGTGGATGAGGAGTGAGTGGGTCTGGTTTACGAGGCAAATGACAATAACCCAGACTCTTTCTTTCTCCCTTTACTGCCCAGACCGGTCGATACTTGAGCTCCTTTTATTTATTTCTTTACAGTTATGTTGAAACTTAAACACCTTCTTCTCTTCTTCAGCTGAACTGATTTCCTCTTTGTAGATGGCGGACGCTGGCGCGCGTTGGCTGCCACTCCGTCTGTGTTGCCACTAATTTAACACTGTCATCTCTACCCTGGTTCCTGATCACGCTCTATCTGCCTCGTTTTTGATGCCCAACAAACTTGGATAAGGACTTCTTACGATCATCAGGATATATCACTTCCAACAACTGGCTTCCCGCTTCTGCTCCTGTCCCGCGCCGGTTCCTGTCCCACCAGCTCCTGTCCGGTTTCTGTTCCACACAGCTATTCCATCTGACGGTGTCTGTCCTGTATTCTATCATCCGGAGTGGTGTCCCTCGCTGTCACGTCAGTCTGGCCTCTGTCCCACTGACTGTCCGCCCAGGATCTAACGATCCCGGTGCGTTCGGTCCGGTGGTAGCACGAGTGCCCCGCTGTTCCCACAGCCTTGCAGTGATACACACTGCTAGCTCCCTGCCAGCATCTGCCACTCGGAGCATGCCGCCGTTGCAGTACTCCGCCTCTGCGCTCCGTGGGCTCAACAACAGCCGTCGTCCGGCCTGCGCCGCCTCTCTCCAGCACCTCGGACTCCTCCGCAGCTCCCGTCCTCCTCATTGGGGATCTGGGCGCTCATTCTCCCACCACATCGCCTCTGAAAACGCCATTCCCTCCATCTGGTCTCAGCGTTCAGCCACTTCCGCATTACGTCATCACAACAATCCACACGTGAGTCGGACTAATCTCCGCCCTCTCCCACGGGACCCACAGCACACAACCAACACACGTCACCTCAGTTTGTCCCTCCTCAACACCCGCTCACTCAATAATAAGGGACTCATTCTAAATGAATACATCACTGACAATAAACTGGATTTTCTCTGTTTGACTGAAACCTGGCACAAACCCATGGACTATTTTGTACTTAATCAGACCACACCTCCTGGATTCACCTACATTGACAACCCCCATTCAGATGGACGGGGTGGCGGCACCACAGTAATTTTCAATAAGGACATTAAATTAACTCCCATATCCCTCACACACACCCACTCCTTCGAACACACTACCTTCAAACTGTCCGGTCCCTCTCCACTTGTCACTGCTGTCATCTACCGTCCCCCAAAGCCCAACACCTCCTTCCTATCAGAACTCAGACTTTTTGACCCAGTTAAGTGCCATCTCCTCATCCATCCTCCTGCAAGGTGACTTCAATTTTCACATTAACAATCCAAACTCCAAACCTGCTGCTGAATTCCTGGACCTTCTCACCTGTTTCAATATCACTCAGTATGTAAATTTTCCCACACACAATCACGGCCATATTCTCGATCTCATCTGCTCCACTGGTCCCACTATACACAACCTTTCCAGCCATAACTTAAACATATCGGGTCACTTAGTCATCACATTCAGCATACACATTCCCCTCACAGCCCCCAAAACAAAACGTGAAATAACCTTCAGAAACCTCAAATCCATCGATCCACCTGCACTTTCAGCCCTCCTCACCACCAAACTGACCACCTCCCCTCCACCACCGTCCGATAACCCCTCTGATCTGGTCTCTCATTACAACAACACTCTCTCCTCCTGCCTCGATGAACTTGCCCCCACCAAAACAAAGACAGTCTCTTTCACCCACACAGCCCCCTGGTACACCCCCAAGCTCCATCAGATGAAATCCCGCAAGCGCCAGCTTGAGAGACTGGGCAAAAAATCTGGTCTTACTGTGCATTTACAAATCTACACAGAATACATTCAGCAATACAAAGATGCACTCAACTCTGCTCGGTCCTGTTATTACTCCAACCTTATCCACTCCGGCTCCAATAACCCCAAAGCACTCTTTACTACCATAAATACACTTCTCAAGCCCAGTAATAACACTTCATCCTCATTCACTACTGACAAATGCAATAGTTTTCAGTCTTTCTTTCAGTCCAAAATTGACACCATTTACATTTCCATTGACCTCTCTGCCGCCCCCATTGCTCCACCTGACTCTCCTCCCCCTGCTTCCTGTCCACAGTTCTCTCACTTCTCACCCATTTCCTCTGCTCAGTTAACACAAATTTTATCTGGCATAAAACTCCAGCATGCTCCCTGGATCCCATTCCCTCCTCACTCATTAAAACCTGTCTTCCCATAATCTCTCCACTCATCACTCAAATCAAAAACTCCTCACTCTCATCCGGATCTGTCCCACAGTCTCTCAAGCTGGCTGCCATCACCCCCATTCTCAAAAAACCTGGTCTCGACCCCGACAACCCTACAAACTTCCGGCCCATTTCCAACCTTCCCTTTCTGTCCAAAGTCCTCCAACGAGTCATTGCTTCTCAACTCCAAACCCACCTCAGCTCAAACAGTCTACCGTATTGGCCCGAATGTAAGACGACTCCGATTATAACGCGACCCCTATTTTTAAAAGATCATTTTGTGAAAGAAAAAAAAAATGCTGAAAACAGTAAGGTCACTTATAAAAAAAACGTATTATGATACAATTATTATAAACTCAAAAACTCACAACTGAGATAACATTTCACGAGATATACAATGAAAAAATATATTCTCTTTCTCAAAATAAGAAACAATAAGCAACAAATAAGAAGCCTGAAGGGGTCAAAACTGCATAAATGATGTAAATAACTTCACAGTGCCTTCAGCTGAATCAGGCTCTGGTGGTGGGCATTCCGTCTTTCCGTTTTTCAGAGACTTATTCACTCACCCTTCTATCAATTCTAAATAAAGCGTCCGCTCCTGGGACCACGGAAAGCTTTTCTTTGCTCTCCAATAAGAACGAGGCACTCTGCTACACCAGATCTCCTGGCGGCTTGGCAGTTGGTTGATGACTCTGCTGCGTTGATCACCATCAGTTTAAAGTTGGTATCATAACTTCGCCTCTGTTGTTTGCTCAGTTGTCCAGCGTTCGAGCCCCTTTGTTCCAGATGATCCGCCATTTTTCATCAGATCATTTGATCTCATTTCATCGCTCCACTCGCTCTCTGGTCAGTGATACTTTGGCTCCATCTAGCGGCACGGATGGGTATTGACCATCTACCGTAAGTCCGCGATTATAACACGACCCCACTTTTGAGGATGCAATTTCTGGAAAAAAAACATCGTCTTATATTCGGGCCAACACGGTATATGAACCCTTCCAGTCCGGCTTCCGTTCAAAACACAGCACTGAAACAGCTCTATTAAAAATCACTAATGATCTCCTCCTCTCTTCTGATTCTGGCCATCTTAACATCCTCATCCTCCTGGACCTCACTGCAGCTTTCGACACCATCAGCCACTCCATCCTCCTGTCTCGCCTTAAATCCACCCTCAACATCACCGGCTCCGCTCTGTCCTGGTTTCAGTCATACCTCTCCGATCGTCAACAGTTCGTCCACATCAACCGCTGCTCCTCCTCCATAGCCCCCCTGCCACAGGGCGTTCCCCAAGGTTCGGTGCTTGGTCCTCTCCTCTTCATCCTCTACATCCTCCCCCTCGGCAACATCATCCGTCGTCACGGTCTCCGCTTCCACTGCTACGCTGACGACATACAACTTTACATCTCCACCACATCCATACACCCCAACATCCACTCCACCCTCACCCAGTGCCTCACAGACATCAAAACATGGATGAATCACAACTTTCTAAAACTAAACAGTGACAAAACAGACATCATCATCATCGGTCCTCACAACATCACCAAATCTGCACAACAGTTCACCTTAAATTTTGATAACTCTACACTCATTCCATCCCCGCTGATCCGCAACCTCGGTGTTCTCCTCGACCCCACTCTATCATTTGACCCCCACATCAAACACATAACCCGGACTGCATTCTTCCACCTCAAAAACATAGCTCGACTCCGCCCATCACTCTCCTTCTCTGCTGCTGAAACTTTAGTCCATGCTTTCATCACTTCCAGAATCGACTGCTGCAACAGCATTCTTTACAGTACACCATCCAAAACCCTCAAACTACAGTACATTCAAAACTCCGCTGCCCTGCCTCCTCACCCACACCCGCTTCCGTGAACACATCACCCCTGTCCTCCACAAGCTCCACTGGCTCCCCGTCCCTCAGCGCTCCACTTCAAACTCCTCCTGATCACCTTCAAAGCTCTCCATCATCTAGCCCCTCCATACCTCACAGACCTGCTCCACCTCCACACTCCATCTCGCTCCCTCCGCTCCTCCAACTCCAACCTGCTGTCCTGCCGTGTAGGACCAGGCTCCGAACCTGGGGAGACAGAGCCTTCTCCATCGCCGCCCCCACCCTCTGGAACTCACTGCCCCAACCTCTCCGTGACTGCTCCGACCTCCCCACCTTCAAGAAAGAACTCAAAACCCACCTGTTCAGAATTGCTTTTGATGTTTTTTTTTTTCTTCTGTTGATTTTATGCTGCTGTGTTTTATTTATCTTGTTGTATTGTGAAGCGACTTTGAGTGTCTTGAAAAGCGCTATACAAATAAAATGTATTATTATTATTATTATTATTATTATTATTATTATTATTATTCCTTTCTGGCTGGTTTTCTTGCTGCTTTCTGACTTTGTTTCTCAGTGTTTCATTGAGTGTCTGCTCATCCTGGACTTCATGTGTCTGTGACACAGAAAGAGAGCTGTGTCAAGAGTCACTTTGTCCTGTCGGGATGTGGACGCCGTGACGGCTCTGTGCAAAATTTAATCCACCAATTCTGTATTTTCATACAACAACTTCATTCAACTCTTCATATTTCCAGAAGATCTGAAGGTAGTCCTAGTTTCAAGGTGAACTGCAGTCAGTATACACTTTGGTCTTCCTTGATTGTGCAATTTTGGCATAATAACAAACAACATAACAGTAATAAAGACTACTGTGTGATAAAACGGTAATTAAATCAGATTATCAGTGGAAAATTCAACTCTCTGGGTTGGAGGACGTCTTTTCCTGTCAGAACTTCTTGTTATTTAATTACTGATTAATGATCAGGATCAAAAAAAAGATCATTTTGTTAAAAAACACATTTTAGAACAGAATTCCCTGTGATTGCAGTGGAAACAAACTAAATGGAGAAAATATGCTTCAGTGTTATTATAAACACTAATATTAAAGCATCTGAAAAACATTTGATTATTTGGCACGAGACAGAGCAGGTGTGGAGTTGGTCAAGCTGTTTGAGGGTGGAGGAACCTCCTCCTGAAGACCCTCGATGAGATCGTCTCTGTAACACCCAGCTCATGAGATCAGTTTAAAAGACGGAAACACTGTCCAAATGGTGACCTTCACATTTACTTGAATGCATTTTATCGAAACATTATTTCTTTGTAGCTTTGTAACTGAGACGTGCCTTTCATATTAAATTCAACAGCTTGGTGAGGAATTCTAAACCTATTCCTGTTCAGATTTTAAGCTTGTGTGCATCATTCAAACTAAGGTCCAACGCTCCTCCTCCTCTTCTTGCTCCGTCAGCTCGTCTGTAGCTGAAGCCGAAGCCAAACCTCCGTTCATTCATCTTCCTCTGACTGGGAGCAGCATGGCAGGCAGGAAGTCGGCGGTCCTGAGGAGGATCGTCAACAAGGACGGCCACAACAACGTGCGCATCGACAACGTGGAGGGCACAGTGAAGCTGTACCTGCACGACATCTGAACCACGGCGGTGGACATGAAGTGGCGCTACAAGCTCACCCTGTTCGCCTCCACCTTCATCGTGACCTGGTTCATCTTCGGGGTCATCTTCGACTTCATCGACATGGGGAACGGCGACTTCGAGCCGGGCCTGAGCTCCAACCACACGCCCTGCGTTCTGAACGCGGAGACGCTGACGGGGGCCTTCCTCTTCTCGCTGGAGTCTCAGACCGCCATCGGCTACGGCTTCCGCTGCATCTCCGAGGAGTGCCCGCTGGCCATCTTCACCCTGGTGGCCCAGCTCGTCATCACCGGCCTGGCCGAGATCTTCGTCAACGGCCTGGCCGAGATCTTCATCACTGGCGCCTTCCTGGCCAAGCTGGTGCGGCCCAAGAAGCGGGTGGAGACCATCAAGTTCAGCCAGTCGGCCATGGTGTGCCGGCGCCGGGGCCAGCTGTGCCTGATGCTGAGGGTGGCCAACATGAGTTAGAGCCTGCTCATCCAGCGCCAGCTGACAGGGAAGCTGTTCCAGTCCAACAAGACAGAGGAGGGCTAGAAGACGCAGATCCACCAGAGCTCGGTGGACTTCCACATGGACTCCAGCGGCGAGTGCCCGTTCCTCATCCTGCCCCTCACCTTCTACCACGTCCTGGACGAGCGCAGCCCCCTGTCCGGCCTGACAGTGGAGAACCTGCTCACCCGCGACTTCGAGCTGCTCGTCACCCTCAACGCCACCATGGAGTCCACGGCGGTTACGTGTCAGAGCGGCACCTCCTACGTCCCGCAGGAGATCCTGTGGGGCAACGAGTTCAAGCCGGTGCTGTTCAGCACGCCCAGCGGCCGCTACGTGGCCGACTTCAAGTTCTTCGACAAAGTGCAGGCGAGCAACAACCCGGCGTTCGTCAGCAACAACACGGAGAAGCTGAAACTGGAGGAGGACTACAAGAAGAAGTAAACTGTTTACCAGGAAGTCAATAAAATGTTTTTTAGGTAACAAAGCGACTGAATAGAAAACATGTAAAATACAGGAGAAATTTGGAGCAGCTTGACGAGTGAAATGTGATTTGTTGTTTAATGGAATTATAAGATAAAGTGATATAAAACTACAAAACAGCGTCAGTGGAGTTCACAGAATAGGATCCTGTTGGACGCTTCTCTGCAGAAGAAGACATAGATGTGAAAGGGAATGTATTTCATGTGTTCAGCAACTTTGATCATTGCAAAAACCACAAAAATTTACACACCTTTACCACAAAAATGTGTGAGAATTAGAAAAGTTTAAGTTAATCCACCAGAGTTCACGTCTTAAATTTAAATCTCTGCATTTGTGTTTTTTTCTGCCTTGAAATAAAAACCCAGTTACAGTCTGATCCAGTCATTTCAGTTGGTACCTGTTTCAGAATGTTGATCATCCTATCATTAAATGTGAAATCAATAAGTCATTCGTATCTGTGAATTGGCTTGTGGACTCTTGAAAAACACACGAATAAAAAGTTGACTGAATTTGCCAAATGTCACAATACAGATTGTGCTTCTTGCCTTTCAAGAAACTGAAGTGATTTAAGCTCCTTGATCACGCAGGGGGTTTTGAATGAATGGGTTTGCTCTGTACTCGCACAGATTAAAAGCAGAAGCCTCTTCAAGGACAAAACTCGTTCCTCCAGCAGCTCAGCTGTTCAGGCTTTCATGTTTGTTATGGAAACATGGTGGAGCGACCAGCAAACTGGAGACGACTGTTTCTGATCCAAACAATATCTGATCTTTTCCTGTCAGAGACAATAAACTACATTTAGTCATAATTCTGTTGTTATTTTTGATATGGAACAACTTCTCTTTGTTGCTTTTCTATCAGCAGCGACACATCCGATATTTGCTCTGATGGACTGGAGCGACACACACATTCTCACTGTAATTAATGAACGGGTGCAGGAAGCTTTTGGTTTTGTCTGTCAGACTGTACAACTCTACTGTACGAGGGTGTACCCAAAAAAAACTGGAATTTGATTATAACTTTTTATTTATGACATTTCAAAATAAAACACCACCGTCGCCTTCAAAATAGTCTCCATCCACATTAATGCAGCACTCCAGTCGTGTCTCCCACTTCACAAATGCGTCGTCAGACCCGCGCGTAATTGTGCCATTTTTTGCCGGCTGCGATTTTTCTGTCACCTCCTCCACATCTGCAAACCGCTGTCCCTTCAGCTCCTTCTTCAACTTGGGGAACAAGAAAAAGTCACTCGAGGCTTCATCTGGCGAATAAGGCGGATGGGAGAGGAGATTCATCTCATTCTTCTCCAGGAACTGCGTGAGGCGCAGCGCCGTGTCTGCTGGCGCTCTGTGGTGGTGGATCAACCGGCTCCACTCCGCCACTACGCGGACCGCTTCCTCCTCACATCCTCACGGAGCCGTCTGAGGACTTCCATGTAGTAGTCCTGATTTACAGTCTGACCTGGAGGGACAGATTCGCTGTGGACGATACCCTGGACAGCGGAAAAGCAGCTCAGCATTGTTTTAATGGCTGAGCGCACCTGACGCGCGGACATCTGGTCCTTCTTAAACCACCCGAACCACTCATGGACCTGAGTCTTCCCCAGAGCATCATCCTTGTAGGCTTGCTGCAACAAGGTGAGTGTTTCTGCTGCTGTTTTTTCCCAGCAAAAAGCAGAATTTAATGTTTACGCGCTGCTCTTGCTTCACCGTCAATGTCGCCATTTTGGAAAAAATCGCAGACCGCCTCTGCACTCTGTTGCTATAAATAGCTCCTGACAGGCGTCAGTGTAACTCTCGGAGCTCAGATTTCTCACAGATGTGCATGAGGCTTACCTGCAGCACATCTGACGGCCAGAAGTCGGAACTCATTATTATTATTGTTTTCTGACCAAATTCCGTTTTTTTTTGGGTACCCCCTCATATATGCAGAATATGAGCAACAACCGTGGACAAAATATCCTGCAGTCTTGGTCAATTTATAATGTTCTTTTTTTTTATTCTTTTTCCTTAATGCACAAACACACACACACCCCCACACACACACACCCTCACACACCCACACACCCACACACACACACCCATTGCGACGTAAAGTCCATTCCTCTTCTTTTCCAGCGTCGTTGTTCCTTAATAAAAGACACTTTTTTTAACCTATTTGTGCCTTTTTTTTCTTTTTTTGGGGGGTTTCATTGAATAATGCCAAGAAATTAGCTCGTTTTTTTGTTTTGGTTTTACCGAATTATGCCTGGAATGTTGCTCTCTTTTTTTCTTTTTTATCCTACATTTGTTCTGAATTTTTTCATCTTTCCCTCTGTCTTCTTTTTCCCCGTCCCCAGTTTCCTTTCGATTTCCAAATTTCTGTCCAGCTGAGCGAACTGGACAGAAATCACTTTTTCCAGCTCTTCCGGCTCTTCCCGCTGCAGCAGCTGAACAGTTTCCTCCACCAGCTCCATCGGCTTGACTTTTTAACCGGCTCCACGAGGTCCACAGTCTCTTCTGTCTCCACCAGCTCGACTGTCTCTACCGGTTCTACTGTCTCCACCAGCTCTACCGACTCCAACGGCTCTACTGTCTCTACCGGCTCTCCTGTCTCCACCGGTTCTACTTTCTCCACCGGCTCCAACGGCTCTTCTGGCTCCACCGGCTCTACTGTCTCTACCGGTTCTACTGTCTCCACCAGCTTTATTGTCTCCACCGGCTCTTCTCTCTCCACCGGCTCTTCTGTCTCCACCGGCTCTTCTGACTCCACCGGCTCTACTGTCTCTACCGGTTCTACTGTCTCCACCGGCTCTATTGTCTCTACCGGCTCTTCTCTCTCCACCGGCTCTTCTGTCTCCACCGGCTCTACTGTCGCTACCGGTTCTACTGTCTCCACCGGCTCTATTGTCTCTACCGGCTCTTCTCTCTCCACCGGCTCTTCTGTCTCCACCGGTTCTACTTTCTCTACCGGCTCCACCGGCTCTTCTCTCTCCACCGGCTCTTCTGTCTCCACCGGTTCTACTTTCTCTACCGGCTCCAACGGCTCTTCTGGCTCCACCAGCTCTATTGTCTCTACCAGCTCTTCTCTCTCCACCGGCTCTTCTGTCTCCACCGGCTCTACTGTCTCCACCGGTTCTACTGTCTCCACCGGCTCGATTGTCTCGACCGGCTCTTCTCTCTCCACCGGCTCTTCTGTCTCCACCGGCTCTATTGTCTCTACCGGCTCTTCTCTCTCCACCGGCTCTTCTGTCTCCACCGGCTCTACTGTCTCCACCGGTTCTACTGTCTCCACCGGCTCGATTGTCTCGACCGGCTCTTCTCTCTCCACCGGCTCTTCTGTCTCCACCGGCTCTATTGTCTCTACCGGCTCTTCTCTCTCCACCGGCTCTTCTGTCTCCACCGGTTCTACTTTCTCTACCGGCTCCACCGGCTCTTACTGTCTCCACCAGCTCTACCGACTGCAATGGCTCCACTGTCTCTACCGGTTCTACTGTCTCCACCGGCTCTATTGTCTCTACCGGCTCTTCTCTCTCCACCGGCTCTTCTGTCTCCACCGGCTCTACTGTCGCTACCGGTTCTACTGTCTCCACCGGCTCTATTGTCTCTACCGGCTCTTCTCTCTCCACCGGCTCTTCTGTCTCCACCGGTTCTACTTTCTCTACCGGCTCCACCGGCTCTTCTCTCTCCACCGGCTCTTCTGTCTCCACCGGTTCTACTTTCTCTACCGGCTCCAACGGCTCTTCTGGCTCCACCAGCTCTATTGTCTCTACCAGCTCTTCTCTCTCCACCGGCTCTTCTGTCTCCACCGGCTCTACTGTCTCCACCGGTTCTACTGTCTCCACCGGCTCGATTGTCTCGACCGGCTCTTCTCTCTCCACCGGCTCTTCTGTCTCCACCGGCTCTATTGTCTCTACCGGCTCTTCTCTCTCCACCGGCTCTTCTGTCTCCACCGGCTCTACTGTCTCCACCGGTTCTACTGTCTCCACCGGCTCGATTGTCTCGACCGGCTCTTCTCTCTCCACCGGCTCTTCTGTCTCCACCGGCTCTATTGTCTCTACCGGCTCTTCTCTCTCCACCGGCTCTTCTGTCTCCACCGGTTCTACTTTCTCTACCGGCTCCACCGGCTCTACTGTCTCCACCAGCTCTACCGACTGCAATGGCTCCACTGTCTCTACCGGTTCTACTGTCTCCACCGGCTCTACTGTCTCTACCGGTTCTACCGGCTCCACCGGCTCTACTGTCTCCACCGGCTCGTCTGTCGCCACCAGCTCTACTGTCTCTACCGGTTCTACCGGCTCCACCGGCTCTACTTTCTCCACCGGTTCTACCGGCTCCACCGGTTCGACTTTCTCCAATGGCTCCACCAGTTCAACGGGCTCTATGGGCTCCAGTGGCACCACTGGTTCTGCAGGATCTAACGGCTCCACCGGCTCCACCTGTGGCGCTTGTATCAATGGCTGCACCGGTTCGGCAGGCCTCTCTGGCTGAACCACTTTCCCTGTCAACAGAAAATGTAGAGTCACAGCAGTGAGTTTGAGGGGTTTTTACACACTGTTTAAAATAACAATCAGCAAGTCAAGCTGCTCTGATCTGCTCTGATTTTGAGGAAACAATCAATTTAAAATGTGTGTTTGCCTCATGCAGGTTTGGTATGAACATCGTCAGCTCACCTGGCTCCACCCTGTTTCGCTCTATCGCTGATGTCGCTCTGGCCTCCCTTTGTCTCTGCACGTGTTCTGATTCAACAAAAGAGAGAAAACAAGGAAGAAATAGATTTAACATACAATGTGAGAGAAAACAACACACTTTTCTTTCATGATGAGTTTCCTGAGCTCAGGAGGAGACCTTACCAGGGTCGCCAGCTACAGTCCACCCACGACATCCTTTCGCCCATAACCCCATACCTTGTGGGCGCAGGTGGATGGTTTGATACACAGGGTCTGGTTTGGGGCCGGCAGCCTGGGAAACTCCTGATTCTGCAAGAGATCAATCAAGGAAAAGCCTCATTATCACCATTCAGATGCAGCAGCACGTCACAAAAAAAGAGAGAAATTAATGAATTTCAATGAATGAGATTAAAACTGACAGTCCTAATTAAAGCATGTGTTCTGATTCAACAAAAGAGACAAATCGAGGAGGAGACCTTACCAGAGTCGCCAGCTGGAGTCCATCCATGACATCCTTCATCGGACTCCACCCGTTCAATGGACTCCGCCAGTTCAACAGGCTCTGCTGGTTGAACGGGCTCTATGGGCTCCAGTGGCACCACTGGTTCCACAGGATCCAACCGCTCCACCGGCTCCACCTGTGGTGCTTGTACCAATGGCTGCACCGATTCCACGGGCTTCAAAGGCTGAACCACTTTCCCTGTCAACAGAAAATGTAGAGTCACAGCAGTGAGTTTGAGGGGTTTTTATACACTGTTTAAAATAACAATCAGCAAATCAAGCTGCTCTGATCTGCTCTGATTTTGAGGAAACAATCAATTTAAAATGTGTGTTTGCCTCATGCAGGTTTGGTATGAACACCGTCAGCTCACCTGGCTCCACCCTGTTTCGCTCTATCGCTGATGTCGCTCTGGCCTCCCTTTGTCTCTGCACGTGTTCTGATTTAACAAAAGAGAGAAAACAAGGAAGAAATAGATTTTACAAACAATGTGAGAGAAAAATAAAGGTTTTTCTTCCATGATGAGGTTCCTGAGCTCAGGAGGAGACCTTACCAGAGTCGCCAGCTGCAGTCCACCCACGACATCCTTTCGCCCATAACCCCAGACCCTGTGGGTGCAGGTGGATGGTTTCATCCACAGGGTTTGGTTTGGGGACGGCGGCCTGGGAAACTCTTGATTCTGCAAAAGATCAATCAAGGAAAAGCCTCATTATCACCATTCAGATGCAGCAGCACATCACAAAAAGAGACAGAAACTATTGCAATTCATGCGATTAAAACTGACAGCTCTAATGAAAGAATGTGTTCTGATTCAACAAAAGAGACAAATCGAGGAGGAGACCTTACCAGAGTCGCCAGCAAGAGTCCGTCCATGACATCCGTCAATGGACTCCACCAGTTCAACGGGCTGGACCGATTGAACGGGCTCTACCAGATCCAGTGGCACCACTGGTTCTGCAGGCTCCACGGGGTCCTCTGGCTGAACCACTTTCCCTGTCAACAGAAAATGTAGAGTCACAGCAGTGAGTTTGAGGGGTTTTTACACACTGTTTAAAATAACAATCAGCAAGTCAAGCTGCTCTGATCTGCTCTGATTTTGAGGAAACAATCAAATTGAAACGTGTGTTTGCCTCATGCAGGTTTGGTATTGAACAACGTCAGCTCACCTGGCTCCACCCTGTTTCGCTCCATCGCTGATGTCCCTCTGGCCTCTCTTCGTCTCTGCACGTTTTCTGATTCAACAAAAGAGAGAAATAAAGGAAGAAATAGATTTTACATACAATTTGAGAGAAAAATAAAGGATTTTCTTCCATGATGAGTTTCCTTAGCTCAGGAGGAGACCTTACCAGAGTCGCCAGCTACAGTCCACCCACGACATCCTTTCGCCCATAACCCCAGACCTTGTGGGCACAGGTGGATGGTTTCATCCACAGGGTCTGGTTTGGGGCTAGTGGCCTGGGAAACTCCTGATTCTGTAAGAGATCAATCAAGGAAAAGCCTCATTATCACTGTTCAGATGCAGCAGCACATCACAAAAAAAAGATAGAAATTAATTAATATTAATTCATGCGATTAAAACTTACAGCCTCGGGCTGGACAAATTTTCGATAGCAAAATATACCGCGGTATATTTTTATTCAACAACGGTGATATGAGTTTTAAACACATTTCCGATATTTCGATATAGTGCAGTACAGTATGCGTTTCACAATCATTAATTGCTATTCCAGCCCAACAGAAAGCGCCACAAGAGAGTGATCACGCACTCAGCATTCACACCACAGCTGGCCCTCCTCAGCTCATGATACAAGCTAAGCTCCACCGCAGTAAGTTTGAGTTCCAAAATGAGAACTCGTGATGTAAACGTGACTGAACAAGCTTCCACAAACTAGTTTGTGGCCACGAAATAATAAATCGTGGCCACGAATTAGGTATATCATTCACTGAACAGTCCAGTAAAGTTGGCAGCATATTGACAGATGCAGACTTTCAGTCTCAATAACTCTTTCACAAAACGTCAGTAACATACAAATGGCGCCTCCTTCCCACCGTTGTCAGGTGGACTATATGCTACAAGCTCATTTCTATTAAAAGTGTGTATCAAGCATCAGAAACAATATTGATTTCTATGAGCAGCTGGTAGTGCTACTGGATTCAGGGCCTGTCTACAATTTACAAGACGCTGTAACAGTGAAGACAAATTCCACAAAAAAAAGAAAAAAAAACAGTAGAGGGATTCACTGCAGTGTCACCATAATCACTACAACCTTAAATAATTCTGTACTTCTGAGAACTTTAATTTTTCTTCCTGGTTGAAGAACCTTTCTTTAAATCTATAAAAAAAACTGTGTTGTAGTATAAAAGTTAAAGCTATTAATATTGAAAAGGTGAGTGTATGGAAGTTATTTCAATTCCCTGTCCCAGTAATATTCATGTTTGTTGTTGCTCACTTTTTCTGTTTATTGCAGTAATTCTGAGCACTTTTATTTTTCTTCTTGGTTGGAGCACCTTTGTTTGAATCTATAACAATAACATAACTGTATTTAAGTGTAAAGTTAAAGCTATTTATATTGAAAAAGGTTAAACTTACGTTTATTTGACAGTGATTTCATATTTCTTAAATAAAAGGTAAACATTTAATTTATTGTAGTTTTTTTTAATTATTATTATCTTATACTGGAGGAGTTGCCTGGATAATAATTTCTAGTTTTACAGGTAGTACATTATGTACATGATTCTTAACAGTTTTTCTGAGGCTTTTGTATTATTTATATTGATATCGGAATTATATTGTATCGACCAAAATTAAGACCTATATCGTGATAAAATGTTTGGCCATATTGTCCAGCCCTATGACAGCCCTAATTAAAGCATGTGTTCTGATTCAACAAAAGAGACAAATCGAGGAGGAGACCTTACCAGAGTCGCCAGCAAGAGTCCGTCCATGACATCCGTCAATGGACTCCGCCAGTTCAACGGGCTGGACCGGTTGAACGGGCTCTACCAGATCCAGTGGCACCACTGGTTCTGCAGGCTCCACCGGCTCCTCTGGCTGAACCACTTTCCCTGTCAACAGAAAATGTAGAGTCACAGCAGTGAGTTTGAGGGGTTTTTACACACTGTTTAAAATAACAATCAGCAAGTCAAGCTGCTCTGATCTGCTCTGATTTTGAGGAAACAATCAAATTGAAACGTGTGTTTGCCTCATGCAGGTTTGGTATTGAACAACGTCAGCTCACCTGGCTCCACCCTGTTTCGCTCCATCGCTGATGTCCCTCTGGCCTCTCTTCGTCTCTGCACGTTTTCTGATTCAACAAAAGAGAGAAATAAAGGAAGAAATAGATTTTACATACAATTTGAGAGAAAAATAAAGGATTTTCTTCCATGATGAGTTTCCTTAGCTCAGGAGGAGACCTTACCAGAGTCGCCAGCTACAGTCCACCCACGACATCCTTTCGCCCATAACCCCAGACCTTGTGGGCACAGGTGGATGGTTTCATCCACAGGGTCTGGTTTGGGGCTGGTGGCCTGGGAAACTCCTGATTCTGTAAGAGATCAATCAAGGAAAAGCCTCATTATCACTGTTCAGATGCAGCAGCACATCACAAAAAAAAGATAGAAATTAATTAATATTCAATTCATGCGATTAAAACTTACAGCCTCGGGCTGGACAAATTTTCGATAGCAAAATATACCGCGGTATATTTTTATTCAACAACGGTGATATGAGTTTTAAACACATTTCCGATATTTCGATATAGTGCAGTACAGTATGCGTTTCACAATCATTAATTGCTATTCAAGCCCAACAGAAAGCGCCACAAGAGAGTGATCACGCACTCAGCATTCACACCACAGCTGGCCGTCCTCAGCTCATGATACAAGCTAAGCTCCACCGCAGTAAGTTTGAGTTCCAAAATGAGAACTCGTGATCTAAACGTGACTGAACAAGCTTCCACAAACTAGTTTGTGGCCACGAAATAATAAATCGTGGCCACGAATTAGGTATATCATTCACTGAACAGTCCAGTAAAGTTGGCAGCATATTGACAGATGCAGACTTTCAGTCTCAATAACTCTTTCACAAAACGTCAGTAACATACAAATGGCGCCTCCTTCCCACCGTTGTCAGGTGGACTATATGCTACAAGCTCATTTCTATTAAAAGTGTGTATCAAGCATCAGAAACAATATTGATTTCTATGAGCAGCTGGTAGTGCTACTGGATTCAGGGCCTGTCTACAATTTACAAGACGCTGTAACAGTGAAGACAAATTCCACAAAAAAAAAGAAAAAAAAACAGTACAGGGATTCACTGCAGTGTCACCATAATCACTACAACCTTAAATAATTCTGTACTTCTGAGAACTTTAATTTTTCTTCCTGGTTGAAGAACCTTTCTTTAAATCTATAAAAAAAACTGTGTTGTAGTATAAAAGTTAAAGCTATTAATATTGAAAAGGTGAGTGTATGGAAGTTATTTCAATTCCCTGTCCCAGTAATATTCATGTTTGTTGTTGCTCACTTTTTTTTTCTGTTTATTGCAGTAATTCTGAGCACTTTTATTTTTCTTCTTGGTTGAAGCACCTTTGTTTGAATCTATAACAATAACATAACTGTATTTAAGTGTAAAGTTAAAGCTATTTATATTGAAAAAGGTTAAACTTACGTTTATTTGACAGTGATTTCATATTTCTTAAATGAAAGGTAAACATTTAATTTATTGTAGTTTTTTTTAATTATTATTATCTTATACTGGAGGAGCTGCCTGGATTAATAATTTCTAGTTTTACAGGTAGTACATTATGTACATGATTCTTAACAGTTTTTCTGAGGCTTTTGTATTATTTATATCGATATCGGAATTATATTGTATCGACCAAAATTAAGACCTATATCGTGATAAAATGTTTGGCCATATCGTCCAGCCCTATGACAGCCCTAATTAAAGCATGTGTTCTGATTCAACAAAAGAGACAAATCGAGGAGGAGACCTTACCAGAGTCGCCAGCAAGAGTCCGTCCATGACATCCGTCAATGGACTCCGCCAGTTCAACGGGCTGGACCGGTTGAACGGGCTCTACCAGATCCAGTGGCACCACTGGTTCTGCAGGCTCCACGGGGTCCTCTGGCTGAACCACTTTCCCTGTCAACAGAAAATGTAGAGTCACAGTAGTGAGTTTGAGGGTTTTTTACACACTGTTTAAAATAACAATCAGCAAGTCAAGCTGCTCCGATCTGCTCTGATTTTGAGGAAACAATCAAATTGAAACGTGTGTTTGCATCATGCAGGTTTGGTATTGAACAACGTCAGCTCACCTGGCTCCACCCTGCTTCGCTCCATCACTGCTGTCGCTCTGGCCTCTGTTCGTCTCTGCAAGTGTTCTGCTTCATCAAAAGAGAGAAATCAAGGAAGAAATAGATTTTAGACACAATTTCAGAGAAAAAAAAGGTTTTTCTTCCATGATGAGTTTCCTAAGCTCAGGAGGAGACCTTACCAGAGTCGCCAGCTACAGACCATCCTCGACATCCCTGAGCCCATAATCCCAGACCTTGTGGGCACAGGTGGATGGTTTCATCCACAGGGTCTGGTTTGGGGCCGGCGGCCTGGGAAACTCTTGATTCTGCAAGACATCAATCAAGGAAAAGCCACATTATCACCATTCAGATGCAGCAGCACATCACAGAAAAAGACAGAAATAATAATTTCAATTCATGTGATTAAAACTGACAGCCCTAATTAAAGCATGTGTTCTATTTATTTATTTGACAAGGATATTGCACAATAAAGGTATTGCACAGACCAGATATAGCTAGAAGCTAATTTTCATCTTCTGATTCAACAAAGGAGAGAAATCGAAAAGAAAATGGTGGCAAATTGCTGGAATTCTACTCATGACCTAGACTATCAGCACCTAGACTCTTTCCTTTCTTCACGTCGTATACATGGAACTTATTATATGCAGTTTTTTCTAATAAAATAAAATATTTCATCACAAAAAAAGAGAAAAATCGAGGAGATCTCACTAGAGTTGCCAGCTGGAGTCCATCCACGGCATCCCTGTGCCCATAAACCAAAACCCTGTGGCCGGAGCTGGACTTCCTCATCCACACATTTCTGCAGAGGGAAAACAGAGAGATAAATATGCATTCTGTCGTCTGGAAGAAATGTGACACTCAAAAAAAGAGTGCTGGTCTCGTTTCTTCAAAGATCGATAAAGCATTTCTAAGTTGTGTTTGTAATTGTGTTTGTAAGAACTGAATGCTCTTTTCTTACCCGTGGCCTGTAGGCCTGGTCAGCCTGGGTGGAACTCATGTTCCGCAGAACTGAATGGTTCATCATAACCGCAGAAAAGTCTTCAAAAGACACGCAAAGACACCAAAAAGACACTGTTCGACTCGCTGGACTCGCTCGACGGACAGAATGACCCTGTTCTCCCCTGGTCTCAGAGAACCTCAGGGAGATTTAAACTTGTGATGACATCAACAGTCTGTTGTCATGGAGACACCCAGCTGTTCTGCGCATGCTCCATGCTGGGTAGCATGTGCATAGATTTATACAAATTGTAAAAGTTCTTATATGCGGCCTATCTTAATATGCTTTCACTCACCAAAGCTGCAGACTCACTTTCAAAGAAAGGCGCACGGCGGTTCTTTTTTAGATAAACTTTGACGACCTTCATTCCTTTTGATTTCCGACTGTTAGCCTTAGCTTTAGCATCTCCCTCTGTCTGTCAATCACTAATCAGGACCGTCTGCGATCAGGACCCGCCTACATTGGCAGCAGCCAATCAGATCTCAGTTTGGAAATGACGCTGCAGTCTCAGCCCCACTTGTCAAAAAAATAAATAAATAAATAAAAATTGCTTTTTCATGTCATTTTAAAACAGACACCATGCAGGTAAACATTTTTCAAAAAATTTGACTGCCTTGCAAATACAGGTTGTCTGATTTCTTCAACCCTGAATAATCATCCTGAGGGTTTTCCTCAAACCTGTCAATGGCTCAAGCAGTGACCTCTGACCCTGCACTCAGCTGGCAGTCTTGGGCAAATCAGTTTTCTCACACAGGCCTGAATCACATGCATTGCAGCATTATCCAGGAAACGGCTGACAGGTGGATCCTCTGGCCACTGCTCAACTCCTGAAGATGAAAAAAATAGAAATTTATTTTGACAAATTTCCAGAGGTGGAAAGAGTTCTGAAAATGTAGTCGTGAAGTACAAATACTGCTACACTGATTAATGCTCAATTGCACGTAAAAATGCTGGTGTCAGAAAAATACTTAGGAGTACAAAGTATGTTTCTAGATAGACTCCTCAGAGTATTATTTCTTTTAACCAATGGATGCTTTACTGTGTTGTCTGTAGCAGCCATCTTATTTGATTAGTCTCATACAATGCTACGTTTAAAGCCTTTTCTCAGACGAACAATGGAAAAACTCTGCCAAGACAGTTTGTCTTTCTTGTGACCAAATGTTAATATAATCAGGAATTTATTTTGATTAAATGAATTCCCCCTTTTAAAAACATTCATTGTTTTGCTTTTTTTTTTTGGTTTTAATTTTTAAAATCAATATAATTTCTAGATTATTTAAATTTTTAGATTGCAGAGGGAATCCCTCTCAGGGAATCAACCACATCAAAACCTTTCTCTTTGGTTAAAAACCTGCTTATTTTTCCTGAACTCCCTGTTCTTCCTCCATATCATCAAACTCTTCTCTCTCTGTCTCTCTCTCGCAGTGCATGCTGGGAGTGATTGGTAGTCGGAGTGTGTGAGATTGTGGTGTGTGTGGCGTTGCTTTTTGCTTGTTTTTTTCTGTTTGTCTAAATTGCGAATGTTCGCTTTCACTGTGGTTTATTAATCACAGAGCACATTTATTAGTTTATATCGTTTTCGGGTTTCTTGGTGGGTTTTTTGCCGTCCGTTTGGGGGTCTGGCTGCAGCCATGACCAACCTCAGACAGCTCACCCGCAGACACGGTGTCCGGGTTGTGGCCCCGCCCCCCGCGGCGTGGAGGACGTGGCTGTGGGGAAGAAGGTGGGCGACAATAATGTGAAGTCGGTCGCGGGGATGAACAGCGCCGTGGTGATCTTGCTGGACCAGGTGGAGCAGGCCAACGCTGTGGTGGAGTCGGGGACAGGTTCGTCCCGGTCCAGCCGGCTGTCCGGGTCGTCCTGTCCAACGTCTGATGGTGAGGTGGAGGGACGGGTGGAGCAGGATCAGGGTGAGACCGTGATAGGGGAGTCTCATAGTGATTTAAACAATGAGGCTGAGTGGAGGAGGGAGTGGAATTTACTTCATACCAATAAAACTCTTCTTGTCAGGCCAGATCGTTTCCACTGCTGCTCAAACATTCAACTGCTGTTCCTGCTAAACGCCTTGAAGATGGACAGAAGGAGTCTGAAACACTCGGCTTGTGTTTGGTTTTATTGAAGAAGAGAGATATGAATCGGTAGCCTTTTTTTAAGGCACCTCCAAAATGTACAACAAAAGCTGAACCATTTATTTATTCAGAATACAAAAATACACATCTCAGTGACTCCAAACCATAATAAATAGTTAACCATGCCTTCTAACCATAAAAAGGCAAAGAAAACTGTCACTTAGTAGTCATAAAAATGATCAACTACTTTACCAAAAATCAACCAGATTGTAAGAGAGGTGACGACCGTAACATTATATTCCAAATGTGAGAACACAAAACACATCTTATATCATTTAACCTCAGGCAATGAATATGCAAATATTTGTTTATACCTACAGATATATCCTTACAAATGACAACTGTGCCATTGTAAACGTAATGTAAACAAATCAAACTCACTTCTCTCCCATAGTTTCAGGACTACATGCCAGCTAGCCTGTCTTCTTAAAGATCGTTGCATGGGTTCTCCCGGGGTTCTGGAGAACCAGGCAGTTTGCAGCATTATGTACAGTCCACTGAAAAGACACGGCGAGGGGGGGAGGTGGCCAAACACACCCAGACGGTTCACACACACACACACACACACACACACACACACACACACACACAGAGGAGCGGCAGCTCGGTCATCGTTCAAGCACAAACCAGCACGAAGAGACGGAGAGAGAACCAGAGTCTGAAATGTTCAGTATGATCTGACGAGACTAAAACTGTTACGGTCTGTACTGACGCTCAGGCGCAGACAGCAAGACGGAGGCGGGTCTAGAAAGTTCAAAGATCAGTTTATTCTGGGGGTCAGGAAGCAACAAGTCCAGACGGCAGGTCAGAATGGGCAGACTCCGAATTGTCAGTGGCGAGGTTCGGAATTGGTGCAAGCTCTGCGTCTTGAGACTGTCCGGGGCAGGTGGGGACCTGGAGAGGCAGAGAGCTGCGGCGAGCTGATCCAGACTCCAAACTGCAAACAAAGAATATCTTGGTTAACTCGAGCGGCTGCAAAGCTGAAAGAACTGACACACGTCACACACGGGCGTTGATGTTACGATACAGCGCTGACTTCCAGCTTGGACGTCACTTAAATAGTGCCAGCGCTCCAAGCAGCTGAAAGCCATCCCGCTGACGAGCTGAACCCCGCTGCAGCAAACCTCCTTCCCAGCTCCACCTACCTGAAAAACAAAACCAGAACCCGCACAGCGCCACTGGGAGGCCGCTGCAGTGCAAGACATGTCAAAAACACCTTCAGTTAGGAGCAACGAATCAGGAAACATCTTTTGATTGACAGACTGTCCATTTCTGAGAACCAAGAGAGGAAGATCCCGTTTACACGACGACAATTCAGGTGAAAACGCAAAGTTTTAGCTTATTTGTTTCAGGAAAGTTTGATGTTTACACGGAAATGCTGAAAACGACGTGGTTAGCCATTAGCATCGCCGCCCAAACGTTGCCACAAAGTGTTCGTTTTTCCTCGTTCCCATGGAGACAGACCGTTTTCGAAAAGTTCCACTTTGGGAGCAGCTGTCAAAAAAGGTCCGTTGCACCGTTGTGGAAAGTTTTGCGTTTTCACTTGAAAATGTTTTTGGTGTAAACGGGGTCTGAAACCGACGTGAGGCCAGAGTTCCAGTCAGGGGTGACTGGATTCTAGACTCTTCCAGCAGGTATTTACTGACCGACCAGCCGATGGATTTCTTTTATTTTATTCTTTTTATTTTCAATAAAACAGACATGTGTCTTCATAATGGAGAATGTGGATCTTGATCAGCTGATCGGTGGTTCCTTCAGGTCTGAGGTCAGAACCGGGACTCCACTGGATCAGCAAGAACCGTCACAGCTGTAGACTGAATCGGTTTTAAATCCACTCCAAGTTCCCCAGCTCTTCTCCAATTAGTAAAAATCCTCTCATTATGGACTTTCTTAACATGTGCAAATCTACTTGTGAGAGCCAGAGGCTGGGGAGACCAGATGACCCCCAAACAGACCCGTTGCCAGGCATTTGTCGCAGGGGGGTTATATCAAGTGTATGGGGGGGCACAAATGTGCGTTCAGCGAGGGGGGGTCCGCATGTCGCGTCAGAGCAAGGATGATGCGGTGCGTGCTCGTGCTAATATATTTTGGGGGATTTAGTTTGAGGGGGCACAACATTTATTTTAGGGGGCCAGGCCCCCTCTTGCCCCTGCATAGACCTGGCCCTGGTTTTAGTTAACTTAGTTTTAAAACTTCTAGATGGACAATTTACCTCTAGAGGATTCTTAAATTAAGATACTTTTACTTTGAAATTAGTTAAAAAAAAATCTGCCAATAGAACAAGTGAAAATTTTCTTGATTTCAGAGAATTTTCTCTTAAATCAGGCCTTTTTATCTTGATGAAATATAATATTTAAGTGAATTTATCTTAAATCAAGTAAAATGAGACATTTTCACTCAAAACAAGTTTAAAAAAAACTTGCTCAGATTTGGATTTTTTTGCAGTGAATGTTTTGCTTTTTCACTTGAAATGTCATGTAAAAGAGGCCCAAGTAGTTTCCAATGTTCATTTTATGTTGTTCCTGGGGTCCCAATGATCCAGAAGTGGGCATGGAAGCAGTCACTGCCATGTATTGATCGAAAAGGTTATACCATGTATAATCGGTGTTTAATATCTTCATTTTGTCATATGATAGACAGCGTGCCGATCACACTTATCAGACATTTTCCATTTAGCTAATGGCAAAATCAAGTGTTGCTTCTGCACTGATACAAATAGACACACAACAGTGTGTCATACAGAGACACACATTTTTCTTTTCTTCTCTGCGTTGGTGCCAACATAACAAAACAACAGTGTGTCAGTAGAAGACCCCCTTTCTGCAGGATTGATCAGCAGTTAAGTGACTGTCTTCCAGGACTTTAGACATGAAGGGGTTAGAATTGAACGGACCGGTGTTGAGGATCTGAAGCATGAACGGGGTTTTGATCTCAGGCCGTGGAAAAGGCTGGGGGGCATACACCGTTGAAAGAGAGAACATAATGAGGCTGGCACTGAGAGGGGGAGGCTCAAGAGCCAGGGTGTTGGTTTTAGAGGCAAGTGCTAATTTGTCGACGGAATCCGGGGATCGAATCAACCCAGGCTGTCTCAAACTGAGCGATTATAGGTGGATCAGGGGGCGCGGGGTGTGCATGCTGAAAAGGAAGGTGAACTCTGATTGGAGTTTTGTTTGAAAATGCTGCAAAGCTGATTAAGGAAGTATTAATTCCTCCAGAAGTTTGCACTGTACCTTTAATTTGAATAAAGCTGTCTTTTGATGGAAAAACAAACATGATTTTACATTTCTGAAGCTTCTAAAGATCTGAATTTGTTTATTCTTTGTCTCAGTGGCTATTAGATATTCATGTCCATGCTGCCACTTGACTCTCACTATTTGCCAGGCAATGTCGATCATTTCACAAAAATGTTCTCATCTCTTTCTGTAACCCCCCCCCTACTTTGTAATGTACATCCCACAGGGGTGCCCTGCTTTAGCCTTTCTCCTGTTACATGTAGAACCAAGAGAATGGCCATTTTTTCCAAGCAATTTCCACGCTCTGGGGAAATGGCAGTGTTGCCAAAGTGATTGATGAAAAATAAAGGGAAATGAAAAACAAGTCCATGGAGAATGGTTAAGGTGCGCCGTGCAGGCACCGACGCTACAAGCTACAGTACAGTAAGTCAATTCTAATTAAAAGTTTCTGTCAAGTCAAGAGTGTGTGTTTGAAGTGTCGGTGGGGGCAGATCACCAACTCTCGAATCAGGGCAAAATGTTCAAGTGAGCGGGAAGAGGGTGTGCAGCTCGCTCTATTTTCATGAATTTTGGGAATATGAGCATAACAACCTGAAATACATTTCAGAAAGCACCAGCTGTGGTGCTCATTAACTGCTATGAACCTTTATTGGAAAAAAACAATAATAATCATATAAACCGTGACGGAGAGCTTGGCGCTGAAATCAGCTAACACAAGATCATGAATGACATAAAGAAGTGTGGGTGAATGAGTGAACAAGGCAGCATCAAAAGTGAGGACGTTTGTGATTCAGAAGAAAGCGACTGGAAAAAAATGTGCATCAGCTGGTCGAGTGGGCTGTCTTTCAATCTGAAGGTTGGAAGTGTGATGATTCCTCTGTCCCATGTGCTGAAGTGTCTTCGAACTCCACAAACGAATGAATCGCCTGAGCAGTGATTTGCATGTCAGTGTGTGTGTGTGTGTGTGTGTGTGTGTGTGTATGTGTGTATGTGTGTGTGTGTGTGTGTGGTTGTGTGTGATGACCAATATAAATGACTATGAGACTGCTAGCGAAATGAATACTGCCGTGGCACCATTTGAAAGAAAAATAATTATTTCCATCATTACGAGATTGATTGTTAAACAGCATTATTTCAATAAATAAACAATCCACCATGTTGATCTACTTTTATATGTTAATTTCGACACAACTGCAATTACTGACTAAAAATGCTGTTGGTCTTATATTAAATTCTTGTACATTTGCAAATAATGTCGAAACATTTCGGTTTGTCACACTTAATTGCAGCATTCCACAATAGTGCAGAAAACCCTCACATTTGGTACAAAATGAAAGTTACAGGGAGAGCCAGAGAGGATAAATGTGGCATGTTGCCAAGTAACCAAGTCTCCAGTCTTCAAGTTTAGATTGTGGCTTCAATTATTGGATACATCAGAAAAAATCATGTGAACTTTGAAAAAGATAGGAAAAAAAAAAACAGTACTGAATGTTTCTGTAGTTGACTATTTAAAGGTTCAAATTTGTTGGAAATAGACTTGAATTTCAGGTGAAAATACATCTGAATAAATGGAAGCAAAAGAAAGAGTAAAATCCAACCTGTGTGATTTTTTTCCTCTCTTTATTTCATCTGGTTGTTTGGCTGTTCTAAATTTGGTGTGATTTCATAGCCTACTTTAACACCATTTCTACAATCATACAGTATACTTCAAACTATATCGCTGTTTCGATTCCTTTCCAGCTCGCTGGTGAGGACACGGCGATAGGATCTCTCTACCATGGCAGAGAAACAATGCACACAGCCATCAAAGAAACTGACCACCCAGCTGTCCTCATGAATATCACATTATGTAAACATGAATGCACGGAGGAAAAGCACGGTCAGGGAACACACGAGTGGCGTTATGCGCTGGAACATTGTTTTATCTGTGCCGCAACACGTGAAGGAGGGCAGAGGGTCAAGAACTCCTACAAAACTGGGAAAAAAAAAACCCTGAAGAACCCTGATGAGGAGGAGGAGCACAGAGAGAGAGATCATCAATAATCCCGGGAGTCTATTAAAAAACTCCATTCAAACCTGTTTATACACGGACAGTTTTTCTGATATGACTCTGAAATACATCAAATCAAATGTATTGTTGAATTTTACGGCTAAAATAGGACATATAAAGAGCAATGTAGCAATCTGAAACCTGAGCTTTACATATCAAACCATGGCTTCATTAATATGAGCACTAGTAAAAGTTCAGATCTTCACTAGAGGAAGTAATTCCAGTCGCAGTTTGCGACTGGAATTACTTCCTTCTAGTGAAGATCTGAACTTTTTCCAAAATAATTCCAGCAGTCATGTTGTTTATTCCGATTAACAAACACAAAATTAGAAAATACTTTTGTGTCACCCATAAACCCAAAGGTGTGCACACTGCATTAAAATATACAGCTCCATATTGCCCATGTTTATTCTTTTTGCCTTTTATGATAACATGATAATCTGACAGTAGCTTCTTTTTTTTCATCTTTGAAAAGCAAGCCTCTCTCTGCTCATGCATCATGCGACTGTTTTTCATGTAAATGAGTTTGCACCATCTGTGGGTTCCAGTTCTGCTAAATACATTTTCAGCTTTTCCTCGTTCTGTATTCTCAGTCTGCTGCTCCATATAAATATTTTTGCATAAGTCAATTTTGTTGCAATATTTGGTGAAACGTTTTTTTTTTCTTTTACTCAATGTTTTATTTGACATTGCAGCTCATAAACTTTGCCATATAAGCCACTAATCTCTGCTTTTGGTATATTGTGGAGGTCATGTTTGGTTCTCACCTCTCTCCAACACCTATTACTGCCGTTGATCCTTCACATGGTCCTCCACCAGCAGAGGTGTTCTGCCACCCTATGAAGTCCCCCTCTTGAGTCACATGGACCCCTGGGATATTGTGACATTTGGCGAGTGGAATACTGTCAACGCTGCTTTCCT
This sequence comes from Salarias fasciatus, assembly GCF_902148845.1. Taxonomy (NCBI): domain Eukaryota; kingdom Metazoa; phylum Chordata; class Actinopteri; order Blenniiformes; family Blenniidae; genus Salarias; species Salarias fasciatus. The sequence goes on along the minus strand of NC_043763.1, from coordinate 17,737,017 downwards.
GACCTTTCACAAAGGCTGCGGCGGCATCCGAAGAGCCGCCCTTGCCGGAGACGCCGTACAGTCGGCGCTCTCGACCGCAGCGTGTAATGAAAAATGCTTTCATTCTGCACCTGCAGACATCTTCATCTGCGTCACTAAAAGATGAATTCCAGGAATTAATGTATAATGGTCACATGTTGTGCATCACTCCGGCAGAATGTCCATCTTCATATCCGTCATAGTGGGTTACAAATGTGCTTCTAATTGCAGCAACGCTGGAGAAATGATGAATGATAGTTTCCTGGAAATAATCAACAATCTCCAACCAGAAGTGCAGGCTTTGGACAGGCTTTGCACATACTGCCACCCGGTGGCCAGAGAAACAGCTCTCCTGGAAGATAACGCCACGGTGCAGAAATCAAGACAATGCACCTCTTTCTCAACGCCCCAGTCAATCCACTTTATTCTCCCACCTGCCAGTGGAACTGCCGGCATTATCCAATAAAAGGAAACATGGAAGCAAAGTCAGTTTTAACTGCAGTTTACCTAATCAGGGCTGCATTTAGTTTTCCAGAATTCTAAGTCCAGCACAGTTTACAGACCTTGAATGCTAATGGTGCTATTAAGATGCAGTGCATGCGAGCAGTGTGCAGGGACTCCAGCCTTCATTGCAGTGGGGGGGGGGGGGGGGGGGGGGGGAAGAAGACCCCGGACATGCACACACACGCTCAACCACTAATAGCTTATCCTATACAACATAAACACACTATTTGTCCTGAAGGATGTCGGTGCATCTTTGAGCTTAAAGATCCAAATCAAACGGCGTGCTCTGCATACCAACAGCACCGACCCGCATGGCCTCCCCTCTCTCCGTCTCTGGTATTTATTTTCATTACGGTTCATTATCACGCCGCCAACTGATTGAACCTGTTCCTCTTAATCATCACTTTTCATCCAATCATCTCTCGGACACTTAAGCAGTTTCAAAAAAAAAAGAAAAAAAAAAAAAAGGGAACTCGCATGTCACTGCCGGGGCTCTGATTGTGCTATCTATATGCAAATTATGGGCGAAAGTCGGCGGCGCCTCAGCACGTTTTTTGTCGGGGGAGCCGAGCGGCAACAAACCTACGTGCGGCTCCTCTCCGTCTATTAAAAAACCCAGTCGCATATTCAATAAGTTCTAAAGAAGCTTTGTGAGGTCGCATTCTTATTTATTTGCTCAGCCTTGGATAACTGTAATAACAATTTTTAGCTACAGTCTAGTCGACACAGCATATGTGTGTGTGTGTGTGTGTGTTTGTGTTTACAGTTGCCTCGCCGCTGTATGTGCACAGCCTTGCCGTCTCCACTCCAAGCTGTCAGTGCCTGTGCAGATTCCAATGCGCGTTTCATGTGATTTAGTGTTTCGCTTTCAGGCTCTTCGCAGAAACAATTCCATTAATGCTACATGTAAGTGACGCCCGTTTTCCAAAGGCGCCGAACGAGCCGTCGAATCACCCTCCAAAGACAAGTTTAATGTACATGAAATCTACATCGTCTTCAGTGTTTCTGTCATTTTCCCGTGCAAATGCGGAGAAAGGATGTGTTTTCACTTGAAACGTTGACAACGTTGTCATCAGCATCTTGAGTAAACCAAATATAGAAGATGATATTAAGCGATTCAGAAACTCGATTAAATGTGCAACGGAGATCTGAATCACACTGATTGAATAATGTATGACGTCTATAGTCACTTCTCTTTTAAAAGGAAAACAAACCCATTATATCTTCTCATTAGCGAACAGAAAAGCACGGATGCGGATGGTAATTTGCCCTCCACTGGGATTTAGTTTCTAATAATTATAGTTTGTCCTCACAAGCATTTATGTTTGCATATCTTGCTTATTGCAGGCCCGTTTGAATACACCCTTGATTTTTTAATCTTCTCTTTTTCTATTCGTTTGTCTGCAGTCCCCAATGTCACAATATCTAATTCTCTTTGCATCTTTTTTTTTTTTTTATCACAATACCTGACACTTATTTGAAATTAATTGATCGTATAGTCATTTATATAACAATCAGCTCATGCGGTAACTAATTTAAATGTTCCCAAGAAAGCGATCAGCAAAAATTAGTACTCCGGGCCTCAGCGAGAGGAACATTATACGGAGATGAAAGAGTGGTGGGGCGCACTGATAACGTGAGAAGCAGCCGCTGATCTGCAGTGGCGAGATGAAATGCAAGTCGTATGAAGATTCCTCTCGAGATTTCATTAGCATATGGTACATTCATGTAAAATATATTACGTCTCTTGAATCCTGCATATTGTGTATCTTTTTATCTATTTTTTTTTTTTAAATGCTCGTTTTCTTCAAATTGCTCCGACTCTGTGAAAATTGTCCAGCTTCATTTTCGACACTAGACGCCGAGCTTGGAATTCGCCGGCATTTTGTTCCGTCTTTATGCAATAACTCACAAGATAAACTCAATACTCTGGTGTCTGAGAGCGGTTTGGAAACACGATTCAGTTTTGATTTACAACAAGTCTTCTCGTCTCCATCGCATCTGAAAAAGCCCCCTGTTGTAAAAACGGCTTCAGCTCCACCGCGTTGTTTGCATTCCAGGCACAGAGGCAACTTTTTCTTCAGTGAATCGGCGCCAAGTAGTGTACGAACAATTTCAAGGCTCTTGGCAGGTAAATTGTTGTGAACGTCTTGCCGTCGATCTGGCGGCGGTTTGTGTGTGTATTTTGTGCGTTCTCCGCGTCTTCCGTCTCTTGGTGTAATCCCAGGTCGGGTCTCTGCGGGGGGCCAGGCCATCTGCTGAAGGAGTCTGAGTGAGTTCTGACTCCGGCTGTGTGTTTGGGGTGTGTGCCACGCCGCTGAGTGAGTTTCGGATCGGTCAGTCACCTCCGTGATGGGACTGCAGGATTAAAACTCATTTGAAAAAAACAAAAAAAAAAACAAAAAAAAAAGAGCAGAACACAAGACGTTTGAGCAGTGGATATCTAAAGCATTTCCGGCTATTCTTGCTTTATGGGGCGTGCTTGTTGCCACAGCAGGTTACAACGCCCGACCATCTCCTGTGTTGCAGCTGTGGAGTTTTACATGAAAACAAGTAAATCCATTAAAAAAACAAAAGCATATCAGGACATTATCATCACTTAACACCACTTCCTTCGGACCATGAAGGCAGCGATGTGAGTGATCAGATTGTGTTATCGGTCACTGCTCCTTCCATGTAGATGAGGCGTCTCAGCGATCCCTCTCGCCAGAGGACGTCTGCATGCTCGTCACGCTCGCGCTCCCCCATCAGGCCCTGTTTTTCCCTCCATCTCTGTGTCCGCTTCGGCGCGGCCCAGCTGGAGCTCACCTTCAGGTGAGGGCCATTTGACACAGACGGTTATCAGCTCGCATTATCAGCGAGCTGCCATGTCCGGACCAGTGCTGGGCACACACGGGGGCCAGATAAGAGGCGTCCATGGCAGCTGGCGGCTCGTGTTTTCCTGCAGCCCCACCGGACCGGAGAGTTCAGCCGGAAGAGTTGAGCTGTGTAAACGGGATAAAGAGAGACACTGTGGACTTATATGTTTGTTTTGGTCTTGGGTTTTGTGTAACGAATGGAATCTGGGGCCAGCTGAACGAGACGGGAGCAGATTGGCTGCCCACTACTGTATGTGACTTTGCCACTGCATTAAAAATAGCGGTCTCAAACAGACCCGGCTTCTGTTTGTGGACCAGGTAAATGACCTGCAAATGCTTGGATGTCCCTTTGATGTTGCAAAGTCTCCACGTTGTTGCCAAATGAGGATCTTCCTAATAAGGTCTGAACACGAGGAAGATGAAAGAGAAGAAATGTTCTTCGGCAGCCTGGTTACAAGGGTCGGCAGGGTTATATTGGGGGGGTGGGGATTTTGGAGCAAAGCCACTCGGCCTTGATAACAGGAGACCTCCATGAAGCTTGGAACTATAGCAATGATTCTGTCTGTAGAAGCACTTTTATTTTTAGAAATCAGAGAATGTGTTTAAGTGAAATAATTCAACAAGCATCATTTTTCTATCTGAAATACTATATTGTACTTCCTTTTCCACTCATATGTCCTTTCTGTTGTGTTGCAACTTGCATTGTATTGCATGATACTGCATGTTATCTCAGTGCATTGAATTGCACTTTTCTTTGCATTATATTTTATTATGGTCAAGGTGCAATTTTCTGATATGCTGATTTTTTTTATGATAACAATGAGTATATTGAACGATCACAGTTCAGTATTTTGTGATATCGATCCTTGTGGAAATTGCAATAAATTTACAGCCCTCATGATTTGAACATTATGTATCATAATGTATTTAAAAGTTTTATGTTGGATTTCATTTCATTGTAATGTTTGCTCAGTTATACTGTGAAGTTTTATGAAAAGTATTTTCATTCTGTCTCAATTCAGCGGTAAACCATGTCAAATAAGATGTAAAAATTTAAAGAACGTCTTCGATTCTGTTCGGAAAACGACTTTTTCTCAAAGTTCGTCTGAGCCCAGCATTTTGGAAATGAGTCGCGGACTCTGGAAGTTTTCCCCAAAATTGCTCAAAAAGGTCATTTCAGGTGGCAGTGTACCAAAAATACACGTTTTAGTGTATAAGTCAGGTAGCTTGTTGCTGTGATGCTTTTAATGAATCAATTTAAAGAATTTGACATTAATAGCAATTTACATTCATGAAGGATCTTCCAGCACAGCAGCCAGAAGGCAGTTAATCACCGAGCAGCTTGTTTATTGTACATAAGTGACTTACATTTGCATTAGGTTGTACAAGGATTACAATTAATTGTGGGATGTATGGCATTAATAATGCGCTTGTCCAGTTACTGTCTGTCCTCTAACTGTTTTTGCCAGTGTTGACGCTGTCCCATGTATACCGATGGGAGCCAGCCGGATCCAGAAAACAAATGGCATTTTTGGAAGCGTGACATCCGCCGCAGAGCTGGAGAGCAAGGCAAATGTTGATTTCCCCTCCTGACGGGCCGTGCAAACATGCAATAACACTGTGGAGTAGGTAATTATGAGAGGAACCCATTCAGTAAATATCACTTTAGCTTCATCTCATCAGCAGGGAAATAAACCAAAATAATGAAGAACATTAATAGATTGTTTACCTCGTCATTAACCTCCAGTGCTTAACGCACCACACGTTTTATTGAAATTTTTTGTGTGTGTGTGTGTGTGTTTGAGCAGATGTGAGAGAAATGGCGTTGTTAACTGGGAGCGTCGCAACGCGGCGTCGGTTTTACAACAGGTGCAGCGTGTACCTGCGTCTCGCGGCAGACAGAGAGTGCCCACGTATTTATTTTGAGATGTGGAAAACACAGGGTTGCTGTGGCAGTGTGTGTTTAACATCCCGATTGCTGTCTGTGCCCATGGAAACATAAGCGCTGCTCAACTATCAGGTGCCGCTTTTTGGCCTCTGACTAAATAATCAGCCTGTGAGCACAGTACGTATTCATTAAGTACACCTCGCTGACATTTGTTTTCTTGAACGTTTCGGTTTGAGTTAAAAGTGCAATTATGCGTCTTTCGACTGTTACAACTGCAGAGTTGCTGAGGTACACTCAGCTCGTTTCCTGTTGTCGTCACTATCGTCGATCATGCAGCACAAAAAGCTGCTGGAGCTGTAGGATCAAAGAATCACACACACCTTCAGACTCAACAAATAGCCTGAAATACATCTATTTGGACAGCATGAGAAATCCTACACACACATAGTTAGAACATGCAAACTGGGTCTGATTTGAACCCACAACAATCTCGTGATGACTTGAGGGTGCTAACCATTGTGGCTATCATTATTTTTGAATCAAGATCAGGTTATAAATATAAATAAAGACGCAAACACTTCTTTATTACATTGATCCTGTCAGTATGTCCCCATCCTCAAATCCTTTTCCCCCCCATCCTTTTTTTTTTTTTTAAGACGCCTTTTTTGTCTGAAAACAAACCAGCTTTAGCTGGGCAGACATTGAAAGAAGATCCTTTTTTAATATCTTCAAGACCTTGAGAGATGATTGTTGGTAATTTAACACCAAGTTTTTCCTCTTAAGAAATATGTCTTGAATGAGGACGTCTGTGAGCTGACGTATTAATGACGATAAAATGGACCCTTTTATTTAATATCCGTCATGGCAATATCAAATGTCAGAAATCCTTCTAATGGAGCCACAAAACTCTCAGCTTTCAGAACATTATATGCAAATAAACATCTTTGTCTGTGTCTCTTTTTTTTTTTTTTTTTTTTTTTGCATATCAAACTGTTTTTCAAAATGATTCTAGTGTCGTAGCTGAAAGCTCAATCCTCCATCTGTTCACATGCCGTTAAGTCCTTGAGCAAAACACTGAACCCCAAACTGCACCTAGTGGATGGAGTGTCTTTCATGGCAGCTGCCTCCACTGGTGAATGTTTGAATTAACAGTTTTATGGCTGTTAAATGTGTTTCATTCAGTAACTGAACTCCATCGTCATTAAATATGTATGACTGTCATAGAAGCTTCATGCTGTGATCATGATACTGTGTTTCTAGGTACCTCTAGTTTGAAATTTATTTGCAAGACAGGAAGGGTTAAAATCTTCCAAGTCTGCTTTTTGTTGTGTATTTTGTGACACATCTTATGATGACACTGTCTGAGGAGCTGGTGGTTATTATCAGCTGAGGTTAAAAATGTCATCTGACTCCAATTTTAATGTCAAATATACTTTCAGTGTTCTAAAATATGTTCTTACAGAGGCTTTGGTCATAACTCTTACCTTCAGAGTTACATCATACAGGCGCATCGTCTATGGCATGAAAAATCATCAATAGTCATCCTTTTGCATTAGCATTGATTTTCAAACCAACGATCAAAAACAGAACCCCTGTGAAGCAGCATGTGCATTAACATGATGAAGGTATGCTTTCAGACAGTCACCCAGGTCACTGCTTTTAGAGAGGAGTTCACTTTCATTTTGACCTGTAGTTTCAGAGTCTTGCATCAGCACACACTCACATACCCACACATCAAGTCAGTGATGTGATAACTTAATACACTCAGAGTTTATGGTGCCAATAGTAAGTGTGAATGTAACTGCTTCAAAAAGAAACACCTTTTTTTACCTAAGAATGAATCACACCTCCAACCCAGAGATGTTGTTCTAGTGTGTGAAAATCACAGGTGTTGCTGTCATTTGCATTATAAATTTTGTGACATAACAACATGGTGAACTGAGTGTGGCCTTACCATGCAGTTACCTTGGCAAAACCTATTCAGAATGAACTGAGGATCAGCGGAAGGACTGAGGCACAGCTGCAGAATTGCAGGCCTGAGACTGAGGACCGGCTGAGACCTGAGCATTACAGTAATCTGACCTTGAGTTGATTCAGGAAGGGCTTTTCTGTGGATAAAAGGTGAAGTTACAAAAATCTCCCTCTTACAACTGAGTCAGTTTCTTTAGTATACTTCAGCAGACTTTCAAAAGTTGAGTTAAAGAGAATCAAATACGATAGGTACATACAGTTTTTCCTTCATTTAGATGAAGAGCATTGTGTGCTCTCCACTTTGGTTAACAGTAAAATGTTTTGCTTATATTGTAAGCAACACAGACAGGTAAGCCCAAGGCACTAGGTTTTTTTAAGACGGATCACTTCAGTCAGCAAGGTTTTTTTTTGTGCTTCTCACTTGGAAACCTCATTTTTGATGTATTTCATCTTAACTATGACTGACAGGCATGCTAACACTGAAGAATGAAAAACATAATGGTACCTGATCAGCCCAGACTGTCTTTCTGAATGAGCTCTGATGGGATGTGTTAGCATGCTCGATACACAAACATTCAGCGTTTAGCTCAGATCAGTGAAGTTGAAGTTGTGGGAATTGTGTTTGGCTAAAGCCAAGACAAAAAATGATATTACCAAGCATTGAAATGGCTTCACCTTTAATTCATTATTGTTTTATTGGGTTTCTTTACTATTTCACCTAAGCTGTAAGTGTGTGGTTGTAAAAAGATGTATCTTTAACCAGACTCAACCACAAACTATATAAGGACAGCTGTTACAACTTCAAGTTCTGTTTCATGGTAATGAGCTCGAATTAAAGGCCATTGAGGGCAATGCTACACTGATACCTTGGGGTATAAGGACAAAAACGGGATGGAAACATAAAATATACAGAAAATCCAAGCATGGTGTCATGCTTGTCAGGAGTCCCTGTTGTTGTCAAGAAAATCAGATATCCCTCTGTGCATATGCATCATCTGTGCGACGCTGCTGGAAAAACAGTTTGAAAGAATCCATAATAAAGCATGATGTCGCATAAAAATGCTGCTCAACATGAATTTAAGAGCTCTTTCTCAGATTCTCTCAGGGAATATTTCAAGATACAGAATGGGAAACCAGAGTACAATACAGTATTGTGACTAGCGCCCTTATGAATAAACTGATTATTTGTATGTCAGTTTCCCCTTATCACCATGAAGATTGTTTTATTCCCCTACTATAATCTCCACGTTTGTATTCATGTCCCTCAGGAGAAGACTCGGATGGAGCAGATTCATCATCTTTCTCCGTGTCATCCATTTCCTACTTTTTCGGCGCCCGAGTGTCTCACTCGGTGTATTGTCTGACACATCCGAGAATTTTACTGATAATTCATAATCTGGGGAAAACAAGCAAAGTGAGATTGGGCTTCATTTTATTTGCATTTGCCCTGCGCCTGTGAATCCTAATCAGCCTGTGGGTTTGGCTGTGCAGGGCTGATGCCAGATGCAGTGTGGAGCAAGAGAGTCCTCTGGTGGATCACAAGCTGCACTGCAGAATCCTTGCTTGATTAGCTCCTAAACAAGATTCACCTGCAGATGGAAGGGAAGCCCATCGCTTACTAATGCAGTAATCAAATAACTGCATCACACTACAGCCACTGAGAACACACCAACATGCTCTGCAGTGTCCTATTTGCAACAGTGATATCCAGTTTGGAAGGTATCCTTTATATCTGTTGTATATTTTCCCCAAACTGTGTGTCTGTATCTGTGTTAATTTTGGGGAAAAAAAAAATCCTCTTTGGCCTTGGAAATCAGCAAATAAACATTTTCTTTCGGATTCTTTATTACTCACATCAAGGCACTTCCCAGTTAGTAGTTTTTCTCTTTTTTTTTTTCAATGTATGCAGTGGATTTATTATTTGTTTCGTTTGTTTGAAGTTAAAAGAGATGATCCACGTAAATTTCAAGGTTTGATTTTCTCTGAAGGCAAACTCCGAAGTACACAGACTGGGGTTGAATTTGTTTTAAGGCCCATCAGCTGTTCTGAACAAGACCCAGAGCCAAAAGAAATGTTTTCATTCTTAAGCTGGCTCATTTAGTTTTGTAGAATACCAAATTCAAACAAGAACCAGAGGATTTCCAGGCTGCAATGTGAGGCAGTGATGATAAATAGCCATTATTTATTTCTCCTAATTACAAGGTTGAATCATGCCAATCAGGCATGTTTTAAAATTTATGTCAGTTTTATCCTTTGCAATTTTTGAGAAAACCTTTATGCAACAAAGGAATTCAATCAATCCTTTCTGTGTGTTGTTTGCATGTTCTACTTGAGGGTTTTTTTTTTTTTGTTTTTTTTTATTTTTGCACCCAGTGTTTCCACCCACTGTCCAAAAACCTCCATCTGAGGCTGAATGGAATACTGAAAAAAATGCAGTCCCCAAAGAAAAGCCATGCAGACATAAGGACAGCATGCAAACCATGTAAAGTGGCCCAGCTTACCACTACACCACAGCCAAAACCAGCTATTCCAACAATTGAATCGTTTTTGGAAAACAGGCCAGTTCATCTTAAAGTATGTGCATGAGTTTTTGATTTTTAAGTTTTTTTTTTAAATCATTTTGAAAATGTTTGATAATATAAAACTAGTGCAAAACGTATAATAATAATTTCTAAAACATGAAGTTCATATCTGAAATAAGTATTTTATTGTGTCCTGTTATCACTCATTTCTCATGTCAATAGCTAATCTGTCTTCAGAGTGGTGATATTTGAAAATCCTAACGTTTTAGGTGATACACAATATAAAAGTTTTAGAACCGCTGCTTTAAATGATACTAAAGCACTGAAAGTGGCACATGAGGAATTACACTATCTTCATTACTGTAACCATCATGAATGAGAACAAATGCAACAGTGGGATTAAAGAAAGCCAACATTTCTTTTTATTATTAAACAAGTACGAAAAAAATAAATGGAAAAACAACACCAGAGTAGAAAAACGCTTATGGGCTGTGTCTCATGATGACAATATATGCTCTGCTAATGACAAGTTGAAGTTATTGATAAATGAGACAAAATAACTGCTGAGCCAGTATTTGAAATGTCAGTATGATGTAACATCTGAATTTAAACACAGCCTTGTGTAAGACAAGATTACTTTTCAAGGTGATGAGATGACTAACCCATTTCTAAATACTCTTCTCGAGCCAGGAAATAAGCTCTCCACGTTGTAAACTTTTATGTGCACTCAGTACATTATATGACTCCAGTGTGTAAAAACTGAAACATATATAAACATTGCGGAGGTGTGTGACCACGACAGAGGAGCTTCAATTAGCCCCTTTCCTCTTCCCAGTGGAATAAACCTTCATAACCTTAAGTCCTTGGTAAGGCCCACTAATCCATAATCCCACTGGCCCTGCTTCAGCCACATTAGTTCCTGTGCAAGGCCTGACCGACAACACACAAGTCCGGGTGCGACGTAGAGCGTGTTGTTGCTCTGAGGTCGGATTGGCTGCTCCAGAGTTCTTCCTCCCTGGTTGGTTCATCCTCGAGCCTACAGGAAGAAACAGAATGTTGTCATAAGAAGGTGGTGAAGTGGGTCAGGTGGGCTTGACTTCGTTCCAAATGAACAGGAGAAATGAAAGAATGAGTTCACTCGCTGTGAATATTTATTCAGTGTGTATCTCAAAACATTTTTTTTTCTTAGGTGCAACAGGAGCTCTTAATGTTCTTCTACAAAGTGTCATGTAATTCTGTTATAAAAGATTTTGAGCAGTTGGCCTTTTTTCTTTTTTTTTTTTTTTTGAGTGTTGACTGCACTTTCATTTTTGAAAGGGACAATACTTAGAAAAACAGAACAATTTGATCCACATAAGTTCCATATCTTTAGAACTGCATTATTTTGCGTGAATTATTTGTACACATGTTCAGTTTTCATTATTATTGATTTTTACACTCTAATTTAAAATGATTTGCCATGGAAGACTTTCTTTTCCGATGTTTGGTTGCCCACAGCATATCATGTGTGAATCTTTGTGGGAGTACTGATACAACAAAATTTCTTTTCATCGTCAACTAAACACAAAGCATGACAAAATAAATAAAAACATGGCATCGGGCCATTCATGTTTCATACCAACAACCTTTCCCACAACATTGTATAAAATTGAAGTAAGTATGAGAGGAGATATTCCTCACAAATACTAATTCTAATGGATTTATAGGAGGTTATATAAAATAAACTCAAAAAAACAAAAGAGTCAATTCTCTCTCACCCTTGTGAACATATAGCTGGCTCACTTCCACACGTTTCAGCCACTGAGATGCCTTGGGATCGTGTTGGGAGACTCAGACTTGGCCTTCGGTCTGACTGGCTACGACGGACATAGGGCCGGGGTCCTTGAGCGGATACTGGGAACCTCCCACGGCCTTCCCAAGTACGTGAGAGAAAAGACACTCTGGAGGAGGCCCAAGTCTGAGGAGGTTGGGGAGCTGGACAAGGCTGAGCCTCAAACAAGGACGGAGAAACTGGACAAAAGACTGAACGTGCATTACTGATCCGAACACTGGATTGGTCCTCGCTGCTGCTTTCCCTTGACCATCTTTGTACTTTCGGCGAGGCTGGTGGAGACGGGGCTTTGAAAGGAAATGAAGAGCCTGAGGTTGTGTTTGAAACGTTCTGTTTAGCAACAGGTGGACTCGGGAGCCTTCTTTGTACAGCTGGTGGTGTTGGAAGCATCCTGTTAACAGGGGGGCTTGCTGACGTGGGTGGGGTACATGGTTTTTTAATATTCTGGGGACTTGGAAGTCTTCGATGAATGCTGCCTGGTGTAGACGGTGTGGAGGGTAACATTCGTACCCTTGTGACAGGTGGTGTAGAAGGTGGTTGGTTCGTGACCACTGATGAAGGTGGCACTGTAGATTCAGTCGGAGTCGGTCCAGGCACTGAGTGGTTGCCATCATCTTGCATGTCTGTTGATTCTACTCGATTTGTTGCCACATAATTTCTTGTAAATCTCTCTGACCGAGAAGTTGATGGGTGTTTTTGCTGTAACATCTTTGCAGCTTGCTCATCTGAGGAACCCTTTTCCACATCTGGAACACCTTCAACATCTGGCTGGCTGACCTTTTGAAGGGCACACGTGTCTTGTGGATCAGTTTTCGTAATCGAATTAAACTTTGAGGTTTGTGGAAGGCCTCCTTTGCTTGGCAGCACTGATTGAACTGAGGCCCTTAGTCGGTGTGGCACTACAGCTCTTTTTAACACTGGTGACTTTCCTACCTTTGCAGACACATCTGCTGCATTACCAGTTAGAAGACTTTGAGCACCTTCAAAGGAGTTGTCCATTAAGACTTCCAATGGAGGTGGGGGCAGACTATCCAGATCTAAATCATCAGTCTTCTCAGCAGAAGTGGACTCAGGTCGACAGCTAGTTATCCCTCCACTGAGCACAGCTTCCACATTGCCTATGCCAGGTAACACTGGAACGCCACACTTTCGTACACCTTTTAGAGGACCGAGTACCCTTGGACCATCTAGCTCCTCTATTCCTTGACTAAAAGTATCAATTAGTTTTTTGACAGAATTTCTGCTTCTGTGAAAGCCAGACGATGGCCGTGGTGAAGGAGGAGGGCTTGGCGGTGGAGTGGCTTTCATAGGACTCTTGAATGCTTTAAAGTCTTCCTCAGCTTCAGTGGTGACCTCCTGCTTTTTATTTTTGCTCTTTGTCGGAGCTAATTTTTCTTTTTGCGATTGGGCATTGTTGTTTTTGTCTAGTGTGGGATTTTTACGGTTCGTTGCTGGAGATTGTGGTGCTGAAGTTGCTTGTTTTTGCTTGAATGATGCATTTTTCGTCTTTCCTGCTCCTTTTCCACTACTCATCTTCTGCAACCTCTGATTCAAATCTTTCTGTGTCCTTTCCAGTTCAAGAAGAGTTGGATCTTCTCCTTTACTCCGCAGGGATTCTGCTGATCTTGAACGCTGCTCTCTTGTCACTGCAGTCTTTTTCACAGCTGGCCTTCTAACCGGTGCTGCCGTTTGAGGTCGCTTCGCCGATGATACTTGCTCATCCGTCCATTCACGTCTGCTGGTTTTTGGGCTGCCTGTTACCTTGGTTTTGGCACTTGAGTTCTGTGATGGGACAAACTGTATCTTACCACTTATGGCATTTTTCATTCTGAGAGTCATTTCTACATTTTGAGGATTCTCAATGCGCTTTGGAGGCAAACGCCTAGGACGCTGGTGTGCACATTCAACAGGTGAAGAATTTGATCGTTGTCTGAATGCTACTTCCACGGCAACCATACCTCTATCTGTTTCATCTTCATCTTCATCCTCTCCATCATCCAATGAGACTGATCCCAGCAGTGAGTCTCTGTGGTCATTGGCCATTATTGTACATGCAGAGCTGAGTGAGTTAAGGGAGGTGAGGGAAACACTGGGACTTATTTGACTCACAAGCTTCTGTCTTAACATGCCTCGTCGAATGTTCATGCGTGGGTGTCTCATTGGACTGACAGGAGTGGTTCTCTTTGCCCCGATGGACTCACAACTCTCTCGTCTAAGACGGCGTTCAGATCCAGCAAGGGATTCATTCTCAGCACCGATCCCACTGTCTTCACTGAAGAGAGCAGAATCTTCTGGCCCAGGCTTGCGCAAAGAGGCCATTTCAATGCGAGACAAGAGTTGCATTAACCTAGTTTCTACTGCACGTTTGACTTTCAGTTTCTCCTCTAAAAGCTCAGAAACTGAAGAAAAGTATTCCACTGCCTCTTCCAATGCACAGTCCCCAATTCTACCGACAGTCTGACTTACATTTCGCATTCTCTGTGTGGTGTACTGAAGCAGCTGTTGCAACAAATCCGGTGGGGGTTCAGCATTAACAGAGCCAGACTTCAGAGGAGAAGAAGATGAGAGGTTTTTCATTTGGCTTGGCCATGCAAGATGTTCTCCATTTTCTTTCAAAACTTTTTCTCCCTCGTCTGCCATTTCTTCCAGTCCTTGTATTATTTCCTCATAACGAAGAGCCATGAAGGCAACCATCGGCTGAACAGAACTCTGAGTATTTGTTGCTTGTTCCAAAAGTCCAATCAATATATCATATTTGTCCATGCTGGGGTTCAAAAAGGCATAAGCAGCTTGGTGAGCTTTCACCAGAGGATCTGGAAAATCCACTTTTTGTTCTACTAAAAGTTTTTCTTTGTCTTTCTTCTTCAGAGCTTTCGCACCTTTGACAGTTTTCTTTGGTTTTTTGCTTGTCTTTTTGTCAGCCAAGTCCTGCTTATCAGGGTTTTTTTCTTTCCTCTGTAACACTGTACTGTTTTCCCTGCTTTGATACCCCAATTTATCCATGTGCACTGCTTCCACATTCACTTGCTCCGTGACAGATTTCTTTTTTTGCGGTGTTGTGTGGGCATCTCTCTGAAATACCTGGCTTTGTCCGGCTGCTTTCTTCTCCTTGACATCAGAATTTGTTGAGGCTGTGAAATTGTTACTCTCTCCATCTTCAAGCTGAACATCTCTGGGGCTTTCCTGAGGTGGAGGGGGGAGCATTCTCCCTTTCCTCATGGCACCCAGAGCACCAAAATTGTTGCCTTTGGATGGTGAGCAGCCCATTTCTGATGGTTTCAGAAACTAGCGATTTTCTGTATCTTCTTCAAACAGCCAGTGTCCTTAGCCCCCTGCCGTATCTATCATTATCAGACGGCTTAGGTCAAGGAGCCTGATACGATCCTGTTTCAAAAATTCAAAATTTAATACATCCATCTTACAAATCGAGTCCTCCGGTTGCTGTCAGCATCAAAAAGCAAAATAAATCCATATTTCAGTGAATATATTCATTAAAACATCCCTGGAGCGTGTGGAGAAATGCATCCTTCTGTGTCTTGCAGAGAACAAGCAGCTGAAAGGATTAGTAGAGCTTTCAAGCTGACTCCCCAGCCTGCACATATGTCACGTTAAGGCATATAAAACGCACCTACTTGTAAGACCATAAGCTTATTTAGGTAATGAGGACTGGCATCAGGTGGCTTTTAATAGCCTACAACACAACATCTCTCTATTAGGCCTCTGGGCAGCAAAGAAAGTACAACAACAGCTAATTATAAAGTACTCATTTGTTTTTGTGTAGTCTTTGGTAATACCTAACACCTGTTTTATTTCAAGAACACTTTAAGCATAAGTTATTTTTAGTAATTTAAAGATCTTCAGGTGACAGGTATTTTAAGCATCCTTTATACTGGTACACTAAAGCCTTAAAATAGCTGAAGTATTTCTACACTTTGGTAGTAGCCAATAAAACACTTTTCTTGATTTGTTTTTGTGTATGAGCTGAAAAGTTAAATGACTGCAATTACATAAAATCAAACTTGAAATGTGATATAAAATAATTTGTTTGAGTTGGCACAGGCACTCATTTTATTTACTCCGCTAAAATATACTTTAGTTAAAATAAATTATTGTTTAAAAAATGGTGTGTTTGCTTTCTGTGAAACTACTAAAACCTACCTGCTAAATCTTAGAAGTTTTAAAATTTCCCAAACTTAAATATTTAGACTCATGTCCAGAGAATGGTCAGACAAAGACAAATATTCTATTGAATTTTTTTGAGGGCCTTTTTGCCTTGTGCAAACGAAAAATCTATCGAAGAGTCCAGCTTTAAACATTTGAGTAGACAACACGATGTGTAAAATCGAGTATGATTTATGCTATCCTCAACCAAGATGGCGGCCTGGATACGGCGCTGTCAACCACGCGTCAGTGGTGCGCGTGCCCGTCTGTTTGGCGCGTTTGCCAAGCGCGTTCCACACCTGTGGGAGCAGCAGGCAGGCAACTGTCGTCTTGTACGACCTGTATTCGGCAAGTAAATTCAGCTTTTCTTCTTTAAAACACTCTTTAACACACGTCTTTAACTGTTCTAAAAGCAGCAGGTTTGACGCTCTGTCGGACTTTGTCTCGGGTTCAAACAAGCATTTTTAGCTTTCACGGCGATGCGGTGATCGTGGGGAAGCTAGCTTCGACACCTGTACAGGTGACGACAATGAATCAGATCATGATCAGTTCCTCTGTATATTTTCAAAAGCGAATATATTTCACCATTTAGAAAAAAGTTTCAATGTATTGGATTTTACTTTTAAAAAAAAGAAAGAAAAAAACTACCAAAGTAAGAAAATGAATGAAAAATGAAGAACTGTAATTAATTACTAAATACGTAAATATTATCTTGGTTGAAGGACACTCTTTTTTTCAGATTGTCTTTATTCAGATCATATTTGTTTAGATTGTTTTGCTGCTTTAGGATATGTTTTGTGTCCAGTCAACCAATCTGATCTATTTAAAATACTTTCTATACACTTGTGAATGCAGAAGTTGTGGCAATATTCATAACAAGTGCACGTAATGAAATGACTGTTTCTCTTGTGTTTCTGATCCCAGGCTTCACATTAACATGTGTCCTCAAAAACAAAAGTCAGCTCTGTTTCTAATTCCACAACTTGTACAGGAGATTGAAATTGTCTTGCATCCAAAACCATGGTGCAATGATACTGAAAGCATGAAAATATATGCAATAAATTAATTGTTTCTGCACTGTATGTCCGCTGAATGATCAATTTGAGTCTTTATTTACAGTTTGGTACTTTGTTTTTTGTTGCGGACATTCAAAACTTGCAGTTTCCATTAAACCGAGGCTCATATTTACAAACATCCGTGAAACTGTGACTCTATGTACCCTATGTGGTTCTCCTGTTGATTACTTTGTGGCTTCAATACACCGTGAAATACAGATTTCTGACAGTGCAGCAAATTACCTCTGTATCCATCCACAGTTCACCAACGGTGCCGTGCACAACGCATGATCCAAACCGCAGTGTGATGACTTCGCCCCCAGCAGTAACCCTGCGCGTGAAACGCAAAAATGACCGACATATGAAACGACACCTGTGCCCGAACGGCGCTAGCGGTCAGGACAGACCGGGCCCTCGATGGCCGAGGCAGCCCGGCCAGCACAACGCCAACCACACCAAGCCGAGCAGCTCTTCTACATGGGTCATCAAGCATCAGGAAATGGATTCATTCTTTAGGCTTTTTGGTGAGTAACTAAGAAACTTCTTTAAGTTTGACCTGCGAATATGAACTAATGGTTTGTTTGGTTTCAGAGGACCACCTCATCCAAGACTTTCTTATGATGGACCGTTGCTACAAGATGACAGACAAGGTAAAGATATCACAATTCAGAGCAGCCTGGGCACAGATTTATTCTGTTCATGCTGCGTTGACGCCGTCTTTTCCCAATAATTCATCAGTACCTTCTGGCCATGACCTTCGTCTACTTCAAA
This sequence comes from Salarias fasciatus, assembly GCF_902148845.1. NCBI lineage: Eukaryota > Metazoa > Chordata > Actinopteri > Blenniiformes > Blenniidae > Salarias > Salarias fasciatus. Next base: position 17,719,438 of record NC_043763.1, on the reverse strand, counting down.
AGGGCCCGCTTCACGACTGCTGAATTCACCAGGAGGAATTTCTTCATTGCCCTGTAAGCTCAGGGAAAACACTCTCAATCCCTCCGCTCTATTCACAGCTGGTCTTAAAAAATTAGCTTAATGTGTCATGGCTTTGATGGCTTTGTTCTTGCGTTCTATCTTCAGTTATCTGGCCAACACCATGGAGGAGGACAACGAAAAGAGTAAGTATGAAATATTCCCCTGGGCTCTGGGCAAGACGTGGAGGAAACGGTTTCCGAGTTTCTTACGACAGCGGGACAAGCTGTGGGCTCGTATAGGGTACAGAGCTGCCATCAGCCGACGCTGCTGTGACGAGGTACGCAGAAGCTCATTTGCACAGTTCGCTTGTCAGTCTTTTAAATGCTGTGCATTGCTCTTCTTGCTGCTTTAAACACATATCTCACCTTCCGTCTCAACTCCAAGGTGATGGCCATCAAGTCCTCTCACTTCGTGTGGCAGCGGCAGAGGCCCGAGCACCACAGCGGTGCCCAGAGGGAATATGGCGACCAGGACTACGCTCTCTCTCCCCGCGGGCCTTCAGCCTCACCCGCCTCCTGTGCCCAGTGTACCCGCAGCAGCAAGCTACCTCTCCACCCAGCCTCCTCCTCCTCCTCCAAAAGAAAAGTACAGACATCGCACAATGCCTGCCTGAACCCGGCGACCTCGGCACTACTTCTGGAGGTCACCCCTCCAAGACCTGCAAAAAGCCAGGCCAGGTGCTCCAAGGCACGCGCTCCAGAAGAGGCTCCCAGTAAGGAACATTTAGAAACTTTTTTTAAATAACGAATTAACATTTCAAATATATAGATGAAATTTTAAATTATCAGAACAGTATAATTTTCTTCAGCATAAAGTGTCAAAACTTGAATGAATTTTGATTTGATAGAATATTTCACAGCAAATTAAAAAAAACTGAATAAAGGAAAAACTGTCAACTCAAATTTTAGTTTGTCGCAATTTCATTTTGAAATGCAGGATCAAAAAGTTGAATGTTTGTACGTGTTCTGGTCACTTCTGCTCATCCCACATGTTTTTCCTCAACAAATCACTTTAAAATACTCATGATCTCAGAACCTGATGTGTCGTGTTTACAAGAAGCACAAACATAATCGAAACAGATTAATGCAACCCAGTTACATAACATGTAGCGTTTTTACATTTATTCCTGTAGGTCACACTGATGAAACATGTTTCTGTCCTCTTCTTATCTGAAGGGAATATTTGCGGGCCCACGTACGACCTCTTCATGGACTGGATCAGCGAGGAGTAGAGCGACGCTGCTTCACGGCTCTTCCTCTTCTTTCTGCTTCACCTCTGGGATTCAGCAGCACTGTTACACTGAAGGAAACATCCCAATCTCTTTGGTTGCTGTCAACCCCCTCCTGTCCACTTTGAAACACCGCTGTATGGTTGTTTGCTGTCTATTTAAATTGTTTCTGCGTTGTTAAATTGTGATGAAATGTGTTTTTCTCCGCATGTTCAGAATAGTTGAATACTGGTGCTTGACTGTGTCTTTTGTTTTGGTAGCCAGTGCCTGTCTGACAACCCAATGCTGCCTCATGAGATTGAAATACAAGCTTGAAGTTGAAGATTTCTTCCCGATTCCCAGTTTCGTTACCTTTGTGCTGCACACATTCTCCTCCTAACTTCACATCTCATAACTCCTGTGCGTCGATGTCTGGACAAACTGCTGATTTCTCATTAAGAAACACCTTAAATAATTTATTTGAGTTGACTTTCATGTAATAATCCTTGGCGTTCGTAGAGCTACCGCTCACACTTCCTCAGCTTCACCAGGAATGCTGCAAACACAAAAAGAAGCCGTTAACATTCACTTCATGCTCAACAAAAATGAACGTGTGGCACTATCTAACCTGTGTGGATCATCTGTTCAGGATGAGGTCTGGCGACGTAAGGAATCGTCCCAAATGCCGGAGGGTCAGATTCGTCCTCTGTGGTTAATTCTTCTGAAATGAGAAAGAAAATTGAGTAGAAAAAGTTAAAAATCTCCATATTTCCTTGTTGTACAGCTGCAACACACCTCTGTCAGCCTCGTCGGATGCCTCCCCTTCATGCTTGGAGTTTTCCGTCTGGATCGGAGGCTCTCGGGCGCGGTACCGGCCGTCCTTCTCCCGGGCGGGGGACACCAGCCAGTCTCGGATCGGAACCTCGATGATACGCTCACACAGCAGCGGGAGCGTCGACCACCGAAGACCTTCCAACAGGTCCACTACCTGTGTTATACTGAGTTATAGAGCGGCGGAGCTTAATGTGTGAGAATGATTTTAACTCTTTTTCCAGGTGATTTTCTGAACAACATAACTAGAATACCTTCAGTGCTAACTTTCCTATTACTGTGATCACATATTTCCTGTTTTTAAGGAATGTAATAGTGTCTCCCTCAAAATTTTTAATGCGTGAGCATTTGTTGAAAGTCTGAACAACCTATGTTATGAATCTGGACAAAGAATGAGGAGATCTACATACTTGGCGAGGTAGACGGCGCACACAGCTCCGGGGTGCAGGTGAGCGGTGACTGTAGGTAAAGCCACATGAGGATTGATCATGTCGAGAGCAACCTGCAAAGAGAAGGATCCACTGAGTGGCCAAGTCTCCTCAGTTCGCAGTACCTTTATGACAAACACACCCGAGTCATCCACTGACCCCATGAAAGCCCCGACCAGCAAGGAGCGATGAGGCCGTGCGGAGGTCAGCGTTGTGAAACTGGACGTTGTCGGGCCACTCCTGTCCTCGTCTTCGACTCCACGACTTCCTCCAGCGCTGGTAGTTCAACATGGATCTCTTGTGGTGGTCTTCTCTCACCTCCACGCTCAGCACGCTGCCCTTAGAACCAACTGAGGGATAAAAATAAAGACAGAGGCCATTATACATGTACCGTACATATGCTTGACGAGGGTAACCAAATGAAGTCTCTTCCACAGATTTGCACCTGAGGTGATAGTTCTTCTGGCAATCAAAATATATCCACACCTTGGACACCTCCCAAACTCAAGGTTTCATATTTTTTGCCAAAATTAATGAGGACTCTCAATTGTTGAGGGAATAAGTAACGTGTAAGAACAGAACTGGACAGAATTTGATGGACCCTTTTAAGTTTAATTTCTTTAAGCTTTGAACCTAAAGAAGGACTGAGTCAGACTGTTGATTTGTCTGCATGCAGCTCCCCTTGAGATCAGTATGAAGCATTATAGTTAAGCGGGAGAATGTTTGGCAGTGAGGATGCAGACCTGCTCTGGACAGGAACAGAGACATGGCCCCTGATCCAGAGCCGGACTCCAGCACACAGTCTCCCTCCATGACATCCATCATCATCAGCATCGCGGCAGAATCCTGCAGGAGGGACGAGACACCTGTTAGACCAGTGAGACCCCCTGAAACCAAAACAAAAACACTGAGACTTACTTTAGGGTAGGCAATGGCAGGTCCTCTTTTCATATAGAGCACGTAGTCCTCCAGACTGGCCCGACGTATGAAGATGGAGACCCCTCTGTTGGTCTCGAAAAAGCGACCCGCGGGCTGACCCGCCACGTGATCGTGCGGGATGACCCCCCAGTTGCTGTGCAGACGAGCTCCGGGCTGCAGCTCGAACATCTTCCTGAACTCCACGCGCTTCTTGCGATACTCGGCGACGAGCAGCTCTCCGAAGGCGAGCAGGCTTTCCCCGGGAAGGGTGAGCGGTACCCGGGTTTCCTCCGGTGCATCAGGCCGGACGTCATCCTCCGGATCCCCTGTCTCCCCTGGATCGCCACCCTCCGATCGGGTCTGCTCCCTCAGCTGCAGCACCTCCGGGCTCAGGGCGTCCGGCGGCAGCATGCTGCTGACCCGCTCCAGGGGGGACAGGTGCCGCCTGCTCCTGGACAACAGAGCCCGTCGAAATCCCGACCCGGTGTCCGGTGTAGTCTCGTCGTTCTCATTAAGGTTCACGCGAACGGTGGAAAATAATCTGAGTTTGTGCAGCAAGTCTCTGTGTCGGCAAACTGTCACCAGTCTGTGCCGAAGCACGAGCCTGAACGACACGTGCACGGCCATGACCGCAGCTCATAACAAGTCCTAAGATCTCCTCCGGTGACTTAGAAAATTTTTTTTGCATTAAACGGGAGGACTTAACGGACGGTATCACCTTGTCTGACTTGTCTTCACCCGGGTTGTTTACAGACATGTGAGCGGGGTCACCATGCTGGATGACATCATCATCAAGCGACAGTTGTAGTAATTAGATTTCACCAGCAGGGGTCGACAGGTGCCGCTGTGACTCACTGTATGAAAACAAACATTTCTTATGGGCATGAACAACAACTTTCGATGAACACATTTCAATTAATCTTTTATCTATTCATTGATTTTTTTATTTTGATTAAGGTTTTATTTATAATCCAAACAACATGAAATGATATACTTCACAAAACCACATTTTCAAACGAAAACCGCATAAGTTTGGAAAGTTGTTAAAATGCTTTAGGAGTGTTTTCATGTCTCATCTTACTGGCATCATTTGCCATATAGTTTTTCAATGTTATGAACATTTTAATGAAAATATTCTGTCTGCCCACTGATCAATCTCTCCATCAAATAAATGTCTTCAATAATCTCGAGAAACTGTTCTTGTGATGATTTCGTGAACTGTGTCTTGAATTTTTCTCAGGTATATTACATGGATAGTGTTCTAAATTTTGTGCCCCAAGATAGTTTTTGTAATGTTGTTTGTACAGGTCCAGAAAAAAATGTGGTCCACATCTGCAAGCCCACACTTCTTCGATGGTGTTGCTGAGCACATAGGCCTTTACTTTTATACCTTTTACTTTGCACCTCACACAGCTTGAAAGTTCCGACAGCTCCACTCAAAGTCAGTTATTTTAATCTTAAAAGATGATTCTCATTTGTCTTTATTATAAAGTGATTTCGGCTATTTTTATCCGTTAGAAACACATTCTTTGATCACTTGTCAGTTAAAAAAAATATTTTTCTTGATATCTTTAATTGGGTTCAAAACATGTCAGGGCATCTACAAAGAACATGATGGACAAATATTATCAATAATCACAGCTGTGTGTTCAACGGATGTTGGTGGGACCCTGAATGCAGCACGAGTCGGCGCTTGCTCTGCGTGGTGTTGAAATTTAGGTTGCCAGATCTCTCTGAAAGTTTCCAGCGAAAACCTGTCCAAGTTTAACAAACACCACAGTTAAAACACTCAAAAACACCATCACAAAGCCATGGAATGAGAACCCGAAACTTACAATTCTAATAATCAATTTCAAATAATTGAAGCCCAAATAGGCATGGCCCAACAAAAGCAATCACCCAACCAAAGAGTCAACATATAATGTTTTTAGAGTGGGTAATTTACAGCCTAATGAATTAAGAAACGTTTTAAAGAGACTAATTTTTTGTTTAAAAAAAATACTTTATCATCAATTACGCACAATGTGTCAAAAAAAAAAAAAAAAACAGGCCCTACTAACCTGGCAACGTCAGGGCAGCCTGCCAATGGGAGGCCGCTGCGCATGTGCAGAGAAGAAGCCACACGTGGTTGGTGTAAACCACGCGCACGCTCACGCAGACGCACTCAGCGCTCAGAAATGGCGGCGGACGGTGGTAGCTCTCCGCTGCAGCTTCCCTGCGTTTTCTCCCCCAAATCCCGACAGTACTTGGCGCTATGTGCCCAGGACGGCCGACTCCGCGTGTGGAACACGGACAGCAAGACGCTCCAGCAAGAATACGTGCCTTCAGCCCACCTGAGTGCCACCTGTACGTGCATAGCTTGGGGACCATGCCGGACGGTAAAGGTACGTGCCGTGGCATCCTCCGCCGTTAGCTTCGGCGGCTAGCCGAGGCCCGAGCGGCCAGTACGTGGACAATTCTCTTTCAAAGCGCTCACGTTACACAAAAAAAGACGGCTGTGGTCCTTCAAGAACGCCTTCACGAGCCTCCGGAGTGTCCAGTGTTTGTTATCTAACATGATTTGTGTCGCTGACACACTCTCGGTTAGCACGCTAGCGGCGCTAGCAGCGAGCTACGCAGAACGCACATGTTAGCCCCACATGGTATTTCAAGATCCCACGGACAGAGCTATATTTCCCTATCTGCTGGCGGAATCGGACAAACATTTATTTGAGTAACATCGGCACGACTATATGGTAGTTCTTTAAATTCGCCGTAGTGTTTGATATTGTTTGAGTGAGCTTTACCCCACTGACGCTGTTATAAACGCGTGCTTCCATGACACTGATAGGAGAGGTCCTCAACTTCAGACCCCAGCCACTCAGGTGGACATGGAGCTGGATTTCTATGCACTGGGGGACTGCACAGACTGCGGAAATGTGCTACATAAGTGAAATTCACTCTCACACAGAGGTGAACATTGTTATTGTCAGAAACTTTGAGGTGATGGGCAAATTACAGATTTTCACGGACCAGTTTCAGTGTCCACTCAACGCACAGACAACATGGAAGCCGAAGTCCTCATTAAATCACTGTGAATATTTGATACGGGACTTGAAGCTGGAAAGATTTGTTGTCTCCATTCTAACTTCACTTTCTGTTGCCTATATGTGAGCTGTGAGGCTCTTGTGGTCACCTGTGAGTTCCATGATTGTAACTTTGTGAACAGAACCTGTGAAACAATTTCATGGAATTTATAATTAGAATTAAATCTTTATTTGCTTTCTTTTGCGAAACTGGCATTGTAGCCTCTCATTGTTTTGAATGTGCATATTTTTTTTCGTACGATCAAGTGAAATGGCACTTTGATGCCATGGTGAGGTTAATATTGCGCTTTCACATGTGTTTTTGGTTCCTTTGGTTTATTTCTGTAACCGGATTGTTTACCCAGTTGATTCATGTTATTGGCTGACTGTACCCCACGTTTTGTCATTCTTGATGTCTGATCATGTCTCCAGGAGGGACCTCAGAGAAAGAAGAGGAAATCAGAGGCGGTGCCGGTGGAGGAGAAGGCAGATCTGTTGGCGATGGGCACGGCGGCCGGCACCGTGCTCATCTACAGTACAGTGAAAGGAGCACTGCACTGCACCCTGGTGAGTTTGGGGCGTCCCGTTGACCATATGCAATGGGGGAAAGCGTGACAGATGAGATGCTGAGCATGAATCAAGCCTAACTGAGCAAAATAATTATGTAGAGTAGGAAGGAAAGTGACTTTTGGCTCATTCTTTTAATGTCTTAAAATCAGTACTTGACTTTTAGCAAATGGTACCCCTGTTTTTACAAAATTTATTCAAGAATCACATAACACAAGGAATAAATGTTTAATTTTCCCGTATATTTAACATCCTGAAATAATTTGTTAGGCTTAAAATGAGATTTTGCCTTTTTATTTGGTGTTCAACTGACTTAAGTATGTTCATCGTGGTCAGTCATTGACTGTAACTGGTGTTTTGACACAAATGTAAACATATTGTGCGTGGTGTGATTAATAAAACTGTAAATCTTGATTTTTTTGTGTGTGAATCTGGTCAATAGCACATAGAAAGTCGGTCTCTTGACTGCTTGAGAAGAACGTGCAGAAAAACTAGATGGTTTCAAAAGAGATTTGAGTTGGAGCATGCAGAGCTTTCCAAAGCCAGTGAAATTACAGCAATTTGAAGAAACCGTTCATTCAAACCTGAGTTGTTGTGAGTCATTTCTCCAAAAATTCAAAATGTGGCAAAATATCACATAAAACATGAGATTGGAGATGGGGCTATCATGGGGGGGAAAAAAACAAACAAGCAGCAGCCACCAGATAAGATGATTTGCAGTTGCTCCGTCACAAGTCTTGTGATGTATCATAGATACGCCAAAAAAAGAGAAGACTACCTGTGAAGTCCTGATTCTGGAGAGCCCCTGTCCTGCCTGTTTTTGTTGATTTAGCTGTGTTTATATTATGAATGTGCATATTTCTGATGGGTGAAGTTGGAACCATCAGTACCTAAGGGTTAAAAATGTTAAAATTAATTTTTTGACACAAGTACAGATGAAAACTACTGTTTTTGTGAAGAACCATTTGTCTCTGCTCACTGATCCTTCCTCTCGTCCAGCAGGACGGAGGCCACAGCGCAGGAGTGAACTGTGTGCAGTGGCACCCTGAAGAAAGCTTACTATACAGCGGCTCAGACGACACCTACATCGTGGAATGGGACCTGCAGACCGGCAAGACGCGAAGGTTCGTTTGCTCCCGTTGGTCAACCTGCAACCCTCATTGTGTTGTGCTGGTTCACATGAACTCCTGTCGTGAACAATCACTTGAGGCTTTTTCTCAACAAATTAAAGCATTTGTTAAAAAAGAACCATCTGATCCACTATAGATGAAGACTTGGTGTCAAACCCTTACATCGATTGTGTATTTGCTAAAGATTGTACCCGGCGATCTTCAGAAGGTACTTATCTATGTAGGTGTCATTGATGACATCTTATGATTTTCCTCCTGCTGGGACAGATTGGATAGTCCGTCTCATCGTGTTCGGTTCGTGTGTCATGAGACACACTAAACATAATGTTCAGTTCAAACCTCAGTTTGTCATTTTCTGTAGATTACTGAACAATTTAGCAATAATCCCAAGAAAAGAATGAGTGGAATTTGAAATGATCACAGAACAGAAATGCATGACGAACTAAGTTTGCCGCACACCTTTAACACTGTTTACAACAAAATATTTTCATTTGAAATTTTGCTTGTAGCTAAACAAAATGAGTTTGCGTTCTGGTGTGTGCTTTATTTTGGTGTGAAATATTTATTGTATTTGCTCGGTGTGCTAGTGAAGTAGGTTTTAATCACTATGGGAGGAAGAGGTTTTATCTCCCTCACAATAATATAATTCACCTGAAGAAGGGAGGCGGTGGAGCCTCCCTGCAAATCACAGCCTGCTCTGCTGTGTAGTGGGCGATGCCTCTGAATGCGCATTTTAAAGCTTCACGAAAATGTTTGTTTTGACGACATCAAAGCGTCCATCCTCGTCAGTATTAACCAGGAACTTGACATGTGTCATGCAGAGGTTCTCACAGACGTTTTTTTTTTTTTTTTTTTTAAATCTACTCTTTTTTTTTATATACAATGCTTTCTGTTAGCTTAACCCTCAACTAACACCAGGTGTCAGTCACAAAGAGAAATAAGAGGTTCTGCATGAAGACCTTATTGACTGGTATTTCCAGGTTTTGTACACTCTGCGATATCGCAGAGAACAGTCCTCATGAAGGACGCCTTCTCCGGCTCTGCTTTAACATTTTGTCCCGTCTCTGTGTGGATCTGGTTGGGCTACAGAAATACACACTTTCTCCTAAAACTCCCAAGCTTCAAGTCGACAAATTCGTTCCTTGTAAAAGAGCCATTAGTCGGTGACCCCCAGTCTCTGGCTTTTGTCACGTTGACTGGTGAGAGCGACTTTGGGTCCCTCTGAAAATGCTCCGAACGCCATTCTGCTGGACTGAAAATAGAGCAAATTCAGCAGGAACCTTTGACTGCAGCCCCTCCTTCTCGCTGTGGCAGTAATAAAGCCACTTGCTGCGACCCCTCCATGTTTTCCTGGGTTTCCTCTTAATTGCAGCTCGACCAGTTGATAAGCCGCGTGCTGTAAAACGAATTGCTTTTGCTGTGAAACTGCTCAGTTATTCCCAGTTCATTGAGCCGCTTTCAAATGTATTTATTGATACACTGCTCTGTGGGCAGCGCCGCCAGTGAAGGAGCACTGTGTACAGTGGTGCAGGAGTCGGGGGGGGGGGGGGTTGGTCGGGACCTGATTTAGGAGACCTCTCTTCGTGTGAAGCGTGCAAAAACTACAAAAGTCCAACCGTGTTTTCTTTAGAGCCGCAGTAGCTTTACTGACTCCACTCAGCCTGACAGTCTGAACCTGAAGGCTACTTTTTTTTTTCTTTCTAAAAATCCATATCTGTTGTGCTGCACTCTGTTCACGCAGCAGATTAGTCTCCACATGACGGCGGTGGAAAATCCGCTCGACACGGGCTGACAGACATCCTTCACAATCACAGTTTAGCAATAGAGCCCTGATCTGACAGAAAGTGACATTTTTAAGAGGCAGCTTCACCAAACTGTCTCGCAGCGAAACACATTCAGACGGTCTGAGAAGCAGCTCGTCCCAGATCCGTTCCTGTTTATAATACTCTCCTTCTGCCTCTGAGTGGCAGTGTTGCACTTTTTTTTCTTCTCAATCAGATATTATACAGTGATTAATTTGACGATTAAAGTTTAGAATATTACTGTAGGAAATGATGAGGTTTTTTTAAATTTTTGTTTTGTCAAAACATTTGCAAAATTGCATTTCATGATCTGAAAAATGTTGATAAACCTTATCCATTGCCTCGTGTACATCTATATTTAAATTGTTGCCGTATAATAGAAATGGCTCCTAAAAAATGGTTTTCTAAATATTAGTTTTTTTCTAATGCATTGTCTTAAACGAGAAATGCAGTAACTTGTACCAGTGGTACAAACCATCAATATGATGTGGAAAAGGTGAAAAACAGATTTAAGTGTTATGAGACTTCTAAGGCAGTTTATTTTGTGTATTTCTTGCACAAACAATCCCCATCTCAAAATCCAGCTCTACTTCTATTTGAGTTTTAAGTTTGGGTTTTCAAGCCTGTTTCATTAAGAAGTATTCAGAGGCAAAAGTTTTATGTTGCCTTAAATTCTCAGGGTTTGGTCTTTTTCAAAGGGAGGCCGGGCTCTCAAATCTCCCAGTGCTTGGGAAAATAGTTTATTCAGGGGTTGACGTCTTAGTTGTCAGTGCCTCTGGTTTACTGCAGTCTGACACTGAAAGAATAGAACTGTGAAGTTTACAGGGAAACTGAGTCGAAGGAGGTAAATTGTCCCCAAATTTACCTGACGAGGTCATCAGGCTGCGTGTAGTCAACTCTGACAGTTTGAGCAGAACATATCAACCAGACAACAGCAGCGTTTCTCCTGAATACACTGTAGGATAATTTATCTTTTTGTCTCCTTAAAAGCAGCCTTCAGACTCGGCTAAAAAAAACACACGCTGCCACTTCAGTGTTCTCCATGTCCCTCTTGGCTAACCCTAAAATAACTTCAGTTTGACACAGACTAAAGTGCAGCAGCACGTGGAACCGCTGCAATCAACATTAATGTCACCATGAATCCACACAGGATGTTTAATTCTCCACCTGTGGAGGAAAAGTGCTCGACGTTGTTTTAACGTCTCCAGAAGTGGAGATGGAATCACACGAAAATGCTTCCTGGAGGTCGTAGCATCTTCAGCTAATGATCTTGTTGTCGTTTGTGTTGTGCAGTAAGTGGAAGGCGGACCGAGCAGCAGTGACCAGTCTGTGTGTGAGTCCCGATGGAAAGCTGCTGCTGTCGGCCGGACACGTCATCAAGATGTGGGACCTCGACACCAAGGAGGTTTACAGGGTGAGTGTTGCAAATCTAAAGCTATCTGCCGGTGTAAAATAAAAATCGTTATTCATGAAGCACATATATATTGAAATTATTTAAATTTGTCTGTCAACTGAAGTAAATGTCCCATTTCTACTGTGGGTTTTTTTTAAGATATACTTATACAGTAGGAATGTCAGACTCATTCCAGATGTCACCCTCAGACCATTTTCATCTGGAGTGGGCTGAACTTGTTAAATAGTGGCATAAATAGCCGTCAAATTTTAGCTTCGATTCTTCTCATTGTCGCGGTGCCGAGCATACATTTAGTAGTTTGTTTGTTTTTTTGTTTTTTGTTTTTTTTTTTGGAAGTACTAGAACTTACTCCAATCTCAACGTAAAATCCATTGAATTAAATCTTCTGGTGCGAAGCCGACAGCTAGTTGGCAAAAATTCAACTACATTCAATAGTAGAAAGAAAAGTTTAGGAAAGAGAAGCAGCGGCAGCCAAATAATTTAGCAGTGAACTTGCAGCATTATAAAGTATGATGATACAAAATCTGTTCGTTTTGTTACTTGTGCTCAGAAACTACTATCTGGTTTGAAGTGATTCCTGCAGGTTGAGCTGATCGTCTGCAGCTCTCCATATTTTGGTGGTGCGTCATATCAAAGTCACTTGTGAAGAATTTGCTTCTTTGGTATCAAAACGAACAAGAGCGCTCTGTCAAACAGCTTGTATACATGGAGCGCCCAGCAGAGGATAAGAAAATGTAACACAGTGAATGTTAGGGCGGGGGACTGTACACGTGTATCGCTTCAAGGTCGGCTGTTTGCGAGAAATGGGAACAGTGGATATAAGCAGCTGCTGTCAGTGAGGGGTGTCGGTACGACTCCTTCTGGGCACGATGGGACGTCTGTGAAGAGACGCAATCAAGACAGCTCTTCCCCTCAGCAGCGAGCTCACATGGCAGTCGTTATACATTATTACACAAAACATTTAGTGAATTTTCCATTACTGTAATGTGTGTATTTTATCTCTGTTTAATTATATAGTGTGGATGTTGGCTTTTAGGCCCTTTCATATGATTACTTGTGATGTTTGTTTATTAAAGGTAGAACATTTTAGTTGGCTGTTGAAATAAATATGTTTTTGAGGCCAATAAAGGTTCTTTTTTAAATCTAATTCAGTGAGGATAATGGGGACATTTGGGCCAGAGCATGTGTCCTTGATATTAAATCAATAAAATGATGGGAAAGTCCATCTTTGGATCAGTGATGAAATGTGTTGTGGCTTTTCTTGTTTCTGCCCTCCTGTGTTTTCATATCTGCTCTTATTGGTTAAATTAAGCAGCAGAACTTAAAGCGAGAAGGATTCATCAGATCTGGCAGAATGCTTTCATCTGTGCAGATCAGCTGTTTAAATATCTTACATGTATTCTTGATCATTCAACCATTCTTCTGTTTCTCTGCAGAAGTTCACAGGCCACTCCACGGCTGTGACGACCCTGCGCTTTGCCACCTCGCGACCTCCCGACAGCAACGGCCTCTACTTCCTGTCGGGCGCCTCACACGATCGACTGCTCAGCGTCTGGTGAGTGCAGCCGCCACCGCTTCTCCTCGGTCGGTCATCGATAAGAACACCGTCACAACGCGAAGCTTCGTGGCTCCAGAGTTTAATGTAGGTCTACCTCGTTTACAGGCAAGTTAGAGAAGATGGGAAAGACAAGAATTCTGTGGTGTCCTTCACGCTGACGGACGAGCCGCAGCACATCGACCTCGTCACATCCAACAGCAAAGACGAGGTTTGAGAAGTTTCTGTGTTTTTTAATGTTTCCTGTGTTTTTTAATTTGTTTTCCTGAGTGATGAAGTGGCAGAACAAGTGAGCAAGTTAAATCTAGCAATCACACTGCATTTATATCTGCAGCTGTACTGTATCGAAGCTTTGCCTTCCAGATTTTGTCAGATATCAGCAGTGTCCCACTCTCCCTGTTTCTGTTTTTCAGGCGGTGAGGTTGGCAGTGGTGTGTAAAGACGGGCAGCTGCATCTCTTTGAGCACTTTTTAAACGGGTGAGTGCTCCCGAGTTTTGAAATCACACCTGCACAAGGCGACGTGTGTGTGTGTGTGTGAAGTAACTGAAATGTTTGAGCCTCCGGTGCTCTCGGTGTCTGTGTGATATCGGCCAGTTGGTCATTCCCGTCGCACGTCTCGCCGCCTGTCCCCCACAGGCCCTGTAAGAAGCCTCTGTCACCGTCGTGCTCGGTGCAGATGTCGGACACACGAGAGTCCCCGATGCCGATCCCTCTGCTGGCGGCGGCTCTGGTGGCCGACACCCGGACGGTGCTGCTGGCCTATGGGAGCCACCTGCAGCCGGTCATGGAGAGAGTGGTGCGTACAAACCTCCCGTGTCTGTCATACAGGACAGGCTCTGCTTTGACAGGGCGTGTGAGCGCCCTGCTGCGTAATGCCAGTGTTGATCAAAGTCTCGGCTCACCTGCCATCTTGTTTTCATTTCCTCTCCCGCTTGCACAGGAGGTCAACACAGCAGAACGGCATGTGTGTTTGACCAGGGATGTCCAGACCAGCTTGTCCCTTTCCTTGGACACCGCAGTCTCCAAGGTACGAGGGAAGATGGCCGCCACGTCCCGCGCTCATCCGACGACTCAGTGCTGTTTTCGCACGCGTAAAATGCTGAAATATCCTCTTCCAGGTGAAAACTCCAATGGTCAACGACAAGAGCAAGATTCTGATACCTGGGCTCCCTGGTCACCAAGCCCCCGTCAAAGGATCAGAGAAGAGGAAAAAAGGCTCAGACACCAAAGAGGTAAACGCCACACCTGCCACCGGGATAACACGCCCCACGGCTTTCTGGCTCCGATCCAAACATCTTTCTCACTGTGTTTGAATAGAGGTGAACTAAAAAAGACAGCTAAATTAACAAGTTTGTGTATTTCCTGGCTTTTTATATGTAAAATGCCAATAATTCCTCAAATAGTCGTTCGTTTGCTTCAGTCACTGGAAAGTGAAATATGCTGGTGTCAGATCATTCATTGTTTTGCCAGCTCAAAGAAACCTCATCAAAATGCTTTTTAATTTGATTAAACTTTCCTGGATTTTATGTTTCCTCCCTGCCTGGGGTTCGTTTTATAGCTTCGTCACTCAGTTTGGCCCGAAAGCTGCGTCGACTTTATACGTCGGCTTCAAAGAGACGACAGCTAACAACCACTTCCACCAGAGCAGAAGCACGGGAGAGTGTTTTTACTTTGAGTTTCCCCTGAAACGCCTTTGATAAACACTCCTAATGAGGCAAGATGACACCAACTCAACACTGTCGAAAGGACATCGAGGCTTGTGTCAAATTACGCCCACTCAGCGCTGTCTCGATACGCAGCCTGAATGAACAGAGACTCAAAGGACCTCTAAATAATAGTGATAAACCGTGAAAATGTTTCCTCTTGAACCAAAGTGTTTTGTCAACATTGCGGCGATGCGAAGCAGTTGTAAATAACTTGAATCATTTCTCCGTAGATGTCAATAGCGGAGCGACTGGGCGAAATCGATCTGTCTGCGGCTCTGGCGGAGAAAGAAGGCCCTAAAGGAACGGCCTCGTTACAGACGGACAATTTCGCCGTGCTGCTGGTGCAGGGCCTGGAGAGCAACGACGCCAACATCCTAAATGTAAGTTGTCCTTCCACATGCTGGGTGCAGAAATGATGTGTACTCGAGCGAAATCGTAATCCTCACCAAATATGTTTGAAGGATTTGCTGATAAGCAGAGGAAATTTCAGACTCATTCGGCTTTAATTTGTTTCTCCCTACAGAAAGTTTTGCAAACTAGAAAAGAAGTGGTAATAAAGAAGACGGTGGCGCGGTTACCCCTCCCCGCTGTTCTGCCTTTACTGGAAGAAGTAAGTATAAGAATTTATCAGTTACTGCAGCTTTTTGAGGCGTCGCTCCATTCAGACCTCTGGAGATCGGTTGAAGCATGATCAGTGTCTGTGAGCTGAGGTTTTTGGTTTTTTTTTTAACTCACTGCTGTGTCTCCTTTTCAGCTCACAAAGAGGCTCCAAGGACACCCTTTTATGTAAGCGAACTCTTTAATCATCTCCAAGTTATTATTGAACGTGTCCCGTTGTCATCAGACAGTGGTGGACAATTAGCCTGTGATGGTGGATGTTTATTCCAGTTAGATTGCAGAAAGCAGGCGATGTGACTGTTTGTTGGTTCCCTGACGGCATTTCCTTTGTTCTCCCTCCTGCAGGGCGATTCTCATGGTGCGGTGGCTCAAGGCGGTGCTCATGCATCACACGTCATACCTGGCATCGGTGAGTTCGCCCAACCAGCCACACTCATCTTTGCGTTTAGCTTCACAGGAAGTTTCTCTTTAGAAAATCATTCAACCTGCTCACATGCAGCAAGGATTTCCTAATATTTGACTCCACATTTGTGTTTTTGGATGCTGATCTGGCAGAACTCTCTGATTGGTCCTCTGAAGCCTCTCCTCGCCATATGGTGCATGAGTTTATTTCACACCGTCCTCTCTGCCTTGCTCTGATTTGTTCACTGTAAACATGGCTGCACAGTAAACTCCAGAATAAACAGACGTGTTTCTGTACGAACTGAGTGACACAAAGACTCGACAGTATGGAAACCACAGTGAGTTTGGGAGGAAAAAAAATTGAGAGAAGATTTAATAGAGTTTATGTGACATTTTTCTTTACTCTGCCTTTTCTCTGTAATTATTTTTTATTATGCTCTGATACATCTCGTCCAGAGGTTGCGCTCTGCTCTCATTTGTCATTTTTGACCAGTGTTGTAAAAATTCTGTCAGGATCTTTATTGCAAGTCTTTGATTTAAATTTAATTCCCTCAGTAACGCCGGAGACTTAATTTGCAACACTAAAGAGATGAGCCCTCAGGAATCGTTGCATTTGTCTCTGTGTGAAATATCTTAACCCCTGTACTGCGATACACATCTTATCTCGTAATTAACTACTCTTTAACCTCTCGTGTCATAAACAGAGGAACTTCCTGGAGCAGGACGCGTAATTCAAAAGTTACAAATCCCCTGCATCATCAGCATTTATGTAGAATCTCATTGAGTGTGACAGTGATGCCCTGCTGCACTCAGCGGAGAAGTAAAACCATAGTTTGAGTCCAACTATTTGTGTGTGTCTACAGCTCGGGCTGATCTGTGCATCGTAACTGGACTCTATAGATTTTGGGCCTTTGTGTCGCTTATTTCGTACGACTGTCAGCCGTCGAGCGTTTCGAGTCTCCATGGACTCGCGTCCCTTAATGTTCCCTGATGGAGCCAAAGTGGTGAAAACCTTTTAAGCTCGACTTTTTCCTGACCTGTCGACATGGACATGACAGTTGACATTCATAAATGTGAGCTCCAGTGTCCCAGCAGGCCTTTTGTGCACGTCGTATCGGAGCCGCGGTTAGAGTGCTCATTATGCCTCATCTGTGCAGTTATTTCCACCCGAGATGTTTTTATCTTCAACTGATCATGCATCAAACAGCTACCGGACCTGGTCAACCAGCTGGGCGTCCTCTACCACATGATCGAGAGCCGGGTTCGGATGTTCCACAAGCTGACCAAGCTGCACGGGAAGCTCTACCTTCTCATGACACAGGTAGGTGCCACTACACACACAGCAAAACGTGCGTCGCATGAAAATGGCTGCACTTCAGAGCCATTAGAAATCCTCCCAGATGCACTCATGGTGCCCGGAGTTGAAGTGCACCATGTCTGCACAAAATGATTGAAGCATAAAGCGAGCTGAAAGGACAAATGTATGCAAACTGCTCCACTGGTACTCCGTCCGCATCAAGTCTCGGTGTTAGCTTCACGTACGTCACACATTTGCCCGTTTGGAGTCAGAGATGCAGTCTTCTTTTAAAAACATTTTAATTTTGCACAGATGTCCAGATGGGATTCATCTGATTGAATTTTCTTAAATGTTTCCTTGACCTGTGTACCAACACAGAGGGGAAAGAAATTTTAACTACACGGGAACAGAATCTTCAAAAGGTGTAGCAGGTTCCTGCTTTTGTTCATCCGTTGAAACACAGTTCATCATGAAGTGGTTTGATTGATCACAGCTAGAAAGTTTGAGGCATTCCAGGTTAGACCTGGTAATCGCAGTCATATTTTGCCACCTGTCATTTAAATTGTCTTTAAATTCCCTGGTTTGAATATTCACCTCATCACGGCGGTACTGTACCATCATCGTTCTTCAATCCCTGTGAATTTCAAACATCTAGAACAGACGGTTCAAAAGCAGAGATGAATGGAGAAACTGAGCTTGATTTAACTTGAATGTTTTCTATGTTTACTGCCGGTACGTTATTTATAATCTCTTTATAATAGAATGCAAATCTGAGCTCGTCAGTGGGGGAAAAATGAGATGACTGCGGAGAAATAATCCCAGAATCCCTACATTGACGTATTTTATTTCATCCACCAGGTGGCGACGAGCGACCTCGAAACAGGAGCAGAAGTCGACCACACAGCAAAGCTGGTGTATGAAGAGGGTGAGTCCCCTTCATCCGTCCACCTACATTTGGTTGTATCGAGCTGCAAGTTCCAGGGCCACACACACACACACACACACACACACACACACGCCTTATATCAGCTGAATTAAGATGATCTCCACATCTTTTCCACACTGCAATGAAAGTTTGAACAAGCTCATAGTCCAAACAGACAGCGGCACCACAGCTCACATGGCAGCGTCGGCCTCCAGTTGTCCCGCTGACCCCCCCCCCACACACACACACACACACACACACTTTGTTACTGAGTTGCTTCCATTATCTTGTCAGCTCACCTCAAAGTCACCCGGGACGGCCTGCTGTCGGCCAGCGGACTCAGACCCGCTGCCACACTGTTACCCGTCAACGGCGGCCGCTTTTAGCAATGCGCTGCACGTGGGGGGGGGGGGGGGGGGGGGAAGAAACCACACACAACTCCTGTTGCCTGGCAACCTGACGGGTAGCATTCAGACGCCCCCACCCCCCCACCCCCCAACTCCCTTTGAGGGGGGAACAACAAGGCCCCGCTCTGTTCACTCTCTTTTCTCATTACGGCACTGTGTAAAACTCTTTATTGAACCACATAGAAAATTGGCTTTCATGAAATAATTAACCTGCTCCTTGAGTTCCAATAGCCCCCCCCATACGTGCACACACACACACACACACACACACACACACACAGAGGTTCAGTATGTGAGGGTTCACTGAACAAAGGGGAGGAGTAGTGGAAGTTGATGGAAAAAATGGCTTATTATGTGCAGGAAGCACAAGTGTGTTCCTGCGTGTTGCTTCCTGCCAGGACAACACTCCGTGTACTTGTAGGCCTCTTGTTTCAAACTCCTCCCACTAGTTGGTCCCCTGAGTCAGACTGAAACACGCCAGGCTGTGTGTCGTCTGCACGCGTAGCGTTCAGCGTTACGCTGCAGCTTCAACAGCTTTCTAGGAAGGCTTTCCAAAAAGTGAGTGTGTGTGTGTGTGTGTGTGGAAGGGGGCCGTCTCCGAGCTGTTTCCGCAAAGTTGCGAGCATGAAATTGTCCAAAATGTCTTTCAGCGTTCCTCTCAGTGGAACTAAGCCCAACTCCCAGAAAACAAGCCCGCGCCGTAATCCCCCCTTCCACCAAACTCTGCAGCTGATACAGCGCAGGACGACAAGTAACGTTTTCCTGGCAGCCGCCAAACCCGGACTCCCCCATCAGATTGCCAGATGGAGGAGTGTGATTCGTCGGTCCAGAGAACACGTTTCCACGGTCGTGGAGTCCAGCGGCGGTTTGCTTTTGCAGCTCCTTGATCATGGAAAAGCCCTCCATGGAGCGCCCTGCATTGCCGCTCTGGAGCTAATCTGATGGCAAATAGTTTTGGCAGCAATACAGTGAATATTCCGAGCTCCAGTTTGAACGTGGTTGATGAGACGGCAGGATGTCGCTCTGCTCACCCAGCAGGCCTGGATCATACAGGTCTCCCCGTCAGTGAGACTCCAGACCTGTGAAGATGTTTATGGATTTTAAGCCTCCCCCCCCTTTTTTTTTTTTTTTTTCTCGTTAACAGAATCATCTGACGAAGACGAGGCCTCTGGAGATGAAGGACTTCCCGACGAAGATTCTGACGTAAGTCCGACCTCCAGCACAGTCAGCCAGTCAGATCTGGCCGAGGCCCCGTTTAGTGATTTCAAGTGAAAATGGAAAACTTCCTCTTTTCAATGCCCGTTTCCACGGCAACGGTGCTCGGAGCCACTGAAAATGCAACTTTTTGAGTACAGCTTTCAAGACTGAACTTTAAGAAAACGACTCCACCATGCAAATGTGGGAAAAATGCAACTTTTCTGAAAGTAGGTGCACGTGCACAAGTCGATGGATAATAACATTACTGACCTCCAGAGTGTCATGGCTCTGTCCATACTCTCCTCACGTACATTATGCAGAGAACAAAATTCATCTTACATGTTAAACTTCTGTAATACCAGAATTGATCATCTGTTGCGCTTCAGCTCAGACCAGTGTTCTGTACGCTGTTGGCCGGCCGTGCACGCGGTTGAGCTCTCGGTTAGCACTTTGATGGACTTGGTAAAAACGAGGAATCAGAAGGAGTTTATTTATCCTCAAGGAGTAATTATGAAGACGGCTGCACAGCAGAAAGACCTGCAGTCGGCTGGAGCCTCTTGTGGATCCAGCAGATGGTTAATAGTTAATGGACGATAATGGTCTGTTTTCATTGTCCAGATAATGAATCTGAAAGTGCAGTTCAGCAAAGTCCTCATCAGAAGTGTTAAACTCACAGTTTCTCTCTCTTTCTTATATTTAACTCTGATGTTTGATTATTTCAGTGTGTTTTTGACATATTGGGAACCTTTAAATGTATTTTACAAGCTGGTTGCATGATCAAATCCAAATCAATCTTTATAAAGTTATGGTGGTCCTTTTTTTTTTCTGCATGTTCCCACTAAATGAGCAGTTGGATCAAGTGTGCCGAAACCGGCCATACAAGAGGCATCAGTTCAGCTCAACAAATCATCGTGAAAATTGTTTAAAAAAAAAAATCAATGTTGCGTTTATAATTTTAACAAAGTTCTGGCGCACCTCAGCAACTTTAAAATCACACTGCAATATACACAGTATGAAGACGATACATAGTGATCAAAAAGAGATTTCCAAAGTAAATTACTTTTTACTGTGGATTACTTTCCCAACAAGGAAAGTAAGAATACGCACTTGAATTTTCAGTTGTTAAACAAGCCGCTGCTTCCATTTCTGTCCTCAGCACTGGGAAGAGGAAGACGAGGACGAGGAGGAGGCGGCCATGGAGGGAACGGCCGACGACCACGAGGAGGCAGATGACGACGACGACGACGACAAAGACCCCGACAGCAGAACAGAATCCAAAGCCAACGGAGAGGAAGACATGGAGCATGAAAACGAGAGCGAAGAAGAATAAGACGACGCAAAACAAAAAAACCCACCAATTGTACCGAAAAATGGACTTGAAAGAGCTATATATAGATATATATACTTTCATTTTATTTTCACAACTTTGATTTTAATATCAGAACAGAACAATGTTTTACAAAAATCAAGGGACACATTGAAACGTCGCTCTCATCCCCCCACCCCTCCACCCCGGTCCCGTCTCGCCGTTCCGCCTCATTAACTTCCTGCAAAAATGAGCTGTGCGAGTCGAGGCCGTCGCTCCGCCTGCGTCCCGGCTCCGCTGCCTGACCTGCCGGCCTCCACCCGGAGCGTCGGTCCGGCCCGCACTGCCGTCTGCATTCCAAACCGTTCGTCCTCACGTCAGACGTACAAATAGAAGTTCATGTCCATCTTAACAGTAGGAGGTTTGTTTTTTTGTTTTTTCTTTAATTTTTTTTTTTCCCCCTCTCAACCCGGCTCTGCAGGCCGTGTCCGACCTCCGGGTACTGTTCAGATACTGGCGTAATGCAGAAGTGGAGCTGGGATGCGGCCTTCATTACCCCCCAGCAGACAGTCCATCACACACACACACACACACACACACATAATGTAAATCTGTAAGTACAGTGAAGTGTTTGTACAAGCTCTTCCCTCTACAGCTATCCCTCCCTCTAATCCTTGGGATTAAATTAACTCCTGTAAAGTCTCCTGAATGCCGTTTTGTTTTTCATTTTCTTTTCTATTGTTTCCAGGCAGCCCTCCTTTTAACAGTTTCTTTTCTTTTTTGGTGTGCGTGCGTTGATTTTCTGGGCATGTCTCGCTGCCCGCTGCCTTCAGCACACAGTCACAGAGGAAGACCGACCGACTGGAGGAAAAACAAATTGTGAACTGTGCTCAAATAGGTGAATAAATGGGTTTTGAAAAACGGTTTGTGGGAGTTTTAAGATGTGCCGCATGTCGGTGTGTTCCCTGCCAGCCGCGGCAGCAGGCTGTGTGATGTTCCAAGAAATTTAAGGGGGGGGAAATGATTAGGAGTCATCCACTCAATGAGAGACCCAGCAGACTGATTTAATTGCGTATTTCCCATAAAATTGCAAGATGGCTTTAAAGCAGCAAGTTACGCCACTGTCCGAAACAGGGCGGTATTATCACTGGTGTGACATCAAGTGGTAAAAATATCTTTAACGAGGGATGCTTTTATACCTTTTAGTCGTAAATTGTAACCTTAAAGTTTGGTTCACATTTGATGGCAAAGTTTCCTGAAGGAAAACTTTTCGGTTCCCTTAGGTGACGTCGCAGTGCAGAGTTTGTAAGTCGATGTTGAAATGTGACGGAAAAAGGCTTGTTTTGGTCTTTCAATGGCTTGATTGTCAAAAAACTCAAATTCTGTAAAGTTAAAATTTAAGTAATGCTTTTCTCTATGCACACACTAAATTTTCATGTAAAAGAACATTTTCTAAACTTTCCGACGAAAGAATGCAAATACGATGAGTTTTCTCTTGAAACGTGTAAGCAAAGTCTTAATGTGGTCAAATATCACTTAAAATAGTAAAAGAAATAGTGAAATTTGCTATGTTGTTTTCATGGGTCACTTCTGGGCGGGCAGCACTTTCAAAATAAGTTTCTGCAACTTCTCCACACCACACAATCAAATTTTAATAAAAATGTCAAAGCCATCCTGGAGTTGCTGTATTATGCATGTCCTCTAACACCACAGCTAAATTGACACAAAGCTTTTTATCCTGGTCCAGTCTTCAAACATTGACAGTTCTTCAGGGTCTCTGCTGATTACCTTTGTCCTCCTCGAGTTGTTTTCCGGGCGTGGGCACCGCTGCCAACAGGAAATTGGAAGCTGCTTAAAATTCATGGGCGCCAGTTAAACTTGCTAGCATTGTAGATCTTTGCTTTTCGTTAATGGCGATCTGAAATGTCCGTTCTGCACAGATGTACCACACTAATTCAAAGAGTCTGTTTGAAAACACAACTTCGGGACTTTTTTTTTTTTTTTGGGAAAAAAGTTTTCAGAACAAATTAAGACAAACTGCTGGTTTGTGGAATGTTTTAGCGGTTCACATCCAGCACTCAAACTGGATAAAAACCACGAGCTCTCTCAGCCGGTTTATCGTGAGTTTACAGAGGTCTGCGTTCGGGACATCGTGTTTCAGAATGCTGAGGCTGTTTTAATCGCTGCAAGAAAGTAGAAGTGTGTATTTTAAAGCCTGGCGTTCCAGCTGAGCTTACCCGCAGAGAAAAAGCCCGATTATTGTTTTAAGTGTGATCTAACAACTCCACTTACACAAAGAGCTTTCATCCGGAACAAATGATGAAGTGGTCGCAAATGGACGACTTTTAAAGATGATGGTAGCTGTCTTTCTTCTTCCTTTCTTTTTCTTTTTTTTTTTTTTCAAATTCAACCTTTAAATTTCCCTTCATTTCCTCTAAGTGTACAATCCTGTTAGCGATCATATGTATCAAGAGTTTAATTTGGAAAATGGAGGGAATTTATGATGTCTGAGCCGGGGGGGGGGCGACGTGCTCGGACGCCGCCGTGGAGTCACTCTCTGTGATTTAGGCCGGGGAGAGGGGCGGGACGCTCCCGCTGTCCTGCGGAGTGCAACCCCCCCCCCCAACACCTCCTCCCCCCTTGTCTTGGCCGCTCTGGACAGAGTAGGAGGATGATCCATCACGCTCGCCCACCGCTCTTTGTTCTCCTCGGCCTGAATACCAAGGTGTCACCAGCGTGTAGCAGGATGCCGGTTTAATTCAAATCGAACTAAGGAGGAGGAGGAATACTTTCGGTTTCAAGCGTTTTGTCACCATCTCGACACGCAAGTCGAAGGTGATCCGACTGTGTCAGAGCTTCAAGAAGTTGCACCCCGGGAGCCATTTTCAGAAAGTATCTCCGAGTCTTGTCGCTGTAATGGTCAGAATCTCATAATTGCTGAAACCATCACGATAAAGGTCGTCTGACTTTGACAAAAGCCCATTGTGATACTCCAGACCAAGCAGGTCTCATGCTGTTAAATTATGGGTCACGTCATCCTTTTCCTTTCTGATTCACTTTCGCCTGCAGCCAATCTCCTGCTGTCGGAGCGATTCCTATATGAGCGCTGTCAAAGGATGAAGGTCAAACCACCTATATGGTGGACCTTCTGTTTTTTTTTTTTTTTTTTTTTTCCCCAATGTTGCTATAGCTGCATGCAGGAGAGACCAGAGGATCTGGAGATGGAAAAGCTTTTAAGAATGACGGGAAAGAAAAAAAAACATCTCCAATAGCCTATTTACAGATGATTCTCATAAAAGACAAGGATAATACTTGGAGTGTACGGAAGAAAAATTCTAAATAATATGTTCTAAACAAGGCCAAATGCACAACAGCTTTCAATACACACCTCTCAAGAGATATTTATATCCATGCTGAATGGAACTAATCACTCTTATCTATTCAAGTTTCTTGTCATGCAGCCAACATCCTAACATTTGAATTCAGGTTTTGTCATCGCAGCACATTCTAATGCAATAATACAGATTAGCTGGACTGGCCGGATGAACTTATTTTTACTTTCTGTCGGTGTGGGAATAAAAAAGAGTTGTTGGTTTTGCATATTTTGCAGTGATTTTGAAGAGTTCGATATTGCTTCTGAGTATTATCTGAGATCATTTGCCTTTGAGTTCTTCCTATCTAGAGGACATGAAGATAAAATCTCCCAATAAAATATCTAAAATGCACTGCGAGCGTTGATGGGACACAGTGAAGAAGTTCCATTCTTTCTATATTAGGATTTTTCCATTTGCTCCCGGAGTGACTCGCTGTGCGCTTGTGGCCTCCTGATGGTTTCCCCCCGCTAATAGCAGCAGAGTTAATTTAAAGTAACGGCGAACGTCTGCACCGCGGAGCTGTGTGATGCCGCCGCAATGACCCAGCCTGAACCCGTGAAACGCTTCCGATAGAAGAAGATAACCTATCTAGGACCAACACGCCTAAATGGCCCGGGTTCTTGTTAAAGTTAAGACTTTCATTAAAGGTTTCCCACACGGCACTTCTCGACACTTCTGACAGTCCACCTGTAAACCCTCCCGTCCCTCTGAAAGCAATAATCTCATCCCGGCGTAAATCACCATGGGATTCTTCCGTTGTCAGATTTACTGGCCGGCCCGGCGGCATTGTGCTCGTCCTTGGGTTCGCCCTCGGGGTCTCTAAAACGTAAGAGCGCTGTCCGGTTCTGTTCATTAAAGCTCCCCAGAGAGATGTCTTCCCATCGCACTATTGACACCACTTGTGGGCCATAAGAGCGGAGATAATTCAGAGGGGAAAGGGTGAGCTCATTAAAAGACCTCGGCGGAGGAGGCGGCGGTGAGGCCGGTTCATCTGAGGGGAGCGAGCGCCGCCGTCACCGGGATCGGCGGCCGGACCGAGCGCAGCTCCGCCGCTCCACTCAGGCTTTAATTCTGTAAACGGGCGTCAGGCTTCCTGCGTGCTGAATAATGCATTCTGTGCCGTGCATTAATAATGAGCGGCATGCATAATTCAGCTTTCAAAATTGTCCGAAGTTTTTAACGGGACGGCAACATTTTTAAAGAGTGACAGAAGAGGCGGCGCACAGGGGAAGAAGTGTAGCGACCAGACGGCGAAGAGTCACACGATAAATAATTAAAGTTTAATGAGTGCAGGAAAGGTCAGTGCTGGACTTTAAACCTGGACCCGCTACACCAGAGGATTACTGCTTTATGCCACTTTTCCACTAAATATCATTCCAAGTGAAGGTAACACGGCTCACGTATTATTTTGCAATTCATAAAAAATATGTTTTTTAGATTGTATTTATGAAGATATAATACAACTATAATTTAGATTAGTAGATATTTTGATATACTTTTAGCTTTTTTGCCTCCTTTTTATAGAAATTGTAGCTGTTTTAATGGCTTTAGCCTGTTTTTCTTCCTTTAGCTAGCGAGTCTTTTACGTTTTTTAACTGTTTTTATTTCTCTTTTTTGCCATTTCTTTCAATTTAGCCATTTTGGTAATTCTTTTTCTTTTTCTCCTTTGTCTTGTGCCTTTAGCTATTTTAGCCATTTTCAGTTATTTTATCAGTTTTAGGTTTAAAACCTTAGTTGTCTTAGCCTTTTAGCCGTCTTATCTGTTTTTTTATTTTTCAATTTTCTTGAATACTTTTTTGTGGCCATTTTAGTTTTGTTTCGTTGTTTTTGATGTGTCACGGAGGTGTCTCTGGATTTTCTTTGTATAGGAGTGTTTTATCTTGGGAATATTATTAGCCCTTTGAGTTAATTAGCCTTGTTAGCGTTTCAGTTTTTTTTGTTTTGTTTTGTTTTTTGGTTTTTTTTTGGTATTTTTTTGTACTTCAAAGCCAAGGAGATAAAAGTCTTTTTGAAAATGCATATAATACTTAAGATTATATGTTCAAGTGGATATAATTTCCACCTTCAGCCTAAAGAGCCACATGTGGCTTCAGTGTCTGACAAGGAGCTTCTGACTTGATTAGATCTACAGGAGGTGTCACCATAAAGAGCAGAAGGCCTCATTATTCTGGTCTATGTGAAGAGGACTTGTCCTTTGATGGAAAACCCAGAAGCCATTCAGCAACGTGTCGGTGTCTTTATGCTGGTTTTCCACCCTCAGAATGTTTAAACTGGGTTTTATAGTCTGACCTGACTCTTGAAGGTCTCGAATGTGTTTCCCTCCTCGATAATCCGCTGCCTGATCTCTGGGAAAAGTTGCGAACCAGCTCACAGGACGTTGTCTAACACTGTCCATGATATTGATTGAAAGATTTTGTCACACTGCGTGGCGACTCACAGTACGAAACACCTGCTCTTCAGCTGTTGAGATCCAGCGATGGAGAAAACAAATCGGCCATCTCGGCTACTTTACAGGCACGACTGGCAAAAAGGAGGCGATGCCTTGTGAGAATCGGCCTTTGATGAAAGTCAAACTTGAAAGACTCGTATCGACTCAGAAACGCTCCCAATCCCAAATTACCTCCGGTTGAACGTGCTCCGGCTCAGAGCATTACTCCATCAGACAGATTGACTCAGATTGTTGCCGGTAGATTTTTAATGAGTTTGCCCTTTTAATGAGGTAATCCTCTGATTCAATGTGGCTGCTTTTATGGCTTTCCCTCCTTTGTAGATTTCATCGTTTTTGAATGTTCTCTTGATGTATTTGTTTATATATGCTATAATAAGCCATGTAAGCCCATGAGATCAATTATAAATCAGTCAATCAAACCTCACTTTGAAGCCATCTGCAAATCAAACGGGCCAAAAATGAACTTCTCGGCCCTCGATGAAAGCCACATCTCAAAGAATGTCCGCAGTGAGCTGATTGTTGCTGTTGCCTTTGGTTTCCTGTCAGATATTTGTTCAGAAAAAGTTTTTTATTTTCACCTGGGCTGCGTGGTCAAATGGCAGTGTTCTTCTGCGGTCGGTGTCTGTAAAGGAACCCTCTTCCTCTCTGTGCTCGACATCAGACCTGCTCCATGCAGCTGTCAGACGGTGGATGTGTTAGAAACCCACAGTCACACCTAAAGCCAATATAAAGTCACTAATTAGCCATTGAAAGGTCATTCATCACAGCGTGTGTGCATTAAAGCCTTATAAGACTTTAAAGTTAGTTTAATGATACACCATTAGATATTATTAAGTGCTGTAACTCTTGCAAAGTGGTGTTTTTGCTTCATCATTTCAGGAGGTAATGGGATTAAAGCTTAACGAGGGGGCCGCTGGATTAACAAAGCCTGAATGTCTCTGGATTGTTTTGGAAAGCCAGATTACTTGGATAAAACTCGACAAGGTTGCAAAAGACAACATGCAAACTCAACACAGAAAGGTCACAGATGTCCTCACGTGCTGTCTGAAGACCCGGGAATCACAGAATCACAGCTGGATTTCAGTCATGTTCTGCCGTCTGCCTCAAAGATCTCTGGTCTCTGCTGTAGTTTTTTTTTTACAGTGCAAAATCCTCCCAGACCGTCAGCTGGAGCAAATCCAGCAGAGGCGTCCGGTCCTGGTCCTTAGTCACAGCCGTTTGTCGCCACTGACAAGAACAAATATGTTTTTCTGGCTGATCAATGAGTCTTTCTATATCTCCAGTCAGTTCGGAACAAGAATGCCTCAAAAAAGCAGCAGGTGTGACCGCAATGTTTAAGATTCCTACATTTCAAAAGCCATGTAGACAAAAAAAGTCTCATTTAAATCACTGAATTCGACAAAGATATCGAAATGAGAAAGTGTTTGACAAAGCCACCCTCCCTCTCGGCCTGTCCGCCTTCCCTCCTCTGCAGCCATTAATCAATCAAATCAATCAATCAATCAAATTTTATTTCTAAAGCGCCTTCCAACTGCCAAACGGAGCACAAGGCGCTTAACAGAGTAAAACAAAATAAATAAGTAAAAACACTTTAAGACACAAAGTACTAAAAGGGGCTAAACATCAAACGCTAAATGAAAAAGGTGCGTTTTCAGATGACATTTAAAAACATTAAGTGCAGTGATAGACTTTAAATCCAGAGGAAGAGAGTTCCAGAGCTTTAATGTCACGCCTCATTCATTCAAAAAGAAAGAAAAAAAAGCCTCACTGTATATAATGGTGTCCGGTGATTACACTGCACCATAACTGGGAAAAAAACAATTTCCCTCTATAGGAGTGCAGCTTCTATTAGAGTTGTGCTGAGTGGGACGTGCCTTTCCATGCGTGCTTTTGTTTTTTTCTCCATCTGGGGAGAAACCAAGACGTACAGTATGTTCTTACCGCAGCTCCTCATCCCTGCAGGTCGATGTATGCTTTCTTTCAGTTAGCCTTTCCTCGAGCAGTTACAGATTCTAAAAAAATAATAACAAAAAGTAGAAACACTGAACTCAACTAAAGAAAAGCAAAAGTTTAAGTTATCAGTAAGAGAATAAAAAAAAATAGTAAAACGATGGTTGATAGTGTGTGAACAACGTCATGTACTTTTGTATGTAAATCTATTGATTAACAAGAATAACAATATATTTGAGGATATTTAACACATTTCCACGTTTCAGATTTTTTTTAATGATTTTTATTTGACATTTTGGTGAAGTAAAAAAAAAAGAACATTTTAATCATCTGTTTTCTCTGACATATGAATTAAAAAAGCAAGTTCTTCAGTTCTTAATCTGATTCACAGACATGAATCCGAGGCATAACTTAACCACATTTCACCGAAATTACTGACTTAAATGAAAATACTGATATTCTGACATGACAATCAGTCGATAAACAGCTATCTGTGTTATTGTGGTATTGATATTTTGCTATTGATCTGCACAGCGGTAGCCATGTCGTATTATATAGTGATGAAAGGTTAAGTGTGTGTTCATCCAATCGATCACTGTTAGTTAAGAGAGCTGTCACTTCCCTGCATCTCCATCTTGGATAAAGGCAGGTAGAAAATATAAATGATTGAGTCAACCACTCACAGTTACTGTAACCTCACTGCTGTCCTTAAGATGAGAATGATCTGACAGAGTTAAAGGGACGAAACACAGCGCGTCACTTACTAAAAGAAGAACTGATTAAATTGTGACGCTCAACAGTTAAGGTCAGAGTGACGTTTGTCCGTAAGGCAATAAATCCAGAAAACGTTGGTGGGATTTATTGCAAACTGCCCACATCTTCACTCCCACTCAACGCCGAACGGATTAGATTTCGGGGGCCAAAGTGACAATGAGGCGCCATCTTTTTAATGCCACCAGGTATAACGTTTTTAGTCAGAGTTTTGTGTGAACTTTTCAATTTTAGCTACATTTAAGTATTTTTAGAAGACATTCCAAAGTAAACAAAGAGTTCGTTAACAGCTGTATCATCTGTCTTCATGGTGAGGTCATGGCAACATCATGGTGATGTCATGATGATGTCATGATCACATCATATTGAGGTTTTTAATGAATGAAATGTCAATTGACTGTCTCTGTCGTGCATAAGCAAAAGGTTTTTTGTGTGTCTGTGAATGTTTCAACTGCAGGCATCAAGTTTCAATCAATCATTCATTCATTTTCTGAGCCGCTGATCCTTCTCAAGGTCTAATATTCTCAAGGAAACGACTCATATTCCTCATTAGATGTTGGAATATAACATGAATTGTCCTCTCTGCAAAATACTGTACATTGTGCAAAATATTCATTCTGGCTGGATCCAGTTTGAATTCGTCTGTTTAAGCTGACTTGTAATGTGCCTTTAACTGATCAGGCCATTGAATTTAAATATGCCGCCACAAACATAAATCAAATTATGCAAATTGAACTGGATGACGCCATTGGAGAAGTCTTTTTCAATAATAAAGACCAGAAAAGCATGAAACCATAACTCAGACTCCCAGACTGTAATATTTGATTTCTTCAGCATGTATCCATGCATGAAGAACTTTTAACTTCGCCTGCCGGCTTCAAATATTATCTGGAGACTTTCCATTTCCTGTGGAAATATATGTAATAAGGTGAGTCCGACAGTTTCCCGAGGCGATCGCGGTTCCCACAATGCCGCGGCGCACCTGTCAGAGAAGCTCCCCTCCCTGGACACGGCGGTCCTGCTGGACTTTTCCTTCCCCGGTGAATTTCTATGAGCCCCCACGAGCCACGTCCCCATTTCAGTCCAACAAACCGCGGGGAGATGAAGGGGGCAGAGGGCACCGCCGGATGTGCTTCAACTGCCAATGGGAAATGTCAGCCCCCCTCTCACAGTCCGGGAATAACAAATAGCCTCTTGAGTGTCTTGACAAGCGACGGGCGCCGTGGCACGCTCGCTCCATCCCGCTGAGTCCACAGAGAATTATGCAGAACGTGAGAAAGAGCCTCCTGCTACCTGGGAAATTTATCTCATCTAGTCCTTCAAGACGTTTCTGACAAGAGCGGCCTTTCATATTTTATCACATTTCTCCGGTAATTCGGCCAGCGCCGACATTGAGGCTCATAAATGGGAGAGGCCTGGCGGAATTTACTCTGAGTCTGACGTCTGACATCCCCTGATTATTTACATGGCGGTGCACAGGAAGAGGCAAGAAAACCTGTCTGCTTTTCTTTAATGTATTTACACACATTGCATTGACATTTCTACAGGTTCCACACTGATGTTTGCAGGCTGAACTACTTCATGGGAAAAAAAGAAGAAGAAAAAAAAAACTGCTTTTCTGACATGAAAAGCAGATTTGTTGCACTCATGGCGGAAGTGAAGCTTTCTGACTTCATGCATTCATTTAAATACTCCGACCACCTCCATCTATTCATCTGTGAAGACCTCATGAAGAACGTTTTCCATCTCGGTTAATTGTCTCCATGATGAAGCAGTGACCTCTACAAGTCGCAGCCCAAATCTGCTCTTGTTCTTTTTTTATTCTTTACTGATGTTTTGACATTTTTTTCTTATTGTATTCTCTAAAATTGCACTTCTCTCCCCAGTTTTTAACTATTTTTTCGAAATTTGTTGTCATTTTCTTCCAGTTTCTTTCAAATAGCATTTTCTTTTTTCACACTGAGTGAAATTATTCTAGTTTTCTGTCTTATTTCCAAAAAATCCTTTTGTCACAAATTTAAACAGTTTCTCAGGATTTCTTATCATTTTCTCAGGTTATTTTACTCATATTCCAATTTGACTTTTCATTTTATCCACTTGGCCATTGTGTTTCCAAGGATTTTTCTTTTCTTTGTTTTATTTTTCAAAATAATAATTCTAATTTTCAGCCCTTTTCTGCACTATGCTGTATTTAAGCCTTCACCCATTTTCTCCCTGGTTGTTTTTGTTTTTGTTTCACTCAGTTTTTGAGTTTAAGTTCATTTTTCACTTGATTTTGGTTTGATTTTGTAATTCGTTGAAAAGTTTTAAGTACTTTTTTTTATTCCTTCCATCTGGTTTTTAATGATCTTCTTGGTCTTTTTCAATATTTCTCTCTTTTACATCATTTAAGCTTCTTTCGGTCTCATCGATCTCCTCGGGTCAGGTCATGTGATGAAAATAGTCTTTCTTAACCAATCGTCCTTCCTTCGTCTCGTTTCTGTAATACTAAACACATCAGAGCTGAATCCGCTCTGTCATTATCACCTGACAGTAAATTAATTACGTTTAAACCACTAGATGTCAATATTGTTCAGGTTTTTAAAGCCACTACATTTCAATAACACTGTCTGCTCTGTGCACATTTTAAATTAAGCTCTTGGTAAATAATCTGAGTCAGGTGAAACGTGATCACGTGACCTCCTCCCACCCTGCATCACAGCGGCCGGCGCCACCCGGAGCCGCTTCGTCTGAATATAAGAGCAGCTGCCACAAAGCGGAAGGTCAAGCTACAGAGTGACCGGAATGAAAAGATTCTCCCCCGGACTGCCGGAGGACAGCGCCGGCAACATGTCACTCCTTTGATGTGTGTGTATATGTGTGTGTGTGTGTGTGTGTCAGTAACCTTGCCAGCTCCCTCTGCAGCTCCTCCGTTGATCCCGCTCGCTGCCCGGAGACGGTGGCGATCGCTGCGTGTTGAACCTGGCCGTGGTCATCAGCGCCTCCTTGCTGACTGAACCTACTTTCATCCGACCCCATGTTTTGTTTAGTTTCGCTCGTACTCTTTTCTTCTTACATAAACCGCTGAGCTGAGATCCAGATTCACCAGCCAAGCAGGAAAACAACCGGCAGAACTCAAACCTCAGCCAAGGCCTGATCACCCCTTCGGCTCTGACTGTCACATACGCTTTGCCATGCAGATGACACAATTTACCCAGAGGCTGAAAGTTTGGCATGTTGGTGATGCTGCAGAGAAACACTCGGAAACACTGAGACCTTGTTTGGATGACATTTCAAGAGGAGATACCTCGTTTTTTTGCGGTTTCGTTTCATAATAGTTCTGCGTTTCAGCAGAAACTGAAAACGATGTAGTCAGCACGTCATCCCACAAGTTAACGCTATAAACTTCAGCAATTGTGAGTTGCTGCATTTCCAAAAAGTTGCATTTTGCCCTGTTCACACGGAGACACAGTTGTTTCATGTTTGAAAAGTTCCATCTTGGAAGCCGACACCCAAAATGCAACTCAGGTTTTCTGCTTAGATGTTTCACTTTAGATGAAGAGTTCACATCATCAAATACACTTTTCTTTTTCAGTTTGGAAACTTTCATTGTTTTGACAATTCTTAAGCTCGAGGTTTTAGACATTTCAATACAAAGCATGCTGGAGTGTTTTTTATCTGTCTTTTGTAGAAGAAACCAGGTGTCTGTGTTTTTTTTGGGAGCATTCATCTTACTTTCTTCTCTTACTTGAACCCAGAGTGAGAAAATGTTAATGCAGCTGAAAGTTTAAAAATTTACCAACAACCCAAGACACTGAGACACAAACAGCAGCACAACAATGCACAAAGATTACAAATCAACGGCACAGTTAGAGAAGTAGACGTAAGATCAGGAGTTTGCAGGTTTGAATTCCAGGGCTGATGGGTCCCTGAGCAAGACCCCCATCAGCACCATGTCCCTCCAAAATGTGGCTGCATCTTCATATTAGTATTCGGGGTTGATGTGAAAGAAAAAACAAGATTTTCCCTAAGGAGATTAACAAAGTATAAGTAGTGTCAAGCAGCCTTTTTTCAGTTTGCCTCATTCCTGGACTGCAGTCCCGAAAAACCCTCTTTGATTCCCGGTTTCTTTTGCTTCTGTTGTTTTATCTTTTCAGTTTGTAATTTTACTTTGTGCAGCCTCACGCCTTCCTTATCTCCGTCTGCTATTCTTCCACTTTTAGAAGACTTCACTTTTTGGTTTACCAACATTAAAATACTGCTTTTGTTCGTGCACGTCTGCGCGCCGCACCATCGCTCTTTCATGATGCGGCTTGCTGTGAATTTAATAGGTGCTGTTTGAGAACGGGGACCGCGGAGTATTCTCACCTCTCAAAGAGAATCCACATGGTTTGAGACCAGAGCTAATGCGTGTGCGTGCGTCCGAGCACGTGCACGTAGGACCTGTTCATTTTTTTTTTTTTGCACTCTGCTTTCACGATTAGACAACTTGAATCTGTTCCAACCTCCAGGACCCTAAATTAGATGAAGCTGTGTAGATTTGTTTACGAATGCAAAAGAAGCCTGGCGAGCACAACAACAGTAAAAACACAACAAGAAATTAGTCGGCTAATTTATGACTAAGAGGTAATTTATGGAAGACGTGGGATAAGGAGGGAGGAGGGGGGCGGCTGCTCCGAACATGCTTGGTTCTCTGTGATCCGGCATCTTGCAGCCTGATCTGCTTGATGCACCCTCTGGCCCTCTCTCCGGAAAATCAGACGACGGACGAGGGAAGAGTGCAAATAGAGGCTCGCCGAGTCGCTGCCGGTGTGTTTACGGTGGTGTGCGGGCCTTCCCGCGCGGCGCTGAGGGTACCTCTTAGATGTGCCATCTCACTTCTCCGGCAGACAGACGGGACGGGCAGATGTTGTCATCCAGGAAAACAACAACAACAAAAAAAAATGGATTCTTGCTTGTACAAACATTTCTCAGAGCTGTCAGATGTCAGACATCAGTTCAGTTAAACCTCAATGGGCAGAGAACCTGTTTTTAAATCTCCCAGTCTGAAAGGCAAAAAAATAAAAAAAACAGCAGCTGGATCCACAAAAACAAACAGTATTCATCCTGATAGCAAAATCGTTTATTTGTGGCTTTTGTGGCACAACAGTGTCCATGGAAGTGAGATAATGATCTTCTAACACCACTGTTTTGTGAAATAACTAGATGCTATTAATCCAAACGAAAAGTGATAATGGACAACGACAAAGAGGGAGCAACAAAACACCAAAGCAGCAATCACAAAAACAGCTGGACACGTTGGACACCCTCCCCTAAGAAAAGCGGAGGATAAATTAGCCTGAGTTGCTCATAATAACGAGGCGGTCATCCCAATTCTGTATTTTCTTCACTGCGGGTTCTTTCTTTTGTAGAGATGATCCACAAGCAGGCACAGCGGTTTCCAGTCTTTTCTTGAAGTGCCGGTAAATCTCATGTTTAAACAGCAAAACAGTAAAATCCCGAGTACCAGGATGTGTAACGTAACTCTTGGCATGATGGGGAAAAAGTTACTGCATGGAGAGAAAAGTCTTCCTGTGATCAAACCCAGGTCACCGTGTTGTGAGGCAGCAGCGTAAACCACTGATCCACTCTGCTCCAGTTGTTTTGCATGATTACAAAAAGCTTTATCTGCAGCGTGGTTCAAACACCTCATCTCACCGAGTTCACAGTCCGAGCAGAGTTTTTGTTCACCAGAACCTTTTCTCGGCTGCTCTGCTTTGTGCAGATTTCCCTTCAAATCGCTGATTGTAAGGGGCACAAAAACCCTGATTGCTTCAAGCTTCCCAGCAGTGATGGAGCAGCATTAACCAACATCGATTTGTTTCATTTCTTTTTCTAATGCCCAGTAAATCATCTCAAAAATGGATTAAAGTGATATTTAAGTGGCTCATTGAAGGAGTTTAGATTCAGATAGAAAAGAAAATCAGCTTCAATGTCTATAAAACTGTTGAAATGTTATATTTTACCTCCCTGGTATTTAACGATGGTCGAAGCAGCGGGCGCTCATGCACACTGATTCCTTCAGCTCAGGTCCAATAGCTGCTGGCTTGAGGCAGCAGAGTGTAGAAGCGGAGGTTGAGGTGTATTATAATGAAGACGAGAACACACAAAGGACCTTTCCAACACGGTAGCAATGAGGAAAAAAAAAATCTTCTCTTAATGGCTTCCACAAGAAAGCAAAAAAGTACATGTTGAGCAAAAGTAGAAGGTAAAAGGTGGATTAACTGCCCCTCCTGCCGAGACTCTATAACAGAACTTACCCTAAACTTCTGATGGCTGATGTACTTTTGTTTGCGTGACACAGCAGATGCACCATGGGCTCCGTTTCCAGTCTGGACCTTTTTTTTCTTGCTTGTTAAAAGATGTGAAACGGAGCAGAACGGGATGCCGGGGGCTTAGCTAATGGATCGCCCATTTCTCCATGATAGTGCAAACTTCCAAGTGAAAACTTTTCAAGCCGTCAAACGCCGAATCACCTCATTTGATTTCGCTGATTGAGCTCGCGACGCAGGCAGTCCTACAGAAAGTGGAGACGGCTAACATGATTTTCCACCACTGCAGGGTGAATGGCTCAAAGGTTTCTGCTGTTGGCAGGCGGGTTGAAATGGCCTGCGATGGTTTTTATCAGGCCCATAGACGCTCGGTAATGGGGCTTAATGTTGTATTCCTGAAGCAGAAAGATAAGCCTCGTGGCTGGAAGTATTATGAGGCAAGAACATGTCAA
The DNA here is from genome assembly GCF_902148845.1 of Salarias fasciatus. Taxonomy (NCBI): domain Eukaryota; kingdom Metazoa; phylum Chordata; class Actinopteri; order Blenniiformes; family Blenniidae; genus Salarias; species Salarias fasciatus. Next base: position 17,683,316 of record NC_043763.1, on the reverse strand, counting down.
AACCCTGCATGAAATGAAACGCTAAGAGCAGCTTCGTCACACATTTTGGACTCTTTCACTGATCTGATTGTCAAAGTTGTGGAGACGTTCCAGTGATCCTGTTGAGTATCAGCTGTCGCCTCTCTCTTCCTGATTGCCTTTGGAGTTTTGCCCTGTCTTCATTGTTTCCTGCCTGTCTCTTTCCCCTGCTGTGGGGCGTGGCTGGCTCCTCCCCCTCTCCCTCCACTGCACACCTGCCGAGTCGCTATAAAGACTCCAGCTCAGCTTCCGCTGATGGTCAAATCGTCTGTTTCTGACAGTGGAAACTGCTCTGTCCTTGATGATTCTGAGGACTTTTTTGTGCTCCCTGTTTTTATTTTGCCTTTTTGATGGCTGTCTCCTGTCCTTCGAGGTGCATCTCCGATCATTTAGTCTCGTCCAGCTTTGTATCAGTGCCTTGTCTGTGAAAAACCCAGACTTTTTGGCCTGTTCACCCTTTTATTTTTACATTTTTGTTTGATGAAAGAATTTTTACATTGACCTTTGGAAAAAAAAAAAAAAAAAGATAATCTGTCTGAATTGCATTATAGGTCCTATTTTAATCTGCACATAACTATTTGAGATTATTGCATGTGTCACAACAGAGTTCAGCCACCTTTTTGTTTTCATCTGATAAAAAATAAATGGATCGTCTTTAAACAGTTCTTTATGCTTGAAATGCATCCAGATGTGAAAAAAAACAGGAGGATATCTAAAACACGCTGGATCTGAGTTCAGATCCGTAAGACAAAAGCTAAGCTGACTGATTTATGGTGAAAATTGCTATTTCGATGCTTGGCTCCTCTTTAAAGTGACAGTTTAACTTCATGCTGTAACACTTTCCCTCCTCAACACTTGTCACCCCTCGAGATGAGCTGTCTGCACTGAAATGGCACCTTGCCTCAGGCTGATAACCAAATCCATAAAGTCAAAACAGAAACGAAGCAGATGGCAAAGACAACCAATAAGCAGTAAAAACAATATCGGGAATGTTTGCCATATTTTAAGTAGATGCTCTAATCTTGTTTGTTGAGCCTCGCCACTTTGTGTATTTCCATCTGTTTTCCTCTGCTGTTGTTGCTATGATTTCCACATATATCCACGCCGATCGCTCGGTACGCCCACACTGGGATCTATACAGCCCAGAACCAAACAGATCTGCATTAAATCATGTGCTACTTCAGATATAGACAAAAGCAGCACATGTTTTATTATTATAAATAAATGAAGCTATTTGGTTCAGGCTCTTCAGGTTTGGCCCTGCCTGTCAAATTTTGATATTCCAGAGCAGTTTGTTTAAACACAAAGTCTGAGCAAGTGTGAAGAAACCAACGAGCCTGTCCCCGCCTGGGTGTTTGTTCGGTATTCTTTCTTATCTTGTGTTGTCATGGTTGGTTTTGACCATACCTCATGGTTTCACTCTTGTTACCCCCCCATGTCAGCATTTCAGGAAAATTGTGCTTTCTCCTGTTTCAATAGAGACGGGAATCAGAGCATTTTGGAAAAGTTCCACCTTGGAGCACTTCTCAAAAAGTTGCATTTCCATTGTGGTCTTGTAAGCGAACATCAAAAATGCAATGAATATATTTTTTTTTCTTTTTTAATTGAAATCAGTGTTTTGTGACTGGTGCGGACAGAAGGAATCTAAACTGGAACAACATGACTACAAGAAACATGGGACGATGCAAAAACTGAAAACATGGCAACGCACAAAACCATCAGCAGCACTATGACTGTATCCAATTTCTAGCAAGACATTTTCAAAATACAAAAAAGTAGAGTTCTTTCAGTGGTTTCTATGCATGATATATGGTACAGATTGTTGTATTTGTAAAGATGTATCTATTATCAATTCAAACAAATATGGAAAAAAGGATAGTTGTCTAAGAAAAGCTACAGTTTTTCTGAATCTTGAGTAGGACAGAGAAGATGGAAGCTGTGAAGGGAGGACCAGGGACAGGCAGGTGAAGAAAAGCCCCACATGGCCGCAGGGCAATGAAGAGTGGGGCGTTCGGAGGAGTGCCCACCCAGAGCCCCTCAGACTGGTTGTGCTTTTGTTGTGGAAAAATTTCCATAAGCCTGGGTGAGAGGTAGAAATATAGTTCTAAAACCAATAGTTTTCTGAGGTGTTTTTTTTGTTTTTAGTAGGTTTGCATGAATAATACAGTCCCAATAGAGAGTATATCTAAGAGTACAGGAGTGTAACTCAATCGTTCCAGAAAACAACCTGTGGAGAGAATGTGAGAGTTAAAGGTTTGCAAAGAAGGTCCAATAAGAAGTGTCCTTTCGCGACAGAAACAGATGATGGCAGGTTAATCCAGACCCTTTTCAGGAACAGGTAGAGATGGATCCCATCAAACACCCTCAGGAAAAATAACACAGAAACGGATCCTCATGAAACCCTTCAGACAACATCGGATCATCCCAGACCCCATTAGGATATTCAGAACAGAACAGATGAACTGACAAAACACAAATATAGTGAAAGCACCGATACTGACTACAATCAAAGATAATCGAGATGAGTGTGAACAAATACGAAGGCATCGAGAACAGAGCAGACAGACATGGACTAAGACTAGAAACCAGATCAGAGAAAAGAGGAAATGCAGAACATGAAAACTGGGCAAAGCAGTGTCAGGATATTTTAACTTTGTTGTCATTCTCTCCACATATCAATGTACAGGGAAGCCAACATCTGACGCAAAGGAAGCACGTTAGTTTTTCCACAGTCCCGAAACTCATAATTTCATCATTACATTACCAAGAGACAAACCCTCAATATTTATGATGAGAAGTGAAAGGCAGCATGCAGGTGACATAACAGAACTTGAAACATATTTTACTTGACAAATCGTTGAATCTTTTTCTCTTTTTAAATCAAATGTCACATTTGTGGCTTTGCTATGAAGTGGCATCGGCGTTGGGAATGTCGGCTTTGTTAGGCTGAATGTCGCCGCTCTTGTCCTGTTGCAGAGAGTTGCTGTAACTCACAAACTTGCAACACGAAATATGAACGTTGAATTAGATCAAGATCAGTTTTTACTTGTAGCACCCTGAAGGAATATGTGCAGTTCTGGAAAGCCAACACTGACAGTCTGTGAGTATTCAATAATACTCACTTTTTTCTATTTATGTTTACAGGACTCTTAATAAATGATAAACACAAGCATGTAATCATACAAGCATTTAGTCCGGGCTCAGGAAATCATGTCACTGGCTTCTTTTTTTTAATCCGCCAAATGTTTTCTTCACTGAGGCTCAGAGCATATGCTCTAATATAATACAATTAGAGTCAAACTAGCTTTCCAAATAAATCCCACTGAATCGTCGCTCAAATTAGACTCAAGCTTTGGTGACTGTCTTTTCTATCACATTAATAGTGGCGCAGCGCGGTGGAATGATGGCATAACTGCTGATTAGAATGGCGCCTTTCCACATGAGCGCGGCAGGAAGCACACGCCGACAGTTTTCTAATCGCTCTGTGCACCGTCGCGTGGGATTACGGGGATGAACTGTTTGCTCCGGATGAAAATTGAGGTAAATCAATTTTCCATTTTCTTTTAGGACTTCACTTCTATCTGGTGTCAGGCTAATGACAGCGTGAGCCGCTGGGACAGCAGTCATTCATCAAAAGGCGCTTAAAAGCAAGCGGCGAGCCGGTTCCTTTTTCGCTCTCTCTCTCGCTCTCTTTCTCTCTCTCTCTCTCTCACACCGCTCATTAGTTCAAACAAAATTACTTCAGAGGAGAGCTGCTCGCAGCTTTCATGCTCTGTAAGGATGGGATGGCAGGAGCGGAGGGAATGGATGAATGAGTGAATAATTTGCATAAGTAAAGACAGTTTTCCCCTCCTTTAATGTCACTTAACTTCTCCTGTTTTTCAGGACGGTCCTAAAGTCAACATCGAGTCTTTCTGGTCACAATCTGCTTTGTGAGGCACACAGGAGCAGATGAAGAAGAGAAGAATGAGCACATGCGTCGTCTTCTCGCTTTGGTCTGAAGAACATCCAGCGAACACGGGTGATGAATTCGAGGAGAAATGTGAATAAATGTAGAACAGCATGTGACGGGCCGCTGGATGCTTGGATGAGTTACAAAATGTCAATTAAAGGCCGCGTCCTTCGATGTCGCCGCGCGTCGTTCCAAATGAGCACTGATGAAAGCTCTTAAGACGCTGCCAGAATTAGTTTAAAATGTTGGTTGATATTTGAACAGCAGCTGCTTTCACAGGTTGTCACCCTTTGTCAACGTTTGGATCCCAGAAAGTTAAAAATTCAGGCGTCCTCCAGGATCTTATGCCCTTTTTTCAATCATTCGGATTCAAAAAACTCTGAATACTTTTACTTGTGTGTTTCATATCTACAATTATGTTTAAATATTTCTACACAGGGTTACAGTTTGGATTTTTAATTGCCTTGGGAGGCAGATTTGGGATACTTCAGCCCACAATTTATTGCGTGACATTGAAGCGTGACACAGCTTTCAGTGAACCAGGTAATGTTTCCTGTAAATAGAATAAACAAGGCTACAGGCTTCGAGGGACTAACAACAGAAAATTCTGAAAAAGAGGATGCAAAGCCAACTCTTTAAGGTCCCCGTTTGACAAGTATGAATGAAATCCTCTGATTTGAACCATGTGTTTGATGTTTCTGACTAAAGGCAGGACCGGGGATCAAATGCACCACAGATCAATGGTTGACTATGTGTGCAATTACAATTAATAAGACAGCAGTTGGTGCCTGATTCACACGGTGAAATCAATTCCAAGCGGTATTACAAATGGCTTCTGTTCTCAAATTATCCGAAACTTTTGGTAAACATACTTCTAAAGCAGGCAAAACCTATAAATCCTGACTGTTGCTCATCCCAATACTAAACCTATTTCACCTGCAACAGCTAAAGCCAAGTGTTTTGCTTTGTTGCTGATCAAGTTTGCCATCGAGACAATGACAATCAAGCCTTTTGTTCCATCTGGTTCACCAGTCAGAGGCAGATGTACGGATCCTGTCAGAGGGGGGTATCTTTAACTGAGCCCCATCCTAATCTCACAATTGAATGGATTCGATTCATATTTTTCCCAATAAATTACACGACTGCAGCAGAATTTGCATGATATTGACACAACAGGACCTTTCAAACGCAAATAAATGATTTTTGGAGGATTGCTGTAGCTCATTCATTAGAAAGGGTTGTTTTATCCCCCTTTTTTCCTGTTCAGACACTGAACTACTTTGACTACCTTGCATGGCAGCCTTAGTCACTGGTATGTGAATAGGGGAATACGATGAAGCACTTTAAGGAAGTGGTACATAACTAAAATCCATAAAAAGTTGTGAATGGAAATGATTTATCCCAAAATGAGGAAGGAATATTCTTCAACAATATAATCATAGACATCAGGATTTCTTTGTATGAATAAATTCCCATCCATTATTGGATTTTTTTAAATTATGCAGCCTTTTTTACAGCCCCAGTGAGTTTTTCCAGGATCTGACACATTTGCCAGTGGTGACGGTTTCCATACGAGGCGCTCACACGCCATTGGGAGCACAGGGAGTTTCAGCGTCTTGTCTACAGACGGTTTGACGCTCGGGACCTGCAACATGAGGAGTGGAAGATGACTTGTTCTCCCGACTGAGTCAGAGCAGCGGTCTGAATGTGCACAGAGCACAGTGTGATCAAATCCGAACCTCGAAACTCATACATTTTGCTGCGTCCCCAGCTGTCCAGAGCTATAACCCAAAAGAAGAAAGATGATCCAAAATAACTAAAAAATTAAAAAAAAAATTGCAACATGGCATTTCTGTTGCAGTAATTACTGTTTAATTTGAACTATTAGAACACATACCTGATTAAATTGACTCTCAAGACGGTGTTTTATAATCAAGTTATAGAAGACTATTAATCACTTTTTCAGAGACCTGAGTGTCGAGGTGACCTCCTCTGTCGTCTCTGCTCTTTTTTCTGAACCGCCAAAACGCCGTCTGCCGTTGAAAATTGCTCGTGTTATTTTGTGAAGCCCTGTGAAAAGCTCCTTTCAAGGCTCTGAACAATGTTTATGCAACGGCAAAATACTTTTATTCAGCGATTTGATGCCTTCACGCCTCGACACTGTCCTCTCGAACCACACACCCCCAGGTGATCAGTTTCATTCAGCCTTTGAGTCTCCAGCAGACTGTAACGAGGTTCAAGGCTGAGGTTGTGGGCTTCAGACTCGCGGTTATGACTTTTTTTCCTTTTGAGAGAGCGGATTTGCCGCGTTTCTGAATGAGAAAGATTCAAGGCAATGTAGCACCTACCTACAAACAAAATTCAAGCTTTAAAACTGTTTATACCAACACACCCACACTCCGTGCGGCAGAATGGGTTGATTATCACTTCGGCACAAAAGGACACATTTTACTGTACTCACCCTCGGTAGGACCTAAATGTCATCGCATACAAACAAGGCAAAGGGTTTTACTCGTGGAGGAAAGCAGCAGAATTCCTGACTCTGCCTTCATTGTTCCAAAATTCCTCATTCTTCATCTTCATGTGGCTTTAAAAAGGCTTGTGGATTTATGCTGTTGAATTGCACCTTGTGGTGCACTTAACTCGAGCCTGAATCATCAATCAGCAAAATGAGTCCCACTCATTTTGCCTCTTTCAGCTTCCAAAATATGCAAAAACTCCTGCTATGACGAAAATGGCTGTAAATGATCGAAATGTTGAATATTGATTGTTAGTTTACAGGTTATACTTGAAAGTACAGTACAATCCTAATTATTTGTAACAGACAGAGGGTATCAGGTTAAATTAACAGACCTATAATTTATTAAACCGTCAGCCAGTGTCTTTTCGTCCACGGTGACGCTGTTCACTGCAGCTGTGATCTTCTTCCAGACAGGAATTTTCTGGCTCCTCATCTCACGTGTCTCCTGCCGTAAGGTGACATCAGCGCTCAGATCTGCACTTGTTTCTACGATAGATTGATAAATGAGGGCCAATATGCTTATTAGTGAGGGGCAACAACACAGGAAGACATGGAAACAGCAAGGTTTTTTTGGGGGGGGATCCTCTGTTGTTGTTGTTCATAAGGTAACTCAGGGTGCTCAAACTAACAGCCTGAGGGCCAACTGCTGCCTGATGTTCATTTTTATTTGGCCCACAGCAACTGCGAACAACAGGGCTCATCAACGTTTTTGGAATAACACTTACTTCAAGGTGACTAATTCCTGAATAATGAGATTTTCATATCTTGCTGTTTGTACTGCGCACCATCTGAGGACATGCCCCGAAGGCTCTGAGTTGGCTTTTAAACTAAAGGCCCGGTCACGCCTCCCGAACTTTGCTGGAGCGTTCTTGGAGTGGTGAAAAAAAATCCATCACCGCTCGTAACTGTTCACCACCGTTTAACAGAAACTGGCCTCCGTTAAAGCAACGCCGTATACGCTCGGCCACCGCTGATGTTTCCGGAGGGGCCCTCCTACTGCTCCGAAAGTTTTGAGCTGCACAAAATACTGCCAGCGTTGAGGAGCGGGGAGTTTTCCGTCTCGGCAACGTTCACCCCCGCTCCACCAACGCCCAGTCAAAGTTTGCCACCGCCAGACGCAAGTTCGTGGACGCTCGGGTCCGCCAGGCCAACGCAGAAATCTTGAACACTGGACCACCGCTGCTTCGCCAGCGTTGCCCGGGCGTCAATTAAACGTTGCACAAGCTTCAGTGGAGCGGTTGTAAGCGTTTTACGAGCGAACACGGGGTTGCTGGAATGGTGTCCGGCGTTGAAGCAGCGATTCATGGCGGCGATGAACTTTGGTTTGGCGTTGGTATAGAGCAGGGGTGGGGAACCCTGGTCCTGGAGGGCCGCAAACCTGCATGTTTTCCATGTCTCCCTGCTTCAACACAGCTGATTGCAATGAGGCTCGTTATCTGGCTTTCTGCTGGACTTGGCCATGAATCTTGATTCGATTCAGGTGTGTTGAAGCAGAGAGACATGGAAAACATGCAGGTTTGCGGCCCTCCAGGACCAGGGTTCCCCATCCCTGGTATAGAGGGTGTCGGAGCGGGACCAGAATTTGGCTATAAATACGGGGAGAAATGGACCAGGAGCTCATTTGGAATCGAGCTGCCGTTGAGTTCAGACCTCATCTATATCGAATTTGCTCAAAGTTACAGTAAAACTGTATCACAGTGGATGCTGAGAGACTTGCTATGATTGGTGGCCTGACTGGTCTCTGCAAAACATAACAATGGAATAATAAATGAAAACGGTTGAAATAATACACATAACAGTATTTTTTCACAGTTGTTAAATATTTCTTGACACAACCAGTGAGCCACATCTACTAACCTGACTCCATTGCTTCAGCTGCCTGCTCAGTATTGATCTTCTTGGAGGCTGCTGCCTTCCCTTCTCCAGCCTTCCTCTTCTTTTGTCCACGTCGCATGATGAACTTCAACTGTCGACTTCTATCAAAAATCTATCAGAACTTGTATCAAAACGATCCGTTCAGCTCCATAGTCACAAGCGGTATGCCGCTAAAGCAACTTTATACCCCCTCCGAGCCAACGCCCGCATGCGCAGAACGCCGCTAAACCAACGCTCGCTACCGCCCTCTACCGCAAAACCAACGCTAAAGCAACACTGGCATCAGCGTTGCACCGCTAAGCCAACGCCCATGTTTTCGATTTTTTTCCCCATTTTGCGCGCGGTGACGAGCGTTCGGCCCCCCTCCCTACCGTTCAAGGGACGCTCCTGCAAAGTTCGGGTGGTGTGACCGGGCCTTAAACAAGACAAACGCAGAAAAACTAAAGAAATGCAGGAGAACACGTAAGTTTGGAATATTTCTGACTATTTCAGTCATATGCTTCACTTCAGTTCCTTTATTATTAGGTATTTTCTGCTTGCCAAATCAGAATTGTTGGTAGTTTGGATATCTCAAATCCAACATTGTCACCAGTCACATGCTTTTAATTACACTGATCACCAGTGAAAAAGAGAAAATTTGGCCAAATTATGAGTGAATCCAATAATTTAATCAGTTTGTGCGTGAGAGAAGTGGAGGAGTGTGTCCTAATAGAACTGTATCCTGACTGCTGCCGCATGCAAACAGGAATACTTGCTGTTGAATACAGTAAATTTCAATTAATAGTGAATAAACAATTCAAATCGACCCAGTGAACATTTGGAACGATAGTTAACTTGAATCTAATGAATTAATCCATCACCAGCCTTCTTCGATTACTGGGGAAGAACTCGCAACTATTTGTATGAATTCCTTGTAACGTGCCCAAACGCTGCGGGTGAGTAGAAAAGTGATCCAGGTATGATGAAAACACATGATAGCTTGAGCGTAACAGCGTGGAGCTCTTGGGTCAGAACTCAGTCGTCCTGGCCCGACGGTGAGCGGCTCAGCGGCGCCATGTTTAATTCAGGCTGCACGGTCCGCACGCCGCGCTTGACAAGTGAGACTATTAAAATAAAACTGTGAACAATGAAAGAAGTTCTCATTTAACTGAACAAGTAGATGGGCCGAGGCACTGGGATTCAGGAGGTGAATTATAAATTCATGAAGGTTTTGTAGCAGCTCTAATGGCTTCAGGCGAGACCTCAGCAACCAGCCTGTAAACCAGGTTTGACAAGCCCCCATGTCGAGACCCCTGAAAGAGCAGGGGTGCGTTCCTCCTCCACTGCCTGGAACGTTCTGGATCACAGCCGCTGCAGCAGGTACGACATGAAGGAGCTGATATGGAGATAAGCTCTCGGAAAGTGGACTCCCGCCGCCCGGCGCTCAGAACAGAAGGCTTCACTTCGAAGGGACGGGGGTCTCTCAGGACCGGGAGAGGGAGCGGCCGCTGTCAGGAGACGGCGCCTGAACTGACAGCGACTCCGAGGCAGACTGTCTGTATTTAGGAAGTCCACACTTTGAACATTTACACTCCAGTGAACTGGATTTTAATATTGCTGATCAGCACACCAGAGGTTTTCAATCGATAAACCTTGAAACTCAATTTGACTTGGATCCACTGAGGAGACGACGCCGTAACACAGACATGATCGGAGCTAAAGGCTTCTCTCAGGCATCAGTGTCGGATCCATTTGAGTTCCGGTGCTACATGAAAGCCCAGTTTCACCTTGAGTAGACGTCCGCTCCTTTATGCTTATATTAGAAACGCTTTTGTATCGTTCAATTTACTTAAAACAGAAAAAAAGAAGAAAGAAAAAGAAGCAAGTTTTCACTCTTTGATGCTTTTGTGTTAAAAAGGTAACTAACTCTCCCTCACCACTACATGACTGAAGTATCAGCTCAGATCTTATTATCATCTTGTCTGCTGCTTGTACAACAAGGTAACAACCGCCTGTAAATGCACAATTACAACAGCTTTTCTGACAGGAAATCCAGTCAGCGTCTGATTAAAGTCCACACCAGGGGTGTCAAACACATTTCAGTCCATGGGCGTCATGCAGCCAATTTCATCTTGAGTGGATCAGACTGGTAAAAAAGTGCCTTGAAATAACCTTAAAATGTGAACTTTTTCTTTGTTGTGGTGCAGTGTATACGTGATGAAAATGTTCATATTTTCATGAAACCAAACAATGACTTCCAAAACTTAATATAAAGAGTTAATTAGAGTGTTTTTAGAACTTTCTAATTGTAACCTAATTGTAACCGTACAGTGTATTTTTTTCCACTCAGTTCAAAACAAAATGTATTTTCACGTAACTTTTCACACTGACAATGCTCTGTCTTCATCAGGAAAGAAGAATTCTGATAGGTGACATTGAGCATGCCATGCCTGGGCCTCGTCAATATCCACAGGGACGCCGAATAACTCCTGCATGACAGTCACACGACGCCGCTGCAATTATCACAACCACTCACGCAAATGTCACACTTCCAGGAATCACAGCAGACATGCATAGTTTACAGCGACACGTCATTCAGTTGCATTCCGCAGTGTGTTCACGCTTTAAATAAGTCAGTAAATAAATCATCCAGAGCCGTTTCTAGTTTATTTACTGCCAGTGGCACTATTTAAGTTAGAGTTACTGTAACATTTCTCTCTGTGCTCGAGAGGTAACATTAGCATAGTGTGAGGGTGGATTTTTAAAACATGCATGCTGAAGGCTGCAGAAATCGAGCGTCTTGGGAAGTGACAGGCCTTTTCAGACGTTAATTCGAAGAGAAACAGCGCTGGAGAGAGGATTTCAAATGCTTTTGCAGGTTTGAATAGCCAAACAAAGGACAAAGTCGAGCCATTTGTTGTATTTTTAAAGTTAAAGAAAAACCATTTAAGAGTACTTTTGGACAGTGATGACTTATAAACTTTAATTTGTGCTAATAATTCTTTGTAAAGTTTAACTTTCTCAAAATAAAATATAGATGGATTCATATTTGGCACATTTTACTGTTGGGATTTCATAGATTATTATGCTGTTGTTTTACTAGTTGGTTAAGACTAATATTTGCTATGTGCCGCCTGATACCTTCAGGTATAGGAACAAAAACACTCACTAGACGTGCATGTTGCATGACGGTGTGCTCCATATTTCACATTCATCTCTCCAATAGTGACTGACACGAGACGGCTGTGTACAGCACAAGTTTGATGTTCCATTTCCATGTGATTCTGTAGCTGCTTAAACAAAACCAGGATTTGCTCTCTCATATGACACAGCTGATCACACTCACTCACCTTAATGTGTTTCGCTTCAATGCAAACAGGTGACGGTGAATATGCATGATGCAGCGGAGCTCTCCTGAACTACAGTGCAGAGCGAGGCGGAGCAGGGGCGTGCTGCAGGTGCAATCACGCCACTGTGTGTATGTGTGGGCATGATGTGTGTGCGTGTTTACTGACATTTCCACCAGAAATTCAGCGCGAAATGATCACTTTTATGTCAGATTTAATGGTACCGGCAATGGAAATGGCATCGATTCTCTCTGTGAGATGCCTCTTAATTAGTAAAACCTGACAACTACTTTACACACTATGGAGGATTCACAACACATAATACAATAATACACACTGAAGTGAAATGTTTTTACGACCGTGTTTTCATTTTTGCATGGATTGCTCACACATAAAAAGAGCAGTGGGTGTCTCGCCTTCATTTCAGTCTGTCTTTTCATCTGTTGAGTTGGCAAGCAGAGCCAGAAGGCATACACCAACATGAAGACCAGACACGTAACGATGACAGGAAAAAAATAAAAACAAAACACAGCTCGTCTATGAAAAGTGAAAACAAGAAGAAGTGGGGAGGGAAAAAAAGTCTGGGAAAAGAGTACAGGAAACAGATTTTTCAATACAGCTGTGCAAACAGATCCAAACGAGTAAAAAAAGTGCAGGTGGATTTTTAAATGGACCGAAGACAGGTTAGGAAAAAAAAAAGAAAAAAAACTGCTCATAAAGAAGCAGTAAATAAAGTGAAGCTTGTGTGGAGGTGAATTTCTTTGAGAACATCACTAGTAGGTGCTGCTGTTTGTTTTTGAAACTAGAAATATGCTCCACACATTATGGCAAGTACATGTGGAAGGATGCCCAAGTTGGATTGGTATCAAGTTTTATTTACCTGACATTAATAGATTTACCAAAATGCAATTATCCATCTGTGATGTGTTTTTTAACCTCTCATCCCCTTCTTTCCACACCTGATGCTCATATTCCTACATATTTTAACCACTTTTTAAATTTTTTTTTAAACCTGTGGTCTCCTTTAATACCATATTAATTATTGCTCAGGGACATATTTTCACTCTTCAAAGCTGAAATTATCAAAGCAAACTTGCATGAAATGTAAGCTATACTGCTGGACATGTGCAGGGAAAGGCTTCTGTTCAACCACAACCGGCTCTGAAAAGCCTGGAAAAGAAAACAGAGAACAATTTACCTGTCAGTGGGTTGTGTTTGATTTGATGCTGTCATTATATCAAAGAGGCAATGCAACTAAATATTCCACTTTGTCACTTTTATTTCCTTTGATATGTGTCTGTTGGCTCACTTTTACACATCTGAGAATAAGGGACTCAGCAGCAGAATGTCTACTTGTATAAAGTGACAATATATTTGCATATAAAAAGATGAAATTAAACGCTTCAAGCCAGCCTCGACTTTTGTTTCATTGTTGAGTTTTGATCTTAAATTCAAGCGCCTGAAGCACGGAAAACATCAGATTTGATTCTCGTGTTCAGCTGCTTTAGGAGGAGTCGGCGTTGAGCATTTCACCTCGTCAGTCTGGTGGAGAGTTCAGCTTGTCGACTCTGAGACCCTCCAGTGCAGCGGAACCCACAGAATATAAATATTTGGGTATATTTAAAGTGTATAAAAGATGTCAGAGCGCTCAGATCTTTTTGTACTGGTTCTGGAAAATCGTTCTCTGCTTTATCCCATCTGAGAAATTGCATTGTGTTGTTACTCCGGTCACATTTTGTCTTCGCTTTTTCCTGTATTAGCTCTCGTTTTGACTCGAGCCTTTTAGAAGATTGCTGTCAAAATTCGCAACACTGTTTTGTGCCTGTGTAAAATCAAGGACGCTGTTTTTGCGCACCGCGAAATGAATGTACGGTTAAACTGTTGTGTGAACTGATTTCACAAGTAAGAAAAAATAAAAAGCCTTTAGAAGGGAAATTCCTGCTGCACACACGAGACAGAGACTTTTAGACTTCGTAGATAATTTACAGTTAACATGTAGTTTAGAGCATCAGATCACATTTTGCTGGAAGAATACATTATTTTCAATTGGCAAATGTTTTAATCAACAGCAAAAAAAACATTTCAGGCTAAATATTGAATCAAACTCCTGCAGTTGTCCGATCATTTGTTTCTGTTCCTACAGTACATTTACAACAAGACGCTCTAAATTCAGACCGGTGCCTCATGAGTTTGATGCATCAAAGTGACAGATATTCTGCGTCTCCGTGTGTGAAAGCCATTGACTGGATGAGTGTGTGTGTGTGTGTGTGTACCGCGGGGGAGGGAGGCGGGCCGACTGGAGCTGCTTCATTGATAGATTGTGATGGATGGCAAAACACAATGATGTTTTGTTATCATCACAAGTGTAAAGACAATTCAGGTTCAATGTGACTTCGTGTCAGGACAAATTATAGCGTGGCGGCCCAACAAAATATGGGTAAACAGATGAGAAAAGACAAAATAAACAGTCGGCTGAAAGAGATCTGGTCGATTGTTCAGGTTTGTTTTTCCCTTTAAAAAAAAAAACAGTTGTGTGTCTGTGTGGAATGCTGAGGTTGGCTGTATGAGAAAACTTCTGACATCTCGTAAGAACATGGCCATCTGCAAAATGATGAGGCTGATGCCAAATTACGACGCTGTTGAGAAAAGGCTTTCCTGGAGGCAGGGAAACCAAAAGCAAAAGAGCTTTGACAGATGGGGCAATTAAGAAGGGGCAGATGCAAAATGTTTGAAGCAAAAATGAACTGAGGGTTCGGCGACACAGTGGTGTAGTAGAAATACTCTACGGGAGGAGGCGGGACTTCCTGCAGAAAATCCACGGGTGCCTATGCAGCGTGCACAATCTACTGAGCTGAAAGCGTTAAATGGCCGCAGTTTCATTTGGTTTGCACGTCAGAAATTCACGATTTTGAAAATATGCCTGTTTTGGGGTTGACTTTTGGACGTTTACGATGCAACCGGTGCTCCCGGAGTCACGGTCCTTAACCTCCCTCCTACGTGGACCTTAAACGCTGTTTATGCCGCCTCACCTGTCTGACATCTCTGCTCCTATCATCACAACTACAGGCACCTGAGGTCATAATAAATGTAAATACGGGTCTTTCTAAAGTGTCCGTGTTTATGGGAGGACGGTCTGAATAAGCAGCTCCACGAAATGGAACACAGCTGCAGGTTTTATACCTACCCAGGTGACACACAGTAAAATGCTTTTACAGTCGCTACGTTAAATCTGCTGCTGGACTGTGTGGGAGTGCTTGATATATATTACAGTATCTCCAACTTGCAATAAACATTGTGGGGGCAATTTTTGTTTCTCTAGTGGAGAATATGAACCCCCCTCAATCTGCAGCCGGCAGCGGAGAGAACAAGGAGTGAGTTACAGGGCAGCGGGACTGCAAAGGGTCAAGCTGGTCCATTTAATCTCAGACACCCGTGCTACAGGTCCATCTTGTGCTCAACGTGTTCAGGAAAAAAAATGCCCTCCCTGATGGAGATCAACAAATCATCCCGCAGGTCCGGGCGGCCTGACAAAGACCTTCTCTGTCGAGTGAAAGGGTCCGCAGCCCGGAACTTAACAGCCGGGATTGATGAAGTCGCATAAAGTGCGAGACAGCAGCTGTCCAGAGGGAGCAGAGAGGTCAGAGATCTCCACAGGACTGCGGTTAAATACCACACAGCCAGCCGGGCGGCACACACAGGTCTCTGATACAGGATGAGGGTCACTCCTACGGTCAGTGAGGTCTGTCAGAGCGGATTTAGTCCAGTCCATTGGCAAATTAGTGGATCACAGTATCGCCATGTCGCAGCGTACGTATGTTTGATGTAACACAACTTATAAATCATGCTGTGCTGCCTATTAATTAATTCACATTTATAATTTTCTCAACCCGCAATACTTGGCTTTTTTTCAGTTTTTCATTTTATTGTGTGAATGCTGAGGCATTCACACAATTACATTCCTCTTCTGACTTCTTCCGCCGTTTTTTGGCACGCTTCTCCTCCTACAAATTTTGTCCGATTTGAACCATTCATATATCAAAATGTGCAGCTTTTTAAGGACATGGGTGCTATGTTCTAGCTTTTTAATATCTTTTAAACTTTTTGAAATATTTCAACTTTTGTGCAACTTTTTGCCCCATGTTAACGGATGGAGATTTTGTCAAACTTTGGAACCTTATAACTTCCTCAAATCTTAACCGATTTTAACCATTCAACTTTTAAAATATTCAACTTTTTAAACTCTTTCTTCAACCTTTTTCAACTTTTTCAACTTTGTTCAACTTTTTGAAATATTTCAACTTTTTAAAATTATTTTTAACATTGAAGTCAATGGGAAAACCCTTCAACTGATCTTTCAACTCCTTCAACTTTGAACCATTATAACTTTGTCATACTGTCACGTAGACAAGTCATTTTACTTTTAAAACGTGGGCATTTTTGTCCTTTATTCATGTATGTAATATCATTTCAAGATCTTCTACCAAATTTAAACTGTGGGCCTTAAAGTACATAGAGAATTTCAGTCGCTTTTGGAGTTTACAATGGGTGTGTATTGGAAAAGCTAGAGTGGGAGAGTGGCAGTTAGAGTGTGGGAGGCTCTGAATTTTAACCAAAAAAAAATTATTTTCTCGTCTGTACG
Source organism: Salarias fasciatus (assembly GCF_902148845.1). Lineage (NCBI taxonomy): Eukaryota > Metazoa > Chordata > Actinopteri > Blenniiformes > Blenniidae > Salarias > Salarias fasciatus. The sequence continues at coordinate 17,666,985 of NC_043763.1, read as the reverse complement.
GCCACATTTCTGGCTCAATCTGCACAATAACCCCTCAAAACGTAGGAATTTTTCTTGTGACCCTTAAAATTGGGTCACTTTGTCTCTATCTCAAACGGTTCTCTCTCCAGAGGCATTTGTTTGAGGAGAGTGCAGAATTTTCTCCCATCCGCTCCAATGCATTTTCGAGACGCCTGAATTCAAAACTTCACTCGTGTTCGCACAATCGCCGTGGCTGAATGGATGACCCTACAGACATGATTCCTGCACCATTACATTCATGAAAGCTTTCTGAATCTGACTGTGTGAAAATCTTTTTCAATTTCACATCTTGGTCCCCGAGAAACGCCATTTCTTCAACCATGCGCACTGCATTAAAAAGTGCTGATTCACTGTCATGGCTACTGTGCAGCTGGTCTCCAGAGCAACAGACACACCTGTTGTGCTGCTGCTGCTTGATTAGTCTGGATTTTTCCATTAAAGGTCTAATACACGTTTTCCTCGAAAAGACGAAGCCCCACGTCTGTTACTCACTTTTTGAACAACGCGCATGCGCCAGACCGTCCGCCCGGCTCTCCTGCTTCTCCCAGGAAAGGCGGAAGTGTACGAGCGCGATCTCCTCTTCTCCGTTGTGCACGGCTCTGTTTACAGTTTCTGCGATCCGCCTCGCTCATAAATAAAGCTTTTTTTTCCGAAACAGTTACAGTTTCATTATGTCAGACTCGCCATCGGTAAGTACTAGCTCAGAAGCTCACCGGCTACATAAACACTCTGAAAGCGCATGTGCAAAAGGGAGAAGCTGATTGGGTGCAAGCACGTAGAGCCGCCTTACGAAAGCAGCTCGTCAGAATGATTGACAAACAGACCCACCAATTATTTAGGTGATCCACCCGGAAATCAAAATGTTGTATTACACCTTTAAGACTGGAGCTCTATTGATCCTCTGTTACTCTGACATTGACTCCACTGCTTCTTCTACCTTTTTAAACCTTTTTCAACTTTTTGCAGTGTTTTCAACCTTTTTCAAACTTTTTCAACTTTTTGCAGTGTTTTCAACCTTTTTCAAAATGTTTCAACCTTTTTCAACTTTTTTCAACCCTTTTCAACTTTTTGCAGCGTTGTCAACATTTTTAAACCTCATTCAACCTTTTTGCAGTGTTTCCAACCTTTTTCAAACTTTTTCAACTTTTTGCTGTATTTTCAACATTTTTCAACCTCATTCAGCCTTTTTCAACTTTTTACAGTGTTTTCAACCTTTTTCAAGCTTTCTCAAACTTTTTCGACTTTTTGCAGTGTTTTCAAACTTTTTCAACCTTTTTCAACTTTATTTCAGGGGTTTTCACCTTTTCTTATTCAGTTTTTCTGCATTACAGTTTAACATTTTCAGCTCAGCATTCACACTTGCAGTTTCTTCAGGAACTGCAAATTTTTCTAGTTTAGAATTAAATCCCCTCTTCACAATGTCAAAACACTGAATAAAGTAAAGAAAAACAAGCAAATCCAGCTGATCTAATCAAGCTGAAAAAAAACATTTTTTTTAAATAAAAAAGAAAAAAAAAACAGTTTCCTTTGTCGCAAAACGAAATAATAAAATGTCTTCTTCTGCCAGTAGGTGGCAATGTTATCTATAATCAACCATTTCTTCCTGAGAAGACGACATGCCTGGAAAGATTGTTTGGCAGGTGTGTTTCAGCTCAAAGGAATGTTTTCTTGAGGGACTTCTTGTTAAATTCTACCCACTGGCCAGGACGGTGAGCGGACTGCTTCACGGCCACTTTTCTCCAACACACCCTCCACGTGCAGGTGTTTGTTTATCCACTGGTTTATCCTGACAGGGCGGGGTCAGAAGAGGTCACCTGGATCATCCAGGAGCAGCAGCTCTTCTTCTGCTGCCCTGTGTTGCTTTTCCCTGGAGAGGATCTGACTCTTCGCCTCCTGAATACCAACAATCCTCCCCGGTGTGGATGTGCTTCCCAGCTCGAGCTCCATCGCAGAGGTACGTTTGATCGGCCTTGCTTTATCACCTGGTACCAGCAGCCCCTCTGGGGTTGACCTAACCCATTAACAATGAAAATGTTGAGCAAGCATGCTATGAATGCCACTAGATGGAGTTAATTGGATCAGCTTCCCTTTTCCTAAGCTGTACATGAAAAAGTGAAAGTAGAAGAAAATCTTGGTTTTTCTGTTGATTGTTGATCATGTGTGCAGCTTTCTGGAGCAGTTAGAGGTTTTCCAGAACACAAGTTTTCACATTTTCACATTGGCTACATGGTTGGTTTGTGGCTGTTCTTGGTCCCCTAATTGGCACAACAGTAAACTTGGCGTCACTCCGTGGTGACTGTAATGTGTTGTGTGGGGCTGGCACATTAGTGGAAGGCTGGTGGGAAGACACAGGGATAATTTATTCACGTGTCCAATTAAAGTTTATGTGTCCAGAATATAAACATTGCCAGAGTGTCTTCTCTAGCTATAGTAAATGTGTCAAAGTGCAAACAGTGAAATAAAGTACAGGGCCAAAATGCTCACCAGCACTTGACACCCTGCATTCACGCTTTAACGAGGAACTATATGTGGAGCATCTATGCACGAGAAGTAAAAGTTTACAGGCAGCCTAATGAAGCCCCTGGGTCAAGAATAATGCACGCTGGTAATAAACTGTGATGAATCATTGATCTCTTGATGGTCCTTCATGAAAATTCTAACATTACCTTGTAGTCCAGCTCTGTGGTTGAGATGTAACCCCCTCCCCCACCCCCCCCATTAATTTTTTTTTTCTTTTTTTTCCAGCTGAGCTCCCTTGTGCCTGGGAAAAATGTCATGGTGCTGGTAGCGGCAGTCGAGCAAAGCTCCCAGGAGCTCAGTGACCTACATAGAAGAGCAACTAATTTGGATGTAAAAGCCATGCTGGAGGGTGGTCACAACAATCAGGTATGTGAAACACACACACACACACACACACACACACACACTCTCACTGTTGCCTTCCATGTCTGCTAAAAAAGACATAATACTGCGTTTTCAAGTTGTGTGTGAGCCAGATTGATGGGTTGATTTGAAGTCGGTTTATATCTGGTGGGAATGCAGTGTCACAACTCTGAAGGCTGCAGTGACCCAGCAGGGACTGAGACTGACTGAGACTCACTGACCCGATCGGAAGAGTTACATCTGATTTTGTATCAGTAAGCTCCGCCCACCATGCCCACCATATTTAGGACATTGAAGAGTGGGGAAATCATTGAGCCTCGCAGAGCTTGAGCGACTGTCGCTCTTTAATTTCGGCAGTCTTACAGGTGCGACACATACAGCTGTTTCACATTCTTCTTTGAACACAAACATATGTACCGTACTTGTGTGTGAAGAAAATCTGATTTGAAAAGAGTCGTTGCCTGGTCTGCCACGGCCGTCGGCACACATCACCATGTTACCGCTCAGCAGATGAACGGGTCCTCCAGCTGCAGTCTCCTCTGCAACCCTCACTTTACACCAGATACTTTCATAAACTCTTGAAAGACATGGACTTTTTTTGTACATTGCAGGGAGTTAATAGAATGAGACACTTTCTGTTGGTGTGAATGATTTTTTTTTGATGAACGTTTCCATACGAGTTATGTACTTTGTGACTGAGGAGCGTTAACTTGCTTCAGGGATGAAACACTTTACAGCTCCACAGAAAGTATTGACCTCTTGACTGATTCCACCTATAATTGCTTCACATCAGTCTGTTCATTGAGCCCTAATCGTGGCACCAGCTCTTTGTGGATTCGACTCATTAAGGGTTTTTAGCCATTTCTTTAATACCAAACACTGCTGAAGCCTTTATCAACTTGAACAGGGATCAAGTTCAAACTGCTCTTTTCAAGTCTTTTCAGACCCAGATTCTGTACAGGGTAAAGGTCTGAGATTTGACTAGCGCATGCAGGAGTTCTCTCTTTTCTGTTTCGCATTCAGTCCAGATGGGGGGGAAAAAAAAGTTGCTGTTGTACTTGCAGGAAGAATCAATAGAAGAATTTGAAATTGTACTGCTACGCTTCCTGCGTCTGCCTTTGCGTGACCCTTAGCCTCACCGCATACAGTGACGAACCAGCTCCTCAGATGGACGGAGAGGCGCAGCGTACGTGACCCTCGGCACATTATGCACGCTTACGTTTCCTCTTGTTCAGCTTGAGTTCAAGATATTGAGTTTCTGAGCCTGGAAGAGGATTGTGGTTCGCCTGCAGACATCAGGTGGAGAGGTGTTGCTCACAGCAGAGAGATCTGACTCGCCCACAATGTGATGTGAAAAGATTTATGGAATCCGGCACCGACAGAGTTAAGAGGGGAGGAGGAGGAGGAGGAGGGGGGGGTTTATCCTCTCAAACCCCGTGAGCCCCGAGTTTACAGTGGGGGTGGTTTGTTTGTGGAGATGCGCGGAGTTAGATTGCTGCTAAACATAGCATTTACTCTGCAAAAAATATCCCCCCCTCTTTGAAGTGGTTGACCTGATTCAGCAGAGGTCCGGCCAGCTGATTCCGTAGACTTCAATTAGAGGGATGGAAAACACTTGGATGATAAAAAAACCCAAATTAGCTTGATAATGATGCTATCTATAACACAACGAGAATAAAACGCCCAAATGGAGGAATATTTTCAATAGCTGCTGGATTTTTTCAGTTGAGCTCTTTTGTATACGCCAAACAGCCTTTTAAGCTCTCTATTTTTCAGTAAATGTCCCTAATAGTTTTGAAACACAACACCATTATTCCGATAAAGAATAGAGCGCATTAAATATGATCAATTTGATGGAATCTTTTCATTTTGCACAAAAACCGAGCTTGTGAGTGAATCGGAGTCCCAGAGGCTTTAGTTCCTCATCATCTCACTCCATACGTAATCGAACTGTTGCCATAAAGTATCGCGATTGAAACCGGCGAATTCTCAAGTTAAATGTCTAAATACAGAACACTGACGTGTTCATCCATATTAATGGCGGGGCTTAATGGCCTGTGGTCACATGTGGGAAGCTGTTTGGAGTAAAAGATGAGGCAGGATGATCAGTCATGCATAAAATTAAACATAAGGTTAACGTGGTGAACTTGGATCTTCACAGTAGTATCGCTGCTCGTCTTGGAACTACAAGCCAACGTTAACACATTAAAGCTATTTATCATGTCAGGATGCATGATGGGTAATGACCCGGGAGGAGTTGCATCTGAGGAAGTGCACTCGTGGGTAAAGGTGCTTTCTGCTGTGGAGATTAAAGACGAGAGTGTTTTGACAGTGTTTGGTTGTTGAGGCAAACAAAGCAGATGCATCACTTTTATTAAAGCTGTAATTGGTCTTAATGAGTTTGTGTGAATCTAATGCATACATGCAAATACTGTACAGCATGAGAAGATGGAGATGGAGCATTGTCACAAAGTTGTTTTCGGTGGCTGCAGGCAGGGTTGTTGTGTAAATGCACTATCAACATGCCGCAGAAGTTTTAATTTCTCACTCGAGAGGGTTGTTGTGTAAACGGGGCCTCAGTGAAGAGCCCTATTGACAAAGCGTCAGGCGTTCCCAGCTATACACTGGCCTCAGCCGCAATCATTTTACAGCGGGAGTCGGGGGATAAGAGGCCTGATCTGTATGCGTTCGGGTGCGTGGGAGTCTGTGTGCCTGACTAGACGCTTAGTGGGTGTTAATGCCGCCGGAGAGGCCATGGATCGCCATGGTTGGTCAAGCAAGGTGTCAATCAAAAGACGAGAGCTTGAACAGCCATTTCGAGGCTACAGTTTTTAAAATTGATTTCCTTTCAGTGGATGTTTTCTGACTTTTTCTTTCCCCAGCCTGAAGCGTCGCCACCAGATAATGTGAGCTAGTGTGATCATATATATGATAAAAATGGAGCTGGGCTCCAGTTGAGCTCCCAGGTTTTGCAACCCGTTTCTGACTGCTTACACCAAGAGAACTTCACACTGGAGTTATGCCAAAGTATGGCCTGTCGCTCAGGCAAAAAAAAAAAAAAAACTGCTAACAGGGATTGTCCATGCAGAGAATAGTGAGCTTCTTGTGTTTAATAACAACTGAGGGAAACAGTCACAGGATCTCACCGCAGCTTTCCTGCATGACCGTGTCACTTTCACAGATAACCATCAGACTATGTTAAACACGAGGCGACACACATTACTGGAAAGCGGAAAGAAAAAGCAGATTGCTGTAGCAAACAACCTTGAAATATTCATGCGAGTTTCCTGTGGTGTGAAAATTTTTATCTACATGCAGACTTCGGTGGTTCTCTCATTTTAATACAAGAAGTATTTCAAGGAGAATCTTAGTTCTGATTAGAGGAACCAGAAACATCTCAGAGGACTGTTACATTTTATTTTTATTTTTTCAATAGACAAGAAGTTGTGCTAACAGTGAAGCCTTCTTCTGACTGGCTAGATGTCTGAATGGCGCACAATCATCCAACCAGCTTTCTCTGGTCAAAGTTCCTAAATCTTCTGACGCACAAGTAGCATCACAGAGTGGCAGAAGTCGTTCACACACAGCTACTTGGTGAATATGAGCTTTCTGCAGTTGTGATGCCTTCACTGTATTTCAAACCGCTGCCAGACCTGCGTTCTAATCAAAAATGAAATGAAGGCTTCCCCCTCCTGCTGTAGGGTCCAGTAAGGTGAGCAGAACAGGAATGGTATTTTTTAATGCATCTTTTTTTTTTTTTTCGCACCCTGACATTTGTGCTTTAATGTATACAAGAAAGATTTATGAGTTTCTTGCTTAGTGTCTTTCTATTGTATTTTTATTTGAGGTGATTCCAGATATCCGTCTTTGAAATTTCTCCCTTCCCTCCAATGCGGAGATGGGGGCTGTGTGTGTGTGTTGCTCAAAAATATGATTGAAAGGTCCACAAACTCTGCCCTTGACACTGCGGCTGATGTTATTTTGACACACACACATTTCCATATTTCAAAAAGGCATTTCTTTATATCCTCTCTTCCTAAAAGTGTAGAGCTCACTTGAATTATTGAACAAAGTAATTGAAAAAAAGAAGTTTTCACAAGGTTTGACAGTATTAACTACTTTCTTTTTCTTTTCACTTGGACAGTATGGTGATTTAGAGTAGAGCCCTCTGCTGGATCGGCTGCCAAACACTCTTTGAACTTACTGGAAGGATCAATGCAGAGAAATACAAACTGCGACTGTACAAATCACACACACGTCCAGAAGTCAGTTGTTTCGCGTGTGATTGCGCTTCCCGGTGATGACGATGGCTGATTACAAAACATCATCGTGCTTTCAGATTGTTTGCAAGCTGTGATTTCTCAGGACACGTTTCCATTTTCATGGTGTGCAGCTTCCATTGTTTTCCACCTAAAGGCAGCGGCCACACATTCCCATCTTCCTAGAAACCTCATGGAAGGCCATATAATGGTTCGATTGATCCCCATAGGGCATTTTCCTGTTAATAAGTCATTGGTTGTGTGATTATGATGCACCTGTGCGCCCATGGAGTTTTAATGCATGCAAGCCTGACACCCGAGATGGTTTTATTTGGTATTAGATTGAAAAGAAAATCTGCGATATTGCACATCACGATTGTTCAGAAAAGGGAAGATGCTTGCATGCATAGAGCACTTTAAAATAAAAGGAATGATATTTATTTTCAAAGTTTTGAAATTGGCTTTTTGGCCAGAGCTGCCGAGATTACCCAGAGCACGTATTTCTTTCTCACACAAAGCCCCATGCAAATAACTTTGGTTGTTTTCACCAGGGTTTTATTGCATGAGCCTGAAATATATTCCCTTACCCCAAAACAATAGCAGTGATTTTTTTTTTTTTGTTGTGCTGCTCGAAGCACTGAAAAGGAAACTGTGTCCTTGTCAGTTGTACAAATAAAACCCCCTCTAAACGCCCATCTAGCACGCCACTAAGAGAGAAAATGTGTTTTTCTTTTGTCATTTGGGTGAATTGACCCTTTGTCGGGTTTATGTACAGTGTGCTTGTATGGGCCATTATCTTTTATTGATTTCTCTTGTTTTATCACTGTCAGAGACGACGGAGGTAATTAAAACAGTCGGCGGGTAACTGAAGGATTTAATCTCAGAGACAATTGAGGTGAGGATCACATGAAAGGTATACGTTCTGCCCGCAGCTCAACGTCGGCTCGAATTACGCTCCGCAGGTTGAACGTATTGCAAGTAATGCGTCAAGCTCGAGTCCAATCGATTCTATAAGATTGCTGTTGGTGTTCCCATTGGACTCTTCTTTTCAATTATGGAAATTATGTGTAATTTCAAAGCAGATATTGAGCCCACTTCATTCCCATGAAAGCTGACTTTTGCCGTTTTGTGTTTGTACAAAGAGGCAGCGTGAGAAATGGCGCACAAGCGTTTTGATTTAAGAGACTGGAGCTCGTCTTTTAAGTGCCATGATTGCTAGGTGGAAAGAAAACAGCGATTGCCTCTGACTAAAAAGGAGTCATCTGGGAGCCACAGCCGTTTGTTCAAATATACATTTTCCAGCCGTTGCTTGTCCACAATAGCATTGATCTAAAACAAACAGCTTTGAACCAGTCGATCCTTATCTACCACAGAAAAACGCCGCAATCTCTTCCCTAACAATAAACCTCACAATAATAGTAAGAGAAAACATCCTGAACCATGACTTAGACCTTCAAACAAACACTTTAACCACAACGTTCTGTTTTTAGCCTCATCTTAACCATCACCTTTCTCTTTAGACCCCGTTTATACAGCAAGTGAATACGTACTTTTAGAATTTTGCATGTACAAGGCAACGTTTTGAAAAATGATTTCCGTTTATTCAGAAGTGGCAAAAATGCCCCCAGTCGGCGCTTTGGTTGTTTCTGTAATGCAGCCACACACTTGCACGGAAACAAGCGTACAGTAAACGTGTTCATTCACTTCCTCCAGAAAAACGTGATTATGCCATCGCAAAAATTCAACACATAATCAGCCGAAGTCCGCATAATCATGCAGGGCGTGCGCGTTTTCAAAGAGGCTGCGCTTTCGTAATCGTAAGTCGCACACATACGTAAGTCACTGATTACGGCACAAAACTTGCAAAAATTTGAGTCTTGCATCATCCCCGCAGTTTTATTACCCAGAAATAATAAAGAAGAGCGCTCTATCAAAAAGATATTGAGTCTCTTCACATTGGAAACGATCTGTGGGTGTTGTGACATGAAGGAAGCTCTGACCACATTATTTTCTCATCTCCAACAAAGTAAAACAATTATCCTTCAAAATTCTCCTGTAAAAGTTGATGTGTTATTATGCACATTTTGTGAACATTCTCCTGAAACAGTGTTTTGGCTCTGTCCTCACTCCAAACTGTTTTGGCAACATTTCTGTCGTTTCATCTGTTGTAAATCATCAGTCAGTTTTAATTTATACTGGAAACAGGTTTTGTTTGTCCTCCTCCAGTGTAACACTGAGAATTCAGTGGAATTCTTAATTAAGCTGCTACACTTTTTAAGCTAAATTTTTCCGAGAAAATCCTTAATTTTAACATTTCTGTTTTGAGATCAAATATTATTTGGATTCTATGATTTCGTCTAAAAACCAGAAGGCCTTGAAATCTTTGTAGATCTGTACCAGATATAACATGTTCTGATACTGATCCCCTTTATCATTTATCAATTAAAAATAAAGTAGAAAAGATGAGCAAAGTGTTACCATACTATAAGAGATTCAATTCATTAGAAGCACTCATTTTAACAAAAGATATCAGTTTTGTAAAACAGAAATCACACATTTTATTTAATTTATTCATTTTTACAGAAGTTGTAGCATTTTGTTTTAATAAAGCTACAGTCTGAAAGGAAACAACATGAAAACTTCATCAGCATAATGAAGCGTATTAACTTGCTGAGTCATGAAACTGTGAAGAGGAGATATGATCTCGAGAAGCCAGATGTGTTCAGATACTTCCAAGTATTTCCATGCGGAGATCCAAGACCGTCAAATTGACACAAATGCAAATTAACATATGAGAATTTTTTTTCCAGGCATACAGCGAGGGGGTAAAGAATATAGTGTCTAAACTATATTAATAGCTCTAGAAAACACACAACAGACTTCATCAAGGAAAGATGGGAAAAGGAAATGAAAGCTACGATCTCAGCCGAGCAATGGACAAATATCTGTAAAATACAACGCTGTGCCACACACTCCAACGCCCGGCGTGAATTCAGCTGGAAACACATAACAGGGTTTTTTATTACTCCAGAGTTTAAAGCGGTGCAGCGGGGAATACTGCAGACATGCTGGACACATCATCGCCACGTTTTCTGGAGTCCAGCAGTTCTGGGAGGATCTGTGGGGGAAAAATATTAGAAAGCTGGAAATACCAGAGTCCTGCCCTGTGCTATACCGAGGAGATTTCCCAGACGCAGTGATGGGAAGTGACAAATATTTAATGAGAATATTTACAGCTGCTGGGAAAAAAGGCTATTACACAAAAATGGCTACAAGCTGATCCCCCTTCTGTAATTGGTTCAATATAGTTCCTGAAATCTGTGGAATGGAAAAACTAACTCTAAACCTGAGACTGGATAGGGCGGGTTTTGAGGAGGACAGAATAAAACCTGAAACCTCGGCCCGAACCCTCACCTCTCGTAGCTGCAGTGTGGCTTAAAATGTGTAGTAAAATCTTCAACTTCAACTCCGTGCTGAACTTCCTGCTGTTCACCCTGTAACACAAACACATTTAGATCAGAAGAGTCACACAAATCTGACGGGCCCATTCATTCGTGTTTTTATGCGCCTTTCATTCCTGTGTTGCGGTCAAGCCGGTGCGTTCAGCCGCTTCCTGCTATACCTGCTTCACTTGGTTGAATCTGAGTCTCAATCGCTGTCTGTTGAATGAAAGTTCATGTCTTTTATTTATTTATTTATTTATTTATTTATTTATTTATTTTCCTGTTAAACTTTCTCCATTTATTTACTCACAAAAGTGAAAGTGTGTCTTCAACTTATTGGCATCTTTCTAAACCACTCAGATGTGCAACTTGCTTCAGTGGTCAAGTGTTTTCCACACCAAGAGGGGGGACCCAAATGAAACCGGAATTTGGTCATAAAATACTAATAATAATGAGTTTCGACTTTTGGCCGTCAGATGTGCTGCAGGTAAGCCTCGTGCATATCTGTGAAAAATCTGAGATCCCAGAGTGACGCTGACATCTGTCACGCGCTATTTATAGTTACAGACTGCCGCCCCCATCTGATATTTTTCCAAAATGGCGACAGTGACAGGAAAGCCAGAGCAGCGCGCGAACATCAAATTTTGCTTTTTGCTCAGAAAAACAGCAGCAGAAACACTCACCTTGTTGCAGTAAGGATGATGCATCTCAGAGAATGCTCTGGGGAAGACTCAGGTCTGTGAGTGGTTTGGGCGGTTTAAGAAGGGCCAGATGTCCATTGAGGATCAGCCCACATCAGGACGACCCTCCACCTCCCGCACAGCCGCAATTGTTGGGGAAATTGAAGCGGTTGTGATGGCGGATCGACGCCGGGGCATTGGAGAGGTGGCTGATCTGACGGGGATCTCCTGGAGTTCCTGCCAGAGGATCATAAGCCAGGATTTGGGGCTGCACCAGGTCTCTGCAAAAATGGTGCCGCGCCTGCTCACACCGGAGCAGAAGGAGACTGGCGTGGACGTGTCCCGGCAGGTCAAACGGCAGCTGGAGGACGACGCTGGGCTGTTGTCCAAGGTCATCACCGGGGACGAGACGTGGTGCTACGGGTATGATCCAGAGACCAAACAGCAGTCGAGCCAGTGGAAACACCATGGATCCCCTCGGCCAAAGAAAGCGCGTCAGGTCTGACGACTCTCCTCCCTCATCCGCCTGATTTGCCGGATCTACCCCCGTGTGACTTTTTCTTGTTCCCCAAGTTGAAGAAGGAGCTGAAGGGACAGCGGTTTGCAGACGTGGAGGAGGTGGCAGACAAATCGCAGGAGGCCCTTAAAGAGATCATTACGCAAGAGTTTGCCGACGCATTTGTGAAGTGGGAGACACAGCTGGAGCGTTGCATTAATGCGACTGGAGATTATTTTGAAGGCGACGGTGGTGTTTTATTTTGAAATGTAAGAAATAAACAGTTACAACCAAATTCTGGTTTCATTTGGGTCTACCCTCTGCTGAATACCATGGTTAAATTAGCATTTTGCACTAACACCTAATAATTATCCATAATGCTGAATGCCAAATATTAATCAAAAATTAAGTATTAATCATAACATTTCAACTCTTAGTTGAAATCTTTCAATCTTGATTTGAACTGGAACTCCTTGATCTAAGCCTGAAACCAAATCATTGGGATTTGCTATAACCTTGAACTATAGAATCAACTCCAAACAACTTTGACCTCACCCCAGACTCTTTCCAAGCGCCAATGTGGATTTTAATTTAAATAAAACCTCAACTTCTCCCCACTCTTCATCTGAAATACACAGAACTCACCAACTCTCACCTTTCAAATAATACATGTTAACCTTAACCCAGATAAATCCTTCGAGGCAATCGGTTATGAAAAAAGAGGGTTAGTCATTGTCATTGTCAATATTCTGGCCTCGTCACCTTCAGTGAAAAGGTTTTTTTTTTAAGGCAGCGGAAGAGCAAAAAACTCCCTTTAACTTCTTTTAAACCGGAGCCCACACAGTGAAGGCGTCACCTGGGCCTTCACACCGACTCGGCCTTGTAAAGACGCTCTTCTCCTCTGCTCTTCCATCTTTTGAGCCATGGTTTGAGGTTTTTTTTTTTTTTTTTTTTTTTTTGAAGTCCCTTATCTTGTTGTCTGAGGCACTCTTCTTGACTATAAATCAAATTCCCTCCATGGGGATTAATAAAGCCGAATTGAACCGAACACGGGCTGAAGCAGATATGAAGATGCGAACGCAGTGTGGCGTCTCTTTTCACGTATTGAAATGAAGTATAATGTGCTTATCCTAAATGCCTCTGACAGGATTAACCGCAACGATTTAAGGTTTTTACCTCGGGGAATTCAGCACGCACTAAATAAATAAAAAAATAAAGAAATAAAAATACCCACATGCTAGAATACTACCGGCGATCTCATGCTGTAATTGCCTCGGTTGGGGAAGGTGGAAGAAGGGGAGCGCACAGCAGTAAGTCGCTGATTCTGAAGTGTTATTTATGTTCAGTCAACTCTTCCTGGTTGCTGCGGGCGACAGTGATTCTGTCTGTGTCAGTGCTGTGTGTCGGCTCCAGAAGAGGAAAGAGAGAGACGGAAAAAAAAAAAGAGAGACAGTAATAACATGCTCGGTGTTGCTGTTGTTTTTCCAGACGACTAACACGATTTGGGCCGGGGACGAACGCGTCCCGGGGCGGCGCTGTCGCCGCTGGTGGTAAATATGAAATCTGCCGATGACGTGGTGTGTTTTGCTTCCGTTGGCTTCGCATTCAAGAGTGTCAGTGGGGGTCCCTGTGCTGAGCTGATTGGGGGTTAAAAAAAAAAAAAAAAAAAAAATCTGTAGGGTAGTTATAATGAAGTGTATACAGGAGGACGGAGGTAGGATCCAAAACGAAGACACCAGAAGTGATGCTTCTATTTTACATGTATTTCAAATTGGCATTTCTCTCATTTGTACATTTAATGTTAAAATTTTTATGATTTTTCAATATTTTTAACTGTTGTCTTAAATAAATGGTTGCATGGACTCAATAAGTGTACAAGACCTACCAGAAGAGAAATAAAAAAAATTGCAATTGATTGGGGGAGAAAATACTGACCAAAAAACAAAGAGTCTTCAACATTGATAGAGCTGAGTGAATGTCATCTTGTGTAACTAGAGAATAATTGTTTCCTTTCCTTCCTAAATAACCACAGTTTTCCACCAGAACCATAAGAAAATGCTTTACTATTCCTGCTTGAACACTCAAAAATAACTAGCGCTTGGTGACATTCCCTCACAATCTTCTTTTTATGTTTTTTTTTCTAGCAGGTTCTTTTATATGAGTGCTAATTATCGCCTTAGATTACTTAACTGCTGTATGACGTTTCTATAACAAACTAAATACACCAGCTATCATAGCTGTTTTTGTTCCACAGTACAATCCTTTTCAGCAGAAATCATAACATTATTTTTTGAGGCTTCTCCTCTAAAAGAATCACACAAAAAAATTCCATGATTTCTGTTGTCTTTTTTGAGAAAATTGGCAAAAGTTTAAGGTTTTTCCACCACCGTGATCATTAAAAAAAAAAAAAAAATCTAAAAACACAAAAGCGCCACAAGATTGTGGAGGGATTGGAAAGTCCATGGGAGTCAGCACTCCTTGGTCTTCAAAGCTTTGTGTTTGGGCTCATTATCCTGCTGTAGGTTGAATCCTCCTGCACAAAGATGCAAACCAAAGCATGGGAATGTCTCTGAAGAATGGAATGCCGCTTCGCCCGGGTTTGATCCGCCGTGCTGTCATTTTCGCTCCTGCTCGTCTCTTCACATCCACCTTTTGCGACTGACACACTTCCCTAACTTCATCAATAAATAGAACTTTCCCCCATAATGCACCGTGAGGCACGGCGCCGTCTCAACCCGTCCCCGGGGTTTGTCCTCGTCTCCCCTCCTGAGGGGGTTTAAGATGCTGGTCGCCTCCTGGGAGTTGCTCCCGCGCTGTTTCTATTGAAAGACTTCTGCTGATTGGAATCTTTATTTGGCAAATTCTGTATCTGAGATGAAGCTGCTTTTCATTTTTCAGCGAACAAAGCCTGATAGATCAATCTTCTGATGGTGTAATCACTCCTGGTACGTCTGGCTGTGCTTGAATATAGTTTCCACAAAGTGTTGTTGTTGTTATAGTCTAGTTTTCTTGGTCTGGAACAGACCAGGAAAAAAAAGAAAGAAAGATGTTTTTCCACCTCACAATGGTGAAAGACATGAACTTATGGCGCGTCGGATGCTTTCATGCAGTGTATTGTGCAACAGAATTGACAGAACTCGCACAACAACACTTTGTGCTCAGCTCGGTACACTCGGGGTGTCACCGCCGCGGGTATTTTAGCAGCTGAACGTTCACAAAGAGCACATGTAAGATATGGAGCCACTGAGGGTAAGGCTTAGTGAAATCATGTGTCCATGTGCGTTCACACTGCAGGTGTTGATGCTTAATTCCGATTTAAATGCGAGCACTCTCAGACTTTTGTCTGAATGTTATTCAACCAGAAAATGAACAACATGCACAGAAGAAAGCGTGAAGTCATGCCGACTACTCTGTTGCAGTCGGAGAATGGCAGTGGAAAGAAGGAGATTGAGAATATGCTGCTTACTGCGGCGCCGATTCGTGACGTTAGTTTCGGGTCAATGACGCAGAAATCAACTGCACGTGACTGACTGGACCGTTCAGGTGGCGGTCGCATTGGAAGACAGATCCATCAAGGCCTGGGTCAAGTGTGTGAAAATCAGAGTTGCAGGATTCACAGTGTCATAAAACAGATGAGATATCGGTCACTTGTGAGCAGAAAATCAGAATTGGGCAGCATTTAGCTGCAGTGTGAACAGAACCTTAATGTCTTTGTTTCCTGCGAGATTCATACATTTCAACACAATGCTCAATAATTTCCCTCTGTGATTATTTCTATTCAGCTATGTAAACGGCGATCTGCTTCTTTCAAGCATTCATATTTGTTGTAATTAACCTCCGAATGTTTGTACATTGTGGCATGATTTAAATTCCGTTGTTATTCTAATAACATTAGTGCTGGAGTCAGGCTGCTGGGCGTTTCGTCGTGCAACATGAACCGAATGATCCTTATTTTCTGCCTAAAACAAGCAACAGTTATGTGACGTAACTTCATACAGTTGCATGTGTGTATCAAATTATAACCATTAAATTAGCTCTGTAGTAATGTGAATTGAAAATCTACTTCAGGTATATTTTTACAGCTTCAGCAGTGTCCATTTGCACACAGATTCACTCATCAGATTCAATTAATTAATGCCCAGCGAGAGGAAAGTTTCACTACACAGGCTCGTTTTAGTTGTTGTGAGTCAGATATATTGTTGTTTTTAACCATTTTCGAATAAAAAAGCATGACCCATCATAATTGAATCAGAAATGTTGGGACTCTCCTGTTTGACATACTGGGTTTCCAAAATGAGCCAAACGGTTATTTTTTTCTACAGAACTCCTTTTGAAATAAATGAATTCCCCAGCATGAAGACTGAACCTCTTGGCTTTTTCTCCCAACTTATCCACAAATTCAACACATGTAATTATTAGCTCAAACTGTGATTTTAAAATAACTGTAGGTGAGCAGATTGCATTAGCTCTTGCCCTTGTCGTATTCTGGTTAAAACTGTCACAGATGACAAACTAATCGATTGCTTGGTTCTAACGATGCAGTATTTGGAGCGGACAGCTTGGTTTGGTTGCCTTTTAAACAGCAGGTTGGGTCTCGTCATGGTTCAAAGTAAATTTATTTCAGCCCACCTCTGAGTCAGTCCACAAAGTCTCAGTTCAGCTCTCCTGCCTTCATACAAAGAGATGAACATCAAAAAGTTCAAACCAAAAGAAAGGAAGAATAGTTTGGAAGACGAAAATATAATTTTGGCGTAGCTTCAGTGGAAGGATACAGGTCAAGGAAAAGTTGGAATTTGTATGAAACGGGTAACCTTCATGATGCTTGAGAGCTGAATATCAACCTGAGCTGGATTTGAGTGATTTCTTTGTTTTACAGGCCTTGACTGCTTAGTTTCTGAATTCTCAGTTGGCCCCGTTTCTTCTCTGTACCTGCTGCATCCTGAGGCTCGCAGGGAACTGGAGCTGATCACACTTAAAATCAGGGACAAGGCAGGTCGCACCCTGAGTAGATCCACATTTCTTGTCACAAAAATCATAGAAAAATTGGGAAGATATTGATCCAATAGGCAAACTCAACACGTTGAGATGCTCCACTAGACAGTCATAATGAACCACTTCTCCACCATGCCACAACTACATTTCTCATGTTGACTCTTAGAAATATCTCTGCTTCTCTGAAATCTCAGGCTTGTAAACACCAGTTTTTTTTTTTGTTTTTTTGTTAAAAAAATCATATGTATGTTCATATGCAAATTTCTCATTACGCCCACACAGAGCAATTATCCTGGCAGTGAAACTGCAAACCCTCTCCAGCTTCATTTCACAGAGGGCGTGCGATGACACCGACGGCGACAGGTTTCACGCCGCTCACTCTGCATTTGGACTCCCTTTCCTCTCGCGAACCAACCGCTGAATACATCTGTAGTGAAATACTGTTCCACGAAAGAGGAATATATCTTCGTCCGCAGCTGGTTTATGCAGGATTTAACCCCCAGAGGGGCAAATCGGCTCCGACCACAAAGGCTTCAGGGAGGTTCGGCGCCGTATTCAGCGGACGCCTTGGCTCACATCAAAGCCCACAGCTAAGCCGAGATTGCATCGTTCTCCACCCACTGTTTTCGGTCCCCAGCCATCATTCCGGGAGAACATTTGAGCTGCAGCCATGTCTTGATCAGAGAGATGCAGTAGATGGTGTGATACGGCTAAACTGCTGACACGAGGCTCTTGGGCAGATGGCACCTTTTGATTCTGGGCCAAAATGTTTCCTCTGTTGGCAAGGAATTCATTTTTTTCCCCTCCTATTCATGAAAATTTCATCAAGAACAAAGAATAAAAAAAAAAAAAAAGAGAGAGAGAGAAAACTCTGACTAAAATGGTTTCAAAGGAAATGGTTACAGTCACAGAATTCCAAGACCTCCCTCGCTGCATTCTGTGGTCGCTCTAGGACTTGTCTTTGACATGCAAACTCATCTTTAATTCATTCCCTACAGCGGCATAACCTCAGCTGTGATCCCAATTTACATTTTAAATGACAATCGTTAATGTTAACAAATTGGGCAACTGTACAACAGTAGGGAATCCCCTGGCTGCCGCACAGGAAAAGGCAAATAATAGTAGTTCACAGAAAGAGAAGGGAAGCGAGCAGCTGTACTGTTTTGCCTTTTTGTTTTTCACCTTTAGTCACACTGAACTGAGCTAACAAATTCTAAACCACAGGAGATGGATACCAATTACATACACTATTGTCGGTAATTTTAAATGATTTGTTGGCTTGTCTCTATTATTTGTTGGATTCGAGGTGTACATGATAGCTTGCTAACCATATTAGGCTTCTGCAGATTTGGTTGTCCTGGTGTGACTTGGGGGGGTCGACGCCAGAATGTCAGCAGATTGGACTTTGAGCTACAGAAAGAAGCCTCAGAAGCAGCTCCGCTTTGGAGGCACATTAACAGTCATTGGTTCAGTTCAACCCCTTCGCTTTTCACAGCAGTTAACTGGCTTGCCAGGTCATAAACCAGACAGTGATTGGACGGAGCCGCCTGCCAACTGGCAAACTCATTCAGTCCGTATGGAGAAAAAACCCCCCCAAAAAACTCTGATTAGTAATTTCTGTGGCACTATGGATTACTGGAGGTTTAACCTCTCCGGTGGGACCCGGGACAGCCCTGAGGTCTGCTCTCTATTACCTTTACCCAACACTCTCAATCATCTTTTTGTGGATGTTTCGTGCGTCAGTCCACAGGGGTATGAAGAATCGCCAGAACGCTCCGGATCTGAAAATGATGACAGGCATATGGGATGGCCTTCTGTGCCCAACCTTTTCTGAACTTAATAGACATTTTGGGCCAAAGTGTTAGTCAGCGCTCTCCACCACTGTCACAAAACCACATAATAGGAGACTATCGTGAATATAATTTGAGAGAATGATATTCATTCCTCAAGGAGAGTTTTAGAGGCTTTAAGAATTGGTGCCAAAAGCTCTGGCAGCCTCCACTTTGTTCTCCTCAGTGTCCTTCCTTAGGTTTTGCATAACTCAGGTTTCAGGTATGAAGCAGAATTACCTGATTTATTTTCATTCAAATGCATCCTTTTGAATGTAGACACACGCATGTACACGCCAACATGCAGCATGGCGCTAATCCACCTCCACAATGCATTTGTGCAGTCGGATGTTCAGTTGACCCTGTGTCTGTGACAGCCACATGGCTTGATTTATTTCCCATCCAGCATTTCTGACACGTTGTTTATTTGATACAGTCCTTGTTGCCGCTGACGGATTTTTTTATTTTCTCATCAGAAATCTTATAACATACCCTGTGCTTCTTATTAAACAAAGCCGAAGCAACATAGTTGTGCTGCCGCTCGCTGATATTTTCAGCCAGCCAGGCAGGATGCGTGCCCAATACAGAGTACCGGAATTGATGAGAAGATTTCTTTAGTTTCTGCAGAAGAGAAGGCAGTTCACTCCAGTCTGCTCAGAGACGTTTGGAATATCTGGTGATATATGCTTATACTTTTTGTTCTATAGTGATCAGAGAGCAGTTCACGCCTCGTCCAGCGCATTGTGGCTGCCGCAGTGAGGAACTGTTTACAGCTGGCCCTTGTTTGGCTGAATGCTGTCACCGTCTGAATGAAGGCTGCACATGAGACTTGAGATGGAGGTTTCTCTGCCATCTTCCTGTCAATAAAAATTGGATCACTGAGAATGGGAAAAAAAAAATATTGGGATGACAGCTAAACGTAAAAAAAAAAAAAAAAAAAAAAAAAAAAAAAAAAAACCAACAACAAGAACAAACAAACATGCTAATGTTTCAAAGATGGGCACTGCAAAGGGGACATTTAATGCAGCACACGGCACATTGCGGGACCTTCGAAATCCTGTTAGACGGCTGTCACTGCTCTGGATCACCCCGACTGCCTGTCAGAGCAAAGCACAATGGCAGTATTGGAATTTTGCAATTTTCTTGAAATGTTACAACAAAGCAGGAAAGATCAGGAAAAAAATAACACTGGAACCCCACCAGGCACGAGCTTTTGACAGGTGCTGCTGCTGCTGCTGAGGGTAATCCCACTGAAATCAGTTATCGGGTCAGGAGAATGTTTGGAAAGTTTGCCACGGTCCTGCTTTTCAGAGGCGCAACAGATATCTGGTGGTCATACCTTTTATGAGAAACTGTGTGGATTGTTCGGATGCCAACGATTGGAAAAAAAAGTCTGCCACTGTGACAGTTTCAAGTATGAATGAATGAAGACTTTTACCTGATATCAACACAAAGAACTATTTCTGAAAGATTGGAGCTGTGAAGATCCATCAACCAAGATGTTATGTTGGACAAATCTTTAGATGTAATAATCAGACTAATCAAAAGATCATTTTCAGTACAAGCAAAAGAAATAAACTTTGCTGAAAGAATATCAGAAATCCATTTTTCTAATCGGATTTGCCCATATCAACCATTTGAGAAGATAACAGAAGATCAGATTAGAGAGGTCGCAAATATAGAATGCTAGTACAGATGTGCCATTGCCCAGTCGTCCTAGAATGCATTCTTGGTGAAGCTACACTAATATGAAGACAAGTTCTCTTCATTATGCCTTGAATTTTCTTCATGTGTTTTTCTTTCGTCTTTTCTGGCAAGTAGGTTATAAGAACACCAGCTGACAACAAAGGTGTGTTTTTAAAACCCCCCTTGCCTGAAAAGAAGAAAGTAAAATACACATACTAATGATTGATTTAAATCAAGATCAGGGGCTATCAGTCCCTTTAGCACAGAGACAGACGTTATTTCATGTGGCATTTACCACAGCGCTACATTTCCCCAAGGAACTAGAATGCATTAAGCCTTTCATTATGCGATTGATTAAGCACTGAAAGTAGCATTTGTAGTGTATATACTTCAGAGCTAATGAGCAGAGTAGGGGAAATTTGGAGGCTTTGAAGTGAGGAGCTGAAACCCAAGTGGTCAGCCTTAACACCCACCGGCTGATTTAAGCACATTATCTGCTCTGATTGGTCTACCTCAGTTCCCCCTCAGTCCTGCTCTTAGAGGGGGCGACGGCTGAACGCCGGAGTCTGTTTGGAGGAGGGGAATTAGACCAAACTGCACCACAGAAACACCGAGGAGAAAGAGAATTCATGTATAATATGTCGCTCGTGGATTTGTCTTTCACCAAGAAATGCGCAGTCTGAGCGGAATCTGTCAAAAAATCTTAGACAAGTATCTTTAATGAGTTGGTTTGGTGCCTGTTTTTCTTCCACTGTTTCCATGCGATGGAACGCACTTCCACTAAAGACGGACTGAACTCGTTCCAGTGACGTCTATGCTAATATCTCGCCAAGATTACCTTGAGTGTTATAAAACCAAAGTGGTCTCGATGATTGGAAAATTATCAAGGAAGTAATAAACACAACACAGATTTTCAGTCAAATTTCCGTCACATCCCCCAGGGCCCCAGAAAAATCTGACAAATTGGCGACGGTAAGCGTCGGCGCGGAGTGGATGAAGACGTGAGGCACAAGCTTGAAGCCCTGCAGTGTTAAACATAATTGGTCGGGGGCTTTACGTCACTGTGTGCAGTGCAGTGGAGGGAATTACAGTGCGTTTCAACTTTATTGATAATCCCTCACTGTTTTAAATAGTTGCCAGAGTTTCCAATGAAGAACCCATTTTAATTCTCACTGGGGAATCATTGAGTGTGAGTGAGTCTGGGCACATCGCTGTGGGGGGTGGGGGGGAGCAGGTAATTTTTTCAGGGGCTCATTGTTGAAGGCAATATTAAAAAGCCTTGAACTGCCATTTTCATGACTCACCGGTTCCTGACAACTGTGTGGGAGGAAAACCTGAACTTTCAGCATTTGAAAAAGAGATAGTTTGGTCAAGAAATTTGTAATTTTGTCAACCAGATCATTACCTACACAAAGTCGATGTGCTGTTCCTGTTTTATATTAAACTTTTTACATTGACTTAAGCTTTGGAAAGTATTTCAGTGTTTGTGATTATTGGACATATTTTGGAGCATTTCATGTAAATGTTTCTTCGCTGTGGTCAAATTGAAGTTGCATGAGTCTTTGTGACAAAGCCAAGCTAACTGTCAAAGTGAAGTAAATGTGAGCCTCGATCAGAAGGCTGATTGTTTGATCGTGGATGTATTTGAGCGTCTTACGCGGATGGAGATATTTGCCGCTTTGCTTTTCTTTTCATACCTGAGTTTCTGTGAACCGAGTTCTCCTCACTTGAATTAGAATTTTTCTGGATCCAGTCCCAATGCCCACGCTTGCAGTATTTGTAAGGACACAAGTGCTCACTTGTGTACTCTGTGTTCCTTCGGTAAATGCCACGGCGCCCAAATGCTGACTGACTGTTTATCACATTGAGACACGCTGGAGCTCGGAGAGGTTTAATATGAAAGCCTTTGGCAAACAAAAATACAATTTATTTTTATTCCTGCGACTGCTGTATGGCAACGGTTGGCACTTATATTCACTCGCGCTTTGAAATGAGCTAATTAGAATAAAGTGACGAAAGGTCAAGATTCACGACGACTTGCACAAACTCCTGCAAATGCAGGGAAGTCTGACTTTGCAGTTGTGAATAGTTTACTTCACTTCGATTTGCCTGAAACACTCTGGTCCATATCAGTTTGATTCCTTGTGAAAGTGTGATCTCTGCCATCCAAAGCTGTGCGTGTGTGTGTGTGTGTGATGAGTACAGCCGCGCATCGAGAAGCGAGGCTGTGCTTAGAGAACAGGTTTTATCCACGTTTAACCATAAACCTTCAAGGCCAGCTGGTTGAGACACCGAGGTGAGTCTGTGCTTTTATGATTTGACTTATTACAGTTGGGTTTGATCTCAGCAAAGCACAGCGGCAGCGAGTAAACAACAGAAGCGACTGTGGCGGTGTTTACAGTCAGGTACATAAAACAGTTGTTAAAATTTAAGATGGGTGTCAAAAGGGGGAAACGGCAGAAAAACACGTTTGAGATCGAAGCACATGCACTGGTTTTCACTGGAAAGACGATTTGTCTTTGTATAATGGGAAAAATTCATGTCAGCAGTATGATATTTGAGTAAAAACTGTAAATACTTGCTGATTAAATACTGATTACTTTCATACATGGTATATCTTCAATAGGAGAAAGTGTTTATTTTTCATGGCTAGCTCACACAGATGGAAATGACCTCTCTTGGTTTTAATTCCTCTGATAAAAATAAACCGATTCACCTTGTCAAACCATTTCACCATCTGCTTTTCCAAAAATGTTTACAAGCTCGAATCTGTGTTGGCAAACAAGTAGGAACATTCTGTCATGAAAATGTGTTTTCATCCATTCCACCTGCTGCGTGCAAAGTGGTGGACACCAATTTCAAGCCTTGGTTTGCGTGTACCGACATTTAGAAATGAGATCCCAGAATTATGAGCTTTTTCTGTTCGAGTGCTGCCTGGTGAAAACACCAGCCTCCACTTCCATTGCATTTCATACCTGCTGCTCAATATTGATTTTGAATAAAAATATCAAA
The DNA here is from genome assembly GCF_902148845.1 of Salarias fasciatus. Classification (NCBI taxonomy): domain Eukaryota; kingdom Metazoa; phylum Chordata; class Actinopteri; order Blenniiformes; family Blenniidae; genus Salarias; species Salarias fasciatus. The sequence goes on along the minus strand of NC_043763.1, from coordinate 17,643,684 downwards.
ATCAATATGAGATTGTAGCTTTTCTGAGAATGACAAATCACTGCAGTGATGACATATAAACGTATTTGACTGAAGGAGGTTACTGGTACTCTGGATGTGTGTTTAAGTGGGTTGAATTTAAAGGACCATTGCACAGAAAGTATTCCAGCAGGCGTTTAGAGCATTGCACTCTGTTTCTAGGTTACTGTACTTCTTTTTTTGTCTTCTTATGTAACATCAGACACAACTTCAGGCCACTTGATGCACATTGATTATCAGCAGCTCTGAAAACAAGTTATTAATAAAATGAGGAGCGTGTGTTTCCCAGTTCAACAGCACAATGTGGTGAACTGTTGGAGACACTGAGGATTCAGCAGCATTAAGAACAAAGAAATGTGCATCAAGGAAAGGTCACTAGGGCTGGTGACACACTTGCTTATTACCAAGCACTTCAATGTCCGGAACAAGTTGTGTGTGAACTCTGAAATGAATTTAGAGGCTAACAAGTGTGCAGATGGTGTTGAAGTCTCATCAGACCTCTTATTAATTGTTGACTGATCAGGCAGCTGGAACATTGTGGGTTTAGAAGTTCTTTTACTTGGAGCTTGTTAGGACTATGAACCCACTATTGGACCATTTTTTCTTGGATTTGTAGAAGAGAACGAAGAGCAGGTGTTGACTGGAATATTCCTGTAATCTGTAAATTGGGTCTTAATGACCTGAAGTTCATACTTGATTGGTTTGTCCCCATATCCGTTTGTGCATGGTCAGTTCTTACATTGTGGCAGAACTAATTAATTTGACACAGTGTTGATTTAAAAGGTAAGGTGGTAGTCTTCCGTCTACATTAATGGTGGAATCCTGGGTTTTAGGGTTTGCATTGTTCAAAGGATGGGTTGCGAACACTTGCTCGCCTTGTTGCCAAAAAGTGTTAAGGAGCATCACTTTTTCAGACGGAATGTGTGTCGGTGAGGCTGAGTTGTGCCTGTTGACACATCACTGGTGTCTCAAAGACCTCTGGACTTGCAAAGTGAAGTGTGAAGGTGCTGTGTTCTCCCTGTGTGTGCGTGAGTTTCTGCCAATGGTCTAAAAACATGTATGTGAGTTTTACCGATGATCCTAAATTTCCCTCAGGCGTGAATGGGAGTGTGTGTATGTGTGTGCGCCCAGTGATGGACTGGCGACCTACCCAGCCTTCAGCTTCAGCACCTTGGTATAAAAGATGGATGGATTTTTTTTTTTTTTTTTTTATTGCTTCTGAACCCGGTAGAACCTCTGTCACAGTGTAGCCACGACCACAATTGAAGCCGCGGTCAGTGTCACCCGGATCGTCTCGCTCTCAACCCGTCAGCCTCGAGAACTGGCGCTTCACTTGCTGTGAAATACATCCCAGAAATGACAGGCGTCAGGATGTCAACGCTTTTCATTTCCACTGCTTGGCGATATCAATGATCAGCGTAGCAACAGACATTTTTTTTTTTTGAGCTGCACTCGACACTCAACAATAAACACTGTTTTTCAGCTTTTGGAGTCTCATGTGTTGACTTTTTTTTTTTTTTTTTTTTTTTTGGCTATGCTCATTGTACAAAAATGCTAATTTCAGGAAAGAGTGTTGGTGAAGGGTCTCTTAACTTGTCAACCATGAATCATTAATTCTGTGCAAGAGAGGAGATTTTCACAAGAGTGGGCACTCTCGTGCATGGACGCCCAATTTCCCCAAACAGCCGCGGCGAGCACACAAGACAAGCTGTGAAACCGCCGTGGAACGTTCGGATGTTTAACGTGCGACTCCTGTGAAGCAGAAGTGAAGTGAACCCACCCATCCCTCACCTCGTGAGCGGCTCTCGTCAAACATTCACACTTCGGCGAGATGGGGAGATAGCGTCTACCACTGATTTAATTTGACACACCGGTTCAGCCTCCGTCGTGCGGCGGTACGGGCTGACGGAGCAACTTTTCAGAAAAGAAAAGCCACTTGTTCATGGACTTTGACATTTCCATTTATTACAGTGGGCTTGAAGAAGCAGTGCAAGAGGAGCTTCTTTTTTATTTCTTTAGCCACAGTGATGATTTAGCACACAGAAAACCCGCCCGGCGTTGTCAATAATGGAGGGGAAACCTGTATTCAAGGCGTTGAAGGTCAGCGTCGTCACCTCAGTGGAAAATGTTATTGTCCTTTGCGAACATTCACTCTGACCCGCAAAGGGCACGGCAACAACGGTACTGGATGGAATATTTGCATATAGATGATAACCACGACTATTTCACAGATGTGCTGCTTAATGTGATCGACTGTCTGATGCTCTAAAATGTTTCTGATCCAGTGCCAGGGATGTTAATTTGCCCGACTCTCCGAATGTGTCAAATCGACATTCCTGGATATTGTTTCTGTTTTAACGCCCTGCTCTGCCACTCTTCCTCTGTGGCTACACTCAACTGCAATGAAATGCTGTATTTGGGTCATGCTGTCAATAAAATGGCATCCCTCTGTCATCTGAAGACTTCTTGGGGAACATTATAAAAAAAAAAAGAAGAGAGAGAAATGATTTTACAGAGAGGTCTTCTTTGATTCGCCCGTAGAGAGTCGTGTTCGACGTGATAGATCAAGGAATGCCACTCTGCAAACTGCAATATAGCCACTGCGACAGCCGTTTTAGAGACATGATATCACCATTCAGAGTTTTTATTTTAGAATAAACCGTGTCATAAAACCCCCCAGCGGTAACCGCTCAGTAAATCACCCAACACAAAGATGTATCCATCATCTTTTGGAAGCATTTATGTCGCATGAGAGCCAAAAGCGAACTGGAAAACACAAAGTAGCATCTATTGCAACATTCATCACCGAGTCTCCTGGCTGTGTCTGCAGGTGTCATCGCGGAGGACCGCTGGAGATTTGCAAATAACATCTAAATATAAAGCAACTGGGCCAAAGGAAGAGACCTGAATAAAGGATGCTGTTGTGTGGCTCCAGGCCCATTCAGGAAAAAGACAGAGGGTCTGATCAGGTACGCTGCTTTCCATTTTGAGCACACAGACAGAGGAAAGTGTGTTATCTTCAGCCCCTCAGGTCCTGGCCTTACTCTTAAGCACTGAGAGTTGCAGTTGTCAAATCTACAAAGCTGCCACCTTTTAAATTCTACTTTACTCTTCTTGCTGTTGAGGTCAAATATTTGTGTGTTTTTCTGAGCAGTCCCATGAGAAGTGGTGACATTATAGACTTTTTTTTTTAATATTTCCAGGACATTTTCATGTTAATATTGATAATAATAATAAACAAATAGATGAGTTTTTTGTTTAACTTTTTATAATGGTTGAAAGTTTTGTTTTAATAATGAAGAGGTTCAATTTTTTTTTTTTTTTTTTTTATCCAGTGGACGAATATTTTGCTTCACGGTACAAAAGCAGGATATTTTCTCCACTTCAGTAGATCTGATGCCGAAAACTAATCAAGTGTCTGTGCCAAAAAAAAAAAACAAACAAAAAAAAAATTGCCAAAATATAGCTGTATGTGCTGCTATAGTAATTGTGTTGCCTTCCTATCACCTTTGTGTCCAGACATCACACATTCTTTTGGGCAACTCAATCAAACTAAATGCTCTTTTCATCCTAAACCTTATTAAACACTGTTGATGCTTAAAGGTAAGCCGGAGGTCTGCGACCCAAAAAAAAAAACATTTTCAGGATTTTCCACCAAATAGATGCTGTGTGGAGCCTCAAACATGCTAATAATCTGAAATGAGAAGGAAAGCCTTTAAAAAGCAGTCCCTACAAACACTGAGGTCAAATTCGTGAAGTGTCGGAGGCGCAATTTTATTTTATTTATAGGTGCAATATTTTTATTACATTTTTAGCTTTTGTTTCCATTTTCGGGGATTTTTCACCTTTTTTTTTTTCATGGATCTTCCCAGTTTAGCTGTTTACAGCCGCTGTGTGCTCCAATTGTGTGAGCAGTTTGAGCTGCATTAGAATTTTTTTTAAATCCCCTTTTTTTCCCTTTTTTTCATTTTTTTCCCAGTTTTTCTTTCTGATTGTCTTTTTATTTTTTCCTTCTATTTTTTCTCAAATAATCATTTATTT